>NC_140591.1:478770167-481170491 GCF_964204655.1 Triturus cristatus | reverse complement strand
AATTTAGTCTATTAAGGGCACATTGAAAACTTCCTCCTCTCCAGCACATATTAGGTGCACATAATAGGTGCTTTTAAACTCAATGTGAAAACTAAATCTTTACATAAGTGGAGGGCTGTATACTAAGTTTAAATTATTTTTAATGCCTTAACCAGCTCCCTTGAGACTGCACCTCCTCATCCTCCACCTTCTAACTTCCCTCTTCTCCCACAACGACACTTATTGCATTTATCAATCTTCTGTGACAGATGTCTTGTCTCTGTTAACTAGAGACAAGGCAAAGGCTGTTTCACAGATTTTCATTCTGAGCATGCAGAGTCTCTGCCTTGGGACTCATTCTGCAAAACGCTATCATGTCAGAGGTGTTCACAGAAAAGACTTGTGTCAGATTCATCTCCAGCTTTCTAGAACATGAAGACATCTTTCTTTTGTGGCCCATTCATGTTTTTGTTGCTGGCTTTAGATCTCTGTGGGCTGCTACACAGTAGTAAACCAACTCTGTTTCCCCCCTAAAATGCATAGTAGAGCTCCCTCTTTGGCCTATTTAACTTTGCTGTAGGCCCATTGTAAATAATTCCTAAAATGCACCCATGACACAGAAGGATACGTCATATGTGGCTGTAGTGTGTATTTACACCACCCAGAAATATGAAAAAAATGCATGTCTACCATAAACACCACTGTGCTCTGATTGGGCTGCAGTTTAAAGACACAGCAAGGAAAACCTATTTTATATATTAATAAGTCACCATACAGAGTACCTTGTAAGCCAACAAGATAGGGCAGTCTTCTTTGTTCTTAGAAGCCTTTCTTAGGTAGTTTCAAGTACAAGGATTGTCAAGATTGATGTTTTCACTAATTTCATAAGTTGAAATCACTGCATCAAAAAAAATGTTCTCCTAATTGAAATAATTCAGCATAGTTCTTTTAAAAAATTATTTTGACAAATGAAAAAATGCTTACACAAGTTAAAACAAATTAAAGATTTGATGTTATATAGTAAAACAATGACAATGTTTTCCACCACTTTTTGGTCTATAGAAAATGTGATTAATTTAAAATGTATGCAACACATGTGTACTATGTTTACAACTATATTTATGTAAAACAAAAAATAAGAACATCTGTAAAAAATGTTTTTGTATGTATAAATACATTATATCAAACACACAAAAGGTGATGTGAGCAATGCTTACAATACATCTAGCCACAAGTATTCTAACTCGTCGTTCTTTTTTTCACCATGCCACCTCAGATTAAAACCATCAATAAGCAAACCAGTCTTGGTCCTGCTCCAATAGGTATAATCCATCCCAAACTGCCAAGTCATGTCTTCTCTACACCGGAACAAAAGCAACTCAAGACCAGTTTTGCCCTGATTAGGGCTCTTGCATGACTTTGTAGGCTGCAATGAAAAGTTTTAGGCCTATCAATTGTTGCAAAGAAATTAAATATTTTGTCAAGCAATGTCTTTCGCTTACTTATTTTCAAACTTATTTTGTAAGTCTCATTTGTATTACATTTTTCAAATTATTGATGAATCCTTGATCCTATTCTTTCAAAATTCATGAATGAAGAGTACAATTCCAGATGATCTTCTTTGTAGCAAATACAGTAGTTTCCTCTCACTCAAGCAAAGTAGCTGTATTTAGCGCATGGTTAGGGGTATGTCGGGCGGTTGATGGTCTCTTCCAGGTCTATTATTTATTTTAAATTCCATGCATTCACGGTACTGGGCCCGCACCTTCTTGCGGCTCTGGAGGATGCAGTGGACCATAACATTCTTCCCCTCGACTAGCGACATGCTGAGATAGTAGTATTTCTGAAACCTGGCAGGCCCCCGGAAGACCCAGGCTCATACCGGCCTATCTCGTTATTAAACGTTGAGCCGAAACTGCTAGGGAAGGTCCTGGCGGATCGGCTGCGGACATGCATTTCTTCCCTAGTCCAACCCGATCAATCCAGGTTCATGCCCAATAGGTCGACCAGGCATAATATTCGCCGGCTTCACAATGTCATCGCCGAGGCCCGGCGATTGGATCGGCCCACTGCTCTGATCCAAGCTGATATTGATAAAGCCTTTGACTCCCTTAGCTGGACCTACCTGTTCAAGCTGCTTGGGGCGGTGAACTTGGGGCCCCGATTCCTGGCATACACGAGATTGCTGTACACGGACATTTCGGCATCTGTTCGGGTGACGGGCGCCTGTTCCCCTTCTTTTCCGATCAAACGGGGGACGCGGCAGGGATGCCCGCTGTCCCCTCTGCTGTTCGCGTTGGCGATCGAGCCACTGGCGGCATGGTCCCGCTCCGATCCGGTCATTCGGGGTATGGACTGGCCCTCGGGCCACTCCGATCACATCGCGTTATACGCCGATGATGTCATCTTCTTCATTGTGGACCCTTGGGCCTCTGGGCCCCGGGTGCTTCAGATTTTGCTGGTGTTCGGCGAGACTTCGGGCCTCTTGGCTAACCCGGCTAAGTCCACTTTATTTCCCCTGTATGGAGACCAGAGAAGCCAGGCTTGGGCCTCCCAATTAGTGCTGGCTTCAGATCACATTAAATACCTAGGGGTGAAGGTCACTCGTACACCGGATCTTGCTTGGACTTTGAACATCGCACCCCTGCTTACCCAAGTTCGCAATGAAACTATGGTGTGGTCACGCCTTCCACTCTCCCTCTACGGCCGATCGGCCATCTTCAAGATGGTGACATTACCGCGTCTCTTGTACCATCTTCAACATTACCCATTTCAGGTGCCCCAGGCTTGGTTCCGTCAGCTTAATGCACTTTTGAATGGCTTCTTATGGCATGGCGGGCCGGTGAGGGTCGCCTTGGCGACGTGTGTGCAATCTACCTACTGCGGGGGCATAGCGGTGGCGGACGTTCAGGCATATTACAGGGCCGCGCATCTCCTAGTTATAAACGAAGGGTGGTACGCCTCCCCCACGGATCCAGCTTACGCATTGGACCGGGCCGCATTGGCGGAGACGCCTCTGCTGCATCTCCTCTATAGCCGTTCCTCGCTGGGACGGTTGCCCCCTGCGTGTGCCACGGTGGTCCGGATCTGGCGGCAATCGGTCAACTCCATCGGATGGCGCGGTAGGCTTACGCGGGCCACCCCATTGTGGCAGGGTACCCTGCTCAAGGAGACGGCAAGGTTGGAAGGCTTTCGGTATTGGGACATAATAGGGATTTCCACGCTGGGGGACGTCATGAAGTGGGTGTCGCTCAAATCATTCCAGATGTTGCAGGCTGAATTTGAGCTGCATAAATCCCAGTTTCACAGATACCTTCAATTGCGACATGCCCTCACACCTAGCATCCAACATCTAGACACTCTGCCGGAGTTCCACCCGCTAGAAGGCAGGCTTTTGATGGGGGACCTCGGGGATCACAAAATCCGAAAGCTTTATCAGACGCTGACAACATTCATACACACCACCCTAGATAATACCAAGGAGGCGTGGCAGCGAGATATCCCCACACTCACGGAGGACGACTGGGCGGAAGCTATTGCGGGTCCGCGTTATGCGGCGGTGGCCACCAAATACCGATTTATACAATTTAAATATTTGCATAGGGCATATTACACTCGGCACCGCCTTTGGCGCATGCACTTGATTGAGTCCCCCACGTGTCTCCGATGCGGCGACGGTGACGGCACATTTATACACACGGTGTGGGATTGTGGGCGGCTGCGCCCGTTCTGGGAGGCGGTTCTGTCATGCTTGCGGGGGGTGCTGGGTTGGGAGCTACCCCCCAACCCCCGCTTAACACTGTTGCACTGTACCGAGGAGATAGGGGGCAATATCTATAAGCGACACCTCCTGTTTCTGGGTTTGACGCTGGCCAAACGGGATATTGCCCAGCATTGGAAGTCCTCTACCCCGCCCCCGGTTCAGGCCTGGAAGAAGGCGTTGGATCGTTGCATGTCCGCGGAAGAGGCGGTATTCTTGGCAAGGGGTTGTCCGAGCAAGCATGGTAAAGTCTGGAAGAGATGGGCGCGATATCGGGGCATCGTATTGTCCGTACAGGAGGGTGCAGTGACATTGGACCCCATAGAGAGACTGATTAGAGCCCCGGTGGCTTCCCCTCCGAGGCCCCATGACCGGTGAGCCGGAGGAGGGTAACCAGAAAGTGGAGCAATCGCTGATAGGAAATGTTGCATATCCATGTTGGACTGTGGGTTGGTGTGCTGTGCGGGAGGGGGGGAGGGTTTGTGGGTCTGATGTTCTGCAGACCAGGGGGGGGCTGAACAGGGATGCCAATTCTCACTGTTCTTCTGTCTGCATTGGTACCATGTATGGGGGCGAGTTCCCCGGTGTCCTTCAAAATGCCAATAAAGTTTGTTGTCAAAAAAAATTCCATGCATTCAGAATATATCTGACACATGGGCAAAGGTGAAATCTAGTATTGGTTTTCCTCCTACATCTTCTTGAGAGGTAAATTAAACAGGGTAGTCATTGTCCTGCCTACCATTCATGTTGATAACCTAAATCAAAAATAATTGTTCTGATGGTCTTGTACACACCACTTAGATCTTGAGGCTTTACACATTGATTCTAGAATTGCATTATTGAGAATCTTTATAATTCCCATTCATTATAATGTGAAATACGTTATTATTAAAATCCCAAGTTATTACATCAGTGGCTTCTTTTACTGATCTAACCAGGGATCTGCTTTATTGTATAACTTTTGTTTCAGTGGGAATATATATATTTAAGATATGCAGTTAGCTTTTGTCCCAAAAATCCATTAAGGCAGCATTGATGTTATTGGTATTTGAATTTACTATGTTTATCATTAAATCTTAGATATAGTAAATTAATATTGATAATTCACCACTTGCTCTTCCCATTTGTTTAGTTGCAGGCTCATCAAGGCATGTAATTTTTTTTAAATCAAGACCAGATGTCTTACAAGTTTTTTGTAAGCAAATTCTATAATTAGACATTTTGTATGCTAATTATTTGCAGATCAGCTAATACGTTGAAGTCTTTTTACCATTATTTTGATCTAAAGTAAATATAATCTTTGTGAAGTCTTGTGAATTGACTTGACTGAATCAATTAAGTTAATGTAATATCTGCACATACATTTTCACTATGTAAGATGTCAAGGTTCCTTCTGAATCATAACTGGTGCAAAAGTCAAGGTTTGATGGACTGGGATAACACCCATATTAGCAGTGTTTTATAATAGCCTGAATTCCCAGGAATCGCTGCTCACCGGGGTATCATCAGTTTACCATTTATAATGGTATTTTTAGGTCCTGGTGGTTGATCCATATTTAATTCTCCTTTGCATTTTGCACCAGTAGCCTTGTTTCAACTGTCATCAGTGGTGGAACTGTTGTTATTTTCTTTATATTCCTTGTTACATCTACTTGCTAATATGTTAAACTTTGATTCATTTGGAGTCTTTATTATAACCACAATCCCGTCTGAGATTCCACTCAGTAAGCCCATATTGTTATGTATGTTTTCAGACTGTATTGAGTCTGTTTAATTGCATATTATACTTAAATCCAAAGATTCTGAACCTTAGGTCTTCTGACCATACTTAACCCCTTCAGCGCGGCGGGAATTCCCCCGCGGTGCTGAAGGGTTCGAGCGCGGGCGGGGCCATGACGGAACGGTTCCGTCATGAGCACAGCGCAACCGATGCTCATGACGGAACCGTTCCGTCATGAGCATGGAAGGGGTTAAAAGCTCCATATGAAATTATTTGTTCTTTATGTGTTGTTGTTTATTGGTTTAGAAAATGGGATATAATTTACGTTCAATCAAATTTAGTTTACTTTTAGTAATTCACTTATTTGATTTAACAGGATTGTTATACCCCTCCTTTAATTTAACCTTCTGTTATCTATACTGTTGGAAACTTTCATCCTGGTTGGCTGTAGCTCTTAATTTAAGGGCATAAAACTGCATTCTCTTAACAGCCTTACGATTAGTTGCTTCTTCAAGAATCATCCCGTTTGAGTCTTTTTTGTAGCATTAGCTTTTATTTGGTTTATTTTCTTTCTAGTTGAAATGGATGACTCATTATAATTTTAATTTTGTAGCTGCTGTGTATCGTTCTCGATTAGTGGGCTTCCAGGAAATGTTACTGTTAGTTACACATTGGCATTATTGTACGTTTTTAGTTTTTAAATGTACTGATGTATTTAAATTCACTAATCAAGACCACTAATTTGAGACATAAAAGTTGTAATAAGTTGATGAAATCCAAATCATCCAGTCATAGGAGATACTGAGCTTTAGAGGAAAAACCTTAAGTGAATTTGCTTAATTCAATATTTTGCCTGGAAGATTCCCTGACATCCTTTATGTTTGAAGATATTTTCTTCAATATTGACATTTGATTTGTCAATAAAAGCAATTGATCAATTCATGTATCTGATATATTTGTTAAACTACTACTTATTGAACCAATTGCTGCTAAAACTGAGTTTATCATCATACAAAGTGATAATTCATTTAACAGTCATGTATTGTCTAGGTTCTTATCCATGCATGATGATTACTGATGGGACTACTATTTAAGACATCACCTAAAGAATCTTCCCTCCCATAAATAATTTCTGAGTCAGAATCATGCTCCATTGTTAATTGTGGTTTACGGTATATTGTTTAATAAAACAGTAATTACGATTTTGATGCTCGTTTTCAAATGATCATTTGTAGCTAGAGGGGCTTTGAGCCATGAGTTTGATGTAGCAAAACAAGTCGATATAGTAACATAGTAACAGAAGGGGTTTGCTAGAAGATGTTCTCTATGGAGTTGTCAGCTCCCTTGGTAGTTGTAACCATGTGGTTTAATCCAAGCTTGGGTTAGGCTGTTGAGATCTAGCATTCATGTTTTATTCTTGGGCCAATGTTGCTCCATCTTGATGCCAAAACATCACTTAAAATAAATTGACTCAGCAGAAAAAAAACAAAATGCAAAAATAGCAAAATGCATTTGCAGTGTGAGTAAAAGGAGTCAAAAAGCAGTCACACAATTGCTTAACTTGATTAAACTGGCTTTGGTAGTTTAAGTGGCTTGAGAAGCTTGGGTAGGTTAAATAGATTCTGGAAATCCAATCTCTCCTGTTACCGCTGCTGCTCCTATATGCCCTTAAAGTTGTTGTTCTTGTTAATATGCCTACCTTTGCTCATGGATGACCACCACTTCTTAACTCAACCCTGTGTCTATCTGCCTGACTGCATACTGGGAGCCGCCTTCACTCTGCACCTCGGTCCACAATCTGTGATCACTTAGACTGTCAGGGCGATCAACCTCCCCCCTCCCATCAGAGTCGACATGAGTGCAAGCTTCCCAGTGTCACACAGCTTCTCAGTCAAACTGTGCGTTTGTTGGACAACATAAATGTCACAACTGTGCTAGTCTGATTCTACGGACATCATCAGGATATGTTGGCCTTAGTCCTGCTGGCTGACAATGCACCATCTGTACCCCTAACCATAGTTGGATGGCAGGTGTAATGTGAAACCTGAGAACTTGACAACCCTAACACTCCAAGGAAATCGTGGCAACACATCTAGACCACTTTCGTTTGGTCTCTCATGCATACCCAAAGAGATACACAAGAAATACACAACATAACATTTCAATACTTATTGAAGCATTGTGATTCTTGAGAAAAATACGTGTGCTGCAATAATCAGTAGAAGGAAACAGAATAATGTGATTAGCATGACGAGAATGGTGAAGAAGATAAACAATTCCAGTTTTGCTGTTACAGAGAATTTTTGCATATAAATACTGCAGTATATTGCACTCCTACCTGGTGCTACCTATCCTAGTGTGCCTAGGGTGGGTGCATCTGCCAGAATCCCTGTAGGGTGATATAACTGCCCCATTACCTGCAGGCAGGTGTCATCAGGGAGCCTGTATTGGTACAGAGTCGGGCATCATCCCTCGCAAGAGGTAAACAGGAATCAGCTGGGCTGGAATTCTGGCATGGGGTAACCTCTTAGTAGCAGCAAAATGCTCCTCCAACTAAACAAGGGAGTGATGTTGTTTATATAATAAAGATCCCCCATGTTGCCATGCCGAAGTCCCAATCAGGCCGTTAATGTTGATTCTTCCATGATAGCTCAGTCGCCGAGCAGACAATAACAAACAACAACAATTTGCGCAGTGAACTTTGTCCTTGTACAGAATGTGCAAGGTATTTGATAATATGCCAACGAGGTGGAACTGTAAGCAAAGCCATTTCAGAGAATATTATCCTACACAGACAAGCAAGCAAATGTGTGCCAAATTTCAGTGTATTTAAGAAAAGAAGGCAGTTTAAAAACGTGAGTATATAAAATGATGGTGTTACTAACTGGGCCTAAATGTGACCACATAACACCAATGCTTGAGAACAATCAATCAGGGCCGTTTAGGAGAACACTATAGGGACTGGAAAACTGCAGGCACTTTCACCACACTCAGTGTCATCTGAAGGATTCTGGGGACCCTGGGGAAAGATATACTTTAGAGGCCCTTGTTTAAATCACTTTTGTATTTTATTATCTATTTTCTTCTAAATCAAGTCTCATGATGTCACCCAATATCGAATTATATCTTAAAGGGTGAGCTAGAGAAATAGTCAAAGGTAAGATAGGGAGAAATGTAACTTTCCCAGAGGTTTATTGGAAGGAGTTTTTCTGCTAAATCAAGTCTCATGATGCTAACCAAAATTGAATTATCTGTTAAAGGGTGTTATAGTGAAGCAGATAGAGGTAAGATATGGAGAAACTGCACATCAAAGGCGTCCCTTGGAAGGCTGGGGCCCTGAGCAATTGCCCACTTTGGCATACCTTAAAACATCTCTCACTGCAATGTACAGCAACAGTGGGAGCAACAGTAGCAAGACCTGATGTTTGCAGTAGTGGCTGCTACTGAACAGGGTGGTGGGGCTTGGGGCAAGTGGAGCAGAGAGAGGGAATACAAATTAAAATTAAATGACTTACCTGGGTGCCGCATGCCACCGCCTCTCCTCCATCATCTTCTCAGCACCGCAACAGGAAGCACACTGCCTCCCAGAATCATAACTCTGCAATGCAGCATTGTGATTGGTCTGAGCATCATGGTTCCCCACCAGGCTGTGTAATGCAGCCTGGTGGTGAACATGCAAAGTGCACAGGACTGTTTGGCCGGTCGGTCAAACCATCCTGCTCACTTTAGAGTGAGCTTAACACTCCTCCCCCTGCTCTGGCCAGCCCCACCCACCCCGCCCCTAAGCAGGAAGGAAAACTAAAATGATGATAACATTACTTATTATAATTTTAGCTTTCGCAGAGCAGAGGGTCCTCCGGTTGTTTGTCAGACCAACTCCTTGTCTGGGCTGAAAATGTCTTCAAAAGAATGCAAGGAGAAGGTAGGAGAGTAAAGTGAGTGTTTAATGTTAAAAAAACACTCACCATTGGACACACCCTACCCCATCAATGCTGGGCAGAGTTGCTTTATTAAAAATGATAACCCTCCCTAATTTCTTCTATACCTTACAGAACCACTACTTCCCCCTCCCACACACATTCCTCCATTCAGCCTCGCTTAGGTCCTTCTTGTGGAAGGGAGGCTACCCCCTAGTCTCACTAGCGAAATGCTGCAAATTTACTTATGATGGCAGTTTCGCCATGATAAATCCCACCAGCCGATCTTATGATCATTATGTACTGGCTATATTCTGCACAAGTGGGCTTGACTGTGGAAACTGTATTTGCTGTGGAACTGTGAGCAATGGAAGTGGGTCCCACAATCCAATTAGTATATGGTATGAAGCTTACAATGGAAGCTGCCCCAGCTACAAATAGGGTGGACTAGTAGTGATTGGGATTGACAAGGGACAACACTTCTAGGTGATGTTTCATCTGCCAACAATCTGAGATCTTTTCCTCAAATTCAAGAAGAATTCAGACTAATATATAAGCAGTTCCATGGATCCCTCCAACTCCATCATGCACTTACTCTCTACCTCAGGGCTATAGAAGACTTACCGGAATTCTGTCCTCTGGTAGAAAAACTGACGATAATTCAGCTCCCATATCAGGTGAAAATATCCTCCTTTCTACAAAGCTTCAGTGATCAATTCTCCTGATACTTTCCTCAAGCTCAGAGAGGCTTGGGAATAGAACATAGGTCACCCAGATGATAAAGAATGGACATTTGCACTCACGACCCGCAGGGTATCAGCCCTGTCATATCAACTGATCGAGTTTAAATACTTCCATTGAGTTGACTTAACTGCAGACAAAGTCTGGTACCTTCAACAGGCCCCAGGTCTGGAGTGTCTCAGATGTCAGATGGATGTGAGAGACTACAATTACACATTTTCGTCCTTCCTTGTACTTCGACCCTTTTGGGAGGGGATACCCCATGCATTACAACAAGAGTTGAAGCACCCATTAGACCTGAAACCCAAGTTAGCACAACTGAAGATACTTAAAGATGAAGGTTTCACAGGGGCTGAAAAACCCTTTTAAGACTGGACTTTACGATGAGGAAATGAGATATTGCCCAGAATTGTAGAAAGCCAACTTAATTCAGTGGATACATGGTATGGATAGGTAAGCCATCCTGCAACTCCCCGTTTGTGAGAACAGAAAATGTTCCCAAGTGCATGAAAGGATATGGGGGTCTGGGAGAATTATTAACAATATGAGGCTCACCTGTGATTGAATTTACAGCCTTATAAAACATTGTGGAGTTAAATTGCCCTGTGTCTCATTACACTATTTATGGGAAATATAGATGGGAAAATCGGAATATTCTTCAAATATACCATGAAACGTTCATAGTATGTTTCAAATTTCTTATGCCACCCGTTCAAAGATATTGTTGATTGTTTTGTTTGAAAATGGAAAATATAATAAATATATGTATTTAAAAAAATTAAAAGCAATTAATAATTAAAACATATTTAAAACATCATACATAATAATCAAAATGAGAAAATAACATTACAGCAAAAAGCAAAAAATATTTTAAAAAATAAACAAACAAAAAACAAATATATAGATAGAAAAGTTTATCAAATTAACTATTAAAAACACATTTTGAAAAAAGTACAATATCTAGTTCAATACAATTAAATTAAACTAAATCAAACAATAAATATCCAAACATTGCACAATTTCAAATTATTTTTTAAATGAACAAATTTAATACTGGCTCATAATTTAAACAATTAGTTTGCAAAACTATCTTTGAAAACACTAGCGACTCTCATCTCCAAGAAAACATAACAATCCAAAAAAAAATAATAGAGAATTTTAATTATTTTCACAATCTTTAAAGTTAAAAGCATTTTACATTTCTATAAATATTTGTTCAATGTTCATAAATTTAAACCATTATCCTAAAATAACAACAAAAAACGAATGAAAATAGCCCAAAAGTGACATTAAAAATGAAAAATGAAGAATAATTATTTAATTTTAAAATCTTGGAAACTCACTCTCCTATCCATGATACCAATAATGCTCACCTGTCCTTTTTGGGCCCCTCCCCCTTTGTGCATAACCCTTCACTTGTCTATGAAGAGAGAACCATAGTCTCACTCTATTTTCCATTGTCCCATTATATCCAGAAAATGACTTGATGACTCCCTCTACCACCCATACTCACCACAGTACCTTGCCTTGGAAGTCAACCAAGCCCAGAAAGTCTATTTCTAGTCTAGATTGAGGATGATTGCTGACCCAGCCCGAACCCCTGCAACTTCCCAGGTGCAACAGCAGGCTTGGAAGTCAAGGGGAGCGCTCTTCGGGCAAGTCTGTGTCCACCACGGGTTCATAGGGCGAGTTTCGCATTTCAACAATCTTGCTATAATATACATGGAAGGGAGCCCCTTACAGAGACGAACTACAAAACACACACTGTTTATCTTTTAAGAGGCACAGATTTCGGCTATTGCCACTTGCTGTGGAGAGATCCAGATTGAGGAGGAGTTTCCGCCCCATTCCCTTCCAGAGCTTCCCTATTACTCTGGTGAACAGTAGCTCACTCATATATCCCATTACCCACTAGACTTGTATCTGAATCCCTCAAAAATAGTACTACTACTGCTCATCTGATGCCTAAACGTCTTGTTTTTGGACATACCAAAGCAGAATACCACTAGGCTACTTGAAGCCTGATTCGCTCAAATCCTGCCACTGTGACAATTTCTCAGACCAGGATACATTACATTTTATGTTTTTTTGCACTTTTTATGACCCTCAGCACAGGTCTCACATTTTACCACTGTTTAAAGATCGACAGTTTGTTCAAGTGAGGCCGGCTTTGACCTATCTTCAAATGCTACCTTCTCCCACAGTTTGCCTGGGGGTTGCAAGCTTTTAATAGCGGCCATTAGATACAGGAAAAGCTTGTCGGCTCCAGAGTCAGTGTGTTCGGTTACTTAATGTGTATTTCACGAAATAGATTCAATATATTCTGGTCATTTATTCATTGTATGTTTGTACCTTATATTGCTGCTTTGTTTGTATATCTATAGATGTTTGATGAATTTGTAAATTGGGATACCTTTTTATCTGTTCTGCATATAGTATCTCTAGAATATAATTTTTTAATGTGTTCTAAGGTTTAAGTGCCAATGTCTTGAAATGAACTGTGCTTTTTTTACTCTTAGCTGCCGAATAAAGTATCTTTTGACTGACTGACTGACATGATCAGTTGTATTATCTCTTTTCACGAGTCGCTATTCAGCTGCTACACCTTCTTAGTAATTTAACTTGTAAAGCTAGCTACCTCTCACAACTCCTCTGTTGTCTCGCAGATACTAAATATAAAAGAGGTTTCTTCAACTCCCTCTGGATGCACCATCAGCGGCCTTAAAGGCAGGTTATGTTTATTATTCAATTGAGATACAGTGCCTTAAGCCTGTTATTAAGTGTACAGATAAAAGAAGAATCTCAGATAGCAGCAATCTAATCAGCATTTGCTGCAGAAAGGCTGTAAACCTTCTTGTGACATGTCACAGATCAGAAAAAACTGAAGAGGTCAATCAACAACATGTCACATTGGGGCTATTTAGTTCACCTAAGAAGGGGCATTTGCTGTGACATGAAAACAGTGTGAAAGAGATATTTGACATCCAAAGGTCCTCAAATTCAATGGAGCAAGCATGTGAGCTGCATGGATCGTTGTTTGTGAAGAGAAATCTAAAAGATCTACTGCACTTTGATCATTTATATTGCTAGCAAACATGGAGAAAATAAAAACATGGTTCAGGCAAGAGCAAATATAAGGTCACCATGGAAGAGACGAAAAAGCAGGGAACTGCAGAAAGTGACAGGTGCAAACGTTTACACACTCATACTATGTGGGCAGATGTGTCATCATTAATCTTTTTTCAGCTTTTTAGACTTACTTGTTTTTCCCCTAGCATCATTGACAAAAATTAGATCACTGGACGTGCTCATGTAATTGTTCCTGCTCTAACAGCAGCAAACTGAAACGAAGAAAGTCCCTGGCACTGTCATTGTCGTTCATCTTGCTTATATTCTCAAAAATCTCGGATGTACCTGGTTTTGTTTCTGAGCAGGAGACCATTATCCTAAGTCCCCTGACAGTGGCTCAACATGGTTTTAGGTTCACTAAGTTGGAGATGGGATCCCCCAAATGGAGCGCTATTTTTAACATGGGTGCCTACTATCACCTTGCTCAGAAAAGGACGACTAACAGCTGTGGCAGCTGTTGATGATACAACCATGGTCTTTCCATCAGTTCAGGACTTTTTACCAGCACTCCAATTAGGGGAGATGCCTGCTGGCCTTCCCTGGAAAAACCACACGGCCTATTTATGAGCCAGTCTGTGTCGCGCTTACACCATGCAATGTGGTACATGAATGATGCAAAGCTTAAATGCAAGCCCATTTATATAGCCCTGAGCAAAGCAACGCAGCCAAATCTCTGTGTTGCCTTACTCCACCCTGGGATGTTGTTCCATGAGCATTGCATGGGTGTTCCCACGCAAATCCCACGGTTTTTGGCACATTCCCAGATTTACCCGAAGTGGTAGACCTGGGAAAGAGCCAAAAAAATATGCCTTCTCAGGGGAGGCATAACAAGGAGAAATATATTCATTTCTCCTTGTTACTATCTCGTTCTATGAGTGCTGCATTCTGCAGCACACAAAGATAGTGGGATATGCCTCTCAGGATTGGTTTTGTGCAGGATAGCTGTGCCTTCCTGCACAAAAACAATCCTGCATGCAATGCAGGCAACCTTGCACCATGGTGCAATGGTGCCTGGCCTGCATCGGCACTAGAAATTTTAAATGGTGCCAGCGCAGGGGAAAGAGCAGGAATGCGCCTTATTGTCTTAAATACCGCACACTCCTGTCCTTTCAATGTCACGCAGTGCATGACATACTCATAAATAAACCCGCATGTGTTCATCCATGACACTTCCCCAATAGCAAGACTGGATGAAAGTAGTGATGATGTAACCCAAAGAAAGTGGGTTGTCATGATTAAACAACACATGTGCCCTCTCTGTGCAGCTCTCTCCCCTACCCTGCTAATGGCATTGTGTCCAGGTAGTTATGTGTCTGGGTCACTTTCACAAAACACACAATGGAGACGGAAGGAAACCACAAGAATGGTTCAGACCAGTTGGATCAGAGCAACATATGGCCTGGAAGGACTTTTACAAAAGCTGTGCAGGAGGGCAATGTCTCAACAAACTAGAAGTTCTGAATGTTCTTTGTCAGCCCCCTGTTATCAAATCTGGGAGACGAGTACTGAGGCCCAGCAGCAAATACCTGATGTATTAACCAACTGTCTACTTTAAATCTAGTAAGCATTTTGATATTGTTGGAAATCTGCCTTTATTGTGGAACCTAGCTTTGAGAATATTGACTGATAGATGGAGTTGAATCAGTTTGGTCACACCAAAAAATAGATGGATGACACACCCATTTTGGTGGCTCATTGTGTCCCTCAGCTATTGCTCTTTGGAGCTATAAGCTGGTCTGAGAACCAGAAACAGGATTCCTCTTTACTTTCAACATAACTTCCACAAAAAATTTTGAGAAGGAATGCACCACGGGTGGGGACATTAGGTTCACTGTCATTGAGAGATTGCACTGAAAGGACTGTGAAAAAGCATGATTTATTCATGAATAGAGGAGATACTCCCTTCTTGCTGCAATCTTTCTACACTAGCCTTAGAACTAAGGCCCACCTGCTTGTGTATCAGTCACTGGGAACACTGCGCTGCACTGTAGATTGCTGTCCACACTGGAGATCATTTTCTTCTGTCTATACTAATCAAATACTCCAGCTCTGAGATCATGAGCCTTTATTGTTAACTGCTGGTAGGAGAGAGCACGCAGAGCTGAAAAGACAATTGTAGTGAACTACCTTGCAGCACAACTTTCCTGAGATGCTCCTTTTTCCAAATGTACAAACAGATGCACAGGCTATTTTCCTGCATGTGTTAGAAGCACACATGTGACTACATACAATAAAAGGTGGTGGAGCCCATGAAAGCCCTGACATGCATCCATGTGTCCAAAAAAGAGAACAATAACATTTAAAACTATCCTATGTTGCCTAGGTGACTAGATACTCACATGGACAGCACAGCTAATGCACCTGTGCTTGTCGATGTGGTTATTATCTATGTGCATATAGTCCACCTACTAACTTGCGAAAACCAATTATCTACGTAAATAGTGTTAAAGCAATGTACGATGATGCTAAGAAGAAAACACATTTTTATCAACTTTTATTGGCATTTTAAAATATTAATTTAAGAAAATACTATTGTCATGGCAGCATTATGGAGTCAAACACACCTGTCCATCTCCTGTGCAAATGTGAGGAAGTGTTCCTTACTTTAGTCCCCAAATGTTTGTGAGTTTCTGAAGGCATCTTCAGACACAATAAACCAATCTCTGTGTTAACGTGCACCTACACATAAAACAAAGCCACTCCCCTGTAGTTGACGCCTCCTTTTCTCTCTAGCACTTGGCAATAGTTCACTTTGATAAATGTGGTCCCGAATGTATCAGTGGTTATATGCAGCTTGAAAGTTCCTAATACTTTACATAGCCATCAATTACGACTATAGGGATCATCCAAAAGCCCACCACATCTAATAACACCCCAGCAACAGCTCCCTAGAAATTTTGAAACACCCGGCACCCCGACAACAAGAGCAAGAAGTTTCTGAGGCATGTTAAACAGTCTTGGGAGTGGCTTTGCTCCACTCTTTAGAGTCTCTCTATAGTGTAGTATGTTCTGTGCAGACAATTTAATCGAATTAATAAATAAGATAACGTACTTTTAGTGCAATATTTTACCTTTAACTATGAATATTAGTCTTACACTTTGAATAAATCATAATACTCCCAGAACAATATGTCTATTGTGTATCTTTCAGCTACAACCGAGCCTTCTCCGTCTAGAAACACAACCGATGCATCATCACAAGAGGGTCAAAGACATCACAGAGACACTGAAGAATGTTCTACCATTGAACCTGCACTACACTTCAACCTGCCACCATCTACACCTGCTCTTCAACTTGTGAGCATGAGCCTGAGCCTTTGACCCTGAGGAGTGTGCCCTTGACGGGTCACTGAAACTGATTGAACTTCTTATGGCACCTCTATATGCCCCTCTGCGCATTAAAGGAACACTTGGGTTAACACAGTATCCAACACCTTTAGAATCCTTCTATTTTGTATACCTGATTATGCTCAACCAGGAAATATTGAAATTATATTCCTATAATTCACTGTCCTGGAGCTTTTGAGGTCACATATTTCAGTTTCTTATCCTAAACTAAGGTCAGTATCACCTTGTTCAGTATGTTCCTGTTGTTCCCTAGGTGTCTATAACACTGAAAATCTGGACTTCAATGAGGCATTTCTAGGATAAAGGCCCCTAAAATTTGTGAGCATCAATGAGGGGCTACTGTGAATTGCTATAGCTTTTACTATTCTCACAAGGAGAGAGCAAGAGATAACATACCCAGTTGCATTGTCCCCAATAATTACTATCTTACATACGGGCAACCGGATAAAAGAAAAAAGGAACGAGCGGAGTCCAATAAAGGCACTACTTCGCTGTACTATGGGGGTATCCAAAGATATTGGAGTAGATGCCCCACTCACTTAATCGCGACATGCCTCATCATCAGTGCTTATCCACACGCTGGTAGGATGGTACTACTAGAGTGTACTCAACCAAAAGAATGGGAGTTCTTAAATAATATCTTACTGGATAATGCAGGGAACCAGATTAAAAATAAGGAAAGATTAAAAATTCCTCACAGTATACCCAAAAGGATTCTTTATTTGTAGGGTACTGGGGGCATGATTAAAATGTGTTACAGGGTTTAAATTGAGTTTTAATTGCTCAATTGACCCCGATGTTATAGAGCCAGCAAGTTTTGGCCCATTTCAAGAGCCCAATCGGGTCTGGGACCTTCTTCGGAGCTGTGTGTGTATGTCCCTGCTTAAGTAAGCGTGCATTCCATGCAGATACGTGAGGCCTAATGCTCTCACCTGAGTCAGTACTGCATAAGATGTGCTTATTAGGACCAATGAATATGATAAAAAACACGAACGACTAATAAACATGGTTACTCGAAGATAGCCTATATCTGGGTTGCTCGAAGGACATGCAGGTCTGGCATCTGGTGCCATTCTATAGTCACACTTGCATCAAGGTACTGGCACTTCTGGTGCACTTGCAGGTTACTGCTGTTCAGAACGCTGCTGAACAACCAGTATATAGAATATTCCCATTTAACCTGTATTTCTTCTCATATATCTTATTATATATTGGTTCTGTTCCCAAAATAAATTTATGCTACAAAAAATAGAATCTTTTTACTGACCATGTTTATTAGTATCTCGTGTTTCCTTACCATATTCATTGGTCTTAGTAAGTACATTGTATACAAAGGTATACATGTACATTTAAACATGAGATCACTTTTCCAAAAACGGTCAACGCACATTTTGGTGTGGATATTAATTATATATCCAACCACCTTCTTCAGGACCACACAACAGTACCTCAAAGGGTGGTTATGGGGGGAAATCTATCAAAAAACAAATAGCAAAGGGCAATCTGAACCAAACTGGTAAACAGAATATCATCTAGAACGAATAATTATATAAAAAGCGAGGTTCCATTATATATCAACATTACTGAGAGACCCTATTACCTAAGTGGAAGCAAAAGAACACACCACTGTGAAAAGCAATACTCTCCCAAAAGATATACACCACCAAGTGCTTAATATTCTATTTACAGTGCAGTTAGTTACTTTGGAAACAGAGGGTGTGGTGTGAATGGCAAAATTGGATAGGCCTTCCAGATCCGATTTAGGTGTCCCCCCTCTGCTCACCATGACCACCCTTTAAAGTATCAGTACTGTTGTGTGATCCTGAAGCAGGTGTTAGGATATAATCAATACCCACACTGAAACGTGCGTTGACCTTTTTTGGAAAAGTGATCCCAGCCCACAGCACTGCAACAGATAAAAATCAATACTGTCTTTTTGTTATTGTTTGCTCTGTGTGTGTGTGGAATGCTGGGTCATGGGTTGAATGTAGTGTATGACAGGGAGTGACCTTGGATGAGTGGACTGAAGTGTAGGGAGCTATTTTAACATTTTGTATAACAGCTATTTTTTCATTGTGAAAAACAGGATCTTGTCACAGTACATGGAAGGAGATGCTGAAATCTACGTGTAGACCTTTGTATAAGATGTGCTTATTAAGACCAATGAATATAATTAAAAACACGAGAGACTAATAAACATGGTCTGTAAAAATATTCTGCATATGTAGCATAAATTCATTTTGGTAATAGAACCAATAGCATTTGTAAGATACATGGGAAGAAATACAGTTCAAGTGGGAACATTCTATCGTTTTTCCCTCCTTTTCCCAGACCTAGAAGTATTAGAGTAAGGAGTTATCTTTATATATGATATTAGTTTAGTAATACCTCTTATTGAGAGCACTTAGAAATGACTGACTCTCGATATGAAGAGGTATAATAAAAACAATAATTTTAACAATAATAATTATTATATTATTGCTGTTGTTTTTGTTGTTATTTTTATTATTATTGTTATTATTATTATTATCTATTACATAACGCAATGGGGATACTAGTCATAACAGTAGTAGTATGTTATTCCTGCGGACACCTACAAATATGTGGCCTTTCCTGTCTAACTCTTGCTGTCATCTATTTACTTTTTTAAATTGACAGAATTGGAAAGCTTTCCTGTGGCTATATTCACACCACTGAGATATAAATGTTCACATAATACATTTATATCCCTCCATATTAAAACATTGTAAACAAAGATCATGTTTGTCGGACGGGTTGGAAAGGTTTCTTTTCACAGCAATGATCTTCTCAATGAGTGCATCCCCTGCTCTGTCTCCGAACTTCTGAAACATCTCAGAGTAAGCTTCTCACAAAGTCTGAGAGTTCTTTCACAGAGAAGTTGCACAACTCCAGACACATGAATGAACAGAAAACAACCTGACCCCGGTTTCATTGGGCACCCAGGATATATGTAGGGGTCGCTTGTGAACCATTATTTGAATGATAATGATGCACATGATTTCAGACAGGCCCTCCACGCCCCAGCACACCATCAGCGCTCCATTTTGGCTTTTCAAGTTGATGGATATATGTCCCTTTGTATGGAATAACATTCCCTTTCGTTTTTCCCTCCTCTTTTCGCCCCAAAGAAAAGGGTCCTTTATTTTCGCTCCTGGAGCAGGGAAAATAAATAGCCTTCCCCGCAGGGAGTGAGCGAAAGTGAAGTGTCACTCAAGAGCGCTCCAGGGAAGGATTCCTTTCTTCTCAGACGGGTCCATTGTCTCCCTCACCTCACTCCCCTCGCGTGCCTGAGCAGAGAATCCCATGCACTCACGAGGAAAGACATTCAGGGGTACTAAAAAGAGCGGCATGATCACTGATGCGAAAATGGCGGGGAGAGGATGGGCACTTCATTACCACTGTGAAGGGAAACTGAAAGCAAAACAAGCTCTCTGGTGTGAAGTAACGCAGTGGGTGGTCGGAATAAAGGATTTATGTACTCTTTCGCCTTCTTGACCTATGAGAGAATTCTGCAAACCCTTTTTCCCCACTAAGTTTTAACAAGGAATTAAGGGCCGGTGCTGTAAATAAAAAAATCTGTGCACATTTGGTCCAATTCGCAAAGTTCTATTCATCCTTAAATATATGTTTATGGTTGAAAATACATTCATTTCCACCAGGCCTCTGATTAATGCACCCTTGCAGGACAATATCTGGGTCTAGACCCATCGTGTAACATTGGTCAACAACGTAACCATATACTATAAGCAATTGTGTTAATGCAATAATCAGTTTGTTAAATACATAAGGGAAGAGGCCCAAAGTTTGTCAAAACCCACTGCCTTCACTGTTGAATGAAGGGATTTCTGTATATCAAGAGCAGATTGTACTGATATCATCTCATTGCTCATTAGGTCTCGCTGAGCCCAGCGCATGCGCTGACTCGGAGAGACATTTTGTATGTGAGATTTTTAAGTGCTGCTGGCTGGCCTAGCGCGTGCTTGTTTTTTTGGAAAGCATTGGCCGTGTGCGCACACAACTCCCGCTTCTCCCGCGCGCGTGCGGCCAATGCTTGTTTAATCTTGGGCATTTTTTCCCAAGTCAGTAACCTTGCAGCTCTGCCAGCAGAGGTGTGCACATTCACTTCCGGGTGTTAGTGCCCGGGTTCACTCTTTTGAGACTATATCAACATGTTACCAAGTAAGTGCACCCTGGCCACCCGACCGTTTACGTTATGTCCTTTACTCGACAGGGATTGTATTTAACACCATGCTCATTTTCTTTACATTTCATTTCTTTACAGTCACTCAGGCAATGGAATCATTACGCTGGTCATGTGAGTTTTGTTACCGTCATGCTTTTCAAGCATGCACCCGGCACTTTTTTGCGATCACGGTCTTCATTTAGCTAAGTTCACCATTACGTTTGGCAGACCGCCGCACTTACCACAGAACCGATCACGCTCATCATATTACTTATGACTTCAAAATGTGTAATGCATGCACTTGATTTTCTACACCACAGACACATCCTGTGTTTCATCACGTTTTCGGCACGATCTACGCCCCCCCCTTTACCCCATAACCAAATTAACATTGAATCTTCTATGTCGTATCAACTGTCATTTAGTTTAATTTAGAGATTTGGAAATAGTTTGGTTGACATCTGCGTGTGCATGAGTTAACGGTGATCTATATTACGTAGTTTTTAATAATACTGCAGGCCTTTAATGGATCAATCCATAATAATAATATTGTTTGTAACCCATTAGCGCTCTGAAATTACAGTCCATCCTACGTTGTTACTGTGATTGAGGCTTTATTACCATATTCTCAAATTGCTCGTCTGCCATAAAGATAAATAGGCAACAGGCTACTGAAGGAAGGTCATATATTTTCTGTTGTTGTGAGCTGATAATGAAAAGTTGCACTGGTGGGAGGCACAACAGCGTTGTCAGTGATAGGGCCTTTGTGAATGTGGGTCGGATCTTGTGCAGATTGGCAATTGTAGGACAGCAGCGGAGGATGCACTTGAATTTTTAAAACTTTATTTAAGATTTACAGCATACCACACACAAGTTACACTATTAGGTGATAGATTTTGCACCCTGACCACAAGTGCTCCCCCCGGCCTCCGCCATACGCCCCGGTATACCACCAAACGATAGTCCAGATGATCCTAAGGACTGGGCGTGCCAGGCTTTTTGACTTTCTAGCATTCTCTACATCACCAATTGATTCCTGTTAGTTAATGCACAGTTGCAGTGGATGCATTGTATGATGGCAGTTCTGTACATTTTGTATTTGGCCTAATTACACAGGCGGCGCTGTACTTTAAAAAAAAAAATTAGGTATTGTTTTTGGATAGAAGCGCAAAGAAAACAAAGTAAACAAGCATTTCGACATCTTCGATTCTATGCATCATTCATTCCTGGATAAGTATGTAGTAAATATGAGGCGGAATGAATGTGGCCTCTGCAGACGCCATAGCACAGCGTAAGCACCTAGCCAGGCCGCTTTGAAATCTGGTATTAATTATGCCATCTAGAAGAAATTACTTTAACAATAAAAATACAATCATTAACATTTATATATCACTACCGACAGGCGGCATAGAATTTACAATTGAATAAATGCATATTTTTAGTGTAGTGTGCATTTACTGAAACGGATAACGTATGTGAATGTAAAGGGAGGTCTATGTATCTTCCAAACAAGCAGCTGTGCAGCTCCCCCTAGTGGTGCAATGCGGCTCACGACACTTGACCTGAAGCAATTTACAGAGCAGCCCAGTTACAAAAGAGGGCAGAGCTCTGCAGATATCTTATTCCCGGATTGTATTAATTTTTGCAGAAAGTTTTCATCATGTTAAAGGGCTGATGAGGCCATACTCTCTTGTGTGGCTGTTTGTGAATATCGGCTCTGAGAGCCGCCAGTCGCCCTTCACTGTTGACAGGATTTGAAACATGAGACATCTTGTATTGTAGCAGAACAGAGACACGCGGGTAACAATACCAGAGCTATCGTAAACACTATTTTTGTTCTCATTTTGTTGTGTAAGAAAATAGTTCTCAGCAAGAAATATGTAATAGTCTCGTGCACATAGTATTCTTGGTTTGGGACTGCTCGGGCTGTTACATTTTCTTTGCATTGCGTTTGTGGACGTCAAGCTGTCCTCAGCAATTTTAAGCTGTGAGAAAGCAAATATTCTGGACTACTACACAGGCACTGTGCATGGGCAGTCACAGAGTAAATTTGACACGTGCAGTCGTTCTTCGTCGCACGTCATCACTCTCGCTGTCAAACTCCTATCTGCGCCTCTCATAGTCTTACCCCCTCCCTCGCTAGCCACAACAGAGATCCTTTCACCGCCACCCCAACTCTCCCATTCTCTCGCTTCACTTCCATCTTTCCAGTCTCCCTAGGCTCTTCGCCATCTCGAACTCTCTCACCATTCCACCCTATCGCTCCAAGAATGCACCCCACTTTACTACCAGTAATGCGCGCTTGCCTGCTTTCTGTATTAAAAGAAGTTGCACGCTCTACAAAAGATATCCTACACTTTCCAGTGGAAAGCGGAAGAGCTTGTGTGGGCTATAGGAGGAACCCTGCGGTTGCCAGGTGCTTTGTAAATACACTAAATCTATGCAAATTAAAACAAGCATTGGCATAGCCAATAGGTCTCGCCTTTCGGACCTTATAAGTATTTAGTTATGCAGCACAGTATCCTTACTGCAACAACATTAAATGTTGCATGGCTAAACACTTATAAGGTCCCAAAGGGAAGACCTACTGGCTATGCCAATGCTTTTTTTTCCAATGGCATACATTTTCTGTCCCTTTGCTGCCTCTGGCAGGCTCACTTTTATCGATGCTTTCTCTCATTGCCACTACTGTCCTATCTTTCGCTTCTTCCTCCCTTCTCCCCTTCCAATTTTTCACTCTCTTGGTTATGGTCAAAGGCTGATGATGAAAAATTTACCTAAAATACGTGCTGCTGTCCACCACCTGCAACCATTGGCATCAGCACAAACTAAATGCAGTAGTTTTGTGTGTTTTCCACCTCTGTTTGAAATGGGGTCTCTAGTTGGCAGTGGTGTGCAGCCTGTCTAAGTAGGGACCCACAATCAAGTCAGGGTAAGGGCGTCACACAGGTAAGATAACCCCTGCCCACCCCCTTGGTAGCTCGGTATGAGCAGTCAGATGTATCTCAAAGGCAAGTTGTAAAGCATTTGTAAATACACACACAGTTTATTTATTTATTACATTTATATGGCGCACAGCTACTCAGAGGTTTCCCGGCGCCTGTGAACACGATGAACAAGAGGTCAGAGCTAGACGCTAGGAAAAGAATTAAAGGTACTACTGATTAAAAAGCCAGGTTTTTAGGCCTTTACGAAACTTAAGGTAGTGTTGTTCGACACATAAGTGAGTTGGAAGAGAGTTCCAGAGGGAGGGGGCCAGATAGGCAAAGGATCGACCTCCCATTCTGGCTCGTTTGATCCTAGGAAATTGGAATTTGTACTGATTAGAGGATCTTAGTAGGCGAGGGGGTTGGTAGTGGTGTACCAAATCATGAAGATAGTGGGGGGTTATGCCAGAATTTATTTTATGCATGGAACAGAGGGCTTTAAATTTGGCACGACTGTTGATTCTCAGCCAATGAAGTTCACGAAGTGAGGCTGAGATGGAAGTCCTTTTGGGTAGTTTGCAAAGCAGTCTAGCTGCGGAGTTCTGGACCACCTGCAGCCTGCGGAGCACTTCCTTGCTTGCAGCCAGATAAAGTACATTGCCGTAATCTAATCTGGAAGCTACCAGGGCCTGGATGACAGTTTTTTGCGTAGACGGAAGAAGCATCCAGAGAAATTTCCTAAGCCACTTGAGAATGGCACAGCAGGTGGAGGCAACTTTATCCACTTGTTGCTTCATCGACAATTGGTCATCGATGATGACGCCAAGGTTACGAGCCGATTGAGATGGGAGGGGGGATGACTCATTTGTGGTGGCCAGTGGTGGGGGCCCCAGAGAGTTCTATTATTACCGAAGATGAGGAGTTCGGTTTTCCCACCATTTAGTTTTAGTTTGTTATCATACATCAAATCAGCAGTCTTTATTAGTCCCAGCTGGAGCGCTGATGTCTTAGAGGTTTCCTTGGAGGAAAGCGAGAAGATGAGCTGTGTGTCATCTGCATAAGAGTATATTGTTAGCCCTGCTTGCTCAGCTATCATAGCCAGGGGGCTAACATAGATGTTGAAGAGCAATGGACTAAGTATGGAGCCTTGAGGGACTCCATACTGGGATATATGAGTCTTGGAGTGAGGAATAGGGGAGAAGACCTGAAAGGTCCTCTTTGATAGAAAGCTGGACAACCATTTGAGTGCAATGCCAGTTACACCATTGGATTGAAGACTTTTTAAGAGAGAAGTGTGAGAAACAATGTCGAACGCAGCACTTAAATCCAATAAAATAAGTGTCACTGTCTCTCCTTTGTCGACCTGTTGACGAATGTATTCGGTGACTCCCAGAAGTGTTGATTCCGTTGAAAATCCGTCTCTGAAGCCAGATTGGGACGGATGCAGGATGTTTTGAGTTTCAGCGAAATTTGTAAGCTGGATATTGATGTGTTTCTCCAAAATTTTGGAGAGGACTAGAAGAAGGGAGATGGGGCGAAACTTGGATGGGACCTCCGGATCAGTATTAGCTTTTTTTAACAGGGGTACGACCATGGCATGCTTCCAGGCTGCAGTAACCGTTACTTCACATAATGACATGTTGAATAGTTCCATGATAATATTGAGTATAGGGGGGGTCAAGTTTTTGAAGTACCGAGGGGGGGAGCAGATCCTTGGGGGAACCAGATTTGATACTGGTGAGAATACTACGGAAGGAAGAGATGTCAAGTGGAGTCCATTTGTCTAATAGGGTGTCGCTGTTAACTTGAGCGACTTCCTGGGGGAGGCATTGTGTTGCGGGGTAATTAGGTTGCGAATAATTATAGTTGATGTCTGTTTATTAAAATAAGAGTAGATGATATCTATTTTATCTACAAAAAATTTGGCTAAATGATCACATTGTTTAGAGTCCAAACTTGGGGGCTTGGGCTGACAAGTGGCACCTGAAAGTTCCTTTACTACTTTGAACAGCACTTTGGGGCAGTTTTGAGTAAGTAAGATAGTTTAATTTGTGTGCTCTGCCCGAGCAGTGTTACACATTGAATGGTATTTGTTTAAGGCTAGTTTATGCATTGATTTTTTCGCCGGTTCATAATTTTTGCACCAGCGTCTTTGCAGATTTTTGCATTTAGTTTTTTCTTTTTTGAGCTTTTCTGAAAACCAAGGGGCTGGAGGGTGGTGATGATTGCATTTCTTGTTGGACAAAGGCAGACATGTGTCAATAGACGAGGATAGCCATTGATGGAGGACCTCATCGTCATCTAGATTAGTGATTGAAATGACCGGCATTGTGCTTTCAAGAAGGAAGTTGAGTCTGTTTATATCTAGATCTTTCCAATTTCTGCCATTTCTTGACCCCGAGGAGAACGAGGAATTCTTGGACCTCTGCTCATGTTTAATCTGAAATTCTACCAAAAAATGGTCAGACCAAGGGATCGGGATGGCAGTCTTGCATGAGACAGTGGTGAGGTTGGAGAAGATAGGATCGAGTAAGTTTCCTGCTTTATGGGTGGGGCCTGAGTTGTGAAGAGTAACGTTCATAGCGGCCAAATCAGCAATGAGATTGGCGCTGGTAGGACAGGAAATCTCGTTAAAATGACAATTCAAATCACCTAAAATCAAGAAAGGAGTGGCTTGTAATAATAAGGGGGTAATAAGATCAGGGAGTAAGGCGGCCCAAGGACCTGCTGGTCCCGGGGGAGCAATAGATTAGGGTCCCAGTGTCGTAAATTGGCTGCGATTGGCTTAGCATTAGCGGAATCCATCTGGTATTTAGAGGCTATCTTGTCAATTTTGTGGAATCCATTTGTATTTCTGGCAGCCATTTTGTCTGCCATGTGCTCACCAAGAGCTGTTTCCTTCTTCACTGTTGTTTACCCTTGTGTTCTGTTTAAAGGACTGGTTATACTTAGACTCTGCTACTCTGTGCATGCGCAGAAGAATCTAACTGTCCATACATCTGTTTTTAGCCTGTAGCTGTCAGGTTGTTTCTACCAGAGTCAGCAACTGCTAGCTCCTCCTTTACTGTTGACTGTGCATTTCTGTATGACCATCTATGTATGTAATTCTCCTATGTGTGCTTGTACCGCCCTCTTTTTTGAGCCCCTGTGTGGGTATAAAAGACCCATGGTTCTTCTACTCTGTGTGCTACTTCACTCAGTACCGAAGGGTGCTGTTTGAATGTAGTTCCACCTCATGAGGTTTTATTAAACTTTGTATTTTCTATTCCAGTTTTTGTGCCAACTTCTTCCCAATAGTCTGAGGACTCTGTGCAGAGAAGCGCGAACCCCTTGCACTGGTAGGCCTAGCTGAAGTCTCTTTCAACAAATTGGCGCCCGACGTGAGGCTCATCGGTGACTCGGATGCCCAAAGGATTGGTCGCGAGGAAGGATTGGAATCTCGCTCTGGACGCGATCGCTGCCCGATGAGACCCAAGTCTTGGCAACCACGGCGTTTTTCCTTTCTTTCTGATCTGACCATCCAGGTGGTGCCAGTCCTCGACTGAGATCTCTTCTGTTGATTCGCTGTGCAGTGACCATTTGGTCGATTTTAGAACTTGGCAGTTGGAACCTGGATACCAAGTGATTGGTAAGTGTCCTTTGATGGCGCTTGCTGTTGGTTTTGATGCCTGGGATTGGTAAGGTAGTTTAGTAACACTTACTGTGGCTTCTGGAAATGCGCATTTTGTGTTGGCCAACGTGGTTTGTTATGATATATTTATATATAGGTTGCAATCCATATAGGCAGGTAATGAGGAGAATTTTCTCTATCTGAATTGATTTGAACGGCACATCGTACTAAAGGTACCTTAAGTGCTACTTTGATTATAATACTGCATATTCTGCACTATTTTTGGCATGCCTGTTTTTAGCACACTTCGTAGGATGTGTTGCTTTTGTAGTGGTACCAAGTTGATTTTGGATGAAGCACAACCGGCCCCCCCGGAGGGGACGCCTAATAGGGATATGTATATTAAGTATGGTCTTTCTTCCATAATGTACAGCGCATTATGGAATAAATACACGCGTAAGGATCCTGAGTTGCGTTGGCCTATGTATGGGTCATTTGATTTACGAAAGATTGAGTATGTGGAACAATGTATGTTTAAGCGAAAGACTAGGCAAGATATGTTTGATTGTGTACGAATGTGGGAGAAAGAAGTGCGTGAACGAATGAAGCGTGAGCAAGCCTTGATTGAAAAAGAACAGCGAAAGAACATTTATGTGAAAGCATTAGAGCTGAAGAACAAAGAAATAAAAGAGTTAAAAGAGAGAGAAGATAGGGAGCTCAATTTACAGGTAACTGGCCAATACGCTGTTCGGCGGCCCCTTTATCCTATACTTAATAAACCACAAGATGATTCCTTATTATTAGATCGTCCTCCACCTCCATATACTGTTCCTTCTGCCCCTCATGAGTCAGATGAGGACTCTAGTTCGGAGGAATATAAGGCACGAGAACCTTGTTCTATGTTGACTGCTGCGCGTTCGTCCCAGCTCCGATCTGCTGCTCGTAAAGCAGTTCATAGTACTGCCCCCGCCTCTGAACTTCTAGATAGTATGAGAGGGTGGTATGAAAGGGAGCAGCTGTATTTTACTGAGGTGTTCGCTGCAGAGGTCCTTGAGCTGTTTAGGAAATATTCTGAGGAGTTAGAGCCTGCCGATATAGCAGATAATTATAAGCAAATGCGTGATGGTCTTTTTGTTTTCTCCCAGGTGGCTGATACAATCAGGCATTTGGTTAAACTGCGTGTTGATGCAGTCCGTTTGCGAGAGGAGAAAAAGGCTGCAGACGTAGCTGCACAGACATCTCAGACCGGCATGGAACAAGCTTCTACCTCCGGAACAGATAAGACTATGATAGTTCATGCGAAACCTATGCGGGAGGCTGCGCCTTTGTATGTTCCTCCTAAAGGACAGGGTACAAGTGATGATAAGGCTTCTATCGATGCTAAGGGTTATTTTATTTATAATTGGGTTTACACTCCTTGGAATAGGACGGATGTTATGGCACTTAAAACTGCATTGCCTGATCCGCGGAAAAATCCAGTCGCTTTTTATGAGGAAGTTGAAGGTGCTATTAGTTCTTGCACTATGACATTGCCTGATATTGATTTATTTTTCGGATTGATATTACCACCTGATATGTGGAGAACTGTTTGTAAAATTGATGATCGTGCAGCTTTTGGGGCGCTATGGAGATACTTAGAACAAATGGATGCAGAAAGGGAACCCGCACAGAAGCCATGTCAGTTAATTTTAGATCTTCCCGCAGCTATATTAGTTAAGTTAAAAACGATTATTCCCCCTAAAAAGATAGATTGGACTGTTTTAGCATCTTGTAAGCAAAAGGCAGATGAATCGGTCTCTGATTTCTTTACACGCTTTGAAGAAGCATTTCACGATTTTAGTGGCCAGTCATTGACAGATGACACAGGCAGACATCTGTTTGTCGATAAATATGTCGCAAACCTGTTGCCAGGAATAGCTAGTCGCCCAAAGGCCAGCGAGAGTTCATGGACTACCTCTTCCCCGGTTTCTCTCTTGACTATGGCTCAGTATTATGAACGCCAGGAATTAGAAGCAAAGGGTAATGAGGATAAAAAGACTAAAGAATTGAAAACGAAGATTATGTTGGCTCAGGCTTATGGTCCGCCTTTTAGAGGTAGTGATAGAGGTGGACGTGGCTCTTATGGTTCGTCTTTCCCTTCTTATACTCGTTCGAATTTGTCTGCTGACCAATGCGCGCACTGTAAGAAATTTGGGCACTGGGCTTCTGATTGTCCAGCACGGCGTGTTCAGCAGTATACACGTGGTAGGGGACAAATGAGAAATCGTCCAGGATATTCAGGGCCTAGAGGAAGTACAGGTGATCGTGCTAGGTTTGATGCTAATATACGTAGGCAGGATGGGTTCAACACTTTTGATAGAGGGAACCAATATCAAATGTCTGACTATGTGCCATCTGATCTTCAAGGTTCTGCTTATGCATAGGATTGCCTAGGATGGGGTAAGGAATCAGTTGAAGTTCCAGTAGCTCAAAGGGGTCCCTCTGTCACAGCAAACTTTTTGGGCTCCACTGATCAGTTTCTGGTTGATACAGGAGCTACTCGTAGTGCCTTGTCTAAACAATTGGTTCCAAGGGCTCCCCTGTCTGGCTTAACCATTACATCGATTGGCTTCGATGGAACCCCTTCCCTTAGCCCATTGTCGCAACCTCTTGCATTCCATGTGGATACATTTACTGCTCCATGTCCATTTTTGCTTTCCCCGAATACACCAGATAATATTGTGGGTCTTGATATGCTTAAGTATTTCAGGGCTACGATACGATGTTCTCCAGAAGGTGTACGTGTTATCTTGAATGACAACCATCCTGTGACGGAGAGAGCTTGTCTTGTTAAAGAGGATATTGCATTAGCTTCACTCCCTAGTACTTTGTGGGCTACTTCAGACACTGATGTAGGGCAAATGGTTATTCCTCCAGTACATATTAGTGTCAAGGAGGGCGCTGTACTGCCACGTTTGCCTCAATACAAAATTTCACAGGAAGGGGAAGAAGCACTCATACGTATTGTCCATGATCTCATTGAAGTGGGGGTTGTTGAGGAAGTTCCTTACAATGTTTGTAACAGTCCGATTCTTCCTATTCTGAAAAAAGATACTGACACTAGGGTTTACAGATTCATTATTGATTTACGAGAAGTTAACAAGATTGTAGTACCCCAATACCCCGTGGTTTCTGACATAACGACACTTCTTACTTTGGTTCCCCCGACAGCGACTACATTTTCTGTAATAGACTTGAAGAATGCTTTCTTTTCGATCCCTATTCATCCTGATAGCCGATATTTGTTCGGTTTCACTTTGAATAATCGATCATATAGATTCTGTAGAGTTCCTCAAGGCTATACTGAGAGTCCTAGTATTTACAGTCAAGCATTAAAAAGACAACTTGATTCTTTCGTTTTGCCTGAAGGAGTGGCTCTCATACAATATGTTGATGACATCTTGTTGGCAGCCGACAAACCTGAACAGTGTGAAAAATGTACTTTGTCCTTGCTGTCTTTTCTTGCTTCCCATCATCACAAAGTATCACGAAAGAAATTGCAATATTGTAGACCGAAGGTGACCTACTTAGGTCACCTTCTTTCTAAGGAGGGACGTGCACTTACACCAGATCGCATTCAAGCTATTTTAGAAACACCAGTGCCCCGTACTCAGAAAGATGTCCTTGCATTCATTGGTCTTACTTCTTTTTGTAGGCAATGGATATTAGGATTTTCACACATTGTTAAACCCTTGCTAGCACTTCTGACCAAAGATACTCCAATGCCCTTCCCATGGACAGATGAATGTGAGACTGCTTTCCGACAGTTACGACAAGCTCTTTGTTCAGCACCAGTGTTAGGTACTCCAGATTATACGAAGCCTGTTACATTATATGTACACGAGAAAGATGGATGCGCATTGTCAGTTTTAGTGCAGACACACGGTGACAAACAGCGTCCCTGTGCATATTTTTCAGCAGTACTTGATCCTGTTGCTCGTGCGTTACCTGGATGCTTCCGTTCAGTTGCAGCAAAAGCTGTGTCAATACGTCAGAGTGAAGGGATAGTTTTGTCACATAAACTGTTGGTGCTAGTACCCCATGCGGTTGATGCCCTTTTAAATCAGACGAAGACGCAGCATTTAACTAGTGCTCGTCTGACAGGATATGAATTGACATTGTTGGCCCCTCACATTACACTAAAGAGATGTGCCACACTAAACCCAGCCACATTGTTGCCATACCCGGTGACTCAGTCTCTGTCACAGGAATCTCATGATTGTATATTCCTTACTGAGGAACAGACAAAGGGTCGTGTCAATTTGCAATACACGCCCCTTTCAAGTGTTGATGGGGAACTATGGGTTGATGGGTCCTGTTTGAAGTTACCAGATGGTACAACGCCAGCTGCATATGCAATTACAACACTTCAGACGGTAGTTGAGACAGCTCGTATTCCACAGAAGTCAGCTCAGGCAGCTGAGCTAATAGCGTTGACACGAGCATGTGAACTTAGTACTGATTTATCTGTGAACATTTATACAGACAGCCGCTATGCGTTCGGAGTGGCCCATGATTTTGGGCTACTCTGGAAGGAGAGGGGCTTTCTTACATCCCACGGGGTGCAAATAATGCATGGAGAATTAGTACATAATCTCTTGACTGCTTTCACATACCCGAAGAGAATAGCAATTGTTAAATGTAGCGCACATAAGAAAATAATTGATAAGATAGGACAAGGCAATGCTTTTGCAGACCAAACAGCCCGTGAAACTGCCATGCAGCGAAGCACCACGTCTATGTATATAGTGAAGTCACAGGCTGAATGTTGGCATGATACCAGACAGGAAGTGCTAGATATGCAGAGATCTGCTTCTGCAGAAGAAATTGAGCAATGGTCTAAGGAGGGAACATTGGATGATGAGGGCTGTTGGAGGAATAAAGAGATGAGCAAGTGGAGATTGCCGACAGCCTATTTACAACCTATGATTCATATGGCACATGGGCCGGCACATGTTGGAGCCTCCTCGATAATGAAATTGCTCACGCAAGTTTGGGAGCATCCAGAAATCGCCGGCACAGCTAAAAAGATGGTGCAGTCTTGTCTGATTTGTCTTCAGCATAACCCTGGTAAAGGGACACAAACTCCAACAGGAGGGTTTGCTACGCCAACTGCACCTTTTGAAGTTTTGCAAATGGATTACATCCAGCTTGAGCGCTGTAATAACTTAAAGTATGTTATGGTAGTGGTATGTGCCTTTAGTAAATGGATAGAGGCATACCCTACGAAGGACAATACAGCTCTCACTACAGCAAAGGTGCTTTTGAAGGAATTTTTCCCTAGATTTGGTGTTTTTAAACTTTTATGGAGTGATAACGGACCCTATTTTATTGGGCAAGTTGTCGAATATGTCCTGAAGGGGTTAGGGATAAAGCAGAAGTTTCACGCTGCTTTTTATCCACAATCAGCAGGGTTAGTGGAGAGGTATAACGCCACACTTAAATTAAAACTGGCGAAAATACTAGCCTCCACAACCTTGAATTGGCCAGACGCATTACCTTTGGCACTGTTGTCCATTAGATCAGTGCCACATTCGCGGTCTGGTCTTACACCATATGAGGTGGTGTTTGGCAGGCCTATGAACATTTGGGGAATTCCTAAACCACGTCCGATACATGATGTGCCATGTGTATTGATGAGTGACTATCTATCACACTTGACTGACAGTTTGGTCTCTATTCATCAACAGGTTCGAGAAGCTCTTCCTGATAGGTCTGCAGGTGAAGGCCATGGACTTCGGCCTGGAGACCAGGTGATGATCCGATCGTTCCAGAGGTCGAGCAGCTTGGCACCGAGGAGGCGCGGCCCGGAGCAAGTGCTCCTTTCAACGAGAACTGCGGTTTGAGTGACGAACAGGAGGAACTGGGTGCACTCCACCCACTGCAAGAAAGTGCCGTCTACCTTGGTGGATCCTATTGCCTTGATCGACCATCGGGACATCCTGGATACAGAGAAAGGCCAAGCCATATCACGTGACGAACCTGAGGAAGTCTTCCCGGACCACACAATTCCTGGAGTATCCCGATACCAACTGAGACAACGGAAAGAGCCTGCATCGTCGAAATAGACTGGTTGAGCAACCTCCCTGGGTTAGTGAAACGGAATGCCGATGTGGCAAGGGGGGGGGGGGATCAGTTCTGTATAGTGTAGCGACACCCGTCTTGACCCTCGGTGAAGAAATCAACGGCTGCCCAGGGATAAGAGCTCCAACGATTGTTTTCAACAATAAGCTGATCATGTCCACAATGAGATCAACTGTTTCTAAGAGAAAGATCATTTATGCTATAGGGTTTGTTGTTGCTATGGTGGCTGTAGCAGTAATAACCTGGTTCGTTGAGAAAGTGGCTCCTGCTCGAGAACTTTTGATCGCCACTACTCCAGTACCAGTTGAACACCACTACTTTACGCTTCCCTTCCCTATCATGAGCGGAAGCATCGACAATCCTACTTAAATAATACCTTTATCCAGATGTTGCATCATACTCACAATGCCACGAATACTACCAACTGTTGGGTGTGTGGGATGATACCTGCAAATCAAAAGAAAGGAGGAACACCTTTTATTCCTCTTCCCTTTTCTCATAATGGTTCTTGTCAAGCTTGGTATGCGCTTCTGTTTGCATCTGGAAGACGTACAGTAGGCGGGCTTCTTTTTCGCCTCAATAAAGTATGCTACCAAGATAAAGATGGTTATCCTCAAGCCAAAGGGACCAAATGGGAATGGGAAGAGTATCAACCGGACAATGTTTCAACGCCATATATCTTCACAAATATGAGAAATTTCACCAGTAATAAACAATTTGTGATTTCTGTTACTAGAGCTAAAGCAGATTTATGTGTAAGCAGTATTGGAAGAATTCCAGTGGGGAAAAGTGAATGTACTGTAATTCTGCCTATTGAAGGTATAAATAATAGCACTTTCATAGCCTCACACAATACTTATTTTATCTGTGGTAGCCACGGATATTATCAACTACCTGCTGGGTGGTCAGGCGTGTGCTATGTGCCCTTTCTATTGCCCCCTGTGTTTCTGGCACCTGCATCCTACCACCGGGACCTTAAATTATTTGACGATATCTTTAGAAATAGATATAAAAGGACAATAAGTGTTGACGAAGTAGACCAAACTGATACCACTCTACAACAATATGTTGATTTTAATTTAGGTTTGTTCTTTTTTGTGGGTGCTGCATTAAACAGTAGGAAAATAAGACGATTGACTAGAGTTGTGGAAGCTGTTACCAATCAGACAGCTATGGCACTCGGGAACATTAAGGAGGAGCTGCAAATTGCAAGGATTGTAGCTCTCCAGAACCGACTGGTTCTAGATGTGGTTCTGGCTGATCGAGGTGGTGCATGTCGCATCATCGGCAGCAGCTGTTGTGTATTCATACCGGATCACTCGCCTTCAGTATATGACGCAATATCAAAGCTGCATAAGATTGCTGCAGAAATTCATCCAGAGACTGGTACTTGGACTCTAGCTGGATGGTTTTGGACTCTCCTTTCTGCTTGGGGCTGGAAGCTACTAACTATCTTGTGTATAATTATTTCAATAGTTTTGACATGCTGTGTATGTATCCAATGTGTCCAATGCTTTGTTCCATTTCTGTCTGTATACCTGTCAAAAGAAATATTGCAGAGACAAAGGCCCAACAAATGTTGAATAAAGAAGTGGCCGAAATAATGCTAATAGATGTACGGGATGCATATTTAGATTACTCCAGAGGAACAGATGTCTTCAGCTAATGCTAAAAGGGTCGTCTGTCGTAAATTGGCTGCGATTAGCGGAATCCATCTGGGATTTAGAGGCTATCTTGTCAATTTTGTGGAATCCATTTGTATTTCTGGCAGCCATTTTGTCTGCCATGTGCTCAGCAAGAGCTGTTTCCTTCTTCACTGTTATTTACCCTTGTGTTCTGTTTAAAGGACTGGTTATACTTAGACTCTGCTACTCTGTGCATTCGCAGAAGAATCTAACTGTCCATACATCTGTTTTTAGCCTGTAGCTGTCAGGTTGTTTCAACCAGAGTCAGCAACTGCTAGCTCCTCCTTTACTGTTGACTGTGCATTTCTGTATGACCATCTATGTATGTAATTCTCCTATGTGTGCTTGTACCGCCCTCTTTTTTGAGCCCCTGTGTGGGTATAAAAGACCCATGGTTCTTCTACTCTGTGTGCTACTTCACTCAATACCGAAGGGTGCTGTTTGATTGTAGTTCCACCTCATGAGGTTTTATTAAACTTTGTATTTTCTATTCCAGTTTCTGTGCCAACTTCTTCCCAATAGTCTGAGGACTCTGTGCAGAGAAGGGCGAACTCCTTGCACTGGTAGGCCTAGCTGAGGTCTCTTTCAACACCAGAAAGGGTGAAGTTAGGTGAGAGCAGAAGTTTGAAAAGACCGGCTTCGCAATCATCGAAGTATAAGTCATCCCATTTACAAGTGTAGGAAGTTTTGAACATAATCGCTATGCCTCCTCCCCCCTTAACGACACGGTTCTTTCCAAGATACGTGTAGATAGGGGGAAGTGCATTAGCAATATCGGGTCCGGAGATATTGTTTAACCAAGTCTCTGTGAGGAAGATGGCATCTACTTGGGAATCAGAGAGCAGGTCATGGATATCTCTTTTATGTCTTGGGAGTGATCTACAGTTAAGGCTGAAGAAAGTGAACTCCGTATGTGTGGCGGTATTTTTCGTATTCGGGGCAGGTGAGATACTCAGTTTCCTGGGAGTCGGGTTAGGGGAGAGAGGTAAGAAGGAGAACCCACAACCGAAGCAGTGTGAAGGGCTTATGTTGCAGGTAAGAGGTGAGCAATGTGTACTGAGTATAGGCCAGAGGGTCTGGAGGACTTTGCTGGAGTATTTGCAAGGGCCATGATGGAGTTGGGCAGGGGTGCTGGCCCCAGGCCCCATCCGGCCGCAGACGGGCGCAGACGGGCTTGCCTTTGGCGCGCCAGCGGCTGGCCTGCTGGCCCGCTGTGCACGCTGTGCACGTCTGCTGCGCGTCACGAGTTAAGCAGCTGGTTGGTTGCTTAGCCCGGGAGTCGTGATTCACTTCCTCTCGCACGGTTCTCGTCCCTCCACACAAACCAAACAATTGGTGGTTGACCGGAAACTCAGTGCAGGTAAGGCGGTGTAATTTTAAAAACAAGTATTTTTAAAAGCAAGTAAAAAATAATTCATACATAGCACAGAGCAAAATACAAGTAAAAGCAAGACTGGCAAGTTGTGCTGATAGCGAGACAGGAGCCCTTTCCCAGGCACTCCTCTCACCAAGAATATCAGTGTCTGCCTCTCGTCAAACGCATCCGCTGCGCATCGTGAGAGGCATCTACTTTTAAGGAGGGTGAATAGTCAGCTGCAAGCAGCTGATTGGTTGCTTAGCCCAGAAGTCGTGATTCACTTCCTCTCGCACGGTTCTCGTCCCTCCACACAAACCAAACAATTGGTGGTGGACCGGGGACTCAGTGCAGGTATGGTGGTGTAATTTTAAAAACAAGTATTTTTAAAAGCAAGTAAAAAAGAACTCATACATAGCACAGTGCAAAATACAAGTAAAAGCAGGACTGGCGAGTTGTGCTGATAGCGAGACAGGAGCCCTTTCCCAGGCGCTCCTCTCACCAAGAATATCGGTGTCTGCCTCTCATCAAACGCGTCCGCAGTAACAGGGAAAACACTACAAAATGAGTCCACACCAGCTAGAAATATAGAAAATAGCTCATATATATCTGACAACATACACAAGTAAAGATATCACTTTTGAAAGGTTAAATTACTTCACTTCATAGAAATCCATGGCGACGTCTCCCTTAGCACAAAGCATATTGGATACGTCAAAATTCAAAGACGATGCGAGGTGCAGGGGAGGTGAGGCGCCTGCTGGAATTTGTCCTTTGTGCAGGGTTATCCCCAAACTTTTTGCTTCTTTGTCTTATTTTTTCTGACCTGGTTTTGCTATAGGACTCTGGGCTCTTTATCCCTGCTAATCAGTGCTAAAGTGCATATGCTCTCTGTACAAATTGTGATTCTGATTAGTTATCCATGATTGGCATGTTTGATTTACTGAAAGTCCTTTGTAAAGTGCACTGAGTGTGCCAGGGCCTATAAATCAAATGCTACAGTGGGCTTGCAGCACTGGTTGTGCCACGCACGTGAGTAGCCCTCTCAGACCTGCTACTGAAGTGTCTGCACATGCAGTATTAAACTGCCATCTTGCCCTGGCAAGTGCACCTCTGGTACCCCCATGGGCATGGTGGAGTGTATGTTAAAGTTAGGACATGTACTGTTGTTTGTGACATGTCCTGATAGTGAAATGCTGTGAATTTCGTTTTTTCACTGTTGAACGGCTGTCTGTCCTACAGGATATCATTGGACCTGCACTGTAACATTTTTACATTAGTAAATTTCAATTGGGACAAGATAGAGAAATAAAGTTTAGACTCTTTGAGCTCAGAATTTACCAACACATCTTTTGGCAAAGGTGTTTTTTAAATTGTGTATTTGAAAATAGCACTTATTAAAAGTGGGAATTTTCTTGCTTTACCCTTTTGTTTGCCTCTGACTGTTTATATATGGACCGCCTGGTTTTGAAGTGACAGGAGCTAGGGATATGCATTCAATGTAAACAGTCACAAGGGGGCTGAGGTATGTCCTGTCTTTCCTGGGTGACTCATAACCAGGCTGAATAGACCTTTTCTGCATTTAGAGTTGTGGGAGGAGTTTCACTAGCACCTCAATAGTCTGTGTCTCCTCTGCACAATGCCATCTCCACCTCCTGAAGTGAAGCTGGGCTAGAGAGGACATAACTGGTTTGGACTGGGCTCAGAGGCCCTTGCTGCAAAGAATGTAGAAATACAAACCTTTTAAGGGGTTCACTGATGCACCTGGTCCTTAAACCAACAAAGAAGAGATTGGCATGGAAGCTGGAATATCAAAACAATAATTTATTAACCTCACATGAGGGAGACTGCATCAATACAGTACCCTCAGGCCACTGTAGGAGGCAGTCTAAGGAGTACAGAGATCATGGGTCCTTTATACTGTATTTACCGCTGAGCATGCAGGGAGACTCAAAAAGAGGAAGCACAAGTGTGCACATGAATAGCTAATTACATATAAGGATACATAAGAATCGCTTAGTCAATAGTGTGGGAGGGGTTACAATATTGCTGACATTAGTTAAAATAGCCTGACAGTTCTCTAAGATCAAGTGCATCCTGGTGGCTACAGATATTTCTGAGCATGTGCAAGGCTCTGGCTCTATGCTGAAGGAGTTAACTACCTGATGACACAATCAGAATACAAGGGCAGGCAACAGTGAAGAGGGAGAAAGCACATGGCGAGCACATGGCTAACTAAAATGGCTGCCAAAAGCAAAATGGATTAAGCTGATGCTAACAGCCGTTGCAGCTAGTTTCCACAAGAGAACAAAGAGAACATGGGGTATAAGTATGAAACCTTAAACCCAGGATCTGTAGATCACTTCGGGACTCAAGAGGAACGTCTGCCAAGGAGATGAGCTGGAGAGCTGTAAAGAGTACTGCCACTTTGCTGTGTGTGCTTTGCTGGGTTGGCCTGCAGTTGCTGCTTCTGCCAAAGAGAGGACAAGGACTGGAACTTTGCTGTGAACCAGCTTGAAGAAGAATCTCCAAGGGCTTGGGTTTGCTTGCCTTCTGTTCTGACGTATCATGGCCACAAATACTTCACCTGCACCAACTGGCTAGCACCTGGACTCTTCTGTGGACTCCTGTATTCAAAATGGCACCAATTCCAGTTCCTGGGCACTGAGAATTGTGTAGTGGTGCTGCAAAGCAATGAAACAACTCTGACATTGTCAGTGCCGCACCAGTGATGCGGCGTCCTGCAACGAGGCCAGGGGCACCGCTTGTGAAGTGCACAATGCACCACCCCGCCTGAACCGCAGCTCCAATGGCCTTTGATGCCTGCTGATGCCTTCAGTTATCAGCCTTACCGACGCCACCACCAGTGCCAGCATCACGTTACCATGGAGCCGATAACTGACAAGGATGACTTCACAAACTCTTCAAGGCTGGATCTCCTCATTAGAACTGATGCCTCACTGCTGATGCAGCCTAACTTCCCCTGTCCTGGGCGCAATGCCTCGTCTCCTCATGGACTCAACACCTCACCTCCCCAATGACAGAAAGGAGTCAGTTTCACATATGCACGGACTCATCACCTCCACAACGCCATGCACTGTCTGTTAACTTCTTGTCCGTCCGGAGCACCTTGTGGTCGGCATCGTACTTTGGATTTGTGCCTGTCACAAAGTCCTAATAGCCCCGGTTGGAGCTATTTTGTTTCTACAGTTCTATTTGTGATGTAACCATTTTAAAAGAGACATCTTGATACAGGTATGTTGCATTGTTGTTGTTTTAGTCTTGTTTGGTTTAGATAAAGATACTTTATTTTTCTAAACTGGTGTGGTGTCCCTTTGTGGTGGTCTCACTGTGTTACTGTGTGTTTGGGTACAAATATTTTACACATTGCCTTTGGGATAAGCCTGTCTGCTAGTGCCAAGCTACCAAAGGGGTGAGCAGGGGTTATATAAAGTGTGTAACTCTATTACCTTGACTAGAAGGAAGGGTCTCTACTTGGACAAAGGTGCATATCTCTGGCAATTAGAGACACTCATTTCTAGCAGTGCCGGACAAACAAAGGGATGCGTTGATTCCTTCCTCCCAGGGGAGGTGATGCTTCGGTTCCTTACTGACAGGGGATGTGATGCATTGGTTCCTTACTGGTAGGTGAGGTGATGCATCGGTTTCCAGAAACGCTGCCTCACTTCCTTACTGAGGCACTGTGTCAATGAAGAGTCTGCATCGAAGGACAATGCATTGAAAATCTACTTGTGCTGCTTCGATGCGGAAAAGAAGCACTGCGCTGATTTTACAGCCACAAATCAGGTGGTGCGTTGGAGTCAGAGTGGATGTCACGTATGTTGGTGACATGGTGATAGGTACTCACGCTGTGCAAATGTTCTGATTCGCATCGATGGCAAGTTGGAGCCTGCAGTGAAAGCCATGGTCGATGCTGCCAGCGGGAACCACGCTTCGGTGCAGGCATAAGAAATGTGTTGCTCTTGTGCAGTGATGCATCGAGAAAACAGACGCTGGGAATCAATACATGGATTTTCTCCTTAATTTCAACAGGTTATACTTCCAAGGGCCAAGAAACTGTCAGGAATCGGAGGCGCGGTACACAAACGCGCCTACCTAGAGTATAGACTACACATCCCAGCAGCCTCCGGGGCCCGGAAGAGGAAGCCCATATAACGACGTCATACCCGGCCGGAGGTGTGCGTTATTCAATTACTTGGATTAGGTTCGGAGGAAGGAGTTGCGAAGCGAAGCGTTCCCGGACGACGGAGCAAAGAGTCCCGACATCCGTCGAGCGGTCAACCGAGGGCGTGTTCTTCGCGGCCGGCGGCTTCCCCGAAGATTACGGAGCAGGTAGGAAATATTCCCTGGCTCCCTGACTGTTAAACCCTGAGGGTTGCAAGGCGACCTGTCCCAACCGCTGAGGAGCGGTGTTCGTGTTACACGCACCATAGGAGGTGCGCTTGCTCAAGTAAAGCCGAGGGTGTCCAAATCCTTTCTCAACCCCGCATAACCCACCCTGGATAGGGAGACTTTGCCGGCTGGCATTTATGGATGGGGGCTTATCAGAGGCAAGGATCCTAGCTCGGCAAGACGGGAAAACTTCGGGTGTCTTGACACCAGTCTGAAGGCTCTGGGGAGTGCGCAAGCGGCGTAAATCCCATTGGGAGGATCCCCGGGTGACAATAACCAGGGAGAGTCCTCTAAACTTACTGTGTGAAATCCATGGGCGTGTTGATCCTCACGTGGTGAAGGAGCGCTTCTACATACGAACGCCGGCGGCGGTTGTACACCGTGGAAGCCTCTTAAAAGTACTTGAACTCCGTTAGTTAGCGGGGAACTAGGATCCCTCAGTCTGAGGCAAGACTGAGGATAGGCCAGAGCGTTGCCTGGCCGGTGTGTTGTTTTGGAACTAAGAAAGCCACAGGACTGGTCTGTGGGCTGAGAGACAAGATTTAGTGGTCCTGAGAGAGGCATCTCAGGGGTCACGGGGAAGGATTCCCATACACCTGGTAATTACTGGCGCTAGTGAGACCTTAATGAGAGTAGAGATAAGTGTTGTGCTTATATGAATATTGTCTTGTTTTGTCTTTCAGGTTCAATTCCCTGCTGTTCCCTTCCCCCCTTCCTTTTGTCCCTCACCTGATCGCCTCTGGGCTCTGTAACCTATCGGTTGGAGTCCGGGGATATCGGGAGGTGGAACCCTGTTGCGTCGCCCGGATCCTGAGGAGCCCCTGTAATCGTAACAGAATAACGCACCCACGATACGCGCTCCTCCCGGTCCGGGGTGGGCAACATGGCTACCTTGGATGAAGTAGTACAGGCTTTAGCCTTAATCCAACAGGAACTAGTGGCATCGCGTACAGAAACTGCCGCCTTGCGAGACAGAGTAGATAGGCTCACACGTAACCCCTTTGATGCGTCCGCAGCGGGCGGCCCACAGATTCAGGTGACGGTGCCACCCCCCATTCCCTTAGCCAGCCCTGAAAGATACGCAGGAGATCCCCAGAAAATACAAATCTTCCTGACGCAGGTCATGATGCATTTCTCGTGTAAGCCATCGTCCTTTCCCACCAATCACTCGAGGGTAGCCTTTGCCATTTCTTATTTAGTGGGGGACGCGGCGTCTTGGGCGGTTCCGTTGGTCAGAAATGATGATCCTGTTCTGTCCGATTGGGATGCGTTCAGGACAGCGTTCGAAGCCGTGTTCGATAGACGAACCACCACGTTTAGCACTGACAAAGAGTTGTTATCCTTGAGACAGGGAAAGAGCGATCTGGTGACCTACCTCACCTCCTTTAACAGATTGGTGGCGGAGACGGCATGGCCCGAAGAGAAGAGGATGTCCCTGTTTTATCAGGGTTTGAGCGATGATCTCAAAGACATAGTGGCGCAGATAGACCCCCAGCCTATCACCTGCGCCGCCATGATGAACCTGGTCTTGCGCCTAGACGGGCGCCTGGCCGAGAGAGGTGGTGAGAGATATCGAGGAGGAGGCCCCGCAAACAGATACACCCGGAGGGAACAGGCTCCTTTGGCCACAGACCACGAACCTATGGAGGTTGGGGCAGTGAGGGCCCCCTTGTCCAAAGTTGAAAGGGAAAGCCGCCGCACGCTGGGTCTCTGCATGTATTGTGGGAAACGCGGGCATTTTGTGCGCGACTGTCCGGCAAAGCCCAAGGCCACCACTATTCCCTATAGGGGAAAAAAGGCGGCGGTGTCGGCAGTGGGTAAAGACACAAGCAGCCAGGAGAGAGGCCAGGTAGGAACGGTAGGGGACACGGAATGGAGAATACCGTCGTTGACCACGACCCGTTCCACTGACACCGAAGCACATATCGTGTTGCAGGCAAGACTAGAGGTAGGTCAACAAGTACATCAGGTCTTAGTGATGCTGGACTCTGGGGCCACGGGCAACTTCATAGACCAGGGGTTAGTCAGAACCTTAGCCATAGGGGTGGTACCACGGGGGTCGCCGGAGGAAGTACTGGCGGTAGATGGGAAACCTTTGAAGTCTGGCCGCATTACCCTCCACACAGAAAGCCTTAAAATGTCCCTTAAGGATGGGGCCAACCAACATACGGAAGAAATAGAACTGAACATTATAGAGGCCCCTCAATACGAGGTCATTCTAGGGATGCCGTGGTTTTGTAGCCACAATCCGACGGTGGACTGGAAGGAACGGACGGTCCGGTTTCTGTCACCCGGGTGTGCAGAGCATTGTCTGAGGGAACATCAAGCGATAGCCTTAGCATTGGCGTGTCCCTTTTATGTAGCTACAGCTGCCGAAAAAGAAGTGGAACTACCGGCCGAGTATTCTAAGTATGCTGACGTTTTTAATAAAACGCAGGCGGAACGTCTACCCCCACATAGACCGTATGACTGTCGGATTGACCTGGTGGAGGGAGCAGTCATCCCCACATGTAGGGTGTATGCTTTGTCAGAGCCGGAAACACACTATTTGAGAGAGTATTTAGATCACTACCTGACTCTGGGGTTCATCCGACCGTCCCGATCCCCGGCTGCATCCCCGCTATTTTTCATAGCCAAGGCCAACGGAGAGTTGAGGGCGTGTTGCGACTACCGGAGTCTCAATAAGAACACTGTCAGGAATAGGTATCCGTTGCCACTCATTAGCGTCCTGTTGGATCAAGTGCGGGAGGCAGTGATATACACTAGGTTAGATCTACGAGGGGCCTATCACTTGGTAAGGGTCAGACAGGGGGACGAGTGGAAGACTGCGTTCAAGACCCGTTTTGGGCTCTATGAATACCTGGTAATGCCGTTCGGGCTCTGCAATGCCCCGGCGGCATTCCAGTTTTTCTTGAACGAAGTCATGAGGGAGTACCGCCTACGGTTGCCAGGCTCTCTCAGGATCCACCCTGTTTTTCATTGCGGTCTGTTGAAACCGGCGTTATCTGCCAGGAAGAGGGCGCCACCGCCGATTTGCGGAGAACAAGGTTTGGAATACGAGGTCCGAAGCATCCTAGACGCAAAGTATCGCAGGGGCAAGTTGTGGTTCTTGATTGCCTGGAAGGGGTACACGGCGGAGGATGATTCATGGGAACCGGCGGTGGCGGTACATGCGCCGAATGCGGTGAAGAGGTTCTATGACAGACATCCCGGGAAACCTGGTGCTAGGAGGCGCTTGGGAGGGGGGCCTTCTGTCAGGAATCGGAGGCGCGGTACACAAACGCGCCTACCTAGAGTATAGACTACACATCCCAGCAGCCTCCGGGGCCCGGAAGAGGAAGCCCATATAACGACGTCATACCCGGCCGGAGGTGTGCGTTATTCAATTACTTGGATTAGGTTCGGAGGAAGGAGTTGCGAAGCGAAGCGTTCCCGGACGACGGAGCAAAGAGTCCCGACATCCGTCGAGCGGTCAACCGAGGGCGTGTTCTTCGCGGCCGGCGGCTTCCCCGAAGATTACGGAGCAGGTAGGAAATATTCCCTGGCTCCCTGACTGTTAAACCCTGAGGGTTGCAAGGCGACCTGTCCCAACCGCTGAGGAGCGGTGTTCGTGTTACACGCACCATAGGAGGTGCGCTTGCTCAAGTAAAGCCGAGGGTGTCCAAATCCTTTCTCAACCCCGCATAACCCACCCTGGATAGGGAGACTTTGCCGGCTGGCATTTATGGATGGGGGCTTATCAGAGGCAAGGATCCTAGCTCGGCAAGACGGGAAAACTTCGGGTGTCTTGACACCAGTCTGAAGGCTCTGGGGAGTGCGCAAGCGGCGTAAATCCCATTGGGAGGATCCCCGGGTGACAATAACCAGGGAGAGTCCTCTAAACTTACTGTGTGAAATCCATGGGCGTGTTGATCCTCACGTGGTGAAGGAGCGCTTCTACATACGAACGCCGGCGGCGGTTGTACACCGTGGAAGCCTCTTAAAAGTACTTGAACTCCGTTAGTTAGCGGGGAACTAGGATCCCTCAGTCTGAGGCAAGACTGAGGATAGGCCAGAGCGTTGCCTGGCCGGTGTGTTGTTTTGGAACTAAGAAAGCCACAGGACTGGTCTGTGGGCTGAGAGACAAGATTTAGTGGTCCTGAGAGAGGCATCTCAGGGGTCACGGGGAAGGATTCCCATACACCTGGTAATTACTGGCGCTAGTGAGACCTTAATGAGAGTAGAGATAAGTGTTGTGCTTATATGAATATTGTCTTGTTTTGTCTTTCAGGTTCAATTCCCTGCTGTTCCCTTCCCCCCTTCCTTTTGTCCCTCACCTGATCGCCTCTGGGCTCTGTAACCTATCGGTTGGAGTCCGGGGATATCGGGAGGTGGAACCCTGTTGCGTCGCCCGGATCCTGAGGAGCCCCTGTAATCGTAACAGAAACTGGATCTGGCACCACTTGGCAAGTCAGGACTCTCAGCAAAAGAACCCAGGCACTGGCAGGTGAAGTCTTTGATGGCCCAGAGACTTCTTAACAGGAGGAAAGTATGCACAAGCCCTTGGAGAACCTTTTTTTAAAATGTGTTTATTGGTATTTGAACAAAAACATACTTCCAGCAGTGGCATATGTGACAACTTGTATCATGCTATTGTAATTTGGTTAAATTACATCAAACTTAACAACAAACCAAAGGGAAGCAATACAGTCTGGACGCATATTTAAATTACATATTTGGGTACTCTCTGCTACATCATAGTATTATTATTCAAAGCCTGTTACCTCCCAGTATCGAGGGCTGTGATATACCTCGGTAGATAAAACCTCAGTGCTGCCTCAATATTTACATCAAAAGGGTAGCTAATTTCCTGCCTGACGGGAGTCTGGTTCTGGGTCTTGGGCTAGTGGTACAGTGCAATCTTGAGCTGCCTTATAGGAAGACAGCCAAGTCAAGAAGGGTTTCCATATATCCCTGGGCCTAGATGCCAACGGTAACAGCTCCCAAAATATATTTCGCTGTTCCTAGCAAAATGTGATGTCTTAGATCCACACTGCAATGGCGGGAGTATTTTGCTTGCCCCAATGTATAGCAACTCTACTTTTCATCAATAGTCAAAGCATGGCCAATAACCTGTGGCCCCTGGCTGGGGTCTCCCAAACGTAAACCAGGAGTCTGACCTTGGGAGAGGGGGTTATGTTGACTTTCAGCATTTAACTAATCTTTTGGAAGACCTAACTCCAAAGTGTCACCACCAATGGACAGCTCCAGGTCATGTGGAGGAACGCAGCCTGAGGGGCTCTGCATCTCCAACAGTCCGCTTTGGGTCATAGTCCCATGCGTTTAAGGTGGGTGTGCATCCTATAAATGTGATGTAGGTACTTAAAATGTATAAGGCACAGTTTGTAATTAGGTGAAAGCAACTCTAATTGGCTGCAGCAGAACTGCCACTGGTCATCTGATACAGGTTCCTCCAATTCGGAGTGCCAACCTTCCAGGGCCCTTGTCTACACCACCGGGGTTGTGAGTTGCATAGTATTGTATAATCCAGTAATGAGCTTACTGGGGGATGAGTTGGAAAGTGTGACTTCCAGGGCTGGGGCAGTGTCTGGAGGAGTCGGAAATGTGTCATGTAGTTTGCCTCATGGGCCCCTGATACTATAATATAACAGCAAATCTGAGAAACTAGAAGTCACCCCCGGATCAATTGTAGGGGAGGTTATAAAGGTATCATTAGGATAAAAGTCTGCGAAAGTGACTAAACCCAGTATGTGCGTCTGCGCAATATTCTCTTTGTCGCCAAGCGCTGGCAGCTGTGGATTTTGGGCAAGTGTAATAGACGGCACATATAAACTCCTCGCATCACTTTAGCATAGGAAGGCCCATCAGCCTGGTGATGGCCCATCGGGATATGCAAGGTACACCTCAGCTCCCTTTGTTTGACTGTCTAGAGTGAAAGCACAAGAGTCCAACTGTCAGCCAAACCAGATGTGTATTCTACAGACAGGCAGAGGCACAGAATGGTTAAGCAAGAAAATGACCATTTTCTAAAAGTGGCATTTTCGAACAAGCAATTTAAAAACCAGCTTCATCAAAAGATGTATTTTTGAATTGTGACTTCCAAGACCCCAAACTCCAAATCTCAATCTGCTCCCAATGGAAAATTACACTTGAAAGATATTTCAAGGCAATCCCTATGTTAGCCTATGGGAGAGATATTCCTTGCAATATTGAAAAGCTAAATTAGCAGTATTTCACTATCAGGACATGTAAGACACTCCAGTACATGTCCTCCCTTTTAAATACACTGCACCCGGCCCATGGGGCTGCCTTGGGCCTACCTTAGGGGTGATTTACTTGTAGTAAAAGGGAAAGTCTGGGCCTGGCAAGTGGGTGCATTTCGAGGTTGACATAGAGGATTAAAACTGCCCACACAAACACTGCAGTGGCAGGTCTGGGATATGTTTGCGGGGTTACTCGTGTGGGTGACACAATCAGTGCTGCAGGCCCACTAGTAGCATTTGATTTTCAGGCCCTGAGCACCACTGGTGCAATTTACTAGAGACTTGCTAGTGAATCAAATATGTCAATCATGGAGAAACCAATCACCAATACATTTTAGACAGAAGTCATATGCACGTTAGCACTGGTTAGCAGTGGTAAAGTGCCCAGAGTCCTAAAGCCAAAAAAACTGGTCAGAATAAATAGCAGTCAGAAGACAAAATGTTTGGGGATAACCCTGCAAAAAGGGCCAGGTCCATCAACCGCGAAATATCCATGAGGTTTGTTTCAATTTAAAGTATACCAGTTTCGTCGCCCATTCAATTTATGTTAATTATCCTGTTTGTGATGTGTGTGCCAGAGCCCAATTATTTCTTTAAGTAGCAGACTGCTGATTACAGTAGCCTTATAATGCACAAAAATAAAAATGTACACAAAGATAAACAAATTGATTAAATAAACTAATAGTGCAAAAAATCATATTTCAGCTAACCCTTAATACAAATCCTTTGTCACGACTTCCAAAAATTGCAGTATAGAGGATGTGGAGTTACTCAGAAATCTGGAAGCTCTAAAACTGCCTTATGCTTCTGATTACATGTTAGGCAGATTTCCATGGTGAGATCCATAATGGCTGGAATTAATGCTACTGGCTTAGGTCTCCAAATATAATTTCCCCTCATATCTGTTGAAATCCTTCTGAATGAGGAATAACTGCGAAGACACTGAATTACTATTCATGTATTCCTTATATAAAGGGTTAAGTGTACACATTTAGCACCTATTCTGCGTATGTGTTATATGTGTGCTGGAGCTTCTGTGTGGGATGGGAGGGGGTAGGAAAGGAAGGGGAGGCAAGAAGAAGATTAGTTCTGACACGGCAGAGCATTGATTGCTCTCCTCTTGCCAGAGAAAAAATATTGGGGTGGAGCTGGGGACAACGCTTGACTGCTCTTGCAGCCAAAGACTCATGCAATTTAACCAGCTGGAATTATTGTCCAGTATAATCCAGGCTGGTGTTCCCATATTCAGCAACCGGGTGAAAGAACACAAGGCTAGTCATGATCAAGTGGAGCGGAAATCCATATTGTATGTTATTCGACACGGCCTGACTCACAATCAGAGACTTTGACTTGTTAGCTACTGGAAATATGCACCACAAAATGAGATTTCATTCTTCCGGCTAGCGCCCTATAACACGGCACAGAAAGCCAGGAGCAGTGGCTAATTCCACCTAAATGGCAAAAAACATATTAGAAACTATAAAGAACACTGAGATGTAAGACATGAGATGTGAGACGTTACAGAGAAGGGAAAAGGGAGACGCTCAAGAGGATGCTGTCGCACAGCTGTGGAGCTGAGGGAAAGCCGCTGTAGGGGAAAGCAAGAAGGGGCGGCGTGCCCAGAGACCAGTGTGCAGCCCGCGGAGCTGCAGAAGCAGCAGAAGCTGCATAGGAAGAGGGGAGGTGAGGAGGACCCTTGGAGAGTAGTGATCGTGATTTGCAGCTCGGGCGCTTAGTAATTAAGTAACTCATGTGTCAGTTTAATGGCACATTTGTGCAGGCTCTTTGGGAGCACTACGCACAAGCCTATCAAGATGAGTTCTTCTCTTGTTACTGGAATTTTCTTCTCTGACATCGTGGAAGGATTTGATTTCCTCGGAGGAACCATCCCAGTCCTTGCTTTGCTTGCACTTCTGGGTGGTAATCAGATGTTTGACTAGTACTAGGTCCCCATCCTGCTGGGTGGTGATGCTGCAGATCGAAGCATATAAATTCTCCCTACTTCCGCGGACAGAGTAATTCCACAGTCATGCGCACATACACTCATCATACACTAGGGCCCATCACACTAATATTCATTCTATTACTCTATCCATACTGAATATACGAGAGAACTCCTAAATCAATCTGCATCTAAACTGAGGTCAATGTAACCTAATTGATTTGTCTCGAGTCATGATTTAATCAATAAGAACATATTCAAGATCTCAATAAATTGACAAAGAAATAACCACCCGACACTGAAATTCAAACAAATGTTATTTTATCTAAATTAGTTCAAATGAAAGTCAATCAATAGCAAAATCATTATTCTCATAGTTACCTATTCTAGCCTAATGTCATATTTAGGTCAGGACAGGTCTCTCAGTAAAGTCTCCCGAGTCGCCGTCCTCTCAATCAGCGTCGATCCTCTCGAGCATAGGTTCGGGAAGAAGTGGCCTAAGACCCTCTCTAGTCTAACAATATTTATAGCAAAACTTACACATTAAAAGTTACAAACAAGCTCTAAACGTCCGTTGAGCAGAGCGAGCAGGAAAGGATGTTGACTCGCAACATTAGAAAAAACCTCCGCTCTCGAAAATCTCAAAAATAAAAACACGGAAGAAGGAAGCACAAACTAAAAAATGCAACATCCATGAATGCTCTTCCCCGGAATCATAGTGAAGCCACCGCAAGTTTATCAAATGTTCATTGTGGCTTTTATTCTCTCCCAAGGATAACTGGCGTCGAGCTCGGAGCTGCTGTCCTCACGGAAACTTTTAATACAGACCGAGGTCAGGTTTTCAACCATATTCAGTGAGGCCTCTCTTCGTATTTCATTCACTCAAATGCAGGCTGTAAATATCGGCCATCTTTCACTAGGCCAGAATGGACAATCTTAATTAAAAGAAACACAAAACAACGTTACTACATCATAATGATTATACAGTGTTAATTCCCATTAAAACCCTTATGTGTATGTATTTATCTAGCCATCTGCGACATAAAGAAGCATTAAAGCGTATTATTTCAAAGCGCAAACACATAACAAATAGCACTTTAGCCACACATATTTAATTAATTTGCTCACCAACTTAGTTCACTTATTAATTAAGCCATGCAATTGCAATCCCGCGTGTAATTCTTTCATTAGTAAGGTTGATTAGTCAGAAACTTGACAAAATTAATATCTAGTAATTATTTATTAGTAATTTTAATTATGACATATAAAAATATAAGCTGATGTTCGGGTTTAAACAGAAAACCCTGCTCCAGCAGTGACAACCACCTGAGGAAACAGCAGTGCTGGGGGTAAGCCTCTGTTGATTATGAAGTGGAGCTATTCATCGGCAATGGGTGTGGCTTGCCTTGACTGCGGTATGGGGTGCTGTGAGAAGTAGTCGGGTGGTTGTGTTCATATCCCGGTTTGTGGCGGTTGACGTAGTCATATTCTTAGAGGCAAATTTCCCACCTTTCAATTTGGGGTGGCATTTTGGCTTGAGGGTTTCCAGAGATTGTCAGGAGGGCCTGGTGGTCAGTTATGATAGTAAACTGTCTGCCGAATAGAAACATTTGAAAGTGTTCACAGTCCCAGACAACAGCCAGGCTCTTTCTTGGGTTGAGAATAAACCCTCTTGGTGTCAGATAGGCTCCTGCTGGAGTATGCCACCACACCCTGCTGGGACCCCAGGTCCCCTGAATGTTGTGCTTTGATGGCTCCAAGCCCTAGTGGGCCGGCATTGACAGTCACTTTGATAGCTAGTTTGAGATCGCAGTAGGCCATGACGGTCACATTTGCAATCCCCTACTTTATTTGTTGGAAGCTTTGCTCACACTCTGGTGACCATTGGAAGTCTACATTTTATCTGGTTAGGTGTCAGAGTGGGGTGCTGATGGTGGAAATATCATGTATGTACCAGGCACAGTAACTTGACATCCCTAGAAAAGAACTGAGCATGTTCACATCCAGTGGTGGGCTGTCTGTCATGGGGGCAAGGACTTGGTCTAGTGTCATCCCTTGTTTGGAAAATATGTGACTGAAGAATTTCAGCTTTGTTTTGTAGAACCCACATGTCTCTGCATTCAGAGCCAGCCCAGCGTCAGTTAGTAGTTGAAAGGTTTTCTCAAGGGTCAGATTGTGTGTTGTGTGTATTGTCCAGAATATTAGGATGTCATCGTTGTAGTTGAATGCATTTGCAATCTGCTGCATGGCCCTGTGGATGAGGTCTTGGAAGATTCTGGCTGCTGATGAGATGCCAAAATCTAGGCATTTGTTTCTGAAAAGACCTGAGTGAGTGGAAAAAGCGGTGATATATCAGCAGCCTTCTTCAAATTTGGCAGGTGAAATCCCTTGTTTAGGTCAAGCTTGGAGCACATATTCACTCCAATCAGCTGGGCGGTTGCATCTGCAATGTGTGGGCCAGGGTGACATTCTCGTTCTATGGCCCTGTTAGGTTGGTGTATGGCAGCACAGACCCTAACATTACCGGATCTTTATTTCTTCGGCACCACAACTATTAGAGATACCCACGGGGTAGTGTCAGTGGATGGTTCGACGATGTCGAGATTGAGGAGGTTCTTGATTTCCTTAATGTGGATAGAAGGCCACTCACCTGTGTCTTTGTGTTTTGGGGCAGATATTACTCTCTCATATGAAGGTTGACACGCATGCCTTTCAGCTTCCCTAAGCCGCTGAACAGAGCAGGGAATTGTCCATTGATTTTACATCTGGTCTGTATGTGGTAGTTAACAGTTATTAAGCCCAATTCTGTGGCTGTGGCAAAGCTGTTACATGCACCGTTTGTCTTGCCTTGCAGTAAGTGTATGGTTGCTTCAGTGGTTATCTTACCATCCACAGTTTACTATGAATGAACCTCTGATGTGTAGGGTCTTAGAAGTGGCCCACGTGTGGATTTGGATGTTGGATTGTTTTAGGCTTGGAGGAGGTATGAATTTATTGAATCGATCAAGTGGCATTACATTGATTGATGTTCTGCAGTTGATTATGAATGGTATGGTGTGGTTTTTTAATCTCAGGTGTACGATTGGGCATTTGTTGATTGCTTTCTTTGGACTTTACTTGTAGTACCATTGTGCCCCTCGGAGTCAGGTCCATGATTCCCAGTTTAGTCGCACTGGCCTGGCAGGGAACTCTAGGCGTGGTCATCTATTGTTCCAGTTCCTCACACCTGACAGGCTCTGCCATATGTTAGTATCAGAGGACTTTGGTGAATGTCCCCAGGCAATTTAGCCGATTTTTCTCATCCCACATGCAGGTCCTCTTCCATGTATCGTTTTTGTGCGGCAGGTCTGGTAGATTCTTGAAATCCTGTATGTCCATCACAATGACCGACACCCAGCTGTCAATGACGAAGCCTACTGTTGTGCCTCCCATGAAGAGGTTGACTGGGGGCCTCTTGTCTGCCGGACTTTGTGTCAACAGAATCATGAAATAACCGTCTTCTTCACTGTCGCTGGTTGTCGATGTATTGACTGGGTGGAGGACGATGTGGATGGTTGACATCTGGGTGATAACACCATGGTCTTCACATGGTGCCATGCCTTGTTGTCGGACCTGTGTCTGCAGCTGCTCTTTCTGTCTGGCTGTTCCTTGGGCCTGCAGTGGTCGTGTATCTTACATCTATCCCGGGCCTGACAGATGGATCTGAAGTGGTTTTATTTCCCACACCCTTTACATGCCTGTACCATAGCTGGTATTTCCCTTCAAAGGGGTAGAGGAGGCCCATTTGTAGCACGTTTGTGAGGTCTCCTTGGGTGGGTACTTACGATTGCTCTTGCGCGACGGGTGATTACTCTGCATGGCAAGTACAGTCTCCTTGTGGGGTGCTCCTGCTTTCATTGCAGCCAGTTGTTTTTCAGCATCGTCTTCTGTGTATGCTGTAGAAAGCATGTATTCAAGTTAGTGGGTTTCTCTGAACTTGCATCTAGGGAATGCCTCTGACTGGCACCCGTGGATAATTCAGAGCCGCATGGCTTCCTCACTGTTTAATTAATTGAACTTGCAGTGCTTGAGGAGGGCTTCTATGCATTCTACAAATTTGTCCATCATCTCACCAGATTGATGATGGAGTTTGTTGAATGTGTACCTCTCGTAATCTATGTTTGTGGTGGGTCAAACTTCTTAGTAAGAGCATCTTTCACCTTTTTGGAAGAGTTGGTGTTCTCTTGCAGTATTTCCCTTAGAGTCTCCTTGATGCCATCCCCCGCTAGATTTTTGAGGTACCATATCACTTTGGGGATGTCTTTTTCCTCTAGCACCTCTATGAAGTCATCAAACTTTTCAGTCCATTCAGCCCATCTTGGGCCTATGTTGTGTTTTTTTGTTGTCTCAAAATGGGGCGGCAGTTTCAGGAAGGCTGCAGTGTCGTATGTGACTATTTTGTATTGAGACATGGTTGTTGTTTTCCCACTAAGAATCCCAAAGTGGCAGCTAAGGTACATTTTCCTGGAATGCAGTTCATTGTCAGATATAGTTTCAGTAGGTTGGAGTCCACATAGGGAAAGTTCACTATAGAGTAGCTTTGCTCTACCAAAATTGTCTGAAAAGTGGGCGCGTTGGACACTGGGCTGCCTAGCCCAACCCTCGATGTTACCTGCTGGTCATAGTTGACCTTGGATATGATGCCCAGTGCAATATGGCTTCAGAGAATTTGTTGAGGCCTCAGGCGACCTACCTAATCCAAGATGTCCACTGGGACTTGGTATGATGTTGTCTAGTGGTGTTGCTACTTACTGGCACCTTCACCCTTCACGAGTATTGATAAGCTTGCCTCTCAGGTCGCTGCTGCTCTCTGCATGTATGGTGCTGAAGGGTGGCACCCCGCTGTCTCAATGAGGGAGCAGGGAAAGAACGTTTGCAGCCTCAGGGCCGGAAGTGCTGCTTGTTGAAAGATGTCATGCCGACACTTGCCCGGATCCAGCCGCCTTGTCACTAGCTGCCGAGTCCCCGCTCCAGGGCCTCAAGAATGAACAGACGCTGACGAGGGTGGAAATCCTTTTTATTTCTCTCTAGCTCCTGGCATCCACTCCTACTCTCCTCTGCCTCTCCTTCCAGGGGTTAACTAACTTCTACTCTTCTGGTCCCCCCCTTCTGCTCTCCCTGGTTGGCAGCCCTGGGGTCCTAGAGTCTGGCTCCACGCTTATGATGGAAGATTATATTTTAAAGAGAAATGAATCCATGTATGTAGCATATATACTTAGCTTTTTCCCGTGATCCGATTAATAGAGTAGAATTATGGAGAAAACTTATGAATTGGAATATACCTCCTGGGCTATTGAAGTTGATTGTACAACTTCTTGATGTCAAGGTTGTATTCTAGCACTGTTGCTCTTTTCATTATGTATAGCAGATATGTTGGTGAACATAAACCCTGGCAGAATCTTTCCACCTCAGCAAGGAGATGAACTCATTCCGGCTACATTATATGCCAATGACACTATCTTGTTAGACTGTGCAACCCTAATGTCTTCAAAAATAGTTGGATGCCTTCACTGCCTACTGATCGACTAATGATGTTATATTTCAAAAACTAAAGTAATGATATTTTAAAAAGCAAGGAAAAAGAAAAACTAGTTAAAATGCTGGATTAAATCAAATAAATTAGAGGTTTTATATAAATAAACAAATTTGATTATACTTTTTAAAGATAATCTTATTTTTAAGGTGCATATGGCCATTCAGGAGGAAAGGGCTAAGGCTGTTGCTCGATCCTTAAGGAAGATAGATTCTGCCCTGGGGCACATGTTCATTGAATTCTTAAGAAAAACCTATAATTTAGAAATTGTAAGTCTATTACTCTACAACTGCAAAGGTTTGATGGAATCAAATATATTACATCTGCAGCCAGTAGAGATGGCTAGTTGGAAAAACTGTCTGAACCTTCCAAAAGGTTCAATGAATTGTTCACTTAGACTAGAATTTGGCGTTATGAATATTAAACAAAGGTACTGGCAGACAATGATAAATTATGGAGTAAATCTATGGTCCGCACCTGAAGGCACATTTAGCTATTTGCTTGAATGCCAGTTACAACTGAGGAATTCAAACCTTTGGACAAAGAACTTAGTAAATGTCCTGCAGGCTATGAATCTGTCCTTTGCCATTATTTTTAATGAACCTCAACAGCGAGTTAGGAAAAGTTAGATAAAAAATAGGCAACAAAATTAAGCTGTGCAATCTGATATTAGTGATTGCAGGAAGAGACCACTACTGGCCTATTTGCCATGCATGGATTATATGGGTGCCCCACGGCAGTACCTAAAAGACATAAAGGCAAAAAATATAAGCCGATGGATGCTGAAGATGAGACTTGGCCAAGCGTCCACCTTCATAATGTGGAAATGTACCACTTCCAGAAAGACCATTTCAGTTGAAAAAAGACAATTTTAATATTTAACAGTCTTGAATAAACAATGATGGGTAGTTTTGTTTTTAATATACACATTAGAATGTTGATGTGCTATGCACTGCATGGTATGAAAAAGGTTTTAAGATTCAATTTTGAGGATTAGGAACATTCGGGCCTCTTTTTATCAGCACACAAATACAGAAATGTTTATGACCACTTCCTTTGTTTTGGATGCATATGCGATAATGTGGGCGTGTCACATGACCAAGAAAATGCCTTTCTAGCAATTTTCACGGTCACACAGCAATATACAGAGCTAAGAAAACACTCTTTAGGTCCTCTATGGGCGCAACACCTTACCAAAGTACATTTTGAGGATTTATGGGGCTTTACTACTCCAACATTTAAGGCAATAAATCTAATAACGCTCATACCAATTTTTCATTCTCAGAGTGTGACAGCAGAGTCCGCCCAACTCTGAGGGCCCGATTATGAGTTTGACGGTGTGGCAGCAGGACCTCCCTGCTGCTGCATCACCAAACCTGCCCGCCCTGTAATTACTTTTTTTGTCATTGGCGGGCATTTCCTTTGCCATTCCCATGGCAGTGGCACAGCAATTGGAACGTCAAAGGAAGTTTCTGCAAGGCATGGACTTAAAAGTCCATGCCGTGCTGGAACTTCTATTCATGCACACAGGGGGGCACATGTTGTACCTCCCTGTGTGCATCCACAAGGCGTGAGGCACAAGGGAGCCCTGCAAATGTTTTCATGGCAGAAAGACCTTCAAGAAATCAGTGGTGGAGATGAAAGTCGTAATATGCTTGGCGGGACCACGAAAGCACTGCCAAGCACATAGAAGCCTCTTGACCGCCGGGCAACTGCCAGGGATTGCTGGTCCCAGGCCGGCACGACCACTAGGGTCGTAATGTCGAGGTTGTAAGTCCACCACCTCCACGCCACGATGAGTCTGGCGGTCTTCGGTCTGCCAGACTCGTAATTGGGCCCTTAGCCTCTACCCGGAGATAAAACATTGAAAAAGAAGTACAGCTTGAAAAACAGATTTTTAACAAAAATACAATTTGCATGGTTAGCATGTACATCGCTAATGTATATTTTTTTCTCACCTAATCACAAGGGATTTTAAGTAGCTCTCTCTTTGTTTTTACTCGAAAACCATTGCATGAAGATAATGCTGGGTTTATTTACAGAGTGGCATACATCGCTGCCCACGAGCGCCCACTCAAAAACCATTACATGAAAATAATGCTGTGTTTATTTACAGGGTGGCATGCATTGCTGATCACGAAGGATGTGAGCACAGAATTTCATGAATACTGTAACAAGAATAATTATGTCTCTCTTTTTGATCTTTTCAGATTATCTAACAAGAAATCATCTTGTGATAAGAGGAAAAACGTAAGGCTTACAAAAGGAGCATGATGTAATGCGTTGTTAAATATTGCGGGTGCACAATTTGGGTTTTGTTTGAACATAACATTGTGATAGGGTTTTTCATAAATCAATGGTCCTGAGGAAAGCCGTCTGACCTACAGTGACATTTTCGATATTGCTGAAACATGTAGACCCTGGGTTTGATGTGGGAGCTCATAATAACTCCAGTCACATCAAGATATTTAGTTTTTAACGTTACCGAAGGTTCCCCCCAAATAAAGTTTCACATTATCAAGGGATACCTGCAGGTAATATTAGGATACTAGAGCGCTCGATAGTATCAAGTGCCTATATATTTCAATCATGGAAGCACACCCAGACTCAGTGGGAAACCAATGATGAAGCATGCCACTAGTATTACTACTGGGTGAGTTTTCTTTTACAAGAAAATACACCAACATAACTTTGCATAATTGTGGTAGCCTATTACCTAAAATTAGGCTGTTACACGTAATTATGCTCTGTTCACAGCAAAATAGCACAAGGTCAGGAGAACAATGCAAAATACCAGAAAGTGACGGGCTGCTGTTTGTAGCATGTGTTTTTTTGAGGTAATTGTTTAGCGTGAAATGAGTCCTCATGTACAAAATAGGGTCTAACGTTCATTGTGCATTTTGGATGATTATGCATCATTTTGCTTCATACTCCTGAACTTTCACATGAGTACGCAAACGCGAAGTACGCACATTCACACACTCCTAAATATGTTATGTGCTGGCTCTCGGACCAGCCATAATACTCTGCCCTGTAGCTCCAAATGTGTGCAATTGCAGCCATGCAGTCCTTGGTATTCATGTCAGCTAATGCCCCTCTGAGTAGGCACTGTACTTGGCACCATGTTGTCAATGGTAAACACACAGAAATATGGCTTTTAACAGGGTGCATAAAGTTTGCCATCACCCAACTGGCTATACAAACCAGGATAATGTGAATACTTGTCCTTTAGGCTCTAGCGATAACCAGTGCTGAAGGTGAACTGGCCGCGTACTGTGGGAGGAGTGTCAGCGTGACCGGTGCTGAGCGTCGTGCGTCAGTCAGCTGACTGAGACCGTAGGCCGAGGTGAGCGGAGGGAGTGAGCTGAGCTGAGCGTTGCATGCGAGTGAGGCACTGAGAGGTCCGTAAGAGGTCCGTGAGAGCCCGCCGAGACCCGGTGTTATCCGTGGTGTCTTCGATCCTGCGGGCGTGACCAGCAGCGGCGGTAGCAGTGGCGGAGAGCGGAGAGCGGGGGTTGAGGCCAGTCAGCCTCGTGGAAAGGCTCGGTGGCGGAGGGGGCGAAGAGGGTTCGAAACTACCACCAAGTAAGTCGACCTGGGGGCTTGGGGGCGCGTGGTTGTTAACCCTGTGCACCAAGCTCCTCCACACGTCGCATTGCGTCCCCGCCCTCTCATTCCTCCCTCCCTCTGCCTGTGGTATCTTAGGCCTTGGGCCTCTCTCTCCTGTCTGCCCCTGGCTCCCCGCATCACCTCATTGTAGCTCTGGGCTCCTCGTTCGCTTATCGCCTGGCTCTGTCTGCACCCCACCTCTGCTTCGGTCAGCCCCTTGGGCAGTCAGTCAGCCGTTCTGGTCGCTGTCACCTCGCCGGTTACTGAGCTCTCCGCCCACAGTTCTGCTCCCCCCGCGCCCCTCAACCGCCCTAGCCCGTCGCTATCAGCGCCCAGCGCTGTTCCCACGGCCCAGGGGGAGTTTGACCCACTACGCTGGCCCGGTCCCCTTTCTCCCCCTCGCGTTGCGGCTTTACCGGTTTTGAACTGGGCAGTGCCTGACCAGCCGTGAAGGCTTGGGGGGGTAGGGTACTGGGAGCTAGGCAGGGTGACTAGTCATTAGGGTCAGCCCCCTAAGAGCTGTTGGGTGCACCTGCTGGGAGGCTGCGACCAAGGTCAAGGGATTAGCAAGTGGTTGGGCGGGGTCTAAGAAGCGGGGGGGTGCCCTTGTCCAAGCTGTCAAAATCAGCTGAGTCCGTTCCGCGGCCGAGCTCGGACAATCCTAGTAAGCCTGGCCTGTCCGGGGAGTCAACCCGGTCCCCTACGCCCCCTTGTATTCCAGCAAAACACACCTCATTTTGGTTGGCCTCCCGGCAATCAAGGATTTTGTTTAAGTGTTGTATAACCCAGTCTATCAACTCACAGACTCAACAAGCTCTCCATAACTACGGAAGAGATGAGATCCGGGAATACGAGAAAAGCCCCTCCAGCTTTAAAACGGAAGAAATTAAAACGGCCAGTCGCAGCCTCGGACTCTGCTCTTGTCATTCCGGAGATCGTTCCAGAGCTCACGGATCCACCGAGGTCGCCCATCTCTAAGAGTCGGCAATATATTAACAAAAGCGACATGCAATCACCTCTTATATCCCCTGCGCGCTCCCTAAAGTCATACTCGCTACTGGACTACTTTAAAAAAGCCCCGGGCGCAACCAAACCTAGTAACTCAATTCAAGCCTCTGAGCCTAATTTTCTCCCCAAAGTATCCACCATTCCGGCCCATGATCCGGATGTTTTCATTTTTGGGCCAGCCTCTGTCTTTCGGAAAACCGTTTCAGAATGTCCTTTGACTACTTCTCAATCATCGGGTTCAAGCTGTCATCAACCCTTACCGAGTCAGCCTCCCCTCTCTCTTGTATCTGTTAATCAAGAGCTTTGCCACAATCAGCTACAGTTTGTGAGTCCAACCTACAATCTAAGTCCTTCAGCTCCATATGCTTCGCAATCAGAGAACGTTTTCGTTATATCTCCACACAATCCTCAGGTGCTTGAGACGGCTCCCACTGTGCCCCATACCCATCTAATTCCTCCACAAATTGATGGGCATAATGACTTAATCTCCATTTCTGACATGCTCAGCTCAGGTTCACCGCAGGTCCTAAACTTCCTGGAGGGGAGCCCTGACCAAGCTAAACCGCAACAGCGTCCACTCTCACCCCAAGCTGTCACCCCAACCTCTTCTAAAGCTTTTCTAAAGTCAGAATTAAAAGATCAACGGCTAGTAGATCTGTCCTTTTCTTTCTCGAATACCTTCTCTCCACCTAATAACTCTCCCCACCCAAAATTAATAAAGGAGGCCCACCATGATCCTGTCACAACCCCGACCGTTTGGCCCCAATTACTTCAGACTTTTCAATCTACAGTCACTGCCCTAAACTACCATTCGGACAAATTGGACACTCAGGTGGACCTACTGAACACTTTAGCTCTGTTCACTGCAGGGATCGACAGCAAGCTGGACAAACTCAACAATCTAATAATGAGTGCGCAAGCATCGTCAAAATTGGCCCAGTCAATCTGCTGCTGTTCACCCATTATTGATTCCCTCTCCTCGCTTCCAGACTTTTTAACCAGTGTCCTTAATGAAGTAAAACTGCTGAAGGGTGGCGCCGTTCTGTCTCGGCTTGATCAACTCCCTCGATCTCTCTCAACTCGCGATTCAGATAAGGCGACTACCCCAATACCAACAGTTTCTGGGGTCCAGACGAGAGAAGAACAAAAAAGCTCTACAACGCAGTCGGACCTTCAAGACGACACTCACCCAGCCCAAGGCTCTTCACGTCTGACAGCACCTTTTGTTCAAGCTGCTATAAGCCCTCAGACAAGAATTGGGCTTCCTAATGGCATTCTTAGTAATAAGGCAGGGTCAAGTTTCATTTCAGCGGTCGTGGCTCCCCCCATCCCCGATACGCTCCACCCCCCTATCCCACCATGTAGCAAGAGAGAGCGCAAACGTCAACGAAAACAACGGAATAAATCAAGACTTAACATCAAAGCTGACCCTCCTAAACTATTTCCATTGTTTTCAATCACCACCAATAAAAATATTCCCACCACTTCACTACCTGTAGCAATACCAGTAAGTCCGCCTCGAAGCCCGCACAAGGCCGAGATAATTACAACCACTAACCAACAGATTCCTCTGAGTAGTCTTGAGCTAAGTCCTGCACCACCGGGAAATGGGCCTTTAGAATCTCAGCCGGCCACAAATGAACCAAGAGGTAGCCCCACTGAGATAACTACAATGTGGCCATTAACTACATTATTCCAACCTCAAGTGGCGTCGTTGTCAACTCCATCTCGACGTATTCCGACAATCCACAAAACAATCTCCAATAATTTATCAACTTTACTAAAAGATTCTCGGTCATCTGGGCAAGGCACACAGGCCCTCCACCGACCTCATCAGAGTCCACACCCAGTCACTCCAAATACCATTCTCCTACAGCCTAATTTATCCCGGCCTTCAGATTCTGATATTAGAGATACACATTCTCTAAAAATTCTCCTTGCCCCCGAATACAAATCAAAAGGTCGGCAGGATATTCTCAACAGATCCAATATAATTAAATTAGCTAATAGTGTTCCGGGCTTTGAGGCCTTGTCTTCGGTCGATATCGAGTCAATCGAATTTCTCCCCCCAAGGGGTTCTCAACCCTCTGAGGTAACCGTGGTGTCCCTTAAGTCTACCACTTGGGTACAACTATTCTTAGACCAAAAGCCCCTATTTCGGAAATGGGGCATCAAAATCTACCCCTATTCCATGCCTGGATACCCCACAATGTTAACTCAACATCTCCCCACTTTGCTAAGTGGGGAGAAAAAAAGGCCTTATTCAATCCTTAAAAATGCCTTAGGATTTCTTCAATCGACCGAAGACGCACGGTCCAATCCCCTGAATTTTGATAAAACTCCTGACTGGGGCTGGCTTCCAGCCACTTTGTCTCATAATATACCAGATTGACCACGTGATGACCTTCTTGTAGCCCAGGCTCAGTCAGGATCCCCTTTACATCCCCCCTCAATCACTCTGTTCCCCCAGTCACAGTCTTTGCTCACCTTATGTTCCTGGAATATTAGTGGTCTTTCCCAGAAACTCATTAACTCAGAGATCCATTCTTTCATCTTTGGTCATGATCTAATTGCACTCCAAGAAACCTGGGCTTCTCAATCTAGCCCAGTTATTGGCTTCATCGAATTCTGGAAACCGGCAATTAGATCTTGTCTCTACGGCCACCCTAAAGGCGGTCTGTCGATTTACGTTTCAAATAATCTAAAAGGCCCGATTGAGACACTGACCTTTGATGTAGAATGGTTACTTGGTGTTAAAATTAGTGCATGGAATAATCAGCGTTCTCTTCTTCTTCTTAATGTTTATATTAACCCTAACACCCGCTCAAAGAAGGCCCACTTATCGCGTCTAATGAAAATCGTGTGCGACCTGGTGGCGGATTATCCCAACTCGGACTACCTAATTACTGGAGATTTTAACACTAATCTCTTCCAGGGTAATCCCACCGATTACGAAGGGCTTTTTCCATTAACTACCCCGGAATTCAAGGTCCAGTCCAAACCCCTACACCAAGCCTATTGCGGCCTCGGTGAGCTCTGCGTGCTGCAATTTTTAAGCATTGGTTTCCTGGTAATGAATGGCAGATCTACGAAGGATAGTCCCCCTAACTGGTCCTGGTCAAATGGCCTCAAATGCTCCTATTTAGATTACACCATCTGCAATTCAGCGCTGTTCCATCATTTGACCAACTATAGTATTCTCCCTCGTTCAGGAAGTGATCACCGTCCCCAAGTCGTTATCCTTAACATTCAGCCAGACTTTCATAAATCTGCCTCAATGACATGCCCAGGCATCTATACAGAAAACCTAAAACGGCTAAAATGGAACGATGATATCAGCCCTAACATCATGGAAGCCTGTTCGGTATTTATTTCGGGAAGTATCGCCGCAGCGGTCTTTTCCATGGGTGCGTGGTCATCTTTCTGCTCCCAACTAACAAGCTGCTTTCCCTCCAGCCAACACGCGCATAAGGCTTTTGTTAGCCACCAGTTCCAAATTTCCAGTTATACTAGGGCACTGAAAAAATCTAGAGACAAAGCTCTGCGCTCTCTCAAGTCATCCCCAGGAAATACTGAGCTCTCGAATGAGTATAAAACAATCCAAAAACTATTTAGGGTCGCAATACAATCTGACAAACGTTGCCATCTAGCCCAATTCTGGTGCAAACTTCTATGGGAGAGTAAAAGCTGCAATCCCAAAAGATTCTGGGCCCTAATCAACCGCCAAAGCGGTAGCTCCTCCGGATCCGGATCAGCAAATATCGCAGAAGCGACCTGGTCTGCCTATCTGAATGACCACTTTAAGGCCTCTGATGTCTCTGTGTCTACAATCTTACCCGGTTCTAAACAATTGTCACTCCATCCACAACTGAACAGTAGCAGCTTGATGGTCCGTTCTGATCCATGAGGTGAAGATCTGCGAGTCACTCAAGAAATGGTCACCAAAGTCCTTGCAAAAGCAAGATACGACGGCGCTCCCGGTCCAAACGGCCTACCACAGTCCCTGTTCAAAACAAATATTGATTTATGGTCGCGATATTTATCCAATCTCTTCAATTGTGCACTGACCAGTTCAACCAACCCGGATTCCTGGCGAGGGGCAATAATTCACCCGATTTACAAGTCTGGCTCTCATGCATCCCCAAACAATTATAGACTAATAGCTTTGTTAGACGTCGAAGCCAAGCTCTTTGCAGGAACAATATTGGGGGAACTGAGACATTGGGTAGAGCAGAACAATCTGATTCCATTGAACCAAACTGGCTTCACTGCCTCCTCGGGCACCATGACCAACTTATTATCACTGTCTATCATTGTTAACAAAGCATTAGTTACATCTAGCATGGTTTGTTGCTGTTTTATAGATTTTAAAGCTGCATTTGATCGGGTACCAAGGGCCGCACTATGGGAGAAGCTAAAAAAATGGGGGATCCCAGATAAGCTCCTGGATGCGATCATCCAACTTCATTCGGGCACGTGGGTACAAGTGAAGTTGGGGACCGGCACACATCTCTCTCGGAAAATTATGACAACTAGAGGAGTCAAACAGGGATGTGTGCTGGCCCCCCTCCTTTTTAATCTGTTCATAGCTGATCTGTCATCCTCCCTTGAGGAAACAAACAGTCATCCGCCCAAGATGGGAGGTGTCCCGATAAGCAATCTCTTATATGCCGATGACTTGGTCCTCTTTAGTTTGACACGGGTAGGGCTGCAGAGGCTATTAAACAGACTGGAAGCCTATACAACCATGAATGGGTTGGAGGTCAACTTAAAGAAAACCCAAGTTGTCACTTTTGGTAGAAAGCTATACCGTGGGGGTGGTTGGCAGTTTAACAACTCTAGCCTTAGAATAGGAAATACTTACAAATATCTTGGGGTCACTTTTGACTCTAGGGGTAACTTTAACCAACAGCGTAAGGTTATCTCAGTAAAAGCCATGAACCTACAGGTAAGCTTCTGCAAGCTCTCAAGAAATTTGTCTGGCCCAAGCCTGTCCCCATTATTGGAAGTCATGAGAGCAAAAATTGGGCCCACTTTGACCTACGGTGCTGAGATTTTTAGGGGGAAATTAAACTCCTCTTTTAACCATCACGTGACGAAACTTTACAAAAAAATCCTCCACCTGCCCAAATCAGCTTCTGCTGCTCAGATCAGACTAGAATTCGGTTTGCTAAATTATGACATTTCAGTCACTGGTCTGTATCTAAACCTGTGCCACAAACTGAGACAGGCAAAGCCAGGATCATTGGAGTCCCTAATTTGGTTGGATATTTCCCAGACAAATCCTCGCGGCTTATACAGCCACCTTTTTAGGGATTCGATCCGAGAAATGTCTGCCGGTGCATTATGGGACCTCAATCCTAGTAAAGCAGCATTCAAAACTAGTATTAAGAACTGCATTCGAATGAGGTCCTTGATCATCGATAAAGCCCAATTTGCCAAACGCAGACACGCCTGGGCAACAATGTCTTCATATGGTCGGTTAGCCCCCGCATCTTACTTATCCTGCACTTACTCCTTGCACCTAAAAATCAGTTTTATGGCCGCCAGACTGGGTGAATGGCAATTTCTAAGAGATCTTCCCGTCTGGCGTCGTCTGTCAGAGGACGTAATCTGCAGGGGGTGTGGCATGTCTCCCGAAACCATGGAGCATATAGTCTGCCTCTGTCCATCTTTCTTGTCACAACGCAGACGTAAACTGAAAACTGAGTGGAACAGGCTGGGAATCCGATCCTGCAGACAAGCAATCATTGCAGCATTAATGCCAGAAAACACAGTTCTAAACATCGCTTTTACAATTTTTTACGAAATGCTTACCGCTCTTTTAAGTAGTTATGGGCTGGTTCGTTTTTATGCTTGTTTAAGAGCTATTCCATTTTTATCCTGTGATTTCTTAACTGCTGTTTATATATTTTTATTGAATTGTTGACTTGCACAATTGGCTGTCATTTTACGGTCCATGGTTTGCACTTATGGTCCTTGTCAAAGACCTGAATCTAAATGCATTTTAAATGTTAAACTGGTCATTGTACTTTGCACACTAAGTCCTTTTCCATTGATAGATTGGAGAAGTTTTTTATTGTACTATGAAGTTTCCATTAACTACTGTCTTTATGTCAAGGTTTTGTTTTAAAATGTTTTGCTGCGTAACTTTGAGGTGACCTTTTAAAGATATTTTTATATCTAAATAAAGTATACCTACCACCTTGTCCTTCAGTGGAACTGTCCACGTCTTTGCTATGTGGATCTTGGTTAGACAATGGAGCAGTGTAGATTTATGCCGTATAGTTTCTGGAAAGAGTAATGCTTGATGTACCCCATCATATGTTTTCTGAAATACCACTATTTTTGTGTCTTAAGGCCTAACATAGAAATTACATGACAATGTTTCCATAATGGGACACTGTGAACACAGGCATCAAGGCAATTTTTTTAACCAAGTGGGTAGATCTAAAGTGCGAGGCTTCAGTCTGACTAACAAACATTAAGCACCCTTTTTAACACCCAGGGCTACAGCCTTCACTCTCAGAGCAATTCCATAACATTGTAGACTATCTCACCTTTTAAGGTCAAGCCTGGGCACCGCATTTGCTGCTCTGCGAGCCATGCAGTTTTGGAGTATGTACTTGAAGCCCTGCCCACTCTCTGCCCATATTTGTCATTGGCTTGTGTCATTATCCTTCGTAAATCCTGGTTTCTGATTCGTTATTAGGCTTAGTACCGCCTTGTCTTCATTTGTAACCTCTCATGAGGACTGGCCCTTTTACTTCAGTTGCTACACGGTACTTCTTCTTTAGTCTGTAAGCGCTATTTTCTTTAATGAGTTTCTCTTACTGCAGGAGGTTAGGAGGGTCTCTCGTACACAGTTGTGACCACTGGCTTGTTTATTTAACTCGTAGCAAACGGGGAGCTCTTCAGTGGCCATGGGAGACAGAAGAGGGCAACTCAACAATGCCTTCAAGCAATTGCAAGAGTTTAAGCTATTGGCATTGTAAATGACAATCTCTTTTATTTATGTTTTAAAAACCAAAACATAAATAACAGGCATTCTCATGTACAATGCCAATAGCTCAAACTTGCGTAAATGCGAGACCTATTGCATTGCAGATGCTTGTTGATCACCAGAAAACATCCCTCACAGGACCTCATTTTGAGTACTTCTCTGGCATACTTGAGTGAGATCACAAGCAGGCTGGCACATTCATCATTGTTTGATTAAAAATATAATGGCTTTGATGTCTTTCTAACTTGTGCAGGAACAGCAATAAGCACTGTTACCTGCCACAGAATTTAACATAAAACGTATTCTAGTCATAGAGTATCGTACCATCCCCTTTTCTATAACACAAACATTTTCTTTGTTTTTGGAAAGATGTTTCTGAAATGTCTCTCCAGGGTACTGCGGGTGACCTAGAAGTATAGAGATAGTACATTTTCCCTGTGTCAAAATCCTGTACATTTTTAGTCAACATATCTGGAGAGGGTCTGGCTCGCTCACTTGTCTGGTGCAATGTGCACTGGCAGAAATGATTTTGCTTTGCACATCGGCGCCGGTAAAATAATTTCGTGACCTTGCTTCCTCCTCTACGGCTGTCTGCTCTCTGTTTTCTTTCTGAGTGGTGTATTGCAGTTGTCTTTTTATGTAACTGAATCTTCCTGTACTTGCTCTGTACAACTGATTTCTCATTTCAAACATGTTTAATCAATTTATATGACTGCTTCTGTTTGACGTCCCGGGGTGTCTTTCCTCTACATTTCAGAAACTAGATTTGCCGAGTGCCGAGTCCCGCGTAAATGAATTCATGAATTCATGAGGCGATTACATTTCCTCCATGCTGCTTCCATGCGTGAACAACACTGACTGGAAAATTCCCACCAGAGGAGGTACTGTCTTTTTACCTTGTTTGTCGGTATGTCAAAAAGCAGTTTGTGTAACCTCGAAGATTCCAGATTTACAAAAAATGTTCATTATATGTTCCAAGGACAAATAGCAAATCATAAAACTAACATTACATCGAAAATGATGGTTCTCAAAAGCTTATATATGCCCCCAAACTATATTAGAAGTGAGTTCCGTGTGTTTCTGTAGTGCTATTCATGGATAGAAGAGAAAAACGTATTTTTTGATAAGATGACATTTTCTGAAACTCTCGACTATTGTCAGAGAGGCGTTCGATGCTCTGGCCCAGACTGTATAATTGAAAGAGGGAGCGCGAAGCCTAATGTTTCACTTTCCGAGAGATAGTCGTTTTGTAAGAAAAAGTAAAAATAATGAAAACAAGCACTGGCAAAGCCAACAGATCTAGCGGTGACTGCGTGCCTTTTGGCATTCTCAATGCTTGCTTTCTTTTTAAGTTTAAAGAGCTTCATTGAAGGAAATAGAAATATGGTACAACGTTATAATAATAACAGGAAAAAGAAACAAAGAGAATATACATTGTAGAGGAATAAACAACTTAAGAGAGCTACCAATGATAAACAAATACATTCAAAAATTGATAGCAATAATGAAAATGTGTACCTTAAAAACCAGTAGCATTTTACATTTTTCAGAAAAAGGGGGAGAGCTAGAGAAGGAAAAAGAAAAAGGAAAAAAGGAAAAAAGAGAAAAAAGGAAAGAGATAAGAAGAAGCAAAATAACGTAATATCCTTATCTAATGTCAGATTTTAAGATTACCTCAATACAGTTATAAAATCTTTTGTTTCCATGGAAGCAGGATAAGAACCAAACACTGACTTATATGAAGTACATAAGAAAAAGAAGTAAATAAATAAGATACTCATGGTGGTTGATAAACAAAGGAGTAGTCCTTATTCCAAAGTGCAGATGCGAATAAGTAGTCAGTGAGTGGAGTCCAAAAAGCTTCCATTCAGGTAAGTTGCTGAGACATGCTGACAGAAGCTCTATCCAGTCTGTGATTATGGCAAAGAAGATTCCACCTTTCGTGTCCTCGGTGCACAACACAGACACAGGCGGCTTCTTTACTTCTTTATTTTACCGCCTCCAGCCGCGAACTGCAATTCGCATCCCAGACCCCTCCCCTTCCCTTTCCTGCCATGCCTGACCCTGGGATATAATCAGGACAGGCATGGCGACATGACATCTCCCCCTTTTGTATATTAAACGTTCATTGGTTTTCTCACAGTTCTTCAATGAGCCGGGGGGGTCTCCGAATGGTTTTTCAGGGTCGACTGGTTAGTGTTCGGCTAGAGGGGCGCCCCTCTCTTGAGTCGCAGGTCTCCGATATCCGTCTGGATTCCTCATGACTGCTTTCTTCTTGGCTTGACACATCTGTGTCCCAGTCGGGTTGTCGAGTCTGGGCATATGCTGTGGGGTCACACTTTTTGAAGTGTGACACGTTTCTGGTTGTTCTCTTAACTCCAGATTCGGCTATAATCATGGTTCCTTTCCTTCTTGTCACTTGTAACAGGTGGGCATAATAGCGGCTGTCCTCTTTGGTCTTTCTTTCTTGTCTCACCAACATCCAGTTCCCTTCACTGATGTCAAACCTCTTGGCACGTCTGCGGTGGTCGGCATACTCTTTCATCTTCGCTTTCTTGGTCAGATCCAGTTCTACCAGCGTTTCGTGGTCTGCGGTCGTGGTCCTGGATTGTGTGACAACGTCCGTGGTCGGTATCCTGGTGCGTGGGACTCTCCCAAGCATTAAGGTGGCAGTGCACTGATTCGTAGTGCTGTGTGGCATGGTCCTGTATGCCCGTAGTACTTCATTTAACGCCGGCTGAATGTCACGATGGGCTAGTTCAACTTGTTGCATTGTCTTCTTTATGGTGGCCATGAATCGTTCTACTATCCCGTTGGCCTGGAGACACAAGGGAGTAATTTTCCGATGTTTGAAATTCAAGTGTCTCGCGAAATCTGCAAATTCCTGTCCATTAAAAGGTGGTCCGTTGTCGGTCTTCACCACCGTGGGGATTCGCCAGGCAGCGAATGTTTCATCAATGACAGGTATGACAGTGGTTGCTTTGGTAGGGGAGATCTGGTGAGCAATGGGCAATCGGGAGTATTCGTCCATGATGACAATGACATATTTTCCCAATTTCAGTGGGCCAAAGAAGTCAACAGCTACCTGTTGCCATACGCTGTCTGGGAGGTCTGACATCTGCAGGGGGGCCTGTGATTCCAATTGACAGTGTGGGCAGACTTGGAGTGTGGTCTCTACCATTTGGTCCGAGGGAGGGGAACCAGACACGCTCTCGCAGAGCTTTCTTTGTGGCTACTACCCCTGGGTGTCCTTCATGTGCTAGGTTGACAGGTCCTTGTCTCAATTGTTGTGGAATGACAATTCTACGATCTCGTAGTAGCAAGCCATTTGTGCTGATTGAGAGTTCATCCTTGACGTGTTTAAATGCCATGAGTTCTTGACTGTTGATGGAGTCACTCATTCTTGGTTCGTCCAGGTGTCTCCACGAGTCGGTATGGACACGATGCATGATGTTTTGGAGCGTGGCGTCTTTGGCGGAAGCGTCGATGATGGGTTCTAATGGAACAGCAGATGTGAAAGCTTGGTCGATGACAAAATGGAGGTATTCTTCGGCTACGGAGTGTCGCACTCGCTTAGAGCTTGTGGATGACGCGAGATATAATCTGCCGGGTTCTCCGCCTTCCCCGGTTTGTGGATGATTGTGTATGTATAGTCTTGCAAACTGATTCCCCATTGTTCAATCCGTGGAGGCATCTTCGCCCAGGGGTTCCCAAAGATTGTATCAGAGCTTGGTGGTCGGTGATGAGTGTGAAATGCTTGCCGTATACGAAGAGGTGGAAATGTTTGCATGCCCACACGACTGCCAGGCTCTCTTTTTCCGGTTGGGAGTATGCTTTTTCAGTGTCAGTGAGACTGCGATTGGCATATGTGACGATGTGGCATTGGTCGTCTTTGTCATCGTATTGTGCCAGAATCGCACCAAGTCCCACAGGGCTGGCATCCACCGTGATTTCTGTCTTCCGTTTGGGGTTGAAGTATGCCAGATTGAGGGCTGAACTCATTTCTGTCTTAATCTTGTTGAAGGCTTGTTCACACGTGGCTGACCACTGGAAAGTTTGCCCTTGTCGAGTCAGTTCCCGTAGCGGGTAGCTGATGGTTGCACAGTCTTTGATGTAGCGGGCGCAGTAGCCATGCCCAAGAACGAACGGACGTCGCTGACATCATGTGGCTGTGGGGTGTCCGACAATGCAGATACATTCTCGGGGTCAGTTCTCATGCCCTCTTTTGAGAATATGTGTCCATAAAATTTGAGAGTTGATTTGTGGAACTCCCATTTGTCTTGGTTAAGTGTAAGATTTGCGGTGAGTAAAGCGTGACACACCCGGTCCAACGTCTTGTCGTGGTCTTTCTGGGTCTCTCCGAATTCTAAAATGTCGTCACTGTAGTTGAATGTGTTTGGGATGTCCTGTATTATTCGCTGAATGGCCTCCTGAAAGATTTCGGCAGCTGACGAGATCCCAAAGTTGAGGCGTTTATATCTGAAGAGTCCTTAATGGGTGGTGAATGTGGTGATAAATCTCGATTTCTCATGCAACTCAAGTTGGTGATATCCCTTGTAGAGGTCCAATTTTAAAACTACTGTTGCTCCATTTAGGCGTGTGATCATGTCGCTGATGTGGGGTCCTTGGTACCGCTCCCTCTCGATGGCTGTGTTCGGGGCTCGCATGTCCACACATAAGCCTAAGAAGGTTCTGACTTGTGCCTCATTGCACTCTTGCTGCTAATTTGGTCTGTGTGCTTATTTGCACATTTCTCTTGCTCGCATACCCGCATTTAAAAATGTTTTACGTTGATCACGATGTGCCTTCTTGCTTATTTGCACATTTCTATTGCCCGCATACACGCATTTTAAAGATTTTAAAGTTGATCTTGTTGTGCTTACTGTGCTCCGCTTTTCCCTTGCGCTGTCCTCTGGTGGGGGTGAGTGGGCCCAAGACACTTCCGGTATACTCGTTGTGCTGCTAGAAGACGCCATTTTGAGAAGTCAGCGATCTAGTTGTTAGGCACACGGGGACATTTAAATGCGCGCTGCACGGACGCGCAGCGCCTAAGAAGGTTCTGACTTGTGCCTCATTGCATTCTTGCTTCTAATTTGGTCTCTCTGCCTGTTTGCACATTTCTCTTGCCCGCATACCCGCATTTAAATTTTTTTAAAGTTGATCACGATGTGCCTTTTTGCTTATTTGCACATTTCTATTGCCCGCATACACGCATTTTAAAGATTTTAAAATTGATCTCGTTGTGCTTACTGTGCTCCGCTTTTCCCTTGCACTATTCTCTGGTGGGGGTGAGTGGGCCCAGGACACTTTCGGTATACTCGTTGTGCTGCTAGAAGACGCCATTTCGAGAAGTTGGCGATCTAGTTCTTAGGCACACGGGGACATTTAAATGCGCGCTGCACAGATGCGCAGCAGACGCGGGCAGCTGGCGCGCCGAATGCGCTACTAAGGCAAGCCCGTCTGTGCCCGTCAGCGTCCTGGATGCGGCCAGCACCAGTCTTGCTGCCCGTTTGACGGAGTGCTGAATTCAGAAGGTGTTATACGGGAAACACACTCCGTGATTTGGCTGCTCCTATACGCTTCAACACAACCAAACCAGGTTTCTAAGGCGCTTTTTATTAACCTTCCAACGTGTGTGAATTACTGCCATTTACTCAGTTGTACTACTCTATTTTATATATCTTTTTATAGTAGTCACACTCCGTGTAGTCGCCTTTCTTTTTTAAAAAAAACAATTTTTACAGAAGGCAGTCCTCCAATAACAGGGTTTCTTCAAACTAGCCTGATGTAAACCCCGCAATCACAAACTGTGAGAAATAATACAAAAAATGTGGAAAGACAAAATGTGGAAAGACAAAATGACCCCTCACGTGTACACCACCAATGGCATAGCTGGTTGGTACACACCACTTGTGCCCACTTTTATCATCATTGGCGGTCATTTTGTTAAAAAGAAAACGAAAAAGTGTCCAAACAAAAGATTATAAAAATCAAGTGCAGTGAAGTGAAATAGGTCACATCCCTCGATGTAACCAAGTGTGATATTAAAATTGAGAAAACACTCACAAAGCAATCCTTTAATATTTACTGAGTGTTTTTATCAAATTAAAATGAATAGGTTGCCATTCATGTTTCTTTGCCGCAATAATTTAGGCAAATTCATCAGGGCCAAAAGCACTTCGTCAAAGCACCCGTATTGGACACAGCGTTATGGAAGACTGTTAAATGCAAAAAAAGAGAAACACACAACAAAATACTACGTCATTAACCCCTCAACCAGCCCGGAAATATGAAAAACATTGTTTTCAACCTGTGTGCCTGGCAATATTTACCCTCAGATAGCCAACGTTTTGTATACCAGCTTCACTTTTGAGGTCACCTACAGAACTCCTTTTATGAGTCCTCCTTGCGAAATGACCATATAGTTATTATGTCAATCTAAAGTAAAATCAGGGAAAAAGTTTAAAAAGCCTTATTTAGCCACATAAGGGACAAAGAACAAAAACAGGTACACGGTCAATCAGCAAGTGTATATGGGAAACAGTTCACCATTAACCATCGTAATAGCATGCTCGCATATGCCAATCCCATCTCTAACAAAGCCCCTATGTTAAAATTAAGGTGCTGTTTCCCTCATCCATAAAATCAATTCCTTCAGTTTCAAAACCCGGACTATCACCCATTTAGATATCCGAGACCCAAACCGCCCTATATCTCCTTACTTATCGGGGCCTCACGGAGCGCGTTGTCGGCTGCCGTGGCGTCCCATCGCAAACACGCCAATTTTCAAACTCGCCGCTAAGATCACATGCGCGACAACAGTCACGTGCCGGGGGTCTTTTTTGGTACGCGTCGCAACGCGGGCGCCATTTTGTGTTGCGAAAATGACAACACATTCATGTGATAGGGCTAGTGTTTGAGATAGACCTCTTCCAAATCAAGTTTATTTCCAATAGAGTTCTTTTACATTATTTATTGTTCTTGAATAAAACGTACATTAACTTTCCTCTGGCTTGTACAAAGGGAACCAGCGCGCTAAATACTAAGAGGAACGCCTTCATAAACGTTCTTGCCGGCATTTTTCCCAAATACTTTTCAAAGCACATGTCTAAAATATCCAGAGGCAATTGTCTAAAGAAAAGGGGGGGGGGAAAGGCAGGGGGGAAACCCTCACTACGCCAGTTCGATATCAAATGGATGATATAGTCAGGATAACTTATCCATAAATATGGACAACCATTTCTCCTTCGCATATTATATCTTCTCGCGGCACCTCCTACAACGATTCTGGATGTAGAATTATGAGTCGGGGAATAAAAAGTGAATTCTAAACAATCAGGGTTGAGTATTCTCCAATCGTCGACCAGGCCTCTCGAGAATAAAGTATGAGCAAAGGTCTTTTGCATTTTATTAGGAATGTATCTAGAAGAGGATTTCCTATATGTAAACGGGTCCATGACCTGGTTGCAATCACCCCCTACTATGCGATTAGAGTCAGAGCCTGAGTGAAGAGTATGTGACATGAATTGCCCGAATCGAATTGAGAGTCTATACCTGTGGGACCGTAAATGTTAAGAAGAGAACTATGAGATCCGTTAATGAGAGTGTAGAGAAGAAGCCAACGTCCTTCAGCATCTCTCTCTTCTCTTTCTACGGTAAGGGAAAGGGACTTATGAAATAATATAACCACTCCATTTTTCCTGTCTTTAGAAGGGGAACTATAAACATTACCAACCCACTGCTTTTTAAGTAAGTTAACATCTTTGTCATTAAGGTGAGTTTCTTGTAACAGTGCAATTTTACATTGTAATTTGGAAAGATGCGTAAGTACCCTTTGCTTCTTAACAGGGTTACGTAAGCACTTTACATTCCATGAAATAATTCAAATGTTATCAGTCATTGAAAGGTGAAGAGGACATCAATCAATAACATGAGCATTACAAAATTGAAAAGGATCAAATAAACAATATGACAGCAATCAAACTCAACAAGATAGTCGCATTGAAACAAAAACAGAGAATAATAAAAAAGGATATGAAAGAAAAAATGAATAAGAATTACAAAAAGGAGGAACAAAATAGGAGATAAAGAAAGTACAAACAGAAAAATAGGCATAGGGCCCGAGGGCAAAGAGAAGAAAATAAAGAAAAGGAAATATACGCAGAGAAAAAGGAAAAGAAAGAAAGGGTAGAGGAGGAAATAGGTGATAAGCAAAGAAAGGCTGACAAAAAGCCAAGGGGCTTCAGTCAAGAAGAATGGGATAAATATTAACCCTGGGCGTAGTTTGCGTACTGGCGCTACGCTACGCGCAATGCACTTTGCACTACGCGATCTACGTGTAGCTACGCGAACTTTGTGGTGCGGTAGGGAAAATGCTGTTCGCACTGATTGCACAGTGCCGGATGCTTGTACGCACTGTGCAATCATTGCAAACGGCATCTTGCACAGTGCCAGCGGTCGTTTTCTGCGGCTCGAGTAGATTTGTACTCGAGCGGAAGCTTTCCCAACACCGACTGGTAGTTTCTCATCGTGAGCGGTCGCAAGCATACGCGACCACTCGCAATGAGAAACCTGACCTCCCGGCTTTGAGAATCTAACCGGGAGGTTTATTTTCCATGCTCACGATCGGCAACCTGATGTTGCTGATTGCGAACGAGGAAAAAGTCTTGCCGGGATGGTATTTTGCTCGCTTGCGGTTACCAACTTGACGTTGAGAGCCGCGAGCAAGCAAAAAATGCCCGCTACTCTACGCTACGAGTTTTTGCACTGCGCTACATGCAATTCACGTAGCGCCTAGTAGCGCAAACTATGCAAACTTCGCAAGCGTAGCGTAGTACTATGCCCTGGGTTAATAAATATCCAGACTAAGAAAAGTAGTGCGGGGAAGCGGGAAGCCGTAAAAGGGAAACAGAAGGCAAAGCCAGCGAGGACATCCGAGGAACAAACAGGACCAGAAGTTCAAGAAATAAATATGAAAGCAAGGAGCTTAATATGAAATAACACAACAGGGGAGACCAACTACATATTAACTACATACTTAACATAAAACAATAAAAATGAAACGAGCATGCAGCAGCAATAAGGATCCGATATAAAATGTTAACACTTACCAGATGTGAGGGTTAACTGTAAACAATAAGGTTAAGATGAAAAGGCAGGGGATATGGAAACATCTGGGGAGTGGGTCGGTACAGAAGGAAAGAACATCTGTGGAGAAACACACAAGAACAGTAATATGAGATGGCTTCCGAGAAGCAAACAACCCACAATGATCTAGAAAAGCCAACACTAACAAACCATAACCAACAAACGTAAAAGAAGACAAAAACTCTTCAGAACATTAAATTGAAAAAGATGAACTGAGAGAATATAAGACAAGGCAGAGACAACAATGATGCTCAAGACCCTCCAAAGTCAATCTGGTCTCCTATATGTCGAGAAATAAATTGTCTTAGATATTCAGAACGATCAAAAGAGTAGGACCTCTCTTTATATGTGACTTTGAAGAAGCAGGGATGTACTAGGCCGTATCTAGCATTCATGGATCGAAGAGCTGGGCGGAGAGAAAGAAATTCTTTGCGACGGGCTGCAGTGGCACGAGCCACATCTTGAGAAAAGAAAACTTTTTGACCAGACCATAACATCTGCTTTCTTAGCTTAGCCGCTGAAAGAACCATTAATAACTCAGTGTACTCCAAAAATAGGACGATTATCCCTCTGAGGTGATTAACAGACGAAGAAGAAGGAGAATCACCAGTTTTGGACCAATACGATGAGCACGCTGCAAGTTAAGAGTGGTGCCATCCTTTGGACCAACAATTTTGGGGATGTGTATTTTCAAGAAGGCGAGTATGTCAAATCCTTCCTCTCCCTCAGGAATACCGTAAATACGAAGGTTTCTAAGTCCTTCATTTGTCTCTTGAGGAGAGCAATCTCTTTAGACATGGCAGCAACTTCAGGGATCACATCTTGAGTATCGCTAATCTTCTGTTCCACCGCGGACACTCTAAAATCTAAATTAGACCATTTCTCATCTCACTTCTGAAGGGTAGCATTGGTTTCAATCACAAAAGGTTTAAGCAACCTTGGGGCATATGTATCAACATCACCATTTGCGATTCTCAAATAGCGATTGTTAAGGAATCGCTATTTGAGAATTGCAAAACGGGATGTATTTAAAAAATTGCAAACTTTTTGCGATTTCTTAAAATTCCTTAATTGCGATTAGCAAATTGCGAAATCGCAATTAAGGAATACCTGCCCATTCATTCCTATGGGTCAGGAGACCCATAAGAATGTATGGGAAGTAATTCTCAAATTGCGAATCGCAATTTGCTAATCGCAATTTGAGAATAATTTCAAAGGTGCAAGGGTGTCAAGATGACACCCTGATACACCCCTGAAATTAGCATGTGTGGTCATATGGCGCACATACATGCCCTAAGGGCATGTATGTGCGTCATGTGGCACTTTGTAAAATTACAAAACGTGCATTTTTAAAAGAAATCGCAAATTAACACCAACTAGTAGTTGGTGGTAATTTGCGATTTCTTAAGGATTAATCGCAATCCTTTGGTGAGTGTTACATCTCATTTAAGAAATCGCAATTTGCGATTTCTTAAATGCTTACGCAAACTTAAGAAATCGCTAAATTAGCGATTCCTTAAATTTGCGTTGGGATTTGCCTAATACATCCCGTTTTGCGAATTTTTAATCGCAAACGCTGTATTTTGCGAATCGCAGCGTTTGCGACTAAAAATTTGCTTCATACATATGCCCCCTTATCTCTTCCATGAGGTCTTCCATTGTTATGGGTAGTGGAGACCTAATAGGTGAGTTAGGTTCCTTCTTATGACGTTTAGGGGGGAGCAGCAGGATTGGAGGCCTTACGAAGAGAAGCCATGTTTGCTGAAGTAGTTTTCTGTCCAAGTGAGGATGAGGGCTCCATGCAGGTGAAAGTACTGATATGATGAAATATTAAGAGATAGACAGAGCATATGCGTAGGATATTACACCACTGAATTTCGTTTCTTTTCAACACTGTGGAAAAAGAAAACCTACTCTGATCCTATTTCACCACACCTGGATTGGGACGTCCAACTCTGCTGGCACCCAGACATAGAGCCAATACAATTTCACCAACCAACTTAGTCACACCCGCCTTGCAACAAAAAGTAACAGCCTGAGCTCCAACATGTATCTCCCAACTATGGGGCCTATTGCGACGGCGGGCGGACACCGTAAGGGAGCACGGGACCGCCCGCCGATGCTGCAGCAGTCCCGCCATGCACATTAGGATGCGCCCGCCAGTGTGGCATCCTGTGCCTTTTCCATTGCGGGTGTATCTGCTGGCTGCTGACCTGCCCGCAATGTAAAAGGACTGTGCCTGTCACTGCCATGCGCTACATGACAGGCTCCACGTGGTGCCTGTCACGTAGTGCATGGCAATGAGTGGAGGTACCATAGGTACCCCCATGTGCACCCCCACCCCTCCTTCATCCTGGGGGCCCGCAACAGGCCCCCAATGCAAGGAACATATGCCTTTCCATGGCGGCAATGCCGCCGTGGAAGGGCCATTGACTGCCAACATCCTAATATGGATGGCGGTGTCTCGCAGACACCGCTACCATGTGCAGGAGCTTCCCCGCGGACTCCCCAGCCATCCTAATGTGGCGGGAGTCATTCTAGTGTGGATGGCGGGCGGATCGCCCCCGCTGGGCCGAGCGGTGGCTACCGCCGGGCCGGCGGGGGCGATCCACCCTCCATCCTAATGGGCCCCTTAGTGTATAGTTTGGAGCAGCCTAGAATTCTAATGTAATAACCTCAGGAGCGATTTGAGGTGAACATATTTCCAGGCAGAGCACGAGTTACAAGGGTCCCACAGCGTTTATAATCAACTAGTATCTTGCTGCCAGTCCATGTCATAAATATACTTCAAATTTTCCAAGCAACAAGGAACAGAGTGCCCCAATTGAAAAAGAGCGGCGGCTTCATAAAAAACACACCGCAGCGGCACCGGAAAGCCTGTGAGGAAAGGTAGATTCACGACGAGGTAAAATGGCGAGCGTCACCAGGCTTGTGTGAAGGGAGCGCGACGCTGGAAAAAAACTGGTAAAAAACGGGCTGCATGACAGCTTGACTCAGTCCATCTCAATTCATTTACTAGAAGGGTGACCAACTTGAGGAGCACATTAATTCGCTAGAAAGCATTGAGTATGCTGCTGCAGCAAAAAGGACCAAACAGAGTGGAGGAGAAAGCAGTCTCATATGGCATTCCAAAGTATAAAGGCGTCTTCTAAAGCTATTGAATTTGAATAGTGTATCATCATGGAAGAGTCACACTGTGAATGGAATCAGTGAAGTACATTATAGCTGGAGTCGTTCGAACATTGAAGGAAACAATGGTCCGCTTCCAGCCGCCAGCGTGTAATGGTAAAAAAAAGGAAATGTAAAAATCGGTTTTACCAGCAACCCAAGAGCTCTCACAGCTTAGCTGCCATGGCGACTAAGGAACTGCGCCACGAGCAGCACAGGAAAGCCCGTGAGGTAAGGGAGTGCCCCGCCTGAGACAAAATGGCAGGTGCACCCAACAGAGCTTGAGGAAAAGGCGGCGCGGGGAAAAACAGGTAGAAAATGAGCTCAAAATCAGGAAAAAAGAATAAGTACCTGTGCCCCCGCATCTGCTTTGTAAATGCATCAGTTCATGTTTCTCCAGAACACGGAACTAGCTCCGGCAATAAAAAAAGATCCCGTTCGGAACGCGGAGCCTCAGCCGGATGCGGCCATCTTGAAGCAACTCAAGCCACGCCCTCCTCAATGCTTGCTTTGTATTGCAGTGATGTTTGCAAAACTTTATTGTTGGGGATTTTTCTAGACCCTAATCAATCTAAATAAAAAACATTGACTAAAAGCAAAAATATTTTTGAGCCTAAAAAGGCACACATTGCAGAAGTCAATAGCATTCCAATCAATCAATTAGGATTTGTAGTGCTCGGCTTCATGAGCTCCCGTGACGGTCTTGAGGCGCTGGGAGAGCACGCTGCCTGTTCTCCTATTGGTTGAACATTCAGGTCCTGAGGTCCATCCTGAACTGCTGGAGCAAAGGTGAGGCTCTGTGGTGCAGGGAGAGGTTGTTTCAGGTCCTAGCTGCCAGGAGGGAGCAATGCAACTACTTTCTGTGTGGATGTGCTCCTTGTGAAGGGGCTTCATGCTTTCACTCACAATGTTAGACAGTGGCTGAAGTGGGCTGAACCACTGACCCATGTGGGAGAAAAATGTGCATGACACAATAGCATAAAAGTGGATTAAAAGGACTTTCTGAAAGTGTTAATATGTATATTTTACATATATTTTCAATAAAATCAAAGATCTTGGCTAAAACCAGCCTTAAAAAGTTAACTGTTTAAAGATATACTTTTCTTTGTTCAAAGATAATGTAAAATGTTTCTTTTCAACCCCTTTCAGAATCTACCTGCACATTGATTGTTGACACCACAGCATCCCTGGTTGGCTTAGTTACCCAAAGGTGAGAGAAGGGCCCGGCGAGCAAATATACAACTTTATCAGTAATGTTCCCACACTTTCAGCACATGTGTATGTTTAGTTCATTCTGGTATTCCAGATATATGTGAAGTTGACTTTCAATGTATCTGAAAATATTTTCAAGTGACTTTGCAATGTTTTGTAAATATATTGGTGTTCATATAGTCAGCAGCGGCTCCTCTGCATTTGCAGAGGTGTGTCCCCCCACTGCCTGGCTCAGAGCAAGCAAACAAAAAATAAAGCGATGTTCTAGCACCGTTTTATTTTTTATTTGCTGGCCCGAGCCAGCTTGTGCAGGGAGCGGTGGGGCATGGGACGGGGAGAAGGAGGGCTACGTGCACTCCCTAAGTGTTCCTAAGAGTTTGGCTGGCCGTCTCAGGCTCATCAAATACACATGCGCACTTAGGTTTCTTCAGCCCGGCTGCAATAAACAGCTGGGCTGGAGAAACCCCACAGTCTGCCTGGCCTGAGTGGAGCGTCTTTCCAGCCTGCTAAGGCCAACCCCAGTGCTTCCCTCATAGCATTAGAGCAGCATGGGGATTGGATGGGAGTCTGTCACAGGGGCTGCTGGGACCAGGAAGAGGACAGGAGGCACAACACAACGGGGAAAGTGGCTGGCGGCTTCAGGTAAGTTCTTTTTTAAAATATATTATTACCAACAATACAGCGCTCCCCCTCCCGTTCCCTCCACCCACCCCACTACCCTTTGTTTGTGGCAGCCGCCACTGTATATAGTTCGCAATTTCCACCCAACACCTCCCAAGAACAACCACTTCCAGAACCCTGTGCCTCTCCTAGGAGTACTGAGGTAAGGAATATGCCCATTTTTATACAGTCTCTGCATCCATGAATTAATTACAATTGTGGACAAACTTCTTAGCCATGACTTCAGGGTTAGGATTTTGTGTGTGCAGTTTCCCCTTTTTCCATAAATGAGTTGCTATTACGCATAGATATCACTTTGTAAATTGGGGCAAAGCCCCCTACTGAAAGTTTTTTGTCTCTTAGTTTCATACTTTATATTTGAGATGCTTCATTCCTTTATTCATGGGCTTGACAAGCAGAGATCATCAACTGTGGTGCTGAAAGGCAGTAAAAGCTGTTTGCTCGATCCTTGTGGTGCCATTTAAAGATCAAACACCGTAGAGTTGTTGTAACTCGCAAATCAATAACTGCACTTACATCTTTTTCTCTCGAGTCAGAGTTCATTTAAATAAAATTTGTATTTAGGGATCCAATGATTATAATCTCATAGACTTGTTAATTGCTTATCCTGTGGGTTGGGAGTCCTCAAGATATGTAATCACCTAACATTCTTTCAATCCATGAAAGCCTACATGCAGTCTGGCCACGAGCAGGAATGACTCTGGAGCTCCGCTGAGAGACGGGCCCATACTGCGACAACAGGATCTGCGGCATGGCGGGGACTCACAAGCTTTTCTCCTCACCTCATCTGCAGCACCCAATGGCCAGTCGTGGCTTTCCGGCAGCTGTTGCCGACACTGGCCTGTCCTGTTCCTGACAGATTTGTGTGGGACCGCTGGGCCTAGAGGCAGGAGAGAAGCCTCAGCCCCCATCATTTTGGCCTCACTTCTTCTGCTGGTGCGGCCCACTGCTGCAGGAGGCTCTTCCCTACTAAAGGACCTGACGTACACCAGAGGAGTGGGACTTCTTGGTTGGTGAATTGTGTAGGGTAATGGCGCTCCTGGGAAATATGCAGTGAGTATATACTAGTGTGCAATTATGATTGCGGTGCATAAGGATGGGGAGAGCCACCCTCCTCCCCAATGTGTGGATAACCACTGATAAACCAAAACAACAGTCCCTTGCACATGCCGACAGTATATATTATGTATCATTGACTCTTGTTCCTCCGTTGAAACAGTCACTTCAGTTTAATCCTGAGATCCTTAGCCAACACGTGTTTCGTTGTGCTTAATTGTTGTGCGCAGAGACTTCTTCAGGACTCTAATCTCTTTGTATGGATCCTCAGTTCCGGTTGTATTTCCGACCCGGATTGGCTTCTAGTACTCCAGTGGTCACTCTTTGGGGGCTAAGTGAGTCCCTCTTGCCAGCAACCAAGTCTTTGCTAGCGTAAACGCAAACCCTCTGTTCAGTAGCCATAGGCAGCCCTGAGTGGTTTTACTATAACACGTTGTCATTCTTTATGATGGATTTATCAAATCAAATCAGGTGTTTGTTAAGCGCGACTACTCACCCGTAAGGGTCTCAAGGCGCTGTGGGGTGTGGGGGGGGGGTTTGCAGGTTTCAGTCCATCAAGGAGGGGGTCTGTCGAAGAGCCAGGTTTTGAGGTTTCTTGCGAAGATTGGGAGCAATGTTATCTGTCTGAGGTGGAGCGGAAGGTCGTTCCAGGCTCTGGCCGTACAAAAGGAGAAGGAGCGGCCTCCCGATCTGGTCTTTCTGGTGCGGGGTACCACAGCATAGGAGAGCTGGGCTGATCGTAGGGTCCTTTGGGGTGCGTGGAATTTGAGTCAGCTATTTAGGTGTGCTGGTCCGGTGTCGTGGAGGGCCTTGTGAGCGTGGGTTAGCATCTTGGAGGTGACTCTAGCTTTGATGGGGAGCCAGTGGAGTGTGCGCAGGTGCTGGGAGATGTGGCAGTGTCTTGGCAGGTTAAGGACCAGTCTTGCGGCGGTGTTTTGGATGTTCTGTAGCTTGCGGGTGAGGTTTTCGTTTATTCTGGCATAGAGTGCATTGCCGTAGTCGAGCCTGCTGGTGACCAGGGCATGAGTGACAGTCTTTCTGTGTTCGAGGGGGATCCATTTGAAGGTCTTACGTAGGAGGCGGAGGGTGTGGAAGCAGGAGGACGAGACGGAGTTGATTTGGCGGTCCATTTTGAGCTTTGAGTCCAGGATGATTACCAGGTTGCGTGCATGGTCCGTGGAGGTGGGCGGGCTTCCGAGGGCTGGGGGCCACCAGGTGTCATTCCAGGTGTCTGGGTTTGGGCCCGTGATGAGTTTCCGTTTTGTTGGTGTTTAGTTGTAGGCAGCTGTTTTTCATCGATTTGGCGACGGCTTCCATGCCTTCTCGAAAGTTGTGTCTGGCGGTGTTAGGTTCGTTGAATAAGGAGAGTATGAGTTGAGTCCGTAGGTTCTGACGATGGGGGCGAGTGGAGCCATGTAGACGTTGAAGAGCGTAGGGCTGATGGAGGACCCCTGGGGGACTCCGCAGGTGGTAGCTGTAGGGTCGAGTGGAAAGGGGGGAGTCTGACCCGCTGCGTTCTGCCAGAGAGGAAGGAGCGGATCCAGTCGAGGGCCTTGTCTTGGATCCCTGCGTCATGGAGTCTGCATATTAGGGTGTGGTGAGAGACTGTGTCAAACGCCGCTGAGAGGTCGAGGAGGATGAGGGCTGCTGTTTCTCCTTTGTCCAGTAAGGTACGGATGTCGTCTGTTGCGGCGAGGAGGGCGGTTTCCATACTGTGTTTTTTTCTGAAGCCGGATTGGGAGGAGTCGAAGATGTTGTGCTCTTCGATGAATGTGGCGAGTTGGCTGTTGATGGCTTTCTCAATGACTTTCACAGGGAATGGGAGCAGGGAGATGGGTCTGTACCTTTTGAGGTCGGTGGGGTCCGCCGAGGGTTTCTTGAGGAGGGGGTTGGGAGGGGGTTGATCTCAGCGTGTTTCCAGTCGTCAGGGAACGAGGCGGTTGCCAGGGAGCAGTTGATGTTTTGGCAGAGCATGGGTTCGATGGTGTCGGCGGCTCTGTTGAAAATATGGTGTGGGCAGGGGTGCGTGGGGCCCCGGAGTGGATTGACTTCATCGTCTTCAGTGTGTCTTCGGTGGTAAGGACTGTCCAGTTGTCGATCGCTGGCTTCAGGTTGTCGGGGGTCGTTGGTGAGGGGTCAGTGTGTTGGTTGTCTTCATCGAAGTTGTCGTAGATGCTCTTGATTTTGTGGTGGAACAATGTGCTGAGTTTGTTGCAGAGGTCTTGTGAGGGAGGGATGTCGGTGGACTCGCTGGTGGGTTGGGCGAATTACTTGATGATGTTGAAGAATTCTTTGCTGTTGTGTGTATGAGTGGAGATTCTGTCTTCAACAGCTTTTTTCCTCGTTTTTCTGATGAGTTGGTGGTGGGCGTTGGTGGCGGCTCTGAAGTTGTTGTGGGCTTCTGTGGATTTAGTGTTCCTCCAGGCCTTTTCGAGGCGGCGGCAAGTGTGTCTGGACTCTCGAAGTTCGGCGGTGAACCATCTAGCTTTCTTGACGTGGGTATTGTTGTTTTTCTTGACAGGGGCTATGGTGTTGGCGCTGTCGGAGATCCATCTGTGCATGGTTTGGGCTGCGGTGTTGGCATTGTCGTTTTCTGCGATGGTTGGGGTGGAGTTGCTGAGTGATGAGGTTAGCTGGTCGTCGGTGATTCTGGTCCAGTTTCTTTGTGGGAGCAGGTGCTGGTGTCTGTGGATGGCGGGTGTTCTGAAGGTGAAGTGGATGCATCGATGGTCAGTCCATGGGAGTTCGGTGGTGTGGCTGAAGGTGATGGAGTTTCCTGTTGTGAAGAGGGGGTCGAGGGTGTGTCCTGAGTGCGTGGGTTCAGTCACAATATGTCGGAGTCCAATGTTGTGGAGGTTGTCCAGGAGGGATGTCGTGCTGGGGTCCATTTGGTTGTCAAGGTGGAAGTTGAGGTCTCCCAGTAAGGAGTAGTTAGTGGACACGATGGCATGCGGGGAGATGATGTCCGTGATGGAGTTGGCGAAAAGTCCGCGGGGTCCAGGGGGTTGGTAGATGAGGGTTTATCAGAGTGTGGAGGTAGGGCTGGCCAGTATCTTGAAGTGAAGGTGTTCCATCAGGTCTGTGGGCTCGTCGGGGAGTGTGCTCAGGCGGAGGGTGGATTTGTGGACAATGGCGATTCCTCCTCCTTGGCGGTGGGGCGGTCCTTCCTGGTGACCTTTTATCCTTGGGGAATGGCAATGGCGATGTCCGGTCCGGAGGTGGTGATGGTCCAGGTTTCGGTAAAGAATGCTACGTCCGGGGTAGTGCTGTCGAGGAGGTTTATGACTTAAACACACAAGATCCACACTTAAGAAAATAATTCTGGAATACACTAAATCTTGGACACAGTAATCACTGTTGCCCTTTACTGTGCAAATACCACTGGAGTACTAGAACCCATTCCGGGTCGGAAATGTAACCGGAACTGAGGATCCATACAAAGAGAATAGAGCCCTGAAGATGTCGCTGCACACAACAATTAAGCGTGACGAAACACGTGTTGGCTAAGGATCTGCCCCACTCACTACAACTCACACTGGGCCCTGACCAGTAAGGGGCAGACAGACCTAGAAGCTGAAGAGGAGCCTGGGCCCACAACGTTGCGTCCCCATTTGGTGCGAGTTGCCCCTGCTGGGTACTTGCCACACCAGCCGACATCAGAGCCTGCCAAGCCCCCTTTGCCTGCCAGCCACACCATATGCATATAGGGGCCTGTCGGGCCTGCAAATGATGACGCAACTGTGGCACGTAGGACTGCCTAAACCCTGACCTGCGTGGCCTACGTGGAGTGTGTCTTCACTGTGACATCATCTGGTGACCACTGCGGTCTCTGCCACCCTTATAAATGTGGGTGGCCTCTGGTCTTCTTCTCCGTTGCAAGGATGGCAGTGCATCTGGCCTGGTGGCTTCTGGGTTTATTGTACCCTCCATGTCTCTACCTGGCATGCTCCCCTGCCGGAAAGGATTGTACTGCCATTCCGGCATCCAGGACATCGGTCACTGACGACTGATGGTGAACATACCCATCACAGGCCTTGCGCCCATGGGTGGGGTATGCTGTAGAATCATGACCTACCAATGAGGATCCAGTTAACTCTCTCTAAAGCTCTGGCATAGCCTCCAGCCTTTATTCCCCAAGATGTACCACCCAAATGCATGGCGGTGGGCACTGACCTGGCCCTTTTGGCAGCTCCTGGGCCTACAGCACGGCGACTGGACCTGGGCAAATCACCTTGGCCTCGTCTAGCCCCCGGGGCGGGCCCAACTGTTGTACTCTACCGGACTACACCATCACTTTTGGAGCCACAGCGCCCTCTCTGGAATTCCCTCTGCGGTAGTCCCGACCTCCTAGCGGCCTGAGATCCGCATGTACCTGACCTGCCTCACTTAGCAGTCCATTCTGTGGTGTTCTCCGCTCTTCACTGAAACTCTTAACCGGTCCCGAACCATGGCCACCCCGAAGGGGGCTACACTTCCTGAGACTGTCCTGCCCCAGCCTCCAGTGATCATGCCCAGGACAACATCATGGAGTGTATCATGCAGGAAATATCAGCAGTGGGCCGTGGACTAGAAGGCATGGATGCAAACATATCTGCCCTAGCAGCCGAGACCAATTCGATTTGGTTAGATATTGCGGGGTTTCAGACCTGTTTTGACTGCGTCTATCAGAGAGTAATGGCAATGGAGGACCGACTAAATGCTCTGACAGAATGGGACAGGAATTCCTATTTCTCCATAGCTAGCTGATTGACCTGGAGGATCGCCGCAGGTGGGACAATGTTAGTTTTTGGGCTTTCCAGAATCAGAGTAGGACCTTTACCCCAAATCCTTTCTTAGGAACACTCTACCAGAGCTCATGGCTCTTGTTTTTGACCCTCCGCTGGAGATGCAATGTGCCCATCGTGTCAGCCCTCCGCACTAGGAATCCCTTGGTACTTCCCCAAGACCCTCATCGCTTGTTTCTTTAGACATAAGCAAGCCCAACAACAGATTTCTGTGGCTCGCTCACATGGTCTGTTCACACATGGAGGTCATGAAATATGAATAGCAGTGGACTTCTCTGGGAAACCAATGATCACCGTAAGCCTTTTCTCTCTCTCTGACCCCGCCTTTGCCAACTGGACATAAAGTATGGCCTCTTCGAACCCACTCAATTCCGGATCACCAAGGCTGGCACTTCAAAGAAATTCTTTGACGCAGAAGACCCGCGCCTTTCCTTGGATAGATTCTCCACACAGGATATGGATACTTCCTCCTCCTCAGCCGAGATGACCCATCCCCCGGCACTCTCCCTCATCACTTCTGGCGGATGCTGGCAAACTGAGAGCGATTCTACCATTGGGGCTAAGGCCCAGACAGGTTTGCATGCTCCCATGGCGACAGAGTTTAGGCTCTTCAAACAGTGACAGTCCTCACCCAAGAAAATGAAAGAGACAAATCACGATCTCCCCTGAAACCCGCTAACTCCACGGTGTGACTACCCTGGGGCATGTGATGCTGCCTTGCACCCGACATAGCTGGACCTGTTTCTGCAGGATCACAGAGATCAACGACCACCAGATGGCCGATTATCACTATGCCTGTCTTGAACATTTCCATATTTTATTGTTTTGACTGTTATTCTGCTTGCTATTCCTGTTTTATCCACACTATGTGCTTTGTGACCCACTCTCATTCTGTCATGCCCATAAAGTGAATGTGTTGCTAGCCTTCTCCCCTTGTTACGCTGGGGGTTGGGTGGCAAGGATCACCATCAAGACACTCCCCCATACCCTGTCCTCCATATACCTAAGCAGGTCCAACTCACCTCTTAACTAACTGCAGTCTGGGCCACCTTGATATGTCACTGATGCCTACTGTTGGCTGGACCTCCAAACTGACCCTCTGTTTCAGGGCTCCTGTGGATGTGGGGTGCCAGAGAACTGCTTGCCTCCCCACCCCCTAGATCCTTAGCTGTCTGTCTCCCCCTCAGACAATGCCCAGGACCACCTCTCCTCCGCTCTTACCCCTGTATTACCTCCGTGGACACCCCATACCCCGGACATCCATACTTATCACTGCTTGTTCATCATCCACAATGCCCTGCCTCCCCGATGGTGACCTCTTGACATGCTGTCTCCGCAAGCTTAGACCCACGGTACACAGATTAGTGTTCCCTGTGCTGCACTTCCCAGCAACAGTTCTTACTGACTCCCTTCCTCCCTGATTTCCCCTTTCACCCTCCTACTATCTGCATATTCGACATCGGTGGCCATCCTTCTTCCCACACCGACTGCTGGTCTATGGTATCCTCCCCTACATTTCTTGTAAAATTCCCACCCTTTCCCATGCTCTTTCCTTCCTACCGTCCCCCTTTTTCTTTTTTCCCCCTTTACCTAGCTGTGCGGTGCCCCACCTGCTCCTTCCCACCCCTCCCTTCTCTGATACCTGTTGCTCCCACCTGCCTTAGTCCTTCCTCCATCCTCGTATCCGGATCCAAAGTCCGTCCCTGTTCTTGCCCCACCACCCTAGCCCACTGCCTTTAGCTCTGCTTCACCGCATACCCTACTCTCTGTGCACCCGAAAGCTCCCTAGCATCGCCTCTTCATTTTCTTTCTCCCTTTCCACATCTGGCTATATAGCCCCCTCCCTGTGGCCCTACATGAATACAGGACCCCGGACTGCCAGCACCTGCCCCAGCTATGTGTGTTTCCCATCCACTTGGCGTCCTCCCCTGGAATGTCTACAGCCTCACGCACTATACTGAACAAAAAAAGTAATTTCCTATCTTCAGATGAAAAGGGCAGATGTAGCTCTGTTAGAATAGACCCACCTGGATGCCCTGGGATCCAACAAGCTGTGCCGAGATTTGGGTGGGCAGGGTGATAGCAGCGTAGCCTCAGTGCTGTCCACTGACGGCAGGTTACCCCACAATGCGGAGTCGCAATCCTTTTTCAAAAATCATTGCCCGTCACCTTTACGAAAACATGATCCGAACCTGATGGCAGGTAAGCATTTGCCAAACTGCATCTAGGGGACAGTTTCCTTTGCGTGGGATCCATATACACACCGACTGGGTAGAAATGCTCTTTCTTCGTTCATTTGAACTGTTTGCTCATAGAGATCGGGGCTTCACAGTATGTTATCGATGGAGACTGGAATTTCACACGGGACGTGGTTCTAGACAAAACAAGTTCCCTTGATAAAGGCAATGAAGAGGACAGGGTCCTGCTGTGTGACGCAGCTTCGGATCATGGGTTGGGAGATCACTGGAGCCTCAGCCAACCATTGGATATAGAGTATACTTTTGTTTCCTTATTCCATGTCATGCTCTCCAGATTCGATTACTTCCTCATCTCTCAGAGAACTGTATCACTCGTCAGAGAGTCTCGGATCCTGGAGGTGGCATTATCTGATCACTCCCCAGTGCTCCTGTCCCTTGATATGGGCATGGCCTCTCCAGGCCACAAACCATGGTGCATGAATATACAATGATACTACACCCCTCCCTCAGGGCAAATCCAAAGTGAAAGCTCATGCCTCCACATACCTGTTGGACAATAAAAACTTAGTGGATGACACTATTAGCAGGGGGAAAAGGTAGGCCGACTGGTGGTGGCCCAATTGCGACAACAAGAGGCTGCCATGGCCATTCCTGCCATACACTCGGTGAGGTTCTTACCTGCCCCCCCCAGGACATTGTGAACGCGTTTGCCTCATTTTACAAGAAGCTGTACACTCCAGGGGAACCCGCTGGCGCATATTGTTTGGCTGCATTTCTGGGGAGAGTGAACCTCCCCTGCCTGTCAGACAAGGGCAGGGAGCTTCTGGTGGGGGAGATCAGTAAGGAGGAGATAGTGCTTTCCATCTCCAAACTGCCCTGTCATAGGTCCCTCTGGAATTCTACAGATGGTCAGGGATGGAGGTGGTTTACACACTCCTCGCTGCCTTTAGGGAGGCAGTGCAGGCAACTTCCCTGACACCCCGCTCCAACAAGGCAGCTATCATGGTTCTACCTAAACCTGGGAGAGACCCTCTCCTGTGTGTCAGTTACAGGCCCATCTCTTTGCTAAACTGCAACATCAAAATCCTAGCATGCATCTTGGCAACGGGCCAGGGCAAGTTCAACTCCTCCCTGATTCACCACACCCAGGTTGGCTTTGTGCCGGGCCACTCCTCCAGGAACCACCTCTACACTCTGGCCCACACCGTTTGGACGGCCAAGAACCTTCTGGTTGTTGCAATGACCCTCTCAGTCGATGCCGAAAAGCCATTCAACCTCGTTGAATGGGACTACTTCTTTGCCAACATGGAACGATTTGGCCTGGGAGAGCAATTTCTTTGCAAGGTCCGACTGCTGTATGACTGTCCAACAGCCCAAGTTAATTGCGGTGGGTTCCTCTCTGACCCTTTCCTTACCCGGAGGGGCACCCGCCAGGGATGCCCCCTCTACCCCCTCTTGTTCCTCCTGGCCCTGGAACCCCTGATCCCTACTATTTGTAATTCACCCAGTATTGTGGGTGTCCCCCTCATGAACAGCTCCTCCAAAATATATTTTTATGTGAACGATGTCCTGCTTACTATAACGTACCTTAACCGCTCCCTTCCAGCCCTGCTGGAAATCATTGACAGCTTCATGGCCCTGTCTAGTTACAAGGGGAGATGGGACAAGAGCGAGGACCTCCCACTCTCAGCTGGTATCACAAAGGTGACCATCCACGGCTACCCTTTTTGCTGGCAGCCATCATATCTTAATTACCTAGGGATCCTGATCAACAGGGGCTAGGAGGGGATGGTTTTGGACAACCTGGACCCATTGCTGGCCCAGATGAAATGGGACTTCGAGAAGTGGTCCCACCTGGGGCTCTCCATGTTGGGCAGGGTGCAAACAGTAAGGATGGTCAACCTTCCAAGCTTTACCTACATGCTAGGTATTCTCCCCATATTGGTGCCTTTGTGCACATATGCCTCATTGACTCCTAGATCCAGTCCTTTGTGTGGGGGTACTCGAACTTATGACACTCAGTGGAGGCTTGGGTCTCCCATCTGTAGAGCACTATACCTTGGCTCTCCATCTCTCAAAATTAACATACCTGCTCCCAGGTATCCCAGATCAATTGCAATGGGACCATATTGAATGATCGCTACTCCCTGAAGGCAAGGGACTTGACTTTCTCTATGGGGTCCGTGCCCTCCAGCTGCACCTCTCGCATCGTGTGCTATATGCCATGCAAAAGGCCTGGATGCATGCCTACTACCTATTCAGGGTAGACCCACAACTACATCACAAGGCACCTCTGTGGAGCAATGGTGCATTGGCGGTCAGACCCTCTGCTGGACTGATTGGAGAGAGGTGGACATATGCACCTTGAACCAAATCCCGCTGAGGTAGGAGTTCGGCCTCCACCAGTGGCAACCCTGGTTTTACATGCAATTGCAGCACTGCCTGAGGCGCTGCTTGTATCCTTGTCCCTGGTCCTTACAGTCCTTATCTCTGGTGACCTATCTCAATGTGTGGGGACACCATAGGGGAGTGATGTCCAGACTGTATGCTGTGCTCTCAAGCCAACTTTTTTCGCAACCTCTTTTACGTAATCTTCACACCAAATGGCAAACTCACATACAGACCTCGTATGAGTACGAAGATTGGGCAAACATCCTGGAAGCTCTGGACAAGGGCACATGACAGGCCTGCTTAAAGTTATTTCTTTTCAAAACACTCCACGATTGGCATTGGTCACTGACAAAACTGAACAGAGCAGGACTCCTTCCCCATGCAAACTTCTGTTGATGCACAAACACCCACTGCGACATATCTCACAACATCTGTGAGTGGTCTTCGGTTCAACCCTTCTAGTCGCATATCCGAACAGACATATGTACATCCATGTCACTGCGTCTCTCTCTCACCCCCTCAGTCATCCTCCTCCATGACATAGGGGATTCTCTGGATCTCTCCTGCTTATCCGCAGCGCCACCTCCTCCACACAGCCCTGGCTACAGCTAAGATATGTATCCCCGCTAGTGGAGGTTGCACATTCCCCCAACCCAGGAAGTCTACACGGTGGCAATGATTCAAACTGCCTTGCATGAGCATGTGATTTACAAATTACAGGACCAGGCTGAGCTATTTATGCAGATGTGGGCTTCTTTCCTCAGGGATGAGGCAGCTAACGGGTACCCTGCCCCAGGACCTCATACCCTTGAATCGCACAACTCGCCCTCACTGTATCTCCAGTCAGCCTTCACCTCTCCCCCTCCTCTCACTAGCCAAGCAACAATAACTCCCCCTTACCCTGCCCTGCCACACCTCACTTTTCCTCACTCCCTTGGTTCTCCCCTCCACCTCTACCTTCCCCTCATGACTTCCCTTTCTAGCCTTTCCCCCTTTTCTTCTTTCTCTCTTTCTCTCTCCTTCCCATCTCTCTCCTCCATCCTCCCCTTGCATTCTTTCTGCTGCCCTCCTTAGCCTCTTCAAACCCTTTTGTTGCCCAGCACCCCCTCCTCAATGTCCCTCTCGTCCCCCCAGTTCCACCCTTCCCCCACCCACCTCTCTCCCTCCCTTTCCCAAGACACTAGGTTCACAGGTCTTCGGGATACCCTTCCTCCTCAAGGGTAACCGACACTGTCACCTGTTCTGTGTGTTCCACCTTTTGCCAAGAGCCTCCCCATCCCCTTAGCAATAGGATGGGAACTACTTGAACTGACAGTGGGGGGCTCTCCTCTCCCTTGTTGCGGTCCTTGTCTCACTCCAGCTGTGCTATCTGCAGTACCCAGATCCTGGAGACTCAATCTTTCTCCCCGCCACTCCTCTTTTTAGGCAACGCCTGCCTGCACCCCTCTCACCTCCACCCGCCCATTCTAGGGCCTTGGCCCAATGGCTCCTCAACACATATGCCTCCTGAAGGACAGGCGGCACTGGGGTGGTGCGCTATTCATGGATATCAGTTTCACTTGGCCTTTGATTACCTCCATACCTCCTTAGTGAACTGTATCGCATCACATTGCATTGCATTGTTCAGTACTTCTACACTTTGATCTCATAAGGTGTTCATGTTTATTGCCTTTGTTTCCTTCAATAACAAATTACAACACAAAAAATAAAATCCTATCCTATTTACTGGACATTAGTGGACCTCACTGCAGAATGTATAATTACAAGTGGCTTTATGTATTTATGCACTGCTTGTGTATGCATTGTTGTTCCTCTTTTCCATTTCTACAGTTCAACCACCTTATTAGCTACACCAATGAACCCTGCTTAAATATATTTCAGCCCTTCTAAAATTGTTCTTCTTTCTTTTGACTGCAAGCATGAGATTGTATAAAATGTTTTTACATCCAAAATCTATGGAAGACAAATTTATCACTGAAAAGATTTTGTTGATTTCACGTACCTCCACAAGTTCTACATCCTTCAGTGTGCCCATGGGTATATATGCTGTAGAGGAGCTTCCCATTTGTTTCTAATGCAGGTGTTCCAGGGTTACTGGGCCCTTTTATCTTTTATATTTTAGCTTCTTATCACTATCTCTTATGATACTCACTTGGCCCTCTGATGGACCCTGTATTGTGCCAATCAGGGGTTGGACATAGAGGATCCATTGTCAGGCTATCCAACGAGGGTCAGGAATTGGACAACCATTTTACAGGCTAGTAATCAAATTCATATATATGACTCTCAAGACCAGGCTATACACGTGCAGAATTAGCACTGCTAGTTCGAATCTCCTGAAGAAATTCAGTCGGGCAAGAAAAACTCTAACAAAATCTTCTGGTAGGGCAATGCAGAAGAATAACATTAGTATATGGTATTCAGATATTTCTCTATAAATCAGTTGGAAATACACAATAAAACTAAGGAATCAATCATGACAGACAGTTTTCAGTTTAGTTACAGTTAAATGTTATCAAGTATTCAAAGTCAGGTGCATTATGGATTAGCAATAACGATTTAAAGAGCACAGGGCTGTTCTTCAATCAATCAATCAGTTCAAAACAAAGTTTATTTGAACTCAACAGTCCTTAACATATAAAATAATCATAAATACGATTCCTAGGATCCTAAAATTTTACTTAAACTCATTATCTTAAAATTCATGATTTAAAAAAATCCTGTTCCATGTTTCAGCCAACTCCCCCCAGGCACAAGCAATTAATACATCAACTTACAATTCTGGATTAAAACCATTAAACCTTCCTTTGAATCATGTATCTTACCTCAAAATGTGCGAACAGGAGGGCATATTGATACTAAACACATTTCAAGTTTTCTTTTACTCTTTGGATAAACCTCCCCAGGGCACAAACTGTATCCAAATTATTCATTTCAGTTAAACGTTCTGCTGCCTGTGTCCTATTAGTTATACTATACTTTTTAAAAATTGACATAAAATCTCCTTACATAACTCTAAAACCATATAACAATCCGGTAAAATATGTAAAACATCACATGTTGTCCCCAGGATACAGTTGCACTTTTCTTACTACCAAGCATTACTCTTTTTACCTCATTATTCAGATAGCAAGGGTTCACACCGATTCTCAGCCTTAATACGTAGATATTTCTCAGACGTTGACAGGGCAACCTATCAATGTAGGGGTAAAGAGCAGCATTTTGCCACGACACAGCCATAAAGCATACTGATTTTTTCCCCTTGAGGTACTCCCGGTCCTGGGCTCGGGATAATTATTTTCCTAAGCACCTAAGTTCTCTCCTCTCAACTTCAATTTGTAATGTCTAGGGGCTAATCTTGAGTCTCAACAATCTATCCTGCTTTAATAAGACAGTCTCTAAACCCTTTGGCTCATGATAAATCGATCTTCAAGATCTCGTTTCTGCACCATTGGGAAACTTTATAGTCATCATCTAATCCCTGGCACTGCCAAAATCTTCCTAGGGCCATACAGGCTGTTATGCTCCATGAAGTAATGCCTGTTTCGAGCCTCACTGCCTGCACCATTGAGGCCTTAGGCAGCAAAAATAGGTTTTTCAGGGCTTTTCCTTCCTCAGCATCCCAGCCACATCTACCACTCAAGCATAGTAGGTCAACCCCATAAAGTAATTGAGGTGGGACCATGGCTACACCAGCTTTTCAGACTGGTCTATCTGTTTTTTCCCCATAGACTCCATTTAATTTCTTTAGGCCACTAACCGAAGCTGATGTGTGTACTTTTAATGCTTCGAGGTGGGTAACCCAGTTCAGATTTTTCTGAAATCACATTCCCAGATACCTATATTCGTCCACTATTTCCAACTTAGTGGAGCCCAAAAAACAATAAAACCTTGATTTCCTTCTTCCCATCTTTAAAATCTTTGTTTTATCCATGTTAACTACTAGTTTTTTAAGCACACAGTATTCATTAAATCTATTCAACTTTCTTTGTAACCCAATCTCGGTTTGGTCAATTATTACCAAATCATTCGCATATAAAAGGCAGGAAATATGTCTCCCATCTACCTTTGGGCTGGCCCCCCTTTCCTTACTTAAAACCAAGAGTAGGTCCGCAATAAATAAAGAAAAAAGTAGAGGGTCGAATACACGCCCCTGTCGCAATCCATTATCAATTTCGATCTTCTGAGATAGACATACATCTATGTCCAAGATTATCTGTGCCCAGTTACGAGGATGTAATACTTGTATTCGTCTAAGTAAGTCTCTAGGGATGTCATAGCCAATCAACGTCTCCCACAGCGTTCCACGGTCCACCAAATCAAATGCTGCACGGAAGTCCACAAAGCAGCAAAACAAACAACCGCTCTGCTCAATGGACTTACGCGCAATGGACCAGAGCGCAAAACAGTGGTCGATCGTTGAATGACCCTCCTTGAATTCCCCCTGTTCTGGAGGCACCACCTGATTACCTTCTGTCCACTCTTTCATCTCTCCAGGATTATTTTCACATTTCACCCCTCAATCAGGGGTTTATATAGCGCACTACTCACTCTTGAGGGTCTCAAGGCACTTTGAGGGGGGTGGGGGGCAGCTCCGGATCAGTCGAAGAGTCAGGTCTTGAGGTCCTTCCTGAAAGTGTGCAGGGTTGGGGAGCATCTGATGTTCACGGGGAGCTCGTTCCAGGTCTTGGCTGCGATGTAGAAGAAGGCTCTCCCACCTGTTCTGTTTTTGCGGATGTGGGAAACTTCTGCCAGGGCGAGGTCGGTGGAGCGGAGGTTCATCTTGGGTACGTGGAAGGATACTCTCTCATTGAGGTATTTGGTCCAATGTTGTTGAGGGATTTGTAGGCATGGGTGAGTAGTTTGAAAGTGGCCCTCTTCTCGAAGGGGAGCCAGTGGAGGTCTCGTAGGTGTTGGGTCATGTGTTCATGACGTGGAGCCCCGAGGACTAGTCGGGCAGCGGCGTTCTGGATGGTCTGGAGTCTGTGTAGTAGAGCTCTGTTGATTCCGGCGTATAGAGCGTTGCCATAGTCCAGTCTGCTGGTTATGAGTGCGTGGGTGACGGTTTTTTTGCAGTCGGGGGGATCCATTTGAAGGTCTTGCAGAGAATATGCAGGCAGTTAAAGCTGGCGGAAGGAAACGGCGTTGACCTGGCAGTTCATGGAGAGGTAGGAGTCAGGGATGATGCTGCGGTTTCGTGCATGGTCAGTCAGAGTGGGAGGGTTCCCGAGGGCAGTGGGCCACAAGGTGTTGTCCCAGGCAGAGTTGCAGGGCCCGAGGATGAGGACCTCAGTCTTTCTCTGAGTTGAGCTTCAAACAGCTGTCTTTCATTTAGGCTGCCATGTTCTTCATTCCTTCCTGGAAGCAGAGTCTGGTGTCTTCGGGATTCCTTGTGAGTGAGAGGATGAGCTGGGTGTCATCGGCGTAGGATACAATGCTGAGCCCATGCTGTCTGACGATGGCGGCGAGGGGGGCCATGTAGATGTTCTTATTAGCTTAAGCTTGCCATAAGGTGAAAAGTAGCTCTAGTAAGTTCAACATAAGCCAAAGGCAGCTAAAGGCAGCGTCCCATAAGGAAAACTTCCTTCAGGAATGGAGCACACAGCATATGTGTCAGCTGTAAGGGAAAAGGAAAAGTAGAAAATCTGCAAAGTTCTCAAAGGCAGTCTCTGAGATCAGGTCCTGCTCAATTCAGAAAGAGTCCTCTCGAGTGTCCCTCTCAGCCATCAATCAATCTCTTCCTCCTTTAGATCAATGTATAAAATAATCCTCTAGTTCCAGTGGTGACACCTCCTTGATCTCCCCATTGTGTCAAACCACTCAGTCCATTGGTCAGTTCGGATAGGATGGTTGTCATGAGACTTAAAGAAGACACATTTTGTAGGACAGACGTACTGCTGATCATGTAAATTGTTGAATCATCCGGTATACATAAACTCCACAAAACAATGATCCATTTGGAATAGCCACATAAGCAAATTCAAATGAATAATTCTCAGAGAAAATGTTTCCATAGTATCAACTTTGTAACAATGGGTCCGTGTAAGCGAGTGAGAACTCTTCTAGTCAGACACAGTTTTGTTTCACATTGCATCTCACAATGAGAAAACAATGTAAGGAAAGAAAAAAATGCAGGCCACGTATATTTGCTTTAAAAGATGAGCAGAATATAAAGTTATGAAAATACACATTTCATGAATAAATAGCAAGGCACTCAAAATGAATCATTAGTTGTATTGCAAATTTCACATGTAACTATGACGTATTACTGCATTTTCAAAGTACCAACATATACAATTATTTAAAATTATAAAATATTAATATCGTTTTAAGTGGATTACGTTAGTACATATATAAAGATCTAATATTGAGAATTTGGCAAATTTGCCATTCAAGATACCTATGCAGCACCACTTTTTCTTTTCTCATTTGGTACACAATTCTGCATGTACAATGATGAAATTCAGAATGAACTCTCCAATAACACACATACGAAATTAAATCACATTAAATTTTATTAGTTCTTCATGCACATTCATATTTCGTGAATAGGATTAAGAGTTTCATAAAGTGAGTAAACCTATAATATTATGTGAATATAATTTCATCTATTTTACATTTATCTGCATTCTTTAATGATGCAGTAATTAAGGGGCATATTATCAAGAAACGGCGTTAAATTTATCGCCGCTTTAGCGGCAGAAAACTGCCGGAAAGTGGCGATAATGGGCTTGATAATATGCCCTTGAGAATTCCCATGGAAGACAAGTTCTGGTGTGAACATGGGCTTCTATTGGAATTCTCTGCGGCATATTATCAAGCCCATTATCGCCGCTTTAGCGGCTGTTTTCTTCCGCTAAAGAGGCGATAATTTTAACGCCGTGCATGATAATATGCCCCTAAGTTCTCTCATGTCTATTTTCAATGTTTTCTTCAATGTGTAATAAGAGCACATTCAGTCATATTAATCAAGATGTCTCAAAAATCGGTTAAGGTGTGTATCAAAGGATCGAGCTGTTTATATGCTGCATCACAGGCACAGCAAATGAGGTTAATATTATGTACCCTGTAAGCAATAGCAACGAGAACAAATGCTTTGCAGACAATTAAATGAGTAAGTTAATTGGTCAGATATTTTTAGCACATTTTGCACTGGGTTTTGATGGTGAACAAAGCAGACATCCGGTTATCCACTATATGAATGACTCTTTTACAGGGTGACCCAGTGGTGTGTTTGTTATCATAGTTGTGCATACATTCAGGAATTCAGAGTAAGGTTTATGCAATACCTCTTGGGGGTGGAAAAGACAAAAACTTGGTGGTCCTGGCCCCAACACTTTTGGTTGCAGAAATTAGGTGGGTTTTCAAGTAAAACTATGGCTAGGAAAGCTGGAGAAGCTGAAGATAATTTTAGTCTGTTTGGAGGAGACAAAGCTAGCCATTACATTAATGGTTTGGGAGTTATTGGCGCACTTACCTTTTACATGTAGGAAGGCAGCTTGGAGGAAAGAACCTTTGACATGTATTTGCATTTTCAAAGGGCGTGCAGGTCCTCCAAAACGTAGAGCGTGGGTAATCACTGTTGCGATGGCATGAAGCATGTAAAGCTGGTGGCAGGAAATGAAAGATAATGGCCACAATACATGTTTTGGAACACAGGGAAAGAGAATAAAAACATAATTTTTCATTGTTCATACTCTGCTCATGGTGAAGTTAGTGCTAAGATGCAACAAAGGCACAATTATAAAACTTGTTAACAGTTGCAAATCTTCTGATTTGTTAAATCACGGGGTTTGCAACCATGAAAATCAATGTTGTTTTTACTAAACACACTGAACAATTCATAAACGTATTTCCACATTATTAAATATATTTAGAAATGGATTATGAATCATTATTTGGCAAGTGCAATATAAGAGATTGGGGTATTAGTTGAAGGGGTTGAGGCTCCTCCTCAAATGATAACCACAGACCTTGTCAGGGTGAAGCACAAAAGTTCCTAACTAAAAATGTGCTTAACCCTCTGGTAGCTTGGCACAAAGTAGTGAGGCTTAATTTAGAGGCATAGTGTGAATTATTTATGCAGTACTCAAACAGCAATAAAGTGAAACCCCATCACAAGAAATATTCCAAACCAATTTGAGCAATTAGAGTGAATTCCAATAAAGAAAATAAAACCAAAATGACAAGAATCCAATTGGTAGAACTGCAGTTATGAAGTTTTAAAGTTTAAGGCTCAAACTAGCACCAGAATGGGTTATGAGTCAACTTTGGTCATCTGGTTGCGCATTACCAAGATAAAGTTAAAAGCTAAGACCAATACATGCAACAGGTTCATCCAGGTGAAAAGTTTTACCTTCAGATTTAGTCACTGTCACGCAAATAAAAAACTTCAGCGGGGCAAATCAGCAGGCTGTTGCCAAAAAGGTCTCTCTGTTGTCAAATAACCTCCACACGAGGTCTCACAATTTTTTTTTGTTGCCAGAAACATTCAAAGCTGGAGAAATTTCAATTTTGATTCCAGAAAAAGTCCCTCACTGCCCAGATACTTTTCGTGCCTTCACCCTGTTAAGATCCCCACTATCAGAATTTGGGCCTGATTATGAATTTTGCAGTAAGAGAACTGCAGTCAAAAACCCTGCCGGCTAGTTGGTAGTCGGCCTGCCGTATTGCAATGTTAGTGGTCTCCTGAACAAAAGACCACCAGAGCACTGCCGGCACTGCCAGGAGTTTGCCGACTTCCTTGACGATGGTAGGGGAAAATCAGCTGTCAGAGGACGGTACAGAGAAGTTCACCACCGTCGGAATTTCAAGTTAGTTTTCTGACGAGCTGAACATGTCGGGAAGACCGCCTGCCTCGAGTTGACAGAATCAAAGGAATCGGGGTACATGCTCACCCATCTCCTTTCTGCCCTTCAGTCTCCCATGTGGATCCCCTCCTCGAGTTCTCCCTTCACAGCAGCATTTTGACCCCGAAGAAAATGACCCTGTTGGTGCTGTAATCCAGGTAAGTCTGTTTTGCATTATTCACTCATTGACTTGACTAGGCACATATGGTCCAGAGCCCAGCAAAGGGAAAGTACTGGTAGTAGGCATTTTTTCACATGTCTGGCAAATGTCTACATTTAGCACTTATACAGTCAAAATGCACACACCTACTTCGACACAAATGAAAAAGTATTCCCTGCCATCAGAAACACCACTGCTGGCCCAGCGGTAACATTGGAATATGGTGGGCGGAAGACTACCACCGCGGCAGCCTTCTTGGAACTGCCACCATGGCGGTTTGGCGGTAATGCTGCTGAATATAATCAGGCCCTTATTTGCTTTGTTGGAGCTTGGATTCTTTCAGTGGGGCAAATTTGCAGGCTTTAGCTGAAAGAGAGTTCCCCTAGGCCAGACACCTTGTCTGTGAGGTCCTGCTGAATCGGATTCGCTCTTTGCACAGAAGAACGTAGTGGGAGCAACCTGAAACCTTGGCCCAGCAGCAATGCACCTTTGTCAAATAGTTTGGCAGGTTGGTACTAGTCCCACTTCGGTTCCCGGATCAAAAAAGTGTCAAAACCTTTCTAAGTACCATGTTTCAGAAAACCTCAAGAGGAGTACACATTGAAAACCAGTTAAGGGACTTGGACCTAGAGGATATCAGTTGGGGATCAAGACTTACCCGAGCAAAGGTATAGAGCATGGTCCTGGACAGTTCCAATTGGAACTGGTCAGCTAGGAGTGAAGTAAAAAGGCCCCTTGGTGTTTGTAGTGTCCCTGTAGCCCCAACAGGAGGTCAGCCCTATGACCCTTAGAGTCGACTTCTTTGTCCTGAGTACAAGAGGAATAGCAGGCCCAGTCTTTAAGACTCTTTTCAGACCACAAACAGAAGGTTCCGTCCTCTTCTGTTCTTCCACAGGTCTAGAAGTGATCTGACCAGGGTACTGGGGATGTCACATTTATGTCCAGTGCCAGTTTGTGGGTTGGTAAAACTCTTGGTCAATCCCTAGCCAATGCAGTGAAAGTTCCCAGGTGTGACCCTACACATTGTTATAGCACTTCCTTTGTGTTTTACTGCAAAATATCACCCAGTGCACAGTTCTTCCTAAATCCAACACAACAGAACCCTTCTTCCCCTGTTCAGAGCTGCCTTTGCCCACCCAGAGGTCTGCCTGTGATAAGGGGCAAACCCTCTTTTATGGTCAGCCAAACCAGTTCCCCCCACACTGTGGTTGGAGCCAATCTGACTAGGAAGATGAAGGGAAGTAGGCCTAAATGTGAGCTACATCTGCCAGTGACAGGATAGGTACTATTTGAAGCTCAGAAAGGCACTGGACAGGGGGCATGGCTTGGGAGCCAAAGAAGATGGCCGCCGGATCGCAGAGCTCCGTGCTGACGTGAGGATCGGAGCTTACACCAGGCACCTTTCTTGGCCTTTGGGACTGTGCTGACGCTGTCAAGATGATATGAAGCATAGCGCTTCCAACTGAACCCATTTTCGACCTCCAGGGTGAGCTACTTCACACTTTTTTAGCGCGCTTTCGTTCGCGCTCGTTTTTGCGGCCGCCATTTTGTTTTTTACTGCAACGCAACAAATTGAATGCTATCTCCTCAGTTTTGGCTCATGAATGTGGCTTTTTTGCTCTCTACTTGCTTATTGCCGCTCTTTTTGTCTTTCTGAAGACTCCTTTTTCGCTTTCTACAAACAACCTGTGGAACATATTTCTCTGAGTGATTTTTGCCTCATCTCTTCCCTTTTTTCATTGACTTTCATTGCTCTTAACTGGATTTTTGTCCTTACTTCAAAGATTTGCTTGTCCTCATTTTCTCCACACGTTCTACATTTTGTTGTGTGGTTTACCATGGCAAAAGCCCGTGCACTTCGTAATGGTTCTGCTCTGGGTGACAACGTTACGATGAGTGATCCTAATCCTTTCAGTGTATTACAGGATAATACGGAGGACTCTGAATCTACGCAGTTCACTACCACTACTACACAGGCCACCTTACCTCGTGGTAATTCTAAGCAAATACCTAAAACTCCATCTACTACCTCTACCAAGCGTGTCAAAAAAGACCCACCGTCTCCAACAGGCTCTACAGCGATATTATCCATGGAGCTTCTTCTTCAAGAAATTTGCGCGCTTAAACCTCATATGGAGGAGACCAACATTTGTCTCCAGAATCTTGAAGATAAATGGTTTCAAATGGAACAACAGTCCTTACAGCTTTCTCAACGCGTTGATTCCATTCAAACTGTCACTTCTCAAATCCCTCCTTTGCAGTTAGAGGTCGCTCATCTCAAGAATCAGATTGAAAACTTGGAGAACCGTAATAGGCGAAATAATATGCGCATTTACGGCCTTGTGGAAGGAATTGAAGGCTCAGATGCGCTTTCTTTCTTTCAATCATTTCTACCAACTCTATTGGACCTTCCTGAATCTCCAAAATTGAACATCCAGAGAGCTCACCGACTAGGCCAAAGTCCTATATTTGCCTCTTCTACTTCCAAGCCACGTGGTGTTATTCTATATTTTCTAGAATATACTGACCTACTTAAAGTTCTTCATGTGGCCAAAAGTAAAGGAAGAGTATCTTGGCAAGGTAATAATCTATTTTTTGCTCAAGACTATGCGAAAGCAACTGCAGACCGGCGGAAGAAATTTTTGGACATGAGGCCTGCGCTACGGAATCTCAATGCTCGCTATGGCCTGTTTCACCCATGTCTTATGAAAGTAACTTTTAACAGCAAAACTACTTCCTACGAAGATCCAGTGCGTCTACAAGTCTTTCTTGACTCTTGTACTGGGGACACCATGGAAATTCCTCGTACTTCGAAGACCTGAGGCTACTTATAACTTAACAAATGCTTTAGCTATTTTAAAAATTGTTGTTGTTCTATTCTAAATTTGTTCTTCTGGTTTCTTTCATTGTATATGATTATATGTTTCATGTATCCTTTGTAATTGGTCTTCCTTTCCCTTTTTTTTTTTTTTTTTTTTAGAAGCAGCAATATATCGTCCGTCACTTCGTGATCCTGTCTTTATTGCCTGGATGGTGTCTCCGTTTTCCGTTCCGTACCGGAGTTTCCCGTCTTTGGTGTGCTGTTTTCCTCATGTGCTTCCACCAACCCCATCTGTCTATATCTTTTCGTGGTATGTGCTTTAATTATTTTTCATCTTGTTTTTCCCTATCTTTATCTACTTTGTCTTCTCCCCTTTCTCTTTTGTTTTTGCCTTCGTTTTATTACCTTATTTCCTTTGCTGGATTCTCTGTTATTTTTCTCATACCTTGTGTTTTTTACCTCAGTCTTGCTTCTTTTTCTACTTTTTATATTTTTCTCTCAATTTTACCTATATCCCTGTAGTAAACTATAACCTCCTCTATCGCTCTTCCTTTTCACATTATATTCTATTTCCTGGCTTTTCAGTTACTATTTTCTATCTTTACTTCTCACTTTCGTGTTATATTTTCTTTTTTACTCTCTTAGTTTTGTTTATCCTTTCTCAACAATTTTCCATGATAATTCCTTCTTTTATTAGCTTAACATGCATTGTACAGTTATTTAACATTACGTATGAATGTTTTTATGGTAATTTTGGAGTTAGTATTTATATTTAGATGACGCTAAATATTGTATCATGGAACGTTAAAGGCTTGGGTTTTCCCATTAAATGCCAACGGGTTTTATCTCATATTGCTCACTTAAAAGGAGACATTGCATTATTACAGGAAACCCATGTAGCTGAAGGTGAAATAACTAAATTACGTCGTCAGTGGGTAGGCCATGTTTATGCTTCGCCTGGTTCAAGGAAACGTAATGGTGTAGCTATATTATGTCACAAACGTTTAGATATTCAACTTGTGAAGCAGGAGCATGACTCTGATGGTAGATGGGTTGTTGTATCATTACAGATTAACAAAATTCCCTTAACCATATTTAATATCTATGCTCCCACAACCCTAGACAGACCGTTTTGGCCTTATCTTCTTTCTTCTTTAATGCAATATACTGATGACTATTTGATTTTGGGCGGCGACTGCAATATGATTTTAGACCCTTTTTTAGACAGACGATCCAAATCTCGATTCTCTCCTTCTTCCATGCACAACCAATTCACTTCTACTATTCAACAAAGATCTCTGGTAGACTCCTGGAGACTTTGTCACCCTACACTTCAAGAATACACGTATTTTTCCCCAGCACAATCTTCCCAATCCCGAATTGATTACATTTTTATTTCCAAACCTCTCACACAACATATTTCCCATTCTGATATAGGATCCATTTTAATTTCGGATCATGCTCCAGTTTCTTTAAGTTTAGATTTACTCCCTCCCAACAAAGGCACTCAACGTTGGAGATTCAATAACTCTCTACTATTAGATCCCAAATTTTCATCATAATTTTTTGAATCTGCAACCTTATTTTTTGCTGAAAATGACACTCCCCATTTATCCCCCCAACTTATTTGGGACGCTTTTAAAACTGCCTCAAGAGACTTCATTATTTCATTTGTGGCCCGTAAACGAGGAGCATCTACGCAATCTATCCAAATACTTAATTCACAAATCAAGAAATTGGAACATTCTTACTATCTAACAGAAAATCAATCTACGCTTAGTGAACTTATTAAAGCCAAACTCTCCTTTAACAAACTCTCTACCGAATTTGCAAACTTAATTCTTTTAAAGTCCAGTGCTAAATATTATAGCGCCCAGAATAAATCTGGCAATCTCCTTGCCAATTATCTTAAGGTTAAAAAGGAACGCACAAGGATCGAATCTATTGTCACTTCTAACAACACTACGGTTCATAAAGATAAAGACATTCTCTCAGAATTCGTTAATTTCTACCAAACACTCTATACCCCTGAATTTTCGCCTTGTCTGTCTGACATTTCTTATTATTTATCTACTATTCCCTCCCCGTCTCCGCCAGACGTTGACTTTTCCTCTTTAGATTCAGATATACTTCCCAATGACATTCTTAAAGCTATTCATTCACTTAAAAAGGGCAAAGCTCCTGGACCAGATGGTTTTACCATGGAATTCTACTAGCATTTTGCTAACTTCCTCGTCCCTAAATTACACCAACTATTTTTATTTTTCATTTCTTCTCAAAAATCTGAAGGCTCTTTTCAAGAGGCTCTAATATGTCTTCTTCCTAAGGAAAACAAAGATCATACTCTTTGTAAAAATTATAGACCCATTTCTTTGATTAATTTGGACTATAACATTTTTGCAAAAATTCTAGCACTTCGCCTAGATAATATCTTGCCACGATTAATTGGCAGGGAACAATCTGGTTTTATTAAAGGTCGTTATTTATCAGACAATACCCCTCTCTTTTTTAATGTCCTTAGTAACTCCCATTCTCATCCACTTTCTTTAGCAGCTGTTGCATTAGATGCTGAAAAAGCCTTCGACCGAGTCAACTGGCAGTTTATTTTTTCCACACTTCGTTGGTTTGGTTTTGGCCCCAAATTTATTTCATATATCTCATTATTATATTCTTTTCCTAGATCGTTCATTTTAGCTAATGACCTTATTTCCTCCTCTTTCCCTCTTCATTGAGGAGTTCGACAGGGTTGTCTCCTTTCTCCACTTTTATTTATTTTAGCGTTAGAACCCTTCTTAACAAAAATCCGTTTGAACACTAACATTACAGGCTTCCCTTATGCAGATAAAAATTTAAAACTCTCAGCTTATGCTGATGACATTCTTTTATTCATTTCAAACCCTCAATCATCCATTCCAGCTTTTCTATCAGAGGTCTCTGCTTTTGCTCTAGTTTCGGGATACAAACTCAACATTGACAAGTGTGAAATTTTCCCTTTAAACAAATATTGTTTTCATGCTGATTTTCTAGACTCTTCTTTTCATTGGAACCTTTCTAAAATTAAATATCTGGGTCTATGGTTCACTCCTTCTATTAAAGACACTGTGGCATTAAACTTAAAAAACTTACAGCTCACTTTAAGTAACTCTACATCAAGGTGGCATCCTTTATTTTTATCTTGGTGGGGCAGACTAGATTCGATTAAAATGATGTTAGTTCCGATAATCCTATTTTTCTTATCTAACCTTCCTATTAATATTCCTAAATCCTGTTACAAAAACATTTATAGCATCTTATCAAAATTTTTATGGCAGAATAAACATCCTCGGATGTCTCTTTCCAAACTCAAGCAACCTAAACATATGGGTGGGGTGAACTTTCCGGACTTCTCTTCTTATCACTCATCATTTCTTCTCAAACACTCTTCGTTTCTGCTTTCTACGGATCTGAATACTTTTAATCCACGTCCTTTGTGAGTAGAGATGGAGTCTTCTTTTTTCCATCCATTCTCCTTTGAAGAATCTTTATCCTTAACTCACATCCCATTGAAGATGTCTCTTCCCATTCTTAAGAATACTCGCAAAATTTTTCATCCTCTTTTGTTTGGAGGTCTTGATGATCGTACCCGCTTTTTAAACTCCCCAATTTGGTATAATAAGCATATTAAAATTAAGAATAGGACTCTTTTTTGGAAAGATTGGCTAGCACTTAATCTTAAATGGACTCATCAACTTTTTCAGGATGATACCTGTATCCCCTTCTCTGTACTTCGCACTCGCTTTTCCTTTCCCCCTTCCTATCTTTCGAAATATCGATTACTGACTTCTACAGCTCTAAATTCTTTCAATAATTTATCCTCAGTTCTTACCCATACAACAGCTTCCCCTCTTACACTTTCTTCTCTATGCACCCCCTCCTCGGCATCCACTATTTATAAAAAATTAAGATCTTCATCTCTCTCCCGTGCTAAATCTAAAATGGAATGTAGCTGGTAAATGGATTTGGGTTTAACTTTTTCCATTTTAACATGGTAGAAGATTTGGAATAAAATAAGGAAGTCATCAAGAGCAGCTAATATCACACACACCTTATTTTTTATTTACAATAGACTCCTAATTACCCCGGCCAAACTACATCATATAGACCCTACTGTTTCCTCTACTTGCTGGTCATGTCCTGCCCCTAATGCAGATCTTCATCACATGTTCTTCACCTGTCCATCTGTTCACACTTTTTGGATCAAAGTCTGGCAACAAATTAATAAGATCTTTCACACACATATCCCCTTCTCTCATGTTCATATTTTTCTAGGTAGTATCTCAGAGGTATGGTCTTCTCTCAGCTCTTCCACTTCTATTGTGGACTTACTTTTGGCCGTTGCATTTCAGCAAATTACAAAATCTTGGAAAAATGCCTCTAACATTTCATTTCAAGCCTGGTGGTACGGCGTCTTCTACAATCATAGATTAGATCGAGCTTATTTTTACCCAATTGCATTGGCTATTAAACGAGATTTGTTGTGGTTACCAGTCACTAATTTCCTAAATATTTCTACTTGTGCTATACCCTTACATACTCCTTGTAGTGAAGAAGTACCCAAGCCTCCATGAAATTAAATAGAAAAGTTCTAGTCTATTTAATGTTAATGCTTTATTATACAATGTATGTTTTTATTTATGCTATTTCTATCGCTCACCGAAATGTTTACATGCTGTATTTTAACTAGGATACCAGTGTTTATCATATGATCCTCCCCTTTTTCCCGTCTCTCCCTTCCCTTCTTTTTTTCCCATTTTTACTTTTTCACCTTTCTTGTTTTATAATCAATTTTGGTTTTATATTACATTATGTGATGTATTTCGAATTGTTATATTCCCTTTTTATATACAATAAACTTCTCTTTAAACTTAAGAAAGGCACTGGACAGTACTCCGCAGCCCATCCTGCTCAAAGAAGAGAAAAAACACACCTCTGCTCACTCAACCCTTTTGTCCACTGTCTGGAAGCAGGCGATACTGCACACTGGAAAAAAGGCACATTGTGCTTGGGTATAGAAATTACAATTTTCTAAAAGCGTTCTTTCTAAAATAGTAATATAAATTCTGACTTGACCATTAAGTTGGATCTTAATTTACTACTAAAATAAGTCTTTGTCATGATTCCTAGTTCTAGCTGCTCCCAAAATGAAGCTAAGCATTGTAAAATGTTACAATGTAACCCAATGTTTTCCTATGGGAGGGCTAGCCTTGCCTTAATGGAAAAAATATTTGTAGGTTTTTTACTGACAAGACATGTAAAGTTTTAAATATACATGTCCTACTTGTTTAGAGTCATGCACAATGCCATGAACCCTGTCCCACAGGCATTTAGGGCCTACCTTATAGGTAACGTATATGGTGCCGATCACGATCCGGCAAAAACCGGGTACGAACCGTCGGACGGAGCACAATCTCCGCCCGACGCGTACCCGGTCGTGTAAATATACAAACAAGGAATTACGATTCGTACGGAAACACCTTTTCCGTACGATTCGTAAAAAAGCCCGACCGAACAAAAAAACAACTACCAATGTGATCCGGGAAAGCGCAGACCTGACCTCTGGACGCACGCAGCCAGCCATTCACGAACCAGGAATCACGATTCGCACCGACGTCACCCCGCACGGTGAAGATTCTGCGGCAGCCAAAAACTGCCGGGAAATCAGGACGACGCGAACAAGGACCACCAGTACGCGACGGACAGACGACGACGCGAACAAGGAGGACCAGTACGCGACGGACACAGGACCACGCGACCAAGGAGGACCCGTACCCGACAGGACGACGCGATCAAGGAGGACCCGTACGCGACAGGACGACGCGAGCAAGGAGTACCAGTACGCGACGGACAGACATGGACCCGAACCTACGAGTCATCCCTGCCCTCATAGCAGTCCACCTGCTCTACAGGCACCGACGCAGACGCCGCAGAAGGTAAGAATAACTAAGGGAGGGGGGAAAGTGGGGTGGGGTGGGGGTGGCACGACCAGGGCAGGCCACTAAACAACCACATAAGTCACACATGGCCTGGACATACCTGACTCCCATGCCCTGGGCACCACGAGGGGGTGGGGGCGTGTCCTGATAAGCCAGCTACCGCCACAACGGAAGGCCGTCACCACGCGAACCGACAACACAACCAGACAGGTACGTCCCGTACCCACGCCTGAAGAGCGTGGGTACGAGTCATACCACGCCCACACACACGTCACCCCAACAATGGCGGGACGGATCGTACCCACGTGGCAAAGGCCTGGGTACGGCCCGCACAAGCATCACATAGCGTGGGGATGGATATGTATGGACCCTACCCCCACCCTATATGCATGGAGCGTACCCCCCATGCCCACAGTGTAGTACGACTCGAACCCTCACCCGCGGACCTATGGACCGTACCCCCACCAGTGTAAGTAGGACTCCGACCCCCAACAGCGGACTCAGGGACCATACCCCCACCCCAACAGTGTAAGTACGACCCGTACCCCCACCCGCGTATGCAAGGAGCGTACCCCCACCCCAACAGTGTAAGTACGACTCGAACCCTCACTCGCGTATGCAAGGAGCGTACCCCCACCCCAACAGTGTAAGTACGACCCGTAGCCACACCCTATATGCATGGAGCGTACCCCCCATGCCAACAGTGTAAGTACGACTCGAACCCTCACCCGCGGACGTACGGACCGTACCCCCACCCCCCCCAGTGTAAGTACGACTCCTGGACTCACGGACCGTACCCCCACCAGTGTAAGTAGGACTCCGACCCCCAACAGCGGACTCAGGGACCATACCCCCACCCCAACAGTGTAAGTACGACCCGTAGCCACACCCTATATGCATGGAGCGTACCCCCCATGCCAACAGTGTAAGTACGACTCGAACCCTCACCCGCGGACGTACGGACCGTACCCCCACCCCCCCCAGTGTAAGTACGACTCCTGGACTCACGGACCGTACCCCCACCAGTGTAAGTAGGACTCCGACCCCCAACAGCGGACTCAGGGACCATACCCCCACCCCAACAGTGTAAGTACGACCCGTAGCCACACCCTATATGCATGGAGCGTACCCCCCATGCCAACAGTGTAAGTACGACTCGAACCCTCACCCGCGGACGTACGGACCGTACCCCCACCCCCACCAGTGTAAGTACGACCCGTACCCCCACCCGCGTATGCAAGGAGCGTACCCCCACCCCAACAGTGTAAGTACGACCCGTACCCCCACCCGCGTATGCAAGGAGCGTACCCCCACCCCAACAGTGTAAGTACGACTCGAACCCTCACTCGCGTATGCAAGGAGCGTACCCCCACCCCAACAGTGTAAGTACGACCCGTAGCCACACCCTATATGCATGGAGCGTACCCCCCATGCCAACAGTGTAAGTACGACTCGAACCCTCACCCGCGGACGTACGGACCGTACCCCCACCCCCACCAGTGTAAGTACGACTCCTGGACTCACGGACCGTACCACCACCACACCAGTGTAAGTACGACTCGAACCCTCACCTCGAATGCATGGAGCGCACCCACACCGTGTATGTCCCAAGCGTACATATCCAGAAATTGGAGGTGTGTGTGCAGAGTCCTCCCAGCAGTGCCCAGAGACAGGAGGGGTGTGTGCAGAGTCCTCCCAGCAGTGTCCAGACCCAGGAGGGGTGGGTGCTGAGACCTCCCAGCAGTGTCCAGACCCAGGAGGGGTGGGTGCAGAGACCTCCCAGCAGTGTCCAGAGACAGGAGGGGTGGGTGGTGAGTCCTCCCAGCAGTGCCCAGAGACAGGAGGGGTGTGTGCAGAGTCCTCCCAGCAGTGTCCAGACCCAGGAGGGGTGGGTGCAGAGACCTCCCAGCAGTGCCCAGAGACAGGAGGGGTGGGTGCAGAGACCTCCCAGCAGTGCCCTGAGACAGGAGGGGTGGGTGCAGAGTCCTCCCAGCAGTGTCCAGACCCAGGAGGGGTGGGTGCTGAGACCTCCCAGCAGTGTCCAGACCCAGGAGGGGTGTGTGCAGAGTCCTCCCAGCAGTGTCCAGACCCAGGAGGGGTGGGTGCTGAGACCTCCCAGCAGTGCCCAGAGACAGGAGGGGTGGGTGGTGAGTCCTCCCAGCAGTGCCCAGAGACAGGAGGGGTGTGTGCAGAGTCCTCCCAGCAGTGTCCACACCCAGGAGGGGTGGGTGCAGAGACCTCCCAGCAGTGCCCTGAGACAGGAGGGGTGGGTGCAGAGTCCTCCCAGCAGTGCCCTGAGACAGGAGGGGTGGGTGCAGAGTCCTCCCAGCAGTGTCCAGACCCAGGAGGGGTGGGTGCTGAGACCTCCCAGCAGTGTCCAGACCCAGGAGGGGTGTGTGCAGAGTCCTCCCAGCAGTGTCCAGACCCAGGAGGGGTGGGTGCTGAGACCTCCCAGCAGTGCCCAGAGACAGGAGGGGTGGGTGGTGAGTCCTCCCAGCAGTGCCCAGAGACAGGAGGGGTGTGTGCAGAGTCCTCCCAGCAGTGTCCACACCCAGGAGGGGTGGGTGCAGAGACCTCCCAGCAGTGCCCAGAGACAGGAGGGGTGGGTGCAGAGTCCTCCCAGCAGTGCCCAGACACAGGAGGGGTGTGTGCAGAGTCCTCCCAGCAGTGTCCAGACCCAGGAGGGGTGGGTGCTGAGACCTCCCAGCAGTGCCCAGAGACAGGAGGGGTGGGTGCAGAGACCTCCCAGCAGTGCCCTGAGACAGGAGGGGTGGGTGGTGAGTCCTCCCAGCAGTGCCCAGAGACAGGAGGGGTGTGTGCAGAGTCCTCCCAGCAGTGTCCAGACCCAGGAGGGGTGGGTGCTGAGACCTCCCAGCAGTGCCCAGAGACAGGAGGGGTGGGTGCAGAGACCTCCCAGCAGTGCCCTGAGACAGGAGGGGTGGGTGCAGAGTCCTCCCAGCAGTGTCCACACCCAGGAGGGGTGTAACACATGTGTGTGATGCCACAATTACCCACATCCATACTGCCTACAAGGGAACATGTCCCCATGAACTCATGTCAACTGACTCCACACACAAGTACAGTGATCACCAAGGATGCCACGATTGTTGCAGGTGGAGACATGGCCATGCATGCATGGCCAAAGTAGAAGGCCTCCGTCACACACACAGCTCATGTACACACAGCTCTGCGCTAAACATTGGGAACACCCTGCAGGGAAGAAATCTGGGTACACAGAGGAAGGAATACACCCTGGGACAATTGAACCATGCAGTAACTGCTGACATGACCTAAGGAAGTTAGCCAACACCTTGTGATGGCACACAGATCCTAGGGTGGCCCCAAAGAGCAGAACACTACTACAAATCCCACACACCCAAAGCCTTAAACACCACCCAAAACAATGTAGCAGCCCCACCAACACCAATACCACCATAGCAGGAGTGTGATGATGAAAAAAAAAATAAGCTTTATTCAGCATGAGCACAATGTCCGTGGATCAAAGGCAGTTCAAAGTCAACAAAGGCCATAGGGCAGTCAATGATTCCCAGCTGCATGGGGGACACAGTGGGATGTGTGTCCCCTACCTTGCCTGCACAGTCAAATGCCATCGTCTTCCATACTGGTGAGGGCATCAGGGGGGGGGGAAGCAACAGGCACCGCAGGGACATCAGGGCAAAGGGGCGGCGTTGTGGGTGCAGGGATGGAGGACTCAACCACAGGGGGTGTGTCATGGCCAAAGGCGGAGGCCAGGATGGCACTACACACCTTAGCAAGGTCCTCCAGGGACTCCCCTGCACCCGAAGTGACCTCAGGCCCCAAGGAGGGGGGGGGGTCAGAGGGATGGGTTGCAGCGCCACCGGGGGAGGGTGGAGACAGGGGGGGAGACTCAACCACCCTGACCGAGGACTTCCTTGACCGCTTGCGTGGTGGCGGAACTGTGGGGCTCAGGGACAGAGCGGCCATGAAGGAGTCCTTGGGGGAGATGTGGCCAGGAGAGCTGAGGGGAGGGGATTTGGAGGGAGTGGATTGTGTGGAATGCGGACTCCCACTCTGGCTGCGTGTCACACGTTTGCCCCCCGACCCAGTGGGTGTGCCTATCTCACCCTGTGTGTGCGTGTCAGGAGGAGTGCGGTGGACCTTCCCTGCTGGTGTGGTGCCTGTGTCTGTTGTGGTGGGTGCATGCCGACGTCTGGGTGTACGTGGGACAGGCATGGAAGTGGGAAGTGTGGATGGGGCAGGGGTAGGTGGGGGGAGGTCGCGCTGCAGGAGACCCACTGCTGCAGTCAGTGTGGAGTCTAGGGACCTCAGCAAGTTGCGTTGGTCAGCCTGCAAAGAATGAATGCCCTCCAAGAATGCCTCGATGTTGCTGAGGGTTTTCCCGTGGGAATGGAGGACATTCAGGATCGCAGCCTGACCAACCTGCATTTGCCGCTGGATGTCCATAGACTCAGCATTGGCGGCAGCAGTGGAGACAGGGGCAGGGGGTGCGGTGCCTGGCAGGAAGGAGACATGCGGTGACCGGGCACGCTGGGAAGGGACACGAGCAAGTGGGAGGCGGTTGGTGGGAACTGAGGGGGCGGTGGCAGGTGTTGTTCCACTGTCAGCTGCTGGTGCAGCCTCCGCCAACTCTGAGACATCCTCCTCGGACCTGTCAGCTTCGTAGTCTGATGTGCCAGTCGACAGGTCCTCGGCCACACTATCCTCCGCCCCTGTCCCACTCGATGTGCCAGCCCCGATGTCACGGCTGCCACTGGTGCTCGGTCCCTCCGCCTGGTCCGTGTCCATGTCTCCCTCTGTGTCCCCCGACGATGCTGTGGGCAGGGTGGAGAGACAGAAATTAATCAGACACCTGTACACATCTGTCACATGAGTCCAATCTACATAGTCAACATTGCATAGCCTGAAGAGGCAGATCCCTAACATCTGCAAAACAAGGTACCGATGTAGGGCATGAAACACAGTTGGTTGAGCCACCATGCCACTGAAATACCATGGAGAGCATGAGACAATAGCTGATGACAGGAAACGGAGTCTGACATAGCACCCAGGCCCTGGGGACAATCCTGCACTGCCTCTGCACCACACAGCGTATGTGAAAATACCTATGACCAGGGACAATATCCATGAACTTGAGACACATGCTGCATAGGTAATGCTGCAAACATGCCCAACATAACTCGGTCACTGCACCTTGCGTGTGTGTCCAGTAACATCACACACTGTCCAGACCCAGCAATTAGGAATCAGGATTTGACACATAGGCATTGTCCGCCCCAAGCAACCCCCACACGATGCTAATTGCTGAGACACAGGTGGCACCAACATCTCATAGTCTGGGTGATAAACACAGTGGCAGGCAAAAGGCAAGATTGGACGCAAAACAGCAAAGGTGCGCCTGTACAAATAATGAGGTACCAGTGCCCATCCTCAGATGAGTATAACAAGACACACAGGCACTGGCAACTGTGAGTATGAAGAAGGACAATCAGGTCAGGCTGCACAGTGGACACCTGTACATAATAGCACGTCTATATACATGGTGACAGGGGACAATGGCACAGAGCACAACCTACGCTGTAGACAGTGAGAGTGTCCACGTTGATGATGACACAAACAACACTGAGGATAAGGTGCCCCAGGGGACAGTATTGGGCACGCAACTACATGCTACTGAATGGGAATGACTGCTACACACGTCACCATCCCTGCACTATGCGTAGCGCACACTCATGCACATCATGTCACAGGCCACTACATAGGACATGCGCGCTGTAAGGCATGACACATGAGAGACCAACTCCCATGTCTGGAGCCAGCATCAGTGCCAACTGACATGGAACCCACATGCAGTGAACTTGACAGTTCACAGGCAAGGTCCCACAACCTGTTACCCACCACCACCACCCATGATGCTACAGTCATTGTTCTCGTGGACAAAGCGCCAGCCTACATTACCTTGTGAAGGAGTGACTACACACAGACCAGGGAACACATTGCAAGGAGGGGAAGGGTGGCAGGGGCGCAGCGCTACACTGGGGCAAACTGGATGGGCACAGCACCTTTAAACCCTGCCAGTGAATTAATGCCACTGTGCCCTCACAAATGCCGGTGACACACAACAAACGCACATGTACCTACCCCCTTCCGGCTGCTGCATCGCCTGTAAGCGCCTCTCCAGGTCTGGAAAGACCACCGGCAGCACACGCCTGTGGAGGTGGGTCAGACGGCGGCGGCCGCGGTTCTTGTGGCTCTCAGGTGAGTCCCCCAGCAGGAGCCGTGCAATCCTCCGCGTCCAGCACCGGATATCCTGCCAGCGTTTCCTCACCTGGGACAGGCTCCGCCTCCGACCATCCACACGCCTCACGGCACTGACGGCGGTCAGCCAGATCTGCTCCTTGGCAGTGGCGCCTACCTGTGAGGAAGAACAAGTGACACCACATCAATACACCAGCCACATGTCACAGAGGGACATATGTGAACATAATAGCTGGTTACTACATGGCATGTAATGCAGCCAACGCATTGCACCTCTGTCATAGGGACATCATCCTCTGGTGAGGGAAAAGGCAGTACGTGCCATAGTGGGTACTCAGGTGGAATGATGGCAATGTCACAATCAATGATCAAGGCTCACACTGTGCATCACACCCACACCTCCTGTCTCAGGGCACTGCTGGGAGGACTCTGCACACACACCTCCTGTCTCAGGGCACTGCTGGGAGGACTCTGCACCCACCCCTCCTGTCTCAGGGCACTGCTGGGAGGACTCTGCACCCACCCCTCCTGTCTCAGGGCACTGCTGGGAGGACTCTGCACCCACCCCTCCTGTCTCAGGGCACTGCTGGGAGACATCAGGCCCCCCCCCCCTCGTACCCCCCCGACAGTACATGGCATGTGTGTCACACCGGGACACAATGCCTGAAGACACAGTCACAACATAGGGACAGTCTGTGGCAGTGGCCTATGCACTCACCTGATACCCTGGTCGCCCATACAGCATGGGGTACTGTGGGAGGATCACATCCAGCAGAGCCATGTTCTCCTCCAGGGTGAATGGCTGTGTCCTCTCCACAGCCCTTGACATGGTTCCAGGGAATCAGTAGCAGCAGCTTGGTCGACAAATGCAAAGATGTGCAGGCAAGTAATCCCTCATGGGACCTGGCTGCCTTATATGTGGCCTTCTGCCCAGTCTCATGCACAGGAGTACAGAGTGATTGGTCACTCACATTTGCATCCTATGTTTCCACCAATCCCTTCAAACCTAGCAGTCTGTGGGTTCTCTATCGGTTACATCCTCCTGCATGATGTCAGCCCCACAAACACATTGCAACAAAGTAGAAGAATTCCAACTGACTTCTGCTGTGCACCTTCCAGAACAAAATCGAAATTTGAACCTGGTCGCCATGACAACCAGCATGCATGTAGGCCTTAATACTTGTCCCCTATGTAATTAGGAGAATCACACACAGGTACGGTGCGTTTCCGGGCCCTAGGGCACCCCAAATGCATGGCAACGGCCCGTACATGCATGCCTACATTCAAAATCACTATGGGTCTGCACGCGTATGCGTACACGTAGTGGTACGGACCGTACACTCGCATGTACGCTCACTATCACTATGGGTCTGCACGCGTATGCGTACACGTAGTGGTACGGACCGTACACTCGCATGTACGCTCACTATCACTATGGGTCTGCACGCGTATGCGTACACGTAGTGGTACGGACCGTACACTCGCATGTACGCTCACTATCACTATGGGTCTGCACGCGTATGCGTACACGTAGTGGTACGGACCGTACACTCGCATGTACGCTCACTATCACTATGGGTCTGCACGCGTATGCGTACACGTAGTGGTACGGACCGTACAAATGCCTGTACGCTCACTATCACTATGGGTCTGTGTACCCGTAGTGATAGTGAGCGTACATGCGAGTGTACGGTCCGTACCACTACGTGTACGCATACGCGTGCAGACCCATAGTGATAGTGAGCGTACATGCGAGTGTACGGTCCGTACCACTACGTGTACGCATACGCGTGCAGACCCATAGTGATAGTGAGCGTACATGCGAGTGTACGGTCCGTACCACTACGTGTACGCATACGCGTGCAGACCCATAGTGATAGTGAGCGTACATGCGAGTGTACGTCCCTCTCACTATGGTTCTGCACGCGTATGCGTACTCGTTGTGGTACGGACCGTACAAATGCCTGTACGCTCGCCATCACGATGGGTACACATACGGCAGCACTCCCACAGTGATTGGGGAACATACACAGGCCCTCTTAGCAGCAGTACGCCGGTTTGTACACATCACTGTGGTGATAGTCGACACACAGGTAGGAATAGGGCGGACATACTTGTCCATGGATGGACATACTTGTCCAGGAATGGACATCAAGGCATCGTCTGTGCATTACTACATGTGTGGGGCACAGGTGTGACAGGCTGTGATGTGGAACATGCCTCCTGAGTGGAGGAGGCACCAGATGTATGATGAGATGTGTACAGGTGTACTGTGTGAGGGTGCAATGTGTGCCAGGCATGCCCTTGACTCCTTTGACATGTGTGCATGTCGTACTGCGCACTTGGGGTGAGCGTCACTGGCATGGCACGGACACCAACACACGGAAGTGTCCCATGATGCCCGGTACAGGGGTCATGACACCTGACTTGTCACTACCCACAGTGCACAATGTGACTATGTCATTTATGTGTCCGGGATTTACATCAGGTTGATGTTGTAGCACCCTCAAAAGCTGCAGCCGTTGCAGCAACCAACATGTGTCTGTGTGTAGATTGTCATTGCACACTGTTCCGCACACCATGCCACATGTGGTATCGGATGTGAGGTGCACATGTATGCATGGGACACGGAGTAGCGTGACAAGGCCATGTCAGCATCCTCACAAGGAATGTGTGGTGAGTCATGACATGTGCACCTTCATGGCAAGGTGTGTGGGCAGGCCTAGTGTAATGTCATGTGACCTGTGGCGCCGGTGTTCCGCTACCAGTCTCTACAATCGGCATCCTACTTCTGCTGATGTGTGGGTGTATGTCACTTCTGTCTTGCGTCGGGCTGTTCACTTGCACTGGGACACAGCTATTCCCATGGCGTGGCATGGGGAGGTTCTCAATCTCCGTGTGTAGCTGGGTCTTGGAAGGAGTGTCACCTTGCATCCATACGTGTCCTGGGCATGTAGCACATATGTGACTCCCTATGTAGCATGTGTGTATTGCCAGATTTACATGTGCTCAGTAGACATGAGTTGTTGTCGTAGTGCACTCACTCTTCCTTGTCACTTCCAAATTACTGCAGAGCGCCGCCTGTTGCCCGAATAATTCCAGACTTGGCTGCCATGCAGGAGAATGACAGGATCCGGCTCTACCGCTTCCCCCAACGGTTGATTCTGGAGCTGACAGCGAGACTGGCACCACACCTGCAACCGCAGCACAGGTATCCTACGGCACTGACACCCCAGCTGAAGGTAATGGCTGCCCTACATTTTCTAGCCACGGGTACCTTCCAAAATACCATAGCTCATGTTGGTGGCATGTCCCAGAGCATGTTCAGCGGTGTGCTGCATGATTTCTTGGAGGCCATGTTGATTCACCTGGATGACTTCATCAAGTTCCCAACCCCTGAACAGATGACAGAGGTCAAGCGTGGATTCTATGCCCTGGGAGGGATGCCCCATGTCATTGGGTCCATAGATGGGACACATGTAGGTTTGGTACCACCACACGCACGGGAGGTGGCGTACCGGAATCGGAAGCACTACCACTCCATCAATGCCCTTGTGGTGTGTCTGTCCAACATGGTGATTTCACATGTCTGTGCTCGTTTTCCAGGATCAGCACACGATGCCTACATCATGAGGCGTAGCGGGATGCCTGATATGATGATGCAGCTGCGCAACGAACGGGCATGTGTTGTTGGTGGGTACAGTCTGTCTGTCCTGTATTCTGTATAGCCTACCAGCACGACCGCTTCGCCAGTTCTAACGATATCCATGTGCTTTCCATGTAGGGGACGCTGGCTATCCCAACATGCCTTGGCTGCTGACACCTCTCCGCAACCCCATCACGCCGGCCCAGCTCCGCTACAACACCGCCCATGGCCGGACAAGGCGTGTGATAGAGAGGACGTTTGGCATGCTGAAGAGCCGATTCCGGTGCCTCCACAAGACCGGCGGCGCACTCCCATATGCCCCGGCGAAGGTTTGCAAGATCTTCATGGTCTGCTGCATGCTGCACAACATGGCAGTTGAAAGAGCTGTGCCACTCATCCTGAATCAACATGACGAGGACCATCCACCCGTGGAGGACGAAGGCCTTGGCAATGGGGCTAGTGATGTGGAGGATGTGGAGCCGCAAGAGGACATCCGGACTCGGCTCATACGCGACTTCTTTGCTTAGTGGTGAGTACCAGTGTCTTGAGTGTGCACGCCTTGGTCCCCGTGTGGCATGCGTTGTGATGTGTGTCTCCACCTGCATGTATGGCACGTGAGTCAGAGGTGTGTGTGGGTGTGTCACTGGTGTGATGGTGGCAGTGATGGCAGTATTTCCCCACTCATAATTGTGACCTAGCATGTTGTCATCCTAACATGTGTCGAGTACATGCACATGCAAGTGGCTGTGCTTTTTGTGGCTGACTTCTTGTGTGTCTCTCTTCCACAGGTACCTGCGCATGCCATCTGCTGGTTGCATTGTTGTGGCACTGCTATTCCTCATGGACATGGCATCGTGGGCTGAGTCAGCGTTACAGGCACGGACACGTTTGGAAGTCTCCATGGGGTAAGGGATGCATCAGGGGTGTATTGGGTGTGGCAGTTGTTCACGATGTGTGCACACTGCCCCGGTCGGGGTTTGGTTCCTCTGCAGACATGGGGCATCCCCATGGGACACGACATGCAGCTGGGTACACCAGAATAGATGTGCTGCCTGGTTGTCAGTCATCAGTGATGGGATAGTGGATTGTGATGATGCCATCAATGTGTGTGACACTGCCCTCGGACACATACGGTTAACAATTGCTTGACATGGCGTGGGACTTCCACATCAGCGGATCTGTGGTGTATGTTAGGCTCTCCGTGTGCAGCTGTGGGTATTTAGCTGTTGGCCGACGCTTGTGTGCCAGTACCATGGCTATCACGCATTTGTGCTGCAGAAGGGGGGTGCCAGTGTTGGACCCACATGTTACTCCACATGAAGTGTTCCTGTGTACTTCAAGTTGCCTCTGCAATCCCGAATACATGACTAATAAAGGTGTCCCTATGCCTCCAAGGTGCCTCTTCTCAGTCAATGCTGGTGTGTTGGCACGGTGCATCCAGCATGTCTGGCATGGTATCCCCTGATTGTGGCTATGTGTCAATGCGTCGAGTGGCAAGATGCAAGCTGTGTGTGTGTGCTGAGACTGTGTATTGGGCATGATGTCCATGACTGTGTGGGTAGTGTGACATGTGCCATCCCCATGCATCCAACGTTGTCCAGGCCCCCATTCTCTGCATCCACCGGACTCAAGCTTGCAGGACATGGTTCTGCCACCTGTCTACACGTACCTGGGTGCCCCCCAGGACACGGGCCAGGTTCCCTGACCTCTGCGCATGACTGTTGCTGTACTCAATGTGTCTGTCAGCACGGTTGTTCGGCCACCCCCTCAGCTGGTTCTGCACATCACGGGTGTGTATGGTGCTCCATGTCTGTCTTGCCTAATAAACTGTGACCCATGTGTCCTGTGCCAGACTCAGGCCCCAGGGTGTGGATGGTTGAAGTGAACAGATGACTCAGGCATGTTTAGACTGTACAAGACACATGTTAGGTAATAATGCTACCAGCAGGCATCTACTCTTAATAGTGTGATTTATTAGGGGGGGGGGGGGACAAAGTGGGGGGCTTTCCGGGATTAGGGAATCCAAAGTTCAGTAGGGGAGTTGGTGTCCTTGCCATTGGAAATCGTCAGAGTCCATGCCACAGTCTTTGGCAACATTGGTCAGCCAGTGACCAGCAGGGCCATGTGGCAGAGAATGTCTCTTGATGCTGTGATGCTGTTGCTCCAGTGGGCCAGGTGCCAGGCCAGGTGTCCTGGGAGATGGTGATGTAGCAGCCACCCTCACGGTCCTTTCCGTGGACGACCCGGCTTCCTGCGGGGAACCTCAGCAGCAGGCCGTGACGACGTCTGGGGTGCTCCGTCGGATGTTTCCTCCTCCTCCTCATGATCCCTCCCTGTGGGTGGTGATGTTCTCCGCCTTCTGGCACAGGGAGGGTCGGCCATGGTGTCGGCCATCCGACGGAGTTCAGCGTGAATCCCCTGGGACGCCGTCACTTGCTCAGCCTGTCTGTCCTCCATCCTCCGTTGGTGTAGCTGTAGACAGGCTATTAGCTCCGCATGTTGCTGGGCCTGCTGGACCTTGATCCCCTCGAGGACGGACACAACCTGGGCCATGCCCGTGGTGTCCTGCCGGTATGAGTCCAGGATGTTACGGACATGTGAATATACCGGATCCCCAGCCAACTGGTCAGGCTCGCGCCTCCGCCGTCCTCCACTCCCACCACCCCTGCCCACTTGCGCCTGGCCTGCACTTGTGGGCACATTGGGTCCCCGGGACCCCTGAGGGGTGGCATTTGCGTTGTCGCCTGCCTCCTCCTGGGTGCCCGGGACACCGTGTCCCTCCTGGCGAGCCTGGCTGCATTGTGGTGTTGGGGCAGGGATCCTGGGTGTCTCCTGGGATGTGGCAGGAGTGGGGGTGGTGGTTGGCACGGTTGTACCTGACGCAGGTGCTGCAGGTGGTTGGACACCAGAGGGGCCAGGTCGGTCGAGGTCGTCCGCAGAGTGGTGAGAGTGGTCGCTGCCGGTGGGATCGGTCTCCTGCAGATCCGGGTCCTGTGAGTGTTCCCCCCCAGTGTTGGGGGGTGCAGCACGACGTCGACCTGTGTGTGAGAGAGACAATGTTAAATTTGGTCCATGCAACATCCATGTTTCATCCGTTTCAGAGTTGGCACATTTCCTCTTGGAATTAGGATCTGTCTTGCATTCCACTCACAGTGCACTTGTGCATGGGTGTGTCCCTTGGGCACCACTTTGGCCCCTTTAACTATGTGTGGCACAGTCTTACTTGCTGCGTCAAGTGTGACTGCAGTCAGCAGGGGAGTGGGCAGGTGTGGCGAGCCATGCATTTGCGCCTTCCTTGTACCACTGTACATGTGCACATGGAGTGGATCCACACACTTATACGATGCAGGTAGCTATCCTTGTGCTCGTGTACAGGTTGTGACATGGCCCTGCGTTTGGCCCAGATGAAGAGGGGGGGTTCTTGCACTGGCCACCCATGTCTACATGCACGCGGTCCACCTGCTTACGAGCAGACATTCCCACACACCAAAGGACTAATTTGCTCTCCCTGTGTCTCCCTCCTTCTCTGTCCCCCTCTCCCTCCCTCTGTGTGTCAGCCTCCTCCCTCTGTCCGTCTCCCTCCCTCTCTGTCCCCCTCTCCCTCCTTCTCTGTCCCCCTCTCCCTCCCTCTGTGTGTCAGCCTCCTCCCTCTGTCCGTCTCCCTCCCTCTCTGTCCCCCTCTCCCTCCTTCTCTGTCCCCCTCTCCCTCCCTCTGTGTGTCAGCCTCCTCCCTCTGTCCGTCTCCCTCCCTCTCTGTCCCCCTCTCCCTCCCTCTCTGTCCCCCTCTCCCTCCTTCTCTGTCCCCCTCTCCCTCCCTCTGTGTGTCCCCCTCTGTCACCTCGGCCCAGCTTCATGGGCACAGACTGTTAGCAGATCTTTGAGTGGCCCTTGGCTTGTTGATGTGAGTTTGTTTCTGATCTCCAGGCACCCATTTGGTGTGATGTGTGTCTGTGCGCTGCTGCTGTGGTGGTGTGTGCTGCCACTCTTTCACAATGTTGGCTGTTCATTACCTGCCGTCATGTGCCTACCAGTGCCTTCACCCCCATGTGTTGATGCAAGGCGTCCGCCATTTGCTGGCAAGTCATTCCTGTGTTGGGACACACTGTTTGTCTGGCTGTGACCTAGGCCATATGGGCAGAGGGCATTGTTGTCTGCTTTGGAGTCGCACTATGTGATTGTTGGTGCCCAGCCTCCCGCCATCCGGGTTACCGTGTCATGTGTTGTTGTCTTCTGTGGCCTGTGACTTGACATTGTCCAGCTGGGTGCATGGGGCATGGTGTCAGCAGTGGCATGTGCCTGCTCATGGAGTGTGGTTGAGTCATGCGATGGCTTGTGGTAGTTGCGTGCCTATTAGTAGTTTTGGTTGTGGTTGCAGTTCCCCCCATGTGAGGTGCGTTGTTTGTGTACTCACCCGGGTCTCGGAGTCCTTCTAATCCTTCAACTGCCTCCACCGGCAGTATGGCCATCACCCTCTCCTCCCAGGGATGGTACTGTACGGGTCTGCGGGAGGGCCCTCCTCCGGTGGCGTTGGCATGGTCGAGTTCCTCCTGCCTCTTGGCTCTGACCCTCCTCCGCAGATCGTACCACCTGTTCTGGCAATCCTGCCTGGTCCTCCTGGTGTCCGCAACGGCATTCACAGCATCGATGATGGTCTGCCACATGGCTGTTTTGGCAGCCTGGCTGGTGTTTCTGACCAATGTTCCAAAGATCTGTGGCTCGACTCTGAGGATTTGATCCACAAGGACCTCCAACTCTCGGTGACTGAACTTTGGATTCTTGGTAGTGGGCATGGTGAGGGGTGTGGGTGGGGATGGTGTGGGTGCGGGTGGTGTGTGGATGTTGGGGGGGGGGTGTGGATGGTTGTGTGTGTGTGTGAATGTGATGAGAGGGTGTTTGTGAGGGTGGTTGTGTAAAGGTGTGCAAGTGTAAGGTGTGGTGTAGCTTGTAGTCTGGTTCTGTGGTGTCTGGCAGCAGTGAGTCTGTTGCAAAGGCTCATGGTTTGTGTGTGTGGGCCCTTTTTATTGGTCCATGGGTGGGTGTGGCAGTGTTTGAAGTTTGGGTGGGTGTGTTATAAGGAGTGGTGGTGTATTGGGCCTCTGTTTGTTTTTGGCAGTTGCAGGTCAGTGATTGTGGTATGTTAGTGGTTGTTGGCCATGTTTCGTGGCTTTGTGCCTTTCGAATGGTGTATTCTTGTGTAGTTTTGTTTTGTCCTGGTTGTGTACGTGCGTTTTGAGCATGTGTACGGTGTGTACATGGGCCATTTGGTTGTACGGTGCTGTCCTTGTATGTGACTTGGTACGAGTCGTACATGCGGTGGTGATGTTGGGGCCTGGGGTGCGCTCCGTACTTAGGAGGTTGTGTTGGGGGTAGGACCGGAACCTACTGGGGTGTACATAGACGGTGGTACGACACGTACTGGGGTGGGGGGGTGTACATTGACGGTGGTACGACACGTACTGGGGTGGGGGTACGACTCGAACGTACTGGGGTGTCGGTAGACGAGGGATACGACACGTACTGGGGTGGGGGTACGACTGGAACGTACTGGGGTTTGGCTTGACGGTGGTACGACACGTACTGGGGTGGGGGTACGACTCGAACGTACTGGGGTGTCGGTAGACGAGGGATATGACACGTACTGGGGTGGGGGTACGACTGGAACGTACTGGGGTGTAGGTAGACGGGGCTATGACACGTACTGGGGTGGGGGGTGTACATTGATGGTGGTACGACACGTACTGGGGTGGGGGTACTCCTCGAACGTACTGGGGTGGGGGTACACGGGGGGTACGACACGTACTGGGGTGGGGGTACGACTGGAACGTACTGGGGTTTGGCTTGACGGTGGTACGACACGTACTGGGGTGGGGGTACGACTCGAACGTACTGGGGTGTAGGTAGACGAGGGATATGACACGTACTGGGGTGGGGGTACGACTGGAACGTACTGGGGTGTAGGTCGACGGGGGTATGACACGTACTGGGGTGGGGGTACGACTGGAACGTACTGGGGTGTCGGTAGACGAGGGATATGACACGTACTGGGGTGGGGGTACGACTGGAACGTACTGGGGTGTCGGTAGACGAGGGATACGACACGTACTGGGGTGGGGGTACGACTGGAACGTACTGGGGTTTGGCTTGACGGTGGTACGACACGTACTGGGGTGGGGGTACGACTCGAACGTACTGGGGTGTCGGTAGACGAGGGATATGACACGTACTGGGGTGGGGGTACGACTGGAACGTACTGGGGTGTAGGTAGACGGGGCTATGACACGTACTGGGGTGGGGGGTGTACATTGACGGTGGTACGACACGTACTGGGGTGGGGGTACGACTGGAACGTACTGGGGTTTGGCTTGACGGTGGTACGACACGTACTGGGGTGGGGGTACGACTCGAACGTACTGGGGTGTCGGTAGACGAGGGATACGACACGTACTGGGGTGGGGGTACGACTGGAACGTACTGGGGTTTGGCTTGACGGTGGTACGACACGTACTGGGGTGGGGGTACGACTGGAACGTACTGGGGTGTCGGTAGACGGGGCTATGACACGTACTGGGGTGGGGGGTGTACATTGACGGTGGTACGACACGTACTGGGGTGGGGGTACGACTCGAACGTACTGGGGTGGGGGTACACGGGGGGTACGACACGTACTGGGGTGGGGGTACGACTGGAACGTACTGGGGTTTGGCTTGACGGTGGTACGACACGTACTGGGGTGGGGGTACGACTCGAACGTACTGGGGTGTCGGTAGACGAGGGATATGACACGTACTGGGGTGGGGGTATGACTGGAACGTACTGGGGTGTAGGTAGACGGGGGGTATGACGCGTACTGGGGTGGGGGGGGTGCTCGAACGTACTGGGGTGTAGGTACACGGTGGTACGACACGTACTGGGGTGGGGGGGTGTACATTGACGGTGGTACGACACGTACTGGGGTGGGGGTACGACTCGAACGTACTGGGGTGTCGGTAGACGAGGGATATGACACGTACTGGGGTGGGGGTACGACTGGAACGTACTGGGGTGTACCTAGTCGGGTGGGGGTATACATACATGGTGGGTACGTGTCGGAGGTACGGGGGCTGGGGGGAGTGTTGGGCGCGTATGCGGGCACATGTCTCCATGGTTGCCATAGGAGTTCGGTGCGGACGGTGTTTTTTTCCATACGGTTGTACGCTCGGACGCACGGGATGGATCGTGATTCCTCGGTCGGACTTGGCTTTTCACGTTTGTACGGTAAATCGTCCGAGGACGTGTCGGACACATTTTCCGACCCGAGGACGTGTGGGAAATGATTCCCAGTGCGGTTCGTATGGTCTTTTTACCATGCGAATCGTGATTGCCAGTTCGTACGGAACTTGTACGATTCGTACGGTAAAAAGACCCGATACGAGTCGCACGGGGACATTTTTTGCCGGATCGTGATCGGCACCTATGTATTAAAAGAAGGATTTAGGCCTGTCAAATAGTTTTCCCCATGCCGAAATGGCAGTTTAAAACTGCACACACAGGCTATATAGGCAGGCCTGAAGACTGGTTTTACAGTACTATGGTTGTTGGTAGCCCGCTTGAAAATGTAATTTACATGCCATAGTAACATGTATACTAATGGCTCATAAGTAAATTAAATCTGCCAATTAGGGCCCTCATTTTTCGGGATTTGGAGTACAGCAGTGCAGCAAGTCAGCTTGCTGAGTTGCGCTAAGCCAAAGTGAAAGGGCAGGAATGCACCGTATTTATGCAATATGGTGCATTCCTGTTCTTTCCCCCTGTGCTGGTGCCGTTTTGCTAGCCTAGCGCCAATGCAAGGGTGCCTGTGTTGTTGGCAGGATTGTTTTTGTGCATGAAGGGGCATCTTCCAGCACAGGAACAGAAATAAAAGGTATTTTCCTCTTCCTTTGTGGTCTGCAGAATGCTTCACACACAGAAAGAGGAAAAATGTGGATAGAGAAAACCATTGCTCCTTGTTATGCCTCACCTCAGGAGGCTTAAGGTTTGGGTGCTTATCCAGGTTTACATGCTCTCGTAATTCTGGAAAAGTGTCAAAATCCTTGGGTGTTGTGTGGGAAAACCCACCGCAATGTCCATGGAATGCCTCCAGAGCGTAGAGTAAGGCAATGCAGCAATTAGCGCTGCCTTGCCTTACTTCATATCTTTGAGGCCATTGAAAGCCACACATAGCGGCTTTACATGGCCTCATACATAGGGTTTTGTGGTTTTTGCTGCCAGAGTGTCACAAAAAGTGATGCTCCGGCATTGCAAGGGACAAGTAAATATGTCCCTTAGTGTATGGCAATTTACCTATGATTAGAAGGCAATTCACAAGCACTTTAACTCTGGTTGGTAGGGGTAACGTGCACAATGTTAAGGTTCAGGAAACGGAGGCAAAAATATGGTAGCATACCACATAAAAGACAGTAAACTCCAACAGACATGTCATGGGAATCCCTTCCAAACTGCTATTCATACCATAATATATCCATAGATTGCAATTGTAATTCTGGTTGCAAACCATTGATCAGTTACTGACTCCCAAGTTGTGGTGGTAAGGAATTGGCAAAGGTGAAAGGATGTCCTCAGGGGTAGTCATAAGTAGTCCTGTTTCCTTTAAGGAAAGCTGGCTGAACATTAAAAAAAGTTCCCTTTATTTAAACACACAGACAAAATCAAAGACATGCAGGCAGTGCTTCATTTTCAAAAGAATTAGTGCTGGGTCTCAAAAATGTCCTTAAAAGCTGCTGTCTGATGCTGTCAAGTGTTGGGGTGTCGAATACCAAGGCAGAGTTGTTTTGATTCCACCCTATGCACCTTTCATCCACCACCAGACTCTCTCTGCCTCCTTATTTCGCTCTTTCAGGCTCTTTTTCATCCCTGCTTTCTTTAATAGTCACTGTTTTTCTGTCTTTCTCTTCCTCCTTTTTTCCACCATTATGTTTCTCTCTCTCTTTTGCTCGGTCAGTCTGATGAGGAAAAAAAAGTGCCAGCCTCCAAAAATGAGTCCCAGTGAAAACCCATGTGCAATCAGCGTTTAAAAATAAGCATAGCTTGAAGGTCACCTTCCCTTTGATTGTGGCCAATTTCAGGGAGCTCCTTGATAATGAAAATTAGGCAGGTATCCCTGCAAATCAATGAAACTGAGTATTTTGTGTACCGGATGCATTTTTATATGTCAGTTCACAAAATAAGATTGTATTTGCAAAAAGTCAGTGCACAATTTGTGACCACTTTTTGCTTATGTAAACTTTGTACATCAAGCATCAAATATTTCCTTCCTCATGTGACTCTGTTTTGACCTCATCTACAATATGGCTCTGTTTACCATTACAAAAATCCTGTGTGTTTCTATTTAAAATTAAATAGTGACACTTTTAACAAAAGAAAGGAGAGAATTCTGCACTCACAAGTACTAACACACTGAGTAACATCAATTTCTCAGATGAATCAAGTGCCATTGTGCTACAAAAAAGATGCAAAGAAACTTAGGGCACCATTAGCATGCCCGCCATAGCCCCGGGAAATGGGACCGCCCGCAATGCATGCGGAAGTCCCGCAGATACAATTAGGATGCGCCCGCCACACTGGCGGGCGCATCCCGCATTTTTAACATTGCGGCGGGCGGTGAAGAAAGAACCGTCCGCTGCAATGCCAAAAATGCAAGTTGTGCATTTGCATGAACAACGTGACAGGCATCGCGCGGTGCCTGCCACATTGTACATGCAAATGCAGGGGGGTACCATAGGTACCCCCATGTGCACCCCCCACCCCCCAAAATTACCTGGGGGCTCGCTACGGGCCCCCAATGTGAAAGAAAGCATGGCAAATCCCCGCATGCATCCTGATATGGATGGCGGTGTCTAACAGACACCGCCACCATATCAGCAGCCTACCGGGCGAATTGCCTACCGGCGGAAAACCGGCGGACGGTCTTTTCGTCTGCCGGGGTCCCCCCGCCATAGTAATATGGCGGGGGGGAATTGGCAGGCGGGCGGGAGAAAATGTCGGGCGGATCACCACCACCATGCAGGCGGTGGCGATCCGCCCGACATACTAATGGGCCTCTTAGGCTAGACTTGCCAAATGTACATACAAGTTACAAGTGCAAATTGTTGGTTGAAGCAAGACAAAAGTAGCCACATTCGTACACTGTTTTGAATTGTAATAAATCTTCTTCTTGCTGTGCAATATTGCAGGCGATTTTCACAGGAGGCAAGCTCCAATCAAATGACCTCCATCATGTAGCCAAAGCCATATGATACATTTAAACCACTTATTTCTTAAAAGATGAGATAATCATTCGTACTTAAGGGAGATGAAGAAAGAACCTTTACAAATTGTTTTGGGCTGGGCAGACAGCCATGTTTTCCATCTGGGAAATCCATTTGTTTCTACCAGTAGTTAGGGAGAGGCACTTACTTATAATATGTTAGCATCATTGTGCCCACATTTTTTAAGCTCTCCGCCAAGGCTACCTAAGATAGTTTCCCTTAGGAGATTGTGAATTGAGCTACTCACACAGCTTTATTTCTGTATAAAAATTCCAAGTGGGTGCTACCATTCTCAGATATTGTGACTGCCAAACCGACTAGTCATCTAGAACCTAAGAGTGAGCTATCTGCGACACACAAAAGCCACTCGGCCAAAAACTAGTACTTCCACCTGCAATGAAATACATAATTTGCAGAATTTACAAATACACACACAATAAAAATAGGCAAACCGTCCTAGAAACACATGAAAACAATCTCTTGAGACTACTTCATCAACTTTTTCAAGCAAAATCTAGAGGTATGTTAACAAACACTGTCACACCTTACAAACATTCAAGACTTTCCATGGCTAAGCTTCTAACTTCATTTAAAAGTGGCAGATGTGTTAGAGATCAGGGGGGAACAACCTTTACAACGCAACTTTTACAACGCCATGCTATTACAACGCATTTTTTACAACGCAAAAGCATTTACAACGCATGCATTTACAACGCATGCTGTTATATGGTAAGTACTTTTACAACGCATACCATTACAACGTATACTATGATAAAGCTTTTACAACGCATGCATTTACAACGCATGCTGTTATATGGTAAGTACTGTTACAACGCATATGCTATTACAACGCATTTAAAAAAAAAAAAATTGTGTTTTTTAAAAAATTTAATTTATATTGCATTAATTAAAAAAATACTATATTTGAGATTATGAAAGAGTAATTAATGATTATAAATTAATTATTAATTAAGAAAATTTAAAAAATGTTAGCAGTTTAACAAAATATTAATACTTGAGTATTTTTAAGATATCAAAGAGTATTTTTTTATTTTATATGAAATTAATAATAATTTAATAATAAATTATTTGAATTATGAGAAATTATTACTTGAGTATTTTGAAGATATCAAAGAGTATTTTTTTGAAATAAATTAAAAATAAATTAAATTAATAAGAAATGAAGTGTATTGTGAGAAATTAATACTTGAGTATTTTCAAGATATGAAAGAGTATTTTTTGTTTAAAATTAAAAATAAATTAAATTAATAAGAAAGGAAGTGTATTGTGAGAAATTAATACTTGAGTATTTTAAAGATATGATAGAGTATTTTTTGTTAAAATAAAAAAAAAAATAATTACATTAAAAATGAATTTTATTATGAGAAATTAATACTTGAGTATTTTTATATTCATTTCTATATGTTAAAAAACCAAAAATTTAAATTATTATAAATTAATTATATAAGAGCATATAATATTAAATACTTTATAAAAAATTTAGAGGACTTTTGTAGTATTATAATAAATATAATAATAATATAAACTTTAATAAAAGAGAAATTGAAACAAATAACTTTAGAAAAAAAGTAAAATTTATTTATTACATTAAGAGTAATTTAAAATGGTTTTAAAAAAAAAGGAAAACAAAAAAAAAATAGTCCAATGAAAATATAACTTACTTTAAAAATAATTCTCACGCTTTTGCATTGAAGTCTATGAGCTTATTTGTCCTTCATTTATGTTGGCAGCTTCAGAATATACAACCCGCGGAACATGAAAAGAGGGAGCAGAAAGAGCAGAAAGCGCAAGTATGGATGGAAAAAGAATATAGAGTCGAGGTAAGGAACATATTTAGTAATTTTATATTTAAAAATAAACATTTTACATGATAAAATAACATTTTAAAAAATAATAACAGTGTACAAATAATTATTAGAAATTTTATCTTTATTGCAACACACTTAAAAAATATAAATACATTTTTATTGATTTTTAAAAATAATGCAAATTATTTAGAAATCTTAAAAATAATTTATTTACATTTATAAACATTTATTAATACATTATATACATAAAGTAGTCCGCGATAAACATCAATGCGCACGATGACGTCATGACGTGAGCGTCGACGTAATTCGCCATTTTGAAGACCATCGGTGGAGGAAGCAGCAGGAAGCTGATCTGCGCCCAGGTAGGAACCAGTTTTCACTTTAAACTATATATTAAACCTATAATAGTGATACATATATAGTAAGAAAGGAGTAAGGAGAGGTTGCGGAAAAACTAATTGATGTTGTAACTGTTTTAAGTCATGTCCACATTTATGTTATTAATGTATGCCTATGTCGGGTCGCGCAAAGGAATTGTTTCATTAAAAAAATGTATGTAACTTTATAAATATTTGTAGTTACTGCTCACAAAGTTTATTTTAAAACTTCGGAACCAAAAATACTGATTTATATCTTCATTGCAATGTGAAAATTAATGGAGTTTGCGTTAAATTTTGGCAGAAAGTGAATGTTTAGAAATTGGTGTTTATGCAGCAATGTGCATTTTGGATATTGGCTTAAATTTTACAAAGTGGAGTATTTTGACTTTTGGTGATTTATAAGGTCGGTAATTAATAAAGAAGTTTTCAAAAATTAATCAACTGGCGTTTGGTTTTAGAATCTTTAGTCCAATAATATGGAAAAGTGCTTTTTTCACATTGGTATATTTGCAATAAATGAAGATTTGGAAAAAATATAAAAACAGACCCGACTTGTAAATTTTGAAACATTTTTGTAAAAAAATTTGTATGCCAATTGTAATTAAAAAATATTAAATTTTGATGCAAAGCAAGAAAGTAAGAACAAAACTAATTTTAGAAAGAAAGAATGTTAGAAAGATTTTCCAGGTAGTCTATAGCCAATAGTCTCTCAGACATCTCCTTAGTTTTGACAGTTACTCGTGGGTTTAGACTACCTGCAAGTGTTTGGGCTATTCTCATTTCTTGAAAACTTTGCTCCTTCTTCAAAGTTTCCAAAAAAGAGTAGAAGTTTGGATGAGGTTTGCCAATTGTGTGGTTGAAGGAGTTATGCCATCCCTCAATGGCATTGTTTGTTTTTGCTTCTCCCTCTAAACAGCTCGTGTAGCAGTTCCACCACTCCACATGGAATCGTGGCTTCCTCCTGCGACCCGATCTGCTTAGGTGCCCAATCCATGTGTCTTCGAAATAATTTAGAATGGGTGCCAATTTCTCTTCGTTACTAGTATAATAAGCAGATTCTATAATTGCAGTGTAGTACTCGTCCACACTATCGGGAGCAACAAAGCAAAGTGCTGTTAATTTTTTTAGTTCAAATTGTAGTTTGCTATCACGAGAATATTCTGCAACTAGGGATGTTTTCTGTAATTTACGCCAAAATGCCTGGGAAAAATGAAAAAAAACATCCCTGAATTTGGGTATCCGTGTACGTTTTATTGATCACATTGATCATGCTCAATTCAAAATCAATAATTATTTTCCTAGGACTTTGTGATGTTTTACTTTTAATTACTGATAAAAGTTCAGTGTATGTTGCAGAAGTCTTATCCGGTAGCAAACTATATACTAAGGGGATTACACTATTGTTAATTTTGGCATGTATAGTGTAAATTTGAGTGAAAGGATGGGGTGTACTTTTAAACGTCCCATCCATCATCCAAATTTCACTACTTTCTAACTTGGCAAGGTTACGTGGGGTACTAAAAATTAGAATTCGTTTCTGAGGGTTTTCGTTGTCATGCAGAAGGAAAGGTTCATCAGAAAAGGAAATAGCAAGATCATGTGGAATTCTAATGTCTGAGAAAGAATGTTGTGTAGATAATTGAATGTTACTTGCCTGCTTTTGTCTTTGAATAATTCTTCTCAAATTAGGAATTATAGGCATGTTACTAGCAACATGACTGGGGACATGCTGTGCAACCTCTCTTAAAATAGAACCAGTGGAATCATTGGAGGTGCTTGCAATAGCCTTCATTTCGTTCACTGTTTCCCTTATTTCTACCTCCATTGCAGAGGCAGAGTGGTTATGCTCAGTTGTTTTAACAACTAAATTATCAAGAGTAACCGCTCTGCCACTGCAATGGGTAGTGTAGTATTGCACACACCTCCAATGATTTCTTGGAAAACTTACTCTTTCCTTACTATATATGTATCCTCCATGGTTTAATAAATTTTTGCCCTTCCTGGATTTGATGTACTTCGCTGTTTCAAGACTAGACATTATCTGAAAAGAAAAGAGAAGAAAAATAAATTAGGATGAAAAAGTAAATGCTATACATAAAATCTTCACTTACAACCTTCAAACACTTTCCCTACTGCTGCACCTTCCTGGAGTTAGAATAGTAAATTGCACCCCTACACCATCCAACACTTTCCCTAATGCAGCACCTTCCTGGAGTTAGAATAGTAAATGACACCCCTACACCATCCAACACTTTCCCTACTGCAGCACCTTCCTGGAGTTAGAATAGTAAATTGCACCCCTACACCATCCAACACTTTCCCTACTGTAGCACCTTCCTGGAGTTAGAATAGTAAATTGCACCCCTACACCATCCAACACTTTCCCTACTTCTGCACCTTCCTGGAGTTAGAATAGTAAATTGCACCCCTACACCATCCAGTACTTTCCCTACTGCAGCACCTTCCTGGAGTTGGAATAGTAAATTGCACCCCTACACCATCCAACACTTTCCCTACTGCAGCACCTTCCTGGAGTTAGAATAGTAAATTGCACCCCTACACCATCCAACACTTTCCCTACTGCAGCACCTTCCTGGAGTTGTAATAGTAAATTGCACCCCTACACCATCCAATACTTTCCCTACTGCAGCACCTTCCTGGAGTTAGAATAGTAAATTGCACCCCTACACCATCCAACACTTTCCCTACTTCTGCACCTTCCTGGAGTTAGAATAGTAAATTGCACCCCTACACCATCCAATAATTTCCCTACTGCAGCACCTTCCTGGAGTTGGAATAGTAAATTGCACCCCTACACCATCCAACACTTTCCCTATTGCAGCCCCTTCCTGGAGATAGAATAGTAAATTGCACCCCTACACCATCCAACACTTTCCCTACTGCAGCACCTTCCTGGAGTTGGAATAGTAAATGGCACCCCTACACCATCCAACACTTTCCCTACTGCAGCACCTTCCAGGAGTTGGAATAGTAAATTGCACCCCTACACCATCCAACACTTTCCCTACTGCAGCACCTTCCTGGAGTTAGAATAGTAAATTGAACCCCTACACCATCCAAAACTTTCCCTACTGCAGCACCTTCCTGGAGTTAGAATAGTAAATTTTACCCCTACACCATCCAACACTTTCCCTACTGCTGCACCTTCCTGGAGTTAGAATACTAAATTGCACCCCTACACCATCCAACACTTTCCATATAGTTGTAGCTTCCTGTAGTAAGAAAAAAAAATTTGACTAACTGAAACTCAAATTTTATATCTTTTGGTGTTATATTAACAAAAAAAAAAGAATATGCTTTGTCTAACATATTGATGGTTTAAATACAATGATCCTTAAAAATGCCTTGTTTTTTGGAAATCGGTTTCCTTGTGGAGGCTTCTAGAGTGGAATTGGCCTGGTGGCTGGAGTTGTCAGTTATGTGAAGGACAGAATCCTTGAACAGAGTGACAAATAATTGTCTGGAAAAATAAAAAGATAGAAAATGAAATAACTTAACGTTGTTGACAGATGCAAATTTTGATTAACTTTTGAAAATTAAGACATTGAATATAACTACTAGTACTTTACATTTTCCCTACTGCAGCACCTTCCTGGAGTAAGAATAGTAAATTGCACCCCTACACTATCCAATACTTTCCCTACTGCAGCACCTTCCTGGAGTTGGAATAGTAAATTGCACCCCTACACCATCCAACACTTTCCCTACTGCAGCACCTTCCTGGAGTTAGAATAGTAAATGGCACCCCTACACCATCCAACACTTTCCCTACAGCTGCACCTTCCTGGAGTTAGAATAGTAAATGGCACCCCTACACCATCCAACACTTTCCCTACTGCAGCACCTTCCTGGAGTTAGAATAGTAAATTGCACCCCTACACCATCCAACACTTTCCCTACTGTAGCACCTTCCTGGAGTTAGAATAGTAAATTGCACCCCTACACCATCCAACACTTTCCATATAGTTGTAGCTTCCTGTAGTAAGAAAAAAAAATTCGACTAACTGCAACTCAAATTTTATATCTTTTGGTGTTATATTAACAAAAAAGAAGAATATGGTTTGTCTAACATATTGATGGTTGAAATACAATGATGCTTAAAAATTCCTTGTTTTGTGGAAATCGGTTTCCTTGTGGAGGCTTCTAGAGTGGAATTGGCCTGTGGCTGCAGTTGTCACTTATGTGAAGGACAGAATTCTGGAACAGAGTAACAAATAATTGTCTGGAAAAATAAAAAGATAGAAAATGAAATAACCGAACGTAGTTGATAAATGCAAAGTTTGATTAACTTTTGTAAATTAAGACATTGAATATAATTAGTGGTACATAACACTTTCCGTAATGCTGCACCTGCATGGAGTTGGACTAATAAATTGGACCCCTACACCATCCAACACTATGCCTACTGCTGCACCTTCCAGGAGTAAGAATAGTAAATTGTACCCCTACACAATCCAACACTTTCCCTACTGCTGCACCTTTCTGGAGTAACAATAACAAAAGGAATGACTATTCCATTGTGGAATTTATTACATTGAAAATTTAAAATACCTTTTTTCTGTGGCGGATTGTTTTCTTGGTTCTTGGTTCTGGTGGCTGCTGGATTAAGTTTTTTTTTAAATGGATTTATTGCAAAAAGATTCAACGGTATGACTGTGGAAATATAAATAAATATAAAAAAAATTTACTTGTGCTACGTTGCTTAAAAAAAAAAAAAAAAAAAATAGTTGTAATTCAGGTAGTTTATTTTACTCTATATCACATAATATACTTTTAATGCTGCTGCATTACAAATGAGTATGAGTAACAAACGGTAATGCTAAACATAATACACTTTCAAGGCATTATTAATTAAGAGTAATAAGGGATACCCCTACATCAAAATTGCTTTTAGGATGCAGTGTGAATGTGTGAATAATTAATATAATCTCCTTTACCATACAACATTTTTGGTTATGGAAAAAATGTATTATAATAAAAAAACAATTGCAATTTAAAAACATTTACCTTCTCAATATAAAAGGTGTGTCAATTAGGTTGAGGTGAAGGACAATTAGGTAGAAGAGTTCTTGAATTAGGAAAAATATCAAGTTTCTGTTTTTGGAAAAGAAAGTAGATGATTTAAGTTGAGAAATATTTTTAGTGATTTAAAAATAATAAATAGTTGATTTTATAAGTTAATTTAAATTTTATAAAAAAATTGTTTGTATGAAAAGAAAACATGAATTACGCTAAAACATGGTGTTAAACTATATTAGTAACTTACTAGTAGTTGCAAACTTTCAATGGTTTTCCAAAAGATTCTAGTGTTCTGACGTTGGAGGTCGCAGTGGAGGTCTCAGAGGGTCAGGTTTTGACGTCTGGTCTCTCTGGTAGTTGATAATCAACTGATTGCAAAATGGTGTCTTCCTGGTATTTATAAGTTTTAGTCAGTGTCACTATTAATTTTTTTAAAAACTGCGTTCGTTGCGGTTTTTAGTATACTTTAATATTCTGTGGAAAATGATAATTTAAAATGCATTTACAAATGTATTGTTTACATTAATTTGCTCCGTTTTGGCATCCATTTTGGAACATGTCTTTTACTATTGTTTTCATAAAAAAGTGTTGTAGGACAAGATTTACCAGTGAGATGGATAAAATGGCGCCTATGTTTATGTGTCTTCTGTTTTACTCTGTTTACTTATTTTCCGATATATTCATGATAAAAATGTGTATGAACTGTTGTTTAAATTTTCGTTATGTGTTTTAAACTGTGAAATGTGTGAAAACGGATTTTTGGGGGAAATGGGAGTAGTAATTTTAATACCCGAGTATTAATTTTAATACTCGAGTATTAATTTTAATACTCGCCCATTGAATTTGTCATGTATTTCAGTTAATTTACGTACAGTTGTTCTCCACATTTTAATACACTTCCCCACCCTAAAACCCCTAATTTCCCTGCATCCCGTGCCAGATTTTATTGTACTTTTTAATAAAAAAAATTTTTTTTTGCGTTGTAATGGTATGCGTTGTAATGGTTTTCGTTGTAATAGCACTTTTAAGTATTTTAATCGGTGTAGCGTTGTAAAAGTATTCGTTGTAAAGTAGTGCGTTGTAGTAGTGCTTGCGTTGTAAAAAATGCGTTGTAATGGTAGGCGTTGTAATAGCATGCGTTGTAACGTCATACATCCGAGATCAGGTAATCAACAACAGACGTAGTGTATCTGTAATGACACTAATCAATAGAGCACTATGCATATAAAAAGATAGGACAGGTCTATCTGTTTCTGTGAGGAGTCTATGCCATGAATGTGGAGACTCCACAGTTGTAAATATACTTCTAGTAAAACTTACTTGTGCATACCAATAAGTCGTAAACTTATACTAAACCATACGTTCACGTTTGTGAATCAGGCCCATAACACATATGAAGACTATAAACCACGAATTAGGAACAGCATACACACACCAAATCAAACAGCCAAAACTGTGAAAATTGAAATATATGGTCAGGGGGCTTTTTGAGAGGGTGGGTAAATGTGGAAACAAAATTTAACCTCAATAAAAATCCCTGTAGATAATCCCAAGGATTATCCTTTAATATATGTAGATCTAGAGGATAATTAAAACCTATTTTGACACACAGGATTAGGTAGTATCACTGCATCTGTAGGGGTCGGCATGTTTCTGCCTATAAACTGTCCTTTTTGCGATTCCCAGGCGTTCTTCAGGAAACCAGATTCCAATTGTCTTGACTCCTGCTGTAAACGAATTAACAATCATACATCATCAGGCACACAATACCTATCAGCAGGGTCCTGTGAACCAGCAAATGCTGAAATTGCATGCTTTATGGGTTCTTCAAAGTTGCAAAAGATATGACATATAAAGTCATTATTAAAACCACTCAAGGGGAGGGATAGACAGATCAGACAAATAAATAATAATAAAAATACATGAAGTTGTTTGTGTCTGTGATAACTGTTCGTAACCATACGTTCACACAGGTTTGCTGCACACAGCAAACCACTCCCAACCTATGTGGATAGTGTATAGCATGCCTTACTGCAACCATACAGTTCATCATTCTCTTACCCTTACAACTGCTATAGAGGGCCCCATGGAGTGGCTGGCGGGAAACTCCTGGAAGACACATAATGGAAAAAAAACATCTTTTATTTTATTTTATTTATTTATTTGAAAGGTTTTATATAGCGCTGGCTAGACCCGGAGTGCTTTACATGGGTATCAGACCATAGTTGCAGGTTACATCGTTACAAAGGTTACACAGTATAAGAGGATAGCTACATAGTTACATGTTAGGTCGAGACAAACAATAGGGACATCTACATGAGGGAAAAATCATGCAAGGGGAGAGATTATGGAGAGAGGGGGTAGGAGCAGGGGACATAGACAAAGAATGAAGGAGGGAAAGAGGAGGGGGAGGGTAAGAGACACAGCATGAAAGAGGTAGGGGAGGGCGACGGGGCACAAACCGGTAGACAAGTAATAGCTGCGTCCAAAGTCCAGAAAACTGTGATCTCAGGGGAAGTGGTATAATTCCCCCATCTCCGTTATGAGAGGTTCCCTTTACGCAGTGGACTCTCTCAGAGGGGTCTCTGAGACTACAAGACCTACCTACTGGATCCTTCCCCAAAAAGGGGAGATTGAGTGCTTTGGCAAGGGGCGCCATACCATACCTCCACTGTGAGTGGCTCCCTTGACACTGTGGACTCTCTCAGAGGGATCACTGAGACTCCAGAGTATAAATATTGGATCTTTCCCCAACAAGGGGAGAAAGAGTGCTTAGTAAAAGAGCATAAGGGACAGGGGGCTAGGCGGCGTAGCATGCAAGGGGAGAGATTCAGGGGACAGGGGATAGGAGCAGAGGAAGTAGACAAAGAATGAAAGAGGGAAAGCGGTGGGGTAGGGTGAAAGACAGAGCATGAAAGAGGAGAGAGAGGGTGAAGGGGGTACAAACCGGTAGACGAGTAAAAGCCGCGTCCAAGGTCTGGTGAGCTGTGATCTCAGAGGAAGTGGTATCATTCCCACATCTCCACTGCGTGGGGCTCCGTTTTCACAGTTGACTCTCTCAGAGGGGTCTCTGAGACTCCAAGGCCTACCTACTGGACCCTTCCGCAACAAGGGGAGAGGGAGTGCTTTGGCAAGGGGCGCCATACCATACCTCAACTGTGCGTGGCTCCCTTGACACTGTGGACTCTCTCAGAGGGGTCACTGAGATTCCAGAGCATGAATATTGGATCTTTCCCCAACAAGGGGAGAAGGAGTGCTTAGTCAAAGGGCAACAAGGGACAGGGGGCTAGGAGGCGGGTCGGAACTGGTAGGTCAACAGAGGCGGAACAAACGGCAAAAGAAAAAATTACATTAGTTACAGAAAGATAACAAATTCAATATCAGTGTAAATGAGCGATCCAGGAAAAGAGGAGATCCACGAAAGGCAGGGGTCAGGGAGAACAAAGGGAGGGAGTCGGCGAGTTGAAGAATCCCACAAGGAAGAGATACAGATAGCAGAAAAGGAAATGTATATGTTGTAGAGTCACTCAGGGAAGAGATGCAAACGGGAAAGCTCAAAATCACAAAATAGTGATATTAAGTACAAAGAACTACTACATATACTACTGGTTAGAGTTGTAACTATGCAAATAGTAAATTCACTCAGGATTCCATTTTCTCAACAATTAGGCTAAAAACGATTGTATATTACTTATCTACAGAGTGAACTGAGAAATAAGACATCCAAGGGGGTAGAGAGAGGGAGGGGGGAGATGAGATAGGTGATAGGAAAGACAGGGGCCTGGGGGGAGACAGAGATAAGGCAGTACGGCCGAGGAGCAATGTCTGAGGGTCGGCAAGATGAAGTCCAACGGACCGAGGGAGAGGACAAGAAACAACAAAATGGTGGCTCCATGTTGTGTGTATCGAAGGACAGCCATGATAGGAAAATCGAACAAGCATTAGCATAGATAACATAGCTATAACATAGATCGAAAGTGACAATAACTGACACACCAGCGCCATCTTGGGGTCAGGCTCTTGTTAATATAAAGATCATCGTGGAGACAAAATCAATGACACGCTCCTCTTAATCAACATCTGTAAAGAAAATGATATTCACGCACGAGGAAATGTGTCCACCCCCGCAGGTTCTCAGCACTTACTTCATCATAGATATTACCCCCTGTTGCACCTACATAGTCTGGCAAACCCTTTGCATAGTGACACATTATGTTGCATAGTCTGAAATTAACCATGAGTAAATGTGTGTGTAAACTGTACCCCCTCTTATAGATTACAAAATGTGGGAAGAAGGTAATTTAAATGGCTGAGAGGGTAACAGAAATCTTTAAGCCATCTAATATTGATTTGAAGCCATGGTATTTCATCATTAAAGCCATCAATATGTGTCCATCGCTCCAATTTGGTAAACAGAATTTGTAAAAGGTTGCTCTAGTGGTCTACAGCCACTTTCTCAATAGCCACTCACCTGATGTCATTCTCATTATGATTTATTCGTTAAAAAAAAATTGTCATTTTGGTGGAACTTTCTTTATACCTAATGTTGATCTGATGTTCATTGATTTTGATGCGTATCTTCCTGGAACTCCACTACTATCCATCTAGTTTAAATTCTGAGTGTCCCACACATGTCTGGGAATGGAGCATTATGGACCCTGAATTGAAGCGAAATTCACACTAATTCAGTAGTTTCACCCCAATTTTTGTCACTTCTTTGCCTTTGTTTAGTTTATTCAGGTATGGAGGACACAATTATGTAACGGCCCTTTTTGCTTTAATTTCTTACGTTCTTTCCCTCAATTGGATTTTAAGGTCTGCCAGTATGTGATAAAGTGACATAATGCAAAAACACACCACAGAGATGGGAGGAATGAGGCGAAAGACTCTGATAAGCCCAGGAGGATGCATCGTGATTAAAAGGATTGGACATGTACATTTAAGCTTCACTTATCCTGGTATTGAAAAACTCAACATTACTTTTTCAATAATGTGAGGCCTACCCCTCACATAGGATAATATTGAGTTGCCTTATTACATTTACTAAGTGCTAATGTTTGATTTGGAGCAAGTAGGAAATTCATGTTTAGTGTCTGAAAAATAATAATCCGCTTTAATTGTAAAGTCAGATTTTAATTCACTATTTTGAAAATGCCACTTTTGGAAAGTTAGCATTTTCCAGCCCTACTGAGTTGTAGAAGCTCTTTAAGGAGCGAGAATGCATGCAGGCAGGAGGGCTACAAAGTTGGACTTCCAGATAGCCCTCCGTGCATATCATAAGGTCAAGAGTATGCAGTCCACACCTTAGTAGCAAGAGGATGACAATCCTGAGAAGGATTCATATGTAACTTTGTAGATTTCTATTGCCTGGCTTATCATTCAAGAGAGTATCCTGGTGCTGTCCATGGGCATAGGGAGATTGAGTGATTTGCCCAGAATCACAGGATGTTGAGCCAACATTGAGACTCTAACTCAGATCCCCAACTCCCGAGTCAGCAGCTCTGCACTCTGCACCTCATTCTACCCTATGGATGGCTGGACTTGGATGAGAAGGTGGCGGAGGGCCCAGCCCTGGGTCCTAAACTGGAGGAGCACATCTCTCACCCCCACTAGAGGAGCCCTACAGGAGGGAAGGGAGTAGAGTGTCTGCTTGGGGTCTGCCCCCAAAGAATCTGGAGGACAGGTTGACAAAGAGGGAGCTCAAACTGGAGGTGGACAAGATGAAACTGGAAGCAGAAGAGAGAAGGACTGAGGCAGAGACAGTCTTGACCAAAGAAAAGGTTGAAGCAGAGAGAGCCATGACCAAAGAAAGGGCTTGAGAAGAAAGAACCCCAAACTAACTAAATGCTGTGACTAAGAGGGCTTTATGTTACGGGGAGGTGCATTATATGTTTGCTTTTCCTCTCTTCACTAGCCCCCGTCTCAAACAATGGGAAAAACGCGTTCTGCATTTCAGAAGACCTTTTAAATAGTGGTTGGTGGCAAACTCTGGTGTGCCGGTGGAGTTGGTGGAGCTTTTGTCACTCTACGCTCTGCTAGGAGAGTGGAGTTTGAAACAAAAAATCTCCATCAACGACAGGCGGAGAGGAGTTTATCTAGTTTACCGGTGGTTACCGAAGATAATATGAAAGTAGAAGAAACAAGATAGATATGGAGCAGTAACTCAAAGAAGTAACAAATATCTTTCAACTCACCCTGCCTCTGAAGATGGTACCCCCTCGAAATAATATAAGCCTCATCGCCAAACCAAATAGTTTACATGCACTTCAATTAAGTGGTCACTTATCTTGTAACTTTCATCAACCCCTGTCTGTAACCCCTACAAAATATTTTGCCTCACTAAACTTAATATGGTAAATAATTATGTGATTTAACCCTTTTGGTGACAGGTCGCATAACCACCAATACTATGGCTGATCATATTCCATGAGTTGTCGGAGAGAGGGAGGTACTGCTAATGGTCAACTCTGATTGGAACAGTGGGAGTACCTTAGCCAAACCTAATGTGCCACAGAGAATGCTGATTGACTGTGGAGTCTGTATATGCATGTGTCTGTGCCGTCACAACTTAATAAACAATACCACATGCAAAAAACCTACACATACAATGAAACTTGATTCCAGGAGCTAATTCGATTGTTTGCCTCTCTCTGAAAGTCCGAGTGGGTGCCATGGAGTGTGACTCTTTTCTTCTGCTCCTTCTGTTGCTCCTGAGATAGTTGGGCAGAGAGTGAGTCTTTCCAGTAGAGTAGACTGTCCTCCCAGCCCTGCGGTTGACATGAACGAACTGAGAAGTGTGCGCTGGAAGGTATACATGTCTCTGTGCTCATTCAGTCTTAGGCCTCTGTACTCCGTCTTTGATAGCTAATAGGATGACAGAGTTGTTGCTTTTATATTCTAGGTTCATATATAGAACTTACGTGTCACATCTGAGTACTTCTAAGAGCAATGGGCACAAAGGGTCAGCTGATGAAGGACGCTTACTGTCAGGTCAGGTGCCTCTAATGAATGCACTGACTTTAACAATAGTGGCTACACTTACAGTGCACTGGATCCTAGAAGACTGTAGTCCTTTATTTGTGTCCATCTCACTGATTCCTTCCTTGTTTTGCTTGGTCCAGAAGTTTGGGAGCATCTACTGTAAAGTGACTCAGTGTTTTTTTGACTTCCCCTCTTACTCTGCACCAAGTAGGCAGAGCGTTTTGTTGTGTGGGTATGAATGGAAATACATACCCGAGAGGTGATGTGTGTTTCATGATTGTTTGCAGTAGTATGTATATATAGGCTCCCTCGCACAGGGCTAGTCGGCGGCAGACTAGTTGCTGGAGAGGCTGTCTGCTGGGACAAGAGAGGTAAGGCTTCCATACGGCGACATTCCATCTGGTTCTTAAGGGATGATACGTATTCATAGTGTGTGTGGGGGGGGGGTGCCATCATGCTGCCTGTATGGTACCACTTACCTTGACCAGTGCACTTTCAAATCACGATCTGAATGAGCCGGATGGCGCTCAGCACGATAAAGAAACTCATTCTGATGTTGACGCTAGTGTAAAGATCGTGAATGCTTATGGATTTGTTTATCCCAAACACGAAATAAATACCCTAGACGCAAATAAGTTAAAATAAAGTATTACGGGCGGCATTCCGCTGTAAGCAGAACTCAGCGGAATTTCACTGAGTTTTTAGATAACTCCACAGAATTTTGCTAAGTAAAACTCAGTGAGTTACACCCATCCCTACTTTTAAATATTATTTCTGAGACACTTCAAAGGAAATGGAACTTCCCCGCGCTAGTGTGCCCTTACTCAATACAACAACTGTGAATGAGACACACCATATTATCAGCATAACGCTTTCTATGTTTATTTTTAGAGTAAAACACCTGTGTTTGGCTCAAGGGTTGACATTCTCAGAGCTGTTAATTTTCCCTTCTATGCGCAGTCGCTAATCTAATCTAAACTTGCTTCTCTGAATCCTGGTTATTGTAGTGTGTCTGGACTGTTTAACATATTCTATCGTGGCCTGCGTGAACATAATACCCTGCAGCACACTTCAGTACACCATGTTTCGGGCCTGAGCTTTGTATGCATCACTTACATTTTTAGGTCGAACGTACTGGACAGCATTTGCTCTGTCTGTTTTGAGGTATAATGAGACTTACCAAGAAGAAAGAAGGGCTTGGATACCAACCATTGCTTACCACTTGTTGGATTACGTTTTTGCTTTTGCATGAAACACTTCCCTAGAATGTAAGTGTTTTTGAGCTGTCTCCCGTGTGTATGTCTCTCTCCAGCACTCTGTGTTGCTCTCTGTTTCTCAACTGCTTTGCCCTGCATGGTTTCCTCTTGTGTCCACCTGCATGCTTCTCACCATTGCTTCCGTAACCCGTGCCCTCCCTGTTGCTTTCCACCAAACCCTATATTACTTTATTTTACACCCGCCTTTTGCTTTTGAGTCCCCTCTAGTCCTCCTCCCCTGTTGCTTTTACATCTCCTCTTTTGTTGCTTTAGCATTCCCCACTACCCACCGCCTGCCGGGTTGCTTTGCCCTCCTCCCCACCATCCCCTATGTTGCTTCCTCTACCCACACCCTTCCCTGTTTTGCTTCACCATTCGCCTCCCAACATTCCTCACATTACTTCACCATTCCCCCACCCTCCCCATATTGTTTCTGCTCCCACCTCCTCCCCTTTTAAAGAAAACACTTTTGTGTGTTTTCTTTTCTTTTTGGTACCGATCCAATTTCGATCAGTAACTAAGGCCTGATTACCACTTTGGCGGTCTTCCGACTGCCATCATATCGGTGTCAGATTCACAGCTGCCGACTAGGTGGTCCGCCCTCCATATTACGATGTTAGCAGTTTGTAGTACAAGGGACCACCAGAGCACAGATGACACCGCCAGCCATTCACTGACCCTGTTGGCGCCAAAATCCAGGTAAGTCACTTTTGCACCATTTGCCTATTGGCTGGACTAGGCACATATGTTCCATACTCCAGCAATGGGAAGGTACTAGTAAAAGGTGTTTTTCATGTGTCATGCATATGTGTACGCTGCAGTCAAAATATACACACCAGCATCAAACCGTATGAACAAATATACACTGCCATCAGAAACACCGCCGCCGGCCCATCGGGAACATTGTAATATGGCAGGCGGGAGGCCGCAGATGTGGTGGTCTTCTTGGGGCTGCCACAGTGGCGGTACGGTGGTAAGAAGACCAAACTCTTAATTGGGCCGTGAGATAAACAAGCATTGGCATAGCCAATAGGTCTCGCCTTTGGGACCTTTTAAGTTTTTGCCATGCAACAGTTGTTGTTGCACCAAGGATATTGTGCTGCATAACTAAATACTTATAAGGTCCCAAAAGCGAGACCTATTGGCTATGCCAATGCTTGTTTAATGTGCTGCAAAAGTACAAACTGCAGTAAAACTCGTTATATAAAGTGAATCTATTAATGGTGAATGCATATTTTCTACAGGAGCTTGTAGTAAAGGGTGTTTCTTCTTTGTTTCATTTACCTCACCATTAAGGCCGTCTCATATTAGCCCCCTCTTGTGCTTCTCCTCCATCGAACCATATCTGCTGCATCATAATGACAAACCCCATAAGGAGAATCTTTGGAGCATGAGTTTATTCAATAACGTATCACATGGTTGATTTCTGGTCGCAACAATTTGATTCAAGTTTTCGTCATCTTCTTTATATCGCATAGACAGGGAAACAAACAGATACAGTCTTTTGCACAACTGGGAGACGGACTAGTTGAGAATGTTATGTCAGGGTTAGAAGAAAAAATGGATCTGTACCTGTTGAACCCTGAAAGTGTTGCGTCTTGATCAACACATTAGGTGCTGTTTTTGCTTAGAATCAATGAAGCCAAAGGGGAATTATGTCATAGGGAAAATTCCACTACCTTAATTCTGGGGTTAAATCCCACAAAGAGATAGAACCAGGGAGTTGTGCGAAATGTAGAGATACATGCGAATTGTAGAGTCTCCACTTGTGTATAAAGATAAACCTCTGCTTATGTTTACATGATAATATACACCTGAGTCCACATTTTTTCCCATATGTAGATAATTGTCCGTTTTGGATTGCCATTCATTGTTTCACCACAAGGGTTCTACAACCAGAAGCTAGACGGCCATTCTGTTATTTTGCCATAGATGTTTTATACAATCACGTCCTTGTTAAATCAAAGATTGTTATGGTCGCATCCTATCCACTTGCTTAGAGGTTTTGATTTGTAAAATAAAATGTGGTTTAAAGCATTGTTTTTTCCTTTTTTTAACGTGAGAGAAAATGATGGCTCTGGGGAATTTTCGGTCGGAACCAGGTCTGTGTAATTAACCTTTCGTATGGTTTTGTCCTCAATAGTTTTAAATTCCGGACAGGTACAGGGTTAACTTGTGGCCTCTGTGTTTCTTTCCCAGCCCTCCCTCCTCCGGAGTCTCGCAGGTATAGCAGCTCGGGGAATTGAAAGCGAGGAGCGGTAACGTTAATTTGGCACAATCCTCAATTAACAGAGGAACAGCATGAAAGTGTTGACAGGACACGCTCCCTAATTGCCATCCAATGAACCGCGCAGGCCACCGAGCACAGTGTGCAGGGGGCGGCTTCAGGGTAGCTGCAGCACAGACCTTTCCCTGGCAGCAGGAAGCACAACCCTACTTGTCTGTTAGAGGCGCACGCTCATTTTCAGATTCTTAAAGGGTTTATTTCAATTTTTTTTTACAAAAGACGTAATATTGTTATGGTCAAATCTCCCTTATACCAAAATTTCAAAACTGTGCTTGCTGCCAACTATCAAAGATATTGTACCCTCTATTCAAGTTTTCGCGAGGCATAAATTGGCGTAGCAATGGGGGCGTGGCTCCTGGGTTTTATTGCAATCAATGGAAACTGGCTTCCCAAGCTCCTGACTGGTTCCTAATAAACATAATTGGGTTATTGTGGGCCCCCACATCCATGGGCCCAAGTGCCACTAAGGACAGCTGTGCTCATTGGACAAATGGAAAACGTCTTGTATATGTGAGAGATATCGACTTTCCAATGTATTTTCGTCATTTAATAGAGCAGTGTGGCAGCTCTGCAGCATGGCTAAAAGCTATTTAAACGACCATTGGCAAAGCTGATAGGTCTCGGCAATGGTGGAGCGCCGAGCAATTGGCATAGTCAATGGTATAGGTCACATAGGATCCCCAACAAACATCACACCTTCCTGTGCATTTCATTGTAGAAAAGTACATATTTGATTGCCTCAATGCAGCCTATTCGGGCAAGCACGCTGTTGGCAGCAGGATAATCGCCAGCCCAAGCTGGTATTGTTGTGGTTGTCACCTACAGCTGTAGATGGTGATGTAAGGCTGGAGGACACGCAGGGTTTTCACTCCTGAGGCATTCAAGCAGCCCTTGCTTTATACCACCGGGAAGCGACACAGCACACTAAGACACACGGAGGGCTGTGGGGGCTGCTAGCACAAGCACTTACATTTCACTGCCGTTCAGTGCTCAACTGTTACTGTGGGCGAGTTGCGGTGGGAGGTAGCAACAGAGCAGCAGGGACACTCCCCACTCAGAGCTGCCGCCCTTCGTCCAGTTGAGCAGGAGGTGCAGTGAAGCAGCTGAACGCAACATGGCAGAAGGAGCTGGCTCTCCAGGAACTGCTTCCGAAGACAGGGTAAAAGGGAACAGGGGAGGGCGGGCTTAAATAACAGAGAGCACAGCGTGCACCATTGACCGCTACATGAAATATGATGGAAGAGCGGAGTCAGTGGCCCGCCATCTTAATTGAGGCAACAGATACGACCATTAAGATAGCATTACAGCGATTTGAAGAGAGATGATCCTTTACTGAAAATGCAAACAAATTGTGCATGAGGATGTTAATTTCAGTGAATGCAGTATAATGCCAACATCTTGAATAAGGCAGAAGCAGACTGTAGCATTCGAAAAATTGATTATTAGGAGAGGTTGACTGTTCATAAGCCGCATGTGTTTTTTATAATGCTGCCTTCTTGTGTGAGGCAGACTGTAGCATTCGAAAAAATACATATTAGGAGATGTTGTTGGTTTGTAAGCCATGAGTCTTTTTTTAAACCAACTCACAGCTAAAATAACAGCAATTACCGAGCACAGGGCCGGGGGGAAGTGGGAAGGCTCCTCGTCCGTCTTAGATTCCGGCTGGAGATTTCTTCCATGTTGAGATCTGTTTCTGGAGAAGGAGCACGCTCTTAAAGAAGTACAAGCATTGGCCGCGCGGTAGTAAAAGTAACGCCGCGCGGCCTTAAAAGCGAAAGTGATCGCGATCGTGATGACGCGCTAAAGCATGAGTTTTCAAAGTGCTGTTGAAGGCTAGCAGTTTGCGCGTGCACGCTCGTGTGAACACAAGCGCTAGGCCAGCCAGCAGCACTTTGAAAACTCACCTCCAAAATGTCTCTCCGAGCCAGCGCATGCGCTGGGCTCAGCGAGACCTAAAAAGCACATTTGTCATATTGTAGATGCGCGCATGCTTGGTGAGCACTCCTACAAAATAATGTGGGTGGACAAATGCTTTTTGTTTTTACTTTAGCCATGCTGCACAACATTGTGGATGCTGTGCATGTAGGACGGTGGGTTCTCAGTAGGTGGAGGTAGGTACTTTAAGCAAGTAAAAATACCACAATCACTAATAAGGTCCAGTCCATACTCAATAAATGAATCCTTGCTCAACCCTTGGTAGCTTGGCAGACGAGCAGTCAGGCTTAACTTAGGAGACAGTCGCGAAAAGCATTTCATATCAACCAAGCAGTAAATAAGTAAAAGACACAACAAAATAAAAATCCCAAACTAATTTGGAACAATAGAGAATATTTGTATCTTTGAAATGACACAAAAATGACAGAAAACCAATGTAGGGAACCGGAGATATGAAATTTTAAAGAAGAAACTGCAATATAGCACCTAAAAGAATAAAGCAAACTGCAGCTATTTGGCTGTGCTTGACCAGGTCAAATCTAAAAATTCAAGCCTACTGCAATGTAGCGCAGCCGGATACAGTCCAGATAAGTACCGCTGAAGTTTTACCTTCTCAAGAATTGTAACAAGAGTCCTACTTGCGGGGCAGATATTCTCTGACAGCAAGCAGAGCTTTGCTGGCCATAGTCCACGAGGCACGAAAAACCACCAGGCACCACGAACAGATGTGCTGGAGCCTTGCTGTCACGAGCGGCAATACTTGCTGTGCAAAGAGATGAACTTGTGGCGGCTCACACTGATTCTTTGGACAGGTAGCACAGTTCCAGTACAAACAGGCTCATTCATGTTTGCGAAGAGCCCAAAGCCTTGATTTTAAGGGCTACAGATCCACACAAGGGCCCACATCCTGAGAGGCGCCTCTGTGGGGTCAGGAACTTGTTGCAGATGGGTCAAGGAGCAGTAGGCAAGTTGGTTATTGGTTCCTTTGGTGAGATCAGTGTCTTCTAGAGCTGACCAAGGGTTCAGCTGGATTGCCACTCAGGGGCGAGAACTCAATCTCCCACAATGCGCCAGTGTAGTCCAGGAAAATCTAGGTTTAGCTTGCCTTCTGGAGTAGTCCACTATTTGGTTGTTGCAAGCGGCTTCTTCCAGCACTTTTCTACCTGCTGTTGCTTAGGGAGGCCACTTCTTCTCCTTTAAGACAGGCACAGTCCTTTCTCTGCGGAGTTTTTAGAGTGCAGCAGCTGCGATCCTTCAGATTGCAAGACTTCTGTGGTGCAGTCCAAGATTCTAGCAGGGCAGTCCTCCCTCTCTTGTTGCTCCAGGCAGTGTTCTGAGGGGCTTCTGCAGATCTCACATATGCATTCCCTATTCTGGGATGGCAAGAGGGGAAACCCCAATCAATGGGGTTAAAGTTGCCACCTTCTGCTATGACCAATTCCTGGGAAATTTAGTTATTAGTGATCCAGCATTCTCCAAAAATTATAATAGAAAAAATATTTCCTCGGAGTGTATGTCTGGTTAACTCAACCCACGGGTGTGGCTACCTTTTCCCCACACTCCCCTTCCAGCCTCTCTCGTAATCTAATTAGAGGTGTTCTATCTGGCTGGGGAACAAGGTTGGCCTAAGTTCAGTGACTTTTGTTCTTCTACCTTTGAAGTTCAGTTTATTTTCCCAGCCCCTCCCTGTCCCTGGATTCTCCAGGAAGCAAAATCTGCTCCCACCAAATGGTGGCATTGTTTCAGCCCCAGACCTCGTCACACCTACTCAGGGAGCAGCTTGGTTCAGGCTGTGAGAGGCTGGGCAATCGGAAGAGGCTGCTACAGGGCTGTTTTAGGTAACCTTAGGATAGTAAGTTCTAACACGACTGTCCTGCAATAGTTATAATAAATCTGACTTTGGCAAGTTGCTGGATTTATTGTAACTATTGTTTTGATACTTTAAATGATGCTATTAGCTAGCGCCACCCAAAAGTTAGACTTTATTAAAATGTAATAAAGCCTTTCCATGCTAGCCTATGGGGCTAATAGCACTACGATGTGAAAAGACAACTTTGGCCGTTTTTCCCCACCAGGGCATATAAAACATATTCTATATTGCCCCTGCTTATCATAACAAGGCACCCTACACTTGGGGTACCTAGGGCAGACCGTAGGGGTGACATATATTTAATAAAAAGGTAGTTTTGGACTTTGGAATTGCCTTTAATGCCAAAGACGAATTTGAATACATTTTTATTGTAATATCAGTCTGCCATGCAAGTCTGGCTTTAAAATTATACCAGATACCTCAGTACTGCACACTTGAGTGCATTAAGTCCACTGGGGTCTCTAAACCTACATTTTCTACCATGTACTAGGAACTCACAGGCACGTTGTCTTGGCCAATTATAAAAACACTAATTTCCATATATACCTTTTAAGGACAGAGCACTGGTCCTCGGTCTGATTAGCAGTGGCCAGGGCCCTTTCAAGTTCAGTAAGCACCAGTATCAGTCAAAACATGGAGGTGATCATGGGAAAAAGGAGGCCTTTCCTACAGTGCAGCATTGCTAAAATCCATTGGCAAAGCCAATAGGCCACAATATGAAACCTAATTTCTTATGCAATAATTCAAATAGGCTGATTGAGGCTCTTTGCCACCTAGACATCAGGAAAAAGTCAGTGAGAGTCAGGGTATACTGTAATGTGCTATGTAACTTTGTTGCTGCTATTTGATGTGGTTGTGTTAGATTTTGTTGTGTTGGTTGTGCGTTTTGGTTTTTCTCATTGTGTCTTAGTGTTACAAAATTGGCTTCTTATGGCTATAATGTTATTTTATTGTGGTATTCATTTTTGCTGTTGTCATTTTGTTTTGTGTGCGTTTGTTTTTTTTTTGCTACTGAGATTGTGCTGTCTTACTCTGTTGTTTTTAGGGGAATTTGTTCTATATAGTTCATTTGTCGACTTAAACAAATTACTCGATGACTTTATACTATACCAATCAGTCCAAAACCATTTTATAGATCATGCTTTAACTTAGAGCTTCTGTAACAGACAATCCTTAAAGGCCTGATTGGAGTTACTGTCCTCGTCCCTCCCTGCTTTACAGACATCAGAAGATGGCCTTGTCCTGTTGTACTGTATTAAAATATTTCTGAGATGTCACAGGCCATTTGCCTCTGCTATATTACACAAAACAGGACATATATAAGTATTTAGGCATAATAACTCGTTTGCTATGGTTGTAACCACGTGACTAATTTTGTTATAAGAGCATGGCATATTTGGCAACTGTTAAGGCTCATTTTTTGTAAAAGTCCAGATTTGTCAAAATCTATGAAAGTAGCAAATGTATGCTGCTCTTACAAGCTCTAAACGCTCCCCTAATGTATGCTCTATTACCGTTTAATCAGGACAAAGCTAGCACTCCGACACATTTCCAGTGACAAGCGGTGAATCTATGTCCCCCTCAAATGCACTTGTGCTCCTTTATTCCTTTGTCAAAAGTTCCTACATGCTCCAATTGCATCATAATAAATCTCCCAAGTGCAGAAGACGAATGACTCAAAATGTGAACATCTGCAATTGCTATTTTTTTATGAAAAAGAAATGATTTGCTCTTTCCTCACAAAAGGAAAAAATCAATTCCATGGGAAAGTAAAGGGCAAATCAATTGAAGGTGAGAAAGAAAAGGAGCAGAAATCAAAGAAAAGCAACATCTCTCGTAATTGCCCTCTGTGAAAAGGTGGTCTACCGATCTAGAGACATCACAACTCAGATGGACTGTGAAACAACAAGGCTGGCCTTTATTCGGAGTAATGATTACATGCAGTGGGAGAGGAAGCATGAGGCAGTATGCAAGGCTTTGCTGCTCGGTGATAATTCTATGTTGCGTGACTGGCCACACACGCCACCGGTTCTGACCAGTCCTTTAACCCCTCGGAGGGGGTCCACGAAGCACAGGGAGGCACATGCACATATCCACACAGGCACACACACACCTTATAAATGACGCCACCCTCTGCTCTAGATATCAGGACCATTCTCTTCACTGGTAAATGTAGCAATACTGTACTTAGCCATGATTCAGGGACTGTTCAGCTGAGCCACAATTTTCTCAAGAGCTTGCAAGAGAACATAGAGTACAGTGGCGAGATTGGGCTCTTAAAGAAGGATTTACATTTTTTAGAAGAAATTCATCATGCCCCACGTTGCTTCCTTACCTCTTGAACGAGTAGCTGGCATCTCAGTTTACATTTTTACATATATTTAATATAAACCCGTATTACTCTTAGTTGTGTTTCTTTAAATTCGTTATAAGAAAATAGAAATGTATCATATTCTATTTGACAATGCGAGGTTTTTAATTTAAAATTATTACAATTACTAGACTTACTATGCCTTGCCCATATCGTCCATGGTAATTTGCATTTGGTAGTTTATGTATTAGGTAGATCGCATTAGAAAATATAACCTATACTTTTTTGCATTTTAATTAAAAAGGATCTCATATGTGGAGGAGATGTGGCCTAGTGGCTAAAGCTGTTGAAGTTAGAAGTGGGGAGCTTGAAATGTATCCTGGCCTCAACTAATAATCCCATGATTCTTTGAAAATCTCTTAGGTCCTGATTTACAACCTCCACTTGTGAGTAAGTTTACTGTTTGAGTATGTTTACTAATTTTCCGTATTCACAAACTGCACCTTTGTAATAACTTGCACTTTTGCATCACGCCTAGCAGTACACAGACCACCCACTGGTACCGCAACACCCTCTCATAGAAAATAATTAGGATGGGGGCCTAAAATAAAACCTTATAGGGAATTAAATTATTTAAAGTAGTGACAAATATTAATATATATTAATAATGTTTAAAAAATATTTATGCAAATATTTAATTATAAATTATGTGCTAACCTACAAAATATCTTAGAATGAAATAATAATAATATGTACTATAGTTATATAATTTTAACAATAGTTAAACTTACTAAAACGTGTAAATTACCTTTGTGAATCAAGCCCTGAATCTACCCCATCCTAATCTAATTCTTTTAAAAAAATGCTCGAATGCCCGCGAAATTTAAATCAGTTAATCAAAAATGCACAAAAAAGCAGAAAGTGCACAGTGAAACAGTCAACACACATGCACATTTGTAAAACAGACATTAAAAAACATGTCAAAGCCTTTTCCTGTTCCTGAGGTATTTGACACCAGCCCTGCTCTCATTAGCAAAGTGAACCTAAAAGAAATTCAAAACAGATTTAGAATAGCTTTGCAGTAACTTACTGTATTTCTGCTGCACTCCTGAATGTCAGAAATAGTCCAGGAGCCAGTACTTATTTAATCTCTTGTCTCTCTTCCACCACCCTACACATCCTGTCTCACTCTTGCAGATTATTTTTCCTCCCTACTTTCATCCTTTGTCACTGATTTTCTTCTTTCTCTTCCTCTTTTTTGTCTATTTTTTTCACTCTTGCTCTAGGTCAAAGTCTGATGCTGAAAAATATTTCTAAATCTCACAATATGAGTGCTGGTACTCACTATCAGCAACCATTAACACAGATTAAATACTGCTTGAGGAAATCTATTGCCTGGACGGAGGTGTGCTGGATAAATCATTGATAGTGCATAAATGCAAGTCACCTGTGCATCTGCATGGCAGAGATGTGCAGAGTGTGCAGTCAGTGCACCTCCGACACACAAAAAGAACCTCTAAGGCATGTTTATCTGTCCTCAGTGCCAGAATATGGCTGGGGGCACCGTGCTACCCAAATATGTATACCTTAATGCAGAATTACATGCAATCAGGGATCAAAAAACAACACTGTCAAACGAAGTAAAAAAGCAGATTAGTTCCCTTATTCTCTCTCCCTCAAGACCTATTATTTTACTTTGATCCCCCTACCTTATCCTCCACAGACATCCACCAGAAAAAGAAAACCGACTACCATCATGAGTCTATTTGTCAATACCGTTGAAAAGTAAAAAATGTATTCAATTGTTTTTGTTTCGTAAAAACCCAACAGAGCTAGGCATTCTTGGCATGAGTCATAAAGATTGTACTGTGACTTATTTTTGTATTACCTCTGCACATTTCTGTAATTCAGTCATGAGCCTGGAATGACAATTACTCATAGCACAAGTGTGCCTTCCTAGTAGGTATTGGCCCATGCCCTGAATGCATCACATAAAGTGGTGGTGGCTGCATATCGTGTTTGTCTGTGTCAAGCAGTGGTAACCTCACAGGGTCATTTCAAGCAATGTTTCACCATTATGGGAAAAGCAGATCCTTGCACTGACATCCCATGTATGTGTCAAATGTGTGTATATGCACTCAGAGCACATTCATGGTAGTAAGATTCTGTGTGTTGTGAGAGTCTGAGTCAGAGTACGAGGACCAGTGAGATCCATTTGGAAGTCCCTTGTTTTAGATGGCACAAGTTGGGTGATGGAGTATGAGGACAGTTTCCTCCAGACAGTGGAAGTGTATTTCTTTCATCCCTGTACAAAAGGTAAAATTGCCTGACTCTCCTTGATTTCTCCAACTGTTGATTCTATGATGGGCACTGAGGTGAGCATTATGCCTTGTCTTTCTTTATGTTCAACACAGCAGCTTGTACAAAGTGATAGCAACACTACGAATCCCAATGAAGCCATTAATAGAACTGCAAACGCATGCATGTAATGGCCAATCAGTGCTGGGACAATAATGTAATAATTGTAATGACAAATCAGACCGGCACAAAGTCAAAAGTTCAGGCTGACAGCAATTGAACAAAGGCCGGACACAGAGCTAAGTTTGGCCTGCTAAGGATTTGTACCTTGGTATGCAGCGTTGCTTTGCCCGACTTCGCATCATTTGACTTTGGTTGCTACGAGGCTGTGCGACGCAATTTGCAGAGATTTGTGCCATTCTGTGTCAGTTCCAAAGGAGCCTTCAGCTGTTCGGAGAGTCTTTGAGGGGCTTGCGTTGCTTGGTGTCATTTCCGTTGATGCTTCAGATGTGTGGTGAGCCTTAGCGGGGCTTCACGTCACTTTGTGCTGAAAATGATGGAATCCCCTGTTAGGCCAAGAGGAGTTTTCTCTGATGCCTGCAAATGGTCAAGGACTTGAGAAGAAACCTCTTGGAGATCATGAACACACTCCAGCAGAGGCCAGCAGGGCTAAGGAAGATCCAGTTGCAGGCCCATGCAAGTCCAGTGCTCCAGGTTGTACAGAGGCCTCAAGAGCCTGTTGTGACTCTGTAGCTTAGAACAGGTCAATCAGTTGACCCTCAGATTCACTCTGCCTATGATGAAGAGAGCAGGCCCAGTCTTCTTTCTCAGCGATCAGGGCAGTCCTTCTTCTGAGATATTCACAGGTCCATGAATGTACTGAAGAGTCTGTCTGGGGGTCCAATATTTATACCTGGTGACAGCTTTGAAGTGGGAAAAAAGTCTAGACTTTCTCCACATCTGGCTGTGGAATTTCCTTCCTTCTCCATCCTTGTCTCTGGGGATCTGAGGGTGACAACAGTCTAGTGTGAAGACCTTTGTGAGTGTTCTGAGGCAGCCTCTTGAAGTGCAAGTGTGGCAGGTGACAGCTCTGCTCCTCCCATCCTGACAAGATAGTCCATCATGACAACATCTAGTCCCCCTTTGTATCACTTTCTGGAAGAAATACACGAAGGCCAACTGTCAACTACAACTAGTCATGTGATGTGACCCAGTGTGAGAGACTGGGTTACTGATTGAGGGGGGGAACCTACTTTAGCAGCAACCACAGCCTTGGCAGTGTGAGACAAAAACAAACAAACCCCAACTTAACCTGTGTTCAACCCTCTGGTAGCCTGGCACAGAGCAGTCAGGCCTAACTTAGAGGCAATTTGTAAAGTATGTATGCTGCACTTCAAACAGTAATAAGGTGACAAAGAAACACAAGAAGAATCGCACACCAATTTAGACAAATAAAGTTAATTTTAATAAATAAAACAAGACCAAAATGACATAACTCCAATCAGTAGAAGCGGACATATGGAATTCTAAAGACTTAAATGAAATCACGCCAAAAAGCCCAAAGTAGTCAACTAAGCTATCTGGTCATGCGAGACCAAGAGAAAGTCACAAGTTTAGGCCAACTGCAATGGAGCACTGGTCAGATAGAGGGACCGGGTTAGCCCTGCTGAAAAGTTACTTTCTCAGTCCAGTGCATTGAGTAACATTTGCTTTAGACAGGGCTGTGAAGAGCAGAGAAGCGTCACAGACAGTCGTCGATATAGCGCCAAGAGCAGGCATGGGGCCAGGGATGGTCCTTGCTGTAGTGCAGAGATTCTGATGTCATCATGAGTGGGAGGGCCAGAGCTTCTTGGTGGTGCTCACCGTGATGCTGTAGCACGAAGAGTCGGATTGACGGAACTTTGCGTTCAGCGAGTGACAAGGGTTCTATGCCAATGGGCCAATTCATGGTTGCAAAGAGCTCACAAACTTTAAATCTTCCTCTCTGTGTTCACAGCAATGGTCCAGGGCCTGAGGGGTCAGGGGTTTGCTCTACCTGTATCTGGGTGCTGGTGCAGGTGTTTGTGAGTCAGACTAGCCTTTGGAGTCAATCTGAGGGTCCTGGGTTCAGATGAAGGTCCAAATCCCTCTGACTCAAGCTTGATGGCAGCAGGGCAGCTATCCATCAAGGTAGTAATCCAGTGAGGGCAGCAATGCAGCAAAGTGGCAGTCTTTTCAGGAACACTGCAGTCCTTCTTCCTGGCAGAGTCTCGAAAGGTCCAGAAGTGTGTTGAAGAGTTGGTGTCTGAGGTCCAATATTTATAACAGGTGCCTCCTTTGATGCAAGAGAAATGCCTAATGGTTTCCCTTTGAAGCACACAGGTTTCCTGCCTCCCCTGCCCTGGCTCCAGACTAACTACAGGGGGTATGCAGTCATTTGTGTGGAGGTAGGACACATCCTATTCAAGTGTAATCAGGGCTGTGCCCAGCTCCGCCCTCTCATCCTGCCGGTGATGGCTCATCCAGGCATTTCTAAGCCCTCTATAGTGCGTGGCTCTCTAGGGGGAATGCAAAAGGCCCAACTGTCAGCTACACCCAGTCATGTGACCCAGAGACAGGCTGCAGGTACTAAATGACTAGGGCAGGAAAATGCAAACTTTCTAATAGTAGCATTTTCAAAACTGAAAATTAAAATCTGACTTTGACATAAGAGAGGATTTTTCATTAAAATTCCAAAGACACCAAACACGAACAGATTACTTGGTCCTATTTGGACGTTTCAGCTTATTTAATGTGATATGAGAAGCCCAATGTTATCCTATGGGAAAGGTAGACGTTATAGTAGTGAAAAACGAATGCAAGAGTTTTCACTACCAGGACATATAAAACTTAAATGCACATGTCCAACTTTTTATATACACTGCATCCTGACCTCTGCACTTCCTAAAACTTACCCTATGGGTGTCTTATATGTATTACAATGGATGGTTTTGGTCTAGAAAAAGGGTTTTTTTCATGGCCTAAATGGAAATTTAAAACTGCACCCAGACTGCAATGGCAGGCCTGAGACATGTTTAAAAAGGCTACTTAAGTGGATGGTGTAATAAGCGCTACAAGCCAACTAGTAGCATTGAATTTACAGGCCCTTGTTACATGTAGTGCCAATTTACTAGGTACTTTAACAGTAAATTAAATGTGCCAATTGAGTGTTAGGCAATGTTACCATATTTCAAGGCGAGAGAACAAGCACCTTGGTACTGGTTAGCAGTGGTAAACCATCAACAAGCATTTGCAATGCAAAAGGTCTCGCATTTGCAAAAGTTTCAGCTGTTGGCATTGTAAATGACAATGTCTTTTATTTACATGTTGGTTTTTAAAACATAAATAAAAGGCATTGCCATTTCCAATGCCAATAGCTTAAACTCTCGCAAATGCGAGACCTATTGAATTGCAAATGCTAGTTTTAAATGGTATTGCTGCTATTCTTTACCAACCAGTAACAATCTTAACACTCAAATATACTCTTCCATCCACTCTAATAATGTGAGGTGCATGCAGAAAAAAATTGACCTCTATGTGAGTGCGAGTTAACTACTGGAGCACCGAGTTTCAAAAACGGATTTAAAAAAAGCAATTGAGGTTTGGGGGCCATGCCTCTCATCGGAACGGATATGCGTCATCCTCTAGTAGGAAAAATCATTCTGTTTCAGAGTGCCTGGCAGTTTTAAAGGGGCCAATATTTGGCAAGGGAAAAGTGGCATTACTATTTGGGGTGCACAATAAATCGGATACAGCAGGCATATCACACCCTGGCCCCGGTGTCACTACACCTGCTGCAGTGTCTTTATGTAAGACCCTTGAAGAGACGTCAACCCCCGAACCTTTGCCTAAACGAATACAGGTCACGCTAAGAAGGGGAGCAGGACGTATCACTTTCTGCTTCTCTAAAGGTTACCGGGCGCTCGTGAGCCCTTCTTAGGAAGGACGTCAGAGAAACTTAAAAAGAAGGTTAGGTTTCAGTGGGACAGACAACAGGACGTCCACCAGGAGTGCAGCAGGGCGGCCTTTATAAAGCGACCGCGAACAATACAGCGGCAAACATCGGGATTAAGGGCCCAGAGGGAGCTCCAACGTCCGTCAGCACACAGGACGAAGCTAACTAATTCTGCAGTGATACAGAGAATATCACATGGCATATGAAGAGATATATTATTTATATGCAAGCTCTTTGGGCCGACCTTTACCTCGAGTGCCTGAGTAAAGCGCTGACATTACCGGGCCACGGTAAACCGCCATATTGGGCTGATGGAGCTCGGGATGTCTAAAGCTGCCTTTGTACAGACGCGCGCGTGTGAACGCACAAGGACGCATTGCAATCTCTCTCTTCAACAACACACTTGCCTCCTCTAGAGAGCTTCCGTTCCCATGTTGAGCAACACCCCTGGCTTTCAGTTTTGTTTATAATCTGCCAAATATTATTTATCGACTGATTTGTGCCCTTAGAGGGTTGCTACTGAAAAAGCACAACCCGTGTTATGTTTGCACAATTACATGATGGGTAATGTGAAATTGTTTACTAAACCCTCAATATTTTCAAGTGACATCTTCTTGTGGAAGGTAAAATCAGCCATGGTGCGTTTTCAGCAGTGCACTTTAGAAATGAAAGGAAGCTATAAAACAATACATTCATCAACTTATAAATAACAGCACTTTAATTACAAAAAGATCTTGCATACTAGGAAACAAATGAAGTCAACAATGTTGCCCAATGCCTACCTCAAACTAGTGACAAAATAAGTTTTTTAATACAAACATAGGGGACACTCAGAACAGGTCTTTTGTCTATCACACCTTTTTAGTTCGCTATTATCTTGCATGGGAACCCTAAAAATCTGTCTCTGTTCCTGCCCTACTTTGAACACCTCTCAACTACAGACAAGCGGCACTGAAAGCGATCGCGAGAGCGATCGCTATTGTAAAAACAAAAAACACGCCCGCCAGAGGTGCGCGCGCGCGCCACAGCGAAACCTGTGTTTTCAATTATCGCGCCCGTGTCTGGGCATGATAATTGAAACCACATGACCTTTGGTGCCCGTAACAGATGATGGAGCAGAGTACAGAAGATTTTGTGTGTACCCCGTTCAGACCAATCACCCCCATAACAAAGTAATATATTAATTTTGTTTGCTGTGTATTAACAAAAAAAAACAAAAAAAACACACATTACATGTGGGAAATGCTCATCATTAAGAGGTTTGATTAACATATTAATTAATGGTGTAAAACACAAGTTTAATCTATTTTGCGCATTTGAGTAGTGTAATAGTTCATGTCTATGTTGTAGTGTACATTGTGCATTGCAAGCTGCTTTTGCTTCATTTTAATGGCTTGCAGTGTGATGCTTTTCAACTATGTAACAGTTTCAGGGGATAAATATTAGCCCTGATGGGTGGGGGGATAGAAAGCACTTTTTTCTGTGTATTCACATCTTCTTTGTGTGTGTTTATCGTAGTTTGGTTGGTGGCCAGTTTCAAGATGTCTTCGTTTTTCCCGATTCTGCGCAGTACAGAATGCTTGCATCATCTGGCTGGAGGAACCTCGTGCATGCACTGTGCTCCACTAAACTTTGCAACTCCAGCTCACTATGTTCGAGGCCATGCCGGTAGTGGCTGAGAGCCAGAATGATAGCAAGAGACCAGCTGAATGCCTGCCAAAGAGAAACAGTCGAATGCCTGCCAAAGAATGACCACGTGGAAACAGCTGAATCCCTGACACGGAACAGTTGAATCCCTGCCAATGAACCTTTGAATGCCTGCTAATGAACTGTGGACAGTCGAATTTGTATCTATCAACTTGCTAAACAAAGTTATTCACGGACATTTTGAGAGCTGAGAACTACATTGTTATGAACGGACATCCTGAGAGCTGAGAACTGCATTGTCATGGCCAATCAGAGCACGGGAAACGACAAGAGTTGAAACATTTGAGGGTAGAGAGCAAGCAAACACAGTATAAATATCAGACCAAAATTGGGGTTTGGTGTCAGAGAAGGCGGAGGAGAAAAGCTGCTTTGGAGAGATGATGGGAGCTTGGAATTATGTCAGACTGTGCACTGATGACCCCTGTAGGTTCGAGATCATTGCGGGACACTAGCCTGGGTGAGAGAAGTCATCGAGGAGGCCAAGGGTTAATTAAGTAAGATGTGGTTTTAGTGCTGGGTTGGAAGGTTTTAGTGTAGGAAATCTTTAGAATTAAATGCATGTTTTTAACTATGGTTCACTGATCTTTCATTTTTTGGAACCCTCTGTCAGTTACATGACCAAGGATTGATTTTTGACCATTTGAGAATAATGAAATGAATACAAACCTACATTTTCTCTTCATGACTTTTATTAAACAGTTTCTTGATTTATGTCCTGAATAAATGGCAATGCTCAAGTGAAAATGAATAGTGAGAGAATAAATGATAATTTTCTTTATGCAAATTAATTACATGAAATCTTTTAAATGATTTCAGGTGTTCGTGATTCTTTTAGAGTCAATTAATTATGCAATTCAATGTATTTTTGTAGTGAGGTTAAGCTGGTCTTGACAATCACCATCAACCAGTCCAACTAATTGGTCCATCGACCAAGTGGTGGAGTGCCTTGATGTTAAAGCTAGGATTCTACAGATGTAGATGTACATAATGTATTTAATGTAAATATTTTTCCTATAGGTAATAAGGAACCCCCCCACATGTCCAGTGCTTGAATTATTCATTCCTCCTGTGTGCAGACTCTTGAATGGAGATGTGTGAGTGTTGGTGTTATGGGCCCCACCAATGAATGCATGTATGAATGAGTGTGCGTGACGACGGGTCAGTGACGCAGGGAGGATATCGGTATATGTTGTTCCCCATTACCCAGTCTTGCGCTGGATCACAGACACCAATAGACCATGGGCGGAGCAATGCGGCCGCCTTTGGCCTATTGTGTGCCGTCTTTCAGAAACACATGCACGAAAAGGCCAATCACAGAAGCCAAAAGGAAAAGCACACGCACGACCCGTGACAGTTACATAAATTCATAAACATGCATCAACATAAGAGTGCGGACAACCAAGATTAATTCTCCTACGTCCATTCCAAGCTTTGCAAGAGTCCCAATGACTCACACAACCAGCAAAACAGAAGGATTAAAAGTTAGGACCACACAGCAATCAATTCTATTCTGCGTGTGATGTCTTAAAGTTGTCAACAACTACAGGCTTTTATTGTTAACAAGGTGGCAATCATTCTCAAAAATCCAAACTGTGATCATTCTGGCGGAATCCAAATTCTGGTGATGTTACTGAATGACAGTTTGAATCCATATGCATTTATGGCTTATTGAAACACAGCCTTCTCCTGTCCAACTCTATTAATTTAATTTCCCATATTTCCTAACACTGGCTTCTGTCCACATCAGATATATGTTTGTATGTCAAGTTAAGGCTCCTTTCCCCCATGAGATATTTATGAACTTTGGGTCACTGTCTAGGGGAAAAGAAACTCTGGCAATATATTTTCCATGCTTTCAAAGTCCTTGGCAGTGTATATACCATTAAAGTCTACATGTTTTAGAAAAAGGCCCAGTAAAAGCTGCATGTGTTCACATTTGCACTCATGCATCAACCAATCTAAGTTATCCCTCATATACCATATATTTACATAGTTTGAGAAGATTGCTGAAGAAAGTCTTGAAACACCATAGATAGTTTTAGTGGAAGGGGAATCAGATTTATGACCTTCTATGAGGTGTTACTAGAGCAAATTATGCAAGCTGGCATCTGGTCTGCATGTTCTACTTTGGAATCATAACAAAAGGAAGTAAGATGGAATGAAAAACTCAAAGCCAAACTTGAAGTAAATCATCTGTTGCACTTGCTTATGGATCTGAGCATCAGCAGTAAAAACTCATCCAGTCGGCAATTTAATCTGGAAGAAAATATATCTATTTTGTATAGCCTCAAAAGGCATATTAGATTCTGAAATACTTGAGAGTCTAGCCTCCAGTTTCTGCAGTGCATTAGAAAACTGGAATTCCAGCCTGATTTTACTTTTGCCTTGCCTGGTAGATACTCTGTCATTACTGGCATGTGGTTCAGATTATAGTTCCAGAAGTCCTTCGCCAGAGTCATTATGAGTCTTGATAGGGTTCCTTCCAATATGTTGTTGTTATGGATCACAGAAATGATGTCCATTTTCAAAAGAACACACTTTGTCGATGTGACATACAGCACTTGAGTTTGAGGTAATCCTACCCAGACGTTCCGGACATCTGAGGTCTAGCTGGTGTCCCTAGCTGGACCACATTCCTCTTGCAGCTACATTGCAGTATCTGGTTCACCAACCTGTCCTTCTGGCATCGAATTTGATAATGACATCCAGAGAGGATCATAAGATTGCCTTGCCTTTCCATGCTTCAATGCCATGAAGCTATTTTGTTCAGGCTAAACAGTTTGCAGATTTTCTCTTTGATAACCTTCTCATTTGTATTTGGTGAAAGAATGGTTGCTGGAAATAATTCTATCCTGAAACCTAGAAAGTTATTCTCCTTCCAACAAAGATCCAATTTCATAACATTGATTAGGAAACCTAAGCTTTGGAGAGTATGTATATCCAAAGCCATCTGAGATAGGAAAACTTGCCTGTCCTTGGTCTTGCAGATAATGTCCCCAGTTAAATTATCATTGGAAATCTAGAGTCTGAAAATACTTTGCCACAGGTTGCATCACTTTGGTGATGCATCCAGGACCCGAGGAGAGGCTGATGAAACAACAGTACATTTGTATGTTTGTTTTTTTAAACAAATTGCAGAAATATGAAGAGAGGGTGACAAATCAGTTTAATGAGGTAAGCAGCTTTCAGATCCAACCACATCATCCTTTTTATATTGCAAGGTCCATCCTTCCTTCTTCATTCAATGATCAGTAGAGAATACAAGAAGTCAATTCCTTCAGGGTTACAACAAGGTGGAAGCCTTTGTCTTTCATTTTATCTAAAATATCTTGCTTACTTTTAACATGGTTAAAGTTACGCAAAAGTGGCGCAAGGGGCATGTAAATCTGCCCCATATCTATTAGATCCTGTTCCTCTTGTGAGAAGGGGATACTGTGAGGCCAAGGAGCATACCAAGGGTAGCCACAGAGTTGTGTTGTTTGAAGCATCCATTCATTCATTGTAAGCATCTACCAGTTGTGGCCCCAAATGTAGCCAATCTCATCTGAATTTTTTAGAAGGAGGGGCTGCCTTCTCTTGCACCACCTCTGAAATAGCATTACCACCTGAGCTATTGAGGAAAAGAAAGTTGAGAATCTGGGCTGGTCCCACCCACCATGTTGCTTGCCTGCAATATATTTTTCGGATCTTTGGATTTGGGCACAGTCGCTAGTGTGCTCACTGCCAAGACCAACACAGGAAAAAGGTGGGAACTGAAACCTTTCTTTAGGCATAATTGCAACTTTTCCAAGGCCATAGTGGTTGCAACAAGCCACAGGAGATCTTTAATAAAGGTATCCAAAAAAATAGCAGTACTTGTGCCACCATACCGGTGTCTGAAAGGACCCAATCTCCCAACTTTGGGACCAATCTAAGCAGGAGGGATCTGTATCTTTCGGTTGAAATGGCACAGTTGGTGTTGCAAAGCAAACTCTGCCACTCTGAGTTGGCCAAAATAGCAAAAATGTGTTTTCTGGTGCCACTTTCAGAGAATTACCTACAATGGTGGTAAGAAAAATAAAATAAATTATGGAGCTTGCATACCTACATGGAATTACCAAGCATGAGCTGCAATAGAGGAAAATAAATTAAGAGTGGCTTAATTAAATCTGCAACAGCAAAGAAAGAGGCTATCAAATACATAATAGTGTGAGTAATACACAGAATTGGCATTTATTGGTTATTGTAGTCATGGGTTTATAGATATAACTAATGATTTTATTGGGATTTGTAATGTTTTTATCACTTTGTACAAGCTGTTATGTTGACGGTAAAGAAAGATAAACTATTATACTCGCATGTGATAGATTGTGAATGAAAGGCTGCAATGCTGATTGTGGCATATGAGTAAATGCACTCAAAGGAATTGGTGAAAGTTACATGAAAGTCCATTAAGAAGGCACATAAATGTAGCAAAAATGATTATCCACCATGTGGATATAAGCATTGATTCAATAGATTCATGAACATTGCCAAGAGTTAATAATGATGTGACTTCTGGTGAGCTGCAAGTATGATGGAACTCAGTTACATGATCCTTTTGAACAGGAATGCTAAACATGTAGTACAGGGTAACACAAGACGTTATTTTATGTTTAGAACCATGTCACACTGTTCAAAAGCTTTTCCAGATTAGACTCTGTCTCGATTGCAGACTTTGCCCCACGCTTACTAATTCTGGGTTGCATAGGCGTAGGGTGGGTAAGGGATGCACTACCATCTTTACTCCACTGCTTCTTTCTTCAGGAGAGCAACAGCGTCAGTCTTGTTTGGGTCAGGGCTTGTTGAACTGACTTGTTGCACAGGACTAGGTGGTCACATTAATCTGCGGATGATCAGATGTAGCAGCTGCAGGTTGGTGGCCAACATTCTTTGGGCCTTATTACAATTAAGCAAAGGTTGGTCGCACACTGCTCGTCACACCAGCAAGTTGCCCCAAAGGACTGTGGTAGATGTAGTGGCGACGGCGGGTACGCCTATGCCACGATGTATAAAGAACAGTATGTGTTGCGTTAGCCATCCCTGGACACGTGTTTCGAGGTAGTCGCCTCTCGTCAGCAGGGAGCAGGTCAGTGTAAAGGGGTGCCGCGTGGACTGCCAAAATGTAATTAAAACAGGTCAAGTACCTCTCATGGCGCGCAGGTGCAGATCCAAGGCTCGTCAGCCCGTTGGCTCAAGGGAGCCGTAATGAATTAAGCAAAGGTTGGTCGCACACTGCTCGTCACACCAGCAAGTTGCCCCAAAGGACTGTGGTAGATGTAGTGGCGACGGCGGGTACGCCTATGCCACGATGTATAAAGAACAGTATGTGTTGCGTTATGAAATGAAATGAAATGAAATGAAATGAAATGAAAACAATATTTAATAAAGCGCACTGCTGCCAAGCGGCTTCCTGGCGCTGGGGGGACCTGGGTCAGAACTCACAGAGGGAGACACAGGGGGCCTAAGAGGGAAAAGCCAAAGAGAAAAGAAAAGTTTTTAAAGCTTTACGAAAGTGGCTAAAAATAGGAATGGAGCGAAGGTGAAGTGGGAGACTATTCCAGAACTGGGGAGCCAAGACGGAAAGGCGAGTGCCCCCGGATCTGGATTTGCGGAAACGGGGAATGTGAAGAAGGGAGAGAGAGGAAGAACGAAGAGTACGGCTGGGAACATAGGAAGAAATGAGTGAGGTGATGTAGGCAGGGGCAGAACGGGAGTGGGCGCGAAAGGCAAAGCAAGCAAGTTTGAAAAGGGATCTGAAGCAAATGGGGAGCCAGTGAAGGGACTTCAAAACCGGGGTAATGTGAGAGGATTTAGGAAGGGAAAGAATGAGACGGGCAGCCTGGTTTTGAATGGCCTGTAAACGTCGGGATTCGTGGGAGGGGATACCCACGTACAGGCCATTGCCATAGTCGAGGCGTGAGATGACTAAAGCCAAGACTATGGATTTGAGTGCGTCGATGGAGAAAAAGCGTGATATTTTCCGGATGAGACGAAGGGAGAGGAAACATGAAGACACCACAGAGCTGATCTGGCTGTGCATAGTTAAGTCAGAGCTGACTTTGATACCAAGGGTGCGAACAGAGGGAGAGGGCGTGGGGGGGGGGCCAAAAGAGGGGGGCCAGTGTGCCGGGGACCAAGGGTTAGAGGGACCACCCGTGAGGACAAGTTCCGTCTTATCGGGGTTGAGCTTAAGATGGTTGGCGCTCATCCACTCCGAGATAAAGATAAGGGTGGAACTGAACTTGGGAATAGAATCAGGGGAGGAAGACAGATCAAAGACAAGCTGGAGGTCATCAGCGTAATTATATACAGAGACCCCCTGCTTGAGAAGAGAAGAAACAAGGGGACAGATGTACAGATTAAAGAGGAGAGGGGAGAGAGAAGAGCCCTGAGGAACACCGCAGGTGACCGAGCAGGAAGGGGCAGAGAAGCCAGAGAGATGAACAGCCTGATGCCTATCCTGAAGAAAGGATGCTAGCCAAGAGAGGGCTGCGCCCCGAATGCCCGCTGCGCAGACACGGCCGAGAAGAATGGAGTGGTCGACCGTGTCAAACGCAGCGGACAAGTCGAGAAGCACCAAGGCTTGGGGAAGGTTAACATCAGCCTTGCCCTTAAGTTCGTCCAAGACCGCTAGGACAACCGCCTCTGTAGAATGGCCAGGGCGGAAGCCCGCCTGGTGGGAAGCTAGAAGGCCATTGTCCTCAATGTATGAGGAGAGGCAGGAGGTGACGTGGGTCTCTAGGATCTTACCCAAGTAGGGAAGAAGGGAAATGGGACGAAAATTGGCTGGGAGGGAAGGATCTAGACCAGGTTTTTTGAGAATAGGGAGGACAACAGCAGATTTAAAGGAAGAGGGGACAGCACCGGAAGCCAGTGAGGAGTTGAGAAAAGAGAGAGGGGGGCCAGGACAATTAGTGAAGAGGATTTTGAGGATCCGTGCAGGAACACCGTCCAAAGGAGAGCCAGATTTAACTTTAGACAGATAGTTGTGAAACAGATCAAGGGAGATAGGGGGAAAAGTGTCGAAGACAGAAGAGGGGAGGGGAGCAGGGCTGGTGAGGGTAGGCTGAGGTACAGTGGGAATGTCAGCTTTGATTTTCGCAATCTTGTCAATAAAAAAGTTGTTAAGTGAAAGACAGAGGGATTGGGAGGGAACCAAGCTGGGGGTGGAGCGGTCAGAAGTAGCAAGATTGCGAACCAAAGAGAAAATTTCACGAGATTTATTCACGGAGAGCAATACTCTCTCCGTGAAATAAGAGGTTTTGGCCTTAAGAACTGCTTTTTTATAATTGGTAAGGAGTTGTCTGTACTGAGCTCGCAGAGGAGGGGAATACTGACGTCTCCAAAGGCGTTCCGCCCGTCTGAGATCAAGTTTTAGTACCTTGAGCTCAGTGGAGAACCATTTGTGCGCGTCGTATGGGCGAGCCGCTTTGATCTTTTTAAGCGGGGCCACACGGTCACACGAAGCAGCAAGCCATGTACTTATGGCTTTGGCCTGAGATTCGAGGGGTAGACAAGTGAGATCAGGAGCAGAGGATACCAAAGAGAGTGAAAGGGAATCAAGGTCGGTTTGGTTCCAGTTGCGTGCTAGAAGGTTTTTAGGGGGAGAGGGTTTGACAGCCATACCTAAGTGAACAGAGAAAGAAATAATAGAGTGATCAGACCAGACACAGGGAGAGATGGAAGGAGGTGAAGCAAGAGGGCAAGACGACCAGATTTGGTCAAGTATGTGACCATGCACGTGGGTCGGGGCTGTGACATAAGAGGTAAGATTAAGACATTGCAGGGTGACAGAAAAGTCTTTTGAAAAAGAGTCTTCCTTGGGGTCTCCTGGCCAGAAGTTAAAATCGCCAAGAAGGAGCACAGAGGAGTTGTTGACCACAAGAGTGGCCAGCAACTCCTGGATGGAAGCTACGAAGGAAGGCATCGATTGAGGGGGGCGATAGACAAGGACCACAGTAAGGGGGGAAGGAAGGTTGAGGGAACGAGCCACCAGGTAGTCCACGTTAGGAATGAGGGGGTAGGGGAGGAGCTGAAATTGAAATGACGACCGAACAATCATCGCCACCCCCCCGCCAACCTTGCCATCCGGGCGGTCAGCTCGGAGAGCGTAGTAGGTGTCAGGGAGGATGGCTAGCAGGTCAGGGAGAGAATCAGAAGAGAACCAGGTTTCGGTCAGAAATAAAAAGTCTGGAAAGTCAGTGGTTAGAAGATTGAAAAGTGCTGTCTGATGTTTAACTGCGGACCGGGTGTTGAGTAGGTAGGCAGAGCCAACCGTGGGGGCCGGAGGGGAATGAATAACCGGAGGGGAAACAGGGGGGAGAGGAAGGGAATCGAGAGAAACAAGAGTCGGGCGCAGTAAAGGAGAGGAGAGAATACCAAGTGAATGTAGGTGATGAAGGGGGAGAGGGGCAGGAGAGGGGAAGGCAGATAGTGCAGTAAGTTGGGCAGCAGTGTAAACCAGGCGAGAGGCAGAGTGGGTGGCCCCTGGTCCCGGCCCGTCGCGGACGGGCGCAGACGGGCTTAACTTCGGCGCGCCTTCGTCGCGCCCGCTGCGCCCGCCCGCTGCGCCGCCGGAAGACAGGGACAGTTATATGGGGACGACACATGGAAAGGGAGGGTCAAGGGGGCGTGGCAGGGGGGAGGAGCCAAGAGCGCTGCAGCGCCGAGGACAGACCCGCCCAAGATGGTGGAGCCGCCCGTCCCCTCCGAGAGTCAAGCGAGGAGGGGGCGATCAGCGGCGGCGGTCTGGTCTCTGGTCGCGTGCAGGGAAGGGGCAGGCAGGAAGAATCCAAGCGCCGGGATCGGGGCGCAGTGCAGGTGAGGAAGCAAGTGGGTTTAAAAAAGCAAAGTGCTTTAAAAGTCTCGTTGCTCCCGGAGTCGCCTCGGGAGATTGCAGCAGGTCAGAGAGCCCAGGTAAGTGAGCTCCTTAAGAGCTGAGCCAGGGGGGAGGAGCCAAGAGCGCTGCAGCGCCGAGGACAGACCCGCCCAAGATGGTGGAGCCGCCCGTCCCCTCCGAGAGTCAAGCGAGGAGGGGGCGATCAGCGGCGGCGGTCTGGTCTCTGGTCGCGTGCAGGGAAGGGGCAGGCAGGAAGAATCCAAGCGCCGGGATCGGGGCGCAGTGCAGGTGAGGAAGCAAGTGGGTTTAAAAAAGCAAAGTTGCTTTAAAAGTCTCGTTGCTCCCGGAGTCGCCTCGGGAGATTGCAGCAGGTCAGAGAGCCCAGGTAAGTGAGCTCCTTAAGAGCTGAGCCAGGGGGGAGGAGCCAAGAGCGCTGCAGCGCCGAGGACAGACCCGCCCAAGATGGTGGAGCCGCCCGTCCCCTCCGAGAGTCAAGCGAGGAGGGGGCGATCAGCGGCGGCGGTCTGGTCTCTGGTCGCGTGCAGGGAAGGGGCAGGCAGGAAGAATCCAAGCGCCGGGATCGGGGCGCAGTGCAGGTGAGGAAGCAAGTGGGTTTAAAAAAGCAAAGTTGCTTTAAAAGTCTCGTTGCTCCCGGAGTCGCCTCGGGAGATTGCAGCAGGTCAGAGAGCCCAGGTAAGTGAGCTCCTTAAGAGCTGAGCCAGGGGGGAGGAGCCAAGAGCGCTGCAGCGCCGAGGACAGACCCGCCCAAGATGGTGGAGCCGCCCGTCCCCTCCGAGAGTCAAGCGAGGAGGGGGCGATCAGCGGCGGCGGTCTGGTCTCTGGTCGCGTGCAGGGAAGGGGCAGGCAGGAAGAATCCAAGCGCCGGGATCGGGGCGCAGTGCAGGTGAGGAAGCAAGTGGGTTTAAAAAAGCAAAGTTGCTTTAAAAGTCTCGTTGCTCCCGGAGTCGCTCCCGGAGTCGCCTCGGGAGATTGCAGCAGGTGCGTTAGCCATCCCTGGACACGTGTTTCGAGATAGTTGCCTCTCGTCAGCAGGGAGCAGGTCAGTGTAAAGGGGTGCCGCGTGGACTGCCAAAATGTAATTAAAACAGGTCAAGTACCTCTCATGGCGCGCAGGTGCAGATCCAAGGCTTGTCAGCCCGTTGGCTCAAGGGAGCCGTAATGAATTAAGCAAAGGTTGGTCGCACACTGCTCGTCACACCAGCAAGTTGCCCCAAAGGACTGTGGTAGATGTAGTGGCGACGGCGGGTACGCCTATGCCACGATGTATAAAGAACAGTATGTGTTGCGTTAGCCATCCCTGGACACGTGTTTCGAGGTATTTGCCTCTCGTCAGCAGGGAGCAGGTCAGTGTAAAGGGGTGCCGCGTGGACTGCCAAAATGTAATTAAAAACAGGTCAAGTACCTCTCATGGCGCGCAGGTGCAGATCCAAGGCTCGTCAGCCCGTTGGCTCAAGGGAGCCGTAATGAATTAAGCAAAGGTTGGTCGCACACTGCTCGTCACACCAGCAAGTTGCCCCAAAGGACTGTGGTAGATGTAGTGGCGACGGCGGGTACGCCTATGCCACGATGTATAAAGAACAGTATGTGTTGCGTTAGCCATCCCTGGACACATGTTTCGAGGTAGTTGCCTCTCGTCAGCAGGGAGCAGGTCAGTGTAAAGGGGTGCCGCGTGGACTGCCAAAATGTAATTAAAACAGGTCAAGTACCTCTCATGGCACGCAGGTGCAGATCCAAGGCTCGTCAACCCGTTGGCTCAAGGGAGCCGTAATGAATTAAGCAAAGGTTGGTCGCACACTGCTCGTCACACCAGCAAGTTGCCCCAAAGGACTGTGGCAGATGTAGTGGCGACGGCGGGTACGCCTATGCCACGATGTATAAAGAACAGTATGTGTTGCGTTAGCCATCCCTGGACATGTGTTTCGAGGTAGTTGCCTCTCGTCAGCAGGGAGCAGGTCAGTGTAAAGGGGTGCCGCATAGACTGCCAAAATGTAATTAAAACAGGTCAAGTACCTCTCATGGCGCGCAGGTGCAGATCCAAGGCTCGTCAGCCCGTTGGCTCAAGGGAGCCGTAATGAATTAAGCAAAGGTTGGTCGCACACTGCTCGTCACACCAGCAAGTTGCCCCAAAGGACTGTGGTAGATGTAGTGGCGACGGCGGGTACGCCTATGCCACGATGTATAAAGAACAGTATGTGTTGCGTTAGCCATCCCTGGACACGTGTTTCGAGGTAGTTGCCTCTCGTCAGCAGGAAACAGGTCAGTGTAAAGGGGTGCCGCGTGGACTGCCAAAATGTAATTAAAACAGGTCAAGTACCTCTCATGGCGCGCAGGTGCAGATCCAAGGCTCGTCAGCCCGTTGGCTCAAGGGAGCCGTAATGAATTAAGCAAAGGTTGGTCGCACACTGCTCGTCACACCAGCAAGTTGCCCCAAAGGACTGTGGTAGATGTAGTGGCGACGGCGGGTACGCCTATGCCACGATGTATAAAGAACAGTATGTGTTGCGTTAGCCATCCCTGGACACGTGTTTCGAGGTAGTTGCCTCTCGTCAGCAGGGAGCAGGTCAGTGTAAAGGGGTGCCGCATGGACTGCCAAAATGTAATTAAAACAGGTCAAGTACCTCTCATGGCGCGCTGGTGCAGATCCAAGGCTCGTCAGCCCGTTGGCTCAAGGGAGCCGTAATGAATTAAGCAAAGGTTGGTCGCACACTGCTCGTCACACCAGCAAGTTGCCCCAAAGGACTGTGGTAGATGTAGTGGCGACGGCGGGTACGCCTATGCCACGATGTATAAAGAACAGTATGTGTTGCGTTAGCCATCCCTGGACACGTGTTTCGAGGTAGTTGCCTCTCGTCAGCAGGGAGCAGGTCAGTGTAAAGGGGTGCCGCGTGGACTGCCAAAATGTAATTAAAACAGGTCAAGTACCTCTCATGGCGCGCTGGTGCAGATCCAAGGCTCGTCAGCCCGTTGGCTCAAGGGAGCCGTAATGAATTAAGCAAAGGTTGGTCGCACACTGCTCGTCACACCAGCAAGTTGCCCCAAAGGACTGTGGTAGATGTAGTGGCGACAGCGGGTACGCCTATGCCACGATGTATAAAGAACAGTATGTGTTGCGTTAGCCATCCCTGGACACGTGTTTCGAGGTATTTGCCTCTCGTCAGCAGGGAGCAGGTCAGTGTAAAGGGGTGCCGCGTGGACTGCCAAAATGTAATTAAAAACAGGTCAAGTACCTCTCATGGCGCGCAGGTGCAGATCCAAGGCTCGTCAGCCCGTTGGCTCAAGGGAGCCGTAATGAATTAAGCAAAGGTTGGTCGCACACTGCTCGTCACACCAGCAAGTTGCCCCAAAGGACTGTGGTAGATGTAGTGGCGACGGCGGGTACGCCTATGCCACGATGTATAAAGAACAGTATGTGTTGCGTTAGCCATCCCTGGACACATGTTTCGAGGTAGTTGCCTCTCGTCAGCAGGGAGCAGGTCAGTGTAAAGGGGTGCCGCGTGGACTGCCAAAATGTAATTAAAACAGGTCAAGTACCTCTCATGGCACGCAGGTGCAGATCCAAGGCTCGTCATCCCGTTGGCTCAAGGGAGCCGTAATGAATTAAGCAAAGGTTGGTCGCACACTGCTCGTCACACCAGCAAGTTGCCCCAAAGGACTGTGGTAGATGTAGTGGCGACGGCGGGTACGCCTATGCCACGATGTATAAAGAACAGTATGTGTTGCGTTAGCCATCCCTGGACACGTGTTTCGAGGTAGTTGCCTCTCGTCAGCAGGGAGCAGGTCAGTGTAAAGGGGTGCCGCGTGGACTGCCAAAATGTAATTAAAACAGGTCAAGTACCTCTCATGGCGCGCAGGTGCAGATCCAAGGCTCGTCAGCCCGTTGGCTCAAGGGAGCCGTAATGAATTAAGCAAAGGTTGGTCGCACACTGCTCGTCACACCAGCAAGTTGCCCCAAAGGACTGTGGTAGATGTAGTGGCGACGGCGGGTACGCCTATGCCACGATGTATAAAGAACAGTATGTGTTGCGTTAGCCATCCCTGGACATGTGTTTCGAGGTAGTTGCCTCTCGTCAGCAGGGAGTAGGTCAGTGTAAAGGGGTGCCGCGTGGACTGCCAAAATGTAATTAAAACAGGTCAAGTACCTCTCATGGCGCGCAGGTGCAGATCCAAGGCTCGTCAGCCCGTTGGCTCAAGGGAGCCGTAATGAATTAAGCAAAGGTTGGTCGCACACTGCTCGTCACACCAGCAAGTTGCCCCAAAGGACTGTGGTAGATGTAGTGGCGACGGCGGGTACGCCTATGCCACGATGTATAAAGAACAGTATGTGTTGCGTTAGCCATCCCTGGACACGTGTTTCGAGGTAGTTGCCTCTCGTCAGCAGGGAGCAGGTCAGTGTAAAGGGGTGCCGCGTAGACTGCCAAAATGTATTTAAAACAGGTCAAGTACCTCTCATGGCGCGCAGGTGCAGATCCAAGGCTCGTCAGCCCGTTGGCTCAAGGGAGCCGTAATGAATTAAGCAAAGGTTGGTCGCACACTGCTCGTCACACCAGCAAGTTGCCCCAAAGGACTGTGGTAGATGTAGTGGCGACGGCGGGTACGCCTATGCCACGATGTATAAAGAACAGTATGTGTTGCGTTAGCCATCCCTGGACACGTGTTTCGAGGTAGTTGCCTCTCGTCAGCAGGGAGCAGGTCAGTGTAAAGGGGTGCCGCGTGGACTGCCAAAATGTAATTAAAACAGGTCAAGTACCTCTCATGGCGCGCAGGTGCAGATCCAAGGCTCGTCAGCCCGTTGGCTCAAGGGAGCCGTAATAAATTAAGCAAAGGTTGGTCGCACACTGCTCGTCACACCAGCAAGTTGCCCCAAAGGACTGTGGTAGATGTAGTGGCGACGGCGGGTACGCCTATGCCACGATATATAAAGAACAGTATGTGTTGCGTTAGCCATCCCTGGACACGTGTTTCGAGGTAGTTGCCTCTCGTCAGCAGGGAGCAGGTCAGTGTAAAGGGGTGCCGCGTGGACTGCCAAAATGTAATTAAAACAGGTCAAGTACCTCTCATGGCGCGCAGGTGCAGATCCAAGGCTCGTCATCCCGTTGGCTCAAGGGAGCCGTAATGAATTAAGCAAAGGTTGGTCGCACACTGCTCGTCACACCAGCAAGTTGCCCCAAAGGACTGTGGTAGATGTAGTGGCGACGGCGGGTACGCCTATGCCACGATGTATAAAGAACAGTATGTGTTGCGTTAGCCATCCCTGGACACGTGTTTCGAGGTAGTTGCCTCTCGTCAGCAGGGAGCAGGTCAGTGTAAAGGGGTGCCGCGTGGACTGCCAAAATGTAATTAAAACAGGTCAAGTACCTCTCATGGCGCGCAGGTGCAGATCGAAGGCTCGTCAGCCCGTTGGCTCAAGGGAGCCGTAATGAATTAAGCAAAGGTTGGTCGCACACTGCTCGTCACACCAGCAAGTTGCCCCAAAGGACTGTGGTAGATGTAGTGGCGACGGCGGGTACGCCTATGCCACGATGTATAAAGAACAGTATGTGTTGCGTTAGCCATCCCTGGACACGTGTTTCGGGGTAGTTGCCTCTCGTCAGCAGGGAGCAGGTCAGTGTAAAGGGGTGCCGCGTGGACTGCCAAAATGTAATTAAAACAGGTCAAGTACCTCTCATGGCGCACAGGTGCAGATCCAAGGCTCGTCAGCCCGTTGGCTCAAGGGAGCCGTAATGAATTAAGCAAAGGTTGGTCGCACACTGCTCGTCACACCAGCAAGTTGCCCCAAAGGACTGTGGTAGATGTAGTGGCGACGGCGGGTACGCCTATGCCACGATGTATAAAGAACAGTATGTGTTGCGTTAGCCATCCCTGGACATGTGTTTCGAGGTAGTTGCCTCTCGTCAGCAGGGAGCAGGTCAGTGTAAAGGGGTGCCGCGTGGACTGCCAAAATGTAATTAAAACAGGTCAAGTACCTCTCATGGCGCGCAGGTGCAGATCCAAGGCTCGTCAGCCCGTTGGCTCAAGGGAGCCGTAATGAATTAAGCAAAGGTTGGTCGCACACTGCTCGTCACACCAGCAAGTTGCCCCAAAGGACTGTGGTAGATGTAGTGGCGACGGCGGGTACGCCTATGCCACGATGTATAAAGAACAGTATGTGTTGCGTTAGCCATCCCTGGACACGTGTTTCGACGTAGTTGCCTCTCGTCAGCAGGGAGCAGGTCAGTGTAAAGGGGTGCCGCGTGGACTGCCAAAATGTAATTAAAACAGGTCAAGTACCTCTCATGGTGCGCAGGTGCAGATCCAAGGCTCGTCAGCCCATTGGCTCAAGGGAGCCGTAATGAATTAAGCAAAGGTTGGTCGCACACTGCTCGTCAAACCAGCAAGTTGCCCCAAAGGACTGTGGTAGATGTAGTGGCGACGGCGGGTACGCCTATGCCACGATGTATAAAGAACAGTATGTGTTGCGTTAGCCATCCCTGGACACGTGTTTCGAGGTAGTTGCCTCTCGTCAGCAGGGAGCAGGTCAGTGTAAAGGGGTCCCTGCTGACGAGACGGCACCCCTTTACACTGACCTGCTCCCTGCTGACGAGAGGCAACTACCTCAAAACACGTGTCCAGGGATGGCTAACGCAACACATACTGTTCTTTTTACACATCGTGGCATAGGCGTACCCGCCATCGCCACTACATTTACCACAGTCCTTTGGGGCAACTTGCTGGTATGACGAGCAGTGTGCGACCAACTTTTGCACAATTTATTACGGCTCCCTTGAGCCAACGGGCTGACGAGCCTTGGATCTGCACCTGCGCGCCATGAGAGGTACTTGACCTGTTTTTAATTACATTTTGGCAGTCCACACGGCACCCCTTTACACTGACCTGCTCCCTGCTGACGAGAGGCAACTACCTCGAAACACGTGTCCAGGGATGGCTAACGCAACACATACTGTTCTTTTTACACATCGTGGCATAGGCGTACCCGCCGTCGCCACTACATTTACCACAGTCCTTTGGGGCAACTTGCTGGTGTGACGAGCAGTGTGCGACCAACTTTTGCACAATTTATTACGGCTCCCTTGAGCCAACGGGCTGACGAGCCTTGGATCTGCACCTGCGCGCCATGAGAGGTACTTGACCTGTTTTTAATTACATTTTGGCAGTCCACACGGCACCCCTTTACACTGACCTGCTCCCTGCTGACGAGAGGCAACTACCTCGAAACACGTGTCCAGGGATGTCTAACACAACACATACTGTTCTTTTTACACATCGTGGCATAGGCGTACCCGCCATCGCCACTACATTTACCACAGTCCTTTGGGGCAACTTGCTGGTGTGACGAGCAGTGTGCGACCAACTTTTGCACAATTTATTACGGCTCCCTTGAGCCAACGGGCTGACGAGCCTTGGATCTGCACCTGCGCGCCATGAGAGGTACTTGACCTGTTTTTAATTACATTTTGGCAGTCCACACGGCACCCCTTTACACTGACCTGCTCCCTGCTGACGAGAGGCAACTTCCTCGAAACACGTGTCCAGGGATGGCTAACGCAACACATACTGTTCTTTTTACACATCGTGGCATAGGCGTACCCGCCGTCGCCACTACATTTACCACAGTCCTTTGGGGCAACTTGCTGGTGTGACGAGCAGTGTGCGACCAACTTTTGCACGCCTTATTACAATGTTGGTCGTACGAACTTCTGTGGTCCTGTCTGATGCAGTTGGACTGCCATGGTCTCTTCAGAATCGCTCACTCCATCTGCCAAGTTACGATACATGCATCGTGTACTCCGACCAACCTCTGACAGACCGTCGACTCCAACAGCCTTTCTCCGACCGGCAAGATGGTGGTTGGAAAAAAACAGCAGCCACAGGGCAATACAGAGATACAATGTGAGTTTCTGAAGACTGAAGACTCGACCATGGCGGTCTGACTGACTGCCTCGGCCGAGTCATTGGAAACAAAGCTTTCAGGATGCATACTCATCCAAATCCACTTCTCCCCAGCAGTCTCCGCCGTAATCAGATTCCTCTCAGTGCTCCACACATCAGGAGTACATTGGGCCTCTCCTGACAGTTTCTAGTCATACAAAGCCAATCACACTCCTTCCATCTCTCAGCAGGCTGTTAGGCTTCTAGGCCTTCCAATCAGATCCCCAGCTCTCCATTCTCTCTCTCTTTAGTGTCTTTGCCTCCACCCTGCTGCCACAGGAATACAGGCACTTCTCTTCCACTGTCTGTGGAAGGTATTCTCATACTCAATCTTGGCCCTCTCTGCAGGGTCACCCCCAAACCTTTTGCCTGTCCCCCCCGTTTTTTTGTTGAATTCATTTTTGTTGGCCTTAGAATTCCAACCAGTGCTATAGTGCTTGTGCTCATTCCCCTAAACATGGTACAATTGGCATACTTAAATTACTTTTAAAGTCCCTTGTTGAGTGGTATACATTATATCCAGGTCTTTTAAAGTAAATGCTTCCAGTGGCCCTGCTGACCTTATTGTGCCACCAACTTAAGTAGCCCCTTAAAATATGTCCCAGGACTGCCTTTGCAGCATAAATGCAGTTTTAAACTGCCCATAGGTACGCCCTAGGTAGCCAGAGATCACGGTGCGTTGCACTTAAAATGTTAGGCATGTACTTGTAAGTTTTACAAGTCTTAGTAGTAACAAATCCTAAATTCGTTTCTCACTACTGTGGGGCCTACCTGCCTCATTGCATAACATTGGATTGCGTTACTGCATTTAATGAGTGCTAACTTTTGATTTGGGTTAGGTAAGCTTTTCCTGTTTGGTATCTATGAAATGGTAAATAATAGTCCTCTTTAATCGTAAAGTCAGATTTAAAATTTCAATTTTGAAAGTGCCACTTTTAGAAAGTTGCCATTTTCCTGTACTTTGCTATTTGGTGCCTGCAGCCTGTCCTAGGTCACATGACTGGGTGTTGTTGGCAATTGGACTTTGCGAATTACTCCCAGACAGACACACTAGAGGAATAAGGTGTACCTGAATGGGCCATCTGCTGGCAGGATTGTTGGTGGTGCTAGATACAGTTCCACTTGCAATTGAATAGGCTGTGCTAGCCTTCGCACAAAGGGCTTGTCATCACTGCATTGTCCATGCAGACAGCTTTAAGCCAGGGCAGAGGATTTAGGAAACTTTAAGCACTTCAAAGGGAATTCTATAGAAACTATTCCTACATCAAATATGGCATTATGTACAAAAAGGGAACCCCCTGACCGACTCTTCAGTTCACTTTCTGGACCTACTGAAGTACTCTCAGAGGACCGCCTGCTGTTGTGGCCTGCTGTGTACTTCACAAGACTGCTTTGCTGCACCTGGGGTGATTGCTTTGCTGCACCTGGGGTGACTGATTTGCTGCCTGGAGCCTGCCTTGAACCCTCAGAAGCCTTCCCTGCTGCTTAAACTCCTACTTCATCACTTGAACCCAGGACTGCCCGATGGACTACAAGGGTTAGTTAGCTGGCCTCCTGTTCAGAGCCACAGGGACATAACAGGCTCCCATCATCTTCAAACTGCATCTGGACCCAGCCTGAGCGAGTCCTGTTCCTTCAATCGGTGCCTCCCCAGTTCTGGATTCATGTTGAGGGCGGTAAAGGTGCCCAGGTTGCCAGAATCCAAAACGTGGGATTTGGAAACCTTTTGGCTAAAAAGTGCTCTCCTAACAGATGGAAAGCCAGGACTAACCTGCTCATCTATCCATCCAAGGTGCAATGCTGGTCAGCCAGACATCGGGGTAGCTCCCGCTACATTCTTCCCTGCATCAGCAAATCCTTTTCAGTGGTCCTTCACCAAAGGGATATCCACCTTCTGGAACTCTCATCAGCTACCACCTTCTGTCGTGTCCTGCTGGAGATTTTTGACTTCCCCCCAAAAAACTGAGCCCAAACGTAGAAATCCTCACACCGAGTTCGTCCTGTGGCTCCCTTGATGATGATGCTCCCTCCTTGGACACAGGTACAGACTAATTTGCATGTAGCCAGGTTCTGAGCTGGGATGGTGCAGTGAGCTAAAAAACGGTGATGGATTAAAACCATGATCTCTTGACTTGGTAAGAGTATTCTGCATCATTCAGAAACTCTGTCCATCACCACCCCCTTTTTCCCTCCTTGGACACCACCTGCAGCCTTGCCCCACTGAGCTTCTTAGAACATTTTCTTTAATATTTCTTTTAAGTCTGAAGATGAGTGCTGACCATGCCCAATTCACTTCTTGTGTCCGACCCACGCTCCATCGATGTCGGACATATTTTCGACTTTGACCCTGTCTCATGCCACTAGATGTCTGTGGTTGGGACTTTTATCATTTAGGCAGTCGTTTTTAGTAAAAAAAAAAACAGAACTCTGATTCCACTGATTGTTTTTTCACCATTTTTGTGTCAAATAATGTATCAATAGGTGTTCTACTTTGGAAATTGGTGTGGGATTTCTCTAATGTTGTATTATTAGTTTATTATTGTTTGAGTGGTATATAAATTCTTCCACATTGCCTCTAAGTTACTCCTGACTACTTTCTGTGGCAAGCTACCAGGGGTTTAGCACATGTTACTTTGGTGACTTTTGTGGCTCACCCTGACAGGGATTGTGACTGTTGCATGACCAGAGATAACAAAGAGCAAACAAAATGGATCCCAATAGCCACGGTTCTCAGACTCATACAACACAGCAAGTGATACTGCCATGCATGTGCTATAAATGCACTGCAGACACACACACACACACACACAGTTTAAATGCACAAATGATGACAACACAAACTTTTGTGTTACACATGTAGATTAACTTTATAAGAGATGGGTCAGTAGATTGCCCTCTCACTGACAAAGAAAAAAAGGTCTGGTCACACTCCGAATTCACAAAACACAACACACAGACACCACTGCTTTATATGATGCACTCAAGGCAAGGACAGTAGTCAATTGCCTAGTATGAAGGCATGCTTAGTGCACACCTCCAGGTTACAGGACAGATCCTGGACTTCACATTGTGATGGATAGGCCTAGGCCTCTACGCACACGCTTTATTAGAGTGACACCAGGTGCAAAATAAATCCCAGGATACCAGTATCACATGCAGTTAAGCGCTCAGGGCAAGGGTACATGCTTATTTTCAAAGCAGGGGACATTCCTGTATCAACAGACACCCTTCAAAGATCAGAATACCTAAGCCTTACTCCATCATTAGAGAAGTCCAGTCCATCAGTCAGCAAAAGTCTTGGGAAGGTCTATCTACACTCCGATGGTTCATTCTGGCTTTGGCTCCACAGTGACATTTTGGCTTGTAGTGAGCTAGACAGTCTTAGCCACTTGAGATTCTCACCCTTTCTTGCCATCAACCAATCATGGGATATGTGATTTGTCTGCATCACAAATTTGGTAAAAAACAAATAAGGTCAGAACCACTTTCCATGCAATTGTGAAGCAGTCTTTTTAATGGGTGGCAGTTCTGATTTCTAGGAAACAGTCTGCTGCTAATAAAGGCCACTGGATGCTCTCTGTCCTTTGCATCAATCTTGTCCAATACCTCTCCAACTCCTTTCTTTAAGGCATGAGTCTGTATAATGAAGGCTCGACAATAGTCAGGTGCCTTTATCAGAGTGCAGTTACATAGACTGCCTTCAGGTCCAGTAATCCACACAAAAATGAAAGTCTGCGAATTCTTGATGGGGACAAATACTATTTAACTGGATCAATCCTAACACGTCTAACATGCTAGCAGCCTCTGCCTTTTTTTAAACCATTTTGATGTATTGGGTTTTTGCTCAGAGGAAGAATCCAAACAGAGATTCCATATATTACAAGCTATTACATGTATTACATGTAGAATGGGCTCCTAATCATTTTGGTTTGAATAGAACCGCAGAACAGGTACACTTGCTGATCTACCTTGCTGAATGTAAGGTATGGGGACCCAGAAAAGTATGAGGGGTATGAATTAGGTGTGGACAGAACTTGTGGAATTTGACTAAGCGGAATTCTGCTGAGTTACATAAAAATGTAGTGAGATTCTCTGAGTTCTGCCCATGGACGTAAAAATACACGTTGCTTTGCTCGCCCTATCATTTAGCGCTTGTAGCACATTCCGCTCTGAAAAAAATTAAAGCTGCACCAGAATGTGTAGCTACTCAAGTTGGTTTTGCTTACGCTCAAGTAGATTTTCTACTTGATCGACAACCTTCTGTCCATGATTGCTCACGACCGCTACCTAGTAATCGGAAATCACACTGGGGACACCAAATATAGCTAGTGCTCTACAACTTACCTTTCATTGAGTTGCACGCAAGAAACAATTCCACAACGAGGCTATTGGCGGAATTTGTCCGGAACTCTGCCAATTCCACGGGTGGAAGGAAACATTCAGCCCAAACCTAGTATGAATGGGGATAAACAATAGAAGGCCTTCTAAGTGTACACAACACCAGAGGGAAGATTCAGCAAAAGGCGGGATGTGGACTTGCTCGTAGGGGCGAGGTACCGGAGTCTGTGGTCTGGGAGGTGGGTCAATCAGCAGGAAAAGCAATGTCTTCCAGCTGTAGGCCATCAGATGAAAACGTGTTCCCCTGACATCCTTCCTATGTCGCACAATGCCAGTGCTTCCACCCAGCAGATAAAGGCGCCTAGTCAAAGTTCCGGGCTCAGGGTAGGGCACAGTTTCCAATGTGCTGCAATATTTGTTTTAGCCATAATAAGGAATAATTCAAGAAAGCATGTTTTGATTTTGTGTTTACCCAGCCTTGCTTATATACCCAGAGCTCCTGCTTCCCAGGATGAGATGCCCTGCATGCGCATTGCTCATTTCAATTCAGAATGTGTAGTGGACCAATATATACAAAGCTGTAGGCAATCCCATAATATATGTATTAGGTCTGCCCCAGGGGCGTAACATCTGGCAGAAGCATCTGAGATCCTGGGAAAATCTGGGCCATATGTTTAGGGGACCAGTATGTTCGGTGGAATATATCGAATTGAATGAGTTTGAGACATGCGTTGCGGGACACCACATGTGGTTAGGTCAGGGCCCTTCCCCATTCCTTGTCATGGAGATATCTGTCAAATTTGGTTTCCCATATATTCCTCAGAGATTGTAAGGATGTCTGTGCATGGATTGTGAGGGCCTTGGTAAACCAGCTAATCAACTTGTGCCCCATACCCATGGCATGTATTGTTTGCATCAGTTGGTGCTTGGTTGGTTCAGTCCCCTCCAATGCCCAGGCATTGCCGATTGTCCCCTTCAAAGAGGAATAGAGCTCGTATTATTCTGTAAATGCTTCATATATCATCAGCGGTCTATTGAGGGATAGGTCCCCCATGCTAATCATCCACGCCTCTCCCACCCCCATAGCTGCTGCCGGTGAGGTGGTCCATCTGAGTCGGGAATCCAAGTAATGGGATCGCAGGGACTTAAGGGACTTAAGGAGGAAGGTGGCCAGTGTATCACATTGCATTTGATTAGCACAAGCGGGTCATTCGCAGGAGTTGGAGTAAGTTGTGAGGCTGTCAAATGTTAGGGTACACGATTTGGCGAAGGGTATCCCTGATAATTGGGCATCAGCTGCACCTGTGTCCTGTAGGTAGCAGTCCACCAGCCAGTAGGAAAGCTGCTGCAGCTGAGCAGCCAGATACTAATGTTCAAAATTGGGGGCTCCAAGTCCTCCCTGCTATGGGGAGTTAAAGTTTAGGTAAGATGACCCGTCTGCGAGACTTATTCTAGCAGAGATCTCCCAAGAGGATGTATAGTTCCTGAAAAAATGAGCATGGGGGATTCAGCGGAAGATTCGCAAAGTAATGGAGGCAACCGCTGTCGACAGCTTACTGTCAAGTAGGTCAGCAGCTGCATGAAAGACCCAAAAGCACAAAACCATCCTTAACATCACCATGAATGATATGAGGAAGCATTTCACTTTCTCAACCACCTCTGTCATTGCCATGATGTACATGTGACATATCTAAAGAGGTATGTCTTAAGCCAATTCACATGGAGCAACATTTTAGTCTCTCATGTCATCTGTAGCCCCCAGTTTACCTCAGAAATCATCTGTACTTTCTTGCATTGTCCACACCACTTATCCTCTAAAGCTCTTGGGTAAATCAGCTTTATCCCCTTCACTGCCTGGCCTCCCTGGTACCTACTCAGTGTCACTTTCTGGTTATACAACTCCTAATTTTCTTCCTCTGGCTCATTTATTGCACCACTTGTTCTTGAGGCCAATCATAGACTCAACCACATCTTTTTGGGAGGATTTACCACCCTTCCATTACTAAGGTGAGTGGGCTGGGAAGCAGCCTTTACAACTAAGGCTAAACAAAGAGATGCCTTTATAACAAATGCATTACAACACAAGTTTTTACGACAATTTTTTTCAATGAGGATGCTTTTACAAAAATATTTTTTGTAAAAGCATGAATGGTAAAGCCATACTCGCAGTAAAATAATTACATGTAAATATACGTATTTTGGTAAGTGTTAAAGGTAAGTATTAAGTGTATTTTATAAATATAAACTACCTACTTGCGATTGCCAGTAGGTAGTTATAGTTAGGTCCTAGTTTCTATAGAAAAATCATTTTTTGACTTGCCTATATCATTGGTGCCATTTTCCAAACAAATTAGACGTTCACTTCAGCTGCTGTCTGGAAAGTTTTGGGGTCATCCGTCAAGTAGGGGCTGTGAAAAAGGGGGATCCCAAAATGTGTTTGCCCCATGTTAATTCCCATAGGGATTTTGAACATAACTGCAGCCCAAATAGCTTAACAGAATTACATCAAATTTGACGGAAAGCTAGCTCTTGATCCAGAAAGCATGCTTTTTGTCATTTGGTGTAAATCCATTCAGTAGTTTTTAAGATATTAACCAAAATCCAAATTTGAATATATAGCAAAGCAGAACCGTGAGTCCGCAGGTCTATGCACCAAAGCAGGTCCTGATTGGATGGCAGCAACTTGACTTGGAAGTTTCGACCACCATTTTAGGTATCGGGAAATGGTCCCCGGTGTTAAACATTTCTGTACGAAGTGAATAAAGAGGTTAGGGTAGAAGTACTCTGACCCCATGGGTGTGTAATAGGAGTCCCAGAGGGACCCATAAAGGCCAAATAATTGCCTTAGAAAGTTTTTTTCTCAATGCACAAGGAATCCATGGATCCCTTGTGGTACTCAGTGTGACCCACGTCCCCACCTTTCCCCACCACTCTGCAAACATGCCTCCTGGCAAACTACTGGTTGGGGGATGAAGTCCCCTTGAATGTTGGAGGTCCTTGGGGGTGAACAACCCCTCCTGTTACCGCCAGTAAGTACCAGAAAGTGGGATTGCTGAGAGCTCATTAGAGGACTCACCATCTTTGTCCGCCACTCTGCAAATGCACCTCTTGAAACACTACTGGTTGGTGGATGAAGTCACCATAGATGCTGACGGTCCTTGAGGGCCAAGAACTCCTCCTGTTACCACTAGTAAGTCCCAAACAGCGGGATTGCTTTGTGCTCATTGGAGGCCCAGGCCACCTCTCTCCACCACTCTGCAAATGAGCTTCTTGGAGCACTACTGGTTGGAGGATTCAGTTCCCTTGGATGCTGAGGGTCCTCAGGGGCCAAGGACCCCTCCAAGTACCACCAGTAAGTCCCTCACAGCAGGATTGATGAGAGGTCGTTGGGGGCCTGGCCCCCTTTGTCTAGAACTCTGCAAACACACCTCTTGGTACACTGCTTGTTGGGGGATGAAGTCTCCTTGGATGCTGAGGATCATTGGGTGCCAAGACCTCCTCCAATTACCACCAGTAAGTCCCACACAGTGGGATAGATGAGAGCTCATTGGACGCCCTGCCCCCTTTCTCCACCCACTGTACAGATCCATACAGCCACTCACACATCCACTCACAGACCCATGTAGACACTCAGAAACCTACTCGAACACCCACACAGCTATTCACACACCCACTAACAGACCCATAAAGTCACTCATACACCCACTCACAAACCCATACAACCACTCACACACCCACACAACTACTTACACACCCACTCAGACAACCACATAACCATTCACTCACCCAGTAACAGACCCATACAGATAATCACCACCCCAGGGGCCGATTCACAGAACTAATCTGAGACAACATCCTAAACTTACTACTTTTGGTATTCACAGAAGCCATTTAGTAGTAGTAAAGTTAGGAGTTTGTCTTAAGTTTGACTTAAGACAGACTTAAGACAGACTTAAGACAGACTTAAGACAAACTTAGGACAGACTTAAGACAGACTTAAGACAGACTTAAGACAGACTTAGGACAGACTTAAGACACAATCCTAACTTTACTACTACTACATGCCTTCTGTGAATACCAAAAGTAGTAAGTTTAGGATTTTGTCTCAGATTACGTCTGTGAATCGGGCCCTCTCTCACTAAACTATACAGCCACTTACTCAACCACGCTGTAAGGTTTCAGGTTACAGTTAGGAAATGCAATTAAAACATACTTTGAAATTCACTAAGAAAAACAAAGGTTACAGGGAAGCTATAGTGAGGAAATGGAATTTCAAAAACGTTTACAGTCACTGAAAAAAACAAAGGTTACATGGACATTATAGTCATACTCAGATTTCACTTGTGCAAAACCTTTGACAGTGTATGAATTCTAAACATATATTTTAAGGTACCACAAAGATTAAATTAATATACTTTGTGTACTACTAATGAGTGATACTATTTCTAACATATATTATGTGAGTGGCTATGCGACTGTGTTCTCTATGGGTGGATAGGTGAGTGTGTGAGTACATGTATGCGTGAATAGTTGTATGTGGGAGTAACTGTATGGATGTGGGAGTGGCTATGTAAATGACTGTATTGGTAAGTGAGTGACTGTAAGTGGCTAAATAGGTGAGTGAGTGGGTATATGAGTGGCTGCATGGATGAACGAGTGGGTGTATGAGTGTACTGGTGAGTGAGTGGGTTTATGAGTGGGCATATGGGTGAATGAGTAACTATATGATTGGCTACATGACTCTGTGAGTGGATATGTGAGTTGATGTATCACAACTAAGTGGCTTTGTGAGTGGCTCTATGGGTTAGTGGACGTGCGTGTAGTGGCTGTATGGGTGACTCATTGGCTGTTTGAGTGTGTATTGCAAAGTGAGTGTATATATGAGTGGCTGTATGAGAAAGTGAGTCACTCTGTTGAGAGGCTTTATGGGTGAGTGACTGGGTGTGAGAGTGGTTGTATGGGTAAATAAGTAGGTGTCTGAGTAGAAGTATGGGTGAGTGAGTGGCTGCATGAGTAGGTGTATGGGAATTGAGTGGCTGTGTAAGTGGCTGTATGGGTGAGTGAGTTTGTGTGTGAGTGACTCTATTGACGAGTGAGTGGGTTTGTGAGTGGTTGTATGGGTGTGTTAGTGGTTGTATGAGTAGTTGTGGGATTCTGTGAGTGGATGTGTGAGTGGTTCTATGGATGATGTAATCAGTGATGTAATTTGAGGTGTCATCAGTGATATCACTGACCATGTCATGGGTGATGTAAATTGTGAGGTCATAAGCATTGTATTGTGGGGGTGCAAGTTATAGTTAGCTCAGGTAATTATAACTGATGAATTTCTCTGGTTTTGTATGATTGAATACAAAAAAATATATATATATACACTGAAAAAAACATAGGTTTCAGGGACGTTATAGTTATTTGGACATTTGACATATATAAAACCAGAGAAATGTGCCTGTTATAATTAGTTGAGCTAACTATAATTCGCAATCCCACTATGCACTACTGATGACATCACATATTACATCACTCATGACATGGTCAGTGACATCACTGATGACATCACTGATGACATCTCAAATGACATCACTGAAGACATCATCCAGTGAATGTTTTTTTCTGTAAAGTTTAAATATGTTTTATAAATATATGTATGCCAAGGTGTATTGAAGAATGAATGAGTGTAAAAGACTCAGAATGGATGATTAAGTAGGTGTGTGACTAACCGTATAAGTGACTAATTAATTGTGTCTTGCTTAATGCATGTGTTAGCGACTAATATAGACATTCACAGAGTTTAAGTTGTTAGTTGGTGTGTTAGCAGTTCCATTGTTTGGCTAGCAACTAAATGAGGATCTATATGAGCTATTCATTGCTTGTCTGAGTACCTGTATGAGTACCTGAGTGTCTGCGTGGGTGGGTGGGGGAAGTGACTCTCTGCATAGACGTGTGAGTGGCTAATTCACTATGTATATGTGTTCAAGTCTGCATCTGTGAAGGTCTGTATGGCTAAGCGAGTGTGTGTATGAGTGTCTCAGTGGTACATGTGAGTAACTCCATATGTGAAAAGCAGTATATATGAGTGTTGGACTATATAAATGACTATATGTGAGAATGAGGGATTGTGAGAGTGCCTGTATGGATCAGTGTGTCCTTGTATTAGTTATTGTATTAGAGTGTAAGTATGTGTTAGTATATGTTTAAATAAGTGATGTGGTATGTGTATAACTGTACACGTGAGTAAATGAAAGTGTTATTGATTATTTCCATTACTGACTAGGTGTGTGAATAACTCTAAGAATGAGAGGCAGTGTGTGAGTGTCTGTATTGATATGTGACTGGATATGATAATGCTGTATTGATGGCTTACTGTATGTATGAGTGACTATATAGGTGAATGAATGGATGTGTGTGGACCTACAAATGAGAGAGTGGATATGCACTAACTGGTATTGGTGTGTTCATGGTTTTGAAAATTATAGTCTGTATTTTAGACTGGGTGTATCAAGTGTTATATTAGGGTCTGATCAGGTGCATCTGATTTTCACGTGGATGATGTCATCAGTGATGTCATCAGTGATGTCATTTGAGATGGCATCAGTGATGTCATCAGTGATGTCACTGACCATGTCATGAGTGATGTAATATGTGACATCATCAGCAGTGCATTGCGGGGGCGCGAGTTATAGTTAGCTCAACTAACTATAACAGGCGAATTTCTCTGGTTTTATATAAGTCAAATGTCCAACTAATTAAAACGTCACTGAAACCTATGGTCTTTTGAATGAATTTCTAAGGTTTTTTAAATGCTAATTCCTAACTATAACATTCCTGAAACCTATGTTTTTTTCAGTGAATTTCTAAGGTTTTTTAAATGCTAATTTGTAACTATAACATGCCTGAAACCTATGTTTTTTTCAGTGAATTTCAAAGGGTTTTTAAATGCTAATTTCTAACTATGACGTGCCTGAAACCTATGTTTTTTTCAGTGAATTGCGAAGGTTTTTTAAATGCTAATTTCTAAGTATAACGTCTCTGAAACCTATGTTTTTTTCAATGAATTTCAAAGGTTTTTTAAATATCGAACTACTATTGTGTATTTGTCATTAATACTATTTTTTCTAACTTTTCAGCTAAATAAAAAAATCTGCAAAAGTATTATGTAACGTGATACATTTCACAAATTACAATGAGTTTTTAAATAATACAAAACAATTTAACATTCAGATAACAATTTTTCTCCCTTTTTTTGCTGTCATCAGCTACTACTTAACTTCACTATTCACAGAGATGCCAGTGTAGTTTCATCATAAACAGCAGGGAAAAAACAACAATCAACTAGATTGGTAAAAAAAACAAAAGACCTAATTCTCTCAAATATAATACAAATCAACACAAATAACACATCCAATAGTACTTCAAATGTTCAAAGTTTACCTTTACTTTGTAGATTGTCTGCAAATTTACCCAATACGCCAGATAATGTATCAAAACTTTTGCTTTGAAAGCATCCAGTATGAATTCCTTAAAGATCTTAAGTAGTTTCTCTGCACAATTTTCCCAATACGCCAGATAATGTATCAAAATTTCGCTTTGAAAGCCTCCAGTATGAATTCCTTAAAGATCTTACGTAGTTTCTCTGCACAATTTTCCCAAAACGCCAGATAATGTATCAAAATTTTGCTTTGAAAGCATCCAGTATGAATTCCTTAAAGATCTATACACCTTCCTATTAAAGCTGAATAGTGTATCTAAAATCTTTGCTTCAGAAAAATTAAGTATGAGTTGGGTTATTCATAAGGCAATCTCGGTTTCATTTCCAAGTGTGTATCATTACAGTGACTCCAACCATTATTACACTTTAACTAAACAGTATAATGTCCACTTGTAGTAGTACTTCTAGCATGGAAAACAACAGCAACTGTTGCAAAAGTTCTTCCAGAAATAGATACTTGATCAGCAACAACATTTTTAATTTTGGTTTCCACTTTTCTTCCATTTGGTCGACAGCGTTGCAGCATTATAATCAAATATTTTCCATATCTTTGTAGGAATAATGCAGATAGCATTCTTGATTTACAAACAGAACACATCATCTCATGATCCGCTTCTTTTACTAATTTGGAAAATGGTACAGATTTACAGTCAGGTATTGTTAAAAATAAAAATCGTTCTCTGTCAACTATAGTGCTTGAAGTTAACGAACACTCTTTACATTTATCTTCCCATTTGTAACCGAGTCCAAATAAACTCTCAATCTGAATTCCTTCATCTTCTAGTACTCCAAGCATAACCATCAGAAATTCTTGTGCATCTTGCTGTATATTAACACTGAACGTTAAAAATCCAGTACATGTATCCAACAGTTGACGAATACCAGAAGCAGAATGAATCTTACTTCTATCAGTTCTCAATTCTTGAAATAAAGTGTAGAGGGCAGAACATAAAGTTTTTTCCTGACTTTCCATAATTTCACCACAAACATCTTCAAGATATAATATAACATTTAGAATGACATTACCATAGCAGTTGACACAGAAGCATTTTCTAATTGGTATCCAACAACATCATCACTTGTTTGTATTTTCTGCTTCTTTGCATCTTTTCCTTTCTGTTGATTTTCTTTCTGCTCTTCAACCATAGTTAACTCGTCAAACATATTTGCATTTTGAACACACAGCACGTTTCTCATAAATAGTATATTCACCTAAATTGGGAGCATAAAGCCTTCTCAAACGATTATATTCTCTTACACAATTAACATCAGCACTAACCTTGTTCTAATCAAAATCAATTAAATACAAACCAGACAACGTTCTAACTCGAGATAATGCAACATATACCATTCCCTCTTTAAACACAGTTTTTCCAACATTTACCAAAGTATTATCTACACTTAAACCTTGTGATTTGTGAATAGTTATTGCATATGCTAAACCGAAGGGAAACTGTTTTCTACGAACATACAAGTCTTTTACAAGCAAAAAACGTGCGGCAGAACGTGCAATCTGTCTTACCTCTGCAATCTGATCAAATTTTACTTTCAGAAATTCAATTCCATTTCTATTTGGATATTTCACAAAATCAACAACTTTCCCCATTGCTCCATTCACTAAATCTTCTTCTACATTCAGATTACACTTCAAAATTAGCCGACAGTTTAAACATACATCTAAATTATTTTCTAAGCCAGCAGTTTTTGATACAGACTTTTCCAAAGAATCCAATTTAGTTTGTAGTTTTTCTGAAAGAACAATTTTTATTACTAGATTCAATGTGACCTATTTCTTGATTTTACAAATTTCATAAGCTCTCTATTAAATGTATAACACTCTTCCACTGTAGGCATTAAGCAAACTATAGACATTTTTTTCTTTCATTTTCTTGTACATTACTTCTACCTGTGTGTTTTCATTTGCAAACAAGTTCTTTAGTAGACGACTTTGAAAAGCTTGTTTACCATGCTTGCTTAGAACACCAATTCTTACATCTTTTAGAATATTTCCATAATCTCCATCTCTTGCTTGTCACATATTTTGAGTGAGTTCTTTATATTCAAAATGTAACCACAGATTCACATTTCCAATACTTCCCAAAGATTTCTTAGTGTCTTCATATAGAAGAGTTGTAACCACTGGTTCTCCTTTTACAGGGGTTAGTTGTAGCAGATCTCCAAAATATAATTTACGGGTCGATTCCGATCCGGGTCGGACAGTTCTCCGAGAGCTGTTCGTAGCCTTACCTTGCGACGACTCGTACCCGGAGCCGGTCCGTCCAGGCGATGAAGTACGATGCGCATAACTGACAAGAATCAAACCGACACGTAGGCTGTGATTCAAGCTTCATTCGACGTCCGAGCCGTACCTCCGAACACCGAACCGTGTCGCCCGGAAGCAGTATCCATTACAGTTTCCGGCCGGACAAATACGATGCCCACATCATACGCGCCGGACGGGTCGCCATGTACGGCACGTCACAGCATCCGGAAAAGAAGCATATCAGGTACGATTTGCGCCAGAACTCAATAACGGCTACGAGACGGACCAGCTTGCAACAGGTACGAGACGGAGCAACAAGCAACGTGTACGAGATGAACACATCATGAATCCCATCGCGCAGGTCATACCAGTACTGTACATCTATGACCGGATCAGGAACCAACGCGGACGGCGCAGACGGTAAGTCAGACACCCACCACACAAACAAACGACACATACACGCAAAATGTCCCACACACACAGGGGATCCATATCCTGGCCACTAGCAATAGACCACCATAGGGGTTGCATGGCCAGCTCCACGACCACCCCCACTCATAGGCCCTATGTTGCCCATCACTACTGCCACCCCCACCCATAGGGGACCTGTTGCCCATCACTCCTGCCACCCCCACCTATAGGGCTTATGTTGCCCATCACTACTGCTACCCCCACTTATAGGACTTATGTTGCCCATCACTACTGCCACCCCCACCCATAGGGGACCTGTTGCTCCAGCCCTCCTGCCACCCCCACTCATAGGACTTATGCTGCCCTGCACTCCTGCCACACCCACCCATAGGGGACCTGTTGTCCAGCACTCCTGCCACTCCCACCCATAGGGCTTATGTTGCCCAGCACTACTGCCACCTCCACTCATAGGGCTTATGTTGGGCATCACTACTGCCACCCCCACCCATAGGGGACCTGTTGCCCATCACTACTGCCACCCCCACCCATAGGGCTTATGTTGCCCATCACTACTGCCACCCCCACCCATAGGGGACCTGTTGCCCATCCCTACTGCCACCCCCACCCATAGGGCTTATGTTGCCCATCACTACTGCCACCCCACCCATAGGGCTTATGTTGCCCATCACTACTGCCACCCCCACTCATAGGTCTTATTATGTTGCCCATCACTACTGCCACCCCCACCCATAGGGGACCTGTTGCCCATCACTACTGCTACCCCCACCCATAGGGCTTCTGTTGCCCATCACTACTGCCACCCCCACCCATAGGGCTTATGTTGCCCATCACTACTGCCACCCCCACTCGTAGGGCTTATGTTGCCCATCACTACTGACACTCCCACCAATAGGGAACCTGTTGCCCAGCACTCCTGCCACCCCCACTCATAGGACTTATGTTGCCCAGCACTCCTGCCACCCCCACCCATAGGGGACCTGTTGCCCAGCACTCCTACCACCCCCACCCATAGGGCTTATGTTGCCCATCACTACTGCCACCCCCATCCATAGGGTTTATGTTGCCCATCACTACTGCCACCCCCACTGATAGGATGGATGATGCACCACACATCCATCATACTCCAACATTAGGCATGTCAGCAAAATACATCCCACCTAACATCATGACAACAGTGTGTAGTCTGTGACAAGTGCCCACAACAGTGATTATGACTTCGAACATACAATGTAACTACCATCACATGTGTGACCAAAAACTGAGTGTGGCCTACACAAGGCAAGCATCATTAGCACTGTGTCAATGTACAAATAACACCCCCTCACTGTGTAGAACAAAAGTTAAGTGTGTGGTTCCAAACTGCAGCAAATGTTGAGCATTGTGGTGATGGGGTCGAAACCCCCCTCATCACAGTGACCAAAAGGTAAGTGTCATCATGGTCAAAGCTGCAAATGCCAAACAGCATGTATGATTTATGGTCCCAACACATGAAACACTTTTAGGGCAAAGTAGTGGTTGTGTCCCATACCCACAGAGATGTGGTGAGGCTAACAGTGATGTGAAAACCTAACATACTCTCGGCCATGTGCAGACAAGCACCACCCATGGGAGCTGACAATGCGTACAGTGTACAATGACACAAATGCAGAAGTGACCATCAAAAAGCATACACACATCTCGAAAATAAACACACAAATCAAAACAACCTGTGTAGACTGTAGGTGTCAGGTCACAAACTCCCATTCCATGCCAGTAATGGCACCTAACAACCAGGATGAATGTGCAGAATGATGTGATTTGACTCACAGGGACAGCAGGGTAAATCACAAAAACAACATCCAGACAATGGCCCACAACAGCAATACCAATGCACTGGTGCTGATGCACAAACACAAACAGGCAACCTCACACTGCACATCTGACACAACCAACATGTGGGTGTGTGTCTCAGTATCCCCAGGCAACTACACAACACATGAGGGGGATGAATCACAGCAAGACAGCCGCGGCCTGTGGAGGGAGTTCCGTGGGGCGGTAAGGCGTGGCGGGGGAAGGGCAGGGTGGGGGGTTCTAAAAACCGGAATATGGATAATTGCAGGTAAGTAAACAATTAAATAAATAAAACGAATTTCGTAGCGCGCGCTGCATCGCAAAATGCGATGCAGCGCGCGCTACGAAATTTGTGTTATTTATTTATTTGTTTACTTACCTGTAATCATCCATATTCCGGTTTTTAGAACCCCCCAGCCTGCCCCTCCCCTCCCCCGCCCGCCTTACCGCCCCACGGAACTCCCTCCACGGGCCGCGGCTGCAGTAAGACAGATGTGGACACAGTGCCATACAAAAGTAAACCATCAATGGCCCCCCCTTAGTGGGCAATCAGGCATTGTGAGATGAGAGGGAGCACAACAGGCACATGTGACACAAGCTGGAATGAACAGCAACTAACACAGCAAGAGACTGACACACAACAGCACTACCCCCAGGGACCAGACATTGTGGTGACACAAGCATGCATGACACGTCCACTGTGCTGACAAAGGTAGATGTCGTACAAACTGTGAAACCCAGACATGTGTCCTGTGCCACAAACATACATCACACCTACACAAACACAAATCACTCAGCATGGCCCGTCATCCATGGACAAACGGGAGCTAGGGGCCCATCCATGCAAACATTTACATCAGTCCACCCTTAACACCACACACCCTGAACTGCACCAATGTGCATCTGTGAAGACCACATGGACAGGTTACATTGCACATGCACCCATGACAAACACAGTAATGTTGGAAGGAACTAAGGTGCACAGACTCATCACACAAGGACAGTTTACAACTCTGGTGAATGACAGACATACTGCACAGTATGCGGTACACGGCCATTATATCAAAGTTCACGTAAGCTTCCGAATACCTGCCACAGTCCCAGGACAACGCAGAAGCCAAGGAGAACCACAAGGCACACATGCTGACACCTGCAAACATTGCAGCCCTGAACCGCACAAGTGGGATCAGTCACACACACATACACATGTCTCAATCACTGAAAGGTACCACCTAGGGACAACTACATGATATTGCGAACAAACAAGTACCTTGGGAAACCCTGACTGTGTCCCATCTGCGTCTGACCACATCATCACCACTCAGAACAGACAAATCCCAATGATGAAACACCAATTAACAGTAGTGTGTCATGCACCCACACAACTGGTAGCCCATGGCAAAGTTGTGGGATGAATACAGTACCACTCAACTAACATCAACAACAGGAACATATCAAGGGAACATTGTCTGTGTATGAAAAGGGATGTGGACACACACAAACATGCCCACACAACATGGGCCCAGTCAATGTCACGGAACAACACACTTACTTGAGGAGACTCAACTCCTGTGGAAGCTCAGCTGTGCCAAACATAGTCCCAGCAGGTCTCAGTCATGTCAGAAGAACACTTTGTCAGTCAGCCATCATTTACCACACAATGAAGGCTCTGGTCACAACAGCCTGGGTACGTGAGTCTCCCTTAAGTCATCTGCACATACTCAATACATACGTCCAGCAAGTTGCACAGAGGACCCAGTTGCCCCTACACCAATGATGCCCACACTTACATGTCCAGTGGAGATGTGACCACAGTCAGGGAAATAGACAAATTGGACAATGGAAAGCACATCATATGTGCATGTGTGCAAGCCACAGATGTTACCATGTAAATGAAATGTTTTCAGAGATGTCCACAAATTGTTAATCATGACACACCCATTTAGCTGCAAAGGATGATATGGATAACGACCAGAATAGGATACATATCTCATGGACCACATGGAGTACCTCACATCAACTCCTCAGTATTCAACATTTAAAATCCAGCATTACAACTGCAAGGTCATGCTAAACATCATCAACATAATGTACAGTTAAATCAAATTCACAAGGATAAAGAAAAAAGCTTTATTCGGCAATTTTTTTAATGCAAAGTCCTTTCAAAACAAAGGCCAATGGCCAGTCCATATCCAAATGACAAACAGTTAACATGAGTGACAACTGTCACACGTTGCTTGCCTGCACTGGTAAGGACAGGAGACATCCCCTCGGAGGGGCATACATGGGGCAGGCCAGGCACCACAGGGACAGGATCAGGACGCAGCAGAAGGAGGCAGTGAAGGGGTGGTGGATGCAGGAGAGTCACGGGCAACTGCAGTGGAGCTGACTGAAGTAGTGGGTGCACTCACGACTGTGGGGCACAAGTCAGATGGGGTGTGTGCTGGCACAACTGCAGTGGGCAGGTCAGGTGGAGTGGACTGGGTCCCCACTGCAGTGCCCAAGTCAGACGGGGTGGTAGTGGACTCCACTGCAGTGCCTAACTCAATGGGACCGGAATGGGGTTCAGGTGAGGTCGGCAGGACAGAGGGGGAGACACGGTCCCCACATCAGTGGCAAAACTGTCTGACCGGGGTGGAAGAGCAAATGGTAGGGGGAGGGCCTCAGCATTTTGGGGATGGTGTATCTGTGGGTGGGGGATCCTGGAGCAGGGTGTGGTGGGGGAACCTGTGGAGTGGTGGCCTGGGGGATGGAAGACGGAGACTTCGTCGTGGAGCTGCGGGGAGGGGATGGGGTCTTGCTCTTCCAGCTCCGGGGGGACTTGCGGGTGGGGGCCTCAGTCTTACTGCACCTGGGGGAGGGTGTCCAGGTGTGAGGGGCACTCCCCTCTGTGTGTGGGGATTTCCTCTTCCCCTTGTAAGATGGATCTGCTGGGTCGGTGGGGAAGAGGCCAAGGTCACAGAGGAAGAGCTTCTGTGGAGATGGGGTTGCAGGTGAGGCAAGAGAAGGGGGCTGGGAGGGAGAGGTCTCGGAGGACTGTGGAGTGGTTGTGGATGACTGTGTGTGTGTCTGCAAACCATCCCCTGTGAGTGTGGTATCAGTCCCCTGCGCTTGCTTGTGTGCATGTCTAGCCCTTAGTTTGGGTGTTCGTGTGCTGCCCGTGTCTGTGGGTTTGTAGGAATGTGCATATGTGTGTGTGCTTGGGACAGGTAGGGTGCTAGGAATCGTGGGTGGTGCAGGGGTAGGAGGGGTGCGGGACTGTTGGAGGAGGGACACTGCTGCCGTCAGGGAGGAGGCCACTGACTGATTGGTCCTCTGTAGGACAGACATGCCCGATGAAATGCCCTCCATGAACGACACCAGTTGTTTTAACAGACTGGTGTGTGCATGGAGGACACTAAGCAATTATGTCTGCCCTACATGGATCTGTCGAAGCAAGTTCACAGACTCCTCACTCAGGGCAGCAGGGAACACGGGGGCAAGGGGTGTGGTGCCGGGCAAAAAGGAGACATGATCCTGAACACGGGAGGCTCCACGGACCTCTGGGATGGGAGCCGATGGGAGGGTGGTGATGGTGGTGGCGGTGGTGGGGGCGGTGGCGGGGACAGCCTCACTAGCTGAGGTTTGGTAGCTGCTGACACCCGACTCCACAAAGGAGCCATCTTCCGAGCTGCTGCCGCCCTGAACTGGGGTGGATGTTGCTGAGGACTCCTCGGTGTGGCTCCACTCGCCCTCTGACTCCTCATCTTCTGTCCCAGTCAGGCTCTGTGGCTCCTCCTGGTCCCTGGAGCTGTCCCCTCCTGTGGCCGTGGATGTATCTGGATAGAATTAGGAAAAAAGAGAACAACATCAGTCACCTGCACTGACTGCACACACCAGAGTGAGTACATCACATCACAGGGCAAGCCCTGGCATCATCAGGTGAACACTGCTCAAAGTGCTCACACTGTTTAGAATAAGCCAATTGTCAGTCTCACCATCAACCATGGTGCTCATATCTCTCCTGGACTTGCAGCCATATGTCTGTTGCATGTTGGATGCTAATACCCCAATGTGCCGACATGCACCACCTACACATTTGTTGGACATGCAAGTGAACATGTAGGAGTATGTCACTATACACACATCACATCTCTTGCCACTGACTCAGTACAGGTGTCAGGATGAAGGGATGGGCAAAGTCTCATTCACATGCTTGTGATGCATGCCAGCAACACACATTATGATGTTCTCATGTCCTGATAGTCATTGCCACATTGGGGTGCATGGAGCACATTTGAACACAATGCAGGATCACTCGTAGCAAGTTAAATGCCATGGCACTGGCATGCCTGGAAAGTCACCCAACACTGTCCCCTGTCACAGGGGCAGGGCATCCAGACAACAACAGTATGCACTGTCACAATCATAGCTCATGGGTAAAGCAAACTCTGTAGCTGACAAGTGCACTTGCCCATCCCCTGCAGACAACATATCCCGGACCCAGAAGACCCCACATCATACAAAACAGACATATTAGTCTCTGCGAACACAACTCCCTGTACATTAGCACATCACAGACTGCTGTTCATGTAACATAGCTGCCTGAAGTGCACAGTTGCATACACCATTGTGCACTGTCAAGTGATCACACACCTATATGTCACACAGGTATTGTCTCTCATAGTCACATCTCAGATGCTCTGCTGACCCTCAAACTCATGAACACCACAGTTGTACGGAAAAGGAAGCTACACCACAATGACACAGAGGCAGACACCTGAAGGCATATGTCACTAGGCACAACCTGTAAGTTAATACACAGGAGTGGGATTACAGAGTGTTTCTAAATGCCCTTTAGTAGGCATGACTGCCCAGGTCTACGTGAAACAGTGTTTAGCCCTGGACAGTAGTCAGGTGGCTAAACAAGTGTGACACACTTGATATACATACTCCTGAGGCACACAAATTGGAGTCCCTTGCTGCATGTGTTTGTTTGAAATACCCCAGCCACATGTGGCGAGTCAGACCAGCAACTGTAACACATATCAAGGGCACACACAGATCACATGTCAGATCTCAGGCATTGTGTAAACAATTGACCCACCCATGAAACACACAACAGAGTCACGGTAACAGATGCTGTCCGGAAGCTGAAGCATAGCTGACTGCAGGGACACAGTGCCCTAGTGACACAAGCAACAGACTGTAGGGTCCACACCTGTGGGTCAGATGTGGAGGGTGCATCTCACAATTGAGGGACATGATTATTGGACTACAAGACCTAAGTAATGTGGAAGTGTGACCAGGCCAAAAGACTGCAATTAGCATGTCAGACATAGTACACAGATTAGGCATGGACTTACCCTCTCCTTGCTGCTGTCTGGCCTTCAGCTGCCCATCCAAATCCGGGAAGACCACCACAGATCCTGAGCATGTGGGGGGTCAGGGTCCGGTGTCCGCCCCTCCTGCGAGGAGGCAACAACTTTAGCTGGACCCTTGCGATCCTCCGGGTCCAGCCCGAAGGTCCTGCCACCTTTTCTGGCAGTTGCGGATCAGGTGCTTGTAGACCCCCACTGATCGAACTGCCCGGGCGATGGTCAGCCAAATCTCCTGCTTCTGGTGGGCATCAACCTGTAAGGATGACAAAGTTAAAAGTCCTTTAACACAGATGCCCCATATTTGTGCTGCACACAGTTGGATATACATGTCATCATCACAAAGGAAAATGAGTTACACAGGTAGTGCACCCATGGAAAAGGCCAAATGCCCTGCATGTCTGACATGTTAACTATGCCTTGGAGGTTGAAGCTTGCACAAATGCACTTTAGCAGCAGAACACCTGTTCATTACATGTACCTACACACTTTGGGGGATGAAAGTACTCAGTGAGTATGCTTGCCACTGGCGTACACACTGCTAGTACTGCTAGTCAGACAACATGCACAATTAGGAAGGCAATGGACAGCACACTCACCTGCTTCCCTGGTTTCCCATACAGCTTGCTGTACTGTGGAAGGAGCCCGTCCAGCAGGGCCTGGTTCTCCTCTTCAGTGAAGACTGGGGCACTCTCCAGAGTACGTGCCATAGCAGTAGCCAGAGAATGCAGAGACAGCAGCAGTGGTAGCAGGGATGTGGTCCAGTAGCATGTAGTGCAGGCAAGTGAGCTCCCTGGGGGCCAGCCAGCCTTATATCTGTGCTGCAGAGGCAGACTCTGCCATGTGTTCCCAGTGATAGGTCCAACACGGTTGCATTCAATGAATCTGGCCAATCCATGAAAATGTACGACTCATACACGTCTTCCGCATCATTCAAATCTTCACCTTCATAAAACCCTAGTAATTGCAACATTGTTGTAGGCATCCAACTGAATTTCCAGCGCACGACTCGTACAAGTTTTGAATCTGCATCCGTCTCCATGACAGTCCAGAGCCAATGTGTGCGCCCGGCTCGGTCAACGACTGTACAACGCGTAGTTTGAAAATACTCATGCACCCTTCTCCATACGATTCAATGGCCAAGGCGTACGCCGGTCTCGGACCATGCCTGCCCGATGCGTATGCATGATAGTCACCCGCGTCGGACCTCATTGCAGTCAATGGCTAAGCGTACGCACGGCTCGGTCCTGAACTGTGCAATGGGTACGCATAGTCACCCGCATCGGACCACATTGCAGTTAATGGCTAAGCGTACGCACGGCTCGGTCCTGAACTGTGCAATGCGTGTGCATAGTCACCCGCGTCGGACCTCATTGCAGTCAATGTCTAAGCGCACGCACGGCTCAGTCCTTAACTGTGCAATGCGTACGCATCGTCACCCGCGTCGGACCCCATTGCAGTCAATGGCTAAGCGTACGCACAGCTCGGTCCTGAACTGTGCAATGTGTACGCATAGTCACCCGCGTCGGACCTCATTGCAGTCAATGTCTAAGCATATGCACGGCTCGGTCCTGAACTGTGCAATGCGTATGCATAGTCACCCGCGTCGGACCTCATTGCAGTCAATGGCTAAGCGTACGCACAGCTCAGTCCTGAACTGTGCAATGCGTACGCAAAGTCACCCGCGTCGGGCCTCATTGGTGTGACTATTTGACGGCTTCAACACACAATTACTTGCCAGGGACTCAGGTGCACACCTACCACACTACAGCATTGGCCACACAGTGTCCCATGGCATGAACGGCTGCATTCCCTGTGTGTTTGGGGGGGCAACATTTGGTTTGTTGTGTGGCACTTTTGTGCAGCCACTCCCAGGCTGTGCACGTGTTCATGGGGACAGAATCTTTTGTGTGTTGTGCACATTACCACTGTGATGTGCAACAGTACAGTTATGGGCATGAGTCATAGACACAGTTTCATGTTGGATATGTTTAGGACATGTCACATACACCCTGAGTCCTGGGGGTGATGGCATGTATGTCACAGTGAGACCTGTAGCCACAATTCTGATGTACACCCACAGTCTGTGTGCATGTTGTGTCTCAGATGTGGCTGATCAAGTGTGCCGAATGGGAGACAGTCTCCACATCCATGTGGTTTGTGCATCAACATTAATGTGTGTGTGTCTATGAGATGTACATGTAGGGCCTGCAGAGACAACAGTGGCCACTACCTGTGGGACTAACGGTTGCCTTGAGGCATGTACATGATACGCCATGTCATGCCAGTGTTGATGTGGCAATACAGGGACCCTGGGTATCTGCATGGCAAAGATCTGTGATGCCTGGGAGACATCAGGCCTCACTTGTCACTGTGGTGTGTATTTGTAATGTCACAGCAGTACATAGGTAGGGTAGCACAGCCCAATGATTGGCCATTGCACTACATGGGACTTATGTGGACATGTGGACTTGAGATGTGAGGTGATGGCCATGTAGGTGACATATGTGTCCATGCCCAACAGCACTCACCTCAGTACATTGTGTATTGTCATGATGTATCATGTGATATTTTGCTTGGTCATAGCCACATGGGTGGATGAACCGACAATCTTTCTTTGTGCATCTCTGTTCTGCAGGGCACCAGCTGTCCATAGACCATTCCCAGACCATGAAACCATGCAGGAACGCGACTGCATCCGACGGTACCGCTTCACCAGGCCACTGATTGAGGAGTTGGCAGAGCAGTTGGCGCCACATCTGCTAACTGGCCAGACATACCCTACAGCACTGACCCCAGAGGTGAAGGTGATGGCACCCATGCACTTCTTTGCTACTGGTACCTTTCAGTACACTGTGGCTACTGCTGGTGGTATGTCGTAAACTATGTTTAGTCGTGTGCTATGCGATGTCTTGGAGGGGATGTTGCATTTCCTTGACCTGTACTTCAAGTTTCCTAGCCCAGGTCAACTCACTGAAATAAAGGATGCCTTTTATACACTGGGGAGGATGCTGAACATCATCCAATCTATTGATGGTACACATGTGGCCCTGATACCACCATGGGCACATGAGCAGGCATACCGGAACAGGAAACATTTCCACTCCATCAATGCTCTGGTGGTATGTCTTGCAGACATGTGTATCACACATGTGTGTGCACGTTTCCCCGGTTCTGCGCACAATGTCTACGTCATGAGGAGTAGTCGCATTGCAACGCTGATGTCACAGATGCCAGACCAGCGTGCCTGGCTTGTCGGTGTGTACTGACTGTTTACCATTGTGTGTGTTTGGCAATGTTGTATTCCACCCTCCTTCAAAACTCTGCTAATTGTTCAATTGTTTGTGTGTAGGTGACTCCGGATACCGCAACATGCCATGGTTGCCGACACCCCTCAGGAACCCTGTGACACCAGCCGAGATGCGCTACATTGAGGCACATGGTCGGAGCAGGAGGGTGATTGAGTGGACATTTTGTCTCCTGAAAAGCCGCTTCCACTGCCTGGACAAGACCGGAGGGGGCCTCCCATATGAGCCTGCAAAGGTGTGCAAAATTATCCTTGTATGCTGCATGCTACACAACATGGCAGTGCGGAAGAAGTTGCCTCTCATCCAGGATGGCAATGACCTACCTCCGCCACCTGTGAAGGATCCAGGCCTGGGACACGATGCCAGTGATGATGATGATGAGGGTGACGTCCGCACACAGCTCATCAACAACTTCTTCACCTGAATGTGAGTTTACAGGGTTGTTATGTCAATGTATGGAGTTAGCCTGAAATGTGTTGTGGCTGCTCTGTTGCTGTTTGAGTGTGTCTGTGTGCCACTTGACTGGATGTGTGCAGTGATGTGCCCATTCAGGTTGTCTGTACTCCACAATAGTGTAGAACTGCTAACTTGTTTCTGTGTAGGTTTCGTATGACATGTTTTGTGCATGTGTTTTGCATTTCTCTCCTGTTCTGCTGTGATTTTGACTGTGTCTTGTGTCTGTCCTTCCCAGGGTACTTTGCCTGTTGTTTGGTCAACACTGACCCCCAACACCCAGAATCCAACACCAGTGTGGGAATTGTCAATTCCCATCAAGTGATGTGCCACACACCACTGGACATCAATTCTCTGACACTTTGTGACCGTGTGTCCACTGTAACGTACAATTACCTTGCCACTATTGTGGAATAAACATGTTGCTGATGTGTAATGAACCTGTGCTATGCTTTGTTAGGTGTGTTGTTTGTCTTCCCACATCTGACTGACATTTGCATACCTCACCTGTGGACTTGTTACCACTGACTGTGGATAGGTGTTGTGTCTGTGCATACCAATGTATTTCAGGTCATTATCATTGTGTGGGATGAGTTACATGGACATGTGAGTATGTGTTGTGGTGCCATAGTGGTGTGTCTCCCTTACATGTGTCACATCACCAGGACTCACATAACGGTGGTCACATTGTTGTAGTATTTGGCATGCACTGTATTGTTTAGCAGATCAACATCTCCATGATATATGACAAGTTGGAATCACAACAGAGGCAAGTATGGTGTACTGGTGAGTTTATTTACAAACATGTGTGAGGATAGTGCACAGGATGGTGGGTGCTGTACATTGGGTTTGGAATCCAAAGTTCACAGTAGAGTTGGAAGTGTTGGTAGCTGAAATGTCCAGAGTACAGTTCACAGTCATCTGCTACATTGGACCAACATGAACCCTCCATGTCATGTAGGTGAGTTGTGTCAGATACGGCAAGGTGAACGGGTTGTGCACAAAGAACATTGTCAAGAACAGGTTTAGAGGCCCTGGGGAATGTGCAGGGGCATCTGTGCCTCAGTTGTCCTTCTTCAGACGACCCCTCTTCTTCTTTGGGGGTGGATCCTCAGGTGCAGGCATCTGAGGTGCAGGGAACTCTCTGCCAGAGTCCTCCTCCCTCCATGTGGCACTGGCAGATGGTGTTGCAACAGATGTTGTGGCCACACAGGGAGGTGTGGACATGTTTGTGCTGATCTGGTGGAGGCATAGGAGTATGTCCCGATTCACCACAGTAAGTGCATCCCACTTTGCCTCCATGCGGGCATGGTGGGCAGCCTGCTCCTGTTGAATGTCCTTGAGAATCCCCACTACCTGTCCAAATCCTCCGGTGCTATCCTGGTACGCATCTATTATGCATGCCAGTTGGGGGTCATCATGCAGTCCAGACCCTTCTGCAAGGCGCGCCCTCTGCCTCCTACCCCTCCCAGCACCCCTATCCACACAGGCAGGACCCACGGCGGCACGCACAGATGACACTGAGAACCCCTTTGGTGTTGGTGCTGGAAGTGTTGTCTGTCGCTTCCTGGGGGTCCTGTGTCCCTGTGCTGTCGATGTTCTGTGGCCTTGGTCTGTCCGTGTTGGTGGGGGTGCCCTGTCTGTTTCCAGATGCTGGAGGCGTAGGTACAGGGGGTGCAGATGTTAGTGCTGCTGGTGCTGCATGATGACTCACACCGGAGGTGCGAGGTTGTTCATCGTCATCCAAAGAGGACAGAGACAGATTCAAACCAGAGAGCTGAGGGTCCACCAGAGTCTGGCACAGGGACTCCTCTTCATTTGGTGCTGTGTCCCCAGCACCACCTGTGTTTGGAAGAGACACACAATGTAAGTTAGGTTTCTACAGGCATCAATGGTTCACATACATGACATTTTCTACTGTACGTCTGGATGCCTGCCTGTACACTGCTTTGTCCAGGGTTGTCACGGACAGGGATTGATATTGTTGTTGCACATTGCCCAGCCAAAATGAAACATTTCAATGTGCATGTCGAAGTGTGTGCATGCCCAGCTCATGTATAGATTTGTCTGTACAAGACCATTACTACTCAAGGGCCATCACGTTGCTGACACAGGTGTGTCATCCATGTACTCATGTGAGCTTTAACAAGGACATACGTGCTATTCCACTGAGGATATGTTGTAAGATTGGGGCATGTGTGGTAGCAGATTTTGCTAGTCTTTGTGTGCCACATTGGTGTATTGGTATGACATGGTCACAGTCTGGTATGTTTGTGATCTCTTTGGAGAACGTGTTTTTTTACAGTGATCCTAGTTCCCATCTCATTTCATACAGGTGATGATGTCACCATTGTTACTGAGTCTGGTGCTGAGTTTTGTACATGCATATGTGATTTGACTTGTCAATGTTCTCCATGGTGACAAGGATTGGGCAAGGTAGCACTCTGGCTTTTCAATGCTCATGACAGTGAGGGCCGGTGGTGTGTGTGTTGCAGTTTGGCGGCTTTGAGTAGCATGTCTCCTCCAATGCAGTCCAGGTTAGACCTTGTCTCTACAGTGTCTATGTCAGTGAGTGGTGTGTTGTGTGAAGAATGCATATGTTTCAGCACGATGTAGCAGTGGAATGCAGCTCACAACAGCACAGAGTGTGAATTAGACCATGCAATGGTGTCGGATATATTGGTGTGTCCATTCCATTCACTGTCAGATGTCCCCTGTCAATGATGTATATGTGAGTTCCTGTGTGTTTTGTGCAATGTACCATATATGGCTCTCCACACTTGTCATCTGCAAGACACACATCCCCAGCCCGGCCAGTGGTCACCCCTGGACACTACATCCCCAGACAATGAGCTTGAACATATGGTTGCAATGGCTGTTTGTCCGACCATGTTTTGTTTGGCCAGTGCATATGTGTGAATGTCAGACACATCATTTCTCAGGCCCAGTGTCAGACATCTTGTCAGTCCATTCCCACTCCCTGTGAGGTGAGCATGGTTCAGTGTGAGCTTGATGGGCCATGTGGGTGGGGATTGTCTGTGACTGCAACTCCCATCATGCTCTTGGCTACACCCCCTTCCCAGCTTGCCCATACTTCCTTCCTTTTGACTCTGCTTCCCTGTGAGGGGGTGTGAGAGCAATTGCAAGATGGCTGACTGTGCAGTCCTGGTGTTTGTTGGTGCCCAGTTCCCAGCAGGGCCTTGTGCTCCCCACAACAGAGCCCAGTGTCAGACATCTTGTCAGTCCATTCCCACTCCCTGTGAGGTGAGCATGGTTCAGTGTGAGCTTGATGGGCCAGGTGGGTGGGTGGGGATTATCTGTGACTGCAACTCCCATCATGCTCTTGGCTAACCCCCTTTTCAGCTTGCCCATACTTCCTTCCTTTTGACTCTGCTTCCCTGTGAGGGGGTGTGACAGCAATGGCAAGATGACTGACTGTGCAGTCCTGGTGTTTGTTGGTGCCCAGTTCCCAGCAGGGCCTTGTGCTCCCCACAACAGAGCCCAGTGTCAGACATCTTGTCAGTCCATTCCCACTCCCTGTGAGGCGAACATGGTTCAGTGTGAGCTTGATGGGCCATGTGGGTAGGTGGGGATTGTCTGTGACTGCAACTCCCATCATGCTCCTGGCTACACCCCCCTTTCCAGCATGCCCATACTTCCTTCCTTTTGACTCTGCTTCCCTGTGAGGGGCTGTGACAGCAATGGCAAGATGGCTGACTGTGCAGTCCTGGTGTTTGTTGGTGCCTAGTTCCCAGCAGGGCCTTGTGCTCCCCACAACAGAGCCCAGTGTCAGACATCTTGTCAGTCCATTCCCACTCCCTGTGAGGCGAGCATGGTTCAGTGTGAGCTTGATGGGCCATGTGGGTGGGTGGGGATTGTCTGTGACTGCAAATCCCATCATGCTCTTGGCTACACCCCCTTCCCAGCATGCCCATACTTCCTTCCTTTTGACTCTGCTTCCCTGTGAGGGGGTGTGACAGCAATAGAAAGATAGCTGACTGTGCAGTCCTGGTGTTTGTTGGTGCCCAGTTCCCAGCAGGGCCTTGTGCTCCCCACAACAGAGCCCAGTGTCAGACATCTTGTCAGTCCATTCCCATTCCCTGTGAGGCGAGAATGGTTCAGTGTGAGCTTGATGGGCCATGTGGGTGGGTGGGGATTGTCTGTGACTGCAACTCCCATCATGCTCTTGGCTACACCCCCCTTCCCAGCATGCCCATACTTCCTTCCTTTTGACTCTGCTTCCCTGTGAGGGTGTGTGACAGCAATGGCAAGATGGCTGACTGTGCAGTCCTGGTGTTTGTTGGTGCCCTGTTCCCAGCAGGGCCTTGTGCTCCCCACATCAGAGCCCAGTGTCTGACATCTTGTCAGTCCATTCCCACTCCCTGTGAGGTGAGCATGGTTCAGTGTGAGCTTGCTGGGCCATGTGGGTGGGTGGGGATTGTCTGTGACTGCAACTCCCATCAGGCTCTTGGCTACACCCCCTTCCCAGCATGCTCATACTTCCTTCCTTTTGTCTCTGCTTTCCTGTGAGGGGGTATGAGCGCAATGGCAAGATGGCTGACTGTGCAGTCCTGGTGTTTGTTTGGCTACAAGTCCAAAGAGAGCCCCTGTGCTTCACACAGCAGCACCCAGTACGGTGTATTTTTGGCTGATATTTCACTACGGTGTGAGTCAATGCATTCTACCCGGTGAGTTGTGTGGAGTTTGTGTTGAGGGGTGTGTGTGTCTCCACATGCTGGTAAGTATGGTCAGAGCTGTCAGTCCTCCTTTCCACCCGGCCAGACATCCCACCATGAAACATGCTTCCATTGGAGGGCGTGCAAGTTGTCTTTCAGGATGTCAGGCAGTGGTGTCCTGCTTCTGCTTTGCGCACACCCCCACCAGGGCCTTGTGCTCCCCTCAGCAGGACCCAGTGTCAGCCATCTTGTCATTCATTTTCCACTCCCTGGAATGTGGGCATGGTTCAGAGAGGTCTTGATGGGCCAATTTGGAGGGGGAGCATTATCTGTGACTACAAACCCCATCATGCTTTTGGATACACTCACTTCACCTGCATACCCAATATTCCTTCCTGTCAGTCAACTGCACTGTGAGGTAGTGTGTTTGTGGTGGCAAACTGTCTGGCAGTGTTTATTTGTCTTTGTGCCACTCCCTTGCTCTATTTGTTTGTAGGTTGGTACATTTCATGACACAGTTCCAAGTCGCTATGAGATGGCAGGTATTGTGTTTGTCTGACTAGCATACACATCTTGGGATTATTATCTATTGGTTACTGTGGCTTTGCTAACGGTGCATGGTTTCACTGTCCCCTTGCCACACAATATTGAATATGTTGTTTGTGTACTCACCAGGCTCTGGTATGTCTGCTAGACCATGGACGCTCTATGGTGGTATGATTTCCAGCACCTTCTCCTCCCAGGTCCTGAAGTATACTGGTTTGGCAGGAGGGCCACCGCCAATGCACTGACTCAAGGCTTAATATTTCTCAATGAGTTTCTTGACGCTCCTGCACACGTCATACCACCTGTTCTGGATATCGTCCTTTGTGCGCAACATTGGTGCTTGTGCGTTCACCTTGTCCACAATCCTCGCCCACATCTTTGTTTTCTGTGACATGGGGGTGCTTTGGACCAATGTACCAAACAAATGTGGCTCCACTCTGATGATCTCGTCTACCAGCACTTCTAACTCATCATCTGTAAACTTTGGGTTCTTCTTTGGGGGCATGGTGATGGGTGGTGGTGGTGATATATGTGTGTGAGGGTGCAAGTGAGGGTGGGTTAGTGTTGGTTTTGCTAGCTGTATATGTGTGTGCTTTTGGTGAGGTGCTAATGGTGTGAAAGTTGTGTGATGGGTGAGTTTGAGTGTGTCTGTGGTTGCTGTGTGATGGTGTTTTCTGCTGGTTGTTGTCTCCTATTTGCAAAGGATCATGGTAGTGATTGATGTCCTTTATATAGGTGGAGTTGTGGGTGTGTCTTTGTTCCAGGTTTTTTTGGGGATATTGATTGGCTTTGTCATTGCTTGTTTGGTCCTTTTTTGTATTTTTTCCTTTGGGTTTTCTAGGCATGAAGGAGACGTTCTTCTGACCGAGACGTACGCTGATGTTGGCTCATGCGGGCTTCTTCGGCTCGTTCACGCTGACTTTCTTCTGTGTTTCATACGTGTTCGTCGCGGAGATCTCTATTACTTGAGGTCCTTGTATTATGTGCGTGTCGGTCATGCGGCTTGGGCTCCACGCTAGTCGGTCTGGGTTAACACGCATTGCATCGTACTGCGCGGATCGGACATCGCGGGTACGTGTAGGTTGGGTTCATTCCTGGTACATGTCGGTCGGTGCAACTCACGTCGGTTTTCCGGGCGAATCACTGTTTTCCCTACGGCTCGGTCGTACGGCGTGTATTCCGTACGTGTCGGTTGTAATTCACACGCGTTGTATCGTACTACATTGGTCGTACGGCGCCGGTCCGTGTCGGTCGGTCTCCGTTCCGGAATCATGTCGGTCGGTACGTTTTACAGCCGGAATCGGAATCGGCCCCTAAATGTTTTCACCCAAAGAGAAGGTCGTAATCTGTTTTTAAACCTGTTGCATTAAGTGTATAAAAGCAAGCATTAAGTTTGCGGCCATGCTCACCTCATCAATAATTAAAAGTTTCATTTTCTTCAGCACTCTTGACACTTCATAAGAAGCTTCTCCAGACAACTTCTAATATTGTACTTTATTATCATGCTCCACTGGTAACATCAATAATCTATGCAAAGTAACTCCTTTAACATTGTGTGCAGCTAATTCCAGTTGGAGCTGTTACCACACAACATAAATGTGAACCAGTAGTTTTTGAAGATAACTGGTGAAAATTGTAATTAAAAAACTTTTACCTGTCCCAGCTTGACCACTGATGTACAGCAGAAGAGGTTTAAAAGATGAACACAGACATTCTTTTTTTTCATGCAACAAACCATGTTCTATCCGTTCTCTCACTTGCACATATATTTCTTTCTGTTCAACATTTACTTGTTCTTCTAACTTTTCCAATGTTCTATTCTCCTCGTGTGCTTGTTGCATTGCAGTTTTGACTTCATGCATAGCAATCGCTGCTTCATTTTCCAGCATTGGTTGTGCAAGAGGATCTTGACTACATGGACCACTACTTTGACTATCTTGAGAACTTTCATGAGCTATTTCAGCTATAATAGTCTTTTCCTGTTCAACTTCATCATTCAACATTTTAAAATACGTAGGGAAAATTGGACATCGAATGCTATCTTTACAAGCATTAAAAGAATCTTCGTAGCAGTCAAACACTCTAAGTAATTCACTTTCACTACGCCATGGTTTAAACAGCTGCAGAAGTGCTAAATAGTAAAATTCTCGCTTATCTGGAGTTTCACAACTAAGTTTCTTGTGGTTTATAAGATTACCCTTTGCATGTTTTACTAATCAACCATGACATCCAACTACTGCAAACTTTCCTTCTTTTAAATTCTCTTTAACATTTCTTTTGAAGCTGTAATGTTGAAGTACTTCATACAGACATAGCTGTTCCAGATGTTGACTCCTTTTCGGATAGTATGTGTCCAACATAATATTTTTAAGAACGTCTGTACTATCTGGCTCATTTGCTGCTAATTGTTCAATTTCTTCCAATGATTTCAACACTCTATTTCATTTGCAGGCAAGACCTAAACTTACCCAAATGATTCCTCGTGACTTTGAATATAAACTTGAAGAACACAAGTGGTCTGAACATTCATACGATCCAATTTCTCGGTGGGAAAGCATTTTCAAACTAAAGCTGTACAATTTTTTGCTAAGACTATTCTTTTGTGCAATTTCTTCCCACATTTGTTTCATCTCTGTTTTTTCAGATTTTGTTATGTACGATGTAGCATAACGTGCAACAGCAATTGAGTTATCCTCAACATACTGGATGTCCATGTTCGCATTCCACATTTTTAAAATGACTGGATTGTAGTCATTGATATACTTTGACACTTCTGTTCTTTTTAAGTTGTAGGTATTCTTTGGCGATTTCTGAGTTATTGTGTGCCTCACAGAAGAAGAAAAAAGATTTTACTCTTCCTTTACAAATGAATGGACGGGGAAAACCAAACCAACATTTAGTGTAAAATGTTCCTTTAGACTTGTATTTTCTTCTGCATTACTCCACAACGGTGACTTTGGAAACGTAAACCTTGCTGTCTCAAGATTCTATTTCCTCCTTCTCTTGGAATCTCACGTGTCACATACTGTTCGATGAAAGACAATACTGTTTCATCAGAATCAGTTCCAAATTTAGGTGCATCCTTGACCCAAAGTAGCATATGTATATGAGGTGCACCTCTTGCTTGGTACTCCTTTCTCCAAAAGAAATTGGTAACTTATCCAAGAGGTGGATTCTTTTTATTACAGATAAAAGACATCATACCTTGAAACTTATGATTAAAATATCTGCACACATTTACAGGATCCAATGAACACAGTTCTCCAGGAGTCTTTACTTCAACATTTTTTATATTAGAATTTGCTTTTCTTAAAAACTCAAGCAAATCTTCCCATGCATACTCTGCACAGCTAAGTGTCACAAACAATGTTGGTGTACCAAAGTTCCATAACATACACTTGAGTTGTCCATGACGACGATACCAATACTCATTTGTTCCACGTTGACATGCTATCAAATTGATTAACTGTGCTTCTAAATTTTCATCTGGTTCTTGAACTTTCTCCAAAAATTATTTCGCAAAAAGAAGTGATTCATGAACTTCAGTTTTAAGTATATGATTCACTGCATACGAGAGAGAAGACAGATCACTTTCATACAAAAGGTGAAATATGTATGGAATGCACTGTCGAAATCTAGGATCTTCAGAATATAATCTTGTTGACCGATATTCTGAAGCTGGAATCCGTACAGGTCGGTCATCATATCGTCCACCTTCTCCAGTAGGAAACAACTGTGGAAAACAATGAGCTTCCAAGCCTTTCTCCCATACACTCATTGGAGTTCCCTGTGCTTTTTTCATTTGAAATAACTCAATGCTACTGCCTATCACTTCTTTTGAATGCAAAGGACATATTGCATAATGTTCATAAATGTCTTCAGTCCTTGACTTGTCCTCTTTCTCTATTTGACCACTTGAAATTTCAAAATCATCTTCTAAACGTATTACCTGTTCATCCACATTTACATTTTTGTAATAAATATTGTTCTCTATAAGATATAAGGTAGCCTTTTCAACTTTATTGACATCCACAAATTCTTGCCATATTTTCCGCCTATTTGTGGGTACACCATTTACTAAAATAACTACTGCCTCATCTTTCCCTTTCACTCCAGCAATAGTTTCAATGTTTTTCTTCAAATCCAAAGGTAAGTACACCACTCTTCCTTTCAGCCCTCTTTGCAAGTCTGTTGGTGGCAGTTTACCTGTTTTAGCCCCCATCCGAATTATAGTTTGAAAAGGATGAACAGATTGAATTAGAACCGACTCATATGTATTCAATTTGGCCAGCTTTAAAGGGAAGCTACCTCTTAACCGGCCTATATTCCTTTCATTTTATGGTAAACACTCTAAACAAATCTTAATGAACATGCACACATACATTGATGACCCATAAATACAATGTCTACACACAGTTATTACTTTTTATTTGATAAGTAAAGAATTTTTTGTATCAAAAGTGATTATAAATATTTCGTTTCAACTAAATCAGACAACTAATAGCACTGTATAAAAACACACTCATACTACTAGTTCAACATGGATAGTAGAGCTCGCACACGTTAAATCACGCGTTATTGACCTAGATTGTGATTTATCCTGTGTCTGAACAATCCATTTAAGGAATCAAGTTTGCTTAATTACACGATATATAATGTGAACCTTTTTTGATTTACCCCCAGAATCACAATAATTCAAAAGACACTTTGGATTTGACTTTGATATACGCCATTATCCCTAAAGCGACCAGGAGATTAAAACTACAAAATATTTTCCGCTCTTCTAATCTCTTACGAAGGTAAGATTCACTTATCCGACAATCACAATAGAGTGAGCAATGTATGTTCTTTTCTCTTGGAATAAATACATAGTATATCTTTTCCATCTCAGGTACACCTCCATGATAGAGTAACCCGATTTGGAGACACTTCATAAAGGCTAGTCGAAGCCTCTTTTTTTTTTTTCTTGGCAATCCATAACTCTCTAGGGTAAGAGACTAGGATCTATTATCAGAAATGACCTAGGGGCCATCACTAGTTTAACAATTTTTCCTAACCATCTCCTAGAATTGTCTAATTGATTTTTTAATTAACAGATATGTCCAACAAGAGATCCATCTCAATTCAACTATGATCTTTTGAGGAAATCAACAGGAGCCTAACAGCTCAATAACTCGATTTACTTTTAGTAGGTATTTTTCAATTATAGCTGTCTCCTTTTGGAGCTCTGATCTACCTGGCTTTTCTGTATAGATAGAGGATCTTTGTCACACATCAGGAATTGATATGTAAAACTCTTTTTCACATTATGGTGTGATTTTAAGTTTTCAGTCTCCTTCTCTTAGGAGGTTACTCCTTCCCTTCTTTGCTTTTCCTTTCTTTTATCTTTTTCTTTTTTTCTTTTTCCTTGTCTGAGACGGGCATGTTTAGGCCAACTTGAAAGTAATTTCTAATAAAAGCTTTAAAAAGTAGAAAGACATACATCAGTGAGACCCATATCTTATATACAATGTATTTACTATTTCAGAACACTGTCCCCTCGTTTGTGCACAGAAAATTTTGTTTCTTCAGTGGTCCTGATGAAGGTGATTTTAAACTATCTCTCACTGAAACGTACGTAGACCAGCTTCTCCACAACTGGACAAGAAAGTTTATCTGGACCAACTCAGACTAAACAATAAGAAGAAATCAAGTTTGTTACTATAAACTTTAGTCAAACGTCGAGAGAATATTTGAATACTCTAAGATAATTAACTCTTCCAGTTGTACACATTTATTGGTTTTTCTTTTTTTCTATATTGATTTGTTTGTGGTATGACTGCTAGTATGCAAGATTAGTATGCAAGATAAGAATGTAGTGATCCAATTGGCCTATCGAGGGGCTAAATAATTCGTCTTAGTATTGTGATGCGCACTAATGTTATTTTTGATATGTCTTATATTTTTGTCTAATTGTACATATTTGTCTTTAGCATATTTGTGAATTATTACAAACGATAACATTGAAACGAAATATTTATAATCACTTTTGATACAAAAAATTCTTTACTTATCAAATAAAATAAACAAAGATAAAAAGTAATAACTGTGTGTAGACATTGTATTTATGGGTCATCACTGTATGTGTGCATGTTCATTAAGATTTGTTTAGAGTGTTTACCATAAAATGAAAGGAATATAGGCCGGTAAAGAGGTAGCTTCCCTTTAAAAAAAAAAAAAATTTCCCCCTCTTGGGCCTAAAAGTCATTTGGGGAAAACCTTTCCTTACATGCATTCAATTTGGCCAGCTCCTGTGGAATAGCAACTAACTCCAACTTATTATGCACTGCTCTAGCAGGCATTTTGTTCTCTTCTAATTTGTTGTAACAATATTTACATATACGTTGAACACTACCTAACTCAAATCGACCTTCAACAAACAAGTAAGTTGCAAAATCTTCCCACTTACCATTGTGCTCCTTTTCACTTTTCAAATACAAATCAACATTCCTACTTTGACTTTTATAATGAGTATGTTGACAACAAACACAAACACAGTTTGGTATTTCAGAGCACACTACATTAAACTTTCCAATTTCTTCTTCAAACTGATCAGTGCTAATCACTTTCTCATATCCTCCAACATCTGTAATTGTCAAACTTTCACTTTCTATGAAAAGCTCTTCCGAACCAAAATATGGCATTACAATATCATCACACTTTTTTTGTACATCTGATATAGAAACATATAAAAGACTACCATTCAGGTCACTTAAACTTAAAGCAGGACTTTTTACATAGTACAGTTTCTTTACAAAGTTCCGCATTTCTGTATGGTGTACTGCTAACATCCTCAAATGATGAAAATCACTTTTACAAACTTTTCTTGAAAGACAAGCCAGAGAATGCCCATACTTCTCAGTATATTTTCTTATATTACATGGATCTAGGCATTGTAACAACTTAATCTTCTGTTTTATACTTTTCTGAGTATATTCTCGTAGCAAATTTCTCATTATATTAATAGATTCCTGTCGAATACTACAAATGCTACTACAACTCCACTTATACACATGAGCTCGTGGACGTTTCCCTTGCACTTCTTCAGTTATTAACTCTTCTGCACTTTTACCAGCCATTTCCTCCTTTGAAAGAGGAACACCACCCAGAACTTCGTAACAACGACCTCCAGGATCAACTGCCAATGATAAACTATTTTCCTGGAAGTAACTTTCCTCATTAAAAAAAGGCTCAGGACTAGAAGTATGTCTTCAATGTCCACTAAAGATTTTACAAAAGTTGGTTCTGTTCACAAGTCTTTTTTTTCTACTTTTGTCTTTCAATACTTTCACTATATTATCCAATACCTTCAATCTCTTTAAAATCAAAATGAACAACTTCTGTTTTAAATTGAAAGCAGTATCCACTATACTTTCAATACGCTGCTTCTCTTGGAAGTGGAACATTCTTCTTTTATATTAGCAGCATGTTTTCAATAAATTCTGAATCACTCTAGATCGAAAAAGTCTCTGACGAATTTCTTGAAATTGTTTTTGTCTCCGAGTACCAGATACTATTTCTTTATCATCTTTCCTTTTCCTCGTATTTGAAATTGAACTCTGCTTCACCTTACTTGAAAAATTCTTCTTTTTGCTTTGTGTGATGTTTTTCTCATTAAATGTTCGTAATATTTTACTCAAAAATTGTCTTTTGCTTTTACTCAAACAAACAGTTTCTCTACTACTCGCATTTCTTTCTACTTCAAGATCTTTCCTTTTCGTCAAATATATATTTTTCTTCTCTTTTTTTTTATCACTTCTTCTAGGCATTTCCAAATTTCAATCCAAACGAAATAATTTTCTGAAAAACAAAAAATAGATTACATTATTTTTCACATTTCTTCACTATGTTAAAATAATAACATACAATTGCAAAACCTCCACTAACAACTTCCAGACCCAGTGCTGCAATGTGATGGAGCATGACAGATGAGCACTAGGATGACAAGTAGTGCCATAGAACATACAGCAAGTATTTATTAATTATTTACATTCTTCTTTACAATTTATATATAACTGCACTACCTGATACTTTTCACCTCTCCGCCACACCCCACCACCCCACACCACTTTCTTTGCAACCCATCGCACACAACTTTATAAATAGTATTTTTAAAACTTTTAATCTATGTACTTAGAATTATATTATCAACCAAACAGCACACATAAACATTTCCATTATTACCTAACAATTTGATCAACAACTTCGCAAACATAACACTGCACCCAGGGCTTTAACTGGAGGGGTTGTCTGAGGGGATGTGACCACCAGCACTTTATTTTTGGGAGCCTCGAAACGGGTCTTTATAGGGCTCTAGTTTTTGACCTCACAAACGTAATCTGTTTTTTTTTCTTCATTGCACTACAGTTACTCTGTTAGAGCATGCACATTGCTCAATACTTAGAAGTGCAGATGTACCTTTGTTTAAAACACCACCAAAGAAGGATGTTGAAGTATGTTCCACAAAGAGTAACTCAAAGCTTTGTTATTCTTTATTAAAAAATCTGCCTGTCAATGCTTTTCGCAAGCCTTTTCAATGCCTTCAGAGGGTAGCTGGATGAGTATAATACGGGGGCGGACGATGCACGGAAGTAAGAATATATAGTTGAATAAAGGGGGAGTGGATGCATGGCCAGATGCATCAATGGATAGATACATAGATCAATGTATCAATGTATGGCTGGATGGAAGCATGAATGAATGCAAAGACCTTACGATTAGGGGTGGGCGAAATTTACGAAATTCACTTTTGAAAATTATCGCGAAAATGTTAAAAATCTCCGCAAACACGCGGAAATATCGCGAAGATGCGGAAGTTTGCGGTTGCTCGTGGGCACAGCCATCAAGTTTTCACTTGTCTCGCGGTGCATGATCGCGAGAAGAAAGACGTGATCGCGCGACGCATGACGTTACTGCGGGCGCGAACTGTCGCGAGACAGTGCAAATGGCTACCAACAATCCAACATCTTGTGGAGAACGCGACCGGATCGGGAAAACTTGTCGGCGAACGCGGGGATTCAGGTAAGGCGATCGCGCGCACGCGAGAATGTATTATTTTACAGCGCGAGCAAGAAATAAATTATCGCTAAGCTGCGGAATGCGGAAATTTTGACATTTTCGCGCTTTCCGCGGAACGCGTAAATGCCAAATTATCGCAATTACCGCGAACGGAACAGAATTTTGGCCCAGGCCTACTTACGATAGACTGGTGGGCTGAAAAATGCTTATGACTGATTCTGGGACAGATATATCTATGCATATATAGAGGCGTATTGCTGCATGAATGACACTGTGCTTACTATAGGCGAGTGCGCTCATAGATGCTAAAGATAAGTGGACGAACAGATTTATGTATATATATATAAGTAGGAATATATCCATCAATTAAAAGATGGTTGAATGGCGCAGTGCTTAGGATGCATGGATACTGCGCTTTAATTGGGGAGGGGTCTGGGGACCGGCACTTATTTTCAGGCAGACTCCAAACGACTCTCTACCAGGCTCTATTTTCGGCCCTCTCAAAGAAAGTCATTTTTTAATTGTTTTATTACACTGCAGTGACAGCATGCACATCGATGTACGCATGCTTATTTTGCTCACTACTGAGAACTGGAGACATCACGCTAGGCTACCCACGTTGTAGACGAAAGGGAAATCCTTTAAACAATGTTTTTTTCCGAACCTACGATTATTGGAGAGGATTTTCTAAAGCACACAATGATACTTATCTTGATTTAGACCACACCCCAACTTGCATAGCCCACACCCCTTTAAGAGCTTTGCCCCCCCTTTTAGAGCACCCCCACTTTTTTTTCTCCCACTTAGAACCCTAACTACACCATAGTAACAAACATAACCTTCCATTAAAATCTACAATGGCACCAAGTTTCATAATTTTCCATCAACGCTATCAGCCTTCTACCACAGTACAAGAGTGTCTATCAGCACGAAGATGTCTTATCCACAGAAATGTTGTGTAATTTCTGTACCTGTCTGCTGGAACACTCATCACCAAAACGTATTAAAACATGGGAATTTGCCAGAAAAACATATACCATACCATAAACCGATTCAGAAATGGGCACACTGCCACTGCACCACCCTCTTCCCCATCTTCCCTTAACTTCACAAAATTAAAGCAAGAGCCACACCAAACCTAGTAAACACACTATACCAATACAAGAACTTAATTTCAACACCCTTCTACCGGAACGCTCATGAGCAAAGCGTATTAAAACATACAAATTTGCGGGTAAAACATATACCATGGCATAGGGCACTTTATAAGTGCTCCCAGTGGTACTACATCACCTTCAGTAGCTCAACATCTGCACGTTACTAAATTCTGTGTTTTAATCAGAAACATACCCACCTCCCCCACACCCACCCCGCCCTTCCTTAACCGTACGAAATCAAACAGAAACCCCCACCATTCCTAGTAGCGCCACTATACCCATACACAGGCTTAATTTTAACAGTTGCGTGCCGGAACACTTATCAACAAAAAGTATTCAAACATGCAAATTCACGGGAAAAGCATAAACAATCCCATTGCACGGTTAATAACTAGGCCCACTCAAACTACATTACCTTTACTAACTACACATGCACACGTTACAAATGTCCGTCTTATAATCAGCAACATACGCACATCCCCCATCCCCACCCATACCCATGCTTAACCTTACGAAATCAAACAACGAGCCCCTGCACTCCTGTTACCGCCACTATAGCCATAGATAGACTTAATGTCAACAGGTGTTTGCCGGAATGCTCATCAGCAAAAGCTATTAAAATTACAATTTTGCAAATCAAACATACACCATACCATAAGACGGTTTATAAATAGTCAAAGTACCACTACACCACCTCAACACCCGCCCTTGCTTAACTTTACGGAATAAAAGAAAGAGCCCAAGCAAACGTAGAAGTGCCACTATAGCCATACACAGCCTTAACTTCAACAGATGTCTCCTGAAAAGCTCATCAGCAAACCGTATTTAAACATGCAAATTTGCGGGTAAAACATATACCATACCATAGGGCACTTTATAAGTGCTCCCAGTGGTACTACATCACCTTGAGTAGCTCCACCTCTCCACGTTACTATATTCTGTACTTCAAACAGCAACACAACTACCTCCCCCACACCCACCCCTGCCCTTGGTTAACAGTACGAAATCAAACAGAAACCCCCCATACCTAGTAGCACCACTGTACCCATACACAGGCTTAATTTTAACATGTGTCTACCGGAACACTTATCAGCAAAAACTATTCAAACATGCAAATTGGCGGGTAAAACATAAACCATCCCATAGCACTGTTTATAAATGGGCCCAGTGAAACTACATTACCTTTAGTAACTACACATGCCCACGTTACAAATATCTGTCTTATAATCAGCAACATACGCACCTCCCCCACCCCCGCCCATCCCGTGCTTAACCTTAAGAAATCAAACAATGAGCCCCAGCACTCCCGTTACCGCCACTATAGCCATACATAGACTTAATGTCAACAGTTGTCTGCCGGAACGCTCAGCAGCAAAACCTATTAAAACCTACAATTTTGCAACTCAAACATACACCAAACCATAAGACGGGTTATAAATAGTCACAGTACCATTACACCACCTCAACACCCACCCTTGCTTAACTTACTCAATAAAAGAAAGAGCCCCAGCAAACGTAGAAGCGCCACTATAGCCAAACAGAGGATTAATTTCAACAGATGTCTCCCGAAATGCTCACCAGCAATACATATAAACACATGCAAATTTGTGACTAAAACATATCCCATGCCATAGGGCGCTTTATAAGTTCTCCCAGTGGTACTAGATCACCTTTATTAGCTCGACATCTGCATCTGCACATTACTATATTCTGTGTTTCAATCAGCAACATAACCGCCTCCCCCACACCCACTCCCACCCTTGCTTAACCGTACGAAATCAAACAGAAACCCCCACCATTCCCAGTATCGCCACTATACCCATATACGACGTTAATTTTAACAGGTGTCTGCCGGAAAACTTATCAGCAAAAAGTATTCAAACATACAAATTGGTGGGTAAAACATAATCCATTCCCATAACACAGTTTATAAATGGGCCCAGTCGAACTACACCACCTTTACTAGCTAGACATATATATGTTACGAAAGTCATTTAAACACTCTGTAGAGTGTATAGCAGGGCATGAGGAGAGTAAACAAAGTTCTAATTCCCAAACTTTTGATATACAGTTCTTTTACAGTATCTATATTAAAGATATTAAATGGAACGGGAGGTTTTGGTGGGATACCCGATTGAACCCGATTCCTTCCCCCCCTATCCCTGGTTATTACCAGCGACAGCGGCACGCGCCTGATCTCTAAAATGTACAGCTGTTGTGCGCTGGCCGTCCCCATCCCTACTGACAAAGCGCGAATGGCTTGGGAGGAGGATATTGGATACGCCATGTCGGATGAGATGTGGTTATATTGCTGCACTTCTACGGGCTCTGTCTCCATGAATAGCAGGCACAAACTCCTACACTACAAATTCCTGCGCCGTATTTATTTCACCCCGATGAAGCTACATCGACTGGACCCCACTAAACCCCACTCATGCGTGAAATGCGCCGCGCCACATGCAGACTTCCCGCACATGACATGGACCTGCACGCACATCCACGCTTACTGGGTCGAGGTACATCACACACTTAGCCTTATGCTGGGCACGCCCCTGACCCGGCGGTTGCACTCCTTGGATACACGAAAAAGATTGCGCGTCCACATAGGAGGTTTGCCTCCCTGGCCCTGCTATTGGCCAAACGGGAGATTGCGCTACACTGGGTCACACGGGCCAAACCCTCCGTGTCTGCCTGGCTACGCAGCTTAGCCCATTGCAACACGAACTGTGACACCTACATTCAGGACATCTCATCCACCTCCACACCGCGAGACATCTGGGGCCCAAACAGGACATATCTTGCTTCTCTCAACGCGCCAGAGGGGGGCGTCGCGGGCAGTGATCCCGACCCAGCCGGTATCGGCTAATCATCTACTCTACCTCCTCCCACCCACGACGCCTGCCTGTGTTACCACGCTAACTCTCCCTCCCTCCGGAACGAAAATTTGTCTCCCCCACAGGCAAGGTACTGGCGCTCTTTCATCGACCCGCGCCTGGGCCTCACCCCCTCCTCTCCTTGCCCTGGAGGCACTATTGCAGACGCCACATGATACATTTGGTTCTGCTCGACGCTACACATGGCGCTGATCCGGACTGTGTTCGCTGTACTTACGATTCACTTGTATGTTCTTTCTTGATGCGTTACTGCCGCACTGTGTACATATATGGAGTTAATTTATGCCCGGCCACTGCTCTGTCAACACTTGCTTCATGTGGGGCGAGAAGCGCTACCCTAAGTAGTTTCGAGATGGTGTCATATGCGACTGTGTTGTGTTATGATGTGTATTGTTGGAAATTCCAAAAATAAAGTTTAAAAAAAATAAAAATAAAAAAAGATATTGAATGGAATGAATACATTGACGAGTGTCTCAAAAGGGATAGTGAAGCTCAGCATCAGTAACACACGAACCACTTCAACACCTACATATATCTGCCATAGCGACACAGCCTGACAAATAGTATCACTTATAATCACATGTAGTTCTCTAATGTCAACAAACTCATACAGAAAATATACCGCACATTTACATTTTTTTTATCACTCACACATTTATAAAACATCTCTTCTAAAGAAGGAATCCCCAACTACTTCTATTCCATAAGAACAGACAATAATTAATACGTTTACTACCATGTTTTAGTATATCGACCTTTTTATTATTCACTAGTCAGAAACTACAAAAACTATTCACTATACCCAAATGCAAACCAGAAACCATATTCATATTTATCTCAACTTAGGATCACATGATTCAAACTATGCGTACATATAAAAGGAACGTATCACTTTTCCTATCTCCATCTCCTCTCCATGTAATCTCCAAACACTGTACACGGCCCCACTGTACAACAACCTACCCTGTCTTACATTCAAACCTACCTCTCAGTGTCAAAAATTAGACCTCAACCTGCCCACATAACATTTCTGCATTTTGTTTTATCGCTTTTAACTTAACACATACGTCTCCTACCACCACCCCCCACCCCACTATTTCCACAAAAAGTATTAGTTGCAAACGTGCAACATTTTCTTTTAGTCTCCAAATACATTACAAACTCAAATTAACGCTGTTCCTCATTTTCAAAACAATACAGTCCTATAAAGATGACAAACTACACTTCTTCTCTGGAAAAATTCCTAAACATATATAAAATACTTATATAACAACAGCTCAAATTTTTAGCATATTTCATAACCAATATCAAACACCACACTTTACTAACACTATATTACTTTGAAATAAAAAATTCTTTCAAAATTAAAAACATCACCTCAAATACTTAATCAATACTATAAAACACATAACACACCTTGTTCATTTCTAACTCACCTTTGTAGTTGTTATCCAGATTTCAAATGACACACACATACAATTCTCTCTTTCTCACACAGTACATGTAAAGCTCCGACTTCATCAAGAATGAAACCAGGAATGGCACAATTTCTCTGTCGTTCCACACATAAATACATGTAAAGAACAAATCAGAATACTTCAGTCCTTCAACGACATTCCAAAACTTACCTCCATTGGTTAATTTAGAATTTTCCTTCCGAAAAGCTACTTATTATTCCACGCAACATACAGGTCACAAGTTCAACCTATTTTATCACCACACTTTCTGGAACCTTCTACGACACCTGCAGGTTAAAAGTTCATAATTTTTTATTTAACCTAACGATAACTTTTGCAACATTTTATTGAACATTCAACGTCACGTGCACATTAAAAGTTCACAATAGGGGCCAGTAGTTCATCAGCTTTATTCTCAACTCTAGCAGCACCTCACCTTACGCCCCCAGCGCCATCAGACCCGTAGGAGTCAGTGCTTTCCACTTTCCAAATACCAAATTCATTTCATACACACACATTAACCTTCACCTTCACACTCCCTATATGACACCCCCTAAGCACCATACACAAGTTACAATGTTCGAAACAAAAGTTCCTCCAAGTAGCTATAACTACATGCTGACACTACTTGCACAGATGTGGCACAGCGGCCAGAGCACATGACTTCACAGCATATGACACACAGTTTGGGCTCACGCTTCCATCCCCGAGTCCCGCACCACCTCACCTTAGCAGCATCACACTCTAGGCAATACCTCACTTAATTTTCATACCCTAGCACTTTCACACCGGTAGGTAAGATTAGATCACTTCGCACCCCCTCTATAGCACACCCTAAACACCCCACAGAGGTTACAATGCTCCTACCCTGCTATTTCCCCCAGAGGGCCACGTGGCTTTCTGACGCTCAAGTAGACATTCTACTTGATCTGCAGCTTCCTCAATGCAAGCGGCAGATTTCTCAACATGAGTGGTCGTGACCTTCCGCGATCACACGTGTTGAATAATTACACCCGAAGGAGGACTAGGTCATCATTTTTTTTCGTGAACACTCACCATCTTAACGTTGGTGAGAGGCTCATGAGAAAAAACTCAGCTATCCATCACTTTGCTGAGTTTTTTGGAACTCCACGTGGAGTGCTGAGTGGGCAAAACTCTGTGAACTCCACCAGTAGAGCGGAATTCTTTACCCACCCCTAATAAAAATGTGTTCTCTGGGTCCATTTTCCCTTATACTGTTTTCAGGTTGTATACTCATGCACCACAAATGATGGACTGCTAAAATAATCATCATTAAAACAACTATAATGGTTGTAGTAAAACAAACTGCTCACTATTTGTATGTAAGTAGATGTTTGCATGTGTAAATAGCTCTGTCACTGACTGTATGGGTGTTTAAGTGGGTGTGTGACAGTGTGTGTGTGTGCCAGTACCTGTGTGAATGAATTTGTAGGTGTGTGAGTACATTCGAGAGTACCCGTATCAGTATGTTTGTGACCCTTAAGTTAAATTAATATTAAATATATTTATAACCATACAGGTACATTTTATTAACATATTAGAATACAATTTAAAACAATTAGCTACCAAACATAACATCTCTTATTTGTTTATATACAAATACAAAAACACACTGAAACTTGAACTTTTGATTAACTACTGTGGGAACTCACCCATATACTTTCAGTGCTGCTATCTACATACCTCTCCAAAAATGTAAAGGAGAAGGAGTAAATCAGATTAAAAGTAAAATATGTTATTACAAAAAAAATGCTTATTTGACTAGCAGGCAGAAATAATATAAAGAAACACAAAAAGAGAGTAAAAAATAGAATAATACAGAATTTGGTACACAAATGAGGGCCACTAAGACCAGCACTCAAACTAAATAAGATATTGTGAGAGTGGTTGATAAAGTATTTGCTCTGCATCACAAACTATTTATTTGGATACCAAACAGAATGAAAACATTGTATAAAACAGTGTTATCTATGAAGAAAAAAAGAAAAAGAAAAGTAATTTTTACAAAACTTTCAAGGAAGAATGGAAGCGTACATCTACTATTGAGCCTTTCTCTAATGAAGAAAGCTACTTACAAGAGAAGGAAATGGTGTATGCAGTTGACCGGCCGATGTTGTAAAGTAAAAGTCAGTAGTCCTATTGCAAAAGAAGAGATGGTTCCTAGAAATGTTGAAGAAGAGATAGGTGAAGAGGTACAAAGAAGGTGTAGACACGCTTTTGTGCATAAATGGGAGTCATTAGTATTTTTAGTATTTACCCAGAATACATTGATAGAGTAGGACCCCACCCATGTACTTGCAGTGCTGCTGTCTATTTACTTTACCTCTGCAAATATTGGGACAAATGGGTACTGGCATCATCGTCATATTGAGCTTAAGGACCTGTTGTGAAATTTCAGAACACCAGCTCAACTTGGTTTCTTTTTTTTTTTTTTTTTTTTGGAAACCGTTTATTTCAGTTTTATAAAAGTTACAGGTATGGGCCTACAACCGCACGGCCGGCCGCTAGAGCATCTCAAGCATATTACATACAAACAGTAAAAGTCTCTCAGCGGTGCACAGTAGGAAAACAGGAGTAATCAATGGTGCAGGCCTCACAGCTCCATGCCACATAGTACGGTTCCATTTTAAAGCAAAACAACATCAAAAAACACACAACCGCAAGGCAACCCGTGAGTCGAAGTGGCAACACGTGCTCCATAAGTGGGGGATCCAAACCAGCAGGAAAACTCTGAAGAGGGGGATGGGAGGAGATCAGGGGCTGGGGGGCCGCGTGCCCGCGGCCGGGGGAGAGGGGCCATCTAGGGAGACGGAGCAGGCGAGGCAGCCGGCAGCAGCGGCGGCTCACAAATACCCCCACGGTAGGCGTTCCAGGGGCCCCAGATCTTCACCCACGCCCCAGGCTTACCCCTCGCCACATACACCACCTTTTCACGAAACATACACCAATCCATATGCTCTTTCCAGGCCGACACCGCAGGATCCCCACAATTGAGCAATATCACGTTTCGCTATCATGTATCCCAGAGTCACCCACCGCGCCTGCGGGACTGAGTAGTCATTCGGTTCCCATACATTCAACAGGCACCTCCTCGCTTCCGGCAGCAGCGCGACACGCGTAACCACACGCAGGACCTCATGCACACCACGCCAAAATCGCTCCACCTTCGGGCACTCCCACAGTATATGCATGAAAGTCGCCAACGCACCACAGCCACGCTTACACGTTCCGTCACCAGCAAAACCCATACGTAGAAGCCTTGGCCCCGTCACGTAGACCCGGTGAAGGATCTTGAGCTGGACGAAACGAAGGCGAGCCGGGATGGCCACCTCTTTCGGAGAGGCCACCGCGGAAATCCAATCCTCGTCGTCCAGCTCCAGCCCGTCGGCAACCCAAGCCTCGCGGAGACTAGTTAGCAGGCACGATCTATCGTTAATCAGTTTCTTGTAGATGAGGGAGATCGTGCTGTCCGGGACATGGCCATCTAGCACTCTGTCCTCCAGGGGGGAAGACTCCGGAATGGATGTGACATCCGGGAAGACGGAGCCCAGCGCATGGCGGACTTGTAAGTACCGAAAGTACTCACTGCCCTGCAGCTGAAACTCCGTCTGCAGCGTCTCAAAAGTTTTGAATCCCCCCCTCGTCCAGAGATCCCCCACGGTGCTGATTCCGATCGTGTCCCACTTCTCGAAGCCCTTCGATGTCCACAGGGAGCCCAACCTCTCCGATGCATACAGCGGAGACGCCCGGGTCAAACGGTCCTTCCACCCCATAGCTGCATTAGCCGCGTGCCAAACACGCACCATGACACGCGTCGGTCCCGTCAGACGGGAGTCGGTCGCGCCAGAGTAAAGCGCTCGATTGTAATCGCCGCCGGGCAGGAGCATCTTGTCCATCTCAAATGCCGGGTTCAGGGCGGGCCCGTAAAGGCCGTGATTGATTGCAGCTAGCTGGGAGGCCCAGTAATACCGTTTAATGTCCGGGAGGGCGACCCCTCCATCGTACCACGGGAGCGTCAGTTTAGCCAGAGCAATACGCGGCCTCCCGTCCCAGAACAGGCGCCGCTGGAGGCCCTCCACCTCACGAAAGTAGCGTGCCGGGACCAGGTCCATGGTATTCTGGAGGGCGTAGAGGAAGCGCGGCAGGGACATCATTTTGAACAAGGCCGCTCGGCCGAGCGGCGAGAGCGGGAGACGCCGCCAGCGCACCACGTCCTCCCTCAGACGCTGGAGGGGGGGCAGCAAATTCCGCTCATAGCGGGCCTCCGGGTCAAGAGTGATATATATACCCAGGTACCGGAAACCCTGGGAGGCAATCTGGATCGGGCAGTCCCGTGGCAGGACCGGAGCCTCTCCGGAAAGCACGTAGACACAGGATTTCGCCCAGTTAATGACCAGGCCTGAGTTGCGACCGAAGGAGCGCAAAACATCAACCAGGACGATCAGTGATTTGCGCGGGGAGGCGAGATATAAAAGGATATCGTCAGCATAGAGGGACACACGGTCCTCATGCTCGGGGGTCCAGCGGAGACCACGGATGGAAGGGTGCCACCGCAGCCACTCCGCCAGGGGCTCCAGGGCCAGGGCGAACAGGAGGGGCGACAGGGGACAACCCTGTCGCGTGCCCCGCCCCAGCGCGAAGGGGGCCGACACTCGCCCATTTACCACCACCTGCGCCATCGGGCCCGAATATAGTAATTTGACCCAGCTGATGAAACCCGGGCCAAACCCAAACTTCGCCAGCATCGCCCAGAGATAAGGCCATTCAAGTGTATCAAACGCCATGGTGGCGTCCAAGGACGCCAAGATGGCCGGCTCCCGCACAAATGGGACACGCGCGAGCACCCCGTGCAAGCGCCGCAGGTTAAGCGCCGTGTTGCGGTGTGGTATAAAGCCCGATTGGTCTTGGTGGACCAAATCGCCCACCACGCCAACCAACCGGTTGGCCAACACCTTGGCGAGGATTTTGGGCTCCGCGTTCAAAAGCGAAATCGGCCTATAGGATGTGACCCGTTCACGGGGCTTCCCCTCCTTGTGGATCACCACAATTGTGGCCAGACGCTGGTCCGGCGGGAGGGAGCCCTGCGAGTGGGCCGCAAGGAACATCGCACGCAGGTGGGGTGCCAACACATCCGGGCGCAGCTTGTATAGCTCAATGGGAATACCATTAGGGCCCATGGCCTTGCCAGATGCAACCGAGCGAATAGCCGAGGCAATTTCGTCCGAGGTGGGAGGGGCGTCCAGCGAATCCCTGTCCTCCACCGTAAGGGAGGGCAGTGCGATGTCCCGAAGCAAGGCATGGGAATCCTCCTCCGAACAGGGAGAAACCGGGGAGTAGACTTCGCGGAAATAATCCGCGAAGCAGGAGACAATGGCTTCCGGCTCAGTGGCACACACACCATCCACACTCTCAATCAAAGGCACCACGCGGCTCGCTCTCTCCCTCTTATCCAACCATGCTATCAATTTACCGGCCTTGTCACCCACATCATACAATCGCCCCTGCTGCTCTCTACCGAGGCCCCTGGCCGCCTCCGTGACGAGGGCCCGATAGGCCGCCTGCTTTAACTGCAAAACATGCAACTTGGCGTCCGTTACCCCGCTCCCCAGGTTCAACTTGGTTTCTAATGCTGATTTGTGCAGAGTATCCATGGGCTCATTTATATTATTTTCTGAGAGAAGCAACCTCTAACAATAAGGATATCATCCACTTAGCTTCAGAATGGGCTAAAAGGTAGAGCTGTCTGTTTACCTTTAGATAGTAAAGGCAATATTGAAACTGTGGTTATAGAGAGAGATTTGGAAGAACCGCTTATTATTCTAGTGAATGGTGTGCCCACGAAAAACAAAAAAATCTTGCAGGAACTAGTGGATGTAAATAAGGTGAAGAAAGCAACATTATATCTTAAAGACAATAACATGTACTATAAAGACGTAGATGTTGTCTAACATGGTAGTAGCATTGAGGAAGAAATTTTGCCTTCAAGTGAACAGTTTGAAAAAGTGGATAGAAGTAAATCTGAGAAAATCTATGAGCATTACAAAATCCATCGACCACATTCAAAAGAGGTTATTCGGGATGCTATTGTACTGTATCAGATGAAACAAGCTAAAAGAACTCCATTGAGTATCTGAAGAAATGTTTGGAGACTCAATATTTTCCTCACCTATTTCAAACTGCACTAGGTGGACGGTATGATGACTGCCCTGTGCAGATACCTGCAGCAGAGTACAAGTCAACAAGGTTATTTTCGGAGGACCCTAGATTTCATATTCCATATACATTCCATCTGTTGTTTCGAGCAAGTTGCACTCTTCTGGGGTTAGTTCATACTTACTAACATGGGCCTGCTTTATAGAAGAATACATCAGCATCTTCCCCTTCTCTACAGCCAATATGTTGTCCCTCTCATCACTAAGAATATGACTCCAAAGGCTCCTCTACAATCCTCCTTAGAGATCCTCTATTCATCTACAGCTACTTCTTATGCCACAAATAACCAGCTATACCAACCCCTTCCTTAAAGTCAGGCACCAAGTTTCTGAATTTATGCACTCTTTCTTCTGCACAGGACACAGTAGTGGCGCTCCCTCCATTTATGCTCTTTGGCCTTCAATATCCCTCCTTGACACTACAGCCAACAAGACCCTTTTCTCCTCCAAGGTTCTCTTAGCCTCAACTTTTCACTCTTCTACACCCATTTGGGCCAGCTGCAGCCTCTGGTCCCACTCAGCCTGTCTGTACTTGAGGTCCTCAGGGGACTGGGTTTGGGAGGAGACATTACTTCCTGCACTGTATCCAATAGAGGATCCCCTCTCTCCTCTGGAGAATTTACCCACTCATTTCTCCATTCCTCCCCCTCCTTCTCAAACCCACTAACCTTTGAGGTCCTGATTCTGTGGTCAACTACAATAAGGGTTCTTCCCTTTTCAAGAGTGCTGAAGTAGTCCTCTTCAAACTGTTCTTGTGGTGCAGGTTGCATTCTGCGGATGTCTCCCATGCTCTAAGGGTCAAACTTGGATGTACACATAAGTAAATGGGTGTGTGAATGGTTTTATGGTTGTGTGAGTGAGTGTGGCAGTCACTGCCTGTCTATATGAGTGATGGGTACAGAACTTCTTTTGTGAGAGTGTAACTGGATCTGTGCATGCCTCCCTGACTGTGTGAACATGTGCAAATTACATACTATTAAATTACATACTTTAAGCAAACATCCACCTCACAATTCAAGTGCATTCATTCATACTAGCATAATATATATTCAATATAGCAATTCCACGGATCTGACCATAAAAAAACGTTTTCTGTCATTTTACTGCCCTTTAAACACGCTTTCACCTCATTTAGAATATACAGAAGGGGTCAGGAAAGCTCTCACCTGACCCCTTCAATTAGTATGCAAGCAACTTTTCGGCCTCGGGGACCTTTTCCCGAGATATAAAATGGCAGCTGCAACTTTTCTGTGAAGTTGCGTCCAGACAATCAGGACCTTGCTTTGGGGAGTGAATCGTGGATTCACCCCAGGTGTATCCGTGGAGGGTGCATGTCCCCACATATACAAATTTGCTTTTAAGTTAATAATTCTAAAACTACTGAACAGATTTACACCAAATAACGAAAAGCATACTTTCTGGGTCAAGAACTAACTTTCTGCTAAATTTGGTGAAATTCCATTCAGCTGCTTGTGCTGTAGTCGTGTTCAAAATCCCTATAGGAAACTGCATGGGGAAAATTTGTTTTGGGAATCCTTTTTTCAGCTTCTAAGCCGTCGCTTGAAAGATCACACCGATATTTTCACCACAGCAGCTGAAGTGAGTGTAAACTTGTTTTGAAAATTTTGTGAGGGTTGTCAAATGGCTCCAAAGTTATTGGCAAAACAAAAAAATCTTTCCTTATGAAAACGATGTCCTAACTATAAATACCTACTGGTAAGTGCAGTAGGTAATATATAAATATTGATAAATAATAGTTTGTACCATGCACATGTCTTTATCATGTATGCCTATACCACAAAAATGTAAGTATTTTACAGGTAAGTATAAACCCTTTAAACGTATATAAATATGTATAGGCTATCCTTTTTTAGGTTTAAACCTATAATAACTGATAAAACCCCACTGAAAGAGAAATAGCCATCACCAGTGTAAACATATAAACACTGAAAAACACCCGCACAACCGCAAACTAAATCCCATTCAAAGAAAGAAAAAAGAGAGTTAAAGAGTTATGTTTTCTTCCTGAAGGGGCCAATACAATGTATCTTTGTTATACAAGGTAGCAGCAGGAAAGACTGGGCTAACATTATTCTGCTTGAGTTTTGTTGTTTAAGGATGCTACTAAAATAGTATTTCTTCTTCCTTTAGGTTTTTTCAGTTTTGTGGTTTTTGATCTAAAGATGCAGGGTTTAGAAGCATGTTATAGGTCTTGGTTATTATTTTATAAACTGCAGAGAATCAGAAAAAATCAAAATCATGTTTGATATTTTGGCTGCCTTTGATTCTTTCACTGATAGGTAAAATGTCTGGGAATCTTTCCCAATATGTGTCATCACATTTACCCACAGAGAATGCAAAAAAACCTTGATACATCAGCCTCTAGTTTCTAGTTAGTCAGTATTGATAGTAGGTGAATTGCCAACACCTCAGGCTTTAAACATTCAATGCAATGTATAGTGACAAGTGTATGTGGAAAGATTGCTATCACCAAGCATCTGGGATAGTGGTGAAAACATGGCACCAGACTTTTGGAAAACATGGAAAGCAGTGTTACTTTGAATGCTCTGCAAAAAGGTTCTTTCCAAGTTCAACGAAGATTGGAGTGATATTGTTTGTATCGATACCTGAGCTGAAGTTCTTCCTTGTAAGCGCTTCTTGCCACTTGTTAGATGGTATGCTGAAAGCATCTTTAAAATCTTCAGAGTTAATAAAGAATGCTATTGACTTTTTAGTCCATTCTGGTGCACTGTTTTGTTATGCACAGGAACTAAAACACAAATATTTCTCACTCTGTGCTTTGTGAGGCATTAAAGAAAGTCATCCCAACTGTGTCACTTAAATGATGGTTCTCAGTCCAAGTGGCTATGAATGCTACATTATCCATGTAGCAACCGTTTGCAGAATCTTTGCTAAGTGATGATGCCAAAGGCAAGAAATGTGAGGATCTTTGGTCACATATTGATAGTGATGTGAGAAAAAGTACGCTCTACTGCATTCTTAGATTTTTACACAAAAAAATAACTGCTGTAGCAGACAGAATAAAAAAAACTAGAGTCTGAAAACACTATTGCTTGCCAAGAGTTCAGCATAATTGGTGTAGATGTGAAACATCTCCTTGAGAGTAGACTGGGTGACACCTTTAGTGACTTTAGCACTGCAGCATGTTCCATGTTAGAGTGCCTGCCACTTGGTAAGCAAAGCAATGTTGAAGAGCAATTCAGGAACCTTTATTTAACAATGTATGAGAAATGGCTTGCATTGATGCATAGAAATTTCCCTTCACCAACCGTGGCATTCGAAGTCAATGAAACCTCACTGTGGTACTCTGTACAAGTTCCAGATCCCATCCTTAAGTGGGAATTTCCTCTGTAGTTTCAAAAGTGCTGCTTAATTTTTGACTGCTTAAATAACTCTGAGGCTGTGAGCGCCCAGTTCAACGAAAATGTTGCAGAACCTGCCCTGAGAATCGCAATTTTCAAGTGCACCAGTATTGGCATGGAAAGCTATGTCAATGGCCAGAGTTAACAAATTGTGTACTGGCTGTTTTGGTGTTGCCTGTCTAAAGAGCCAATGTGGCGAGGGCCTTTTCACAGAAAAAAGTTTACCTGGAAAGGAAAGACCGAGCACACATGACTAAAGACTCACTGAAGTATTGTATGGTGTATTATAATAATTAATTAGCAAAAATGTATTTGGACCTCATATACACTATACGTACACTGGGGCATATTCACAATAACTGGTGCATCCCTGCATATCAGCAGGGATGCGCCAGTTATTGTGCGCCACAGCTCCGCCACCATGGATGCGCCGTATTTATAATGCGGCGCACCATGGGGCAAAAACGGCACAGATGCGTGACGCATCTGTGCCGTAAAAGTGGCGCATTGCTGGAGTTGCGTCGCAAGCGCGACGCAGCTCCAGCAATGCTCTGTGGGGCCCTATCTTGTTAATGCCGCGTCAATCCTTACGCCTGCTTCAGGCAGGCGCAGGGTTTTAACGCAGCATGGGCATAAAAGTGACTGAGTGAAATCTTGTAGATTTCACTCAGCCACTTTAGGAGGCGTTCCTGCGCCGGAACGCCCTCCCCTGCGCAGGAACGCCTATATGTGGCGCAGGGCTTTACAACGTGACGCATCTCCCATATGCGTCATGTTGTAAGTACCCCGCACCATGCCGCACGATTTGCGCCACCGCTGCGTGACAAAAGTGGCGCAACGGCGGCGTAAATGAGGCGCAAGGGGCTTGTAAATCTGCCTTACTGTCTATATACCATGCGCTATCAGTGCAGAAAGCAAGCAATAATAAAAGCTAAATGTTCCATAAACACCGGCAAAACACTGTTTTTGTTGTCTTTAATGGCGCGAAAATGTGTAACCACTGATAACCACTGTTTTTTTAAGGTATTGAAATCACTTGAAAACATTGAAAACCCCCCACCAGAATTGACCAAAAATAGAAACTGAAAACAGGAAAGCCTAAATATGTATAATAAAAAGGGTTTATACTTACCTGTCAAATACTTGCATTTTCATAAGAAAGGCATACAGGTTAAAGGTATATCCATGGTAAAAACGTTCATTCTAAAGGCAGGCATTGTGAAGACTTTATCATTGTAAAGCCTTCATTGTAAAGGCTTTTGTTTTTTAGCCTATTGTTGCTCCAGCATACAACCGAGTAGGCTAGGTTCTGGGTCCTAAATAGACATTTGCAAACACTGAACCCAACTCCTTTCTGTGGAGTCTGTCTATAAGTAAATAAGAGACATGGCAGAAGAAGATCCCAATTCCACCAGAAGTTATGTGGCAGAGTTCCCATCATGCTCTTAATGTTTGTGTGAAACCTTTCCACCAACCCATTCATTTGCTGGTGGTATTCAATGGAGAATTAGTAGGTCACATCAGCTTGTTCCCATATGTCGCTCATGTATGAGAAGAATAAAATGGTTCCTGGTCAGAAATCACTATGCTAGGAAATTCATCCCTAGAAAACATCAGTGGGAGTGCCATTGCTTCTACCTTTGCCGTCCTGCTCCTCAGACATAATGTATCTGAATACCTGGAGGCATTATCCACCAAAGCCAAGATATACTTGTTACCTGATGCAGAAGGATAAGGAGAAGGTCAACAGACCAACACTATCAATCTTCATCTGCTTGTCTGGAATGCTTCCCACTGACAGTGGCACCAACAATGCCATTTTCTTACCTCTTGGCATACCACTCAACTGCAAAGTAGGATAGGCCCTACAAAGTCTTTTTGCATCGTTTTGCATCCTGGACCAGTGAACCAGATTCCAATATATCCTGGGTCTTTTTTATGTCCAACAATCCTGCTAACAGCACTGTGTAGGCAAATGACAAAAACAGATTGCTGTGCACTAGGGAAACACCGAGCCTCTTGTAAGATATTGACATAGGATTCATGGATTCACCATAAAGCAATGACTCTTCTCATTCAACGTAATGCCTTCCAACCTTTCCCTTTCTGCCCTGTCCTTGGGCTTTCACAAGTGAAAGGCACTCATCACACAAGTCCCACAAGTGTAGGGCACTCATCTTTTGCCTGGCCCTTCAGGTGGAATTGGTATTGTATTCCTTGATTCTATAGATTTATAGAATCAATTACAATACACCAAATAAATAGAAAAAAATCAGATTAAAAAGAAACATTTAATTCATGTTTCTACCATAAAAAATAACCATGTGCACAAACGTTAAAAATTGTTAAAATGTTTGTAAACATTTGTTGATTATTTAGAGATATTGCTTAGGTGATTGTGAATCAAATAAAAATATCTGTAAAACATCCTATAGCTTTCTGTAATAAAACTTTAAACTAAAATTTACAAGCCAACTTAATTGTCCTAACTCTGGTTGCTCTTATCAGTGGGTGCACATATTTCTTATGCAGATCAATCATGTTGTGGCATAGACATAGTATGTGTTCTATAATTTCCTTATTTACACTGCACAGGGAGGATTTTCTCAGCCCTTTTGCTATATTCTTCCATGCGCTTTCAATTTGGAGGATCGGAATGTATAGTAATCCTGTTTATAAGAATAACTTTTTCATTCTAGCTGCAAAGTATAATTGTCCTTTCATGGTGCAGGTGTTTTGGACATATGCTGAATACCTGTAGGCTGTTAAATGTAAGTCTTTTGACTAGGGCACACCTTTTTGTATTCTTTACTTTGCAGTTTATTCATGAAAACGATGGAGTCCATATAACAGCAATTGATAAGCTTTAGTAAAGGTATTCACTCCTTGCAAAATTGACAACTGTGCTGTAACAGTTGTAATGACAGCTTCTTTATAGCACCACATATTTCAAATGTGTTGTCATTTGTGGTTCTGCACTTACAAAGATAGATAACTAGCAATATGTTGATGGGTGCTGTCGAGGAGGTGAGGCCTGGTTCTAGTCTCAGCTTACTGACAAGTGTAGCTGTCCTAAGTTTTCAAATATTTGGTATAAATTGTTTTTAGGGCTATACATGACCTTTGTTTTAAAGGCCAACAAGCCATATCATATGAGGGTAATTAGGTAGTGCTGCCTGCAATAACAGTGGTATCATTGCACCTCCTTTATAGTTCAGTGAAAAACGTTTTGAGGCATTTGTAACCCCTGTGCATCTGGCATCCAGGTTTGAGAAGTGAGAATTCCAGTTCAGTTTCTTATCAATATCTACCCCAAGGCATGAATAATTAGAAATATACATTAATGCATCCAAACAACATCAACTTAGTTTTAGTGCGCTTAACCATCACTCTGTTTGCCTGGCTATAATCTTTTAGCCAGAATAGCTGCTGTTAAGGACCCTTTTGAGTTTTTGGCAAAATGATTAGGTCATCCACGTATGTATGATGAATGATATTTTTTGTTTGCAAATGTAGGGGCATATCCATCAGAGTGAAGGAAGGTATCTGACACATGCACCCGTATTTTAAGTTGTTGGTGTTTTGTGTGGGGACACATCCATTAGATCATTTGACTTTCGTCTAGGTTCCCTAATGGTGCCCAGTTAAAAGATGTAATAAGGTGTTATTGACACTCCATGAGTGGAGTTTAGACCATAAACAGTTGCTGAATAGCCTATATGGAGAAAAAAGGTCTAATATTTGCCAACATCAATAAAGCTATGATATTATCTATAGTACAACACTGTGATCTAAATCCTGTTGGAGAGAATATGATAATATTTTTTATAGAGACTCAATGTAGTCATTTGGTCATATATGTTTGAGGAAGGTAACTTCTTGGCTTTAAATTGGGTCTTTACTTGTATAACTGAGCACGTTCATAATGTAAGGATTTTCCAAGTTAGATGATTTGTTTAAAAAAAAAGGATTCAAAATGATGCTCCTAACTGAAGCAAGTTTAAATATTGTCATGGAGAGCCCATTTGGGCTTAGGACATTAGTCAATTTACAACCGTTTATTAGCTTCGGGATTCTTGCAAACCTGTATCCCCCTGCTGACTAGGAGCATTTATACTTGCCATGCCTGTGTCAGAGCTTTTCCCTGCAATTTTCATGTTAGATGACCTTTCCGGTTGCATAGTCTTCCAGGTGGTCTGCACCGTTTGGTACTTGCTGAGCCCTCTACCCCATATCAATGCCTTGGCTCAATAACATCTTGCAGATCCCACAAGTCTTCAAGTCCCAATTATTTGGGGACCTCCTGCCATTAGCAATGAGGGAAATCAATGTGTTCTGTAGGGTTTTCCCTTGCTGAGCTTTACCACTTTTTGACCTTCCCAGTCACATTAGCTCCAGTTTGCTCAATAGCCTATTGTCCTAATGATGACCCTATAGAAAACATTGGTCAAAATGCTGTTGACTAGTATGATAATTGGACCAACACAAACAGCATTTTATCCAATTTGTAACAAAGAACTCATCATTAATATTGAACCTGTATGGTCTTTTATATCCCTTTTTTGTGCATATTCACACTAGGTCAATTCAAACAACACCATGCAAGTGTCATCATCTGATCACTGAACACCTTTACCTTATCTTTTCTTAACAAATTAACATAATAAGATTTAATTTTTGAAGGCTCTGTATTACTTTGTTTTGCAAACTCCTTTGCTAATGTTTTCTGTTCATATTAACTATAGCACTATTTGTACTTATAGAACGAGTGTAGTATTTTGAGTATTTAACATTGGAAGCAAAAGGCCTGGAAAGCATGAAACCTTCCAAGCCAGCCTCGCCTGATTCTCTATGACCCCACAAAGTAGTTTATTACACATGTCCAAATCCAGTTACAAGAGGCCAAGGAGCCACTTTATAGAGGGCATCTTCCTTAGTGAGGAAATGTGGTTCTTTGTTTGGGATACATTTTCGTGCCAACATCTATCAATAACTGGAAGCTGCGAAGGTCTGCTAAATCACTTTCTTAATTACCAGAGGAAAGGTTGGCTCTTCCCAGTAGCCATGGTTCAACCTTGCACAGAACAGTATACGTGAAAGACATAACGTGTCTTCTTAAGTGGGTTCCAGTCAGGAGGAAAAACCCACAAAGGGGAAAAATCTCCTTTGCAATTTGTATCTCTTGATTGGGGTAAAGATTACTACTGAAAAACTCAGAAAGACAGCAAGCCCCGTCTGACATCAGCAAGAAAGAAAATAGCCAAATAAAACTTCCAAATGAAGAGTACACATGTTCAGACTGCTAGATTCAAAACCGTGAGCCAAAAATAATGGCAAGGAGTCAACGAATGAAGGAAAAATAAGGCAACAAAGGCATTGCAATATGTCTTCCTCCTTGCCGGAATTTTTATATATGATTCAAAAAGAAACTGACATCACAGTAAAAGACTCTACTTTATCTTAGATTGGAAACTTTAAAAAAAGTCCCATGGACTGAACAACATCTTGGGAAGGGCTGGCTTGTCCACGCTGCTCTTCAGGTCTGTACTGGGAACAGAGACCAGCTCTGGGGGTGGGGGAGGGCAGGGGGTGCTAGCGAAATGCAACACTCTTGCTTTTGGTACAGGGGACCAATATTGCAGCACTGCTGCAAAACCAGCCCCCTGTAACAAAACCGCCCCCCCACGGGCACAAAACTGGCCCCCACCCCTCCGGCCCACCGGGGCAATGCCTGGTGCCCGCTACACCCTGCTGCTCTTCTGAAAATGATGTCATTCTACTGGCAAACAAAGAATCCCAAGTTTTTTCTCATGAAATTTCACAACATTCCATGAAGATTTCCAGAAAGTTGCCTTTCTAGCTAGAAGTTATTCACTGGTGTCTCAGATTCCGCTTTTCTACCAGAACGCGTACCTTGAGTAAAAATGTTTTGTGAGGTTCCAGAAAGAGAGTAGATGGATAGAAAACATCTCTCAGCATGACATTGTCTCAGTGCAATGTCTTCCATTGTTATCTCGCAAGATGTTTTACTTGCTCAAAACCTTGATCTGTTTGCTCATTTTGCTTATTAGACTGGGGTGATATCTAGAAGATATAACTTGGTCTACTCCCAAAGCCTTACAGAAAGCTCTCCAAAAGCTTGGAAGTTTTTGAGTACCTCTATCAGAAATGATAGTCTAAGATGCAATATTGTCAAAAGATAATACTTCTGTATGATTCCCATATAGCACCTGCCATGGAGAAGAGGCGTCTTGTATCAGGCCTACAGTTAATGGTGAGTTATCAACAGTTCAAACAGCTTCTGAAGTCTTCTTCTCTCTCTTAGGAATGCTATTTTAGTTGTCCACTTCTGATCAACAAAGATTGTATTGGCTCCGCTCGCCAACAAGGAAAAGGCATTAGCAACCTCTCCTTCCTATGTTTTCAGAACAATTAGTAGAAAAAACAAATAATTAGCAGTATTATGTTTTATAGATGCAAAATAATGAAGCTAACAAACTCCTGTGTTCTTTTCCAGAGATGATTGGGTTCTTCTGACCTTCCTTCCTCTGAGGCCATTCAGCAGAGCATTGAAGAATATCTCCAACATCACCACAATGTAGGTACAGTCAAGCTTTTTGCCATAGCAACTTTTTATTTTCAGTCGAAGGGCCTTTCACAGCTGCTACTTGCATATGCTCTTCTTAAGACAACAGGTCCACTGAAACGTCTTATGGATCAGACTAAGAAACTGTACAAATATTAGATTAACTTAATGAGGACTTCCTTTTCTTTCATCTGCTGGTAATCTGTGTTAAATTAAGAGCCCTAAATTGATACATTCAGAAAATAAAGTAAGATGTTGTGAATGGATCAATTTATCCTCAATGTCTTCTTTCAAACCACACCAAAATAGTTTCATCTGAATACTTTCAACCCAGGTAAATTCAGCTGCCAATTGATAAAAAAAGCCACATAAACTAATACACCCATTCCACCTTGTTGAATATTGCACAAAGATTTCTCACCAGAAACATCCAAGCCAGGATATTCACACATCTGAAATTCTAATAGGAAGCTATCCGTCTGGCACTCGAATTTGCTATTAAGCAGTTGAAAAGGCCCAGGTAGGTCCAGTAAGGCAACCAACCTGGTAACCCACTTGGACTTGAGCTTGATTAAACTTTGCAGGGAGAAAGGCAATAGGCACCACAAGAGCATCCAAAAGATCTCTTATCATCTTTACAAAAGCATGGGGCACTTAAAGGGATTAATGAAAAGTTTATAGACCATAACATCAAGGTCTAATTGAGCACCAAATGTTCACAGTGCAATTGTTGTAACTCTTGTGCTAGGTGTGGCGTAGGATCTGTAGTGGTGCCAAGCCTAAGGAGTCACTAGTGTCACAATTTCTCAATGACTGAATGCTGAGAAGGTCTGTTGAATCCCCATCTTGAATGCCTGATAAACGGTGACTCTTCCCAGTATCCAGAGTGCCACTACTCCATAGAATAGCATGCATAAAAGGTGCCAAATGCCTTCTTAAGGGAGTTCCCATTAGCAAGAAAAAACTAAGTGGAAACAATCTCTTTGGTAAACTAGTAGATCATGATTGAAGATTAATTTTAATATTGAAGAAATTAGCAAGACACCAAACTCCCTCTGACATCAGAAAGGGGAGTGGAGCCAAGTAAGAATTTTGGGGCATATCAGCAACAACCGTCGATAATTATCGCTAAGCACACATAGCGCTAGAATAATTATCGCCGGCTAGCGTGGATTTTTATCGCTGAGATAGCGTGCTATTAGCAACGCTTATCTCAAAGCGATAAAAATCCTAGCGCTAACTGCCAAACGTGAGATTCTCGCTGGAAACCCAGCGATAATCTCACGAAGTTTGGCGTTAGCTTGATGATAGGGCCTCACATACTTAGCCATGATATCCACCTTCCATAGGATATCATGGCTAAGTCAGTCCTGAAGCAGGCATAAGGAAAGCAGCGATAACAGGGGTTATCACTACTTTTCTTGCTGCTATGCTTCATAGCGTGGGGCTTGATGATAGGAGAAAAGACGCTTAGCGACATTTCTCCAGTCATGTCAGGTCAGGAACGCCCACTTTGCATCTCATTAGAGATGCAAAGCTGGGCGTTAAGAATCCGGGCGCTAATGCAAGGTTTCACGCGATAGCGTGACCTTGCTGATTAGGCGATAAAATTATCGCCACTTTTCGCCCGAAAACGGACGCAAAAGCGGCGATAATTTTATATTGCCTCGTTGCTGATATGCCCCTTTTTGTAGAATTCAGAAAAAGATCAAACTGCTAGAAGCAAAACTCTGGGACAAAAGTAATCGCTAGCGTGGAAAGCGCAATGAAAAATAAGAAAACCAATGTATGGCGATGCACTTTCCCATGTTGACCGCCTTCTTAATATAATGATTCAAACAGGAACTGAAAATACAGGAAAAGACTCTACTTCATCTTAGATTAGTAATCTTAAATGAGATCATAAAGTAAGGCTACAATCTTGTGAAGGGCTGGTTGTAATAGTTGCCCACATCGCTTTTTAGAAAATAATGACATTTATTTGGTAAATGAAGCAGAGGCCAGAGCTTAACAGTCTTTGTTTCACACTTGATTCTAGAGTCTCATTGCTGTCTTTCATGCCTTGGGCTCCAGGCAGATTGTAAAACATCCCCCAGAAACTGTAAGCACAGAGACGACAAAGCAGTCTAGACAGTTTGGACACTTAACTATGCACTGACCAAAGAGGCAGTGCAAGGAGCATTTCTCCCATCTTTGAATGCACGGAGTCTTCAGTAAGTTCTGACACTGTTCTCAGTACAAATATAACAACCACAGAGATCATCAAGTGACTGCTGTGTTGAAAAGTAGAAACCTACTCAAGAGAAAGTAATCAAAGGTGCCAGAATTGAAGTGTGCAAATAGAATAAAGTAATCTCTGTGCTCATTATAACAATCAAAAGAGATACAGTATACAACTGCATACCAAAACATCATGAAACAGCAGGTTGGAATTATGTCTTTCCAAATTTACACATGAAGAAATGGATGATGGTAATATCTGTCATGGTTTACACTAAACTTGTACACAAAACCCAGTAGAAGCCTAGGCAAGATGGCGGTCTTCTAAGACAGTAGCTGCGCACAGACCAGCAGAGATTCAGAAATTTGAAATCCTGCACTAAGAATTATGGTGCGATGAACCCAGCAATCTGCAACGTGGATCTACTACACTCCCCAAGGACCTGCGGGAGCTATCTGCACTTAATAGGAACCGTAATCGGGCTGGAGGTCCTATGACATTTCAGCAAAACATTAACAGAGGCTTCCGCAATCCACGTCAGGGGATCATACCTAGCAGTGATGGCATCCAGGAAGGATGAAGTTGAGGCCGCGAAGATGGGACCAAAGACAGCAGCTGGAACTACCAAGTCAAGGACAGCCCATCTGGCCTTGAGGGGGCAGTCGGGGGCTGGCGACTCAAGTGTGGAGACAGCGACTGCGGCCACAGGGGCATCACCAGCGCAGGCACCCAGGCAGGGGCGCCAGGGGCTGGCAGCTGATCCAAACCCAGAGAAGAGAGGAAGAGGTGGGGGCGCACCGAAGGGACGCCTGGCCGGCCCCACAGTGGTTGATCTGCTGAGAGAACCAGCCGGGAAATCGGCTCAGGGGCACGATGAGTCAGATCAGAACAGACCTAGACCAGTGAGTGCAGCGGACCTGCCGAGAGAAGAGTTGAGAGAGGAAGAGAATTTCCCCACATTGGTGGCTGACTGTTAAGAGTGGAACTCGGGACTGAAGGTAGGCCAGGTGACATCCCCCTTCTCCCTGTAATTGCTACCGGGGATGAGGAGAATAATATGTTGAATTTCGATACAGTTCTTAATGCAGACAAACCATGCGAGGTCAAGACCATCTATCAAGCACTGCGGATATCAATCAGACAGAAGAGCTTCAAGGTGCTTCTAAGGCTAACAAGTTCAATAATGGCAACAAGGACAGAGAGCCAGATAAAGAGCCTAGTGATTATATTTTTTTCTGTATCGGATGGGGGTGAGTGGTCGGAGGATTCATCAGTTAATACTACAGATCTGAGCAATAGCGATCCGGATGAGGACAATGGTGGTAAGACTAAAACTGTCTTGAGGGAAAAAAAGGAGACAGAGAGATAAGGATCTTACTTGGGACTGTATGCCTATAAATCAACTCACCAATCCTATGTCTAACAGCCAACCTGTTTCCTATCCATCTGGGCCTATCCCCCCAACGTTAGAAGCTATCTTCCAGGCCATATTGATGCACCACGGAGAGACGCGCCAAGATGGATGTAAAGCCCGGGCAGCGATGGGAAAGGTGCAAGGGGTGGTTCGAAAGCTGACCAAGACTTGTAGGGTATTTGGGGAACGGCTTACTGACCTCAAGTCAAGGGTTGTCTCTACAGAATCAGCCCTTGCAACAAATCAAGCGTTAACAAATTCACATGAGGCTCAGCTAGTCGACATCAAATGGAAGCTGGAGGAGTATGAAAACCGCCAGCGGAGAAACAACCTGCAAGTGCTTAGGGCTCCTGAAGGGGCTGAGGGGGCTGATGTCCGCTCATATGTGGTATACTTGCTACAAGATACACTCCTGGAACTTACGGATTGGAACTTGGCTCAAGAGGTGCAATGAGCTCATCGCGTACCCTTTGTACAGAAACAACCAGCAAGGGCAGGGGCTCTTCCACGTGCCATCTTTGTGTATTTTGGCAATTTTTTGCTGCCACAAGCTATTTTTGAAAAAGCTAGGCCAGAAGCAAAGAGAACCAGGAATGAGATTTCTTATTTTGTCTGACCTGATTTTTGTCACTCCACTGTCGAAAGGCGGGGAAGGCTGCGGCAGCTGATTTCAGGACAAAAATGCACAAGCCTTTTTGAATAGTCCAGCTTGCTTAAAAGTGATCTGGGGGGCAAACAAGATTCTTTTTGTCAGAAATTAAAGCCAAAGAATACCTGGATGGTCTGTCAGGCTATATGCAGATTAGTATTTAATTCAGTAAAGAGAACTTAGATCATGGATAAGGACATCTTGGGAAATTTCACTTATTCTCATTTATTAGTACGGGTAGCCACGGTATATAGGGTGATAGTTAGAATAAAGTGGGGGTGGATTGTTTAAGGAACATATGTGGGGTGTGGAAACAGGGCAAATGGGGTAGTGGATTCAATATATTATTTTTCTGGGTGATTTGGGATTTGGAAGCAGCATGTAGCTAGAAACATAGAAATATACGAACATCAGGGCTCTCGGTTCTGTGCGGCGCATTCATCATGCACAGACTCAAGCCTGAGTCTGAGTGCCTTTTGCGGGGAGGAGTCGACACAGGGGTGGGTGGTGGGGTGGCTGGAAAAATGGGTGGAATGGGGCAAGGGAAGGGTGGGGGGTGAAAACTCGGGGAAAAAAACATATCCAGAAATGATAACAAAACGTGTAAAGCTAAAGGAAAAGGATAGAAAGCAGATCATGGTACAAAAGGTGGGAGAGAAAAGGAGCAAAAGGTTATCAAGAGGAGTAACATGGGAACTCGAAACTAAACTGAGATGGGGAAGATAACCATCTGCTCATGGAATGTAGCGGGGCTGAACGACAGAGTAAAAAGGGCAAGACTAGTTAATGAGGACAAATGCTATGGATGTAGTATGTCTACAAGAGACCCACATTCCTTGGGGGAAAAGAGAACTATTGAGGGTTGGAGGGTATAACATATTGGCATTCACATCTCAAACCTCAAATACTCGAAGGGTGGCTATATTAGCAAAGACATCTATAGGACTGGCCAAACGCAAGGCTGTGGTTACATTAGGGAGGTGGGCTATTGTAGAACTAGCGGTGGAAGGTATGGTGTGCTCGATCTATGGATCAAACCAAGACAATCCTCAGACATTTGAAGATTTGGAGGAGGAACTCGCTACATGGCCTAGCCCTTTAATTTTATTTGGAGATTTTAATATTTCTCTGGATACACGAACTGGGCAGCACAACCAAGGGGGATATTATGGTCAGAAGCCTAGGGTTTACAGGGCATTAAATTCTCTTGAGAACAGCCACGGTTTGGCGAATATCTGGGCCATGACAAATCCGAATAACCCTTGATATACGTACTTCTCCTGCCCGCACAAAAAATATGTTAGGATTGATTATATTTATGGTACAAGAGATGTTTTGGATAGAGCTGGTATATATCAATTTGCAAAGATAATTTCCGATCACAACCCTTTGATTTTGGAAATTGAAATCGCAAGTTTTAAGAGAACGCGGAGTAAATGGACGTTCAATAGGAAATTATTAGTGAATAATGAATATATTGAACGTATTAAAAACTGGTCACAAGGATTCTTTGACATAATAAATAGATATAGTGCTAGCAGGGGGACTGTGTGGGACTCCTTTAAGGCTGCCCTTGGAGGTGAAACCATTAGCTTTGTTGCCAGGGCTAGGACTCAGCGTGAGATTAAGAACCAACAATTAATGCGGAATTTAGTGAAAGCAGAAAAGGAACATATCTCGATAATAGCACAGGGACAAGAGGGGGCTCAAACTCAGTACCGGATAATTGCTTTAAAAGTGGAATTAAATAGCTGGTTAACACAAATATCTGCAGAGGAAAACCAATCCCACCGGAATAATTCCTATGAAAACGGAGAGCAAGTTTGAAGGAGGTTAGCTCTTCGTACTAGGCAGAAGATATCTTTGAATTTAATACCCTCTATTAAAATAAACGGACAAGTATTTACCGATCCAGATGATAATATCAAGGGGTTTCAGAATTATTATCAAATCTTATATCAAGATGACATTAAGAAAGGCACTGTTGAAGTCGCACAGGATATATCACGGTTGGTGACTAACACCGAGCTCGGAGGGGGTTTGGAGGGCTTAACTAAAGAAGAGTTAGAAGAAGAAATCACATTAGAAGAAGTCCATATAGCATTGCAAGGAATGACAGTAGGGAAAGCTGCTGGTCCCGACAAGATTCCGTTGGAGGTATACAAGATCCTAGGAACAGTTATAACACCCCTTTTATTAGACCTTTTTAGGGGTGTACAGTACAATGGAAGGCCCCCTGAGTCTTGGAGGGAGACAGATATTATAATCTTTCCTAAGAAAGGAAAACCAATAGATAACCCATCTTCGTATCTGCCAATTTCCCTGATCAATTCAGATACGAAAATGTACTCAAAGATTCTGGTCAATCGGTTAGGGAGGGTTATAGAACATCTGGTCTCCCCCTGGCAATACGGTTTTATCCCTGGAAAAGGAACAACAGACCATATTCGCAGGGTTATTTCTCTATTTGACATCATAAATGGGACGGGGCCAGATGGCTATGTTCCTCCTTGATGCCGAGAAGGCTTTTGATCGGGTGCCTTGGGAGTTTTTATGGGGGATACTGGAGCTAAACGGTTTTGGATTTCAATTTATAAGGGCAATCTAGGCAATGTATTGTCAACCAAGAGCTCCGATTACAACTCATGGGGAAGAAATCTAGTAATATTATAATATCTAGGGGGACCAGGCAAGGGTGCCCCTGTTCCCCTACTTTATTTGCTTTGTATATTAATCCTCTGTTGGTTAATCTCTTACAGACCGGGAAGATGAAACCAATAATAACCAAGGGGTATGAGACCAAAGTATTGGCATATGCCGACGACTTTGTGATGTTAACCACTGATCAAGCTGAGGTAATTGAGGAAATAGTTAAGATTGCTGAGAGTTATGGTCTCCTTTCTGGATATGCCTTGAATAAAGAGAAGACAATTGTTATATCTACAGCCAATATTGATTTTAATGACTCTAGACGAGCAGAATCAGCGGTCTACCTAGGGGTCCGAATTAGCGCTAAGGTGGACGAGATTGTCAAATGCAATTTTGAACCTCTGATCAAGTCAATAGCTACGGATTTAAGGACAGTCAATGGGTTACATTTGTCTATTATAGGGAGAGGGAATTTTTTTTAAATGACCATGCTACCGAACATTTTGTACTTGTTTTGCGCAATACCTCTTGCAGTGGAAGACCACATATTGAGGTCTTTGGAGTCAACTTTTTCTAATTTCATTTGGCAGTATGGGAAGGTCAGGAGGGCTTTAAAATATCTAGCCCTACCACAAAATAGAGGTGGTCTTGCAATTCCCAACATTACTCTATATTACTGGGCGGCCCTTCTCCATCAGATGGTCTCCTTGTTTGTAGCTGATAGCAATAACTCAATTAGAACGGGGTCTGAGAACACCTACAATTTACAAACTCGCTATAGGGAATGAAGCGCCGGGGCTGCCATTCAGACAATTGGAGCAGAGCTATTACAAAAAGGTACGCTTTAAGTAATCTGTAGCTCATGGAAGATATGGAGACAGGTATCTAAGTTAATGGCAATTCCAAAAGTTTGCAGATAAACTTCCCTGTGGCATTCAATGCTATTCCCACCCCAGGTTAATGACTCTATGGGGAAGAAATGGGAAAGACCTGGGGTAGGTACGATTGGAGACTTTTTTGGGAGAGGAAGTTTTTCAATTTTCTAATCTCCAGCAAGATTTTGGAATACCTGATAATCAATATTTTAAATATGTTCAGATAAGGAGCATTCTTACGTAATGTAGACCAACGATTAAATTAGATAAGATACCATTAATGGAAGTTATTATTAGGAAATCTAGTAGAATCAGGAGCATCTACAGCTTGCTACTTGAACAAGCATTTGCAATGCAATAGGTCTCGCAATTGTGAGAGTTTGAGCTATTGGCATTGTAAATGACAATGCCTTTTATTTACGTGTTGGTTTTTAAAACATAAATAAAAGGCATTGTCATTTACAATGCCAATAGCTTAAACTCTCGCAAATGCGGAACTATTGCATTGCAAATGCTTGTTTTTTAAAAGGCACAGATGGGATGCACAGGAAGAGACAGGTTACTCAGAGACACAACAAGAGTCATCTGGGCACAGCAGTGATGTAACAAAAGCAGAGGTGGCCCCCCTGCAAGGTACACAGAGGGGCCCCGCTCTGGATTTAACCCGGAGCTCTAAGGCCTTAGTACTGTGCTGAGGGGGCCCCTTTCAGCTCAGCCCCCCCCCGCACCACGGGGGATGCAGGGGCCTGTGTTACACCCCTGGGGCACGGTGGTGCATGCCTGTATTTGCGGTAGCACATTAAATCCAGACCTATTGCCTTTGCCAAGCAGTGCTCCCTGGTGAAATGAGTGTCTCTTCCGAGAAATGAAGGCGTCCTCCCACTGAAAGCACCGAAGATCTGCTGAGAAGTGCTTTTGTGCTGGAAGCATTGCAGGTCTGCTGAGAAGTGCAGTTACACTCCAACAGAAAGCATGGTAGGGCTGCTGAGAAGTGCCAGTACCCTCCCACTGAAAACTTTGCAGGTCTGTTTATAAGTGCCGTTACCCACCCACTGAGAGAATTGCACGTTTGCTGTGAAGTGCAGGTACTCTCCCACTGAGCGTATTGTAGGTCTGCTGAGGGGTCCAGTTACTGTCCCACTGACAGTATTGCAGCTCTGCTCAGAAGTGCAGTTACTCTTTCAGTGAGTATTGCAGGTCTGCTCTACTCTCCGGCTGAAAGCATCCACTGTAGGTTTGCTGAGATGTACTATAACTTCCCTCCTACTGAAGGAGTTCTCTCCTTGCAGAAAAGAGTAGAGATGCTTCCCGTCTCATTGTTGCACCCTAATGGACGGCACAGGTATTGTCTCTTGCAACAAAAACACTAGCCGAGGACTGACTGTGCGACTCATCCACAGCACTCACTGAGTCTCCCGGGAGTTTCCAGCACCCCATATAACTCATAGGGTTGAAACCTGTGCAGCGCTTTCAAACATTTAAATGTAAACAATTCAAAAAGGACTATTTGCACCAGAAACACTGCGCAGCAAGAAGCCGGTGGTTAACATCACACGCTGCGTCCTGGTTACTAAGCCATTGGGTGGGAATGAATGGGACAGTGACGACTGACTTACATAATGTTATATAACACCATGACGTTGCGTTTTATATAGCGCTTACTACATCACCCTGGCCAATATAATGCGTCATCTCTTAAAAGCAGGCAAAACGCTGCGCAGCAAGAAGCCGGTGCTTAACATCACACGAGGAATGCAGCTATTAAGCCCCCTGTATGGAGAGAGTGGCGCGCTGCATAAATGCCCTATAGCATATCATACATATTAGCCATATTTTTTTATGTTTTAATATGTTTTGGTGCATACCGTGAAACACCGGGTGAAATTAAGCCCCTGTATGGAGAGCGCGGCGTATTGCACAACTGCCATATAGCATACCGCGAGTACCTTGTGTTGAAACAACTGCGAGAGGGAAGTTTCAGGCATTCTTCAAGTTGATTTTTGTGCTCAGGACAACATTTTCATTACTGCTGTTGTAAAACATGGCACACGGCTCTGCTGTGTATTATTATTTAATAAACTAGGACAAAAACAGTGACGAAAAAGGTTCTTTGGGGACTGCTTTCAATTACAACAAGCATTTCAAAGAAAATCCGGGCGGAAATCAATTAGTAACAGGATACTAGTTTAATCCAGGGCGGCAGCACCTGGAAAGGCCATAAATTCCATTAGCAGATAACCACAAGGCATTACAGATGAAAAACTGACCATTTAAAAAATAATGTAACAAATATAAATCTTATTACATAGTAGATGTACAATGATGATTTGCAAATGCAACTGCACTATACATTGCGTACTACAACCTGGAGAGCATGAGACGTAATGTTAATACTTCAAAGCTCGCGATATATATAAAAGAGAATCCATCTGGGGGCCTTTTTAGGATTACACGTCAGAATAATGTTCTTGAATCGAAGGACCCGATTGTGTTGCATCGGGGATTATTTTGTTATTGGTGGGTACTGGCTAGATCTGCAGACCTGGCTGTAAGGATACCATCCGTGCACTTTACAAATGGCATTTCCACTATAGTAGGGGCACTTCTGACTTGAAGTGCTGTTCATTAACAAGTTTGGAGTGTGGGGTATATTTCAGAAAGAGTTGCAGAAATTAGGATAAGAAAATGTGCAATTGTGTCATTGGGGCGTTTCACTTTATAGATGATTTATAACGATAGGCATTATTTACATTTTGAAACACAAGGATATAAAGTGATGTTTAAAGTCTGTCATTATCGTTGCCAAGTGCCTAACCTCGGGTTCAAACCCAGGTCTTTAAGGTCAGCAATTTAGTAGAGAGCGGAAATCCGATTCACACAGCGCTCTCTCGAAAACGCAGGATTAAATCCACACAAGTCGGCGCGAGACACAACTGAACGCGCACAATGCTTCTAAAAGGGCCCGGGGAGTCTTACCAGAATACAAGTCAATGCTGGGCAGAGCGAGGCGGTGAGGAGGGCACGGAGATCGCTTGGCACAGCCCTGCGGGTCTGCAGAGAATGTAACCGGATCGCTGGGACGAGTTTCTAGAGCGATTTTCTTCCGACATGTTGGCACCTCTGCGCACATGAGCTTAAGTCTGGAATTCGGCAGTCCAAGTCCAAACAAGCATTGGCCGCGGGACGCAGGAAGCCTGTAGTAATGAAAAACAAGCGTTGGCCGTGATCGCGATCAAAGCGGCCGTGCGGTCGCAAAAGTGAATGTAAGCGCGGCGCGCGCGCCCGCGCACATGCACTGTACCTCTAGGCTGGCCTGGTAGCACTTTTTGGAGCCCACATACAAAATGTCTCTTCGAGCCAGCGCAAGCGCTGGGGCTCAGCGAGACCTAAAAAGCACCTGATGACTTAGAATGAACTGAAACAACTTGGGCAGCGAAACTAGAGAACCCAGATGTGGATATTTATATGAGCTTATCCTTAACTGCCAAAATACTTCTATCCACAAACTTAAAAGCACAATTGTACAAAACTATATTTAATTTATATTTCACACCCTCTAAACTATATATGTGGGGAAAAAGGACAGATGATAAATGCCCCAGATGTGAGACAGGGCCAGCCACATTGATTCATATGCTGTATGACGGTGATAAACTGTCTATATGTGAAAGAAAGGGGTGCTTGGCTTCTGTGAAAAATTATTTGGCTTTAGACTGGAACTGACCCCTACTCTGCTGATTCTGGGGTATGATAGCTCCCTGGGCCTTAACACCGCACAGGAATATAGCCTTTTTTTGGGGACTGCGATATTTAGGATAATGTTAGCCACCAGATGGAAGGATGCAGAACCTCTGACATTTCAGATGTGGCTTGCCAGGCTTCTTGGAGTTTATAACCAAGAGATGGCTATCTATGCCTGCAGGGGAAGGCAGGCTAGAATCCGGGGGAAGAAGATATGGGCACATATTTCCGAATGGAGCAGAGAAGCCAGGGAGGTGTAAGAGAGAACGAATCAGGTTCTTTTAGAAGTTTTTTCATGTCCTAAAGACTCTAAACTTGAAAATTATCTGGTCAGGGGGTATACTTAGGAACAGTAAGTTGAGGTTCGCTGCATTTCTACTCTGGTTTTTTATTTCCACTATTTATTTTTTTTAATTGCTCAAATCGGTATCTTAGCAATTGAACCTGAATTTGAACAGAAAGTTAAATATTTTTTTTTTTAAATGGTCCTGCTTCTCGGAAAATGCTTAGTATTGTATTAATTGTCTTACGTTTGGCCGAGCTGATCTTTATACTAATGTACTGTATCAATTGCTTTTTTTTTTTAAAGAAAAAAATTCGAATAGATAATTTTAGCTGAATTTTAGGCTAAAAATTGCTCCTGCTTTTCGGATTCGTTTTGTACTGTATTAGCGATTTTATGATCTATTTAACTGATAGTTATCCTTCTGTACTGTATTAATTGTTCTATGATCTGATTTGCTGATTGGTATTGTTTTTTTTGTTGTAAATGGTATTTTCTGGATATGATTCAATAAAAATAAATTTAAAAAAAGAACCAGTGGAAATGATGATTTTGTCATCCCACCGGTGATGACATATAGTAGAACGTCACATACTAGAACGTGCGAGCCAGTGGTAGTAGGCAGTAGGGAATGGGATAAGAGAGAAAACAGCCACACAGGATTCGTCATCTGCCTCATCACTTCTGGGGTCAAGGAAGGCTGAAGGCTGCATATTCTGGAGATCTGTAGTAGTCAAAGACATACCTTATGTAATTTTTCAATGAAACACTAAACATAACTGTCACGATGAAATGAAATACCTTAGGAATATCCCTTTATAGCCGCATCTCAATTCTTTGACATGGCACTGGGAATTCTCAAAATGCTAACATAAAATACTTGAATATCGTAACTGCAAACCTATTCGCTATTTGAAAGAGGCATCTTGTAGGTCTCCCTTCCAAAGACAGAATAAGTATGAAATGTATCACCGGTCTGCAACACTAATTCTGGTCTCAGCCCATTTAAAAGGTACTGATCTGCAAATTTGTAACTGTTAGTGTTGGTGACGGCGACCCCAGGGAAGAATTCTGCAATGAGCAGCAGGAATGCCCCTCTCTAGCTGGTTTGCAGCAGCAGGCTGCAAACCAGTCAGCAGGTGATCAGTCTGGGTCACATTGGATCTACTGGGAGAAGGGTCTCCTGTATAGTAGGCCTAAGGTTGCTGAGCCTGGGTCAGCACACATGCTGTTGGTACGCCAGCACTTCAGAGCCTTCCTACTGGGTCTGGCTCATGATGTGCCTTTAGCAGGGCATTTGGGGCAAGACAAGACCTTTGAACGGATTGTCACCCACTTTTACTGGCCCCGAATGTGCAAAGACTCTGACACCCATTGTAGGACTTGCCAGACTTGCCAGGCAAGCGGTGAGAGTGGGAGGAAGTGTAAGGCTCCTCTCCAACCTTTCTCCATCCTCAGCACCCCCTTTGAATGGGTGGGCATTGACATTGTGGGGCCTCTGGACCCGAAGACAGCCATGTGCAACAGGTTCATCATGGTCTTGGTGGACCATGCCACACGGTACCCCGAGTCAATCCCTCTCTGGACTGTGACAGCCCCCATGGGGGCTCAAGCATTGATGGGGATCTTTTCCTGTGTGGGATACGCCAGAGAGGTGGTGTCTGACCGGAGGACCAACTTCATATCTAGGTATATGAAGTCCCTGAGGCAGGAGTGCGGTGTTACCTTTAAGTTCACCACTCCTTACTACCCCCAAAGTAATGGGCTGGTTGAGAGATTCAACCGGACCCTGAAGGGCATGATTATGGGTCTTGGTGAGCCCATGAGGCGTAAGTGGGACATCCTCTTACCATGCCTGTTGTTTGCTTACAGGGAGGTACCGCAGAAGTCCTTAGGGTTCAGTCCTTTTGAACTCCTATATGGGCATCCTGTAAGAGGACCTCTGAGTCTGGTCAAAGAAGGCTGGGAGAAAGCTCCCAGTAAATCTCCCCAGGATGCATATAGCTACATGCTGGCCTTCAGGAAACAGACTAAGCGCTTCAGGCAACTCGCTCAGGTAAATCTGGAAGCCAGCCAGGAAGAAATGAAACAGTGGTATGATCAGAATGCCACTCTGATCAAGTTTTAGCCTGGCCAAAAAGTGTGGATCATGGCCCCAGTGGAGCCTTGTGTGCTCCAGGACAAGTGGACTGGGCCATTTGAGGTGGTGGAGCGCAAGAGCAAAGTCACCTATCTGGTGGACTTGCAGTTTCCAAGGAACCCTTTGTCCATCCTACATGTGAACTGCCTTAGGCCCCACTTGATGAGGTCCGAAGTGGGCATGCTGGTAACGACAGATGCTGGAATGGAGGAGAAGACTGAGCCTCTTCCTGACCTCCTGTCTGCAAAGGAACATGATGGGTCAGTGTACGGTTGTAACCCTCTCCCTCGCCCTGAACAGCAGAGTGACTGCCCCCAACTGTCACTCAGTGGTGTGTCCATGATATGGGAACTGGGGAAAATCCTCCAGTGAAGCACCAAATTTACAGGGTGCCTGAAAGGGTCAAAACTTGCATCAAGGAGGAGTTCTCCAAGATGTTAGTGTACTGCGGGATTGAGCCCTCCAACAGCCCGTGGGCCAGCCCAGTGATCTTGGTCTCAAAGGCTGCCACACCTGGTGCCACGCCAGAATGTTGGTTCTCTGTAGACTACCGAGGGCTCAATTCTGTCACCAGGACTGACGCACACCCTATCCCCAGAGCTGATGAGCTCATCAATCAGTTGGTAGCTGCTCAGTACCTTATTACGTTTGACTTAACGTCTGGGTACTGGCAGGTTGCCTTAACTGATGGGGCCAAGGAGAGGTCTGCATTTTCAACCGCAGAGGGGCACTACCAATTCCGGGTGATGCCCTTTGGGTTGAAGAATGCCCCTGCCACCTTTCAGATGTTGGTCAACCAGGATTTGGCTGGACAGGTGATTTCAGTGCTGCCTACCTGAATGACATCGCAGTGTTCAGTGTCACTTGGGAGAAGCATCTGCACCACCTCTGGGATGTGTTGAAGGCTCTGCAGAGGGCAGGCCTCATGATCAATGCCAGCAAGTACCAGATCGGGCAGGGATCAGTGGTGTACTTAGGACACCAGGTAGGAAACAGCCAGGTGTCGCCCCTACAGCCTAAGATTGACAGCATTCTGACTAGGGAACCCCCCAAGACCCAGACAGAGGTGAGAGCCTTTTTAGGCCTCATGGGATATTTCAGGAGATTTGTCAAGTGGTATGGCACCATTATTGCCCCTTGACTGAGCTGACTTCCAGGAAGCGGCCCAGGAAGGTGAACTGGACTGACGCCTGTCAGAAAGCTTTTGATGCCCTGAAATCTGCCATGTGCATGGTAACAGTGCTCAAGGTGCCAAACATTTCAAAGGAATTCATGGTGCAGACAGATGCTTCAGAGCATGGTGTGGGGACTGTGCTCTCATAACTAAATGAGGAGGGCCTAGATCAACCTGTAGGCTTCATTAGTAGGAGGTTACTTCCTCAGGAACAGAGGTGGAGTGCGATTGAGTCTGAGGCTTTTGCCGCGGTCTGGGCGCTGAAGAAGCTGAGGCCATACTTGTTTGGGACTCACTTCCCGGTTCAGATCGACCAGAGGCCCTTCAGATGGTTGATGCAGATGTGGGTTGAAAACCCAATGTTATTGAGGTGGTCCATTTCCATACAGGGGATGTACTTTACGGTGGAACACCACCCTGGTACAAAACACGCAAATGCTGATGGTCTGTCCAGATTTTTCCACCTTAGTGAAGACAACACCCAGGTGGGTGGGTAGCTCTTCCCACATTTCAGCTGGAGGGGAAACGTGTTAGACCTGGCATCATTGGCGTGGGTTTCCCCTGTAGTCTTTGGCTTTGCCTCCTGTTATTTTGCAGTGTGTTGGACTTCGTTTTGCTGGTCTAGATGCTTTGGGCACTTTGCCACTGCTGTTCAGTGCCAAGGTGCAAGTGCTCCCTCTGTAAATTGTTGTCATAGATTGGTGTTTCCATAATTGGCCTATTAGGTTTACTGTTATCTCCCTAGTACAGTGCACTGAGTGTGTCCAGGGCCTGTACACCAAATGCTGTTAGTAGGCTTGCAGCACTAATTATGCCACCCACACAAGCTGCCTTGCAACAGGGTCTCAGATCTGCCATTCCAGTGTCTGTATGCAGTCTGGTACTGCCATGTCCACTTGGAAAGTGCACCCACTTTCCAGGCCCTAACCTTCCCTTTTTTACATGTGAGTCAACCCTAAGGAAGGCCTGTGGTACCCCGGTGGGCAGGGTGCAGTGTATGTGAAAGGTAGGACATGTTTTGATGTGTGTAACATGTCCTGTTAGTGAAATACTGCCAATTTAATTTTTCACTATTGAAACACTATCTGTCCCACGATAGAATGAGGAGTTTACATATAACACTTTAGAAGTATAACTGCCCCTGGGAACAAGATAGGAAAATAAAGTTTAGTATGCCTGAACTCAGAATGTAAAGATGCATCTTTTGCAAAGGATGAGTTTCACATTCTGTATTTGAAAATTCAGCTTTTAAAAAGTAGGTATTTTCTTGCCTAGCCATCCTGTGAGCCTCTACTAGGTTTGTGTATTGACTGTCTGGTTTTGGAGTGACAGGGGCTGGGGATGTGCATTCTGTTCAGACAGCCACTTGGGTGTTGAGGTGTGTCCTGTCTTTCCATGGTGAGTCAGGGTTGGGATGAATAGACCTGGGCTGCATTTAGAGTAGGGGGAGGAGATTCCTATCACACCTGAATGGGCCTAGTCTGCTTTGGACAATGCTGTCTCCACATCCTGACAGGAAGCTGCACTGGAGAGGACGGAACTGGTTTTGACTAGGCAAAGGGCTTCTCTGCCACCAGAGATCAAAGGATTTTGTACTATAAAAGTTGTGGCCCAGATCCCTGAACCTTAGATCACTTTTGGACTTCAAGAGGAACCTCTGCCAGGGAGAAGAGCTGGAAGGAACTGGAGGAGGAGTACTGTCCTTTTGCTGTGTACTGTCTGGGGTGGGGATGGCCTGCAGCAGCTGTTTCTGCCAAGGAGAGGAACTGTGTGTGTATCCTGCTTGAGAAAATATCTCCATGGGCTTGAAAGTGGAGCTTGCCCCCCTGTTCAAGAGGTCTCAGGAACAGCAGAGACCTCACCATCCTTCTGGGCACCGTCTCTGGAACCGCTGGTTTCAGTTGCCATAGAAGAAAAGGGAAACCGGCTCTGTCACCGAGTCCGTTGCAGGAGTCCGTGTCCTGAAGGACCCGCAGAAGGCACCGCTGCACTTTGCACTGCGTCCTTGGTCTCGCTGATGCTGACTTGATGATCATCACCGAGCCGTTGCTCGCACCGCATCCTGTGGGCACCGCATTCCGCACTGCCTCGCTTCATCCTGCCTGTACGTCACCAACACCGTTGCTGCTCGACCAGAACATCGACCGGCTCCGTTGCCTGCACCGCCACCTGCCAGCACCGCATCGAGCACCGCCTCACCCTACACCATAAGCCTTGGCTTCACCTATGCTGTCTGGACGATCGTCACCGAGCTGCTCCCTGCAATGCTTCCATTTTTGCAACGCAACAGCAACGGTTGCCCCAACCGGCTCATGCCATTGTGTCGGCTACAACGAGAAATGTACTGTTTTTAAGTCTGTCTTCACTTTAGCTGACCCCGCACTGACGGGGTGTGCTGGAATTGTTAGACACTGTCATTGTCAGCATCTCGGTAGCCTCGGATTGAGCTACCGACTCAGAAGAACTGTGTTTTTTGGATATTTTCTACAATTTGAACGGAGCACTCTATAATGATATTGTGAAGTGTACCAGTTCTTCAACAAATGTCTACTATAGAGTCATTTTTGTATGTTCATTACTCGCGTGTTCCCTTTAATAATTTTGAAGACATTCTTCACTTCAAGTTGTGTGTTTTCTAAGAAAATTAGACTGCAGCAAAATTGTAGCACAAATTGTCTAGCAAGGACCCGAGGCACCACAAGAAAAGTAATACAAGCAAATCAAGAGGTCTGATGTCTCTCTAGGAATGCAAGAGGCTATAATCCTTTGGGGAAGATTGCTCAATGTCGATATTCTACTGTGTGGTGTTCTTCCAACGTATTTTCAGCTTGAATCCAGTCACTGTGGACACTGTGGAATGACCGCAAGCCTATCCTTTGTTGGAAGGTCCTCAGCATGGATGGTTTCAAGGTATGGCTTCCTCGCACACAAACCCAACAGGATTCTGAGTGGCTCTTCCAGCCCGACATCCTAACCAAACCCCACTGTATAAGCCCCTATGGGACTAACAAGGCTGCATTGATAAATTAGCACGTCGCGTGGATGCACAAAGATGGTTTTCTAATGACCTCAAGGCCCAGAAATTGGCCTTACGCCAATTAGAAAGGCAGTGGCGCTTGAAGTATTCTCCTGAAAAAAAACTATTATATACTTCTGCTCGGAAAAATTATAAGGAAAGCATCCTTACCGCCAAAGCTGCCCATTTTTCCAATCGCATTCTTAATTCTAAAAGAAATTCTAAAGAAATTTTTACCATAATTGACGAACTATCTAACCCTGAGCGAATTCTTTTGACGGCCACCCCTTCCCAAGCATTATGTAATTCGCTAAATGATTACTTTATTGATAAAATTATTAATATAAAGGCCAGCATCCCTAACCACTTTTCCTTACCTGATGCCTGTGTGGCACATTGTAATAATGGGACTCTTAGTTGCTTTCCCATCATTAGTAATGAGATTTTTCAAGATCTGCTAGTAAAAACCAAATCAGGCGCTCCGTCTGATTGCTGCCCCCCTCATATATTGAAAGACTGCCTTGCAATTCACTCCGGTCCTGCACTTGCATTACTGAATGAATCTATCTCATCAGGCATAGTCCCCCGAGCTTTTAAAAAAGCAGTAGTGGTACCGCTCTTGAAAAAATCTGGAGCTGACCCTGCGCTCCTATCCAATTATCGCCCGATCTCTTTGTTACCTTTCCTGGCTAAGGTCTTAGAGGGCCACGTGGCTAAATGCCTCTCCAATTTTTTAGAGGCATCGAAATACTTGGACCCTCATCAGGCTGGTTTTCGGCCAGCCAATTCTACTGAATCTGTGATCCTAGCGGTCTTGGATACCCTCCGGGAAAATGCTGATAGAAGTTATCCCCGGGCCCTGGTCCTGTTAGATCTCTCTGCGGCCTTTGACACGGTCGACCATATTATTTTGGCTGACCGTGTCAGACAGGCTGGTGTTCAAGGGACAGCGGCTCGATGGCTCACTTCCTTCCTGGAGGTTCGCTCTCAGGCTGTTTGTCAGGGACAGTTTCTAGCGCCTCCACGCAATACCACCTGCGGGGTTCCTCAGGGTTCGGCCCTCTCCCCTCATCTGTTCAATCTCTATATGGCACCCCTGATCCAGTCCCTTAAAGACAGGAATGTGCTGGTCTTCAACTATGCAGATGATCTACAGCTTATTCTCAAGGTTGACAGCTCACACAATTCTGTCATTGACTTCAAGGCCACTATGTTACACATTCAAAGTTGGATGGATCTTAACCATCTCAAATTAAACCCTGGTAAGACAGAGATAGTTCTTACCGGGGATAGCCACAAGTACTGGGGCCCCCATTAGTGGCCTCCTGAGCTTGGCTCTCCACCTCTTCCTTCCACTTCAGCCAAAACCTTAGGAGTTTCTTTGGACAGAGATCTCTCCCTGAAAACTCAGGTTGGAGCGGTTGTGTCCAAGTGCATCTTTCAAATGCGCAAAATCAGGAAAATACATTGTTTCCTTACTCATGATGCCTTGACTCAGGTCATGATATCTACGGTGCTATCTCATCCGGACTATTCCAACTCTGTGTATTTAAGCATGCCACACTACCTGCTCAAACGTTTACAGATGGTCCAGAACCATGCAGCTCGACTGGTTTATCGACAACCTAAATGGCATTCAGCTTCTCCCCTGCTGAGGAAATTACATTGGCTCTCCATCTCTCAGCGATGTGCCTTTAAAACGGGGTGTATTATTTTTAAATCCTTGCATGGCATCAGTCCTGAGTTCGTTAATAGTTTGATACTCAGGCACACCCCCACGCGCAATTTAAGGTCTGCCCATCTCTCACTTCTTTCTACCCCGGGTTTCAAACGGGCACGCCATGGCGGTTGTAGATCTGCTACCCTTGCTCCCAAATTGTGGAATTCCTTCCCACTAGAAATACGGTCTGCTACAGACCTTTTGCAATTCAGGAAATCCCTGAAAACGTGGCTATTTGCACAGGGTTAGTCCTTTGTCTTCTCTGACAGTTTTTGAGCCTAGCGCCATGAAGCCACCTGGCGTACGTGCGCTCTGTACATTTTTATTAACATAACATAACATAACATAACAGAAAGCGTGCAAAATGACAGAAAATATTGTACACAATGGAGATAGGCACTAATATTCTGAGGGTAACTAGTCATAATATCGAATTAAAAATATCGAATGGACAAAATATTGAGTTTTTAATATCGAGTGGACAGGATATTGACTTGCTAAAATATAGTGGTTAAGAATATCGGCATGCAGGTAAGAAATATCGATTTTAATAATATCGAAGTTAGTAATATCGATTGACAAAATATCGTTGTTAATAATATCGATTTTTTTGTGTGTTTTGTATGTTAGTATTTGTGTTAAAAGTATGTCTATATTTTGTGATGTGTGTTTGAAGTTATTTAAAGTAATGAATTTTATGTTAATTAATTTTTGTGTAATTTAATTCCGTAGCGGGTTGTGGGTTTATAGGCAAATAGGGTGGGAAGTTATTTAATCATAATATATTTTTTAAGAATTATTTAGAATGAATTAATTATATGTTAATTACTTTTTGTGTAATTTAATGCTGTAGCGGGTTGTTGGTTTATAGGGGAATAGGGTGGGAAGTTTAATTGAAATTAATTAAGTAATTATTTTATTAATTAATAATTTAGTATGTAATAATTTATATTGTTAATAAAGTTAATTAATGTAATATTGATTATAAATTGATCAATAACAATTAATAATTAATTGGTAATTATGTTAATTGTGTTAATTTTATATTATTAATTAGTAATTAATTAGATATTAATTAGTACAAATCAATTTATAAATATGTTAATTGTGTACTTTTTTTTATGAGCAGGTTGAGGGTTGCTAGGGGAGTAGGGTGGGAAGTAATTTAATTTTAATGTAATTTTTTTTTATATATATAATATTTATTAAAAGTTATTTTATAGTGTTAATTGTGTAAATTAATTTAGATTTGATAGTTATTAATTTTATTGTTAATTGGTATTAGTTAATTAATACATTGTTAATTAAATATGTTAATTTATTAATATTTTACAATATTGTAGGTGACATTTATAGGGGAAAATGGTGGGAGGTAAATTAATTTTGAAAAACTCCCAAACGCTATCCAACACTTTTCCTGCTGTTGCACTCACTGGAGTGGGAATAGTAATTTTTACCCACCCACTGTCCAATACTTTCCCTACTGCAGCACTCACCGGAGTGGGAATAGTAATTTTTACACAGCTGTAATCCAATACTTTCCCTACTGTTGCACTCACTGGAGTGGAAAGAGTAATTTTTATCCACCCGCTATCCAACACTTTCCCTACTGTTGCACTCACTGGAGTGGGAATAGTAATATTTACCCTCCCGCTATCCAACACTTACCCTACTGTTGCACTCACTGGAGTTAGAATAGTAATTTTTACCCACCCGGTGTCCAATACTTTCCCTACTGCAGTACTCACTGGAGTGGGAAAAGTAATTTTTACACACCCGTAATCCAACACTTTCCCTACTGTTGCACTCACTGGAGTGGGAATAGTAATTTTTACCCACCCGCTATCCAACACTTTCCCTACTGTTGCACTCACTGAAGTGGAAATAGTAATTTTTACCCTCCCGCTATCCAACACTTACCCTACTGTTGCACTCACTGGAGTGGGAATAGTAATTTTTACCTCCCCGCTATCAAACACTTTCCCTACTGTTGCACTCACTGGAGTGTGAATAGTAATTTTTACCCTTCTGCTATCCAACACTTTCCCTACTGTTACACTCAGTGGAGTGGGAATAGTACATTGTTCCCACCCGCTATCCAACACTTTCCCTACTGTTGCACTCAGTGGAGTGCGAATAGTAATTTTTACCCACCCGCTATCCAACACTTTCCCTACCGTTGCCCTCACTGGAATGGGAATAGTATTTTTACCCACCCGCTATCCAACACTTTCTCTACTGTACCACTTGTTTGAGTGAAAATAGTAATTTGATCCTTTACGCTATGTAACATATTTAGTATTGTTATATTTAATGTAGTGTAAAATATTATTTTAAAAATATATATTTATTTTAATGTTTTAACCTTATCATATTTTTTTATATTAATATTATAGGTATATATATATATATATATATATATATATATATATATATATATATATATATATATATATATATATATATATATATATATATATATATATATATATATATATATATATATATATATATATATATATATGTGTGTGTAATTATATTTTAAATTATGTTTTTTTACATTTTATAATTAAAAATATTAATTATTTTTAATAATATTAAGTTAATATAAAATAAAAAAGTAAATGCATTACATTTATTATTTATTAATTTTAACGGTTTTTAATTATTGTATGTTTTACTTCATTATATTTATTATTTAATTAATTTTATATTACTTTTAAGACATTTAAAAATGTCTATATTTTAGCAAACTATATTATTTACAACGATATTTAGGATTTGATATTTTTGTATTTACCTGTTTGTAGATAGGAATTCGATATTCTGTCACTCGATATTTTCTCATTAATATTCTGGCAGCTCGATATTCTGCTCCTCTATATTTTGTTAGTGATCCCTCCCAATCACACAACTCAAAGAAGCCAAAGAATATTCTCCATAGAATAGGACAATGAGGCATCATTTTCATATTTTTCAAACATCGACCCCAGTCTGCAATCCAGAACAGGGTCTGGCATTAGGATGGGATAATGAAGATGAAGACTGTTCCAAGGCCAAAAAGACACTCATCTTGGCAAACGACTTTACACCAGATACCTTGGGTATGGGTTTTTTAAGGTACATGTACAGATTTGGTGACCAATGCTTGGCACACATTATTAACTGAGAGCAAGAGGTTCACACCAAAATAATGAAACTTTGGGGCTTTTGAGCCGACGGATGCCAATGTAGTTCTTTGATGTGCTAGGAGATAAGAGTGAACACTGGCACTGGCAACCTCTGTTCAACCAAGGAGGCCATAGAGCATTAGTCTCATTGGGGAGCACCTCAACAGGTAAAACTGTGAAATGGGGAAATCTGTCCGGATGGATGGTTGGAAAACAGACCCCTTTGCCACTGGCCTAAGTGACCCAGTGCCGAAGCCCAACCCAAGGCTTTATGCTAAACTTTCCAATGAGAACACTGCGGGATAGGGAAATCTGACTTTACAGTGCATTATAAGACTTTTAACCATGAACTAGCAGCACTCAGAAGGGTAATTTGCAATGTTCCAGAAAACTCTGAATGCCAATTTTAACTATTTTGAGACTTTTATTTTGAAAATGTCTGAATCTGAGAACTGTAATTATTTATCACCAGAAAGAATAGAAAAGCAATTTGGCACTCTTTTTCTCAAAAGTTAGAACATTGACTAAATTGTTGTATTAACGAGGTTGGGCTGATGTAAAATGAAGAGAAATATGTTTCATTTTCTATCCCCATTGTATCTCAAAGAAAAAATGGAGTAAAAAAGAGGACATTGATATGAGCTGTGCTTTTTTTGCTTCCAGCCAATTTGATCAAGGTGATGCCATTTCGCGTTTGCCGTATTAACAACGCAAATTATAAACTGTGAAAAAACACTATATTGGTGACATTGAAAGGAACATTTTATTTTGCAGAATAGCTCACTCTACGTAGCAATCGCAAGATATAGTGCATTTCTTAAACTTCATTTTAACTATTGACATTTGTTGTTAGGGACTAAATGACAACATTTCAGATTTCTGGACATCTGTAACGAAGGGAAAGAAATGACTGGTTAATATATACTGTCTTTGTTATCCCTTCGCCCTTCTTATGTACAGACGTGCATAATATGGCTAGTCTGTTTATTAAAAAAATCATTTGTTGTTTTTTTCTAGCAAACAAGGTTTATCTTTTCCAAAGGTCGATGCTCTATTTTCGACCCTACTGTTTTAGGAGTAATACGGTCCCCTTGCTGCTGGAACCACATATGCCCACCTCCTTCAAATTAGGGGGCCTATTAGGTGCTGGGACCAGCCGCCAGTGGTGCGGCGGTCCCGCACCGGCTATTAGGATGCCACCGCCACCATGACGGTGGCATCCCCTATTCCCAGCATTGTGACGGGCGGTGCTCACAGCAGCGCCTGCCACAATGCTGGGAATGCACGTTGTGCATTGGCATGCACAAGGTGACAGGCAACGCGCGGTGCCTGCCACTTTGTCCGTGCCAATACATCGGGGTACCAAATGTACCCCCCATGTGCACCCCCCAACTACCAAGACCGCATTCCTTTCCATGGCGGCAACTCTGCCATGGAAAGGCACATCTCCGCCTGCATGCTAATATGGATGGCGGTGTCTTGCAGACACCGCCACCATATTAGACCCCTTTCCTTCCCGTTTTCCTGTGAGACCGGTGGAAAACCGGCGGACGATCTTTCCATCCGCCAGGGTCCCCTCGCCATCCTAATATGGCGGGGGGGAAATGGGAGGCGGACGGAAAATAATGGCGGCGGATCGCCACCGCCATACGGGTGGTGGCGATCTGCCCGCCATTATAATAGACCCCATGGTGTTCTCTTTAATATATGAAACATAAGTATACAGTGAACTGAGGTTTTGTTGAAATGAAGACGACTTTTTTTGTTTCCGGTGCAATTTTACTAAACAATGCTCTTTGGATGGGGGACGAAGCCTATGTATTCAAGAAACCATATGTGTGTGTGTGAAGTGGGGTGACTATGACTGGTACAGCGGGGTGAAACAACTAAACAATTTTATTCACACAAATGTTCTACTCTTTCCCAAATGAATTAGTTCCTGGAATTGATTTTAAACCTTCTCTTCCCCATTTCCCGAAAAACAATGAAACACAAGAAAACTGCACTGACCATTACAAACCAGTGAAACTTCATGTCTTTTCTCGATTGTTGAAAAACACCAAAAACGGCAGTTCGTGGTGCGTTTTGCTTTTCACAAAACAAAAAAAATGAATCCAGGGCTAATGCATGGAAGTGCAAGCCCTGGGTGCAGTTTACAAGGCCTTGAGATGGAAGGCAACAGTGTGAATGAGTAATTTGGAAGGGTTATCAAAAGAGGAAGAGTAGAACAGATAAAACCTGCTCAAACTAGAACTTGGTTGCACAAGACAAATGTTCTTGGTCTTGACAAGTCTAAAAGAATCAGGCGATTATGCCTTACATTCACACCAAAATCCTCCCCAAATCCACCAACTCCAAGGAACTCTTCACTGTCATCCAGGAATTCACCAACCCCCGTAGCGAAGCCACAGACATCACCCCGTCCCAAGACCTCTGCGACAGGCTTGGAACCTACTTCCACCTAAAGATCAAAACCTCTTGGACAACTTCATCGACCTTCCACCTGACATCACAGCCTTCCCACCCCCCAGACGCACCAGCCAGCCCACCATCTCCACCTGGACGCTGATCACAGTAGAATACACCACCTCAACCAAGAAAGGCATCCACCGACCGCTGCCCCCCTCACATCTACCACAGAGCCACCATCGCACCTGAACTACAACTAATTATCAACACCACCCTCCAAACAGGCACCTAACACAGATGACTGGAAATGCGCGGAAGTGAGGCCCCTGCTCAAGAAGCCAACAGCTGACCCCACCGACGTCAAGAACTACCAGCCCATCTCGCTCCGCCCCTTCGCAGCCAAAGTCTCAGAGAAAGTTGCAGAGAAAATTGTAAACAGGGAACTGACACGATTCATCAAAAACAATGCCATCCTCAACCCATCCCAATCCGGATTCTGAAGCAAGCACAGCACAGAGACCGCAGTACTTGCCATCACTGATGACATCCGCACCCTCCTGGACCAAGGCCACTCCGCAGTCCTCATCCTACTCGACCTATCAGCAGCCTTCGACGCCGTCTCCCACCGCACACTAATCGCCACACTACACCATGCCAGCATACAAGGAACAGCCCTAGATTGTATCTGATCATTCCTCACCGGAAGAAGCCAAAGAATCAGACTGCCGCCCTTCCTCTCTGTTTCCACTGAAATCACCTGCGGAGTCCCACAGGGATCATCACTGAGCCCAACGCTCTTCAACATCTACATGGCCCCCCTTGCCACCATCATCTGACAACACGGCCTCAACATCGTCTCCTATGCCAATGACACCCAGCTCATCCTCTCCCTCACCAAAGACCCCGCCACCACTAGACTCAACTTCCAGGAAGGAATGCAGGAGCTCGCAGTCTGGATGACCAATAACTGCCTTAAGCTCAATGTCCTCGGAACCATCCCCCCAGCATGGGACAACACCTGGTGGCCAACCACCCTTGGAAGCCCACTGACCCCCTCGGACCACGCCAAAAACCTCGACATCGTACTCGACTCATCCCTCACCATGAACCGACAGATCAACGCTGACACCTCCAGCTGCTTCAACACCCTACGCATCCTCCACAAGACCTTCAAACGGATCCCCCCGGAAACAAGGAAGACAGTCACCCATGCACTCATCACCAGCAGACTAGACTATGGAAACACTCTCTACGCCGGCATAAACAAGTCCCTACTCCGAAAACTCCAGACAATACAGAACACTGCCGCCAGACTCGTCCTAAGCATCCCCAGGTACGAACACATCAGCCAACACCTACAAAGACTCCACTGGCTCCCCGAGGAGAAATGGGTCACCTTCAAAATCCTCACCCATGCCTACAAAGGCCTACACAACACCAGACCCAAGTACCTCAATGACAGAATCAACTTCCACGTACCCAAAAGAAACCTCCGATCTTCCAACCTTGCACTGGCCGAAACCCCATGCATCCACAGAGCCAGAGCAGGAGGAAGATCCTTCTCTCACCCTGCGGCCAAAACCTAGAACGTGCTCTCGGTAGACATCAGGCTCGCACCCTCCCTGACACCTTCAGGAAGACTCTCAAGACATGAGTCTTTGGCTAACGGACCTGCAAACGCCCCCCCTCAGCACCTTGAGACCCTCACGGGTGAGTAGCACACTTATCAACCCCTGATTGATTGATTGATACCTGATTAAACAAGGGAATAGATGGATGGCCTGGGGATGACTGCATATGATGACCAGAAGAACAGTTCTGGGACACTTGAGGTTCATCACGTAGTGGTGTCAATTACGATCCGGTAAAAAATTTCCCCGTGAGACTCGTATCCGGTCTTTTTACCATACGAATCGTACAAGTGCCGTACGAACTGGCAATCACGATTCGCATGGTAAAAAGTCCATATGAACCGCATTGGGAATCATTCCCCACACGTCCTCGGGTCGGAAAATGTGTCCGACACGTCCTCGGACGATTTACCGTACAAATGTGAAAGGTGAAGTCCGACCGAGGAATCACGATCCATCCCGTGCGTCCGATCTCACAACTGTATGGAAAAAACACCGTCCGCACCGAACTCCCATAGCAACCATGGAGACATGTGCCCGCATACGCGCCCAACACTCCCCCCTGCCCCCGTATGTCCGACACGTACCCCCGTGTATGTACACCCCCACCCGTGTATGTACACCCCTGTACGTTCGAGTCCTACCCCCACCCCTGTACGTGTCGTACCACCGTCTATGTACACCCCAGTACGTTCCAGTCGTACCCCCACCCCTGTACGTGTCGTACCACCGTCCATGTACACCCCTGTACGTTCCAGTCGTACCCCCACCCCTGTACGTGTCGTACCCCCGTGTACCTACACCCCTGTACGTTCGAGTCCTACCCCCACCCCTGTACGTGTCGTACCAACGTCTATGTACACCCCAGTACGTTCCAGTCATACCCCCACCCCTGTACGTGTCGTACCCCCGTGTACCTACACCCCTGTACGTTCGAGTCCAACCCCCACCCCTGTACGTGTCGTACCCCCGTCTATGTACACCCCAGTACGTTCCAGTCGTACCCCCACCCCTGTACGTGTCGTACCACCGTGTACCTACACCCCAGTACGTTCCAGTCGTACCCCCACCCCTGTACGTGTCGTACCACCGTCTATGTACACCCCTGTACGTTCGAGTCCTACCCCCACCCCTGTACGTGTCGTACCACCGTCTATGTACACCCCAGTACGTTCCAGTCGTACCCCCACCACTGTACGTGTCGTACCACCGTCCATGTACACCCCTGTATGTTCCAGTCGTACCCCCACCCCTGTACGTGTCATACCCCCGTGTACCTACACCCCTGTACGTTCGAGTCCTACCCCCACCCCTGTACGTGTCGTACCACCGTCTATGTACACCCCAGTACGTTCCAGTCATACCCCCACCCCTGTATGTGTCGTACCCCCGTGTACTTACACCCCTGTACGTTCGAGTCCTACCCCCACCCCTGTATGTGTCGTACCACCGTCTATGTACACCCCAGTACGATCCAGTCGTACCCCCACCCCTGTACGTGTCGTACCACCGTCCATGTACACCCCTGTATGTTCCAGTCGTACCCCCACCCCTGTATGTGTCGTACCCCCGTGTACCTACACCCCTGTACGTTCGAGTCCAACCCCCACCCCTGTACGTGTCGTACCCCCGTCTATGTACACCCCAGTACGTTCCAGTCGTACCCCCACCCCTGTACGTGTCGTACCACCATCTATGTACACCCCTGTACGTTCGAGTCCTACCCCCACCCCTGTACGTGTCATACCCCCGTGTACCCACACCCCTGTACGTTCGAGTCCTACCCCCACCCCTGTACGTGTCGTACCCCCGTGTACCTACACCCCTGTACGTTCGAGTCCTACCCCCACCCCTGTACGTGTCGTACCCCCGTGTACCTACACCCCTGTACGTTCGAGTCCTACCCCCACCCCTGTACGTGTCGTACCCCCGTGTACCTACACCCCTGTACGTTCGAGTCCTACCCCCACCCCTGTACGTGTCGTACCCCCGTGTACCCACACCCCTGTACGTTCCAGTCGTACCCCCACCCCTGTACGTGTCGTACCCCCGTGTACCTACACCCCTGTACGTTCGAGTCCTACCCCCACCCCTGTACGTGTCGTACCCCCGTGTACCCACACCCCTGTACGTTCCAGTCGTACCCCCACCCCTGTACGTGTCGTACCCCCATGTACCTACACCCCTGTACGTTTGAGTCCTACCCCCACCCCTGTACGTGTCGTACCCCCGTGTACCCACACCCCTGTACGTTCCAGTCGTACCCCCACCCCTGTATGTGTCGTACCCCCGTGTACCTACACCCCTGTACGTTCGAGTCCTACCCCCACCCCTGTACGTGTCGTACCCCCGTGTACCTACACCCCTGTACGTTCGAGTCCTACCCCCACCCCTGTACGTGTCGTACCACCGTCTATGTACACCCCAGTACGTTCCAGTCGTACCCCCACCCCTGTATGTGTCGTACCCCCGTGTACCTACACCCCTGTACGTTTGAGTCCAACCCCCACCCCTGTACGTGTCGTACCCCCGTCTATGTACACCCCAGTACGTTCCAGTCGTACCCCACCCCTGTACGTGTCGTACCACCGTCTATGTACACCCCTGTACGTTCGAGTCCTACCCCCACCCCTGTACGTGTCGTATCCCCGTGTACCCACACCCCTGTATGTTCGAGTCCTACCCCCACCCCTGTACGTGTCATACCCCCGTGTACCTACACCCCTGTACGTTCGAGTCCTACCCCCACCCCTGTACGTGTCGTACCACCGTCTATGTACACCCCAGTACGTTCCAGTCGTACCCCCACCCCTGTACGTGTCGTACCCCCGTGTACCTACACCCCTGTACGTTCGAGTCCAACCCCCACCCCTGTACGTGTCGTACCCCCGTCTATGTACACCCCAGTACGTTCCAGTCGTACCCCCACCCCTGTACGTGTCGTACCCCCGTGTACCCACACCCCTGTACGTTCGAGTCCTACCCCCACCCCTGTACGTGTCGTACCCCCGTGTACCCACACCCCTGAACGTTCGAGTCCTACCCCCACCCCTGTACGTGTCGTACCCCCGTGTACCTACACCCCTGTACGTTCGAGTCCCACCCCCACCCCTGTACGTGTCGTACCACCGTCTATGTACACCCCTGTACGTCAGAGTCGCACCCCCACCACAACCTCCTAAGTACGGAGTGCACCCCATGCCCCAACATCACAACCGCATGTACGAGTCGTACCAAGCCACACACAAGGACAGCACCGTACAACCAAATGGCCCATGTACACACCGTACACACGCTAAAAATGCACGTACACAACCAGGACAAACCAAAACAACACAAGAATACACCATTCGAATGGCACAAAGCCACTAAACATGTCCAACAACCACTAAAATAACACATTCACTGACCTGCAACTGCCAAAAACAAACAGAGGGCCAATACACCACCACTCCTTATAACACACCCACCCAAACTTCAAACACAGCCACACCCACCAATGGACCAATAAAAAGGGCCCACACACACAAACCATGAGCCTTTGCAACAGACTCACGGCTGCCAGACACCACAGACAACCTACAGCACCATACTACAAGCTTCACCACACCTTACACTTGCACACCTTCACACAACCACCTTCACAAACACCCCCTCATCACATTCACACACACACACACCTGCACAACCACACCCACACACCCACAACCATCCACACCCCCCCCACCATCCACACACACCCCCCACCATCCACACCCACACCCCTCACCATGCCCACTACCAAGAATCCAAAGTTCAGTAACCGAGAGTTGGAGGTTCTTGTTGATGAAATCCTCAGAGTCGAGCCACAGCTCTTTGGAACATTGGTCAGAAACACCAGCATGGCAGCTAAAACAGCCATGTGGCAGACCATCATCGATGCTGTGAATGCTGTTGGGGACACCAGAAGGACCAGGCATGGGGAGGGGGACAGAGAGGGAGGGAGAGGGGGACAGAGAGGGAGGGAGAGGGGGACAGAGAGAGAGGGAGAGGGGGACAGAGAGGGAGGGAGACACAGGGACACGGACAGAGGGAGGAGGCTGACACACGGAGGGAGGGAGAGGGGGGCAGAGAGGGAGCGAGACACAGGGAGAGCAAATCAGCCGTGTGGCGTGTGCGAATGTCTGCTCGTCAGCAGGTAGACTGCGTGCATGTAGACAAGGGTGGCCAGTGCCAGAACCCCCCCTCTTCTCCATGGCAAAACACAGGGCCATGTCACAACCTGTGCACGAGCACAACGACAGCTACCTGCATTATATAAGTGTGTGGATCCACTCCATGTGCACATGTACAGTGCTACACGGAAGGCGCCAATGCATGGCTCGCCACACCTGCCCACTCCACTGCTGACTGCAGTCACACTTGACGCAGCAAGTAAGACTGTGCCACACATAGTTAAAGGGGCCAAAGTGGTGCCCAAGGGACACACCCATGCACAAGTGCACTGTGAGTGGAATGCAAGACAGATCCTAATTCCAAGAGGAAAAGTGCCAACTTTGAAACGGATGAAACATGGATGTTGCATGGACCAAAATTAACATTGTCTCTCTCACACACAGGTCAACGTCGTGGTTCACCCCCCAACACTGGGGGGGAAGACTCACAGGACCCGGATCTGCAGGAGCACGATCCCACCGGCAGCGACCACTCTCACCACTCTGTGGACGACCCCGACCGACCTGGCCCCTCTGTTGTCCAACCACCTGCAGCACCTGCATCAGGTACAACTGTGCCAACCACCACCCCCACTCCTGCCACATCCCAGGAGACACCCAGGATCCCTGCCCCACCACCACAATGCAGCCAGGCTGGCCAGGAGGGACATGGTGTCCCGGGCACCCAGGAGGAGGCAGGCGACAACGCCAATGCCACCCCTCAGGGGTCCCGGAGACCCGATGTACCCACAAGGGCAGGCCAGGTGCAAGTGGGCAGGGGTGGTGGGAGTGGAGGACGGCGGAGGCGTGAGCCTGACCAGTTGGCTGGGGAACCGGTATTTTCCCATGTCCGTAACATCCTGGACACATACCGGCAGGACACCACGGGCCTGGCCCGGGTTGTGTCCGTCCTCGAGGGGATCAAGACCCAGCAGGCCCAGCAACATGCGGAGCTACATGCCTGTCTACTGCAACACCAACGGAGGATGGAGGACGGACAGGCTGAGCTCGTGACGGCGTACACGGGAATTCACGATACACTCCGTTGGATGGCCGACAACATGGCCGGCCCTCCCTGTGCCAGAAGGCGGAGAACATCACCACCCACAGGGAGGGAGCAGGAGGAGGAGGAGGAAACATCCGATGGAGCATCCCAAACGTCGTCCCGGCCTGCTTCTGAGGGTCCCCGCAGGAGGGCGGGTCATCCACGGAAAAGACCGTGAGGGTCGGCGCAACATCACCATCTCCCAGGACACCTGGCCTGGCACCTGGGCCACTGGAGCAACAGCATCACAGCATCAAGAGACATTCTCTGCCACATGGCCCTGCTGGTCACTGTCTGACCAATGTTGACAAAGACTTTGGCATGGACTCTGATGATTTCCAATGGCAAGGACACCAACTCCCCTACTGAACTTTAGATTCCAAACTCCCGGAAAGCCCCTCACTTTATCCCCCCCCCCAAATAATAAATCACACTATGAAGAGAAGATGCCTGCTGGTTGCATTATTACCTTACATGTGTGTTGTAAAGTCTAAACATGCCTGAGTTCTCTTTTGACTTCAACCATCCACACCCTGGGGCCTGAGTCTGGCACAGGACACACGGGTCACAGTGTATTAGGCAAGACAGACATGGAGCACCATACACACCCGTGATGGGCCCAACCAGCTGAGGGGGTGGCCCCACAACCGTGCTGACAGACACATTGAGTACAGCAACAGTCATGCGCAGAGGTCAGGGATCATGTGGAGTGTCCTGGGGGGCACGCAGGTATGTGTAGACAGGTGGCAGAACCATGTCCTGCAAACTTGAGTCCGGTGGATGCAGAGAATGGAGGCCTAGGCAACGTTGGATGCATGGGGATGGCACATGTCACAATACCCACACATTCATGGACATCATGCCCCCTACACAGTCTCAGCCCACACACACAGCTTGCATCTTGCTACTCAACACATTGACACATAGCCACAATCAGGGAAAACCATGCCAGACATGCTGGATGCACCGTGGCAACACACCAGCATTGACTGAGAAGAGGCACCTTGGAGGCATAGGGACACCTTTATTAGTCATGTTTTCGGGATTGCAGAGGCAACTTGAAGTACACATGAACACATCTTGTGGAGTAACATGTGGGTCCAACACTGGCACCCCCCTTCTGCAGCACAAATGCGTGTTAGCCATGGAACTGGCACACAATTGTCGGCTAACAGCTAAACACCCACAGCTGCTCATGGAGAGCCTGCCATACACCATTGATCCGCTGATGTGGAAGTCCCACACCATGTCAAGCCAATGCTAACCGTATGTGTCCGAGGGCAGTGTCACACACATTGATGCCATCATCACAATCTACTATCCCATCACTGATGACTGTCAACCAGTCAGACCATCTATTCAGGTGTACACAGCTGCATGTTGTGTCCCATGGTGATGCAACATGTCTGCAGAGGAACCAAACATCGACAGGGGCAGTGTGCATACATCGTGAACAACTGCCACACCCAATACACCCCTGATGCATCCCTTACCCTATGGAGACTTCCAAACGTGTCCGTGCGTGTAACGCTGAGTCAGCCCACGATTACGTGTCCATGAGGAATAGCAGTGACACAACAATGCAACCAGCAGACGGCATGCGCAAGTACCTGGGGAAGAGAGACACACAAAAAGTCAGCCACAAAAAGCACAGCCACTTGCATGTGCATTTACTCGACACATGTATGGATGACAACATGCTAGGTCACAATTATGACTGGGGAAATACAACCATCACTGGCACCATCACTCCAGTGACACACCCACACACACCTCTGACTCACGTGCCATACATGCAGGTGGAGACACACATCACAACACATGCCACACGGGGACCAATGCGTGCACACTCAGACACTGGTACTCACCACTAAGCAAAGAAGTCGCGTATGAGCCGAGTCCGGATGTCCTCCTGCGGCTCCACATCCTCCACATCACTAGCCCCATTGCCAAGCCCTTCGTCCTTCACGGGTGGATGGTCCTCGTCATGTTGATCCAGGATGAGTGGCACAGCTTTCTCAACTGCCATGTTGTGCAGCATACAGCAGACCATGAAGATTTTGCAGACCTTCGCAGGGGCATATGGGAGGGCGCCGCCGGTCTTGTGGAGGCACCGAAAGCGGCTCTTCAGCAGGCCAAACGTCCTCTCTATCACTCGCCTTGTCCGGCCATGGGCGGTGTTGTAGCGGAGCTGGGCCGGCGTGATGGGGTTGCGGAGAGGTGTGAGCAGCCAAGGCATGTTGGGATAGCCAGCGTCCCCTACATGGGAAGCACATGGACATCGTTAGAACTGGTGAAGCGGTCGTGCAGGTAGGCTATGCAAAATACAGGACAGACAGACTGTACCCACCAACAACACATGCTCTTTCGTTGCGCAGCTGCATCATCATTTCAGGCATCCTGATACACCTCATGATGTAGGCATCGTGTGCTGATCCTGGAAAACGAGCACAGACATGTGAAATCAACATGTTGGACTGACACACCACAAGGGCATTGATGGAGTGGTAGTGCTTCCGATTGCGGTACGCTACCTCCCGTGCGTGTGGTGGTACCAAAGCTACATGTGTCCCATCTATGGACCCAATGACATGGGGCATCCCTCCCAGGGCATAGAATCCACGCTTGACCGCAGTCAACTGTTCAGGGGTTGGGAACTTGATGAAGTCATCCAGGTGAATCAACATGGCCTCTAAGAAATCATGCAGCACACGGCAGAACATGCTCTGGGACATGCCACCAACATGAGCTATGGTAAATTGAAAGGTACCCGTGGCAAGAAAATGTAGGGCAGCCATTACCTTCAGCTGGGGTGTCAGTGCCGTAGGATACCTGTGCTGCGGTTGCAGGTGTGGTGCCAGTCTCGCCGTCAACTCCAGAATCAACGGTTGGGGGAAGCGGTAGCAACGGATGCTGTCATTCTCCCGCATGTCAGCCAAGTCCGGAATTGGTCGGGCAAGAGGCGGCGCTCTGCAGTAATTAGGAAGTGACAAGGAAGAGTGAGTGCACAACGACAACAAGTCATATGTACTGAGCATATGTAAATCTGTCAATACACATATGCTACATAGGGAGTCAGGTATGTGCTACATGCCCAGGACACGTATGGCTGCCAGGTGACACTCCTACCAAGACCCAGCTACACACGGAGATTCTGAACCTCCACATGCCATGGCATGGGAATAGCTGTGTCCCAGTGCAAGTGAACAGCCAGACGCAAGACAGGAGTGACATACGCCCACACATCTGCAGAAGTAGGATGCCGATTGCAGAGACTGGTAGCGGAACACTAGAGACACAGGTCACATGACATTACACTAGGACAGCCCACACACCTTGCCATGCCGGTGCACATGTCATGACTCACCACACAATCATTGTGAGGATGCAGACATGTCCATGTCACGCTACTCCGTGTCCCATGCATACATGTGCACCTCACATCCGATACCACATGTGGCATGGTGTGCGGAACAGTGTGCGATGTCCATCTACACACAGACACATGTTGGTTGCACTCGTAGTGGTACGGGCCGTACACACGCATGTACGCTCACTATCACTACGTGTACGCATACGCGAGGAGACCCATAGTGATAGTGAGCGTACATGCCTGTGTACGGCCCGTACCACTACGAGAACGCATACGCGAGGAGACCCATAGTGATAGTGAGCGTACATGCGTGTGTACGGCCCGTACCACTACGAGTACGCATACGCGAGGAGACCCATTGTGAACGTAGGCACGCGTGTACGGGCCGTTGCAATGCATTTGGGGTGCCCTAGGGCCCCGAAACGCACCGTACCTGTGTGTGACGCTCCAAATTACATAGGGGACACATGAGGGACAAGTATTAAGGCCTACATGCATGCTGGTTGTCATGGAGACCAAGTTCAAATTTCGAAATTGTTCTGGAAGGTGCACAGCAGAAGTCAGTTGGAATTCTTCTACTTTGTTGCAATGTGATTGTGGGGCTGACATCATGCAGGAAAATGAAACCGATAGAGAACCCACAGACTGCTAGGTTTGAAGGGATTGGAGGAAACATAGGATGCAAATGTGAGTGCCCAATCACTATGTACTCCTGTGCATGAGATGGGCCAGCAAGGCAGATATAAGGCAGCCAGGTCCCATGAGGGAGCACTTGCCTGCACATCTCTGTATTCCACGACCCAGCTGCTGCTACTGATTCCCTGGAACCATGTCAAGGGCTGTGGAGAGGTCACAGCCATTCACCCTGGAGGAGAACATGGCTTTGGTGGATGTGATCCTCCCATGGTACCCCATGCTGTATGGGCGACCAGGTTATCAGGTGAGTGCAGTGTCCACTGCCACAGACTGTGTCCCTTTTTTGTGACTGTGACTTCTGCCATTGTGTCCAGGTGTGACACACATGCTATGTACTGTAGGGGGGGTCCCAAGGGGGGGAATGCCTGATGTCTCCCAGCAGTGCCCTGAGACAGGAGGGGTGGGGGCCTATCACTCCCAGCAGTGCCCTGAGACAGGAGGGGTGGGGGCCTATCACTCCCAGCAGTGCCCTGAGACAGGAGGGGTGTGTGCAGAGACCTCCCAGCAGTGCCCTGAGACAGGAGGGGTGGGGGCCTATCACTCCCAGCAGTGCCCTGAGACAGGAGGGGTGGGTGCAGAGTCCTCCCAGCAGTGCCCTGAGACAGGAGGGGTGGGTGCAGAGTCCTCCCAGCAGTGCCCTGAGACAGGAGGGGTGGGGGCCTATCACTCCCAGCAGTGCCCTGAGACAGGAGGGGTGGGGGCCTATCACTCCCAGCAGTGCCCTGAGACAGGAGGGGTGGGGGCCTATCACTCCCAGCAGTGCCCTGAGACAGGAGGGGTGGGGGCCTATCACTCCCAGCAGGGCCCTGAGACAGGAGGGGTGGGGGCCTATCACTCCCAGGAGTGCCCTGAGACAGGAGGGGTGGGGGCCTATCACTCCCAGCAGTGCCCTGAGACAGGAGGAGTGGGGGCCTATCACTCCCAGCAGTGCCCTGAGACAGGAGGGGTGGGGGCCTATCACTCCCAGCAGTGCCCTGAGACAGGAGGGGTGGGTGTGATGCACAGTGTGAGCCTGGATCATTGATTGTGTCGTTGCCCTCATTCCACCTGTGTACTTTCAATGGCACGTACTGCTTTTGCCCTTCCCCAGAGGATCATGTCCCTATGACAAAGGTGCAATGCGTTGGATGCATACTATGCCTTGTTGTAAACAGCGAATGTGTTCTAATCTGTGTCCCTGTGACATGAGCCAGGTGTATTGATGTAGTGTCACTTGTCCGTCCTCACAGGTAGACGCCTCTGCCAAGGAGCAGATATGGCTGGACGCCGTCAGCGCCGTGAGGAGTGCGGAAGGTCGGAAGCGGCGCCTGACCCAGGTGAGGAAACGCTGGCAGGATATCCGGTGCTGGACGCGGAGGATCGCACGGGTCCTGCTGGGGGACTCACCTGAGAGCCACAAGAACCGCGGGCGCCGCCGTCTCTCCCACATCCAGAAACGTGTGCTGGCGCTGGTCTTTCCTGACTTGGACAGGCGTCTACAGGAGATGCAGCAGCCGGAAGGGGGTAGGCACATGTGTGTGTTTGTTGTGTTTCACCAGCATTTGTAAGTGCAATGTTCCATGGATACCCTTCCAGGGTTTATGGTGCTGTGCAGATCCTATTCCCCACAGTATTGCAGTGCTCTCCTGCCTGCCTTCCCTTCCTTGCAATGTGTTCCCTGGTCTCTGTGTAGTCTCTCCATCACAAAGTTATGTAGCCTGACACATTCTCCAAGTGTCCAATGCCTGCAGCATCATGTGTGGGGGTGGTGTGTAACAGGTTTAGTGACCTTGCCTGTGCCCTGTCCAGTTTTGGACTTGTGGGTTCCATGTCAGTTGGCACTAATGCTGATTCCAGACATGGGAGTTAATCTCTCGAGTGCAAGGCCTTCCAGCAGGCATGTCCCATGTGGTGGCCTGTGACATGATGTGCATGATTGTGCGTTACGCATAGTGCAGGGATGTTAGCGTGTGTTGCAGTCATTCCCATTCAGGAGCATGGAGTTGTGTGGCCACTACTGTCCCCAGGGGCATATTTTCCTAGGTATCATGTGTGTAAGCCGAGAATGTCGACAATCTCTGTGTCTACAGCATAGGTTGTACTCTGTGCCATTGTCCCCTGGCACCATGTATATTGACGTAAGATGTATTGCAAGTGTCCACTGTCCAGCCTGACCTGATTTTCCTATTACATACTCACGGTGGCCATTGCCTTTGTGTCTTGTTGCAATCATCTGATGATGGCCATTTGTACATGATAATTTGGACAGCCGCACCTTGGGTAGTTTGTGTGCAATATTGAAGTTTTGCATCCCATGTGTATTTCACCCTGACTAAGAGATGTAAGTGCTTCCTGTGTCTCCACAGATGTGTCTCATGTAGGGGGTGGGTGGTGCGGGCATGGCCTACATGTCAAGACCTGTCATCTCCTTGCTAGGACTGGCCAGTGTGTGATGTTTGTCTGGACATACACTCAAGGTGCATTGTGCCAGTCAGGGTGGGCATGTTCTCAGTATTACCTATGCTGCATGTGCCTCTAGTTCCTGGATGTGGTCCCTGCTCATCCCTATTGCCTGCCACGCTGTGTGGTGCAGATGCAGTGCTGGATTGTCCCCAGGGTCTTGCTCCTCAGTCAAAATGCCATGTCATCTCATTTGCTATTGTGTCATGCTCTCCATAGCTTTTCCATGGCATGGTGGGTCACACAACTGTGTCTTGCAGGGCCTACATATGCACCTTGTTTTGTAGTTGTAACTCTTCCTTTGTTTCAGGGTATGCACTGTGACCTAAGTAGATTTGACTCATGTGACATATGTATACAGGTGTATGATTAATTTCTGTCTCTTCACCCTGCCCACAGCATCGTCGGGGGACACGGAGGGAGACATGGACACAGACGGCGCGGAGGGACCGAGCACCAGTGCCAGCGGTGACATCGGGGATGGCACTTCGAGTGGGACTGAGGCGGTGGAGAGTGAACCCGGGGACCTGTCGACTGGCACAACAGAGTATGAAGCTGACGGGTCCGAGGAGGATCACTCCGAGTGGGCGGTGGCTGCACCACCATCTGACAGCAGCCCTACATCTGGCACCGCCCCCTCCATTGGCACCAGCCGCATCCCACGTGCTCGTGTCCCTTCCCAGCATGCCCGGTCCCCACATGTCTCCTTCCTGCCAGGCACCGCACCCCCTGCCCCTGTCTCCACTGCTGCCGCCAATGCTGAGTCTGTGGACATCCAGCGGCAGTTGCAGATTGGTCAGACTGCGATCCCTAATGTCCTCCATGGCCACAGCCAGGTCCTCAACAACATGGAGGCATACTTGGAGGGCATTCATTCTTCGCAGGCTGACCAACGCAACTTGCTGAGGTCCATAGACTCCACACTGACTGCAGCAGTGGGTCTCCTGCAGCGCTACGTCCCACCCCCTACCCCTGCTCCTTCCACAATTCCCACTCCCATGCCTGTCCCACATACACCCAGACGTAAGCATGCACCCACCACAACAGACACAGGCACCACACCAGCAGGGAAGGTCCGCCGCACACCTCCTGACACGCACACACAGGGTGCAGTAGGCACACCCACTGGGTCGGGGGGCAAACGTGTGACACGCAGCCAGAGTGGGAGTCCGCATTCCACCCAATCCACTCCCTCCAAATCCCCTCTCCTGGCCACATCTCCCCCAAGGACTCCTTCATGGCCGCTCTGTCCCTGAGCCCCACATTGACACCACCCCGCAAGCGGTCAAGGAGGTCCCCGGTCAGGGTGCTTGAATCCCCCCCCCCTGTCCACATCCTCTCCCAGTGGCGCTGCTACCCATCCCTCTGACCCCCCCCCCCTCCTTGGGGCCTGTGGTTCCTTCGGATGCAGGGGAGTCCCTGGAGGCCCTTGCGAAGGTGTGCAGTGACATCCTGGCCTCCGCCTTTGGCCCTGCCCCACCCCCTGTGGTGGAGTCCTCCATCCCTGCACCCACGATGCCTACCCTTCACCCTCCTGTCCCTGCGGTGCCTGTTTCCTCACCCCCACATGATGCCCTCACCCCTGTGGAAGATTGTAACTGTGCAGGCAAGCTAGGGGACACGCATCCCACTGTGTCCCCCATCCAGCTGGGACTCCTGGACTGCCCTATGGGCTTTGTTAATATTGGACTTACGTCATACTAGTTTTTTGCTCATGCTGAATAAAGCTATTTATTTTTTTCCCTTGGAACACTCCTGCATTGCTGGCATTGCTGTTGGTGGGGCTGCTACATGGTTGTGGGTGTTGGTCATGTGTTGGGTGTGTGGGAAATGTAGTAGTGTGCTGCTCATAGGGGGGACCCTGGGATCTGTGTGCCTCACACGGTGTTAGCTACCTTTCTCCATTCATGTATGCAGTTGCTGCATGTTGCAATTGTCCCAAGGTGTATTACTTCCTCTGTGTACCCTGACTTCTTCCCTGCCGGGTGTCCCCTGACTTTAGCACAGAGCTGTGTGTCCATTAGCTGGGTGTGTGACCTAGTCCTTCACCTTTGCACATGCATGCTGAGCGATGTCTCCACCTGCATCATTCGTGGCATCCTTGGTAGTCATTGTACTTGTGTATGTGGCCTATTGACATGACTTCATGTGTACATGTTTTCTTTTCTGCGCTATGCATGCGTATACTCCCAGCCTCGCACACATGTGGTACATGTACTGCAGGGTCTTTGTACACCTGACTGACATTTGTGGGCATGGTATATGTGACTACTCCACCCTTTGCGTTCCATGGGCACTGCTGGGAGTGATAGGCCCCCACCCCTCCTGTCTCAGGGCACTGCTGGGAGGACTCTGCACACACCCCTCCTGTCTCAGGGCACTGCTGGGAGGTCTCTGCACCCACACCTCCTGTCTCTGGGCACTGCTGGGAGGACTCTGCACACACCCCTCCTGTCTCAGGGCACTGCTGGGAGTGATAGGCCCCCACCCCTCCTGTCTCTGGGCACTGCTGGGAGTGATAGGCCCCCACCCCTCCTGTCTCTGGGCACTGCTGGGAGGTCTCTGCACACACCCCTCCTGTCTCAGGGCACTGCTGGGAGTGTTAGGCACCCACCCCTCCTGTCTCAGGGCACTGCTGGGAGGACTCTGCACAGACCCCTCCTGTCTCAGGGCACTGCTGGGAGGTCTCTGCACCCACACCTCCTGTCTCTGGGCACTGCTGGGAGGACTCTGCACACACCCCTCCTGTCTCAGGGCACTGCTGGGAGTGATAGGCCCCCACCCCTCCTGTCTCTGGGCACTGCTGGGAGTGATAGGCCCCCACCCTCCTGTCTCTGGGCACTGCTGGGAGGTCTCTGCACACACCCCTCCTGTCTCAGGGCACTGCTGGGAGTGTTAGGCACCCACCCCTCCTGTCTCAGGGCACTGCTGGGAGGACTCTGCACACACCCCTCCTGTCTCTGGGCACTGCTGGGAGGACTCTGCACACACCCCATCTGTCTCAGGGCACTGCTGGGAGTGATAGGCCCCCACCCCTCCTGTCTCTGGGCACTGCTGGGAGTGATAGGCCCCCACCCCTCCTGTCTCTGGGCACTGCTGGGAGGTCTCTGCACACACCCCTCCTGTCTCAGGGCACTGCTGGGAGTGTTAGGCACCCACCCCTCCTGTCTCAGGGCACTGCTGGGAGTGATAGGCCCCCACCCCTCCTGTCTCAGGGCACTGCTGGGAGTGATAGGCCCCCACCCCTCCTGTCTCTGGGCACTGCTGGGAGGTCTCTGCACACACCCCTCCTGTCTCAGGGCACTGCTGGGAGTGTTAGGCACCCACCCCTCCTGTCTCAGGGCACTGCTGGGAGGACTCTGCACACACCCCTCCTGTCTCAGGGCACTGCTGGGAGGTCTCTGCACCCACCCCTCCTGTCTCTGGGCACTGCTGGGAGGGCTTTGCACACACCCCTCCTGTCTCAGGGCACTGCTGGGAGTGATAGGCCCCCATCCCTCCTGTCTCAGGGCACTGCTGGGAGGTCTCTGCACCCACACCTCCTGTCTCTGGGCACTGCTGGGAGGACTCTGCACACACCCCTCCTGTCTCAGGGCACTGCTGGGAGTGATAGGCCCCCACCCCTCCTGTCTCAGGGCACTGCTGGGAGGACTCTGCACCCACCTCTCCAATTGCACAATGTGTACGCTCATGACATGCATGGATGTGGGTACGCTCCATGCATTCGAGGTGGGGGTACGTGTCGTACTTACACTGTTGGGGTGGGGGTACGCTCCATGCATACGGGGTGGGGGTAGGGGTCGTACTTACACTGTTGGGGTGGGGGTACGCTCCATACGTACGCAGGTGAGGGTAAGGGTCGTACATACACGGTTGGGGTGGGTGTAGGGGTCGTACTTTCACTGTTGGGTTGGGGGGTACGCTCCATGCATACGCGGGTGAGGGTACGGGTCGTACTTACACTGTTGGGGTGGGGGTACGCTCCATACGTACGCGTGTGAGGGTACGTGTCGTACTTACACTGTTGGGGTGGGGGTACGCTCCATACATACGCGTGTGAGGGTACGTGTCGTACTTACACTGTTGGGGTGGGGGGTACGCTCCATACGTACGCGGGTGAGGGTACGTGTCGTACGTACAATGTTTGCATGGGGGGTACGCTCCATGCATTTGAGGTGAGGGTACGGGTCGTACTTACACTGTTGGGGTGCGAGTAGGCTCCATACGTACGCGGGTGGGGTACGGGTCGTACTTACACTGTTGGGTGGGAGTACGCTCCATACGTATGCGGGTGGGGTACGGGTCGTACTTACACTGTTGGGGTGGTGGTACGGTACGTACATACACTGTTGGAGTTGGGGTACGCTCCATGCATACGCGGGTGAGGGTACGGTACGTACTTACACTGTTGGGGTAGGGGGTACGCTCCATGCATACGCGGGTGAGGGTACGGGTCGTACTTACACTGTTGTGGTGGGGGGTACGCTCCATACGTACGCAGGTGGTGGTACAGGTCGTACTTACACTGTTGGGGTTGGGGGTACGCTCCATGCATACGGGGGAGGGGGTACGGTCCATACATATCCGTCCCCACGCTATGTGATGCTTGTGCGGCCCGTACCCAGGCCTTTGCCACGTGGGTACAGCCGTCCCGCCATTGTTGGGGTGACGTAGGTGTGGGCGTGGTACGACTCGTACCCACGCTCTTAAGGCGTGGGTACGGGACGTACCTGTATAGTTGTGTTGCCGGTTCGCGTCGTCAGGCACTTCCGTTGTGGCGGACGCTGGCTTTGCTGGACACGCCCCCACCCCCTCGTAGTGAAAAGGGCATGGGGGTCAGGTATGTCCAGGGCATGTGTGCTGTGTGACTTTGGTGGTGGTTTTGTGGCCTGCCCCTGGTCCTGCCCCCCCCTTTCCCCCCCCTCCCTTAGTTGTTCTGACCTTCTGCGGCGTCTGCGTCGGAACCTGTAGAGGAGGTCGACTGCTATGAGGGCCGGGATGACACGTAGGTTTGGGTCCATGTCTGTCCGTCGCGTACGGGTCCTCCTTGTTCGCGTCGTCCTGTGTGTCCGTCGCGTACTGGTCCTCCTTGTTCGCGTCGTCCTGTGTGTCCGTCGCGTACTGGTCCTCCTTGTTCGCGTCGTCCTGTCTGTCCGTCGCGTACTGGTGGTCCTTGTTCGCGTCGTCCTGATTTCCCGGCAGTTTTTGGCTGCCGGAAAATATTCACCGTGCGGGATGACGTCGGGGCGAATCGTAATTCCTGGTTCGTGAATGGCAGGCTGCGAGCGTCCCGACGTCAGGTCGGCGCTTTCCCGGTTCGCATTTGTAGGATTATTTTGTTCGGTGGGGGTTTTTTACGATTCGTACGGAAATGGTGTTCCCGTGCGAATCGTAATTCCATGTTTGTATTTTTTTACGCCCGGGTACGCGTCGGACGGAGAATATGCTCCGTCCGACGGTTCGTACCCGGTTTTTACAGGATCGTGATCGGCACCAGTGTGTTGAACGAAGCTGAAAAGTGAGAGCTGATAATCTGACATAACCCACCTCACTGCAACTCATCTTCAGTCAGGAGAAAACAAGTTGTCATACTAAAGCCATGTTAAAGTCTTATAGAAAGGAAATATGCTGAGTAAAGTTTCTGGCTAAAAAGTAAAATTGAGTCCAGGATCAATTAGGCTAGGAGAGCAGTGAGGTGAAAGAGGTAACTTAGGGGGAATATGTATCAACCGAATTTTTAATCGCAAACGCTGCGATTCGCAAAAAACAGCGTTTGCGATTAAAAATTCGCAAAACGGGATGTATGAGGCAAATTCTCATCGCAAATTTAAGGAATCGCTAATTTAGCGATTTCTTAATTTTGCGTAAGCATTTAAGAAATCGCAAATTGCGATTTCTTAAATGATATGTAACACGCACCAAAGCATTGCGAATTATCCTTAAGAAATCGCAAATTACCACCAACTTCTAGTTGGTGGTAATTTGCGATTTCTATTAAACATGCACTTTTTGGAATTTTACAAAGTGCCACGTGGCGCACATACATGCCCTTAGGGCATGTATGTGCGCCATATGCACACACATGCTCATTTCAGGGGTGCATCAGGGTGTCATCATGACACCCTTGCACCTTTGAAATTATTCTCAGACTGCGATTAGCAAATTGCGAATCGCAATTTCAGGATTACTTCCCATTCATTCCTATGGGTCTCCTGGCCCATAGAAATGAATGGGAAGGTATTCCTTAATTGCAATTTCGCAATTTGCTAATCGCAATTAAGGAATTTTAAGAAATTGCAAAAGTTTTGCGATTTTTTAAATACATCCCGTTTTGCAATTCTCAAATAGCGATTCTTTAAAAATCGCTATTTGAGAATCGCAAATGGAGATGTTGATACATATGCCCCTTAGACTTGAACACCTTAAAGAAGGCTGATTAGATCTACAGAGGATCCTTAGTGCTTTGGGTGGCAGAATGCAACCTCTGCTCCAGTTAAATCCTGAATACACACCAGGGAAGTTGCAAGTGTGAAGGGAGAGATTAAAAAACTTATTTTTCCATGGATCAAAGCAGCTTGAAGATGACAGATTAGGAGCCAGTACCTTGAGAAACTCTATAGTTAAGACTATTGCAGTGATGGTGTGTCGTGGGAAAACAGTGCATTCACTGACATGCAGTTGAGACATCTCCCCTGACAAGTGCTCCCAGCACTTGTACATCCACTTGCACATATTACATTACATACTTTTTCTGTTTTGTATTCCTCTGGTATATGACAATAAAAATGTTTTCAGAACCAAGTTGTGTGTCCATACCATCACAAAGCATTTTAATGTTTCCTAATGTGGCATTGTGACGCGCAGATTGGGTGGCTCTGTCCAACCAGACGCGAGCTCAAGAGAAGCCAGTTGTGCCCCTGGCTTTCATACAAGCCGTAGCGCGGACGCGCCAGTTTCAGCCCTTACTTCTTTGGGAGTAGACAGAGTCTCCTTTGTATGCTGGGGAACTGCTGACCTTTCTTTGTGCGTACTCCGCTGCTGCTATTGTGTGTTTAAACATTCCTTGCTTCCTGCTGCAGCATCGCAATGTGCTAATTGGATGGCACATACTGGCGACCAAGACTGCTAACTTCACTATTGTGGGGAATCTTAATCTCCACTTGGAGCCCTGCCAAGACAGTGAAGGCCCACTTCTGTGTGTCTGTCCCAACCCTACTTTGAAATGCCCCTGGCATTAGCTAGATGCAAATCACTTTCGTAATCTCCTTCTAACTCAGATGCCCCAACTGCCTCCTGACATAGAAGTAGCAAACATCCTTTTCCATGAATGGCTTATGCACACACTCGACAAGTTCATCCCCGCCAAACATACGTATACTATAAGAACACAGGCCAGTCCTGGGTTCAACAAGACTTTGAGCCAGGTAAAAAAAAACTGCAAGGTACTGGAATGTATCTGGAGACATTCTTATGATCCTACTCTTAAAATACAATATCGTTCAGCCATTAAGAACTTTCATAAACTCATTCAAAAGTCCAGGGCCGACTACATTGCACATAAATTAAAAGTATTAGCAACCCAGCTAAAAGTATCTTCTCCCTTCTAAATGATCTTAGAAAACCCTCTCTGGTAGGTGAATCCACCGTCACCTCGAACACTCAGTGCGAGGATCTTGCTGCATATTTTATAAGTAAGGTTGAGAGTATCTACAAAGATTTCCCCCCACTACCAGCGATGTAAGTCTTGAGGCACTGAACAGCTTTCCAGACCCCTCATTACTCTCTTTTCCAGTATTATCCCATGTAGAATTGTGCACTCTGCAATAAAATCAAATTGGGCTCAACAGCTGACAATTTCAAACAAGACCAATTCCAGAAATTTCAAGTACACCTTTTACCTACTTGCTGTGAGCTTATAAACTTGTCCTTGTCATTAGCTGTGGTACCCGCTCTGTGGAAACATGCCAACGTTATCCCTTTGCTAAAAAAAAGACACTTGATGGATCCAAGCCAGAAAACTTCCACCCGTCTCCCCTTTGTGGCTAAAACTACCGAATCCCACATCAACTCCATTTAAAAAAATTTGTGGAGTTCAATGAAATTCTGCACTCCTCACAGAATGGTTTAAGACCTCTTTACAGCAACAAACTGCCCGGTTGGAAACTTAAGCACTGCGTTTGATACAGTATCGCACAAGATTCTGCTGGAATGCCTACAGGAGATAGGTATTGGAGGTGCCGCCCTAACTTGGTTTATATCGTTTCTGTCTGAAAGATCGTTCCAAGTGGTTTAGCCCTGTACTGCTCCCAGGTGCACACCGTGCGTCATGGAGTGCAACAGGGATCGGCTCTGAGCCCTACGCTATTTGAACATATATATAGAACCTCTTACGGTGGTAGCTAAAGATAGGGGGCTCTCTTTGGTGTGCTATGCTGATGACACTCAGCTCATGATCTCCATCTCGAACAACTCTGAACAGAGCCTGGTCAAGTTCCAGTATGATTTGGTAGCCATCGCGGATTGGATGGTGCCCAACTGCCTGCAGCTAAATGCTAACAAATCAGAGATTCTTCTTCTAGGAAGAAACACATATAGACACACATATATGGAGCGAAATTTGGTGGCTTACCTCGTTGGGGGCATCTCCTCTGCCTAAGGAGGCCATAAAAAAATCTGGGTGTCTGGGTAGATAGTACATTGACTTTTCAGGCACAGACGAAATCAGTGGCTGGTGTCTGTTTTGGGCTTTTACGAGGACTTAAGACTTTGCTTGGGTTCTTTGATGCACAGACACGCCAGACTATCATCCAGTCCACTATACTCTCTAGACTGGATTATTGTAACTCTCTGTACCTGGGCACCAATAAAGCAGGGATCAACCATTTTCAGAGGGCACAAAACGATGTGGTGTGAACTCTATTCGCTTTTTCTAAATCCTGCCCAATCTCCAATTTCCTTTGAATCTGCATTGGCTTCCGGTGTAGAAGATAATCCACTTTAAGACATTGTACATTTTACACAGTATCCTTAATTCCCAAGCGCCCCTATTCTATACAATTCACTACTTCCTAACGTCCCTCATCACATGCTGTACTCGGCAGATCATCACCTGGCTTGTGCTCCTCGAGTCAGAAATGCACATGCGGGAGGTCGATCATTCCGTGCTTTGCCATCAGCCCTCTGTAACGCTCTCCCGGGAACATCTAGGAGCATCAAAAACCACTAGGCATTTAGAAAGGCAGTAAAAACTTGGCTATTTCCCGCCTAATACTTCAGCCCCAGTCTCCCCTCTTGTTTTGGGTTCTGGAACCAGCGCTGGTGCGTCCCGTTGCTGGGGCAGCGATGCGCTTTATATATTTTATAACATAACATTTGTATTTGCACATGAAATGAGAGAGAGGCCCGCCTTTTTCTCGGTTTCCTTAGTGTTCACACAAGTTCCTCTCTTCATTTCACTTCACTGCTGACATGTACGATTGGAGAACACTAACCACAGGTCGAATTACAATTGTAAGAAGGGCATGGCTGATGTTGGTGGCTGTAGTAGAGCTATAGTTATCTCACTTGGTTCTCCTCTAGGTCAGATCAATAATGCTGTTACGACCCATTGTTTGGTGACAGAAAACACATGCTTTGGCAAAATCAACAAGTCTGCTGGCCATGGTGAAAATCCATCATTTAAAATTTGTATTGTTTGCGCACATATGCAAAACAAATAGTTTCTACCCCAAATATTTCCCCGAAGGATCCCATTCCTAATCCACCGGCCAAAAACACCAGAGTAGGGGGTGCTACTATCTCGAAGCCAAAACAATCCAAAATAACTCGTGCCCCCAAACCAAAAGGCCCTAAAACCAGGGCGACTACAGCAAATTCTATAATATCAGCTCCTCCAGTGTCTGCCTATATATTATCACTCCAAGTAGCTCCAGATGATCCCATTTGGGCTGAAGTGACTAAAAGGTTAACCACTATAATGGATCATATTTTAAATAAACTGACTCAAATTGAAAACAGGTTGGCTGACTTAAAGTCACAGAACCATCTATTAATGTCTTGAACGCTCACTCTAAGAGATCCCTTTCTGAAGCACCTAGAAACAGTAACTCAATTCAACTAAATAAGGCTCAGGGAACATCCACTTCACCAACATCGCCAACTTTACCGGTTGTCACCACCATGGTCCTAGCACAGCCTCCAACAGGTATTCCTAACTTAAACACGCCACGGGAGGCTTGGAATCTCTAAGAGAAGAGCACAAGGGATCCACTGCAACAAGCAACAATAAACCAAGAGGAAATATGGGGGCCAATCAGGCAGCAGGATGACATGAGATCTATACTGGAGAGATAGACAATCATTCGCAACAATCTCTCCATCTTCCACCGGCAGTCACCCCACGAGTACTGGTCCTGGTGAATGTTCCCCCCTCCGAGAAAAACAAGACTGAATCCACAAGACAGTTAATGGACAAATGTCTTCACTGGATAGTAGACAACCTTAAGGTTTCTCAAATGGGGAGTTATCAATTGACCACTAAAATTATCATGGCCAGGAGAGTGGAGTGGGTGGTTATTAATTTTAATAATGCTTATACGGGACCCTCCCTTTTAGATAATCTTTATAGATTCTCTCCAAGGAACTCGCAGATTATCCCCTTACCACTGGAGCATTTTTATAACCATGGTGTAAAACCACGCAGGGATTATAGGATTAGAAGAATTCCAGTATTTGCAGGTCTGAAAGGTAACGAGGGCTCCAATACTTGTTCTGGGATAAGGCTGCAAAACAGATTCACAACTCTCTCAGATCTGGAATCTTGTGACTGACTAAACCCCCCAGCCCCCTTACCACCAGGAAGGGAAATTACTGTGGTCCCCCAGTGCTTAAGCTAGAGGTGAAACCATCAACCCCACTAGTTTTAGAGAGGGCCTGCATAGCAGTAACTCCCGACCCAAGTAGCCAGGAGAGTGCCTTGAGTACTTTACCCCTGCTAACTGCCACAGAGGAAATTAGGTCCACAGTGGCACCCTGGAATGTGACAGGAATAGCCTCCAAGATAGGTAACCCCCAATGGCAAAATCTGTAGCAATCACTGGAGATTATACTCTTCCAGGAGACTTAGGCCAAAGACCCAGTCTTTTTTTCGGGGTTTCGTACTTTTCATACCCTTGCAATTGCATCAGCCTCTGGGAGGGTGAAGGGGAGATTATTGACCCTAATCTCGAACACCATACCTTTTCAAGTCAGGCAGGTTGGCTCCATAAATAGCCATTTCCAGCTCTTCCAACTTGATAATAAGAAAGAGGAAACTTGATTAATTATTAACTATTATAATAACAAGTTTGGGAGAAATATGAAGGTAGTGGCAGACGCCTTCGCAAATGAGATAGTGAAATTCACTACAGCCTCAAATAGAGGCCGTGAAAACCTCATATGGGCGGGGGATTTTAACATCTATTCCTGCAAATTTAATTGGACTACGGTGTGTGGAGTAGAAGACCCCCATGGTAATCTTCTACGACACTTCACACATAACAAGTATGGTGAATCCTTTAGATTACTATATAAGTGGGATCTGGGCATAATAAATGAAGGAAAAGAGGGAGAGATAGGGAGTACATTTAGAAGGGGAAACCAATAGTTCACCATCGACTTTGTTTTAGCATCGGCTTTGCTAAATGGGAAAGTGGTCCATAAGGGCACTCAGTTTTCCTGTCACAGTGATCACGACACCCTATTTATCCATCTAAGCATCCTTTCCAAGCTGAAAGATCACCAGCAGGTAATGGATGGAGTTACCCTGCCCAGGAAAAATGGCTACCAAATGAAATGGTCACAGGCCCATAAGTTAAATTTGGTCCCCGAAATTTTAGCCCAAGCTAAGAAATAAATTATTCTATGCCTGGAAGAGAAGCCACCACCCACATTCTTGGTAACTCAGTTTAGTGCCCTCCTGATGAAACTAAAAGAAGCACTCACTCGTTCAAAGGCAACAATCATTACCCCAACCACCCATTGGTTTGATTCAGTATGCTCTACAGCAAAAAAAGCCATTGTCAATGCCTTAAAAACTCTCCATTGGGATCCCACTAAGATACGAGCAGTACGTAATGATTATAAGCAAGCGAGAATGAGAAAGGGGGAAGGACCTCAGGGAGCAGGCGTGGGAAGATCACGAACAAGCAACTATCTTGGGCAGCAGTAGGGATTTTTGGAAAATTGCGAACGCCCCTTACTTTAAAGATTCTAAAGACCCCTCCCTAAACTCACACGTAGATGAAGATGCATAGGTGGGAGATTTTGAAAATATTTTTGGTTCTACAACCTCTTCAATATTCCCACCCCTTGATCTAGATCTTGCATCCCAGGGCATGCTAATCTTCTCTTTTTCGGAGGTTGGAAAGGGGCTGGAAGGCTGTGCCCCCGGAAAGGCTCTGGGGCCTGACAGGGTCCCAATTGATCTCTACCAGGAGAACTATGACATGTGGGTCCCTCTACTAACAAAAGTTTTTAACACCATCCAGATAGAGGGTCCCCCCCATCCCGGAAGCAGAGTGTAAAAGTGCCAATATACAAGAAAGGTGATAGGGGGTCCGCAAAGAATTATCGCCCAATTTCCCTTCTTGATACCACTGCAAAGCTTATGGGACAGCTCCTTACCATAGCATTTTTATGAAGGCTCAATATGGAGGGGTATGGGGACGGTGGGAAGATCTATATGGCCTTCATGGATTTGACCGCAGCCTTTGATTGTGTTTCCCATCAGAGGCTGTGGTCTTGGATGGAGGGGATGGGCATTTATCCGCCGGTAATTAGTTTCATCTGTCAGCTGTACGCCAATGCCACTGCCTGTGTTCGGTATGGCAGGAATGGGGAGTGCATACATTCCTTTAAGTTTGAAAAGGGAGTGGGGCAGGGGTGCGCCCTGTTTCTTTTCTCCATCTATACAAATGGGATAGAGTCTGATCTCTCTGCCTCACCCCATGATGTGTCCAAATTCGATCATACCCCTCTTCCGATATTGGCGTACGCCGACGGTGCAGTATTAATGGCCAGAACGGGGGTAGCCTTACAATCCCTAATCACAGCTTATTAAACATTCATGGCCTCCTTAGATTCAAAAGTAAACAAATCAAAATCCTTTATAATTGTAGCAGGATCAGTTAGAGGAGAGAAATAACCCTACTTCAATTTGGCATCAAAGAAAATTGAGGTGGTAGACTGTTTTTCAGACCTAGGAGTTCTCTTCGATAAAAATCACTCCTGGTCTAACTTGGTGGCAGCAAGAGTTCAGGGTATAGAAAGGAGCCTCCAAGCTATCAAACGTTTTGCAAAGAAGCTAGGAGCAAGTCTGCTGGACTCGGTTAAAAATAATTACTCCACAAAAACCAAGGCCGTTATCTTATCTTATTGTTTTGGTAAAGCGCTACAGCTGCCCCAGCAATGAGGCGTCCCGGCGCTGGAACCTAGATCAGATCCTAAGCGTGGAAAGTCCATGTACAGAGAAGGGGTTACAGGCAAGGGAATAGAAAGGTTTTCACTGCTTTCCGGAAAGCTGATAAGTTGTCTATCGAGCGAATATGATGTGGTAGTTCATTCCACATCTTGGCTCCCAGGAACCTAAAGGAGCGGCCGCCCATGCGGCAGAGTTTTATGCGTGGGACGCATAGAAGGTTTTGGTTGGAAGATCTTAGGTTCCGTGGCGCGTAGGGAGTGAGAAGGGGTTGAAGCAGAGGGGGGGTATTGAGTTTGAGGATTTTGAAGGTCATAATGAGGGTCTTGAACTTGATTCTGGAGTCAACAGGGAGCCAGTGCAGTTTTCTGATGGTCGCTCTGGCTGAGCATCTGCGGGGAAGGCCGACCAAAGTTCTAGCCGCAGAGTTCTGCACACGCTGGAGTCGTGCTAACTCACATTTGTTGGCACCGAGAAGGAGCACATTGGCATAGTCTAGGCGCGAGAGGATGGTGGCTTGTATGATGAGTTGGCGGGTCTTTGCGTCGAAGAAGCCTAGTATGTGGCTGAGGCTTCTCAGTAGGCCAATGCAGGTGCCGGCAACTTTTTTGGTGTGGGTTCGGAAATTGAGTGAGTCGTCCATCCAGACACCCAAGTTTTTCACTAGGGTTTTGGGGGGAGGGATGGTACCAAGGGAGGACGGCCACCAGTGCTCATTCCAAAAGCTGGTGTTTTTGCCAAGGAGAAGCACCTCTGTTTTTCCGCCATTAAGTTGTAAACAGTTCGTTGTCATCCATTGGGCGATCGCAGAGAGTCCGTTTTTAAAGTTAGAGGAGAAGTTGGAAGGACCATCTGAGAGAGCGATGGCCAGTTGTGTATCGTCAGCATACGATACTAATGTCAAGCCCCATTCTTTGGCCACTGCCGCCAGAGGCTGAACATAAAGATTGAAAAGAGAGGGGCTTAACGCAGAGCCCTGCGGGACTCCCTGTTCAATAGGGTGGGGTTTGGATAGAAAAGGGGGGGCAGAGACTCGAAAGGACCTGTTCTCAAGAAAGGATCTGAACCACTCCAAGGCATGTCCAGTTACTCCAAAAGTCTCCAGACGATTAAGGAGGATGACATGGGATACCGTGTCAAATGCCGCGCTGAGATCCAGGAGGATCAGTGTAGCACTTTGACCGGTATCTAAAATCGTGCGGAGGTGCTCTGTGGTGGCTAAGAGAGCAGACTCAGTGCTGTGGCCTGGTCTGAACCCATTTTGTGATGGGTCCAGAATGTTGTTTTTGACCATATGCTGGGATAGAGTGCTGTTGACATGCGCTTCAGCGAGTTTGGATAGCCATGGGAGCAGAGAGATTGGACGAAAATTCTCCGGTTTGGATGGATCTAGGGTGGGTTTCTTGATGATAGGCGAGACCCACGCTTGCTTCCAGGCAGAATAACATATGGGGCAGGAGTCTGGGGGATGACTAATATCGAACATCTCCAGCAACTGGAAGATAGCTTTTTTTTAAATCGAGGATCTCTACCACAATCTGCTTCAAATTATATCTTATATCTGGAATTGGGGCAACCTTATTTGAGCGACTGTATTAGATTAAGGATTGCTGTAATTTGGATTATTATAATAGGATTGGCTGGCTAAACTACGTAGAGACACAACTGAATGCACTAGGGCTAGGTGAATTATTTCAGGACCCCGAATCTTGTAGAAGGGTTCCGAAGAAAAGGATAACAGAACTATTCTTGCAGAGAGCAAACGACGCCCGAAAGGAAAAAAAACACCTTAAAAAATCTTCCATTGCCTATGATCTTGTACCACCTAGACCAGGAGAAGGCTTTTACTACCTTGCTCATATTAATAATACACAGCACAGATTTATTCTTCTGCCTTTTCGAATGAACCTGATTCCACTAATGTTAGGGAACCCTGAAAAGAGATACAAATTCTCAGATTTGTCACCTTGCCATGTAACAATCACTGCGTTCAGTCAGACTTCCATCTAACATTATTCTGTGAGTACTACACTGATGAAAAAAATATACATTCTTCCAATTTTGAGGTATCACAAATTCAAACAATGCAGGGTGGTTATGTATTTCTTAAAGACCCTCCCGGATCGGTCTGTATGATTTTCCCTAGCTTCATTTCTGTGGGCTTGTATTAGAAAGAGGAAAAACTGGGGCCGCGGCCTAATCAGTAATAATTAAGATAGAATTGGTTTCATTTTTGTAATATGGCTCTAATCTGTTATTAAGAAATTGATAGCATTTTTGACAGAATTTTAAATGGTTTTTATTGAAAATTGTTTATTATGAACAAGACAATTCTGGCATATCGGTCTTTTTTAACTTTTAACTTTTGCATATATGGTTATATTATATGCTTTGCAATATTTAGGATGAATTTGTACTTTTATGATCTGTGTTACCAAGATCTAATAAAGTCGTGTGATGTTGATGAACAGAAGTACAAATAAAGGAAGTGAGCACACAAAAATAACAAGCAAAATGAAAAAAAGATTGAAGCCAACACAGAAAACGAAAAAGATGGAAATTCGATCAAAAGCATATGGAGGCCACTTACACAATACCTTTTTTTCTAACGTTTGTTTAAACCCAAATGAAAACAATACGAAAGTACGAGTACACATTTACATGTTGATGCTGACATCATTGACATGTTTGATGGTGGTGAAAAAGAGATATTGCTGAGTATGGAGTGACTAAAGTGTTTTGTGGTGGAGGAAAAGACATCTCTGATGCTGATGAAGAACAAGATAGCTCACAGTTGTTGGTGTCAGCCAAATGTTGGCCAGGAAGTGATGTCACTGATCCTGATGTCACTCAAATGTTTGGTGGCAAAAAGAAAATGGCAATCTATTAAAGTTAAGGGCTAGTGTAGGTGATGACATTTATACAAGATAGCGAAGAATTGAAAACCCGAAACAAGCATTAAAATGTGTGCACTTTTGGATAAGGACATGCTTACGATTATGTCTTTTAAATACATGTATTTTATTTTCCAAACAGTGCAGCAAAGCGAAGAAAAGCACCATACAGTTAGTCTAGAGTTCAACCCCCTTGACCACTTAGCAGTAGCAATAAACATGAACATCCCAAGTCCCCCCACCCCTTTACCCGTTAATCAGTTCAGATTCAACAGGAAACATAAACACCAAGGGCCTCATTTATGAAAAGTGACGCATCACTGCGTGAAAACAGTGATGCGCCACTTTTCACTGCGCCCTCCCTGCGACTCCAGTGATGCGTCATATTTACAGTATGACGCATCATGTCGCAAGGAGTCACAGATACGTCAGTATTTCTGACGTATCTGTAGGCGCAAAAGTGACGCATCGCTGGAGTGTGTCACAAAAGTCACGCAACTCCAGCAATGTGTCCTTTCACATGGGGCAAGCCCCATGTGAAAGGGCCTGCGTCAGTCTTACGCCTGCTGTGAGGCAGGCGCAAGAAATTGACGCATCTGCACACTGGAAGTGGCGCAGTGAAATCTCGTAGATTTCACTGCGTCACTTCTACGACCCTTTGTTGCGTCAAAACGCCCCCCTTGCATACATTATACCTGGCGCAGGTATAATGTGGCGCAGGGGTTTACAAAGTGACGCATCTACCTAGATGCGTCACTTTGTAAATATGGCGCAAAATGGCGCATGTTTTATGCCACTGGTGCGTCACAAAATGTGACGCACCGGCGGCGCAAAAGTGACGCAGGGGCTCATAAATGAGCCCGCAAGATAGGAACCTCAGTACAACAGTCCACATCAAGCCCCCATTCATTACATTACCACCTGGCTCTGGGTCCTAGCGTCCTATAATATCTGCAAACAATAAATAGTACTGTATCCCTTTGTCCCGCACCTCATGGCATTTCCGGGTACAGCCCCCGCTGGCATACCTTACTTTTTTAGCCACCATGTAAATATCCACCCGTCCATGCTTGCGATTATTAATCATTTTGGAAAAAGGACTCGCACTCCTAATTTTGGTTGCTAGTGTAATGGCGTTGTACTTGTAAGACATTTTTGATTTAGCCTTGAACAATCGATTTAAGTTGATAAAGTCATGTAATGCAATGAAAACATTATTTGAAGTTCTATGTTCATATATTGTTTTTCTTTTTATCATGGGCCCCTACCCCACCCACACAGCTTCTATCTTGTGCTGCTAGGAATTGGCCCGTTTATATTGTTTTGCACGTGTTTTTGCTTTTTATTATTTCTTTTTCCAACATGCTCACACAAGCAGACTTGCTCTCTGTTTTTCAGGCTTTCCTTTATAGATGGCAGAAAGGGGGTGGGGGCATTTGTCCCCATTTCTGGCCACTTTACATTGGTACATTTACCACACACAGTTCTTTTTTGTTTTATTATTTTATTTAGGTGTTTTAAGGCACTACTAACCACCTCAATTAGTGGTTTTAAGGTTTTATCTCACCTTTCGAAGTGGAAGCCGGCCCCATTTGCTTCAAAAGCCACTCTATTATATCCCTTTTATGTTTGCATCCGGTGCGGGTGCTGCCCCTCGCGTGAATCCCACACCTCACTGAAGACGCAGTAGAATGACACACATGACGCCCATCATGAACATGCACCTGTAGGGGCTTCAGACACAGGGGCTCTCTTACAGATTCACAAATGGTTTTAGATATGAAAGTAAAAAGTAAACTTCTTCTTTCGGCTGGTAAATAATTAGATGAGGCATTTCGGATATACCAGACAAAGCAGCAACATGCAACTTGTACAGAGAAGTCTTATAGGATTATGGGCTCAACAATCTGAAACAGACACCTTGGGAACAAAACATATTTTGCGCTCGAATGTCTTAATATTATATATCAAATAACTCCTAGTTAAAGCGAAGAACATATCTCCCTTCTGAAACTATTTTGAAACTTATTTGAAAAAACTCACTATAAAACCCATAGGAAAATATTTTTTTTAAACAGTAGAATGATACATGCAAAGACTGTGAGGACAACAGTCTTTGCACCAATTATTTTATAACAGTGAAACTTCTCTGCAACCAGGCTGTACATATCTCAGTACAGTGAATCTACACAGATTCGGTGTCAGTGGGTGTGTGCACTTTTGTTTATCCACATTGTTGGACTTCCCTATAGGTCTTAATGGGCCAAAAATGCTCTGCCAGCCACTCCCCTTGGCTCTCCTACAGATTCTCCTGGACGCAGAGGAGCTTTGTGTCCTGTCACTATGCAGATCATGGCCTAGATCCAGAGGCGCAACTAGAGCCAAATTTCGGGGGGGGGGGGGGGGCTAAGAAAAAATTTCGGGGGGGGCTGAATCTTTTAAGCCATAGGCAGAGTGGAGCTGCAGGGGCTCTAAGAAGGGGTGAAACAACAGCGAGGCCTCATTAACATGCAAATGGTCTTTTAAAGACCTATGAAGTGCTCGGGTGTGGCTGTGTGTGTGACCGGAAGCTGTCTCATCCCGGGCAGCCACACGCGAGGGGGGGGGGGCTGAAGCCCTGTGAGTCCAATGGGTGTTGCGCGCCTGCCTAGATCTGATCTTATATTGACTGAGAGTTGTGTTAGTCTCTTATGGTTGATTGATTGAATGATTGATTGATTGATTGATTGATTGATTGATTGATTAATGTTGAAGCTTCTAAAGCGCGTGATTGCTTGCAACCCTCATGGCACTAATTACAGAGTCTATTGATTCTACCCTAAGGAATACTAGGCAAGGAATAGACATATTTTCGATTGCTTTCCAATGTTAAAAAATTCTCTGTAAGTCGTGGTTTGAGTACATACGTTTTCACCACATCACAGCTAGGTAGGAAAAGTGCAGCCTAAAAGTCTGGTGAAACGCAGAACCATTAAGAGTGCCATAGAGGAAGACTAAAGATGGCGGGCAGGAGAGTAACAAATACATCTCTTTCATAGGTATGAAGAACTAGGAACGGATTAACTACACATTATGCTTTCAAATAAATCTCTTTGTTAACAGGCAATCAGGTAACTCCGGTATCAGACAAGCTCCCATCGTTTGAAGCAATTAAAGGTGGTCGATCAAGTATTTAGGTAAGACCGAACAAAGGAATTGACATTATCTACATGGGAGGAAGCAATTGCCTGGATTGCAAACCTCCCACCTTTGGTGTACAGAAAAGCAAGGGTTTTCTTCAAAGTCTTTGTTGATGTTAGGTGCACAAATTAGAGCACAATAATAAGAAAAACTAAGTTCCCTACTTTGGCGATAAGTACAGGAAGACTTGCGATCTTTTTGTGGACCAGTTCATAGGAGAGCCACCACACCCAACAACTAGTTCAATGTTATTGGACATCCACATGGCAACATCATCAATCGAAAGTCATTTTTTGCATAGTGTATGGTGGGATCAGACAATCACAAACGCATTTTGGGCCACATGTATCAACATTTGGAATAGCGATTATCTAATTGCGATTTTCTGCGAATCGCAATAAGGTAATCACAATTCCTAATGTATGAAACTCTCTGAGTTTCATTTAGCGATTCCGAGATATTATTAAATCATCAAAATATTGATGATGTAGGTCGCAATTTGCGACCCCCTAGGAATTGCTAAAATCACGGGGATGGTGGCCTGTTAAGGTCAGCAGAACACCATGTCAGTGATAGCTTTTCAATAAAGCAATCATTTTTTTTTAAATGCAGCCTGCTTTCCTTAAAGAAAAACGAGCTGTGTTTAAAAAAGAAAAATGAAAAGTTTTCTTTTCATTTTTTAAGAGCAGGCAGTGGCCCGCGGGACCACTGCCTGCTCTTAAAAAGACATTTTCGCCACCATTCCCAAAGGGGAAGGGATCCCTTGGGGACCCCTTCCCATTTGCGAATGGGTTATCACCAACTTGAAGTTGGTGGTAAATGCAAATGTTTTGTGGTTGCATTCACAGTCACAAAACATTCATACATACAACAGAGATTCGGTATTTGGAAGGGATGCCCTAAACACGCCCCTTCCAAATACCGAATTGTAAACCCATTTTGCGATTCAGTAATAGGTTACCGAATAGCAAAATAGGGTTTGATACATGGGAAAAGCCTTTCGATCGCAAACTGGCCAATTCTGTGAATTGGCCTGTTTTTGAACTCAAAATTGCTTCATATCTGTGACCCTTTATTAAACACGGAATATTCATGAAATCGAATGAGGGCACCAGAGGGTTGACATAAGCTTTGAAAATATCGGGAATCAGAGCTGAGCCCTGAGAAACCCCATAGGCCAACGGTAAATACTGATCTGGGCACTTTTGTTTCAAAAGCGTGTTAGCCGATCCAGCGTATTACCCTCAAGACTCAGAATAGATACTCTGTTGTCTAGTGCTGGTTGATGATAAGTTCAAAAGTATAACGCTGGTGACTGCCTCCAACCATCTCATGACAATGAACTGTAAGCTATTTTATCAGCAGAGAAAGAAGATGAGGTTGTTGTGGCCTTTGCTAACATTGTTGCCATGCATTTTACCAGAGCTACATTCTAAATATTGTTCTCGGCTGGTAACGAGGAGGTGAGGGTTTGGATTTTGAAGACCAGGGGGGATATTCACAAGGACTTATCTCCGATTTATCTTTACCATAACGCATCAAAAGTGGAGATAGACCTAACACCCCATTCTCAAGCTGTGGCAAACTGCAGACATCGCCAGTATTCCCGCGATAACTGCCCCAAAAGTTATCACCACGGCGGACACTAGCAACTAACCCTAATGAGATGCAGAGTAGGCGGTCCAAAAGCATACAAAAAAACCCACAACACCACTTACACAACAAACTGCCAGATCTGCGAAGCGAGCCAAAAACATGCGATAATCTGCGGTAGTCGCATGTATTTAACACCTGCCTCAAGCAGGTGTAAGGACGGACGACTACCTGCAGTAGGCAACGGAGGCCCGCACACAGCCGCACCCGAAGAACAAACTACGCCATGGAGCTACTCATCATGCATCTCGGAACCCCAACAGGGCCACAACACCCACCGCCACCACCCCCAGGACCCGGACCCACCCCCCCAGACCACCACAGAGGCAGCACAGAGTAAGATAGCGGACCTACCGAAAATGCACCACTCTCACAGACCTAATGCCCGAGGAAGTCATTGCCCACTACAGGCTCAAAAGGGCAACCATCCTTCGCATCATGACCCACATCGCCCACAGGCTGACGGTCCCAACACAGCGGAGAACCAACATCCCTCCGCAGACAAAGCTGTTGGCTGTGCTGCACCTGTTGGACTCTGGTACCTTCCAACCAACAACTGCCAGAGTTGGAGGGTTCTCACAGCCAGCCCTATCAAAGTTCATCACACCTGTCCTGGATGCCATTCTCAGCTTCATACCCCAGTACCTTCACTTCCCCAACACTGTGCAGGAACAGCTGGAGACAAAGCAAGGCGTCTACGCCATAGCCAGATTCTCAGCCGTGTTGGGTGTAATCGAGTGCACACATGTCCCACTTGTTCCTCCTGCGGATACTGAACACCACTACCGCAACAGAAAGCATCAACAGTCCATCAATGTGCAGGCAATAGTGGACCACCGAGGACTCTTCACCAATGTCGTCGCCAACTACCCAGGCAGTGTGCATGATTCCTTCATCTTCCGACAGTCCATCATCAACCAGCGCTTCCAGGATGGCACATATGGAGCGGGATTGCTCATTGGTAAGTGCCAAATCAACACGTCACACACCCCAAAGCCACCAACACACAACGCACAACTGTGGGAATGCACACGTGACCAAACCACATACAACATGTCAAACTACACAACCACCTACCAGACACGACTACACCACTCCATGGTCATCCTGGGCTACCACTGCACCCAATACAGACATTTCATGGCACCACAGCCATACAACAGCTGAACGTGTGGAGATGCGGAATGCAGCCATGTGCGAGGATGCAAGTGTCCCATGAGTGGGAATGTACACAACGAGAAGCGAGGTGTGGATGTGCAGTACACACATGGGAATGCAAACAACTGATATCTCCATGCAGACCACAACTGCTGGTGACTGAAGAGTAGTGAGCAGTGGACGCAACCATGTCACCCCAGGCCGTGGAACAGATAGCGGAAGTGTCGGACGCTGCGTCCCTCCCTGTGTGCGTGAGCATAGCGGGTTTGCCCTGAGTACACCAGGGCTGCACAGGGGTGTGGTGACAAACCCTGCTGCGCAGGGCGTGGTCCACTCCCGGAATGGCCAACGTCACTGACAGTGCGGCACCGCATGGCCTGCCAAGAGGCCAACGCCGTGAGCAGCGGGGCCTGCAACCCTGTGCGCCAGCTGCACCCCAGGACGCTGATGCACAGACCAGGCCTGCCCACCCCAGCGCCCAAGTGTTGTGTGTCAAAGAGGGCCCAACACGTGCCGGTGCAAGCACCAAGCCTCAGTCCTGCAACCTTTGCAGCCTCCGCAGACCATCGCTGGCCCACCCCGATGCTGGTCCACATCACTCCTTACTTATTTACATGCTTCACCGGCGTCCTCTTCAGCCCAGTATTTCCCACATGTGAAACAGTGTCCTGAGTCCTGAATGGCAGTGACCCCAAGTCCATGACAGCGGCCACAGCACAAGATTCCCTTCGATTAGTGAAGCATAATTCCATATCGCAGGCCTGCGACACGTGGTGCCACTAACCCTGTTCAACGCAAGCCTGCGACACGTGGTGCCAGTAACCCTGTTCAACGCAAGCCGGCGACATGTGGTGCCACTAACACTGTGCGCCATGAGTATCCGTCATTCTCCGGCGGAACATCATTGGTGGCTGAGCCTGTGGCCTGGGGGTTGTCATGAGCAACGGACGGGTATGAACTTGGTGTCTGGTCTGGGTCAGTGGCATTCATATCCGCCATGTTGCCGGACAGAGCTGGCATGTGCCCTCTGCATCATGCCCTGGGGGTAGGCATCCCATTCTCCCCGTGATACTCCACGGAAGGCACCCATGACACATGTGAGGCCCTGCTCTGCCCTCATGACCCTACCCCAGTCTCCCGCCGGTCAGCTTCCCGTGGCGGTGGGCCCGTGTCGGCCGCTGTGCATCCGGGGCCAGTAGCCCTGTGCGACTTGAGTCATTCACCCTTGTTGTACTGACATTGCATTTCTGAGTGCCTAATGACTGTTGGAGTTGTTGCCAGCACCAGCTACTCCCTGAGGGCTGGCTTACACTCACCCCACACACAGCCAGCACAGGCGTCACTGTATTAGTGGGCCTGCCGAACCAAGTATCGACTCTTTTCTCCCTGCACTGTCACAGGTGATCAAGGATATGCACTCTGTCCTTGGATGATGACACCACTCCGAGACCCAGACACACCCGCCCAGAGGCAGTACAATGCAACCCACATACGCACCAGGGGCATCGTTGAACGCACATTTGGCATGTTGAAGTCACATTTCAGGTGCCTGGACGGCACAGGTGGAAAGCTCCTGTACAGCCCGAACATCGTGTGCAAGATGATCGTTGCATGTTGTGTGTTGCACAACATCTGTGTCCGCACCAATGCCCCATGGATCCCAGTTCCAGAGGTACCGGATGATGATGGTGACGATGGGGCAGGTGGCCCACATCCCACTGCAGCTGCGGCAGGAGTGGCCCGTATGAACTCCATCATTGACACTTACTTCTCATGAGCACGTCACATTGTTGCCGCCCATGGCAATCATGGGACAATAGCAGATGTCCAATAGCACTGCATGGGTGATTAAAACCTATTTGCAGGTTACAGGTTGTACTTGTACATTGTCATGTTACATTTTCCAGCAGTTTCAGATGTGATTTGCCATGTTGTGCACATTTGCGGAACCAGTTGGGAGAGGAGTTGGCCTAACGGCTAGGGCGCTCAACCTCGGACCTGGGGAACTGGGTTCGAGTCTCGGTAATGACGCTGAACATCCTGTGAATCTGGGCAAATCACTTAATCTCCCCGTGTCTAACAAAAAAAATGAATGTGTGTCCTCATGTAACGTAACTGGTGCTATGTGGTGCTTGATATTAATAATGAGATGGCTGTCTCCCAGTTTACCGATTGGATCACGGAAGCAATCAATCAGGTTGCGCCCCTCCAGTCAGCCACCCGGAATAGACGTCCCCTGGGTGCCCCGTGGTATGGCCCGGAGCTCAAACTATTGAAGGTGGAGTGCAGACGGCGGGAACGGCTCTGGAGAGCGGATTATAATTCGGTCCATAAGCAAGCCTACAACCAGGTCTTGCATAATTATAAGCAGGCCATCCAGAAATCCACGAAGGACTACTTTTCCCGTAAAATTTTGGAGGCAGGGAACTCCACTAAAGAACTCTTTAAAACTGTGTCCTTCTTGGCAAATCCTCAGCAGACCAACCAGTTCAGCCCGGATCAGTCATTTTGTGATCAGCTGGCTGCCTTTTTTCAGAACAAGGTGGCCACTATCTATGATAAACTCAGTGGGACCAAAAACTTTGCACTTTGAGCAGGAGTTACCCGCATGTAGCCTGACTACTATTGATCCTTTATCTAGCGGTGAGGTCAATCAATCAAAGCATTTGTAGAGTGCACTACTCACCCGTAGGGTCTCAAGGCGCTTGGGGGGGGGGTGCCGTTACTGCTCGAACAGCCAGGTCTTCAGCTTCTTCCTGAAGGAGAGGTGGTCCTGGGTCAGGCGCAGGTCGGTCGGGAGGGAGTTCCAGGTCTTGGCGGCCAGGTAGGAGAAGGACCTCCCTCCTGTTGTCGCTCTTCGGATGCGACAACAACGGCGAGGGCGTGGCTGGCTGATCGGAGGTGGCGTTTGGGAGCATAGAAGTTGATTCGGTTGTTGAGGTAGATCGGGCCTTGGTCGTGGAGGGCTTTGTGTGCGTGGGTGAGGAGACGGAAGGTGATTCTTTTGTTGACGGGGAGCCAATGCAGGTCTCTCAGGTGTCCGGAAATGTGGCAGTTACGTGGGATGTCGAGGATGAGTCTGGCTGAGGCGTTCTGGATCCGCTGGAGTCTCTTCTGGAGCTTGGCGGTGGTACCGGCGTAGAGGGCGTTGCCGTAGTCCAGTCGGCTGGTGACGAGGGCCTGGGTGACGGTCTTCCTGGTCTCGGTGGGGATCCACCAGAAGATCTTCCGTAGCATGCGTAGGATGTTGAAGCATGCCGAGGAGACGGCGTTGACTTGCCTGGTCATGGAGAGGGAGGAGTCCAGGATGAAGCCCAGGTTGCGTGCGTGGTCCGTCGGTTTGGGTGCGGTGCCCAGGGCGGGGGGCCACCAGGAGTCGTCCCAGGCGGAGGGCGAGGGGCCCAGGATGAGGACCTCCGTCTTGTCTGAGTTCAGTTTCAGGCGGCTGGTCGTCATCCACTCGGCTACATCTTTCATCCCTTCGTGCAGATTGGCTCTGGCGGCGGCGGGGTCGTTGGTCAGGGAGAGGATCAGCTGGGTGTCGTCGGCGTAGGAGATTATGTTGAGGTTGTGTTGGCGTGCGATGGCCGCGAGGGGGCTCATGTAGACGTTGAAGAGGGTGGGGCTCAGCGAGGATCCTTGAGGGACGCCGCAGATGACTTTGGTGGCCTCTGACTTGTACGGTGGTAGGCGGACTCTCTGTGTCCTTCCGTCGAGGAAGGAGATGATCCAATCCAGTGCCTTCTCCTGGATTCCGACGTTGCTGAGGCGCTGTACTAGGGTGCGGTGGCAGACCGTGTCGAATGCCGCGGAGAGGTCTAGGAGGATGAGGGCCGCTGTGTCTCCGTTGTCCATCAGGGCTCTGATGTCGTCGGTGGCAGCGATGAGGGCGGTCTCGGTGCTGTGGTTGGCTCGGAAGCCAGACTGTGAGGGGTTGAGGGATCCATTTGTCTCGAGGAAGGCGGCCAGCTGCTTGTTGACGGTCTTCTCGATGACTTTGGCTGGAAACGGGAGGAGCGAGATGGGGCGGTAATTCTTGAGTTCAGCAAACATGGTTTTATGTTGGTGTCCTACGCGGATGATTCACAATTAGTGATATCAGTTGTGGAACACCCTGATCAAATAGCGGCCAAATTCCATGCCTGTCTTTCTGATGTGATGGAATGGATGCACTCGAGTTTTTTAAAAATTAATACTGAAAAGACTGAAGTGATGGAGTTCAGGAAAGGTCCCTCAGTCTGGAACACCCTATGGTGGCCTTCGGCGGCTGGGCACTGTCCCCTCCCGGTCCCTAAGGTGAGGAACTTGGGGGTGATCTTTGACGAAAAGCTGAACATGTCAGCCCAGGTCAATAGCCTAACTTCATCATGTTTCCTCCTGTTAAAGACTCTGCGGAAAATCCTCCCATACATCCCTTTGGCGCTACAAAAAATTGTGATGGCTGCCTTATTCATGTCCAGACTGGATTATTGTAATGCCATGTTCTTGGGTATCGACAAGTTCCAGGTTGGAAAAATCCAGTCTTTGCAGAACGCCGCGGTCCGTGTAATTCTGAACCTGCCCAGGGGTTGCCCCACCTCTGCGGGCAGGAAATCTCTCCACTGGCTTCCGGTTCAATAGAGAATTGTGTTTAAGGCACTCTGTTTGGTTCACCGGGCCCGCTTTGGTGGGGGCGCTAACGATGGAATTCACAGGTTCATACCTTACATCCCGCCCCGTGCTTTGCGGTCGGCCAACCTTGGCCTTATCTGTATTTCCAGATTTAAACTAGCAAGATGGGACGGTCGTTCTTTTGCCATCTGTGCAGCTAGATTATGGAACCATCTGCCAGTGGAGATGCGACTTCAACCTATGCCCTTTTCAGAAAGATGCTTAAATATCGCTTATTCCAGGTCCAATAATAATTTGTTTCCCGCTGATTACACATACTACAGCGCCAAGACACCGTTTGGCATTCGAGCGCTTTATAAGCTTCTTTTATACTTATACTTATACTTATGTAAAGCGCTCTGATACCTGATTAGATTCGGGTCAAGTTTGCGCTATATAAAACTCTGCAAAGAAAGAAAGAAAAGAAAGTTGTGTCCTGTGTGGAGGGGTTGCTGTTTGTACCGGGATGTTGTCAATGTCGAAGTGCACTTCTGCTTATGTGCGTATGCTGCACGGTGGGCGAGTCGCTCCTGCGGCTCAGATCTGTCTGCCACTGGTCTCTTTCATGCGGTGTGCCTGTCGGTTCTGTTCTTCCACGGTGCTTGGATGTTGTGGTGTACATGTTGTCCTCTGCAATCGGTCAGGGTGCATCCATGGTACTCCGCTTTTGATGTATTTTTTTCTGTGGCATTTTCCGTATGCTGTTCTTGTGCTTTTTCCCCGCAGTATGCGTGAGTATTGCTGCCCTCACGCTGGTTGTCACTGTTTTTTTTATCGTGCTTTGGCCCATCGCAGGTTTTTTGGCGTTGGAGTTTGTGTTTTTATCTCCATCGAGGTGGTTGTATCGAGGGCATTGGTCGCGGTTTCGGCAAACTATCGCATGGGGCCGCCTTGTTGTGAATTCCATGTTGACACGGGGTTATTTTCCTGCGATAGGCTGCGATGTTGAGAGTTGTGTTAAGCTACTCTTGTGGTAGTTATCACACGTTCTTGTGAATATACCCCCAGGTTGGGTATTTCCCTGGCAGCAGGACTGCATAACATATCCCTTATTTCCTATTTTTATAGCCTATTTTGTGTAAGCTGTGAAAAAAGGTCTCTGACAATGCTGAACAAATGTAATAAGCTTATCACAATACAGGAGGCACATTACATCTGCTTCCTTAATTTATGGGAGTTTTGCTGTTTTTAATGGTCTGATATTTGAAAACCTTTGGAGCTCCTTTTTCCTGTATGAATGTATGTATATCGGTGCATTGTACCTCCCTTTTTACAATTACTGATTCATGTTTTCTATAACCATGGCTCAGTGTTCTTAAGTGAATCTTTGATTTAGTATTTTGATTTTCTCGTATTGGGGAAATAACTCTCAAATGTTGCCATCAAATGAGACACAAAAAAGAGGAATACTAAGGAGACAGTAGAAATTGGAGTAATAAGTAATATGATTACACAAGAATTTCAGTAAGGCTTGCGTTATGAAGTATTTTATACCTCCTGGTGGTAACAGAGTTTTTTTAGTGCAACTGAATAAATATGTCACATTAGCAGCTTTGAACCTCTTGAGACCTAAATGCACATGCTCATATAAATACAATTGCACCTATTGTTTGCTTCAAATACACAATTTTCGACCTTGTGAGGTTGGGTCAGATAGCATCAAAAAATAAAAGCTATCAGTATAGCACGAGAGGTCAACAGGTGGGAAAGATCTGCTTATATGACTCTTTAGGCACAAAGGGGAAAAACAGAAGTCTTAGCCAATATTTAAAGGCCGTAATTTAGATGTGAGTATGTTAAAATCATTACACATAATGGAATATACGTTATTTTTGGTGGGACAAATGAAGAAAAAACAGGAGAATCAGATTCAGAATTACAATTGGTGCTGTTAAGGGAGGGGGGGGCTAAAGGTACCTCTCGTTATGTTATGTACCTCTGCCCTCTCTCAATCCCGCCCCAAATTATTGACGCTTATCCTGGGGTCGGAATTACCAAGACAAATTGAGGGGCACTGTGAACGAGGACATAGGCGTTTTGTACTGATACAGTAAACCCCATCCAGTCTTTAGGTACACCACTTAGGTCTCGTTTATTTGAAAGCATCACGTGTAAGTTATCTATAAACTCTCCAATAGCAGCACTGCGTGAACATATAACACTCGCTATGTCTAACTTGGCTCTCTGTGGCCTCTCATTACCAGAGAGGAATAACATAATTTAAAGAAAGTAAGTGAAGAAACGGAAGAAAGGTGCATATCAAAATGATACGATATAAGAATTTTATATACATATTTTTTTTTAAGTCTATAATATTTTATTGTATGCAGCCATTTTTGAAGAAAATTGTACTGAATGAAAGTTACTCTTTTCTTGCAGAACATTTTAAAAATGTTATTGGGGTGCATACACCCCAACACCTCTTGGGAGGGTTACGTTTTTGCTGGCACAAGATGAAAGTAGCGCTCCTTTAAACACTTTGATTTTCACTCAAATATATTTTAAAGTTGTGCACAAAAAATACATTTAGGGCCTGATTAGGAGTCTGGCGGTCCGAGGATCACCAGACATGCGGAGGCATAGAGGTGGTGGTCTACCCACCGCCACACCAGCGCTCTGACCTCCCCATTATGAGTAGTGCAGTCAGACCATGTTTACAGCGTGGATGATGCCAGGGAACCACCATTTCCTGGCAGAGGCACAGTAGTGTAGAGGCAGCAATAGCCTTGGTGGGACAGTATTGGTCCCGCAAAGCATATTTCAAGTTTCCTCTCTGCCACAGTTTTGATGGCGGTTCCTCCTCCGTGAAAACCGTGGCAAAGAGGAAACAAAGGAGGCCCTACAGGGCCCCCTTGTGCCTCTGGGCTCTGGGGTGTGTGCTGTGTAAAAGCCCATGCCACACAGGAACTTTTTTTGCATTTCCCATTGCAATGCCCATTTTCAGAGGCACCGCCACGGAACCACCAAAAAACACTCCAGACACAAGAAACACTTGAATCTGGAGGGCGGCTTGACCACGGGTTTGGCTGTGCGGATGCACTCTGCAGGTATGGCGGTTCCCTCCCACACTGCCGAACTTGCAATTAGGCCCTAAAAGTGTGTTTTCTTTTATAAAATGATTTCATGGGATGACCGAAAAACAGGCTGAGTCGCTTGCTTCCTGTGTGCATTGCAGTTCCAGCTTTTTACCCCCACCACCTTCAAAGCTGAATGGAAGGAGGCCGTGGAATGCAGGAGTCCTCTGATCATGGCAGTGAAAAAGGATGGTGGTTGTCTGTGGTTGGAATTAGGTAGTTCATTCCAGGTGAAACTAGTTGGGAAATGATCCCAACCCCTAGGAAGCAAGATTAAAACAATGCATGAAACTGGACAATTTATGCACGCTTCTCAGGAGATGCAAGCTGTAATTAAATGAAACCTTTAATGTAAGGTGCACTGAAATAAATGAAGCCCTTTAAAGCTTGGTGCGGTAAATAAAGGAAACCCAATGCCTCGGTAATTGCTTTCCCAAACAAAGGGCAGTGAACGTCTTCTGATGAAAAGGACCTTGGAAGTTTAACATTTCACATTCATCTACAGTAGCTTCTATGAATACTTGTAGGAATAAAAGGTAAAAAAAAAAAGAGTGGCTTTTCAAATACTGCAACCCTTTTTTATCTTGAGTTTTAAAATTACAGAATGTTGAAGATACCGATTGTTCCACACATTCTGTATGTCACAAAGGGGCTCATCTTCCCAGACGACGCAGTGTGGTGCTCAAAGAAACATAAAAAGACAATTCAGACACACAATGGATGCATTACATGCAGCACTTTTAGGGTGCATTAAGCCTCCTCTTTGTTTTATTTTTTTCCATCTTCAAATTAAATCCTCTCCTTCAAAGAGGATATAATGACCATGAACGCTTCAGAAGCCAGGAGCATCATTTGCGAAAGTGCCAAAGAGTGTCTGTTTTCTTACGAACCCAGCTTGACGCTTTGTTCCAGACTGCAGAGACAGGAAAATACAGCTATATTTGTATTTGGTTTCGACTGACAAAACTGCAAGGAATGGTGAAATGTTAACGAATGCAAAGTGGGACTGTGAGGTTCGATAGGACTGAATTTATCAAGATAGACATCACAATTTACTAAGGGTTAGCTTGGAATTCAGAAAATGTGGTCTCGTAGGAATACTGCCACTCGCCCAGCAACATTCAAACCCTTATGAACAGCCCAGAAGTGCGCTTGAAAATCTATATAAGTGATACATTTGCAGCAGCACTCAAGAGCATAAAGTTATGCGGCCTTTTTGAAAAACATTTAACTCTGCCTTACTCAATACCCTCCATGGAGGTTCCCACCTTATTTGGTGGTTCTCGACACAGCTGAAGCCAAGACACCATCAGAAAGAAGACTAAGGGCCAGATGTACGACCATTTTTGCATGCGCAAACTGGTTTGCGAACCCGTTTGCGCATGCAAAAACAGCATGGGGAATGTACAAACCCTTTTTTGCGACTCGCAATTTTGTGCGAATCGCAAAATAGGGTTTTTGCGACTCGCTATTAGGAAGGGGTGTTCCCTTCCTAATAGCGAGCGCAACCCTATGTAAGAATGTTTTGTGTCCGCAATTGCGGGTGCAAAACACTCGCAAATTACCACCCTCTTCAAGAGGGTGGAAATGGGATCGCAAAAGGGTAGGGGTCCCCAGGTGACCCCTTCCCCTTTGCAAATGCAGGGAAAAATATTTTTTAAGGGCAGGCAGTGGTCCCAGGCACCACTGCTTACCCTTATAAAATGAAACAAAAACTTTTAATTTTTCTCTTTAAACGAAAACGGAATGCATTTTTAAAAAAAATGACTTTATTTACAAGCAGTCCCTAACAGACCCCTTACCTGGGAGGGCTTGCCTTTCCCAATGGGGTCGAAATTGCGAGAGGCTCATTAATATTCATGAGCCTCTCTATTTGCGACCCCATTGGGAATCGCTAACAGTGTGTTACACACTGTTGTACATCCAAAATAGCACCTCGCAAATTTAGAGTAGCAAAAGACTCGCAATTTGCGAGGCGCTATTTTGGCCATCGTACATCTGGCCCAAAGAAACGTAAAAGATTAAACACAACTCAGTATGCCTTTTTCATTTATGCATCTAAATCGTGAACAGCATCCCATATCCATTAGAACCATCCTAAAGGTGTGCCAATTTAGGAAATAGTTGAATACTCTTTTAAAGAACACTACATAACAATTTATTCAAGCGTCCAAAACCCAGCTACCTCTCTTATCCCTCATTGACTTTATGCTTGTCTTTGACACTGTCAAACGCTCCAAGGTCTTTTAGCCATGTTCGAGCGACAGCAAAATACACACATACATAGGTTATAGATTTGTGAATGTGGCCCCTAGGCCCAATTTACAAAGTTTTGCTGTGAGTAAGTATGATGTATTCTTGCAACATTCTTGAAAACATGGGAGTGTTTAGTGACTTATTTAACGAATATTTTTTGGCACACTTACCCCTCCTAAAACTAGATATAAAGCTACAGGTGCAATAGTGCGTGGAAAAGCATTTAAATGGTTTATAAATGTCCTACACTGTGGGTATTCTCAGCATTTGACATACCACATCCCTCTATATCTTAATGTGATCTCACTTTCTATTTCTCGCTTCATTTTTTGCCTGTGGAAAATCCATACAGATGGAGAATATCACCTAGTCAAAAGTCAGATTAATGCATAGAAAATTCCAAAAATGTTTATTTTGTGAATTGGGATTTGCTATTCACATAGCTCGTTTTGCTCTAATAAGTTCTGTGAATGAGCTCCTTTTTAGCTTCGTACTGAATTCTAAAAGTAAGCCAGAAGTACCCATGTAGTTCTATTGTAATTCAGTAATAAACTACCAAAAATCCAAAATGATTTAATATCTTTTCACAGCAAAATCTGTGTCAATTGAGGCTGGGGCAGAGTTTAATTATAAATTAGTTACAGGAAATGTTGGCACAATGTTATAGGGATGTGTGCCTCATTATGTGCACACTTTCACTTTTTTGAAAGTTTTTTGGCAATTATAAAATTGTGAATTACTAGCATTGTGTAAAATGTGGTTTTACACTCAAAGGGGCAGATTTACAAGCCCCTTGCAACACATTTACGCCGCCGCTGTGTCACTATTGTGATGCAGCGGCGGCGTAAACAATGCACCACTTTGCGACAAATTTACATCGTGACACATCTAGTGAGATGCGTCACGTTGTAAACCCCTGTGCTACATTATACCTGCGTCAGGTATAATGTGTGCAGGGTGGGCGTTCGGTCGCAAGGAAGCCCTGTAAAAGTGGCGCAGTGAAATCTACAAAATTTCACGTAGTCACTTTTACGTCCCAGCTGCGTCAAATCCTTACGCCTGCTTGAAGCAGGCGTAAGGAGTGACGCAGCATATAAAGTATAGGTCCCCCCTGAGCAGTGCTGGAGTTGCGTCGCGCTTGCGACACAACTCCAGAACTGCGTCACCCTTATGGCGACAGATGCGTCGCGCATCTGTCTATCCTTGCGCTACGGTACGCCGCATTGTAAATGCAGCGCATCCATGGTGGCGCAAGGGGCTTTCTGAGTCATGCAAAATAACTGACGCATCCCTGCTAATATGCAGGGATGCACCAGTTATTGTAAATCTGGCCCAAAGTATACACATTTGCTATGACTTGTTAAAGTGCCCTTTCCTGGCTTATGCTAACTAGGCCTCAGTTAGGTTTCGACGCCATCTTGTTAAAAAAGGATGTCTCCCCTGCACCTTCGCAGTTTATTATTTCTGAAGCACACAGTCAAGCAAAGCCATGTTTGTTTATTTCTAATGATATTGTACTTGCTGTTCTTGAAGAAAACTTTCCAACATGGGCTCAGTACTGTTGCAATCACTCAAGGTCCCTCATGCTACCTCACTTGATTGCATTCATTGCTAAGAACTCACTGGTTTTTTTTTTTAACTTGTTTGGTCTGTCATCTTTGGATGACTTCAGCCTCTCTAGCTGAGTCAATAGTCAGGTGGTGGGATAGTGCTTAGATGGTAAGACAATATGACGTTTAATTAACTCCTTCAGTGCCCGCCCCTTTCCCCGCCCTGTGCCGGCCGTTGTATTAGCGGGCGGGGTCTATGACGAGCTGGACTCGTCATGGGCACAGCGCCACCGCGGCCCATGACGAGTCCAGCTCGTCATGGGCACTGAAGGGGTTAAACCATGCTCTGATTTGCTAAAAATGTCCATTTGCTCACACCGTGCTGATTAAGCACTTTCACTGTTAGTCTATGAGAAGATTTCTTATATAAACCCTCAAATTTGGGGGTGAACCAGAGAACTTTCCTGAAGACTTTCTGATGCAGCTAAGGATGCTGTCTGATTTGTTATTGAATTTGCTACTCATTTGAGGCGTAGAGTAATTCAGATTTTGCTCTTTATTTAGTACTGCTCTGTTTCTGAGACCCTTCATGACAATGGCCTTATGCATTTGTATTTACAATTTCTGTACTGCACATTTCGAATTTGTTTAATAAATCTTTCTAAAATGTATAATTCTACTCTAGATTTCATTTATTGAATCTGTCCTCACTTAATTGACATCACAGATGAAATCCCAGTTAAACATAGACGTACTCAGCCAGTTAAAGATCCAAGAAAGGCCGTCCACTTCCTTCACTACCGTCAAATACACGCTCACTTGTCGGCCCACTGATGCAGTAAGCTCTTTCTTGAACACCTCATTTTGAACATCCATAAGCGCCCTCTTATTGCTCAGTGTCTGATGCCTCAAATGAGGGAACAGTCATATCCTTTCACTTCAACTAGGCATACATCCGACTCAATCACAAGGCCCTCCAGAGCCACCAGCTTGTTTTCAGACCCATCCTCCCTGTGTTCCACAGCCAATACCCTGCTTGATAGCCCCTCCAGCTTCTTTTCCACTTCCTGCAGTGCAATTTTAACTGTGCCAGTTTCATTCTTTATGTAGCTGTGCAAACATTTATGGATCGGAGCAATGCATTCTCTGCATGCTACAATGCTCCACCTACGCCAGACAGGGAGGGGCACAATATCCATGCCTCCTTTTGCCACTGCCTTACGAAGTTCAAAGAGATCGTCTTTAGACGTGTGCTTGGCTGCCTTATCTATAGAGAAATGTGAGCCTTCCATACAAGCCAACTTGCTAGTTCTGGCAGTGCCATGTGAATAGAAATGCAAGCACAACAATAAGCAGGGAGCCTCCACACTGCATGCCACAGAATGTGAAGTGCATTGAGGAGAAACCTACAAGTAGTTTCAATCCAGCCCACTGAAATTAGGCCCCAACATTACTCTCCTCTGATTTGGCACCCACCCATTTTCTGCAGCTCATTATCAGGCCGAAGCTTCCCGCCACTGCCCTGGTTAAGCTGCAACTCTGCAAAATAAATGAGATACATAAAAGTCCTTCCCACATACCTTCATCAGGAGGCCCCCAAAACAGACTGCCCTCTCACTTGGGGACTGGCCTCACACCAGCCCTTTTAAAGGTGGGGAACAGCAGGGTTTCTACTAATGGAGTCCTAATGGGCTCCACAATTAAATCCCTTGACTTTGTGGCCCATATCATTGGACCACCCTACTGAGGGTGAGGTGGCTGTCACTGGATTTCTCTGCCAGGGATCCTATGCAAAAAGAAAACTTCCAAATGCAAAATTAAAATTCCAAAGTGAAGTTCCATACAAATGAAAAACTGAAATTAAAACAAGGACACTTCACCACCCAGGCATGGTGATATTTTGCTTAACTGTCAGGCATGCTTTATTGCTCCACTGAGTTCTGGGCAATTTTAAATCTGAGGAAACATTTGAAGATCACCTACCTCATAGTCACCACTTCTTGCAGAATTAAATTGGGACCTGGAGCCATCTTGGTCTTCCCCCCAGCTGGGTAGAGAACAATCAGCCTTAGAGCAGCAGCGGCATAGAGATGGATGTTGTTGCTCAAGAGGGGTTGGGGGGGGCGCTGAATGGCTCATGAATGGAAAACTGTTTTCTCCTTCTTTTTTCATTCCAAGATACAAGTGGTTCGAATATTATAAACTATTACATGGCATATACTTATGCTAAAACCTGATCTAAGCACTTTCTTGTTTATTGTGAGATTTGGGACGAGCCCCAAGGTCCCCTAATCCCGAACTGCATCCTCGAGGACGCCCACCTGTATTGGGCCATGTGACAGGAGCCGGCATATTCTCTTTCTGTTCCATCACAGCAGAAACCAGTTCTTCTTGTGCTCCCGTCAGTGATATGCAGGTGCTGGGTTAGGCTGCAAATCTCCAGACACGGGCATCGGGGTGACAATGGGTTCAGCCAAGGAGTCCCTGTTCCAGGGTATGAAGTCCCCATGACAGCATTGGATAGGGTTGGTCTTCGCCTGCTCTGGGTTTTCATAGAGATGAGATTCTGGGGCCTCAGTTACAATGCTCTGGCCCTTTTTGGTCTCCTTTGCATTGGCCCCTAGGTATGCGGTGGTCCAGGGACAAATGGCATTCAGGAAAGCACCTCCCACACACCTACTCCCCAAGGAATTTAAATAATCATTTGTGTGCAGACACATGACCCTAGCCAGCCCCAGGGCATTTAAAGGAATCTGGCAGAGCGCCACATGCTCAGCTGATAGATTTCTTTTCTTTTAACAGCAAAATCTTCAAAATGCATACATACCACTTCCTTCTCTGAATCAGGTAGTGAAAGACCTAGAATGGACAATCCAATAAACAAGGTGGATCCTGGCTGTTTTGGTTTACTCAGAAGTTTGAGGAATATGTATATGGCTATTTCTCTTATCCTCTCAAAGGACCATTGTTCAGATTTTAATTATCTCCTGCCTTGAATATAACAATGTTCCATATTTGGGAGCTGCCAAATCCTTTGTGAGAAGGCTTCAGACCATCCAGAATGTGGCAGCTTGCCTCGTATTATGATATGTGTGCAGAAACCAGTCTGCACTCTCTCTCAATGCACTAGTGTACAGTCCCTAAGGTTTCGAACCCTGGTAAATGACAATAAACATGTGAACCAAAATCTTTGTCTTGCTATGTCATGTTTAAAAAACATTTATTATCTGCATTCTTTCAATATTCATTTGCCTTTGTAGATTCCAATATGCAACTTTAAGCATAGCATATTCCATCATATGCAATAAAAAGCTTTGTTCATAATACATGTATTTGGGGGGCGTGGCTTAGGCGCCGTCCGGAATGACCGCCGCTGTTCGGAGCTCCGGGAGAACGTAGCACGCTGGAGATCCTCCGGGCGCCCACCGCCCTCAAGTGTATCCCGGGACTGCATATTTAAGCAGCGGAAACCCTCCTGCATAGATCACGGGAGTTATGGAGCTGTTTGGTGAGCGCGCATACTATTTTACCGGACGGTTTTATCGGCCGTGACTGGAAACTGGAGCGCGGCCGCCATTTTGGGCTTATACACGCTCGCTGCTTGCTGCAGGTCCTGTACCACTAATATAATGTCTCATCTGGTTCAAAGATGACTCTCAATGTTTTTTTAGAGATTTTTTCAGAAGTCATTTTACTTTGTTTTAGTTTCTTTTGAATTCTAAAGCAATCTGGTTGGTGGTGTTTTCCATGCTCAATGTTTCTCATCTCCTCAGTGTTGATCTTTGTCTCCCTGGATGCCATTTTAGCTCTGTGGCTTCTATTTTTTCACTATGCCATTGGAGGTTTAACTGACTACAGTGCTTTTTTCCTCTAACCAAAGAGCATATACGGGCATTTATGGATGAGTTTGTCCCTTCAACACTTTTTATGGGTCTTTCATTTTTCTCAACACTTTTCAGCGCTATCTGAGACATCATTTTAGTGTCTTGTGTGCACCACATTTTTGGGCAAAATTGCTCGATCTAATCGTGGTACCACTCAGCACGTCAATACCAGCTGCAGGCCTTTAGAGACCAATAATCCTTTTAGCGTATTACAGGACGACGTCACTGACACGTCTAATGACTCTATTGAAATGAGGAGCTCCTCTCCTGGTTCTTCCCGTACGGGCTCCAAGCCTAAATCTAAAATTCCTTCCACTCCAGGAAAGCGAGTGAAGGCGAACCCGCCTTCACCTACCAGCGTCTCCTCCTCTCTCTCCATGGAGTTGCTTCTTGAGGAAATACGCTCGCTCAAACCATATATGGCTGAAACCAATGCCCGTCTTCAAAACCTTGAGGATAATTGGTCTCATACTAAGCAACAAGTGGCAGATCTTGAGGAAAAGGTGTTTTCAGTGCAAGCGATCTCCGCCCAGGTTCCAGAATTACATAGAGAAGTACAATCTCTCAAACAACAGATTGAGAATTTGGAAAATCGTAATAGGCATTTATGGTCTTGCGGAAAATCTTGAAGGCACCAACCCCATATCTTTCTTTCAGTCCTTTCTGCCAACACTTCTTGGTCTCCCAAGTTCTCCTCCATTGAATATTCAACGAGCCCACCGTCTAGGTCGAATCTCTCGTTCTGTCAGCTCTTCGTCCTCTCAAGTGAAACCTAGGGGTGTTATCCTGTATTTTTTGGAATATACGGATCTGATTAAAATCCTTCAGGCTGCCAAACAGAGGGGGAGAATTACTTGGAATGGTTCCACTCTTTTCTTTGCTCAGGATTACGCTAAAACGACTGCGGATCAGCGCAAAAAGTTTTTGGACATGAGACCTGCTCTTCGCGCCCTGAATGCTCGTTATGGACTGTTTCACCCGTGTCTCTTCAAGGTGACTTATAATAATAAAACAACAAACTACGAAGATCCCATGCTTCTGCAACGTTTCCTTGACTCCTGCAGGGATAACTCCATGGACTCCTCCTGACGATGATTAATGTCATTGCCTAATTGAATTATATTTGCTGTTATGTGTTTGTTTTCTGTTGTTTTACCTTCCTTCCGGATACAACCTGTTACGTCCTGAGATACCCTGCTAATGTTTTTTGTTCCTTTTCTTCTCCCAGGTGCGGTTCTGCGATCCTTTTGATTCTTGTCCTCTTCGTATCATGCCCGGAGGTTGAGTCTCCCCTTGCTGCACCCTCTTGGAGTCCTCCGTTCAGTGTGCTACCTTCCTCATGTGGCTCCTCCATCCCCATTCTCATTGTCTTTTTGTGGTATGTCTTTTTGATATTTTCTTTTATCATCGATTATTGTTGGTTTTGTTTTGCATTCTTGTTTCATGTTTTTTCCTTCTCTCTCCTTTTTTCTTTCTTTCCTTTTTCTTTTCTCCTCCCCCTCTTCTTTTTTCTTATTTCTTTTTTCCTCTCAATTTTGATAACAGTCTTATCATTCCTATCTCTCCGCTTTGTCTAATATTGATTCCTTATCTATTCTCCAGTTCTTTGTATCCTTATTATTCTCTCAGTAATGCTTTTAGCTTTTGTATCATTGATTGCAGGATAATTGCTCGAATTTATTCTAACTGGTCATTGTTTTGTTCCCTTTTTTTCCAGTTATTTAGTACCGTGCTTAGTTTCCTAACTGTCTGTCTGATAATTGTTCAAATTCATTTTGACCAATTCCATTTCCCTCTTTCCTTCCTCCTTCCTCTGTTCGATCTCTATTTTCAAGTTCTCTTTTATGTTCCTTTTTTATATCATCTGTTTTCTCATTTTCATCTTTTCTTCTATCCCATGAATTTTTGTATCTCTCACTATTATATCTCTACATTAATGTTTCTCTCCTTTCTTTTGTTACATAATTCGCATGGTATTTGCTTTTATATATGGCATACTTTTTCAAGAACTGTTTTCATTGTTTTGATTAATTTTATATAGGATTTAAATGTCGTTAAATATTATATCTTGGTATGTTAAAGGTTTGGGTTCTCCTATCAAACGCCAACGAGTTTTGTCACATATTGCGAATTTGAAGGGAGATATTGCTCTTTTACAGGAAATTCATGTACCAGATACTGAAATAACTAAACTACGACGTAATTGGGTAGGCCATGTTTTTGCATCACCTGGCTCAGGAAAACGCAATGGTGTAGCTATTCTCTGCCATAAACGTTTGGATGTCCAGCTTATAAGACAAAACAATGACTCTGAGGGTAGGCTTTTCCTGATTTTGCCACCTTATTTTTTGATGAAAACGAATCTCCCCAGCTATCTACCCAACTTGTCTGGGACTCTTTTAAAGCTGCATCTAGGGATTTCATCATTTCCTTTGTTGCTCAGAAGCGGCGGGCAGCTTCTCTTTCATCTCAGGCACTTAATTTACAAATTAAAAAATTAGAACACCGCTATTACCTCACAAACAGTCAATCTACCTTAGAGGAGTTTATTAATGCCAAACTCTCTTTTAACAAACTTTCTAATAATTCGGCAAATCTATATCTACTTAAGTCTAGCGCGAAATTCTATAGTGCACAAAATAAATCAGGTAATCTTCTTGCTAAACACCTTAAAGTAAAGAAAGAGCGTACTAAAATAATTCTATCATATCTTCATCTAATACCATACTCCATAAGGACGAAGACATTCTTTTAGAATTTTCTAACTTTTACAAATGTATTTACACATCTGAATCTTTGTCTCTTTTATCAGATATTGATCAATACTTAGCCTCTCTTCCTCCACCTGACTCTTTGGATGTGGATGTCTCCTCTCTGGAATCTTATATACACACCACGGACATCCTCAAAGCTATCCAATCGCTTAAAAAGGGGAAAGCTCCAGGACCTGATGGTTTTACTATAGAATTTTACACTCATTTTTGAAATCTTCTTGTTCCCAAACTACTTAACTTATTTTTGTTTTTATCACTTCCCAGAGATCTGAAGGATCATTTCAAGAGGCTTTGATTTGTCTCCTTCCTAAAGAGGGTAAAGACCATAAATTCTGCAAAATTACAGACCCATTTCTTTAATTAGTTTGGATTATAAGATTTTTGCAAAGATTCTTGCACTTCGCCTCGATAACATTTTACCACAATTAATAGGTAAAGAACAATGTGGATTCATTAAAGGTCATCACCTCTCTGATAATACTCGGCTCTTTTTTAATGTACTTAGTAAATCTCATTCCCATAATTCTTCGTTAGCAGCTGTGGCCTTGGATTCTGAGAAAGCCTTTGATAGGGTTAATTGCCAGTTTATCTTTTCAACTCTTACTTGGTTTGGGTTTGGCCCTAAATTTCTTTCTTATATTTCCTTACTCTATTCATTTCCAAGATCATTTATTTTAGCTAATGGACTTATTTCCGCTTCTTTCCCACTTCTCAGAGGTGTCAGGCAAGGTTCTCCTCTCTCTCCCCTTTTATTTGTTTTGGCTCTAGAACCCTTCTTATCTAAAATCCGGATGAACAAAAATATTACTGGTTTTCCTTATGGTGATAAGCATCTAAAGCTCTCGGCATATGCTGATGATATTCTTTGATTTATTTCTAATCCTCAGACCTCCTTGCCAGCTTTTCTTTCAGAAGTCTCTATTTTTTCTTCAGTTTCAGGCTATAAACTTAATGTAGACAAATGCGAAATTCTTCCATTAAATAAATATTGCTTTCATGCTGATTTTGTATCTTCCTCTTTTCACTGGAGTCCTACTAAAATTAAATACTTGGGTTTATGGTTTACCCCTTCTATTAAGGATACTGTATTGCTCAATCTTAAGACTCTCCAGTCTACTTTAACTAATTTCACATCGCAATGGCACCCTTTATATTTATATTGGTGGGGTCGACTAGATTCTATAAAGATGATGTTGGTCTCTATAATCTTGTTTTTCTTGTCTAATCTTCCAGTTAACATTCCTAAATCCTGGTACAAACAATTATATGCTATTTTATCAAAATTTCTGTGGCAGAATAAAACGCCTAGGATGTCTTTCTCCAAGCTTGAATAACCTAAACAGTTAGGTGGAGTTAACTTTCCTGATTTTGCATCCTATCACGCTTCTTTCTTCCTTAAAAATTCCTTTTCGTTATTATCGCAAAATGCGACTGAGGTGTTATCTTTGCCTTTATGGTTAGAAGTTGAATCTTATTTCATTTCCCCTCTCTCATTTGATGAGTTTTTATCCTTATCTAGCATCCCCCATAAATTTTCTCTCCCCATTCTTAAGCATACTCGTCAACTCCTTCATCCTCTGATGGTAGAAGGTTTGGACGATCGAAAGCGTTTTTTGCAATCTCCAATTTGGTATAATAGCTACATTAAGATTAAAAATAGGACCCTTTTTTGGAAGGACTGGTTTGACCTGGGTCTTAAATGGATTCACCAGCTTTTTCAAGGTGATAATTGTTTGCCCTTCTCTATATTACAGTCGTGTTATTCCCTTCCTTCTTCCTCACATTCTAAATACTTATTATTAATCCCAGCTGCTCAAAGTTCTTACGATAACCTCCTCTGACTTCTTCCGTACATACCAGTTCTTCTTCTCTACAAATTTCGTTCTTGAAGATAGGCACTTCAGCTTCTCAAATTTATAATAAACTGAGGCATATTGGTCACACTCGTGACAGATCTGCAGTGGAATCTAGTTGGGAATCTGACTTAGATTCTTCCTTTCCTTCTTCGGTATGGGATAAAATTTGGACTAAAATAAGGAAATCTTCACGGGCAGCAAATACTACTCAAACGCTATTTTTCATATATAACAGACTCCTAATTACTCCAGCCAAATTACATCAGATTAATCCTCGTATTTCCTCTACTTGTTGGCCCTGTCCAGCTCCTGTAGCAGATCTTAAACATATGTTGTTTACATGCCCAGTTATTCACCAACTCTGGATTAGGGTATGGCAACAAATTAATATAGTATTTCACACACATATCCCTTTTTCTTTTTCTCATATTTTCCTGGGTAGTGTTGCTGAAATTTGGTCCTCTTCCACTTCTCTTAGTACCCTCATCATTGACTTACTTCTAGCTGTTGCTTTTCAACAAATTACAAAATCGTGGAAGAATGCTTCAAATGTTTCTTTTCAAGCCTGGTGGTATGGTGTTTGTTATAACCACAGACTAGATAGAGCCTATGTACACCCGATTACACTTGCTATTAAGCGTGACTTATTATGGCTGCCCGTTACTAATTTCTTACATTTGTCTGCTCAATCACTGCCATTACATTATTCTCCAATTACAGAAGAAGTTCCCAAGCCTCCTTAAGCTAACGCTAGTTAACCATTATTATATTATACTTTTATTTTGCAACCCATAATTAAGTTTGTAGTAATGAGCTAAGTATGACAGTTATGTTATATTGTTGAGAGATGCTTTAGCTGTTCTCATATAGGTTATATATATTCTTATGCTTCCCCTCCCCCTCTTTCCCTTCTCCCTCCTCCCTCTTCTTTCTTTTTTATTTACTGTATACAACATGGCTTCATTTTTTACTATATTATACTGTAATGTATTACTGTTTTATCTTCTGCTTATATCCAATAAACTTTTCTTAAACTCATAATACATGTATTTCATACATTTCAAAAAGCCCAATGCGTTTCGGGAAGAGTCCCTTCTTCAGGGGCTTCTTATGTTCTTAGAGACCACCTGCTGGAACAGTAAAAGCAACAATTTGTAGTGACATATTTAAAAAGGATGCCATGTTGACAGTTTACAAAGTATCAACCTTATAATATTTGTGCTTGCTCACACTATTATCCGTGCATGATGCTGGTGCTCATAATATTGAAAAGTGTGACATTAAAAGTGTGAGTCACGCCAAATAGGTAAATTATTCGAGCAGAAGTCGAAAGAGAAGATTGTCTCCCTGTGCTCTCATATATGGTGCTCACGAAAAACTTATTGTGCTGGAAAGATAGCTAGTTCCCTGAGTAGTACGAAAGAAACGCATACCCTGGGCGATGTCAGACCCAATAAAAGCAGTGCATCACGTTATTATTCTACGCGGTGAAAATAGTGTTCGGAGTTTCTATGTACGGGTGTATGGGCTAAAAAACGGTTAAAGCTAGACCAACTTCTCCGGTTACCTGCTCTGTGTAAATTGCTAAAGCTCTCTTTGTCAGTAAACTGGTGTGATGATTTAAAATCTGAAAAAACAAAGCTGATGTCAAGCGAAAGGTAAATCGGCAAAAAAGCGCTTTGTATCAGAACAATATACCGTAAGCCTACTCACAAGTTCAAAACCGCTGAAACAGTAACCAGGTAGAGGTTAGATGCCAGAGATTTCTGTAGATGTAAAAAAGTTCTATTTAGGGAAAAAAAACTTTCCAAGAAACCGTAATTCAAAAAATGTCTTAGTCTGACTTAGGTTTACCTAAAAAATACAAGTGTGACGACTAGATGTTGTTCCGTCCATGGCTGCCGTGCGTGTGCCAGCTGGTATCCGAAAAACGCCAATTACAAGAGTGCGCGCCTCCTCATTATCCATCGCGGAAATCTCATCGGGTCACGTGTTACGTAAATAACATTTTTAACTAACTTTATTGGTGTTACTAACACACTTTCACCCAAAAATAACGTTAGAACCACGTGATAACTGAATCGCGCTGCTGCGTATCAAACGTAACCAACTGTGAAGCAAAATACGACATGTCCGTGATCAGTGATTGCAAGAGTATAGAGAACGGAGAGCAAAAACACTCCAGTTGTAAACTCCATCATAGCAGGACTCAAGCGCCGGGTGGAAATGTTAGGAGTAGTACTGTGTCTAAAAAAGAATAATTGGAAGTCTATGTCAATAAAAGCTTAAATGAGAGTGGGTGCAAGCACAAATTTACAATGGGTGTATGAGCACGAAAATTCTAAGGATGCCACAACAATATATGATAGGCAATCACAGCAATGTATATATCGACATGTCTGATTTATAGAAAGCAAAGCAGTTCATAATGATCATTCAACCATTTGGGAATAATGGTGTTAAGATATTTTATCCAGAATGCCTCTCTTTGAGCCAATTTAGTGGTAATGTCTGTACTGCCATTGTGAATGATCTGTTCTAGGATGGTGAATCTTAGTTGAGGTATACTGTGTTTTGCGTCTGCCCAATGTGTTGCTAAACATGAATGTAGATTATGGTTGCGTATTCTGCTTTTATGCTCGATAATACGAGTTTTAATTTTTCGCGCAGTCCTTCCTACGTATACCAGTCCACATGGACAACGTATTGCATATATGACGCATTCAGTATTGCAATCTGCATTGTGTTTCAATTTGATGGATTTGCCTGTGTGAGGATGATGAAAGATATTCCCAAGTATAACGTTGCTACACTGCCCACAGTTAAAACATTTCCTCATGCCTTTCAGTGTTTGAGATACTTGAGTACGTATAGGTTTTAGGAGCTCTCTCAAGTTTTGGACCGTGTATGTGCAACAAGTGGTTTCCCAATGAATACATTCTGAAAGTCAGGTTCCTGTTCTATAATTTCACATCTTTTTTGGATTATATTCTTAATTTTGACAGCTTCTACCGAATGTTTTAGTACCAACGCTTCACGTTTATTTTTAGGTTTCGGTTGATTCAATAAATCTTCCCGATTCTTGGTATGTACGAGTTGTTTGGCGTTTTCCAAGATTACGGCTGGATAACCTCTTTGCCGGTATCTTGCTATTTGTTCTTGAATCAGAGTTTCAGATTCCTCCGAGTTAGACGTGATTCTTTTAATTCTGATGAATTGAGAAAACCGGCAGGTGTCTTTTCAGCGAAAACGGATGGAAACTAGAAAAATGTAGAGCGCTGTTTTTGTCTGTTGGTTTACGGTATACTGAAGTTTCTAAACCTGTGTCTGTCTATGTCTAGAAAATGAATTTTTTGTGCATCGATGTTGTGAGTGAATTGTATCCGCGGGTTACATTGATTAAGTTCATAGATGTTATTTTCAAGTTGAATGCAATTTCCCTTCCAAATAATCAAAATATCATCAATGTATCTTATGTACACGATGAGATGATCTTTCCAATGCTCTTTGTTCATGATATACTTTTCTTCAAATGCTGCCATGTACGTGTTTGCGTATGCTGGGGCCCGGGGAAAGCCCATTGAAGTTCCAGTACGTTGTTGATAAAATTTGTCTTCCCAAGAGAAATAACTATGATACAGACTAAATGACAGTAACTCCAGTAAGAAAATACCCTGATCTTGTTGCAACTGGCTGTTTAGTATACTCCATTCCACACCTTCTAGCCCCTCCCCATGTGGGATCGATGTGTATAATGATACCACATCGATGGTACATAACAGGATTTCATTGTTGAGTAGGTGCTTGATGTTGTCTAGTTTGATCAGACGGTCCGTTGTGTCCTTTACGTATGAGCTCCATGCTTGGACTAGAGGTTGTAGATGATAATCAATGTATTGGCCTATGAGTTCATGTATAGATCCGCACCCGGCAACAATGGGGCGGAATGGAGGGTTAGTTGCGTATTTATGCATTTTCTGTAGCATATACAGATGAGGCACTTGGGGGTTTGTGGATGTTAGGTAACGTTTGATGTTTTCCGTAATCACACCCTTGTTTAATGCATGGTTTAGAATTTGTTCCAGAATCTTCTCAAATTCCTTAGTGGGGTCTGATGTTAACGGAATATAGGTATCAATATCTTGTACGTGCTCCTGCACCTTGAGGTTGTAAAATGTTTTATCCACAACGACTCCCTTATCTGCTGGCTGGAATATCAAACTGGTATCCTCACTTAATGATCTTAAAATTCGTTGTTCATGTGAGTTGAGATTACTGTATTTGGATCGACCATAGTGTATGTGCTGTAAATCGTTTTTAACTAAAAGTTCAAAAGTGTCCAAACTTTTATGTGAGATAGGTGCCATGGAGTTGCTTTTGGGGCAGAATCTTTCTTGTGTCTCAATAGGTGTTGATGTAGTAGGACATGTATGGAAAGACCACCTAAGGCGCAATTTTTGCAAAAGTTTAGACAACGCAATTTCAGTCTCCAAAGCATTGGATTTGTATGTGGGTATGAAGGACAAGCCTTTGCTGAGTACTGCTGTTTCCTCTTGCTTTAAAGCTCTATGAGATATGTTCATCACTAAGTTACAGTCTTGTTGGGATTGTGCTGTGGCCTGGAAGTTTCTGTGTTTTATTTTTTACTTTTCCCCTTCTTGTTCGTTACCTCGTGGGGGATCCCCTTTGTCCGGTGGGTGGTTCGTGGCCCAACCCCGTTCTAAAAAAGACTGTTTGGCGCTTCTAGATGTGCCTTCTCCGCTATGTGCTCCTAGATGATGTGACTGTGGAACTGGTGCTGGTGGTCTCTGCTAAGATAAGTCTTGGTCATCTGTGATGCTTTCTTCAGAAGAGTTTGCTCCTGGTTTTCTAAAAAATCTCTTTTGGGCATATGCTTCTGCCCACGTGTATACTTCATTGAGTTTATAATCAATGGTATCGCGTTTAAATTTTCGCAATTTACGATCATGAACTTCCTTTGCATGTTGATCTAATCTTGTGTTGATGTCGTTAAGAGTTTTAGACCAGTCTTCTGCATTCATCTGCTTAGAAATTTCTTCTTGAAGAGTCTGGATTTCTGTGGATAATTCCCCCAAAATACTTGACAGTTCCTCAATGATCAATAGAATTAAGTCCAGTGAACATTTGTTCAGAATGGCAATCCAGCGTGCCGTAACAGATTAATTAAATTTAAATAACATAGGTTTAAGGGCGATCCGGAGTCCCCTAGGTATCCTTTTGACCTTGTGATACTCTATCAGGGTTGTGGCATGCAACCGTTGAGTTATTTATTTTCGCATGGTGTATTCAAATTGTCTTAGTAATTGTTGAACTGTTCCAGGAGTGGTGCTGAATGTTCTGGCTTCCCGTATAAGTAAATAGATGCTTTCTGCATCTTCTGATGAATATACTTTGGTGTCGGCTTGATTCCCTGTGAGATCCGCTATCTCTTTGAAAGACATAATTTGTCCGGTGCTGGTTGGTGCTAACAGGCTGTGAGTGAATATACGCAATTAAATGATGTGCCAACCACACTCCTTTTACACTTTATAAAATACATTTTTTAACTGATTCAATTGTAATCAAGATGTGCTGTTGAGATCTTGCGGTACAGCCTAAGACCTGTATAAAAGTAATACGATTTATGTGCAGAAACCAGTCTTAACTCTCTCTCAATGCACTAGTGTACAGTCCCTAAGGTTTCGAACTCTGGTAAATGACAATAAACATGTGAACCAAAATCTTTGTCTTGTTATGTCATGACTAAACAACATTTATTATCTGCATTCTTTCAATATTCATTTGCCTTTGTAGATTCCAATATGCAACTTTAAGCATAGCATATTACATCATATGCAATAAAAAGCTTTGTTCATAATACATGTATTTCATAAATTTTATTTATGGAATCTACAAAGGCAAATGAATATTGAAAGAATGCAGATAATAAATGCTGTTTAGTCATGACATAACAAGACAAAGATTTTGGTTCACATGTTTATTGTCATTTACCAGGGTTCGAAACCTTAGGGACTGTACACTAGTGCGTTGAGAGAGAGTGCAGACTGGTTTCTGCACACATATCGTATTACTTTTATACAGGTCTTAGGCTGGACCGCAAGATCTCAACAGCACATCTTGATTACAATTGAATCACTTAAAAGATTTCTTTTATAAAGTGTAAAAGGAGTGCGGTTGGCACATCAATTACCTTGCCTCGTATGCCATATTCCAAAGTATGAGTCTGTATGAGTGGGGAGTATGTTGTTTCCTCTGTGGGGAGCAGAGTAATTAACTTGGTCGAGTGAAGTGTAGGGGGGGCTGGAATCTGATTAGGGGTCTGAGCCACAGAAATGTGTCAATTCTTGAAGACCCATAAGAAGTGAATGTGGAGGTATATTATCAATGTCTGGTCATAACTATCGCCTATGCCAGTTAGCAGGAGTTTTTTCATCGCCGTATATCCCTAAAATGTATCACTTTGTTAGCGATGTATTACCAACACGTCGATAACAGGTGATAGTTCCAGGGAATGGCGGTGAAAACGCCCGCTAACTTCTGCGTGATGACGATAGTCATTTAGGCGATACCTAGCGATCGCCGCATTAGAGGCAGGAAAACTCCCTCTAAAGCGGCGATAATGGGCTTGACAACATGCCCCAGAGATGGAATTGTAACTGCCCTTCACTAAAGTAGTCTGAAGTGACCAGGCTCTCACATATTCACCCGTAAAATTATTCCAATGCATTCAAGGACAGACTCCCCTGCAAATTGCCAAATGTAAAAATATCTGTGTAATTTAATTTTAGGCAAGATTTGACAATCAATTTTTGGGGCTGAGCATCATTAGTAAAAGGGCGGGGGGTACATTATTAGTAAATTGCATCCTTTGGGCTCAAGGGAGCACACATTATCATTGGCGGATTGAAATGCAGCTTCGTGAGTGTTTTCTATCGAACAAAAAAAAGTTCTGTTTGCCAAGAGGTTGGTGTAATGTTCTGCAGCACGTGCCCACACTCGCGAAAACATCAATAGCAGCAAATCAACCCTATATCAGATATCCCAACTTTATCACTGTGGTAACTAAATTAAGAATACACCTACATATAGTTAAATTAGTTAATATGTCAATACATTTCTTGTAGATCACCAGTCACCAAGAATGTACACTATGCCAGAGGAATTGTCCAGCTCAGCAGTAATATCCAGTGTAGCACAGGACGTCATACATTGCGATTAGAAGGTAAACCCACAGTACCACGCACCTAAAGAACATTACAAATAAATATCTACTTACATCACCCACCTGCTGCTCTCCGCCCATTGGTGCATGAAGAGCCCCCAGGAAACTTTTGATCTGCGTATTTAACATTCCCCGCCATGTCAAGTGCTGATAGACGAGTTCTGGGGAAAGTGGGCTGCGATGCATCAAGTCTCCGCTCCTGAAGTCACAGAAATGAGCGGCTTTAGTGCGCAGCTCTGAGTGACAGGGGACGAATGACGCCCCCGACGTAGATTCCTCTTAACAATACCACTCCCTCAGTGAATCTACTCACAAGTCTGTGACTGACTGCAGTAGTGCATTTGAGGGCTGCAGGGAGTGAAAACCATGATGTCAGTGCATATATTAAATTCTTACTTTATTTTAACATTTGTACACAGTGCATGCCCGTGCAGGATTGGGACACTCTGCATAAAAACACCATGGGGCAGATTTACTACTTCTGGCATATCTCTGCTAATCAGCAGGGATACGCCAGATGAGTTGCGATGCATCTGCCCACCCGTGCACCACCACTGATGCGCCGCATTTACAATGCGGCGCACCGTGGAGCACGGATGGGCAGATGCGTGTCGCATCCCCCCACGGAAAGGCGGCGCATTGCTTGAGTTGCGTCGCAAGCGTGACGCAGCTCCAGCAAGGCTCGGGGTGCCCCTATCCCAAACATGCTGCGTCAATCCTAACGGCTGCTTTAAGCAGGCGCCGAGTTTTGACGCAGCATGGCCATAAAAGTGACTGAGTGAAATCTTGCAGATTTCACTCAGCCACTTTTCGGAGGCGTACCGTAACGACCCCCCCCTGTGCAGGAACGCCCACATGTGGTGCAGGGCTTTACAATGTGACGCATCTCCCTAGATGAAAAGTGACGCAACGGCGGCGCAAATCTGGCGTAAGGGGCTTGTAAATTTGCCCCACCTACATAATCGCAAACAATAAAAGAAGCTGTGCTGAAATTCATACAAACTGCAATAAGATGTAGAACTAATTAGTCTGAACATATTTGGAATGATGAGACGTTTGTAGAGGAACTCAACTCTTCAAACATTCGAGACTTTAATCTCATCTTGAAAACAACCACAACATCTAAACCTAAACCTCTTTGTACCCGGTTTCGTAGTTATTCCTGGATGAAGCAGAATAGATTCATATTTTTCATCAATCACATTCTATAAAATGGGCAGTTTCGCTGTGAGATGTTGTGATTAGCTGGCTTGCTATGGGTTTGCTTGAGAAATGACAGCATGGCATAACATCTGGGCACACGGATAGTGGACCCTTCTCCTTCTGCTATGATCTTAATTACTTGTCATTAAATAGAAGCTGAACTGCTAAGTTCCCTGTCCTGTGTTTGAGCCAGACTAATACTTTTCACAGTGCTTAATTTGTAAAAGAATAAGTGACAGGGCTCTTGCCAGGAGGCCACTGCAGCTTGCACCACACATTGCCCCTGTCATGCTGCCAATGTTAGTAACAACACAACTACTAGCCAGTACACTCCTAGAAGTGTGACAATTCAGACAATTTCAGTCCCTCAAAGTGATAAGATTAGTTTGGGCAGTAGGTAATAGTCAATTTTAATGTATATTGAATATACAAATTGACTGTTGTTGTGGTCATCTATAAATTAGAAAGACAGCGCCACCTTTCAGCAGACTGTCATGAGCCCCAGGTGTTGACAATCAAGTGCTGGTGCCAAGCACCGGAAAACGCAGGCTCAAATTAAACACTGTTGGGGATATTATCAAGGAATAGCGATAACTATCCTAGGATAGCAGCAGTTTTCTTATCACCGCCGATCCCTGAAAGTTATCGCCATGTTAGTGACCTATCACCAACACGGCGATAACTTCAGGGATCAGTGGCGAAAACGCCAGCGCGATGGCGATAGGAAAACCAGCGATAGCGGGCGTAATCTAGCGATAACCGCTTAACGATAAAAAACACGCATGCTAAGCAGCAAGTGTGGACTAGCCCATCTATCCACTACTCATATAAAAGATGTCCAAATAAAAAGGTAAATGCAGATTTGATCAGCCAGTGCCAAGTGCAGCACACAACCCCCTCTTTTCACCCAACATCCAGGATGACCAGGATGAGAGCCTGGATGCCCCTGCTGGACTTGCGTCTGGAGCCTGGAGTGGGATGTGGAGGAGCTGTGGAGTCATTGAGCCGTGGCGGGAGACATTGATGCGCGGTGATCGCCCGTACCTGGTGGTGACTTCTGGCAGGTCGCGTGGAGATACGCAGTTGACCTGTGTGAAAAGTCCATCTTGCGTACCTTGGAGCAGTTAATGGTAGAGGCGCTCCTGTGCACCAACGTAGTGAGGCCTGCATCGCATACCACAATCCACCACTACTCCGGGGTGCAGAGAGGGGATTACCAACGGTGGGTGCCGTCTCCCTGCATCACAGGCCAGATGATGTTGGGCTGGCCGCACGCTGTGGAGGGTGAGGCCCCTGTGCTATACCAAACTTGTGTGGTCTGAGCGCTGCAACTACACGCCTGAGGGAGCCCTGCTGCATCAACTGCATCGGGAGGTCCACCATCGGACTATGTGATGACTGCTGTACCCAGCCCAGTAAATTCACACCTGGCTCAGGCTCCTGCTGGCTGAGTCACATATTTGGAGAGATTGCAGTGGATTGCGCCACGGTGTCAATGTCCAGGTAAAGAGAAGGTAGGACCCGTAGCGCAGGAGGGCTGAGGGGGGATTCACTCATGCCTATCACACATAGATGATGCACCCCCAGATGTGGCTCCACTGCTATAGTGGAAGAGCGTTGCCCCACCGCCTCATGCAGTGCAGAAGGGAAACAATCATCACATGATGATAACTCAATCAATCTATCAATCAGGGGAATTGTAAGAGCGCTACTCACCCGTGAGGGTCTCAAGGTGCTGAGGGGGTGCACAGATCCGTTAGCCAAAGGTCTTGAGGGTCTTCCTGAAGGTGTTCAAAGAGGGGGCACGTCTGATGTCTGCCGCTAGTTCGTTCCAGGTCTTGGAAGCAATGTGGGAGAAGGATCTTCAGCCTGCATTGGCTCTGTGGATGCGTGGGGTTTCGGACAGTGCGAGTTTGGAAGATCGGATGTTTCTTTTGTGTACTCGGAAGTTGATTCTGTCGTTGATATACTTGGTTACGCTGTTGTGTAGGCATTTGTAGGTGTGAGTGAGGATTTTGAAGTGAGTGTTTTCTCCACGGGGAGCCAGTGGAGTCTACGTAGGTGTTGGCTGATGTATTTGTGCAGGGGATGCCGAGGGCGAGTCTGGCGGTGGTGTTCTGTAATGTCTGGAGTTTGCAGAGTAGGGACTTGTAAATGCCGGAATAGAGTGTGTTTCATTAGTCCAGTCTGCTGGTGATGAGTGCATGGGTGACTGTCTTCCCTGACCCCGGGGGGATCCATTTGAAGGTCTTGCGGAGGATGTGGAGGGTGTTGAAGCAGCTGGAGGTGAAGGTGTAGACCTGTCAGTTAATGGTGGGGGATGAGTCGAGTACGATGCAGAGGATTTTGGCATCGTCCGAGGGGTAGGTCGGCTAACAGGTGTTGTCTCATGCTGAAGGGGGGGTTCCAAGGACGAGGACTTCTGTTGTCTCGGCGTTGAGCTTCAGGCAGCTGTTGCTCATCCAGACTTTGACGTCATGCATTCCTCTCTGTAAGATGAGTCTGGCAGTGGTGGTGTCTTTGGTGAGGGAGAGGATGAGCTGGGTGTCATCAGCATAGGATACGATGTTGAGGCCGTGTTGTCGGACAATGACGGCGAGGGGGCCATGTGGATGTTGAAGAGGGTTGGGCTCAGAGATGACCCCTGTGTAACTCCGCTGGTGATTTACGTGGGATCGGAGAGGACGGGTGGCAGTCTGATCCTTTGGCTTCTTCCGGGGAGGAATGATCGGATTCAGTCTAGGGCTGTTCCTTGTATGCTGGCATCATGTAGTCTGGCGACTAGTGTGCGTTGGGGGACGGTGTCGAAGGCCGCTGACAGGTCGAGTAGGATAAGGGGTGCGGAGTGGCCTTGGTCCAGGAGGTTGCGGATGCCATCTGTGACGGCGAGTAGGGTGTCCTCATTGCTGTGGTTGCTTTGCAATCCAGATTGGGACGGGTCGAGGATGGCGTTGTTTTCAATGAATCGTGTCAGTTCCCTGTTGACTGTTTACTCTGCAAAGGAGAGGAGCGAGATGGGCCGGTAGTTCTTGAGGTCAGTGGGGTCAGCTGTGGGCTTTTTGAGCAGGGGCCTGACTTATGCACGCTTCCAGACGTCTGGGTAGGGGCTTGTTCTGAAGGTGGTGTTGACGGTGCATTGTAGTTCATGTGCGCTGGTGGATGCGGCTCTGTGGTAGATGTGAGGAGGGCAGGGGTCAGTGGGGGTCCCTGAGTGGATGCCTTTCCATGGGTGAGGTGGTGTTGTCGGCTGTGACCGGCGTCCAGGTGGAGATGGAGGGCAGGCTGGTGTGTCTGATGGATCTTCTGCAATGTTGTCGTAGAGTATTTTGATCTTGAGGAGGAAGTAGGTTCCACACTTATCGCAGAGGTCTTGGGATGGGGTGATGTCTGTGGCTTTGCTGCGTGGGTTGTTGAATTCATGAATGACACTGAAGAGCTGCTTGGAGTTGGTGGAGTTTTCGAGGAGTGTGTCGTGGATGAAGTCCCTCTTGGTGGTCCTGATTTGGTTGTGGTAGTCCATCATGGCATCCTTGTAGGTGGTGTAGATTTTGGGTGTCTTGGTGTTTCTCCAGTTCTTCTCCAGGCGTCTGCAGGTGCGTCTTGCTTCTTGGAGATCGGTGATGAACCAGACGGCTTTCCTGGGGTGCTGTTTGTCAGGGTTGCGTAGTGGGGTGAGCTTGTATGTGCAGCTGGAGATCCAAGTGTGGAGTTCTCTGGCTGTGACAATGGTGTTGGGTGCCCAGGTGTGGTTGTCTCGGGTGAGCGTGGAGTTGAGTTGCTCGTCGGTAACCTTGCTCCAGTTCCTCCATGGTGTGCGTGGGTCTGGTTTGGGTGCCTTGTGTTTGTCAACGGCGAAGTGTATGCAGTGGAGGTCAGCCCATGGCATTTGCATTGTGTGGCTGAAGTGAACGCTGTTTCCTGCCACAAAGATGGGGTCGAGGGCGTTGCCTGCTCTGTGGGTCTGTGTGGTGATGAGTTGTTTTAGTCCTATGTTGGCGAGGTTGTCACAAAGGATGTTGGAGTTGGGGTCGCTGGGGTTGTCGAGGTGGAAGTTCAGGTCTCCAATGAGTATGTTGTTCATCGAGGTGATGGCATGGGGTGCGATGAAGTGAGTGATGGTGGTGGCGAACGGTGTCCGGGGGCCGGGGGGTCTGTAGACAAGGGCTCCTGTGAGTGTGGAGTTGGGGCTGGTCTGGATCTGCAAGTGCAGGTGTTTGGCAGAGGGGAAGGTTTCGCTGGAGGTGTTGAGGAGGGGGGTGCTCTTGTGGGCGATGGCGAGGCCCCCTCCCGGGTGGTTGGGGAGGTCCTTTCTCTGGATCTTGTATCTGTCCGGGGTGGCGGTGTCGATGTTGGGGGCGAAGGAGGTGTTGGTCCAAGTCTCTGTGAAGATGCCATTGTCGGGTGAGAGAGAGTTGAGTAGGTTACAAATTTCCACAGCGTGTTTGTGCATGGAGCGCACGTTGAGGAGGATGCATCTTAGGGTATCGCCGGTGCTGGCTTCGGCTGTGTTGGAGTCCGGGGTGGTGGTTAAAGTCTGCCGACAGTGGAAGCCGGAGAACTGGCCCTGGGTCATGTTTGGTGAGGCATGGTGGCAGTCTTTGACTTTTTGAGGGTTGAGTGCGTGGAGGGTCGCTGTGCTGTAGCAGTTGGGGCCCGAGATCCAGGGTTCCTGGCGCTGGTTGCAGTCGGGTCACGGACGGCTGCAGATGGGTTTTCCTTAGGCGTGCCTTCTGCGTGCCAGCAGCGCACGTCCCCTGCCCATCCGCACAGCGTCACCATTTAATAGGGGAGGGAGGAGGAGCAATCAGCTGGGAGGTGGCAATGGACGAGGACAGGGGTGCGGGCCACAGGGGCAACAGTGGCAGGAAGCGGGAAGTGCAAGCTTCAAGAAGCCCAAAAAAAACATCAAAAGTTAAAAACAAGGGATAACAAACTGATGTAATCATGCTATGTATCCTCAGGGGTTGGGAGGGTGGGTAGGACTGCTCCAAACACAGAGCAGGGCATGGACGGATTGGCATGCCCACTCAAGTGCGCAATGACTGTTTGGTCGGCCCACTCAGGCAACCCAAAGCAGTCATGCGCACTTCCCTGTTCGCAATGAAGGCTGCATTGCAGCCTGCATGGAGAATATGGCCAGCCCTCCGGCCCCTGGCTGCATGACTTGTCCCATTGCCAATTACCAATCCCACGGCGGGAGCCTGGCTGCCTACTTCTTTTTCCTGGAAGCAGAAGCAGGAGAGCAGGAGCTCCAAAGACACGGGACACACCTTTGAGGTAAGAATTCCCTCAATAATTTTTTAACAACACGCGCTGACACACACAACCTCACGTCCACGCACCATCCAGTGTTATTTCCGGTGTTTCCCACCTCAAAGCTGTCCACCCACCGCAGTTCTCAATGTTGGCCGCTGTGCACCCATGCACAGCGGGAGTACCACTCGTGTGCCGAAGGCAAATACGTAGTTGCGACGCATGGCATCACCTCACATTCCAGTGTTATTTCCGGTGTTTCCCACCTCAAAGCTGTCCACCCACCGCAGTTCTCAATGTTGGCCGCTGTGCACCAATGCACAGCGGGAGTACCACTCGTGTGCCGAAGGCAAATACATAGTTGCGACGCATGGCATCACCTCACATTCCATTCCAAAGCATACTGATACAAGGCACATTGCAACAGTAGAGTGGGTGTTGCATAGTGGAGACATAAAGATCACTGTTTCCACTTCAGTGAGTGCAACCCATTGACTTATAATTAATTTAATAAATTATATTGTGTAGATATTTTTAAATAGAGAAAGACAATATGGTCACTCTTTACAAAGCAATATATATACAATATACAGTACAAAAGGAAAAGACAAAATCCATACTTGCTCAAATCATATTCAATCCATCAAAAAAAGAAGGAACATAAATGACAATACTATTGTGATAATCAGTGTCTTAAACATCTATTCAGTCAAATAAAATAAAAGAAATAAAAATATTGAAAAAAATGAAACAATAAAGATGAAAGAGGAGAAAGTTTTCATAGTGAGAAAGAGTCAAAAGCTAATAGTGATCAAAGGCCAGTCCAATATTAAAAGTGCCTTATACATGATTTCATTTTGACAATATGCATACCAGATCTCATCATTCATTATAGATTCCATGCTAATTAATCTTATTTAGAGAGGAAAATTAGTATTTAGACTTTCCGCCATAGGATATGTAATCAAACTTACAATAGTGTGCAGAGCTTCACATGATTTGACTAAGATTCTCAAAGTTATTTGGGGGCATATTTTCAAGACAGTCGATAACATTATCGCCGCTTTAGCGGCAGAAAACTACCGCTAAAACGGGGATAATGGGCTTGATAATATGCTCTATGGAACTCCAATTGAAGCCAATGTTAGATGTCCTTCACATCTAACATGGGCTTCAATTGGAATTCCATAGAGCATATTGTCAAGCCCATTATCGCCGTTTTATCGGCAGTTTTCTGCCGCTAAAGCGGCGATAATTTTATCGCCTGTCTTGATAATATGCCCCTTGGTGACTTATAGGGCAGCTGTAAAAACAATATAAAGACTCTTTTTTAGAGAGAATTCATTTTATCATTTATTATTGGACACAAAAAAACATTTTAGGGTTGAAAAATATATTGCTATACTTACTAGAAAGATATAGGGCATAGAGATTTCTACAGTGTACATAATATTCAAAGATTTTCAGTATAACGTCTCATGTGCTGGAGGATCAACAGAATAGTGGATATTTTTTTCTCCTTTTTCTTTCTCCCCTCCTTTCTACGAACAGACAATATGAACAACTATATAAGCAAAATACCTCAGTGTGTTTTATATAGCGCATGCTGTCTTAACATGTAATAACGCACGTTCTAGGAAAGGAACTTACTAAGACTATAGATGTAATCACCAGCTACCACTGTCTTTGGGTAGATCTTGATACAAGATGCCGCATAAAAAGTATTTTTTTTTTTTTTTCTTCCCTTTCTCCTTCTTCTTATGGATAACCCGTATATATAACTATGGAGGAAAAATATAACTCTAAATATCATATGTGGCAGGTTCTTCCCTACCATTAACATTGCAGATAGAATAGCAATGCTTATTTTAAACATACTAAAGTTGTCATATATCAAGCGAGTATCTATTATTGTTTAAAACAGCTACTCTAGAGATGAAAAACGTCAATTATATGGTGTCTATGCATGAAGCATTTAAATTCTCCACGTAAGTATGCCGGTGTCAAAAAAACTCGATAATATGTAATTCACTTACTTTGAATGTCTATAAATATGGCTCAACAGTATATTGCTTGGTTTAGTAAATAATCGTATTCTTGTTTTGATGGTACCATAATGCGTTCATAGGTATCTATAAGGAGAGAATTTATAAATAATATAATTAACTTGCATGACGTCGAAATCTTCATGCATCTTATTACTAAACTATTCAGTGCTAACAGGATCTAGCCTCGATATACGACCGTACCTTGTTTCCTTGTTCATGGATGATGGAGATCTCGACCGGAGCTTCCGCGTTGTTTAAACGCGAACCGCCATACTAAGAACGCTCCATATCTAGAGGCCTTTTATTTATATTAGATAATTGTTGCGCGTGCAAACATTAGTTAATTGGACCAACCTCTGCTACAATGCGGACTTCCCCTTCACCATCACTGGCGGCTGAAGTATCACCCGTAAGGAGCACCCTGACCATCAAGGAGGAGGCATTGCCATCACCTACAGAGGCACACTCTGACTGACAATGCACTCTAATGTGCCAAGGGTGACCATGGACCACGTCACTTCCCAGATCTGAACCAAGCCCAAGAAAATTCTCTGTGGCACCCTCATGTGCTGGCCCCCCCAGGCCATGCCCCCCCATTCTCCAATGCCATTGTAGATCTCAATGCACCCCAGCGTCTCCCATCCACCAGCAACATGCGACTCGGTGTACTCAAGTTCCACCTGGACAACCCCAGTGAACAGAGCACCACCCCCTCCTGGGGAGGGTCACTGACATCAGACGCAAGCAGCAAGTTACCTCATCAGGCCACATAGCAGGATGCACGGTCAAACACGTCACCTCCGCCAGCGGGTACTTCAACTACAGCCACAACACCGGACTCTCCTGGACCGACCATCATTGGTAACATCACGTCTTCACCTTGCCCACCGGACGCCACCGCCATCATCGCACCCCCTCGCAGCTGGATCAAGGCCAACGAAGAACATCTCGTCAACTCCCTCCACACCATCACTCCGCCAACATTTGCAAACGATGACACTGCTGCGTGCAACTGCCACCGATGGCTCTCTAACAGCATCAACATTAGGGCACCCCTCCTGAACAACACTGCGTCAGTACCTTCCGCCACTGGGATAGGCTGGCCCCATGCATTGCTGAAGTTGCGTCATGGTTGTGACACGACTGCAGCAATGCTTGACTTAAGCGCCAGAAGATACGTCAGGATTCCTGATGTATCTGTGATTACTTGAGTCATGGAGTGCTGTCCAGTGATTACAGCGCATCCATGCTGTCGCAAGAAGGTCGTAGTGAGAAGTGTTGCAATGCTGTCTTGTCGCAGCTCAGCAACACTTTTCATGACTGGGGCACAGGTATGCGCATCTTATTGATTGTGCGCATTCCTGCACTGTAGTTTTGTCACAAGGCAGCGCTGCAACATTGCTTGCAGCGCAGGCCAGCGTCAAAACCTGCAGAGATATGGGCCCAAGTTTTATCACCATTTTTAAGAACAGCTATTTTCTGGTCTTAAGTAACTGGCTCTAACTGCTGTTAGAGCCAGATTTTTGGCTCTTCAGAATTTCAAGAAGCCCCTTGATAATATGGAGTAGTGGTGTTTGCGTGCCTTTTTGCATGGAAACGCCTACTTTGCATGTAATTAGCGATAAATATCGCTAACATGCTTTGAGATAAAAAAACGTGCCGCTATCGCCCAAAAACTCACGCAAAGGCCCGTTTGCTGCAGATTGCCAATAGTGAGATAAAATTATCGCGGTTTTAGCGGCAAAAAAGTGCACTAAGCGGCGATAGGCCCTTGATAATTTGACCCGTGGTGTGTTCGGAACTGTAAATTCAAACTCGCCATGCATGTGGTCCCTCAGTTTAACAATTTGCTGGATTGTGTATGCCTAAGTGGAGTGAAATTGCACTTTTGAGCAGATTTTGCTTATGTGTACGTTGTAGTGAAAGCAATACAGATTTTCCTGTAAGCCCTATATATCGACACTGTGAATGCCCACGAATATTATAAGGCCTAAACCAGGTCAGCATCTATTCCAGCAGAGTCCCTTCTGAACCAGACTACCTGTGTGCAATTTCCGGCTGCACACAACAGTAGTCTCACATGCTCAGCCAGCCAATTATCCTACTGTACAGCAGTGACCTTATATTAAAAAGGTGGACACTGGCGGCTACCACGCTCAGTATAGTTACTGTGCACTTATTGTGAGAGAGTTCAGGTAGTGGGACTCATGCACAGTAAAGGTCTAAAAACCAGGTAGTCAAAAGCAAAAAGTACTGAACTAGGGGGCATATTATCAAGACAGGCGATAAAATTATCGCCGCTTTAGCGGCAGAAAACTGCTGCTACAACGGCGATAATGGGCTTGATAATATTGTCTATGGAATTCCAATAGAAGCCCATGTTAAATGTGAAGGACGTCTAACATGGGCTTCAATTGGAATTTCATAGAGCATATTATCAAGCCCATTATCGCCGTTTTAGCGGCAGTTTTCTGCCACTAAAGCGGCGATAATTTAATCGCCTGTCTTGATAATGTGCCTCTAAATAAGCAAAACCCAGTGCTAAACCACATAAAAGATGTTGATGCAAATGCCATTTTAGCAGAGCACATTCTCCCAGCATGAAAATCATATTTTGCTTGCTGTGTATTATTTCCAGTGTTTACATCGAAAAAATGGAAATGTTGGCAAAGTTAGATAAATTCCCCAGGTGACATTGCAGATTATTAAGTGAAAAAATGGGCACATGCAAAAAAGATACAGTTATGTAGTGGAAAAGGGTACATTTTCCCAAGTGAGAACATGTCAGGGATGCACAATCAAAGGGTCTTGCCTGTGGGGCTGCTCCCTACACCAGGTGCAGGCGGCGAACTTTGCATGCTCTAACCCAATGACTTTACTTTTCGAAGTGCCTCTTTGTGGAATATATGATGTTACTTAGCATACTGTTACCCCGCAGGTATTTACTTCGCAAATACCTTTACTACGCATGATTTTAGTGTGCATGCTTTTACTTCGCAAATATATACAAATACATAAAAAATGCTTTTACTTCACAGTTAATTATTACGCATACCGTTACAATGCATTATTGGTACTTTAAAACTAAAAATTAATTGTAATAGTAACCTATTGCCTGGTACGCAACCTGAACTCTAAAAATACCCCCTACACCCAAAAACCCCATCTCATCCTGACCCCTAAAAATACCCCAGCACCCCAAAACCTAAACACACCCTGAATCCTAAAATTACCCCCTAAACCCCTAACCCCTAACCCATCCTGACACCTAAAATGACCCCAGTCCCCAGAACCTAAACGCACCCTGAACCCCAAAAATACCCCATGCCCCCCAAAACCCTAACCAAATCTGACCCCTAAAATTACCCCAGCACCCCAAAACCTAAATGCACCCTGAACCCCAAAAATACCCCAGCACCCCAAAACCTTAAACGCACCCTGAACCCTCAACCATCAAAATACCCCATGATACCCCAAAACCCTAAAACCACAACCCACCCTGACACCTAAAATCACCCCAGCACCCCAAAACCTAAACGCACCCTGAACCACAAAAATACCCCTAAACCTATAAAGGCACCCTGAACCCTAAAATTACCCCCTACACCCCAAAACCCTAACCCACCCTGACACCTAAATGCACCCTGAACCCCAAAAATACCCTAGCACCCCAAAACCTTACGTGCACCATGAAACCTCAAAATACCCCATGCACCCTAAAACCCTAACCCAGCCTGACACCTAAAATTACCCCAGCACCCCAAAACCTAAATGCACCCTGAACTCCAAAAATACCCCAGCACCTCAAAACCTTAAATCCACCCTGAACTCTAAAAATACCCCCTACACACCAAAACCCTAACCCATCCTGACACCTAAAATTACCCCAGTCCCCAGAACCTAAACGCACCCTGAACCCCAAAAATACCCCAGCACCCCAAAACTTTAAACGCATGCTGGACCCTCAAAATACCCCATGCCCCCCAAAACCCTAACCAAATCTGACCCCTAAAATTACCGCAGCACCCCAAAACCTAAATGCACCCTGAACCCCAAAAATACCACAGCACCCCAAAACCTTAAACGCACCCTGAACCCTCAACCCTCAAAATACCCCATGATACCCCAAAACCCTAAAACCACAACCCACCCTGACACCTAAAACTACCCCAGCACCCCAAAACCTAAATGCACCCTGAACTCCAAAAATACCCCAGCACCTCAAAACCTTAAATCCACCCTGAACCCTAACCAAAACTTTAAACGCATGCTGGACCCTCAAAATACCCCATGCCCCCCAAAACCCTAACCAACTCTGACCCCTAAAATTACCCCAGCACACCAAAACCTAAATTCACCCTGAACCTCAAAAATACCCCAGCACCCCAAAACCTTAAATGCACCCTGAACCCTAAAAATACCCCCTACACCCCAAAACCCTAACCCACTCTGACCCCTAAAAATACCCCTGTACCCCTAAACTTTAATTTGCACAGTAACTCCATTATGCGTAGTAAGTGCATGCTAAGTAATGGAACATGCGTAGTAAATGCATGCTAAGTAAATACATGCTAAGTAATGGCATCTGCGAACTAAAATATGCATAGTAATGATCATACGAAGTAATGACCGCGTAGTAAAGGTAGAATACCCTCCTGGTGACCTGAGCTTGGGACTGAGCTTTGGAGTCCCTCTAGGAGTTTTTTTTTCAGGAACTCTCTATGGTCTGAGCTGTGAGCTTCTTGTCCCCTTCCCTTTGAATATTTTCCTGGGTGTTGGACTTGGAACCAACTGGCCATTGCTAAGTATGTACTTGTCTCGTCCATGCCACAAATGAACATTTTTTGGGCTGTGGCCATCTCTAACAGTGGACACAGTGTTTTGCAGAAGACGATGCAGTCATTAGTAATTAACATATGTGTGGGTGATAGGGTGCCAGTCAGAAATTCCACTGCAATATTACCTGTTACGTTACAGCGAGCAACTGTAAAGTTTTCATATTTATTATTATTTTTAAGGCATGAATAATTATTTGTTTTCCTTTCTTAGATTTCAGTTAACAATCTGGCCTATTCTAATATGCAGCATGACTTTCTGTCAAACTGTATTTTGTTTCCAAACTTTTCCTAATTTCTGCCTCATCTACTTAATTCAGTATCTGCGCACGCTGCACACACCCTTATGTTTACTGTTTATATTCCCATCTGTTTCCACAGCCTAATTCCTCCTGTTTTCTCTATTTTTTCCATCTTCTCCTTTTTTTCTGGTGTCGCATCATCATCCTCTCCCTTCACCAGCATACATTTCTCCTTTCCATTCCCTTCTTAATTTCTATAAATCCTTTCCCCATTATAACATGTTTTATATTGTTGCATTTTGAGTATTTGATTTTTAAAATATAGAAGCATACCTTTCAAACTGATTCTTGTGGCTAGCAATTAATTCAGATTTGTTAAGGCTTTTTTATTGCATAAGATATTACAGTTGGTAGTGACATTACTATATCAGTGACTTGGGGCCAGATGTATGACACTTTTTTACAGCCGCAAACCGGAGAGCTTCCCGTTTGCAACTGCAAAAAAGGGTAATGGCATGTACAAATGCTATTTTGAGAGTCACTGACTCGCAAAATAGCATGTGCGACTCTCGCTATTAGGAAGGGGTGTCCCTTCCTAATAGCGAGTCACCACGCTATGTACAGTTGTTTTGCGACCGCATTTGCGGCCGCAACACACTCTCTGTTTTACACCTACTCCAAGTGGGTGGTAAACCACTCGCGAACAGAAAGGGGTCCCAAGAGGACCCCTTCCCTTTGTGAGTATGTGAGAAAATATTTTTAAGAGCAGGCAGTGGTGCCTGCCCTTAACAAAATGAAACTGAAAAAATTTAAATTATCTTTTTTAAATGCATCCCATTTTCCTTTAAGGAAAACGGGCTGCATTTTTTTGAAAAAAAAAGACTGCCTTCTTTAAAAGCAGTCCCAGAAATGGTAGTCTGCTGACCCCAGCAGGCCACCATCCCTGGGAGTGCTAGCCATTCCTAATAGGGTCGCAAATTGCGTCAGCCTCATTAATATTCATGAGAATGCAATTAGCGACCCCATTAGGAATTGCTAACAGTGTCAAAGACCCCCGGCTGTGTCGGCCTGGAAAGAACACATGGATTGGTGCATGTTCCGAGAAAAGGTGGTGTATGTGGCGAGGGGTAAGCCTGGGACATGGGTGAAAGTATGGGGCCCCTGGAACGCCTACCGCGGGGGTATCTGCGCGCCACCACTGCTGCCTGCTGCCTCACCAGCACCGTCCCCTTAGCTGACTCCTTTCCCCAGCCCCGGGCACAGGGTTCCCCCAGTCCTCGATCTGTTCCCCTTCCCCTCTTTAGACTCCTGTGGATGGCTGGGGTCCCCCATTTGGGGAGCACGTGCTGTTACTTTCGATTGCGGGTTGCCTTGCGGGTGTGGTTTTTCGTGTTGTTTGTATAAAATGAAACCGTATTGTGGGGTCAGAGTGATGTGGCCCACGACGTTGATATCTCCTGATTTTGCTTCTCTGCAATGCCAAGTGTTTTTGAACGTATGTCATATGCTCCTGTCATTCTAGCGGCCGGCCGGAAGGTTGTAGGCCCATACTTGTATATTCTTGAGATTGCAATAAACGGTTTCAAAAAAAAAAAAAAAAAACAGTGTCAAAGACACTGTTATACATCGCAATTTGCGAGTCACAAATCGCGAGTCACAAATGCGACGCAATTTGCGAGTCGCAAGTTGGTAGGTTGTACATCTGGCCCTTGTTTCCTAGAACCTGCTGATGCAGATATTTAGGGATAGGGTCAAGAAGAACATTGTAAAGAGGAGGAAGAGTAATGGGCTGCTGAGATAAAGAGAAAGTTAGGGCCCACTCCTTTCTCAACAACAACTGCTGCATTTGTTATGTTTTGCTTCATGTAAATTTGAGAGTGCCCACCTTCCCATCAGTCAGTAGCAGTATTTGTGAACTGCCCTACAATGCACACTTAGGGGCTGATTACGATGACGGATGGACTTCAGTCTGTCTACCATTGTATCATGCCCGACATGCTGTTGGTGGTCCATATTAGGCATTACAATGTGACAGCCACCATGGCGGTCACAATGCCTATATTTTACATTGCTGCAGGTGCTGCTGGCTGCAGCACCCGCTGCAGTGTAAAATCAGAACATGTTACATATCCCAGTACATGCATATGTAGGGGGACACCATAGGTGCCCCCTGTTAGAAACTGAATTTCTGGTTGGCTAGAGCTTGCGCCTAGGCCAGGCAGAAACCACCACTCTAGTCAGGGCAAGGGCGTTACACGCTGAAGATAACCCCTGCTCACCCCCTTGGTAGCTTGGCTCGAGCAGACAGGCTCATCTCAGAGGCAATGTGTAAAGCGTTTGCGCAATACACACACAGCAGCAACACACTAGGCACACCACAAAAGGAACTCTACACAAGGTTATATATAAAAATAGCCTTTGTATTATCATAAACAAATTAGAATAGTAATCACACAATATACGCTGTGCCAACTGGCACTAGGCAATATTTACAGGGGATTATATACACATGACAGGACCAATTGGGCCATTGTCAGAACCATCACAAAGTAAAAATAGTAACTTTTGAACACAACCAGTAATTACTGGCAAACACTGTTCTCAGTATTATATCCTGCAACATAAATCATAATATGCAATCAGTATCACATCAGGCGTAAAATACATTTTGCGCCAACCTTATAAGACTAAACATATTAGACCATAACCTCCCAATCATAAATCAGATTAGAAGCATAAATCACAGTAGAGTATAACCTCAAACATAAACACAGTATGCAAAACCTCAAAATCATAAATCACATTAGATGCATAAATCACAGTAGAGAATAACCTCAAACATAAACACTGTATGCAAAACCTCATAGTCATAAACCACATTAGAGGCATAAATCATGGTGTGTAAATAGCATTCTCTGCACACCCCATAAATCACATTAGGCATCTGCATCACATTAGCATAAACACCAGAAGCATAAATCATATTACGGCCTTGCACCCTACCAATCATGAAACTAACCCCCTGACCAACTGGCCTTCTCACAGGGCTCAAATGCCCTATGTCCATATTGTCAGGGCTTGGGCTGCCAATGCAGCAACATCAGAAGTGCGCAATTGCGCAGGCCTAAACGTGGCAGCTGTCACTAATTGCTGTGCAGCTGTGAAGGTACTGGTCACACTGGCACTTACTGTGCCCTCGAAACCAATGTGCCCAACTGTTGCAGCTGCCCACTCTTGTGCGGCACAGCTAGGGACAACAAAACAGCCCCTGCTCTGGGTCTCCAAACAAATCTGCGCAATGTTGCAGCTGCCCTCTATCAGGCGGGGCAGCTGTGGAAAATGACCTGAGCCCCACTCTGGGACTCGTAACACAAGAATTGCCCAATCGTTGCAGCTGCCCTCTATCAGGTGGGGCAGCTGTGAGAAATACCTCAAGGAGAAGGCAAGGGCACTACTGTGCCCTTTGGACCCCCACGGGGCCCTGAAACCCAATGTGGCCACATAGGGCAGGCACCAACAATGTGCCCACGATACGCCCCCCCCATCACGGTTACCACTGAGCCCCCACACACCGGCTCCCGGGACAGGACTCTGTGGTGTCGACCGGCCACCACTCATCAACGCTGCTCACTGGGGCTGCTCAGGGACTTCAGAATGGAGCCTGCGATTTCACCCGGGCCCTCTCCTGGAGCTCGGGACTTCTCTGCTCAGATGCACGGGGCTCTCCCATGCTCACGGGAGCCCCATTCAGACTTCCGGCAGCCCGGTGTTAGGCCCCACCCACAACCAGGCAAGGCCGCCTGGCTTCCAGGTCACGCTAAGTAGCGGCCCAGAGAAAATTTCTTTGGCAGCTTCTCTCCTCACTCGGGCGAAATGCAGGGTGGTCATCCGCTCGTACACAAATCAGCAATGTGGGGTGGGCACCCGCAAACAACGAGGCAATGCAGGGTGGGCACCTGCCTGAAAATACGAGCCTAAAGTGGGGTGGGCACCCGCTCGAAAGCACCACAATACGGGGTGGGCACCCGCCGAAGAAAAGGCATAAGCGGGGTGGGCACCCGCAATTTCAATATTTATAAAGCGGGGTAGGCACCCACTCTGCGTACTACGACTGCGGGTGGGCACCCGCTCCAGGCAGCATTACGGGGGAATCCCTACGATGGGGACTCCCTCTAGAAAGATGGGCAGCTCAGCTCTGCACAGCCCACGTGCTCCTCTTCTTTGGGGAAATACAGCAAAGCGCTCACGAGGCACTAGGAGCAAGATTTCTGGATTTAAAAATAATATGTCCAAGCAAAAGTTCTTCTAGGCCCATGGGAGGCCAGCACACAGGGCCCTCCAGCAGGGAGGGAGGTAAGCCCCCATGGCGGTTCCTCCTGGGCCCCAGCAGCAGCAAGCCCCAGAAAGTCAGGAACAGCACACAAACATGGGCTCACAGCCCCTTTAGTTATACTCCTTTTCTCCTTTGTCTGCAGTGCAGGGCTTGGGGGAACCAGATGCAACTGGTTCCGGGGGTAATTGGAGCACTTTGTTTACAAGGCTCCTCTTCCCCTTTGTCAGGTGGGGTCTCGGTGATCAGACTCACCACAGGGGACGGAGCCAGCATTGTACATGCTGGGCACAGATCTATTCAGGGGATTACTCCTCCCACTACTCCCAATGCAGATGTCCCATTCATCCTAGTGCTGACTCACCCTGCCTCACACACCTCCCAGCTCCTGTCACTCAAAAGCCAGACATGCAATTCACATCAGGCAGGCAGACACATAGCACACAGAAATGCCAACTTCTAAAAGTGGTATTTATAAAATAGTTATAAATATGCTCACACCATTGCGCAGCATTTATTATGACAATTCCAAATATACTAATCTTGTCCACGCTGCTCCTCCCATATCATTAATTACTACTGAAACACTTATCCGGGAATCCCCAATGCATTGCTATGGGAGAGCAGCCCCACAGTAGTGAGAAACCAAAATGGCTTTTTGTCACTATCAGGACATGTCACACACTTAAGGTACATGTCCTATCGTTTACCTACAATGCACCCTGCCCATATGGCTAGCTAGGGCCTACCTTAGGGGTGATGGATATGCAGGAAAAGGAGGGTTACCGACATGGCACACACTTTAGGTGTCACGTCACAGCGGCAGTGACACTGCGCGCAATGTCCCTGCGATGGCAGAGGCCTGAGATAGGTTTGCAAGGCTACTTTGGTGGGTGGCACAATCAGCGCTGCAAGCCCACCAGTAGCATTTAATTTACCAGCCCTGGGTATATGAGATACCACTTTACAGGGGACTGACAGGTAAATTAAATGTGCCAAACAGGTGTAGACCAATCTAATCAAATGTAAAAGAGAGAGCGCACGCACTTTACACTGGACAGCAGTGCTAAAGTGCCTTGAGGCCTAAAACCACCAACACCATGTCAGAGAAAAGGCTAGGAGAAAGGCAAAAAGTTTAGGGATGACCCTGCAAAAAGGGCCAAGTCCAACACCCCCCAACACCCACAACCAAGGGCCAGGGGGAAACGACTGGCGGAAAGGGACATCGTAATCCCTACGGTGATTCCTGGCAGGCACCGGCAGCATTGTAGGGACTAGGGCTCAAGGGGCCTGTCGGATGCTTGTTGGTCAGTCTTTGCGATTCATAATATGGTGGGCAGTAAAGTTGGTTACGATGGCAGGGAGACCGCCACCGACAGCCTTTCTGTGGCGGTGTCCCGGCCATTGTAATCAGCCCCCTAGTTACCATTCCCCACTTAGAAGGAATGCTACATACAACCAATACAGGAGATGTGTTTATATTATGTGTTCTGTGAAGTCCTTTCCAACCCTAAACCCAATCACTCCCTTCCTCAATTTCTTTCTGAGCAAAATTGCCTTGTTGGGAATGTCCCCCAAGACTTACTTTGATACAACTTCCTAACAGGTCCTATGGAAAACAAGGTTCTTCTTATTCAGAAAGCAGCAGGCAGAGCAACGTAGAAGGATTCTCATTTTGCAACAAGAAACATAGGTAAAAACTGAGTGAGTGGAGAATCCAAGACAAAGAGCTTCAGAGATCAACTATAGGAAAGTAAGCGTAATAAAAATAAAGCCACAGAAAGAGGTATCTTCAGTAGATCCTCAGGTAGGTTGACTCAGAATGGGAAGCAGATTTTGGAAAAAAATGCACACTATTTTTCCTTGGCATACCATTGTTCTAATTTATTCTCTGCAATATGATGTATTTTTCTGGTCTAGGTAAGGAGGAAGGTATGGGCAAATTAGCAATTTTTGAACCTCCTTTGTAACAGTTAAATGTTGCGTGCACAACATCCACCGTGCCAACTGTGAGAGCTGGTGATGGTGGAAATAGATAAAAGCTCAACTTGAAGGAAGAGGATTAGGGCTTTTATGATGGGATGAGTTGGGTGAAATGGATAAATCTTGAGAGGGACAGACGCAATATTCAGCAAGTCAATGAGCGAGGCACATCTGTTAAGGAAGTAAGATGTCAGATAAGTTAATCTCCTTAGTAGCCAACAGACTCACAAATTAGTTTTAGTTATCTAAGCTGAAGTCCAAAATGGCAACTAACACACAGTTAATGCTTATAATAAAAATAATCCTGCATATAAATGTCGCAACTGCATTCTTCTGGCATCGTCCATCTTGGGGGCGGCACGGTCCGCAGAGCAGGATCGCTGTGGAAATTCCACTTCTTTGCAGAAGAGAAGTTCTGTAGAATGTGAAAATAGGAAAATATTTGAGGGAAAAGATAAACAATGTGCACAAAGAGTCGAAATGCAAAGCAAAAGCTAGGACACAGTTAATTAATTAAGGCCCAGTCCAATACCACTAATCCCAAACAGCTAACTGCAATTTCCCTGAATGATTGATCATCAAAACAATAAAAAGTTTAGCTGTGCCACCATCATCATGTACACTATAACTTGACAGCCACTTAGGATTTGACACTTAAGTCTGCATTATTTTAAATCACCTACTTATTTCTTCTTCCAGTCCACAGGGGTAGGTCTCTTTGAGTCTTTTTTTCCAATAGAATTAGATAGGCATTGGTTCTTCTCCCACATGTTGTTGTTGAGACTTGCAGATCGTTTTTCTTCCTGAAGGAGACAGACCACCTGCGCAAAAAATTAAAAAGGAGTTTAGTCTCAGCCTAGTCTGGGTAAACCACAAGATGCCCTTATGCAAATTACTAAAAAAGTTATAAAATAACACTCCCAGGGTTCATCTTGAATGAAATGATCACCCAAGCATGAACCCTACGTCTGCCACATCAATCACATGAATCATCTTTTGACATTCTTTGATGCAAGTTGAATTTACTGTTCTAAGAATGGTGTCCATCTTCCTATGTACCTCTTTCTCCATGGAAGCAACATACATGAGCTGTAGGTAGAAATCATTGACATCTTCAATTACAGCTGATCTTGGTAATGTAGGGCTAGGCATAGGAGACAGACATCTTGTTTTTTACATTGCTGACTGAGGTACCATCAGGTGCTCCCAGTAAAGCCTACAGTTGACCCTAAAGTTTGAATTGCTTTATTTCTTTGTCACTCATCGTCCCTCATTTGCCCACATAGATGCATATTTCATGATTGTTTATCTTTGCCAGGCACACTGGTCAAGCCTATTTATATCAGCTCCACACCAAACCACAAAAATAAAGACTTTTTCTTGTTGTGTTATTGTTCTTTTTTGTTAATCTGGAACTTTAAACTCATCCATGTTTTCAAAAAAGTTCACTCATCCATGGTTGTGTCTTCTGGAGCCTTATTTATGGACATGAAATGTTTTTTTTATTTTTAATCATTGTCAGCCTCTCTACATTTTGAGGTTAGAGACTAGTTTTTCTGGTCTTGTCAATTGGCCCAGCTGTACTCCAGAGGTACACTGGCTACGGGACATCAGATATGTTATTGCCAGCATCCTCGTGATGGCTAGAATTCCTTCTTCCCATGCCAGTATGTCAATGTATCTTGATCAAGGTAGACCTCTATTGGGTCATCCAATTAGTCCTGTACCATCTTCTCAAGTGCCATTGATGTTGGGCGTGGCTTGATGCCCAAGGACCATGGAGGCATCTATATAGCTCTCGTCGGCGTGATGCAGATTACCCACAGCTGTTTTCCTTCTAAGGACCTCTTGACAAGCCTGCATACCGGTCCGGTGATGTGGAGAGCGGCGCATATCTCCTGAAACATCAACACACCTCCGTGACAGCGGTTTTGCTGCTATCTTCAACCGCACCTTCTCTCCTCAGAAGCGGCCGCCATTTTAGGATGTGGCTGCTTTCTTTCGGTGCAGCAGAGTGCTGAGGTGACGCGCTGGGGATAAATGTCTTAGTATTACATGCCATAACATCTAAGGTATGCTACATACAGTACTTTTGGGCAGCTCTTGATTTTTTTTAAATCATGCATTTTTCCCGCTCCTTTATTTCTTCGCTTTTTACTATGATAACTTGGCAGTATATACTATTACACCTTAATCTGTTTTCCTTCCATCTACTGCTAATTTTGCTCTTATCCCAATTATACCTTGGAAGACCTTTTAAACTTGTTGCTTGTCATATGGGAAGAGTGGGGAGAGCTGATTCTACTGTACTACCCTCAAAGAAGAAATTGATAAAAAAATTCTATGGTTTTTAATAGATTTATAGCCATGAAAGCATCTTTATTCTCCCATCAAAGAATGGCACTTCTACAAATACAGCCTCTGCCATGGCGACTTCTGGGAAAGCTTCCACTAAATGATTTTAAAAAGCTCTGCCTTTTCCCACAGTCACCTCCTCCTCCTTCTCTAGACCTGCTGCTTGAAGAAATGTGTGCCTTGTGCCCTCTTGTGGAGGATACTAATACCAAGCTGCAACATCTCACTGAGAGATGGTCCCAAATAGATGAATGTCTGCTTGTAGTAGAGCAGAATATCTCGTCTTATGGCGTAACTGCAAGCACAGTAAACTCTCTTCAAACTCAAGTCTTCTCTCTGCTAAAGCAAGTTGAGGAGTTGGAAAACAGAAACAGAAGAAACAATTCACAAATTTATGGTCTGCCAGAAAATGCGGAGGGATCAGATCCTCTCACTTTCTTAAAAAACATTGTTCCTGTATTTTTAAAGCTGCCTGAAGGTACCTCTTTAAATATTAAATGCACACACAGACTGGGGCGTACACCAGTTGCTGCCTCTTCTTCAAGATGTCCAAGGGGTATAATCCTATACTTTTTGGAGTATACAGATCTCCTTAAAGTCCTTTCAGCGTCCAAGTCAATAAACCATATTTCCTGGTCAGGTCATGCTTTGTTTTTTACTCACTTTGGTCGTTTTCACCCTTCACCAGTTACCTACGGAAATAATACGACCACCTATGAAGATCCTGCTAAATTGAAGAGCTTCATAAACTACTGAAAGATTGAAAACATTAAAACCTCTGGAACTTCAGCACCACGCTCCAGTTAAAATTTTAGGGTTCCATTGATTTCCAGGAATGTTTCTCTTTTTGAATTTCCTGTATTACTTTATTATTCCTTCACGTAATGTTTTTGACGCTCTGTTCTCTATACTTTTGTTACCTTATAGTAATTGATCTTTCTCTTCTGTTTATCCCTTTTAGATATCTCATTGTATGTGCTTGCCGTTGTCTCATATCACGTAGACTGCTATAGTCTGTGCGCTCTTTCTGCAGAGTCTGGATGTGCGATCTATCCATGTGGTCTTATCTCCCCTCCCAGTCTTTTGGGGATTTTTTAGGTATGTGATTCCCCTTTTATGTCTCTATCCTCCTTCTCTTCCTTTTTCTCCCCTTTGTGTTTCCTGCCTTCTATTTGTACCGGTTACACTTTCCCTATTGACATTCTCTCAGGTCTTTTTTTATCTCTACTTCACTCTTAAATTATTCTTTCTGATCTTTTTTATATTTATGCTCATACTTGTGGTTATATGGTCCACATTGTGCTATCTTTATAATATGGCTGGCTGAGTTTATTTCTTTTTTATATTGAATTTTGTATGTCGTTAAAAATTATTTCAATGAATGTATGAGGCTTGAATACCCCTATTAAAAGACATTGTCTTCTAACACATTTATCTAAGTTAGAAGCGAACATAGCTTTAATACAAGAGACACATCTTACGGAAAGGGAGTCTTTAAAATTAAAAAGGGACTGGATAGGTACAGTTTTGTTTTATACAGGAGATGGTAAAAGAAACGGAGTTGCTACTTTATGTCGTAAATCTCTCTGTGTTAGGCTAGTCTCTCAATAATTGGATGATCTGGGCTGCTGGTTGTTTACTGAATTGTTGATCGGAAAGGTTCCACTTTCTATATTTAATATTTATGCCCCAACTACTGGTGATTGTTTGTTTTGGTCTAACCTTACGAAAAATGTTTTACAGTGTTCTCACAACAACCTTATTCTTGCGGGTGATTGTAATCAGATTAGAGACCCCTTTATTGACCATAACTCCTTGACCTCCATCACATCAAAAGAAGCCCATAAGTTATTTATACAAACCATCAAACAGTGAAAACTATTGGATGCCTGGAGAAAATGTAATCCCACCCTAAGAGAATGTACTTATTTCTCCCTGGTACACCAAACCCAGTCATGTATTGACTACTTTTTGCTTCTCACAACGTCTCTCAGTCCTTACAATCTGCTGAGAGTGGCTCTATACTAATTTCTGACAATGCCTCAGTCTCCATTTTGCTAGACGTGCTTAACAAACCAAATCTATCTACGAGCTGGCGTTTTAATAATTCTTTACTCCTAGACCCTACATTTACTTCTTCCTTTACTTCTTTTTTGAATGAATATTTTCATTTTAATGAATCTGAAAATTTAACTTTTCATCTTATTTGGGACGTTTTTAAGGCAGCTGCTCGCAACTTCATTATTAATTATGTATCAAGGAGAAGATATAATGCCCGCAAACTTGCTACTGAATGTTTTACAAAAATAAAGAAATTGGAACATTTGTATTACACTTCTAAGTCGAAAGAATGCTTATCTGAACTGATAGCAACTACATTCAAATTTAATAAAGAATCCACTGATAATGCTTCATGATATTTATCTAAAAATCTAGCGCAAAATTCTATGGAGGTCAGAATAAATCAGGCAAATTGCTAGCAAATTACCTCAAGGACAAACACAATAAGCTTAACATTGAATCAATTATAGATTCTCAACAGATTACCAAATATAAAGACTCAGAGATCTTAGAAAAGTTTCATCATTTTTATAAATCTTTATATATACCGGATACCTCACCTTTGGACACTGAGATTATAGATTACCATTCCATTATCAAGAAGTCCTTTGCCACACAGCTAAACCTTGACCCATTAGAGTTAGATGTTTCACATGATGAATTATGCACAGCATTACATACGCTCTAAAAAGACAAAGCTCCAGGCCCTGATGAGTTCACTGTAGATTTTGTGTACACTTTTCTCTTTTGCTCCTTCTTAAATTGTCTGCTCTCACAATTTCCTTTGCAAATGCTGGTAAATCCTCTGGATCCTTTCTAGATGCTTTAATTTGCCTCATTCCTAAAAAAGGTAAAGATCTCCATTATTGTAGAAATTATAGATATAGTAAATATCGATTATAAAATATTTTCCAAAGCTCTGGCCTTGAGGATGGAATCTTTTCTTCCTGATCTTCTTGGTAGAGAACAACCTGGTATTGTAAAGGGACGTTTCATCACCGATAATACCCATTTTATTTTTTTACATATTATCCAAAACTCCCCACAAATCTGACTCTACAGCCGCAATTGCACTAGACTCAGAGAAGCATTTGATAGAGTCCACTGGCCTTTTCTTTTTCAATCACTTAAATGGTTCAGATTTGATCCAAAAATTACATCCTTGATCTCTCTTCTTTATTCAAGTCCTAAAGAGCAATTTTTGCTAATGGCCTAACCTCCTCGTATTTAACTTTAGGCAGAGGTATCAGACAAGGATACCCCTTATCTCTTTTTCTTTTTAATCTAGCACTGGAACCATTTTTGTCTAAAATACGTCAAAATCCAGAAATCCATAATTTTAAATCTAATAATTTTCAAATCAAATTAGCAGTATATGCTAATGATATTCTATTATTTATTTTGCAACCCCAATCTTCCCTCCTTGCCTTTCTACAAGAAGTAACTTCATACTCCATTGTCTCTGGCTATAAATTAAACAACGATAAAGTGTGAGATATTACCCTAAACCAAATTTACATTTAAAAGGGATTTTACTATGTCCAACTTTGTCTGGAATTCTCAACATATAAAGCACTTGGGGTTATATTTTATCTCATTAATTAAAACACCCATTTCTATAAACATAGAAAATTGTTTAATGAAGTTGTCTGCTTTAACTGATAAATGGCACCCTCTCTAACGTTCCTGTTGGGGCCGTTTGAATACTATCAAGATGATGTTATCCCTCATCATACTTTACATTATCTCTAATATACCAATTACTGTACCTTTTAGGTCCTTTAAGAAAATCAATTCCATACTCTCCTCTTTTCTGTGGGGCAATAAAGGAACTCACATGTCTTTATCAAAACTCATGTGCCCGAAACTAGAAGGTAGGGTATCTTTCCCTGATTTCTCTAACTACCACAAAGCATTTCTGCTATGTCAATCTTCTAAATGGATCTCAGACTCTTCATTGACTCCTCCACTCTGGGTTTCACTTGAACAATCTTACCTCCTTCCTTTCTCTTTTCAAGAGTATTTGTCTTTTACACGTAAACCTCAACATTTATCCACTCTGATTTTTAAGTGCTCGAGTAACCTATTAGAATTGGTTTTGCCATGTCTGCTTAATGATTCCGAAACATTTCCTAAAACCACTATATGGCACAACAAATTCATAATGATCACAGGTAAACCTTTCTATTGGAATGCCTGGAGACAAAAAGGTCTAATTTGGGTGAATCAATTATTCGAAAACAATACTGTGATGTTTTTTTCCCAGGCTCGTTTTTTATTTGGCCTTCCACCCTCCTTTCGGAATAAATATCGATTATTGCAAAGCGCTTTATGTCTTGCTTTTGCCCAATTTAATTTATCTCCTCTCCCTACCTCCACAACACTCAATCAAATCCATAATCTCCTTAACACGAGTCCCAAGGCTTCCACCATGTACTCTAATGTGCGAGCGTCCAGTATCACTAAAGACAAGACTAATGTAGAGTTAACCTGGGAACAAGATTTTGGTAGGGAATGGTCCATTCACACCTGGAATAAAATCTGGCCTAAAATCAGACAAACTTCCAGAGCACCCAACCCAACACAGACACTCTTTTTTTTTATATATAACAGGGTTCTTCTCTCTCCCACAACATTACATAGGATGAACGCTTATATATCGGATGCATGTTGGTCATGCTCCTTAATACATGCTGATTCCATTCATTTGCTTTTTACTTGTCCTTTTCTACACAACTTTTGGAAATGTGTTTGTGAACAGATTACGTTAATATTTGATTTTACAGCTCCTTTTTCCTTTACTAATATTTTTCTAGGCACTTTATCGGATGACTGGGACAACTGTCCCTCAAATATATGAATTTTAAATTTGCCTATAGCAGTAGCATTTCAACAAATCACCAAGCATTGGAAAGATTCATCTATACTATCTTTTCAAGCCTGGTGGTATGCAGTTTGCCATAACCATAGATTAGATACAGCTTATGTACATCCTGTCTCTCTTGTCATGAAACGCATACTGTTGTAGTCCCCTATCACAAAGTTCATTGATATCACTGAGAAACGTTTTTTCATGCATACTCTCATGGAACAAGAAGTTTTGAAGCCTCCTTGATTTTCCTAATTTTATAGTTATAACTATTTAAATATGTTTAAAAGATATGTGAGTAGAATTTTACATATGCTACAAGACTTTGTTTACCCCGTGTATGTCCCTTTTTCTTTTCCTTGAAATTATAACCACATTTCTTTGTATAATGTTATGTTATATCATTCACTTTAAAAAAACGTACCTTTTTGAAAACTTTAAAAAAAAGTATTATTGCTGTTGACACTTGTTTCTGCATTGCCTGTGTGCTTGATTTAAGTCCGGTTATACCTATAAATCAATCCACTGCAGAAGTTGGGAGTGAAGTTGTTTGTGCTGTAGTTTTGGTAGCAGACAATGGTGTTACCACTGGTGGGTGCTGCTGCTGCAGATGTGACAGGGGATATGATGTGGCAATCTGACTATAGACATGATTGCTTTTATAGTTTGTCACTCAAAATAGAGAGAAGAGTGTACACAGGGTCCCCGGACCCCATGAACTTCTGATCAACAAGGATTTGGGTAAGCAACTTTACAATCCCTGTTTTTTTAAATATGTTACATACACTCAAGAGTACACCACCTGTAAATCCAAAATATCAAATTGTCTGGAAAAACACAGGAAGGAGCCTTCAAGACAGGAAGAGGAATTTAATGCTGTATGTACAGTATCCTCATTCTCTATGGCACTTCCACTGTGTAAGCCAAAACATAAATAAATAAAAATGTGGGTTATTTATTGGTGCTGACCATCACTGCTCATGTTTGGTGTGAATGCATTGTCGCTGACTCTTAGAACATTTCCATTTAATTTTGTTTATTCCCACAGAGAATTATAAATATTTACAGTGAATGTACATTTTTTATTCTTTGTGCAGTTAACTGAGCTGAAACCTATTAACTTTGCCAGTGCTTGTTAATCTGTGATCTCATTTGGTCCCCCACCCTTTTTAGACCCCTCATGCCCTTTTATTACCACGCTCACTTGTCCTCTTTAATTAAAAGGGTGCATGAAGAGTAGCAGGAACATAGATTTTTATGTGAAAAATATTTCACATAAAGTACTATGGGGCATATTTATGAGAGTCTTGTGTCGTGTTTGCACCACGCAACATGGTACATGGTACATGCATGACGCAAACCTCCAACCCAGATTTTTGAAGCCATGCAAAACCACTTTGCATGGCTCTAAATGGCTCCATAAATCTAGAGAAAGACAACATAGCACAAATCGCTGTGTTGTGTTACTCTGCCCTGGAAAGGCATTCACAGTTTGATGCATTTCCAGATTTACAAGAACTCGTAAACCTGGAAAAGAGCCAAAATCTTACACCTTCCTAGGGGGAGGTATAACGAGGAGAAATATCTCTATTTCTCTTCGTTTATTCCTCTCCTTCAGCACACATAGAAAGAAGAATGAGCCTCCCAGGATTGTTTATGTGCAGGAAGGTGCCCCTTCCTGCACAAAAACAATCCGGTATGCAACACAGACATCCTTGCACCATGGTACAAGGGTGCCTGCGTTGGCGCTAGGCAGACAAAGGGGCGCCAACGCACGGGAAAAGACAAGAATGCACCGTATTGCCTCAAATAGAGCACATTCCTGCACTTTCCCTGTCACGCAGCGCAGCAAGGTGACTTTTCCTGCTACGCTGTGTGACTTTCCCATAAATGAGCCCCTATTGCTCGTTGAGATTTAAACCACAGGTGATCAAACTACTGTTTACGAAGGAAAGAACTTCTCAGACCATTATTCCTAAAGCCCAATATGAGGCGCTGCAAAGCAGCCATGATACCTTGCCTGCATGCTGATAGCGAGCTTGCTTACAGGGCAGTAGCCGAATACATGTATGCTGCTTGGCTATCAACAAGAGGCACCATCTAGAGGTCTATCCTGCTCCAGGGGCTGGAGCTTTCTGGTTATGGCATTATTGTAATCCTGCTTTTTCGAGCCACTGGAAGAACATGAATCAATAACTTTTGTCAACTTCACCCTTTGGTCCCCTTCTTTCTTTCTAATGCCCCCTATATTCTTAAGCCACTGTCATTCACTCTTTGGCACATGTATTGTGAAGTCTAGCCCCGTTCTTGGTTCTATAAATGAAATATGCCAAGTGCGAGGTGCCCTCTACGGTGTTTTTATTATGGACGCCCCTGCCAGCTCCAGCATGTTTTAAATGTGTGAATTTTGCACTAGATCTATTTTAGTTTTTATGCTTTCATTTTATGTCATATTGTATGGTTTATAGTTGATAAACTGGAACAAGAAAGGTTTTTGGCTATTTACGAAGACGCTACGCTAAAGATAGGACGAGAAAGGAGATGTTTGTTGGTATTGGTACAGGAGAGTGTGGTATTTAAATGATATCCTGTCTGCAATCTGACCACCGGTCCACCTCGCAGGCTGTTCTTGCTGTTGCTTGTTTTAGTAGCACTGACGGGTTCTGTGAAGCAGGCAGCGCACGGCGATCACTCACACCTCTATCCCCCCCCACAGAGAATCACACACACACAGACACACACACACGTAGGAAAGCGTGTTCACTTCTCACATCTGCCAGGATTTCCAACCGCACGCGGCAGGGAAGGCCCCTAAAGACAGATTCAGAGATGAATACGGTAATGATTGCTGACATGCATCTACCTACACTGCACGCCTGCAGCTAACCGGCTCGCCGCCTTCCGCGGCAGCAGCCCCTCTCTGCCGCCCTGTGCCCCGGAGGGAGAGTGCTGTCGGTAAACAATGCAAAGAATTATATTGTTTTTGAGGCGCTAGTGTGTGGGCGAAAAAGGAAACGATAATGAGCCGACAAACAACGTAGTAGTGCCTTAATGATGAACGTGCATTATAAGTGCCACTGCTCTGCCTTTCGAAAGTGAAGGGAGAAGCAGATTAATCTCAAGATGTGTTAGCGATGAATGAAGTGCTCTTTTCTTGCCTCATACCCTTGTCTTTCATGTTTTTGTGTGCATCTTTTATATAGCGCGAACTCGACCCGAAGGTATTGGAGCGCTTTACACGAGCTCCGTATTTGCATTACATATTCAGGCACGGGGAGATTAAGTGGTTTGCCCAGAATCACAGGATGTCGAAGCGACCCCGAGGCTCGAACCAAAGTCGGCAGTCTAGCCGACGGACCACATCCTCTCCCCTCTTTGGGCAAAACATATACTTGTCTCCTTTCCATTTTTGGTAAACTCTTAGGCAGGGCTTTAAACGGGCTAAAAAAAACTGGGGAGCGGGACAGGAAGTCCCTCAAAGGGGCGTGGCCGATGTAATTAGGGCGTGAGCTAAAAATCTGTGCTTAGCAAAGTGTGGGGCTCAACTAGTATTTTGCTGCTTCTGTCGTTGCATCAAGATATTTTTAGTGCAACGAGTAACATTATACATACAGCAAGCCAGGACTATTGACTTCGTCAATGGTTGTTAGTTGCATATGACAAATAAGCAACCACTATGGCTTGGTTGTATAGAACTTTGAAAATGCTTCAGTTCTGAAATGATAAGACTGCGAAAAAACATTAACGAGTCTCTATGAAGTTACATCAAAGGCAGTGAAAGGTTGTACAGCTCCAGAGTTGAAATGTTGTTTTTTTCACCCTTAGGGTGAGGGCAAAAATGCAGAGCCCGATAGGGACCCGTCTCAGCACCTGCTTTTTAGAACTGCAAGCACCGGCAGGACCCGGCCCACTTAAAGCCCTGCTCTTAGGCCATCATTATGACTGACCATTTGATTCTGATGCCGCCAGCACACCCCCGGATCTGTTTATTATCAACCAGAAATGTCAGAAGGTAAAGGCAGCCAAAATCTCTTGGAGAAAATCTGGAGCAAAATAAAAAAAAATTCTGGGGAAATCTGTCTCAGAATGATTGATTTCTGGAGGCAACCTCAGGGTTCGACTTCTTATCCTCCTTAACTTTGCCTCAATCCCCTCCAGCCCCGGGTTATTGGTATCATTGATATCGGTAAATCGGTCTGTCAGACTTAGCAGCCCAATTCCTGGGACTTTGGAATAAATTGCTTTGTAAAGCAGACCCTCTGGTTGAATTATTGCATATATAAATGAAGGCTTTTATATAAAACCAAATACAATGGGAAAGGCAAATGGTGGCTCTCTACAAATCAATTTTAATAGAACGTAGTGACAAATGGTGAATATTTAACACCATTAGGTCTGTAGCCAGGGCCAGACTGGGAACCAAAACCAGCCCTGGCAAAGTGCTCGGCCGCCCCCCTCCCCTGCCGACTAGGGGTTGGGGGTGCAGCCGAGCTCTTTGCCAGGGCCGGTTTTCGACCGATTTTGTTACAGGACCGATTTTTCAGCTATGCTGCAAAAACGGCCCTCTAACAAAAATGGCCCCAGGGGCCCAAAATCGGCCCCCATCCGTGCAGCCCTGTCTGTAGCATTGACTAAACGTTTATAGGATTGAAAGAGTACTTTATTAGGGACTTGCAGGCTATTTAGAGGCCCCTAGAGATAGTGCCTTAACCCACCGGTCTATCTTACTGCTGTTGAAACCTGTCACCTGGAGAAAGTGCACATATCTTTGCATGTTGAGAGCAGGGCCGGACTGGGACCCGAAACCAGCCCTGGCAAAGAGCTCAGCGGGTCCAGGCTGAGTGGGGGACAGAGGGTGCTAGCGGAAAGCTTTGTGCCACTTTTGCTGCTGGGGGCTGAAATTGCAATTATGCTGAAAACCGGCACCCAGTATCAAAATTGGCTCCCCCGGGGATATAAAACCGGCCCCCACCCTGGAGTCTCCCAGGGGAAATATCCGGTGCCCGCTACGGCCATTCCAGCCCTGGTTGAGAGCTGTGCATTGCTCTCTTTGAAAGTATGGGACTCATTTTTATTTTATATTCGCATAGCTACAGAGTGAGCCTAACTGATATGTGACACCTTCCAGCAGCCCTGACTGTTTATCAAACAGAACACTGCATGCTAAGACTTGTAGTTTAATTTTCACCATTATAAGAAAGGTTTAACACATACCAGCAGGCAACGTGTGTTGCCCATATTGAAGAACCAGCGCCTTATGGGCCTGGCGGCGCAGGGTACGCCTTAATCTCCTGAGTTCACCTGCTTTGTTGAACAGAGACACAGGACACTCTGTTGAGCGTAGAAGATCAGGTTTATTAGCTGCAGCTAAGTACAGTTGTCCCAGAAGTACACCCGGTATGTTCTTAGGAGACTGCCACTTTACTCCATGGCGCACAATCTTTTATAGCACATAGATTCACCAAGAACACACCCAATGCATACATGTTTAGCCAATGGGAAGAGTTTGAAAACAATATATAACCAATGAGAAAAGTTTGAAAACAAGATATCAAGTAACCCAAATAAACCTCGCTTGCAACTGTTTTTGTCACCCCTCCCCACAAGTTAATCAGTGGTTGTGTTTACAACTCAACTTGCAGGTGGCAGGACACATTTGTATGCTTTGGAGCACAGTTGTGAAATGAGAGAATACAAGTAGAGAATAGCGAAGGCCAGAAGATAAGATAAAGTCAGGAAAGAATGGTGCAAACCAACAGATAGTTGAAACAGGGATCAGTCGGACCAGACGGGGATTAATGGACTCAGCCAGTCTCTGACATCAGTCTTGTAAACAGAGGCAGGAGGTTATTTTGACACGTCGCAGTGAGATCAGCAGAAAAACTTTGTTCATTGTGCTGCCTGAGTGAGGGCAACACAAAATGGCGGTGGAACACAAAATGGTGGCTGAATATAAGCGAGATCGAAAATCGAATTTCCTCAACATGGCAAGGAACAAATACGGGAACCATGAAAAGTCCATCATTTATTACTTTTAAAACTCTGGTGATACTGTCCTTGTAAAGTTGTTTTCTACCTGACTGGCACATTATGTGGAATGAAGAGTCTGCCATTAGGATCAAGGGAGCAACCAGAATATTAAAATACCCCCACTTTGAACCAAAACTCTTATGACACCAAGCAAACGAAGCAAGTCATCGGGACCCTTTCCAGAAGGGTTTGCTCATCTCTTCCACTCGCTGATAATCATCTTTTCACCTTTACATTCTGTCATCCATTAAGTCATTGAGTCCTTCACCATTCCATCCATCCGTCCATATCTCAACCTATTCATCTATCGTCAATCCTATCCAAACATATCTATCCTTTCACTCAGTCATCCATCCTTTCACTTGTCTGTCCCTCCTTTCATCATTGATCCTTTAATTCATCCATTCATCCATCCACTCAACCATCCATCCTCTCACACATCCATTCACCCTTTTACTCATCCATCCATCCATCCATCCATCCTTTCACTCCATACATACATACATCCTCCCTTTCACTCATTCATTGATCCATCATCTAACTCAGCAATCCATCCTTTCACTCATCCATCCATACTCTATGTTCCATCTGTCCACTCATCCATCCATTTAACCTTTCATTCATCCATCCATCATTTCACTTATTCATCCATCCATTCAACATTTCATGCATTTGTCCATCCATTCATCCTTTCACTCATCCGTCTACCCTTTCATCCAGCCATCTATGTACTCTCCCTTTTGCTCATCCATCTATTCTTTCACTTCTTCATCCATCCATCCATCCACCCATCCTTTCATTCATCCATTCATCCACTCATCCATCCACTCACACTTTCATTCAGCCCATCCATCCACTCATCAGTCCTTCCATTTACCCTTTCAGTCATTCATCCAACCATCCTTTATTTCATTATTCATCCAGCCATCCATCACCCACCCTTTCACTCATCTATCCATCCTCTCACCCTATTTACTCATTCATTCATACTTCCTTTACTCATCCATCCTTACCCCCATCCTTCCACTCATTCATAGATGCATCTATCCATCTACCTTTTTACTCACACAGCCATCCATCCATCCATTTACCCTTTTACTCATCCATCCATCCTTTCACACCATCCATACATCTTCCCTTTCACTAATCCATTGATTCACCCATACACTCAGCCATCCACCCTTTCACTAATCCCTTCAATCTTCGATCCATCCATCCACTCATCTATTTACACTTTTACTCATCCAATCTTTCACTCACTCATCCATCTACCCTTTTCACTTACCCATCCATCCATCCTTTCTTCCAGCCATTAATCCACCCTCCCTTTCACTCATCCATCCATTCTTTCATTCATCCATCCATTCACTCATCCATACATCCACCACTCCACCCTTTCCCTCAGTCCATCCATCCATCTACTCATCCATTTATGTGTTTACTCATCGATGCATCCTTTCATTCAGTCACTCATCCATCACTCATCCATCAATCCTTTCTCTCATCATCCATCCAGCCATCCACCCTGTCACTCATCAATCCATTCATCCTTTTACTCATCCATCCTTCCTCCCTTTCACTCATCCATCCTTCCATCCATCATTTCACTCATTAATCCCTGTATCTATCCATCCAACTTTTCACTTACACGTCCATCCGTCCTTTGACTCATCCATACATCCTTTTTCTCACTCATCCGTCCATTCACCTTTTCACCCAACCATCCATTTATCCTCCCTTTTACACATCTGTTCATCCACCCTTTCAACCTGACCATCATTCTAACCTTTCACTCCATCCATCCATCCTTTCACTCAGCCATCCTATCACTTACTCATCCATCCTTTCACACATTGCCCATCCATTTATCCATCCTTCCTCTCTTTCACCCCTCCATCCTTACACCCATCCTTTCACTCTTTCACCTATCCATGCAGCCCCTTCACTCACCCACCCATCCACCAATTCACACATCCATCCATTCTTTTATACACTCACCTTCCCTCCCTTTCGACTGCTGAGTTGCAGCCAAAAGAGGCCCCTCAAAAACCCCACCCAGCTGCAGCTGCTAAAATGGGGGTTGACAATAACACTGTGTCCACATCCAAATCTATTCATCTATCTTCAAACCTAATCATGAAAAATATCTACCCTTTCACTAAGTCATCCATCTTTTCACTCATCATCCATCCAGTCATCCACCCTTTCACTCATTGATGCATTCACCCTTTCACTCATCCATCCTTCCTCCATTTCCCTCATCCATCCTTACATCCATCATTTCACTCATTCATCCATGCATCTATCCATCCATCTTTTCACTTACACATCCATCCATCCATCTTTTGACTCATCCATCCATCCTTTCACTCACTCACCCATTCGCCTTTTCACCCTACCATCCATATATCCTCCCTTTCACTCATTCATCCACCCTTTCAACCTGGCCTTTTATCTAGCCTTTCACTCCCTCCTGCCATCCATCCTTTCACTCAGGCCTCATTTCACTTACTCATCCATCCATCCTTTCAAACATCCTCCCATCCCTTTCAATCCTCCATCCTTACATTCATCCTTTCACTCTTTCACCTATCCAGCCAATGCTTCATTCACCCACCCATCCATTATTTCACACATCCAGCCATCCTTTCATCCACTCACCTTCCTACCATTTTGTCTGCTGAGTTGCAGACAAAAGAGGCCAATCAAAAACCCCACCCGGCTGCAACTGCTAAAGCGGGAGGTTGACAATGCCATTGTGTCCACATCTAAACCTATTCAACTATCTTCAAACCTATCCATCAAACATATCCGTCCTTTCACTCGGTCATCCATCTTTTCACTTGTCCTACCCCCTTTCGTCCATCGATCCTTCCATTCATCATCCTTTCACTCATCCATCCATGCGTCCATCCACCCTTTTACTCATCCATCCCTCTTTCACTCCATACATTTCACTCATTCATTGATCCATCCATTCACTCAGGGATCCATCCCTTCAAGCATCCATCCACCCTTTTTATCCCATCTATTCTCGCATCCATCCATTTATATTTTTTCTCATCCATCCATTTACATTTTCACTCACCCATCCATTCACTCATTCATCCATCCCTTCCTCCTTTCACTCATCCATCAAGTTACCCTTTCAACCAGCCATTCATCTACCCTCCCCTTCACTCATCCATCCATTCTTTCACTTACCCATGCATACATACATCCTTTCATTCATCCATACATCTACTCTTCCATCCAGTTACCCTTTCATTCAGCCCATACATCCATCCACTCATCAGTCCTTCTATTTATCCTTTCACTAATCCATCTTTTATTTCATCATTCAGCCAGCTATCCATCCTTTCACTCATTTATCCATTCACTCACCCTATTACTCATCTACCCATTCTTCCTTTACTCACCCATCCTTACCACCATCCTCTCACTCATTTATCCATGTATCTATCCATCCACGTTTTCACTCACAAATCCATCCATCATCCATTTACCTTTTAATTCATCCTTTCACGCCATCCATCCATTCATCCATCCTTTCGCTCATCCATCCGTCCTTTCACTAATCCATTCACCTTTGACTCATACATCCAGTCATCCATTAATTTATTTACACTTTTAGTCATCCATTCTTTCACTCACTCATCCATCCACCCATTTCACTTAACCATCCATCCACCTTTTCATCCAGACATCCATTGACCCTCCCTTTCACTCATCCATCCAATCTTTTACCCATCCATCCTTTCACTCACCCATACATCCACCAATTTACCATTTGACTATGTTCACCTATCCACTTATTTATCCATCCATTTATCTTTTGACTCATCGATGCATCCTTTCACTCACTCATCCATTCATCCTTCCTCTCATCTTCCATCCAGCCATTCACCCTTTCACTCATTGATTCATTGATTCATCCATTCAACCTTTCACTCATCCATCCATCCTTCCTCCCTTTTACTCATCCCTCCTTACATCCATCATTTTACTCATTCATCCATGCATCTATCCATCCATCTTTTCACTCACACATCTATCCATCCATCCTTTGACTCATCTATCCATCTTTTCACCCTACCATCCATCTGTCATCCCTTTGACTCATCCATCCATCCACACATTCAACCTGGCCATCCATCCATCCATCCTTTCACTCACTCTCTATCCATCCATCCTTTCGTCATCCATCCATCTTTTCACACATCCATGTATCCTTTCAAACATCCGCCCATCTCTTTGCGCCACTGATTAGGATACTGCCACTCATTAGGCTCCAGGTAGGCCCCACCCTCATTGGAGGTAGGGCAGAGCTCTGTCTGAGGGGTGTTGTAAGACCCTGTGATGAGCCAATTGTGCAGACTGGTACTAAAGGGCAAGACATGAGCATATTCCATGCTGCTACACTGCTATCAAGAATTATTATTACATAACAATGTATATACCTTCAACAACTAAATCACAATGGTTAAATAGGTTTCCAAACCTTTCCTTCTGAAATTCAAAGATCCCATGGACCTAAACAAGACTGTAAAGGTTAAAATGCTCTCTTTGAGCCCCTAACCATAGACATAGAAGCCCCTGAACACTTTGTATATGGACCAAACACAGAAGCCTCAGTGGTTTCGCCCACATATATTTTCATAGGGGAATATGCCATTTAGGGCCACCAGTCCAAGAGCTCAGGGGAGGAAATCACCTCTTGTGCTTCTTTTATATGCCTCTGACAATCTTTTTTGTGACAAGACACTGTTGTGTCATGCTATCTCACTAACTATTTGGGGGGGAGTTATCTATGTCTTTCCCATGCAGATTGTATATTGCTGTGTTAGACTTGGCATCCTTGGTATGGTTTCCCATAACATTTTGCATTCAGACATCCTGCTTTTGCTGACTTTGTTTTTGCTAGCTTTAGCACTCTAGACTCTTAGGGCATCATTAGGATGGTGGAAAATGGGACCACCCGCCATATGTGCGGCGGTCCCGTGGGGGATATCAGGATGCGTCCACCACACTGGCGGGCGCATCACGCATTTTTAACATTGCGGCGGGCGGTGCTTTCGGCAGCACCTGCCGCAATGCCAAAAGTGCATGTTGTGCATATGCATGCACAACGTGGCAGGCACCGCGCGGTGCCTGCCATGTTGTGCATGCACATGTGCCCCCCCACCCCCCAACATTGCGGGCCCCCAACTTGAAAATCCGCATGCCTGGGCTGCCTCCCGCCTGCATCCTGATATGGATGGCGGTGTCTAACAGACACCGCCACCATAATAAACCCTTTTCCGCCAGGTTGACTTGTCGACCGGGCCGAAAAGCAGCGGTTGGTCTTCCCATCTGCCGCGGTACCCCCCGCCATACTAATATTGCGGGAGAGAAATGGGTGGTGGGCGGGGAAGGATGTAGGGCGGTTCGCCACTTCCATGCGGGTTGTGGCGATCCGCCCTACATCCTAATGGGCCCCTTGACCTCTGCTAACCAGTGCTAAAGTGCATGTGCCTTCTGCATTAAACTTGGTAACACTGGCTGATCACAATTGGCATATTAAATTTACCTATAAGTCTCTAGCAAAGTGCACTACATGTGCTCAGGGCCTGTAAATTAAATGCTACTTCGTGGGCCTGCCTATCGCGACAGGGAGTGATCCTATTGTGTTGAAAGGTGGCTGAAATTTGCAATGCTGTGCTGAAAGTAAAATACCTTTGATACCATAGATCTCAATGTGATTCTAAACAATTTACGTGAATGTCAATTAAGGCTACAAGTTATTTTTTAACAAATTTTTGACCACTAGGTTCCCACCCAACTCATCTGCACTTCTCTACAATCATTTTGCATGGGTAAAGAAGCATGGCGTGTATAGAAACAAGATGATTCTTTTCTGATTAGAGTGATTTTACTTCAAATCAACATCAGCAAAATCTTTGGTTGTGTGCAATAATCATATATAACAAACATAGAATCGATAATTTACATATATATCACATCTCGCGCGGTTGGGACCGGGAGGAGTATTTTGGCTCCTGCTGAACAGTACCAATCGAAGTGCTTGACATGGGGCGAATATGCCCTCCACTTAACATATACTTGGAATATAGGAATCCTATACATACCAAATCAGCACTTGAGTGGAATGTCATTTATCCTTTTGACTTCCGTTTTTTTCTCTTCAGACAGATTACCGTGGAAACGACATCATTCTTAGTACTCAGTTGATTCACATATATTTCTTTCAATGCGACCAAATGAAATACATCTGTTATACCTAAGCCCTGAAGAAGTCCATTTTCTTTTGGACGAAATGTGTTGGCTGGCTGTACAGTGTTTCTAAGAAGCATCAATAAAAGAGGACTATTTATGGAACTATGAAACGTCTATTGGCTAATTGTCAATTTTTAAATTATTATAAATACTTTCAATGCGGTGCACCTCTGGTTGTAATGTTTAAATTTGTTTCCCTAGGAGAGGGTAGCACTCTTTGGGCAGAGGGTGCATACAGAGTAGTGCACACTGTATGATACACACCGTCTAAGGAGAAAAATTGTGTAGGGATATAACTGTGTGTGTGCGGCAATTTGTTGAGATCCACTGCCCATTCTTCTTTTAGCTTTCCATCACATTAAACATAGTGTAGACTCTACATGCTTAATTCAATGTGACAATATTACATTAATAAAACATATATGATTACAATCACATAGAAGAATGTCCGATATTTTTAAACTTTTAAAGTTATTTATTCCTTTTAACTGTGGACATGATTCTGACCCTCAAAAGGAATGCAGGCTTCAAAAGATATCCAATGGCTCTATTTAGTGACTGGAGAATGGTCAACAGGTCATAGAGGCTTCATTCCTCTAATCGCCTTCAAGAAAGTATTACTTTCTTTACTTTTATTTAGTGGACGCCGACGCGTTTCCACCTTCATGTTGAAACCTGTGGATTTAGGTTAAACGTCTTCCTCAGAGCAGGAACCATGAGTAGCGGGGATACTGTAAAAATAAAGATAAAAATGCAGATGTATGATTTTGTCAAGGAGCCTAGATAAATTCTTGTCCTTAAAACAGCTTATTTGCATCCGTCCCTCAATTTCCTGGTTACCAAAAGGCATGCTTGAAATATAATGGGTAAAAGAGATTAATGGGAGTATTGGACATACCGTTCCAAAGGGTGTCATATATGAGGGCCGTGCCTCGATAAGGTTGTAACTTGGTTCTGCTGGGGGTATTCTTGCCTCAAAACGCGTCTTGTTTAACAACAGGAAAAAAAACTAAGAATGTGATGCCTGGTGTTAAGTGGGTTTATATGCTGCATCCATGGTTCATCCTTATAGTTGTATCATAGAGGTGAAGGATACCTGCAGAATTTTAGAAATTCCTTTGAAGTGACTTGCATGGGGCAAAGAACTGCATTAAACAATGGTTTTGACGCCACTAATATGTGTGCATGCACAGGCAGTTTTAAAAAAAACACATTTCTTCGTGACATCACCTGTTAACGGTGCCTTTCACTCTGTATAATACCTCTTGGGCATGCTGGAATGCCACATGCAACCGGGAGCATAACTCCGGGTATCGCATCTCTGGGCTAAACCCAGGCAAGAACACCCAGTGTGTGGCCAAACACCCGTGCCCTGTGATGACTGGAAACATGTGGGGAGAGACCACCCTGTTTGTTGGGGTGAATCCCTGCGAGTATGACAGCGGAGCCAGCTTCCTATATTAATGAAGCCTCAAGAGGCTACCCTGAGTGCAGCCGGCACAGAAAAGCATAGCCCCCCCCGCATACTTGTCTTTATGAGTGGCCTGGCACGGGATTGAGATAACAGCTTATGCAAGTGTTTCCTCGGCACGATTGTTATTAATTAGCGGGTGCCATTAATGGTGGCCATCTAAACACGTACCTTCTTAGAACAGTGGTCTGTTACTGAACGTCGGGTATGAATGCCTCTCCTATTATGGCATTCAAAGCAGTAAAATTGGGTATCAGCACAATGCCCACCTTGGGTCATTTTGACGGATCACTGACATAATATAGACGACAACAATATCGACCTACCAGAATATTGTGTCAAGAATATCGATGTCCAGAATATTGACAACCTCTCTACAACATGGTAAGTACAAAAATATCGGGAAAAAACATTTCGTTGTTGAAAATATCTAAATTAAATATATAGGGATTTTTTATGTTAAAAAATATTTTAAAATAAAGAAAAAAATACAATTAACTTAAAAATAAATTAGTTTAAGCTTTCAGATTGGCACAAATTTACTTATCTTTGGGGTAACCCGAGGCTTCCCGATATTTTTTCAGATTCAGTTGTGCGAGCTTGGCAACAACTGGGAATTACACTGTTGGGGCATCGTTATGACAAACACGGCTTTAAGTCCTTTCAATCATTGTCAACGGAGTATGGGGTTACACATAATTCATTCTTTAAATATTTACAAATTAGAATTTTTTTTATGCAGGGGGAAGGTTTGGTGGCTCTTTTGGTGGCTCTTTCCCCTACAACAGAGGTTCTTCGGGTAATCTTTAAGAATGGTAATCAAGGTCTCATAGGGAGGGCTCATCGTTGCTTTATTGAGGCATTTGATGACGATGTTATACAGGCTACAGCCAAATTCAATATTATGTTTGATACAGGGGTGACTCCAGATGAGGTTTCAGAAGCATTGGCCAGAATTAATTCCTCTGTTACTTCAATTAATTTAAAACTGCAACAGCACTGTATTTTATTTATCTTGTATTATACCCCAAAAGTTATTTCTAAATGGGCTGTGTCATATAATTCCATTAAGTCCTACTGCCCCAAGTGTAATGAATTTGCCGCAGATTTGAGACATATGTTTGTTATATGCCCCATGCTTGGTGATTTCTGGCATAAGGTTGCTCAGGAGCTGAGTAAGTTAATTGGTAAAACTACGGTACTATCAGAGAAAGAAATTTTATTAGTGTTAGTATCTGACACAGGTAACGTTTCAAACTCTTTAGTGTCAATCTTTATGGCTTGTGCCCGTTTGACTATTGCCAGGGTATGGATAGAAAAATCTAGTCCTACTATTATTGAATTTTGGTTGTTATTAAGGGGGGTTTATGAAATGGAACTGGCACTGGCAAAAGCAAGGGGATTGAGATCTTTGGTTAAATTTGGAAGGCTTTGGTCTAGCCTCCAGTGGGGCTAATAATAATATTTTTGTTGAAACTCTGTATTATTATTTGTTATGATATTTGTTTTTGTGTTTAGTGCTTATATCCATCTGTATTTACTGCAATTGTCTTTAGTGTAATTGAAAACAAAATGACATGTATTATTTCTATTTGTGTCTGTGACCAATAAAGTAAAATATGAATTTAAAAAAATAATATATATATATTTTAATTCATTTGCAAATGTAAAAAGTTATAAATAATACATTTAATTTAAAAAATAAACATACATATTTACAATGCACTATATATATATTTACCTTAAAATAATTAATAAATAATATTTTTATTTAATTATAACATATTAGGAATATATACAAAATACAGTTAAATATATAAACAAACACCTGTAACATAAATATTATACATAAAAAAATATATATTATAATTTTAATATATCAAATATTAATTACATTTTAAATATTAATTTAGTACAAAAGTAGGGAAACTGTTGGATAGCGGAGGGGTAAAAATTACTATTCCCACTCCAGTGAGTGTAACAGTGGGGAAAGTTTTGGACAGCGGGGAGGTAAAAATTTCTATTCTCACTCCAAAGAGTGTAACAGTAAGGAAAGTGTTGGTAGCGCAGGGGTAAAAATTACTTTTCCCACTCCAGTAAGTGCAACAGTAGGGAAAGTGTTGGATAGTGGGTGGGTAAAAATTACTATTCCCACTCCAGGGAGTGCAACAGTAGGGAAAGTGTTGGATAGCGTGGAGGTAAAAATTAATATTCCCACTCCAACGAGTGTAACAGTAGGGAAAGTGTTGGATAGCAGGAGGGTAAAAATTATTATTCCCACTCCAGTGAGTGCAACAGTACGGAAAGTGTTGGATAGCGGGTGGGTAAAAATTCCCATTCCCACTCCAGCAAGTGCAACAGTAGGGAAAGTGTTGGATAGCGGAGGGGAAAAAATTACTATTCCCACTCCAGTAAGTGCAACAGTAGGGAAACTATTGGATAGCGGGAGGGGGAATTACTATTCCCACTCCAGTGAGTGCTACAGTAGGGAAAGTTTTGGATAGCGGGAGGGTAAAAATTACTGTTCCCACTCCAGGGAGTGCAACAGTGGGGAAAGTGTTGGATAGCTGGGAGGTAAAAATTTCTATTCCCACTCCAAAGAGTGTAACAGTAGGGAAAGTATTGGATAGCGCAGGGGTTAAAATTACTTTTCCCACTCCAGTGAGTGCAACAGTAGGGAAAGTGTTGGATAGCGGGATGGTAAAAATTACTATTCCCACTCCAGTGAGTGCAACAGTAGGGAAAGTGTTGGATAGCGGGTGGGTAAAAAACACTATTCCCACTCCAGCGAGTGCAAAAGTAGGGAAAGTGTTGGATAGTGTGGAGGTAAATATTAATATTCCCAATCCAACGCGTGTAACAATAGGGAAAGTGTTGGATAGCGGAGGGGTAAAAATTACTATTCCCACTCCAGTGAGTGCAACAGTAGGGAAAGTGTTGGATAGCGGGTGGGTAAAAATTACCATTCCCACTCCAGCAAGTGCAACAGTAGGGAAAGTGTTGGATAGCGGAGGGGAAAAAATTACTATTCCCACTCCAGTAAGTGCACCAGTAGGGAAACTGTTGGATAGCGGGGGGAGGGAATTACTATTCCCACTCCAGTGAGTTCTATAGTAGGGAAAGTGTTCGATAGCGGGAGGGTAAAAATGACTATTCCCACACCAGGGAGAGCAACAGTAGGGAAAGTGTTGGATAGCGGGTAGGTAAAAATGACTATTCCCACTCCAGCGAGTGCAACAGTAGGGAAAGTGTTGGATAGCGGGTGGGTAAAAAACACTGTTCCCACTCCAGTGAGTGCAACAGTAGGGAAAGGGTTGCATAGCGGGCAGGTAAAAATTAATATTCCCACTCCAACGAGTATAACAGTAGGAAAAGTGTGGAATAGTGGAGGGGTAAAAATTACTATTCCCGCTTCAATGAGTGCTACAGTAGAGAAAGTGTTGGATAGCGGGTAGGTAAAAATTAGTATTCCCACTCCAGCGAGTGCAACAGTAAGGAAAGTGTTGGATAGCGGGGGGGGTAAAAATTACTATTCCCACTCCAGTGAGTGCAACAGTAGGGAAAGTGTTGGATAGCGGGTGGGTAAAAATTACTTTTCCCACTCCAGTAAGTGCAACAGTTGGGAAAGTGTTAAATAGCGGGGGGTAAAAATTATTATTCCCTCTCCAGCGAATGCAACAATAGGGGAAGTGTTGGATAGCGGAGGGGAATAATTTACTATTCCCACTCCAGCAAATGCAACAGTGGAGAAAATGTTGGATAGCGGAGGGGAATAATTTAGTATTCCCACTCCAGCAAAATAATTAACATTAATTAACAAATAATTAATTATTCAAAAATAATTTACTTCCCACCATATTCCTCTATAAAGGACACCACCAATATTGTGAAACATGACAAACTTAACATAATTAATTGACAATTAATTAATTAACTAATAACAATTAACAAGCAAATTAAAAACAATCATTAATAAATTAGTTCACACAATTAACACTATAACTTCAAATAAATATTATAGAAAAAAAACTTTTATTGAAATTAAATTACTTCCCACCCTACTCTCCTATCAATGCACAACCCACTCTTAAAAAAGACACAATTAACATTATTATTAATTAATTATTAATGATTAATATCCAAATAATCAATAATTAATAATAAAGTAATAACCACATTTAACAATATAAAATATTAAAAACATAAATATTAATTAATAAAATCATTAATTAATTATAATTAAATTACTTCCCACCCCACTCCCCTATAAACCCACAACCCACTCATAAAAAATGAGACAATTAACATATTTAAAAATTAATTAAGACTCAAGATTTTGTCTGATTACCCATTTTGACAGCAGGAAAAAGACTATATTGACCACAGATGCCAGTCTTTGTGGGCTAGGTGTGGTACTTTCTCAGGTTGAGGCTGGTGTAGAAAAGTGGTAGCATTTGCATCAAGAGCGCTGAGGAAGTTGGAGGAACGCTACTCGTGTATTGAAAAAGAGACACTGGCTATAGTCTGGGCAGTCCAACATTTTTAGTTTTATCTGTGGGGTATTCCCTTCTTGGTGAGAACCAACCACCAGCCTTTGGTTCAGGTATTTTCCTGTAATGACAGTGAGAGATTGCCCCCTAGACTCAAGCTGTGGCGTGAAGGTCTAGAAGAATTTAACTTTCAGTTACAGTATCTTCCAGGAAGGACTAATAAAGCAGCTGACTGTCTGTCATGGCTGCCATGGGCTTGCAAAAATGGTGAGGACATTGAAGATGTAAATCGTGTGAATTGGGTGGGGGAACCCCTGATTACGAGGATTGAGTGTCTGAAAAGTGGTAAGGATGACATACTATTTCCCAGGGGTGATAGGATTGACCCACCCTGAGGTCTGAGGTCCAAGGTGATCAACTTAGCCTATGAAGGCCACATTGGTAGAAGCCTCACCAAGGCCAGGTTCAGGGAGAGGTATTGGTGGCCAGGGCTGAATCACCAAGCGGAAGAGGTGGTAAAGGAGTGTTGTTTGTTTGCGGCCAATGATATAACTCATGTAACTAATGCTGCCCCTTTGTAACCTGTTGCCGTGCCAGAGGGGCCTTGGACAAAGTTGAGCCTTAACATATTGGGCCCATTTGAGTTGTTACCACCAGCAGAAAGGTTTGTGTTACTGCTGGTGGATTACATCTCCAAATTGGTAACTACCAGCTGGGTTGGCGCTGTGGGTACTAGGGTGGTCATTAAGTTCCTTAGAGATTAATTTTCAAGTGAGGGGCACGAAAGTATCTAGTGACAGATAATGGGGTGCAGTTCACCTCACATGAAATGCAAGAGTTTTTGAATGACTTTGGGATAACTCATCATGCCCTTTCTGCACCGCAGACCATTTGTCTTGTAGAATGCAGGATGGTGAAAGCCAGTGTTCAGAGAGCTTTGTTGTCCATGGTACCACTTAAAGGTGTGCTGAGGGACATGTGATGGGCGCATCACACTGCTCCTAATTGTATCACAAACAATTCACCTGTTGAGTCTTTGAGGGCTGGAGCGGCCGCTTCCAAGTTAACCCCTCAGTGGCTGCCTATCAAGCATGCTGTTATCCTAGAGAGAGAAGAGGTGGGTGCCAGAATCCAGGCTTATCAGCAGTGGTATAAACATAGGTATGATGAGGAAAATTGGGTAAGGAGAAGGAAATGGAAAGTGGGAGATCAAGCTTTAGTAAAGAAACCAAGATGGGAGAGGAAGGGAGTAACTGAGTACATGGGTCCCTTAATCATCACCTCTACCAGAAGAAATGTGGTGACAGTCAATACTTGTAGTAAGCGGAGCATGTCCAGGTTTATGAGATGCCCGGGTAACAAGTTGCCTACAGAGGTGTGAATGAGTCCACCTGTTGATCTTCCTGGGTAGGAGACGGGTGGCCGAGTTGTTCCTGCTCATTCTGCCATAAGGTCCAGAAGGATGCTGTCTTGCTTCAGAGATTTTGTTATAAAGTAGTGTTCATCGCATTTATGCGGGATCATTGTTTTATTCTATCTTACTGGCAAACATTTGAAGTAGGTTTATCTTTATGTTCTTGATTGCTGTTTACTAGTTAGAGTTTACATGTGTTTTATTATTTATTGTTTTGTTATGTAAGGTGGATGTGTTATAGTCTGCATAGCTCCTTTAAATGTATATCTGCAGCTCTTGCTAGGAATGTTCTCTGTCTCCATCGTAGTGTTGTTCTAATGAATGCTAGTTGAAGGCTGGGAGCTGTACTGCAGGGTGCACTTTTGCTGGTGGTGTATTTTGCAGATTCCCTCTAGACAGCCACACACAAAGGGAGCTTAGGAGTGACTGATGGGCCATCCACATCCTGATGGGCCATCCTTGGCAGGAGGGGAGGGAGGAGCTAGCACCTACACCTTAATAGGCTGTGTCTAGTCCCCACACAAAGGACTGCATACCTCCCTGTGGTAAATCTGGAGCCAGAGCAGGAAGGGCAAGGCTTCTGTGCACTACAAAGGTTTCTCTCTGAATTTCCCCCACTTCAAAGGCCCAACTGGGTATAAGTACTGAACCTCTGACACTCTCAGCTCTGTACACTTCTGGACCTGATGATACTGTGCTGCTGACAGGACTTCTGTTGGACTGCTACACTTCTGCTCTGCTGTGACGACCTGCTGCCTTCTTGCATGAAAGTGAGAAGTACTGGACCTGCATCTCTCCAACCCAGAAACAAAGTGATTTAAAGGGTTTGTCTGTTTGTCTCCTGTTTTGAAGTCTCATGGACATCAAAGACTCACAACCATTCAACTACAGCACCTGAACTCTGCCATCCGAGGGTCCTGCCTTGCCAAGTTGTGCCAATCCAGTCCTGCGCCCTTGAAAGCTGGTATAAAGTGCTGCAACTACCAAAATCCATGCATCGCCATCATTGCGTAGCTCAGTGTAACCGGTGCATCTCCCTCAATACTGATGCATCACTGCTGCTGCACGGACCGAAGACATTGCATCGCCAAGTACGAGGTGCATCACCTCCAGTTCCCGATGCATCCTCGACTCGGTTGGCTCAAAAACAATGCATCGCCTACATCTTGTGACTTGACGATGATGCATTTCAGACTTTTCTGGGAACCAATGCATAGCCTACATCCAAAGGGATTGACGACGACACATCGCCTCCTCTGTTCCACACGTCGGGCCCTCGCCAACGACTCAACAAAGTACTTCACAGTGCGACAAGGTTGGTCCCTGTATCCTACCCACACTCCATCGTGGTCTGCCTGAACTTTTTGATTTGAACTGGTCATGCATGACCAGAGAGCCCCGGTTGGTTCTCTATGGTTAAGCACTACATTTCAGTTTAATCTATAAAAATTCATAACTCCGTATATACTTATTGGACTTTCGTAGTTTTGGTGTTGTTTTGTTTATCAACTTAAGCTCTATTTTTCTAACCAAGTGTTGTATCTTTTTGTGTGGTGTTTTCCCTGTTTTACTGTTTGAAGTGTTGCACAAATACTTTACACATTGCCTCTTAATTTAAGACTGACTGTTCTATGCCAAGCTACTAGAGGGTGAGCACAATTTAATTTAGGGCGCATATCTCACTTACCCTAACTAGGATTGTGGTTCTTGCTTTGATAAGGTGCTTGTCTCTGCCAACCCACAACCCAATTTCAAACAGTATTTTTAAAAATATAAAAGTATTTGATGACTCATGTATTCAAATAAAGACCTGAGCATTGAAACAAATCATTTGTTTTTTTTTTAAATGTCACCCTTTTCAGGAATATTGCTATTTTATTAGCCTGTCGGTGATGGAGTAAATAAAAACTTCATAGAGTCACTTTCCTAGACTCAATATGTCCACTGAGTGACTCTTAAGAAGACTACTAGCTTCTGCGTAATAAAATTACACTAGTTAATGCACATTCATTAGGACAGAAACATATTTTGGGTAAATCCTTGATTAAATAAATGCAGAAATGTGACCACCACTGAAGGATACAGCTTGAGAGCCATCATTGTGATTTTCTAAAAATAAAAACATAATGTTAAGTTCTAACACAGTGTAATGATACTCAAGGTATGTAGCAAACAACATTATAAACAGTCTGTTTTAAATTAATTATGTAAAGTAATACGTAAATCAGTGAGAATAGGTCCGAATGTTTCAAAAATGATCTTTACTAGGTTAAAAAAATCAAGCTTATTTTTGCATGATGGTACATATCTCTCACTTCCAACAAAAAGATTTCCATAACAATAAAATAGGTGTCAGAGAACTCCCAGATTTCAAACCAAAAGTTAAGGAAACTTTACACACTCTAAATGCACTTAGAAATGCTAATGAGAGCAGGGCTCTTTGAGATTATCCTATGAACAAAAACGCTTCAGTGAGGAGTAAGCAAAAGTGGTTTTCATAGTTGATAAAAATTTGATACTTAAAAACATTCATTGAAAAGTTCTATGTACATTATTTAAAAGGAAAATGTGTGTGTAAGCCTGTGGTAAAAAGATGAAAAACAAAACTACCTTTACGCCGTTATGATGCCGTGTAAGAAACGATACAGGCAACGGTGACACAAAAAATTCAAATGCCGATGGAGACGTTCACGCACTATTTGGTTACGTCAGCGCGTTTACTTATGACATTGCACCGTCAATCAGAAATAACAGTACCCAAAATATCCCCACATATGCTCTATGACGTCCATATTATTATTAATGAGAAGTGTTTCCCCAAATATACAAAGCCTCCTTTAGTGTAATCCAAAACACAGAGTAGGTTTTCACACTACATTTATTCTAGCGACCAGGTTGCCAAAACGCTTCCAACCAGAAATCGAAAAATAAGATAGTGAAACTGAGTAGGAAGTGAGAGATGTGCAACAGACAGAAATAAGAGCCTTAAATAGAGTCAAATAATATCCTGGTAGCCTGTTGATAAGAAAAAGAGAGATACCAATAATTCTACCCGTAAACATGGAGAGAATACTGGATCAAAATGGAGAAAATGTCTATGTGCATCATGCCAGTTTATTTATATCAGAGAGATTACACCCCTAGGCACTACAGCTGGATTGCTACATCACTTATGCTTTGAGGTAGCTCTGATGTCTTTGGGATATTCACTAAGGGTTGAAAGTTTGCACACCAATGTAATGAGGTTAGTCCAGCGGCTTTACAGAAGAGTGGTACGTTCATGGTACGGATATGCTAGATGAAAATGTTTTATTCAAGGTGTGAGGTTTCAGATATTGGGTTGAGATGTGCATGAGACAGCAATAAAATAGTTCAATCAATCAATCAGTCACTAGATTTGTACTGCTCTTCTTGTCAGCCTTGAGGGTATACAGGCACTGTCAGAGACAAAGTGAGCTAAAGAGCGGAGGTAATCAAATAACATCTACTTGAGATAGTTTTCAGGATTCCATTCTATATTTGGACTTTCTTCACAAACTGCATTACAACAAATTGCACATGCTCACGAAAATCCATACCTAACTTGATCATATCACCCTTTCACCTGGTTTGTGGGCTGCATTGTTACCTTTACTCCTTTTCCCCATATCCTTTTTTCTGCACATTTATAATTTTCACTTATCGTACATTTATAGTATCACGATGTTATATTGTTATGTTAAGCGTATTTTACAGCACTATTACCCATGACGGTATGCTGGCGCTTTGCAGATGTGTGAAGCTAACCTTGAATGGACTTATTCGAAAAGCCAGGTGTAGGAAAGTGCTCCTTTTGACACGGTTACCCCCCACTTTTTGCCTGGTATCCGGTGCAACTTTGACTGAAAGTTTACTGGGCTCCTGCTAACTAGGTCTCCAGTACCAGTGTTCTGTCCTTAAAATGTACTACTGTTCCACAATTGGCACCCCTTCCAGGGTCCTTGCAGGTCCCTAGTAAGTGGTACCTCTGGTACCTAGGGCCTTGGAACCAAAGAGGGACCCCAAGGGATAATAATAATAATAATAATACTGATATTTGTAGAGCGCGAACAGCTACCTCACGAGGAGGTGTCCCGGCGCTATAGACCGCTGGGGAACCCGTCCGGGCTATCCCTGTGAGATGGTCCCTTTCTGGGTATCTCCAGGGTGAAACCAGGCATCTCCAGCGTCTGTGGGGGGCCGTTGTAGAGATAAGGCAAGCTTAATGCCCAGAGTTGCCGAGTGTGTTCCTGGTTGGAGTAGGTACCGAGGCGAGAATTATCGAGTCCGTTTTGACCCTGGTCCACAACCCTGCCGCGTCGGGAATTGAACCCTGGTCCCTGGCCAATTCTCTGCTTACGGGTCTGCCACCTCTAACCAGTGAGCCACACCTCTCCACAATGCAGCACAAATTGTGCCACCCTAGGGCACCCCTCACCAAGCTCATGCAAACTGCCATTGCAGACTGTGCCTTTTGTTGCAGAGAAAGCTCAAGTGTCAACATGGCACTGACTTCTGAGTGCCAGGCCAGCAAAACACTGCATGTGGTATAGGTAGGCTACCCCTATGGCAGGCCTTACAGCCCGAAGTGGAGGTGTCCCCGTTATATATAAGTTCACCCTTGGATATTACGAGTGCATAGGGAGGCTATAAGGAATACATTGGCTTGACACTCGTCATTACGAGTTCACCAGCTTCATGATGGCTTCACCCAAGGGGTTTGGTACCAAATACTTCTCCTTAATAAAGCCACTGTGATGCCAGTGCTGAAGTTATTTATAATACACCCAGAGGGCACCTTAGAGGGCCCCCCTGAAAACCTACCAATTACTACTGTGTTGACCGACTGGTCTTGCCAGCCAGCCACCTTAGACAGGTTTGTGACTTCGTGAGGTGAGAGCCTTCACTCTCAGAGTCCAGGAATAAAGACTACTCTGGGTTGAGGTGTTTACATCTCCTCCAAGCAGAAAGGGTATTCCAGGGTGGGAAATTTCAAAGGCTCTGCCGTCTTTTCTATGCAAACCTGGCCTATCCAGATAGTGGTGGTGCCCACCCCCCTGCCTTGACCCCACTTATTGGTGGCAAGACAGGTGGGAAAATTAGCAAGATTAAGAGGACCCCACTTTTCAAATTTTTCCATCTTGTTTTTGAAGGAATTAGCATTCTAGGGTCAGGGTTATGTCCACCTCCCACAGGAAGTGGTCATATAGAGGGTGTAGACACCCTAAAGATAGGTAGCCCATTAGCTATTACCTGTCACTCCCGCTTAACGCCCCTGATTTGAGTATTTAGGTGGCACACCTGAACCCAAGAATTGAGATTCAATGGAACAACAGAAGAAGAGTCACTGCCTAGCAGGAACTGCAGCAGAACCTTAGAATTTGAAGTGAAACCCTGCCGGCCTCATCACTCTCACTTCAATCATGACTGAGTAACTCATCCAGCGAGCTTGAGCGCTATCACAGCCTTGGGTAGTCTGCCAGCCCATCGAAAATCACCAACAGTCTCCTTTAAAGTAGAGGAGCAACTCCCCTGCAGTCCACAGGCACCTCTCAAGCAGAGTCCGGTCCACCACCTTGCAGCTCCCTGGCCTGACTAATGCCACAGATGACCAGGAGAAGGTACACATGCTCTGGGTGGTTGTATCTGTCTCCCCTGTGTGTGGAGACAACAGGACCAACCGGAATCATGTAGCACCAACCTCGCGGGTGCCAGATGCCCCCACCAAACACCAGCAGTAAAAGTCCAGTCCGGATTTTCACTGCACGAGGACCAAGCAGCCATCGAGGGACATCAGCCTCATTGAGTCCTTCATCAAGAGTGGCCCAACTGCTTTGATTTTGCCCCTGCCAGCTGTTTTTCTCTGACTGTGAGGTGCATCTTTGCTCACCCGGCCCAACCGACCTAACCACTCTGCAGCCAAGCCACCCGGCCTGGGTCCTGACAAACTGACTGTGCCCCCTTGCTCCAAGACCCCTTGCGACCTGCGCCCCAATTAGGGAGCCCTCAAACTTGTCCTCAAGCCCGTTTTTTGGTGCCCCCTTCCTTATAGCGCACCAGCTACCATCTTAACAAGCATCCTGCTCCCAGGAGAACCCAGGAGGGTCCCTAAGAACAGCTGGACCTTGGTACATTACAACTCCGAACCCTGAAGGGGGACCCCTGAAACCGACTGTACCTACCTTTATTAATCTTTGACTTTTCCTCCCATTGGATGACATTGCGTTTAAAAGGTTTACTTGCCTGTGAATATTGCTATTGAAAACAGTACTTACCTTTAAACAAAGTTCTTGGTTTTAAAACGTATATAAAAAAGAAGTGCTATTTTTCTAATTTGGTCTCAGATTTATTCTTTGAGTGTGTGTCTCAGTTATTGCCTCTGTGAGTACAACAAATGCTTAGCACCAGCCTCTGATGAGCCTAACTGCTCGTCCACACTACCGTAAAAGAGAGCATTAGTATTATCTAATTTTGCCTCTGTAAACCAATTGAGGACCCAGTGTACACTCTGCACAGTTTCCTTCATTTTAGTACACTCTATAGAGAGGCAGCATCCTACACCAGGTCTTCTGTTTCTTGCAGAATTCAAGAAGAGACAGGAGGCTCTGATGTGGTGTGGGAGGTCATCGCACATGTTAAGATCAATTTAGGAGAAGGCTCGACCTACTGATCTGCTTTTGAGTCTGCATAGGACATGTGCTAGTAAGAATCCAGCAGAGCGGAGGTGCCTGGAGTATTGGCGGAACTGCACGCGGATGTTCAGGTCGGCTGGATTACAGTCTGGTAAATGGATCACAGTCCGTTTGGCAATGTTAATGTGGCATCTAAATTCAGGAAATCCACATACCTTCTAAAATGTTAGTTTGAGATTCAGTTATCTCTTAGAGGAAGTCATAGATCTACACTGTTCATTTTCAATCTCCACCTGGAGCACATTACACGTTAAAGCTGTTGTTGCATCAAACAATAAGAGCCGTGGGGCTGGGCAGGGGTAGACTGGGAGGGGGGGGTCGACCGACGATGGGATAGGTAAAATGAAATTAAAAAATAAAGAAACCCACTTACCTTGCGCTTGCCGCATTGTTGGGTCAGTGATGCGGTGAGCGCAAGGTAAGTGGTCATATTTTAGTTTTATTTAATTTGACCTTTCCTGTCTAACGTTTCCCCCCCCCGCCGTGCCAACGCCCACCCCATTGCTGATCAAACACATTTTCCTATGCATTGATTCTCCTTATGTTTCTTTTACTTTTTCCTTATCTCAGGTATTTTAGCCCCTATTTTTTACACATCGTAGCTGAACCTTAATCGGTGTGGTTCATGCCTTTGGAAGTTAAGATAAATACAGACAGTATTCCCTAATGAGTCCCTTGTTTTCATTTTTTTTAACAATAACGTTTCATTGAGGTAAAATTTTACATAAACTACAGCATATTTTTCTGCACTTAGTATTGCTTGTATGTACTGATCAAAGACAATAAATGAGATATTTCAATATTGGAAACATAGATATGTCATGCAGTATATGTCTGGAACTTATTAAATCGATACTTTATCACTCATATGTATAATCCAAACATTTAGATTTTTCCAAATATATTAATAAATAAAGAGTGAAAAGAAGTGCTCAGTGTAAATGATGATCACGCAGTGCAAGAAGAAAGGGCAAAGGCCTTCCTTGCACATTTATAAGGGTATCAAAATTACGGCATCTATACTGAAAATTGTTGCAGGGTTGTCAAAAAACAGTTCTTATAGCAACCCTATAGTAAACAGAAAAGTTCCTAGCATGATTGTCTGAGTCGTTAATGATGCTTCGACCGTAATAGGTATTCTTTTAATACAGTGCAAACTCCGCCCAAAGGCATTGGAGCGCCTGACATGAACACCAGTTGCATAGCACAAGGTCACGTTCATTTTTTTGGCACAGGGATATTAAGGGATGTGCCCAGAATCACAGGATGGTTAGCGGACTCCTGCATCCGAATCTGGGGGCATATCAACAACAACCGGCGATAATTATCGCTGAGCGCACTTAGCGCTCGGATAATTATCGCCGGCTAGCGCCGATTTTTATCGCTGAGATAGCGTGCTATTAGCAACGCTTATCTCATCAGCGATAAAAATCCTAGCGCTAACTGGCTAACGTGAGATTATCGCTGGAAACCCAGCGATAATCTCACGTTAGCTAGTTGATAGGGACTCACAAACTTAACCATGATATCCACCTTCCATAGGATATCATGGCTAAGTCAGTCCTGAAGCAGGCGTAAGTAAAGTAGCGATAACAGGGGTTATCGCTACTTTTCCTGACGCTATGCTTCATAGCGTTAGGCTTGCTGATAGGAGAAATGTCGCTTAGCGACATTTCTCCTGTCATGCCAGATCAGGAACGCCCACTTTGCATCTCATTAGAGATGCAAAGCAGGGCGTTAGAAATCCCCACGCTAAAGCAAGGTTTCACGCGTTAGCGTGACCTTGCTAATATCTCCCATCATGCCAGATCAGGAACGCCCACTTTGCATCTCATTAGAGATGCAAAGCTGGGCGTTAGGAATCCTGACGCTAAAGCAAGTTTTCACGCGTTAGCGTGACCTTGCTGATTAGGCGATAAAATTATCGCCGCTTTTTGGCCGAAAACGGCCGCAAAAGCGGCGATAATTTTTTATCGCCTGCTTGTTGATATGCCCCCTGGTTCCACAGTTCCAAAGTCGGCATCGAGGGCCCTAATGCCCCATCCTCTCAATGTGATCAACCCCACAGAAAAAGAAGGAGTCTTGCCACTGAGATAATATCTCAGGGACGAGACAATGGAATGATAGAAAAGGAGTATGCATGATGGCCAAAAACTTCCATAAAAAATGTCAATTGATGCAGTGTAGTTCTAACATGAAGCAGAGACGTAACTTTTAAGAATCTATTCAGGGGGTCACAGGAAGGTTATGGGGGGGGGGGGGGTCAGGGGAGGTTACTCCCCTGAGAACATTTTAAGAAAAAGAGTGGGCAAATGGTGCAATTTCAAGCAAATTTGAGAAAGCAAGAAGGATAATAAGGCAATTCTGAGAGTGTAGTCATGACATTAATAAAAAGATTTCATATGATAATTAATGCTAGACCTCTTAACATCTCCAATGTACAGTGAATAATCACACATTGCGGGGCATATTATCAAGGGCATTATCGCCGCTTTAGCAGCACTTTTTGCTGCTGAAGCGGCGATATTCTTATCACCCTATTAACAAGGCGGCGCTAACATGCATCAGCTCATGTTAGCAGCCGATTTCGTAACGCATCTCATGACAGCAATAATGATCGCTAATGAGATGCAAAGTAGGCGTTCCCTCCTAAGTCAACATGCAAAATGCTTGCAAAACCAACATCGCTGTATCAAGAACGCTGCCCCTGGATAGCGAAGCGATAACAAAATGCGTGCTAAGCTCCAATTATGGCATGATTCCAACGCCAGAAAAAAACGGACTTACCATTTATGCCTATGGGAGGTGGATTGTAAGGCTGAGTCCACACTCCCCTATTACCAAGCTTGGCATTAGCGCTGTGAAATCATCACAGGATTTCACACGCTAATGCTCACTATCGTAGTCTATCGCAGGATTTCACATCGCCTGTCAGCTAAGCGTTGCTCATACGCCGCTGACACGGCGATGAAATCCAGCGATAGCCAGTGATCATTTAAATCGCTCTAAGCGCGTTTAGCGATAATTATCGCTTGTCCTTGGTAATATGCCCCTGCATTCTTTATCTTATGGATGCACTATATATAGAAAGCAAAAAAAATTTAGTTTTTTTCCACTGTGACTACAACAGGCTTTTAAAAAATTGTTTTAGCCTGGACTCAGAATGCAAGGCAGGCCTATAGGCTTTGTCAATGCTTCACGTGTCCTCGGGACTGTGAAATGATTAACCTTTTCTCCCCACACTCTGGGGTTCAAAGAGACTGCAGATGCAGGGAGCGACAGGGGTTGAGTGGGCAGCCAAGAGTGTACATCAAAGAGAAAGGCTAGTTGGTGATGCAGGGACAACTAGTGGACAGAAGTGGATGACATTAGGAAAGGTGAGAGAGGCAGAGGAAGGTGGACAAAGAAATTGAGAGAAAGAGTGCAATTCATTGGCAAATGTAAAGAAGGGGAGAAAGAGACACAAAAGTATTGACTTGGGAAAGATAGTAAAAGAGTGTACATCACACAGAGATAGGGAGAGGAATAAGGGGAAAAGGGAAAAAGAGAATCAAATGGAAAGATTTGTGGAAACAGAGTGAGTATGTTATAAAGAGGTAATGCCATTGTGGCAGAATGGCCAGTCTGGTCCTTCCAACATGTTATTCAGCAGCCAATTACAACATATATTCTGCAAAACATGCATCTGGACCCTACGTGTACTTTTAAAATACATGAATACATGAAACGAACATATGAAATGATATTACATAACAAAAATATATTAACCCTAATGCAACATACCATTATGTAAATCAAAATAAAATAAAATGAAATGTACCAATAAATAACACATTTTTAACAATTTAACCTGGAATTACTAAACGATTACTTGGTTGAGTCATCATGAACATCATATTCCTGAGCAAACTTTTATTTTGCAGATGATCGTAATGCAGAACTTGAATGCAAGTGCTTTTATTGAAACAAGGAGCCCGTGTACATCGTTAAGTTACCTTCAAGCAATGTTCTGTGCCACATCTGCAGCAAATTAGCCACAACTAATTGCATTCCATTGCAAAACGTGCAAATGCCTTACCACGCTTTGCTTGAGTCAGAGCTCAGAGGCGGCAATTTCTCCAGATGGTTTCACATTAGACAGGGACTGTGCCCTTATATAAAAAATCGATACATTTCCATTGAAACAAAACCACCTGTAACTGGAGGTTTTGTTTCAATGGAAATGCATAGATTTTTTAGATAAGGGCATCCCGTAAGAAGGCAGGACATCACATTATTTACACTCTCACCGCCATTGTAAAACAAATAAAATGAAACAAAAAAATTGTGGTGTGATAAAAATTTTAAACATGCAAATTTACTAACAGTTTTGCTCTCTTACCGTGGAAGCCTGCTATGCTGTGCAAGCTGCCCACGCGTGTCTGTTCTCACCAGCCTATGCAGAGAAACCAGCAGCAGGGCCAGTCTGCATGCGGCCTGCCTTTACCAGACTCAGGCAGCCCTGGCTACATAGCCTTAGGTCTGAGTTCGACTGTGCAGAAGAAAGAACACCCGGCAGCAGTAGGCCAAGTCTCCCCCAAAATACCCACACAGGCCAAGTCATTGCGGGGGAACATCGACTGTTCAAATGGGGCCTGCCTAAATGTTGTCAAGTTCTGGGGGCAAGTTCTACGGAGGAAGTTCTGAGCTTAATGAGCACCAGCTCGGCCCTCTAGTCCCACCCCCCTTCTTCTGAACCAATCTAAAGGCTACTCCCAACCTCAATAAACAGCACGAAAGCAGAGCAGCACAATGATTGGCTCAGTCAGGAGCTGACAATGCTCCTTAGGAGGCTTGGCTGCAATTGCTTGAATCCCCCGCTACCCTAAGATTGCGAAGCCAGACAAGGGTTCAAGTGCGCATGAGGGGCTGGGCACCTCAAGGCACCCATCCAGCCTGACATGCGCACTTCACCCCAAGGCCCAGCTGAACCAGAACCACTTAGTTATCATGTCAATCATCATAAGCTTCACCACTCCCTCACTCGCAAAAGCAATAAGCAATCTCCTTGAACTCTGTGGGGCCATGCCACCGATGCGTGGCTGAAATGGATTCTAAAGCATTTATGGGGTGTCCAGGGGCAGCAAAACAACAGGAGGGCAATGCCCCAGTGCCCCAATAAAGAAACTGCCCCTGCGGATGGTGTAGTGCACATTGTCTGAGAATTCCGTTGTGCACATGGAGGATAACTGTCCAAATGGATGCTGGCCTCGGCCGAGGACCTGCTGAAGTGTGGTGTTCTGAAGTGTGCTCTCCAGGGACCTCCTGTTCTCTCTGAGAACTCAGGGACATCAACAATCTCACTGAGGGACCAACACCACACACCTGTGACATCTGGACAGTGGTGTCCACCTCAGCTACTAAATCCAAAATGGTATCATGGTGTGAGCATGGACCTAAGACTTGTGTCTGGAAACCTTTTTTCCTAGTGTGGAGCCCCCGGAATCTTCCCCGCATCTAAGGCATGGGTTGTTCTCATAATGTGGGGACATCAACACGCATAAGCGTCTAGTGGTGGTGAGCTGATTGACCGATTGCAGGACCCCCATGGCCCATGTCGTCGATCGTGATGCATTTCTCTTGTGCGGTACACTGACTGCATGCTTATTGACTGCAGTGACCGATTTACATGGTGTGACACTCAGTAGTGGAGGTGTACATGGAGTAGCGCCTCATTCTACGTCATGTGACTCTGCTGAACATGCTCTCATTCATGTGTGACCGGACTGGTCTGGTGAAGCCTATATCATACGTTGTGCCTTATTTCCAGAGAGGTAGAGAATTGCAACTGTTCGCTGTGTGTGACCAGAATTGCCTGGTACATCCCAACTCATCATGCACCAGTGCTTGTGCCTCTTTTCCTGGGAGCTGCGGAATTTGCAACTCATTGTGTTTGAAATCTGAAGTGCCTGGTGTGACTCATTGTTACGCGCACCAGACACTGTGCCTGGATTGCCTGGGCACATCCTGGATCATCGTGTACTAATCGGGGCACCTCATCCTATCAAGATGCTCCCCTGTATTACTCCCCATTCATTAGGTGTTCCCTTGTTAACCCTCATCGAGGCAGACCAACAGCCCTCTCACACACCTGGCCCCTCCCGAAGATATCTTGGTGGCAGGTAGTAGCGAGAGTGATTGACTGGAATGAAGAAATGCTTTCTAGAAAGTTCAGGAGTGATTCAAGAGACTGCATGACTCCTTTGTGTTTTGAGACCTGTGGGTGAACTTCCTGAGTGGCTGTTAACCTCTCCCTTGTGTACGTCTACCTCATAATTAAAACTGATAAATATTCCCACCTGATTCCAAGGACCCAGATTAAGTGTGACTCCGGCCGCATGCAACCCAGTGTTCAGAAGGGTGGTGGTAATCTTCCATTTGGGGGTGTAAGACAATTGTGGTGAACTAGAGGATGGAGGGAGGCTTGGTTCATGGTGTCTGCAGAGGGTAAATCATTGACCTGCTGGGTACCAGTGGCACTGCATTAGGGTGCTGAGTACGTATGTGTATGTAAGAGCGTGCCACACAGACTGGCTGATACCTGTCGCACTGCGTAGTGGTGTGGAGTGAGTGTGTGTGAGTGAAAGTGATCGTGTGTGGACCACCGGGGATTCACGACACTGGCCAGCGATTCCACATTATATGCTGATTGTTGCCAAAAGCACAGTACCTTTTGGTATTGGGTTTTCCCGCTTGACTTGGCTCGCGGTGCTGCTAAAAGTGTTCTATTATTATACATAATTGTGTACATAATTTTGATATTCAGCACCGCATAAGAGAGCTTTCTCTCAATTGAGGGGGGGCAGAATAGAAATTGTCCACAGCGTGCATACTAATGATACCATAACAATATGAGTGGGCCTAGTACAGTTAGTAAATATTTCCAAATTTGTTTTATGCCCAAGAGTATATTATGGTCATGTTATTATTATTTAATATGTGTGTTGAATGTACACATTCTTAGATACATCCTGTGGGAGTCACGTTTGTGATGCTCAAAGTATTTATTGAGAGTAGCTGCTGTGCCTTTGCTGTTTTATACATCGCCTTTGTAGTGAGCCTGACTGCTCAGTGCCAAGCTACTGCAAGGGTGACCCTGATTTATACAGCAAGTGTAAGCACCTGCCCTTGATGGAAGCAGTAGCTCTGCCTGGCTGGGGGCACCCCTTTAACCAAGCAGACACTGCTGGTTCCATGACGTTCAGTCTGGGATCTTAGAGTATAACACAAAGGAAGTGCTGCAAAATTGAGATGGATCAACCCAGGGAACATTTACCCCATTGGTTAAGGAGTGGCCAGGTGTTGTCCTCAGCATTTATCACCCCGAGTGGGATGGGTATGCCCAGACGTGGGTCCTGTGCTCTCCATTCCACTGAAGTCAAGCTAGCCTGGCTGATGAGGGGTGAAACCCCCAAACCAGTCCTAGGATGCTTGTTTTCAGTCCAAGGAGGACCTGGCCTGACAGTTCAGGATGGACTGTTCCCATAGGGAGCAGGGTCAAGACTGATTTGCATATGTCAGGGTTCAAATTAGAATGGCATGGGGGGCAAAATAACGATGGATTTAAGCCCATATCTCTGCACTGGGGTGAAGGTATGACATTGTTCTGCATTCTGTCCATCAATTGTTCTTTTTGCACTCAGCCGCAGCCTGGCACTGGGCAACAATGTCGCACGCTCAGTACTTTTCAGAACACTACTGGACCTGTGGAAGACAGAAGAAGGATTGCATCTGCTGTTTTGACCTGTGAGAAGAACCTGAAGGGCTGGTCCTGCTTCCATTTTTACTCAGAGTTAAGAGTGGACTCAAGGGATCAGTTGGCAGACTGCCTGTAAAGCTACAGGGACACCAAAACTGCAAGAAGCCCACTGTCCTAAGAGCCCAGCTGACCGGTTACAGATGGACCTACTCTAGACCCTACTGTGACTTATGACTGAGGTCTTGGAACTGTTGGCTGGTTTCAGAGTGTACTCCTTCTGCCTAACCCTAAAAGTTGGGACTTTGACACTTTTTGCTAACAAAATTCTGTCTGGAGAATTGTTGTGGGACTGGGACCGAACTGCCAGGTGAGTCTCCAAAGGTGCACTGCCATGTGGGGCTGTCTACGCTGTAGGTCCTGCTATGTTCTCAGCTCGATGCCAAGATATATCAGGGGTGAGGCTGCTTTTTCCAAATCCCTCAGCTTCCTCTTTTTTTGTCCTCTATTTTTGTAATCATATCACCATGGCTTCTGCAAACTCAGGTTATTTAAAGATAGGTATCTGGCCTCTAGCCTACTGCATTTGCATTGGCCTCATCTCACCAACCTGGGCTGAAACGCCCGCCTCCATAACAGTGAGTAGAAATAATCATGGGACCACTTGAATTACTGGTATCAACATGCCAGTCCACCTGGAGAAATCTGCCCTTATCCCATTCGTCCTATCAGGATTGCTTTATACATCTAGCTGCCAAGTCCATTGCACCTCTTTTAACCAGTCTGTTGGAGAGGGAGGCAAAGGATCTGTTCACCGTTTGGAGAGCTACCTTCTAACTAAAAGTATAAGATAAAACAACAAGCCCCACTGTGATCTCCTCAACAGGCTGGGTGATGCCATCTCCACCCCAATCCGAACCAGCAAAGACCTCAGGCTAATTCTGACACCCTAGATCTCTGCAATGGCATTACCCGCTATCTCCCAATACCTGCTGATCACAGGGCAGGTAAACAACATATGTTCATCATTAGTTTCAAGATGACCGCATCGCCTACATCTGGGCATTAGGTTTTGCACAAATCTTGTGATCTTTTGGGAGGTTCTATATATTCTATTGAGGCTCCTCAGCTTCCTCAACAATGCAGGTGACAAAGATTTGATCAATGACCAAGATTGTCAAGGTGAAAAAACCCGAACCCTTCCCACCTTCGTCAATGATGCATCAGACCCTGTCCTCCTACAGCCTGATGAGCCCCTTCTTTGGCTCCTATCAGTTGTCATCTATGGAGACGAAGGGTTAATCAAAAATGGACAGACCCATTGGTGTTGGTATGATCACTGGCAAGCAGTGCTTGGGAACCCACTAGGTGAGTAAAAGGCCCCTCACACACCAACCTAGTTGGTGTCATGCTTCATCATAGGGGCCCCAACCGGGTGGGCGAGCGCCTCCCGGTTGTGCTGCAACGCCTGACTACAGCGGAGCTGGTGTGGTGTGATAGTGTGATGTTGTGAAAAATTTAAAAATACCTCTGAGAATCCTTGCCGGGGGAACTTTAATGATGGCGGCTCAGGATATATTAAAATTAAAAATTATGTGGAGCAACTAAGAAAGGAATTTGATTTCGTAGTTAGCTATGTGTGTGGTCTACATGTTTCAGCCCACCTTAAGATGTGTGGGGCTTTCTTCAGGACCAGGAAGTGCAGTGAGTGGCAAAACAGTGCCACGTGAATAGTGAAAAAGAAAAAAGGGGGTAATTTACCTACACACTCTCTAAGGTGTGTGGAAGCGATATCAGCTCATTGGCAGACACCGCAGCGAAAAACCTGTGGGAAAGAAAACAATACACAGACATAGATGGCAAAAGATGCTATAATAACCCAACAATTATAAAATGCAATCTTAGAATGACTGTGAAAGGATCTTTGAAGGCAGATGGTCGTACAGGTGGCAACACACACGTGGTGACATGCGGCTATCGGCTGGTGCTTCATGATATCAGATGTATAGGCGGGGTGCCTGGACGGTGTGGCAGGCAACTATAAGCCGGTGACGGCGTGAAGCCACTGGCTAAAATAGTCGGGCTCGGTCGCAGCGAGTGAGCGAGGGTGCGACTAGTATATTCAAGTAGGATTTGCGAGCATCGAAGCACGATACGCTGCAAAAAGAACATCACCAAGATGACGAATCATTTCCTGGAGAAGGGCCACACCACCAACGATATGAGATGGGTCGTTTTGGAAGCCCTGGATAACAATCTACCCAATATCCAGAACCGCCTGTTTGAACAAGAGCAAAGATGGATTTATCGCCTTTCTAGCCACCTTAATGGGCTGAACGACAATATCCCCTGGAACAGCCTGAGGAGACCCTAACCGTGTGCCTGCAACTTTTTTGGCATGTACATTAACATTCCCAGCAGGGGCACAGATGCCCCATCCACCATGGCTGCTTAACCCATAGATATTTTAGCCACTGCGCTAAAACAAGCCCGCTGTTTTACATCGACTTCTCCAATTCACACTCCATGTCTTAGTCTTGGCCTGCAACTACTTGGCACGTACATTAACTTTCCCACCAGGGGCACGTATGCCCCATTCATCATGGCTGTCTCACTCTTAGATATTTTAGCCATTGCGCTAATACAAGTCCGCTGTTTAGCACCGACTCTTCTAATTTACACTTTGTTTCCCAGTCCCTGCGCATGCGCGCGAGAGCAGCATTCCAGACGCACGCACTCTCATCCCACACTCACAGCCAGTTAGTGACTCGCACGCACGCATGCGCAGTCTGCCTTGCCTCTCGCGCGATCACCGGACTGTCAGCACGTACGCCATGGCTCCCGCCTCCTTAAAATCCCCAACAGTCTTAGTCTCCACACCATCCAGGAGCCGGGAGACCACAGTAGGTGCCAAGCGGGTGCTGCTCTCAGACCAAGTAAGGTGACGCGCGCTGACTAATTCTGGCATTGCCGGGCTTCTGACTGCTACTACTGCCCTGTCTTGACCCTGTACCGTTCCTTCACAGATTCAGTGTCAGGAGGAGCGCACTCCTCCCCTTCCTGATCGGCGATCAATACTCAGCCATAGTGTAATATATTTTTCCTTTTGCTTTTACTCTTTACTTCTAGCCCTCATTTGTAGAGCGCCACTCAAGGGTTATCGCCCCTTTTCTGTACAGTGTACCCTAGAGATTATTCGATACACGCACAACCTACTTGAATATACTAGTCACACCCTCGCTCACTCGCTGCGACCGAGCCCGACTATTTTAGCCAGTGGCTTCACGCCGTCACCGGCTTATAGTTGCCTGCCACACCGTCCAGGCACCCCACGAGAGCGACCCACACGCTCCTTGCTGGCCTCACTGTTAGCTCACCAAGGGCGTATTCCGCCCGCCTATACATCTGATATCATGAAGCACCAGCCGATAGCCGCATGTCACCACGTGTGTGTTGCCACCTGTACCACCATCTGCCTTCAAAGATCCTTTCACAGTCATTCTAAGATTGCATTTTATAATTGTTGGGTTATTATAGCATCTTTTGCCATCTATGTCTGTGTATTGTTTTCTTTCCCACAGGTTTTTCGCTGCGGTGTCTGCCAATGAGCTGATATCGCTTCCACACACCTTAGAGAGTGTGTAGGTAAATTACCCCCTTTTTTATTTTTCACTATTCACGTGGCACTGTTTTGCCACTCACTGCACTTCCTGGTCCTGAAGAAAGCCCCACACATCTTAAGGTGGGCTGAAACATGTAGACCACACACATAGCTAACTACGAAATCAAATTCCTTTCTTAGTTGCTCCACATAATTTTTAATTTTAATATATCCTGAGCCGCCATCATTAAAGTTCCCCCGGCAAGGATTCTCAGAGGTATTTTTAAATTTTTCACAACATCACACTATCACACCACACCAGCTCCGCTGTAGTCAGGCGTTGCAGCACAACCGGGAGGCGCTCGGCCACCCGGTTGGGGCCCCTATGATGAAGCATGACACCAACTAGGTTGGTGTGTGAGGGGCCTTTTACTCACCTAGTGGGTTCCCAAGCACTGCTTGCCAGTGATCGTACCAACACCAATGGGTCTGTCCATTTTTGATTAATCTGATATATACTACAGGGGATACGGACGCACCCTTGCCTCCCTAGCTCTCCCATTGTTCTCTTCATCTATGGAGACGAACCCATCAACAACCTGTTGATATCTAGAACAGCTTCCAATAAAAAAGGTAACTCTTTGACCGGGATGAAGCAACTCCTTTTACCCGCACTCTGATCTACCGGGTTTAGCTTTAACTTTGATTTTGCCCCATTCTATCTCTACCAGTTTTAAAAAAATTATTTTCTCCAGTTCCCGTTGTTGTATAATTTGATGTTTTCATGTTGTTTTGTTGAATAAAATATTCTATATTTTTATCAATTGGAGTAGCACTTTTATTGTGTTGTGTTTTTGACTTTTTAATTGTTTTGGTGCTTTTAAATGCTTTACACAGTTTCTTAAGTTAAACATGTCTGCCCTGTGTAATAGTTCATAGCTACCATGGGTCGCGCTCAAGTTTAAATTACTGAGGGTCAGATGTATCAAGCTAATTTGCAATCGCAAACAGTGAAATCACAGTGTGCAATGTATGGAAGCAAAACCCAATCCCAAATTAAGAAATCGCAAAAATAGCATAACCAAAATTTGCGAATTCTTATTTTGCGAATCTGAACTTTGCAAAATCAAAATTGCGACTCGCTATTTGCAAAATCGCAATTAAGAAATTGCAAAGAAATGTATGAAAAATCGCAAATAGCAATTTCATCAAAAATCGCTATTTGCGACTCGCAAATTAAAACCAACTCAAGGCAGGTGGTAACCAGGTGCGCACTATTTAAACAGGCCCAGAGTGCCTCACAATCTTTCACAATGGCAGCCCTGTATGTCATAGCGAGGAGGATGCGGATACAAGCAGCAGCACAGAGAAGGAGGAGGAGACAGGAACGGATTTACAGAGTACGCATTACCCTGTTTCAGCAGACAGAAGAAGAAATACATGAGAAGTACACGCTAAACTCAGCTACTATACTTGACCTGATAGATGACATACATCCAACACTGGAGCATCAAACCCGCAGGACCCAAGCCATTCCAACACATGTGCAGGTCCTGTGTTCACTGCACCTTCTGGCATCAGGGAGTTACCAGGGGGTGATAGCTGTAGCTGGAGGAGTCTCCCAAAGTTGCCTTTCATGCTTTTTAAATTCTTTCCTGGATGCCATGGTTCAGAGAATGCACCATTACATCAGGTTTCCGACTACGCAACTGGAATTGCAGAAGACAAAAATGGATTTCTACCAGATGGCACAGTTCCCACATGTCATTGTGTGCATTGATAGGACACATGTTGCAATCTGTCCCCCCTCAGCTAATGAATATGTGTATAGAAACAGGAAATCTTTTCATTCCGTCAACATCCAGGTCATATGTAATGCTTCACACATCATCATTGATATAGTGGTAGTACGCATGACTCTTACATCTTCAGGCATAGTGGAATAAATACATGTCTTACTGGGGAAGATTTTGGAGAAGGATACCTGCTAGGTAAATGCATGTCACTCACTCTGATGGACATGTTGGATCTGTTGAAATTGGCCTGTGATTAATGTTTTTTCCTTTCTCGTGTAGGTTACAGCGCATATGCAGTGCGTTCATTTATACTCACACCATATCTCAATCCAGCAACCCCAAGTGAAAGGAGATACAATGCTGCCCATAAGTAACCCTGGGCGAGACACTACGCTTCGCCCACGTAGTGTACGTAGCGCTGCCTGCTTCGCAGTTTTCGAAGTAGGCGAAGCAGGCTAGCGCTACGCATACCCAGGGCAAAGCGTAGCTGCCTGCCGCCGCCACCCGCCTCCCGCCCGCCCTCCTTTTAAATCAAACCCCCGCATTTACAATAAATACAAAAGTAAAGAAACTTACCTGAAGCGCGGCGTCTCCGGGGCTCCCTCTTCCATTTCCAACTTCTTCTGACAAATGCGCATGCGCGGACGCCCGCGCATGCGCATTTCTTGCGAGAAATGCGCATGCGCGGGCGTCCGCGCATGCGCATTTGTCAGAAGAAGTTGGAAATGGAAGAGGGAGCCCCGGAGACGCCGCGATTCAGGTAAGTTTCTTTACTTTTGTATTTATTGTAAATGCGGGGGTTTGATTTAAAAGGAGGGCGGACGGGAGGCGGGTGGCGCGTAGTAGGGCTACACAAAGCACGTAGTGTGCGTAGATTTGGGCACACTATGTGCTGCTTCACGTAGCCCCACTACGCCCACTACGCCCACCCTTACCCATAAGTCTACGCGCAATGTGGTGGAGCGGACATTCGGACTAACAAAGAGTAGATTCCGCTGCCTACACAAAAGTGGAGGTGCACTGCAGTACCGGCCAGAGACATGTTGTAAAATCATTGCTACCTGGGCCATGCTACACAACCTAGCAACATCAAACGAAATCCCATTGGAAACTGCAGATTCTGACTTGGAGGATGATAATGACCCACGGCCACCTCACAGAGCAGCAGGTGGTGTAGGTGCCACAGATGGGAGACACAGATGTGATGAGATCACACACAACTATTTCTAGGTGAGTAATGAGACAAAGCAAATCATGACTGTTGCAGAACTGTGTTTTATTGACTTTGACATCAGGTAATATGTGTGCACACAGCCTCCAAATCCTAACCACTGTGTGCCTTGAGTTGCCCATCATGGCATATATACTATCCATACACATTTAAAACCCTTTTAATCTTATGTCATGGGTTACCTCACCCATTTGCATGCCTCGGCCTCAGCAGTAACTATTTCTTGTGCCCACGTGCAGCACTGCAATGGTCAATGTTCACACTGCCCTCCCTTGATGCGGGTTCTGATGCTGTCCCTTGCCTTACACTCCGCCGTCTGGGCTCAGTTATCTGTGGAGTGATGCTGCTGCGGCTGGAGGCCTCCTCACTGTCCCCACCACCCAGTACACCCATGGAAACTATGTTGACTGTCTGTAGCTGTTCAAAAAGCATTGGTGACCTGCACCAATCCCCTGGCAACATCCTGGCTGCAGTGGGCCATTTCCACCGGCATGAACATGGTGCGTCTGGTAAGGACAGCTGTGGCATTGTACAGACGGTTGACTGCCTTTGTGTACCCATCCATACGGCTACATAGGTGTTGCTTTTACCGGCGCCTAGAGCTATGTTCCCTCTGCGTGGTGGTGCATAGCTCTTTTATTGCTACAGTCATGTCTGTGATACTCTCTGTATTGGCCCTCTGACCCTCTGCAAAAGTCTTGTTCAGATCACGGATGCCATCCTTGATGTCCGTCATGTTATGATTTAGGACACCACCTGCCGTTTCATTGATCTCATGCTTTTTAATTGCAGCTGCTGCACCTTTACCATGGTGCCCTCCAGCCCAGAGAAGACAGTGGATTTCTCCCCCTGGTCAGTGATACGTTATGACCTCGCTCTGCGTCTGAGGCTACTGGTGTTGCTACGCTGCACGGGAGAGTGATGAGTTTGATGCTGTGCTTGCTCTTCAGGCATGGACTGTGGATCATCCTGGATCTCTTCCACTTCTCCCTCCAACTCCTGTAGTGGTCCCTCAGTGTACCTCCATGGTCTTGGTGCAGGTGTTGTTTCTGTTCTTGTGTCTGACTCTACCTCCCCTGCCTGTTGTTGTTGCTCAGGTGCCTCATCAATTTGTGTGTCTTCTGCCTGTGGCGCAGGTTCTCCTGTGAATACAAGAGAACCATTTACTCTGTGGCCTGCTTTCTGTTATTTGGTATGCCAAAAAACTGTGCTTAGCTTGCTCATTGACAGGTGTGAGTACACTGCGGTTATGTTTCTCTGTGTCACTGCTTTGCCATCTAATGTATGGGACTGCATCTCCCATGATGCATCGCTGGGTGTTAACAAAATGTGGACTGGAGTGGCAAGCTTACTGGGTCATTGGGTCATTTAGGAGTGGGAAGTTCGGTGAGTGATGGCTTAGGGGGAATTTAGCATGCATCTTACCTTTTCTGTTGTTGTCTGTGGCTGAGCTGTCAATATCTGCTATGCCACTGATGCTTTCTGGCTGTAGGGTGGACTTCACCAAGTCCTCCAGGGGTGTTGTCGCTGGCTCTGTCGATGGTCCTCCACCAGTTTTCTTTGCATCCTCAAGCCTTTTTGCAACCTTCCCTTTTGCCCTTGAGCGCAAGTCGGTCCAGCGCTTCCGTAGGTCTTCAATGGAGCGCTGTGTGACCCCAATGGCATTTAATTTGACTTGTATTACCAGCCAGATCTTCCTCTTCTCAGACTCTGGTAAGTGCAGTGATTTTTTTAAGAAGAGTTGTTCATGGCTCTTCACCATTTCCTCAATGAGGACCTCCTATTCCTTCTCGCTAAATGTATGTTTTCTTTTCCGTGCTGCAAACTCTTTTCCCTTCTCTTGTGTGGCCGTGATGTGAGTTTGTGCCTGTCTTAGCACTCCTGATGAGCTCCTGAGTGGTGTGCTCCTGCTCTCAGCCTCTCCCACAGCCTCAGGCACTTAGAAACAGCATGGGCCGTCTCACTTCCTGCTTGTGATGTCATCAAACTGCATCAGAATTGCAGATTTGCTATTTTGTGATTTTTTAATTTGCGAATTCGCAAATACGGAGTCTCTATTTGCGATTCCATATTAAAGAATTGCAAATTTTACCGAATTGCTAAATATTAGTGATTTGTTTTATAGCATAGCTATTTGTGATTCTCAAATAGCGATTCGGGAAAAATCGCTATTTGGGAATCGCAATTTGGGTTTTTGATACATCTGGCCCCGAAACCGTTAGCCTGCAGGAATAGTGTCATTATTACTTGCGGAGGACTGCCATCCACCCGTAGAAGTAATCAACTTTCTCATACGCTGGGGCTGATTACGATGTAGGGCGGATCACCACCGCCCGCATGGCGGTGGCGATCCGCCCTACATTTCCCTTCGCCTGACACCCATTTACCCCCACCATATTAGTATGGCCGGGGGGACCCAGGCGGACGGAAAGACGGGCGGAAAAGGGGCTAGATATGGTGGTGGTGCCTGCTAGACACCGCCATCCATATTAGAATGGGTGCGGGAAGAAGCCTTTCCTTGGGGGTGATGCCGCCACGGAAAGGCATGTGGAATTTGCTGTCGGGAGCCCGTTGCGGGCCCCCAGGGTATTGGGGGGTGGGGGGTGCACATGGGGGGTACCTATGGCACCCCCCTACATTGTCTTGGACAAGGTGGCAGGCACCACGTGGTGCCTGTCACCTTGTGCATGACAATGCACACAGTGCATTCCCAGCATTGTGGTGGGCGGTTCTGTGAGCACCGCCTGCCACAATGCTTGGAATGGAGGATGCCACCACCACGTGGCATCCTAATTGCAGTGTGGAACCGCCACACCACTGGCGGCCGGTCCCAGCACCGCTAGGGTGGCCATCCTAATTGGCCCCTCTGTATCCAAAGGAACTGTCCAAGTGGAATCCTGCCTGTTAAGGATCTCTGGTGGTTACAAGTGTATTATGGGAGCATTGTGCTCCATATCCTTTTTATGCAGGGAGGTACCAAGTTTGCCATCCATTACGTGGATAGTAAGATCAAAAAATGTAATTGGTTTGGAGCTATAATTAGCAGTAAACATCTTTTCAATATCTGAAGCATTGAGCCAATTTAGGAAAGTACGTAAAGTTTCTATATTGCCAGTGCCTTGCCAGATAGGATATCATCAATGTATTGCTACCACAGGCGAGTATTGGTGTAATAAGGATTTTTGTCAGTCAGAACAACATGTGTCTCAAAATCATCAACATATAGTACAACAAAGTTTGGGGTGAAAACTGTCACCATTGTGACTCCTTTAACTTGTAGATAAAAGTCAGTCATTTGTTGTTAAGCCTACCCGGAGTAGAGCAATAGGAAGTCAGTCAGTACCTTGATGGGTTCAGGTCTAGTATCAGGACATTAATATGAGTTATAAACTCCAACATGTAGCTCCTCCTACCGAGGAATATTTGTGTTGGATCACTGACAAAATATCGAAAGTCAGAATATTGACCTAAAGAAATAACGACGCAACCGTATCGACGTCCAGAATATCAAAGTCCTATCTAAATAATGGTAAGTACAAAAATAGCAATAGAAAAATATCGTTGTTAAAAATATCGTTTTTTAATGTATAAAAAATAATGTAAAATAAAGTAAAGAACACATATAACTAAAATAAACATAGTTAAAAATATTAAAACATGTTTAAAATGATAAGTAATACATATAGGTGCCAATTCCGATCCTGTAAAACCCGGGTATGATTCGTCGTACGGAGCGTATTCTCCATACGACTCGTACCCGGGAAATCCACCGTACAATCCAGCAAGTACGATTCGTACAGAAATACCAATTTCGTACGAATTGTACAAAACACCGTCACCGTACGGCTAAAAAATATATATGAGTCTGATCCTGGACAGCACGTACGCGACGTCCGTACGGAGTCAGGCAGCGTTTTACGGACCAGCAAGTACGATTCGTCCCTACGTCACTCCGCACAGCTATTTTTTACGGCAGCCAAAAAAAGCCGGAAAACTGAGTCTGACGTGAAAACGGAGGCCCGGTTCGCGATGGACAGCCATGGACCCCATCCTACGCGTCATCCCAGCCCTCTTAGCCTACGACCTGGTGCACCGAACCCGACGCACACGCCGCAGAAGGTGAGAACAACACCCAGGGGCCAAGGGGGGGTGAGGGGCAGGAAACATACACCCTACCCAAATTAAAACCTACAATATTGGGGACATACATTAACTCAAGGGTCTGGTCACTCTGGGGGGCGTGTCCACCAATCCCTGCATCACGGAACAACGGAAGTGGACGTGTACGCCTACCCCTACGGCAACACTACAATAGTGATATGCACCGTACTCACACATACATAGCGTGGGTACGGTCCGTGGCACTATATCAGTGGTGCCGTGGGGGTATGCGTGGTACGGACCGTACACACGCCCCAGAGCGTGTCTACGGTCCGTATTACCATTGTAGTGGTGCCGTAGGGGTACGCGTGGTACGGACCGTACACATGCCCTCAGAGCGTGTGTACGATCCGTATCACCATCGTAGTGGTGCCATAGGGGTACGTGTGGTACGGACCGTACACACGCCCTCAGAGCGTGTGTACGGTCCGTATCACCATTGTAGTGGTGCCATAGGGGTACGCGTGGTACGGACCGTGCACACGCCCTCAGAGCGTGTGTACGGTCCGTAACACCATTGTAGTGGTGCCGTAGGGGTATGCGTGGTACGCTCCGTACACACGCCCTCAGAGTGTGTGTACGGTCGGTAACACCATTGGAGTGGTGCTGTAGGGGTACGCGTGGAATGGACCGTACACACGCTCACAGGGCGTGTGTATAGGCCGTTCCACGCGTACCCCTATGGCACCACTACTATAGTGATACGGACCGCACCCACGCATACATAGGGTGGGTACGGGCCGTATCACCATTGTATTTGTGCCATAGGGGTATGCGTGGTACGGACCGTACACACCCCATGAATGCGGGGGAACGGTCCGTATCACACGTACCCCTATGGCACTAGTACATTTGGGATACAAGGCGTACACACGCCACGAATGTTGGCCTACGGCCTGGTGCAGCATATTACCTCTATATTAGTGTGTGTGTAGGCCCAGGACAGCAGTGTACTGCGCCAAGGGGGTGGGTGGGTGGCTGCATAGGATTTCCAGCAGTGGACAGCCATGTGAGGGGTGGGTGCATATCACTCCCAGCAGTGGACAGACATGTGAGGGGTGGATGCAGAGGACTCCCAGCAGTGGACAGAGACATGGGGGTGGGTGCATATCACTCCCAGCAGAGGACAGACATGTGATGGGTGGGTGCAGAGGACTCCCAGCAGTGGACAGACATATGAGGGGTGGGTGCATATCACTCCCAGCAGTGGACAGACATGTGAGGGGTGGGTGCAGAGGACTCCCAGCAGTGGACAGAGACATGGGGGGTGTACATCATTATCAGATGACCACAACTCCATGGATGTATGTACGCATCCCTAACTGTGGACAATGATGATAGTGCCATAACAACACATCACTGATAGCAGTGTCCCACTCCCAGGAGGATGGATGTCACTCCCCCACTGCATGACACACCACATGTGGGTGTGAGGACAAATAACACATGCATACCCACCCCTGGCGGATGCAGCACAATACACACACTGAGATCATGCCACAAGACTGTATAGTCATGTCACTGCCTACTAAACTAAGAGAGCCAAAGGGAACACACACTGTCACGCACATCCCAGGACTGATAGGAATGTTCAGGTGCTGGGCCAGCCACCAAGATGTTGTCTCTCATGGAAGGACTAGGGTGGAGTTCCCACAGATACAATGCCCACAATTGTGAGTCAGGTTCCCAAATACCCTGTAGAAAAAGTACCATATATGTGCTAGGCCGGGAGTACACACATGCATAGTGCTGAAAAGGGAGAATTTCTCCATGAAGGCATTTCAACATACTCAATACACAAGCACAGTGACAAGCAAGGATGGCACAGACGATGCAGCCAGAGACATTGCTGAGCAGGCATGGCCATAGTTGAAGAGATCCGTCACCAACAAAGGAAATGTAGACACAGGTCAGCACAACAATTGTGCAACTCTTTGCAGGGAAGATGTCAGGTGCCACAGAGGAAGGAACACTCCTTGGGACAATGTCTCAAAACCAAAATAACACACACTAACAATGATTCTTTGCAGAGACCTTGTGATGGCACGCAGAAACCATGGTCCACCTCTTGACCATCAGAGTAGAACATTTCTCAGAACCATAACACATTACTACTACACCAACTCCAGGAGCCTCAGCACCAACATCAATACCTGAAATGCAATAGTGTGCAAAGTAAAAATAAAATGCTTTATTCAGCATAAAAAAAATCATGAAATGACACTATATACAAAGGCCAATGGCCAGTCTACAATAGAAGTCCTTGGGGGGACACATGGGCACGCGTCTCCCCTAGCTTGCCTGCACATTGGAACCCTCAGGTTCGTCAACCGGGGGGGCATGATGTGGGGAAGGACCAGGCACCGCAGGGACAGGAGGGGGAAGGGCAGGTGTGGTGGGGGCAGGGGCAGACTTCTCCAACGCAGGGGGTGGGGCAGCAGCAAAGGTGGATGTTAGCATGTCGCTGCACACTGCTGCCAGGGCGTCCAGGGTAAGCCCTGCACCGGAAGAAACCCCAGGGCCAATGGAGGGGGGGTTGCTCGGGGGGGTGGCCGAGGGATGGGGTGCAGCGCTCGTGGGGGAGGGGGTGGACAGGGGGGGGGACTTGACTACCCTGGCCGGGGACTTCCTCGCCCGCTTGCGGGGTGTTGTCACAGTGTGGGTTATGGCCAGCTCTTCGGGTGTCAGTTTGGCAGGGGAGCCAAGGGGAGTGCTTTTGGAGGGACTGGGTTGTGAGGCCTGCGGACTCAGACTGTGGCTGCGTGTATGTCTTTTTGCCACAGACCCAGTGGGTGTGCCTACATCCCCCTGAGTGTGAGTGACAGGAGGTGTGCGCTTGCCCTTACTTGGTGGTGTGCTGCCTGTGTCTGTTGGGGTGCGTGCTTGGGAATGTCTGGGTGTGCATGGGACAGGTATGGGAGAGGGAAGTGTGGATGGGGCTGTGGTAGGGGGGGACGAAGCGCTGCAGGAGACTCACTGCTGCCATCAGTGAAGAGTCCATGGACCGCAGAAACCTGCGTTGTTCAGACATCGATGCTGACATGCCCTCCATGAACGACACCATCTGTGTTAGCAGTGTGGTGTGGCCATGGAGGACAGTCAGCACCAATGCTTGCCCAACCTGCAACTGCCGCAGTATGTCCACAGACTCTGCACTGAGAGCAGCAGGGGTGACAGGGGCATGGGGTGCGGTGCCTGTCCCGAAGGAGACATGGTGGTGCCCTGCACGGACAGAAGGGACTGGAGCAACTGGGAGGGCGGTGCTGGGAATGGAGGAGGCGGGGACAGATGCTGGGCTGATGCCAGGTGTTGTAGCAGCCTCCGCCCCCTCGATGAGGTCAGCCTCGGACCCGTCTGCGTCGTAGTTGGATTCGCCACCATACAGGTCCTCTGACTGACTCCCCTCGCCCTCCGTGCCACTGGCTCCCGCAGACTCGCCAGCACTGGTGGCACTGGTGCTGGGTCCCTCATCCAGGTCCGTGCCGGTGTCTCCCTTGGTTTCCAATGATGATGCTGTGGGCAAGGTGAAGATACAGAAAAACATCAGTCACCTGTATACATCTGACACATGAGTACAAAAACAATAGGTCACAGTGCATATCAGGCAATGCATCATGAGTAACAGCTAGATTACTCCGCACATATGTAAGCCCTGTACTCCCCAGTTGGTAGACCCACCATGCCACTTGGACACAAGGAACAATAGGACACACCAGCCCAATGAGAAAACACTGAGGAGCTAGTGTCTGGGAACAGGTGAGCACAGCAATACAATGAAGTAATGCCCCCTCTTGTTTACCCTGAAAGAAACAGTAGTGGTGCAGCCAAGGCAAATTAACACACCTCAATACAAAAGGTGTCCCCACACTCAGAGACCTGTAAGTACTTTGGAACACAAAACGAAAAAAAGTTGGTCCCTTGGGAATCACAATTCTTGACACAATCGACATGGTCAGAATGTGGGAATGTGCCATTTTGTGAACAGAACACACATGTGCCTTTATAAGAGATGGCTCCCAGGGAGGTGCACACAAAACTACATTTACCCAGTCATTGAAGAAGCTGGCAGCCTTCTTTAAAGAAGCCACTGTTAGAAAGAAATGTAGTTGCAGAAAATACATATACATGGGCCCACGGAGGGCTTGATGACTTGACACTCGTAAGTTGGTATCACCAACAACCAAGGACCTACCTAATTTCCACAACACTGGGGGAACATGTATATGTATAATCTGACAAACAATATCATTAGAACAGTGCCTTCTTTAAAATTGTGCCAGTGTGTTCCCTGAACATGTAAGGTGGTTTGGTGTGCACTTCCTTGGGAGACATCTGTCATGCAGGCACATTATTGTTCTTAACAACAAAACATCAAACTAAAGCATAGAAAACATGAAGACCTGTTGACAAGTGTTGTGAGTGCCAAGGTACAATACCTTGTGACTAACAACTTGAATTATGTCAGTTGTCACATGGCCATCCGTTACCTGATGACACAGTTGCCAACACATCTGACCCACTGCCTGTCATGTGGAGTGGCACACATGTCCAAACCCAAGACAATGCATGAGCTAATGGGCCTGCTATTGTGTTGTAAAAAGGCATACCTGCACTGAGGAGACACCCCCATGGCAAGCCAGAATGTCCACACAGATGTCAGCACACAAAGACCAAACTTCGTAGCATCTTGACCACACACTGGTGTAAAAAATGAATGAGCAGGAATCATGTATCTAAACAATTGACACATGCTGCAAAGCACAAACATTAAACCCTGCACAACATCACTGGGACACTGCACGTTGAGTCTCTGTCCAGCCAATTATCACACACAGGTCAGACCTGGCAAGGAGACATAAGGTCTGGCCATGTAGGCCTCGCCCAACAAATCCCCCATACCTGAGACACTGGGCCCCATTCACAGAACTAACTTAAGAAAAATTCCTAAACTTACTACCATTTTGGTATTCACAGATGGCACTTACTCATTTTGGTATTCACAGAAGGCACTTAGTCATTTCGGTATTCACAGAAGTTAGGAGTCCTAACTTTAGGACTCCTAAATACATTCTGTGAATACCGAAAGTCTTAAAATTAGGATTTTTCTTAGTTTAGTAGTAGTATAGTAAGGACTCCTAACTTTAGGACTCCTAAATGCCTTCTGTGAATACCGAAAGTCTTAAAATTTGGATTTTTCTCAGTTTAGGAGTCCTAAAGTTAGGAGTCCTAACTTTACTACTACTATACTGAGAAAAATCCTAATTTTAAGACTTTCGGTATTCACAGAAGGCATTTAGGAGTCCTAAAGTTAGGAGTCCTAACTATACTACCACTAAACTGAGAAAATCCTAATTTTAAGACTTTCGGTATTCACAGAAGGCATTTAGGAGTCCTAAAGTTAGGACTCCTACCTTCTGTGAATACTGAAATGAGTAAGTGCCTTCTGTGAATACCAAAATGAGTAAATGCCTTCTGTGAATACCAAAATGGTAGTAAGTTTAGGATTTTGTCTTAAGTTAGTTCTGTGAATCGGGCCCAATGTGATTGAGACAGATCAAGAAGTGACACCTCTTAATCAGGCTTTACTAAAATGTGCAGCAAGACTTCCCAAATGTACTCCACATCACCTTGTGAGGCTGCCAACACATATTTGTGACAAACAACCATCGACAGATAATTGTGAATAGACTCACAGGCCCTGCCCAGTGTGAGTATGCACAAGCCAAATGGGGTCTCCCTGTCCAGTCGACACATGTAGCACACTTTGGATAAATACAAATGAGGCCAGGGAACAATGCCACAGAGGCAAACATATGCTGAACACACTGAGAATGGACACAGTGTTGGATGACACACATGATTACGAGGCAAGGGTGTCTCAGGGGACTGTACTGCTCCTTGTTCCTGGAATGATCTGACTGTAACATTAGCAACCGTCCTGACACTATGCATATCTCCCACTCATGCACATCATGTCTGAGGCCACAACATTGGTCATGCATGCTGCAAGGGTGTTCATTTGAAACCTCACACTCCCATGTTGAGACTCATCATCAGTGCCAACAAATATGGACCCCCAACAGAGTGAACAGGACAGGGCACAGGCAAGGTAACAACACATGTCACAGACCACCCTCCCACATGATGCTGAAAGCAATGTGCACTTGGATCAACTGGCAGGCTAGATGACCATGTGCAATTGTGATTACACACAGACCAGGGGACACATGTCAAGCAGGGGAAGGGATGAATAAGAGCACCGGTTGACTTTGGGGAACAGAATATACACTGCACATATAAACCCTGGCAGTGTATCCAGGCTACAGAGCACTTCCAAAAGCTGGGGACACACAACACAACAAACAGACAGGTACCTACCCCCTCCTTGCTGCTGTCCCTCCTGTAACTGCCTATCCAGGTCAGGGAACACCACCGCCAGGACACGCATCATGTGGGTGGTCAGGCGTCGGCGCCCGCCTTGGGGGCGTGGAGGTGAGAGCCCCAGCTGGACCCGGGCGATCCCCTGGGTCCAGCACCAGATGTCCTGCCACCGTTTTCTGACTTGGGCTAGGCGCCGACTGCGACCCCCCGCCACTCTCACGGCCCTGACGATCCACTTCCAGATCCCCCGCCTTCTCGTAGGCAGTTACCTGTGAGGATGACAAAGTGAGACCACATCACTACACCTGCTCCATGTCACAGAGACACACATTTGAACATTGATGATATGTTGAACAGGGCATAGGATGCTGCCAAGGAATCCCATCTTACTCATATCGAAATTGGCCTCTGTGGAAGCCCCAATGCACTACATGGCATTGAAACTACACAGGTGGCAGGAGTGGTGTGACACACTCCCTGATCATGGCACACACTGTGCATCACATGCAACACCAGGCTGATGGACAGCACCTCAAAGCAGTTACATGCCCCAGCCCACTGACGCACCCTCAGCAGAGTACACAGACACACACAGGCACAGATCAATCACCTGCCATTGGCAACAGCGGATACATACCTCACTCTGCACATGTGCCACTTGCCTGTGGGGTGTCACAGGTGTCGGGCTTGCTCAGCAGGTCAGACACACAGCATGGCTTACTCCTCACATCAGATGGGTAGAGCTGTTGCCTCTTCCATGCAGCTGTGGTGCAACACTTCACATAGACACTCACCCACATGACAAGGAACCTTCACACACATCAATGTCCAGGAGGGCGTACACATCACTTGGATACTCTCACCACAGCTCCCCTCAACTCATACGCATCTGTGGGTACAGTCACCTGTCACACCGGGGGGACCACTGAATCACCTCAGGACAATAGCCAAAAAACGCCACCAAGGATTTGCCAGGCTGAATGTGTCATGCACTGTGCAGTGAATGTCACAGCAAGCACAATGCAAGTGAGGAGTGCACACAGGAATTACTTCATGCTCTGCATGACAGACATAAGACATCCCCCCCCCCCGGGACCCACTCTAAACCTCATTGCATGTCTGTCACACCTGGACACAATGCCAGAAGTGACAGCCACGAAACAGGTGCACAGTCAAAGGTAGTGGGGTCAGTACTCACCTGCTCCCCTGGTCTCCCATACAGGCTGGGGTACTATGGGAGGAGGACATTCAGCAAGGCCTCATTCTCCTCCATGGTGAATGGCTGGGCCCGCTCAACAGTCCGCAACATGGTGCCAGAGGAAGCGCAGACAGCAGCAGTGTGGTCGACAGGAAAGTTGTGCAGGCAAGTGCCCTCTCATGGGTTCTGCCTGACTTATATCTGTCTTGCTGGGTGCTTTCATTTACAGGAGTACAGAGTGATTGGTCAGACTCATTTGCATCCTACGTTTCCTCCAATCCCTTTAAACATACACCAATGACACAAATTTGCATGGTTCAAATTTTGAGCATCATAGCAAGGCAAACACCACTTTGCAACATTGTAATTTTTGGGCCAACTGACTTTTCAAGCCCACATGATGGCCACATTGCAACTGAAATCTCTGTATCCATGACAACCAGCATGCATTTTGGGCCTAATACTTGTCCCCTAAGTAATTTTTGATTTAAAAAAACATGTACGGTGCGTTTCACACGTACCCGTACGTGTACAGCACCACTACAGTAGTGATATGGACCGTACACACGCTCTGAGAGCCTGTGTATGGTCCGTATCACTATAGTAATGGTGCCGTAGGAGTACGCGTGTGTGTACGGTCCGTACCACTTGTACTCCTACGGCACCACTACTATAGTGATACGGACCGTACACACGACGTGTGTACGGTCCGTAACACGCGTACTCCTACGGCACCACTACTATAGTGATACGGACCGTACACATGACGTGCACATGACGTGTGTACGGTCCGTAACACGCGTACTCCTACGGCACCACTTCTATAGTGATACGGACCGTACATACGCTCTGAGAGCATGTGTACGGTCCGTACCACGCGTACTCCTACGGCACCACTACTATAGTGATACGGACCGTACATACGCTCTGAGAACGTGTGTACGGCCCATACCACGCGTACTCCTACGGCACCACTACTATAGTGATACGGACCGTACATACGCTCTGAGAGCATGTGTACGGTCCGTACCACGCATACTCCTACTGCACCACTACAATAGTGATACGGACCGTACACACGCTCTCAGAGCGTGTGTATGGTGCGTTTCACACACTTACACTGGTGATAGGAGGCGCACACGAAAGGAATGGAGGTCTCCGACTCGCACAAGGCTGTACATCAAGTCATTGTCATTGCAGACTTTCATGTGCAGGGCCTAGGTGTGTCAGGCAGTGATATTGCACATGTCTCCTCAAGTAGTTGCATAATTGATGTGTGATGACCCGTGTACACATGTTATGTGTGATGGGGCACTATGTGGCACACTTCCCCTTCACACTTTGCACATGTGTGCCTGTAGTACAAATGTGTCAAGCACAGCATCACTGGTATGGCACAGTCACCAACACCCGCAACTGTCCCGTGATGCCAGGGACAGGGACACTAACAACTGACATTTCACAATCAGCATGCCATGTGTGTGTCATGTGTTCCCATGAGCTTGCTGTTACTGTTCCGTCAACTACATCTGCTGTTGCTGCATCCAACATGTGTCTGTGTGGAGATGGGCATGGCACACATCTACGCACACCATGCCACATGTGGATTCCCACGTAAGCAGGGTCTGTATGCATCGGACATGATATTTTCACATGAGGACATATCTGCGTCGTCTCAATGTCTGTGTTTTCTGTTTTCACATGTACCCCTTCATGGCAATGTGTGTGATCTGTACATTTGACATTCCATGTGACCTGTGCGTCTAGCTTGCCGTCAGCTGTCTGTATGAGATGACATCCTTTAAATGCAGCTATGTGGATGTATGTCACTCCTGTGATGTCTCTCGCTGTTCACTCAGACTGGCCCCAAGCTCGTTTCAGGGCATGTCATGTAGACTTGCCAATCAACGGGTGTATCTGGCTTTTGTAGGAGTATCACCAAGCTAGCATACGTGTCCTGGATGTATTGCACACACCAGACTCTGTATTTAGCAGATGTGTAGTAGCAGTTGAGCATGTGCTCTGTTTATTGACATTGATGTTGTTATGCTCTCAATCTTCGTCATTCATCACAATTTTCTGCAGGGCACCGCCTGGTCCCTGACCAATGCCAGACTTGGGTGCCATGAGGGAACGTGCCTGCATCCGACGTTACAGATTCACTCAACAGTTGATTGAGGACTTGACCGCCAAGGTGTCACCACATCTCCAACCACGAAACAGGTATCCCACTGCGCTGACCCCCAAGATGAAGGTGATGGCAGCCCTATATTTTTTTGCCACAGGTACGTTTCAATTCACCATAGCTGATGTTGGTGGCATGTCACAGACAATGTTCAGCCATGTCCTGCGTGATGTTTTGGCAGCCATGTTGGAGCACCTTGATGAATTCATCCATTTTCTGACTCCTGAGGAGTTGACAGGTGTCAAGGGTGATTTCTATGCCCTGGGAGGGATGCCCCATGTCATTGGGTCCATTGATGGGTCACATGTGGCTTTGGTACCACCACAGGCACAGGAGGTAGCCTATAGCAACCGTAAACATTACCACTCTATAAAATGCCCTTGTGGTGTGTCTTGCTAACATGCTGATTTCCCATGTCTGTGCACGTTTTCCAGGGTCAGCACACGATGCCTACATCATGAGGCGTAGCAGGGTGCCACAAATGATGCTGCGACTGCACAACGAATGAGCATGTCTTGTTGGTGGGTATACTCTGTTTGTCCTGTGTGTTGCGGTATCTCTGGCTCTTACGGCATCTCCTGACCCACTTATTTACATGATGTTTCCATGTAGGGGACTATGGCTATCCCAACATGCCATGGCTGATGACGCCTCTCCGCAACCCAAGATCACCTGCAGATCACCGGTACAACAATACACACGGGCAGACCAGGCGAGTGATTGAGAGGACGTTTGGCCTCCTGAAGAGCCGATTCCGGTGCCTTCACAAGAAAGGCGGGTCCCTTCCATATGCACCGGCGAAGGTCTGCAAAATCTTCATCGTGTACTGCATGCTGCACAACATGGCAGTGGAGAAGGCAGTGCCACTCATCCTGGAGCAGGATGAGCAGGAACATCCACCCGTGGAGAATGAAGGGCTTGGTCACGAGGCAAGTGATGAGGAGGAGGAGGAGGAGGATATCCGGAGTCAGCTCATACGCAACTTCTTCTCATAATGGTGAGTCACTGGGTCTGAGTGTGCACGCTTGGAGCCTTGGGTGGCATGTGTTGCAATGTGTGTGTCCAGCTGACTGTATGCTAAGTGACTTAGATGTGTGTTCTGATGTGTCACTCGAGTGATGATGTCATTCCACACATTTTAGCAGGGACACTTTCTTTTAAATTAGCATGGGGACAACATTGTTCCTGTTTAGTAAATGACCATGTATGCGGAGAAAAATCTTTTAGCTGACTTCTTGTGTTTCTGTCATTCCCAGGTTCTTGCGCATGTTGTCTGCTCGTGTCATCGTTGTCCTCCTGCTATTCCTCATGAGTATTGCAACGTGTGCTGAATCAGCGTTCCATGCACGGACATGGGGAAATTTCATTTTGGGTAAGGATTGCAGCAAGGCATTTTGGGGGTGGTACATGTTTGGAATGTGTGGGGACTGCCTCTGTGCATGTTGTGTTACCATGCAGACATATTGACTCACCATGGGGCACATAACATGTTGCATGACTCCCATGAATTGACAGTCACCCTTCGTGACAGTCATCTGTAAAGGTTTTTGGATTCTGATGAAGGCATCAATGTGTGTAACAATTCCCTCTCAAACATACGGGATGCTACGGGTGGACATAGTGTGGGACATCCCCATGACAGGCTCCATGGGGAATTGCAGCCTCTCCGTGTGCAGCAGGAGGTGTTTGGCTCATGCCCTTAACTTGTGTGCCAGTTCATTTGGATTTACAACATCCGTGTTGTGAAGGGGGTGTCCAGCGTAGGTCCCACATGTTCAGTCAAATGACCTGTGAGTCTGTTCATATTGATGCATTTCCCTCAGTGTGAGCTTGAGTAATAAAGGTGTTCCTCACCCTCCGAAGTGCCTCATTTCTGTCAATGCAGGACTCTTGCCACTTTGCATGCGTCATCTCTGGCATAGTTGTCAAAGATTGTGCATATGAGTGTATGTGTAGTTCGGCAACATGCAGGCAGTTCTTCATGGATAATAATCTCTATTGTTCATGAAGTCCATGGTTGTGTATGTATTTGTGCAGGTTGCTCCCACCAACGGGCCGTCAACGCCTGCTGAGGGTGTGTCTCCTGTGCGCAGCTCGGCCTTCTGTTTCCTGATCCTGTGTCAGTAATCTTTGGTGATTGTTCATCCATTTTCTCTGGGTGAGCCATGAGTAACCTGACACTCCTTCCTTTACATGCACCTCTTGCAGTTGTCCTTTCTGACATCCTTGTCTTTGTGTGCTACTTTTGGCCTAGTTTCCAGTACATGCCACCGGCTGCTGCGGGCCCTGCGGCAAGGGCCCACCAAGTTCCCCGATTCTGCAACCCACACGCCTCCAAGATGCTCCTCCCTTCCTCCCTCCACCCATTCATTAGGCTGTCATCAGTTTGTCTGTGCCACTGATGCGGCCAGGCGGTGCCAAAGGCAGGACCGTCAGCGCATGCAACGTGCACATTGCACGTCCCTCATGTCCTTGCATGACCCACATCACACAACAGTCTCATGTTGCAGCCACCCTCCAAGCAATGTCCAAGCGAAAATCAACCAACTGCTCTCAGGCATACCCTAAGCGCACACACCACACCTTCGCATGCTGAGTGTGCAACTCCAACTGCCTACACAGCGCTGCCCCGCCTTCCAGGCCCTGTCACACCAACCAGGTCATGTCCCTCCTACTCCACACCGGCTCCGTCCAACAGCACGCCATTGGACTCTGTTACCTCCTCAACACAACAGGCCCACACATCACCATCATGACAGTGACCTGGATGAAAGCATCCTCAGCACACAACTTCTTCATTGCCATCTCAGACGGATACAAGAGCACCCACAGGGACGGCACTAACAATCCCGGAGGATGAATTGATATCTATTCCCAAGTACGCACTCAGGGTCACAAATCCGGTTTGGCACAAACCCCCTGCAAACCCTCAGAGTAACACTCATCTACAGATCTCCAGGCCTACATCCACAATTCCGCAAAGCCATCAACACGTCCATTGTCACGCGTGCCCTCACATCCACAGGATACATGTGGCTGTGGGCCAGGAACTTCTGGCTGGATGAGAACCACACCAGCATCCATCATTGGTCCATCCACATTAGCATTCACGTCTCCGATGGGCAACACACTGCCACACACCCCGCTACCAATCCCCCAAAGATGCTTGATGTAAGTCAACACAGACATGCTGTGTGGGACACTGGAACCAACACCACCGCCACACCCTGCAACCTCACACACTGGATCAGCAACTGATCCAACAATCCAGCCACGTTGACGGACTTTCCTGGGATGCACATCAACAATTAAGCCACCTGGGACAAGGCAGACCTACTGGACTCATTCACGTCTAGCAGGACTCTTGTGCACAGCTTGCAACACAAATTACCATCAGTGGCCTTACAACCCTGGAAAACGGCACACACAGCCATCACCATATCATCAGCAAGGACAATTAGAGATCCTTCAGATGGGGACGAGGCCAAAAAACAGCACGACATCAAGAAGCTCATCAGCATCGTGAGTGCAGTGACATCAGCTCTCATCCAAAAGACACCCCACCCTTGCAAGGCTGAGCCAATACCTTGCAACTTTCTACCACTGCAAGTTCATGGTCATACACGCAAGCCTTGGCACAGAGAGGCAGAACGCACTATTATAAGTGTGACCAACCACCCTCAGGTTTTGGACTTCCATCATCGGCAGATACAACACCCAGCTCATGTGCAACATCCCCTGGGGATCTCTATCAGGACCCTTCCCACACAACATCTCAACCACATCATTCCCCATCCTTGTGGCCCCCGTCCAGCACGTCATGTATGTATCTTTGGAGTTAACCACATTACATGGTAGATAGAGGCATGCAGTGACCCAGGCCCTTCTTAGACAATGGACGGCAGGAACGCTGGCTTTCAAGGAACCTCAACGTGCTTCCCTAGCCATCAAATGTAATCAGGAATACAGTCAACGAGTAACTGACAAACTTCCTCCACGCAAAGAGCTCCAGGCAACCTGCACAAGACCGTCTTCCACAGTAATCACCCCACTGCAACCATCATCATTGCCACCAACACCGACAACTTTGCCCTGCTCAACAATGGTGAGGCCACCCCCCTTGACCTCCCCACAGCATTATGCACGATGTGCTCACACACTGTCAGCTCACACATCTCCAACACTGGTATCCAGGGGATGGACCAGGATGAAATCACCAAGTGGCTCACCAGCAAGGCCATGGGAGTGGGACTCAAGCCTTCAGCATGTGGTACAGTGGCGTCATCTGGCACATGGCCCAGGGCTCATCTCTCAGCGTGTCAATCTTCAATGTGTCCATGACCCCCCTCTCCACCATCACATGTGCACACAACCTCATCATCATCTCGTATGCCATTGACAGACAGCTGCTCCTCACCCTCACCAAAGACACAGCCATTGCCAGTTCCAACCTTCAAGAAGGCATGAGGTCCGTTGATAAATGGCTGAACATCAGCCACCTGAGGCTGGACTTGTACAGGACTGGGGTAATCATCTGAGGATTGTCCCCTTACAGCTGGGTCAACTCCTTGTGTCCTACCCACCAGGGCACTGCACCAGCACCCAGTGGCCACGCACACAAGATGGTGTGCATCATGGACTCGTCTCTCACAATTGCCATGCAACTCACCATCATCTGTACCTCATGCTGGAACACCCTCTGCATGATGCACATGACCCACAGATAGATCCACTCCAAGGCAAGACAGACCGTCCCCCAGGTCCACGACACCAGCCATGTCAGCTACAGCCCCGCCCTCCACGGAGCAAGTACAGCCAAACTCCCGGAAAACTTGTCCACATTCAGGGTGCATCTGCACACCTCAGCTTCACCATCCCGCGCCCCAGCCATATCACTGTCCACCTGAGATAGCTGCAATGGATCACTGTCTGCTGCAGGATGACTTTCACACTCCTCACCCACACTCAGGAGGCAGTCCACAACCCCAGACCCCAAACCAACCTTGGACGTCTGTCATCCAAGACCCCGTTGGGCCAACTCCGTGCATCCAACCATGCCCTGGCCAACATTCTTCACATCCACCGAAGTCCAGCATGCAGGACATAGTTCTCCCACCTGGCTAAACATACCTGGGACTCCCTCCCCGGGCACCTCCACATGAACCATGACCTCTACACCTTAATGATGCTCTTCCAAATTGGTCTGTCCGCACAGTATTGCAAGCCCCCCCTCAGCAGCTTGAGGCCATCACGGGCGAGTATTGTGCTCCATGTCTGTATTGGATGATACATTGTGACCCATGTGTGTCCTGTACCGGACTCAGAACCCAGGGTATGGATGGCTGGAGTTCGTTCAACACTCAGGCATAGTTTGACATTTCCCCACACATATGTTGTGGACTCATGCAAAATGACTGCAACATCTAATTAAAGAAATTTAGTTTTATTCTCGGTGGGGGGCGTTTATTGTGGGTAAAAATAGGTGCTATACAGTGTGCCTAGAATCCAAAGTTCACAGGGGGAGATGGGATCCTTTGCATTTGAAGTCATCAGAGTCCAGAACACAGTGTTTGTCATCATTGGTCAGACTGTGACCAGCAAGTCCATGTGGCAGAGAATGTCAGTGAATGAGGTGCTGCTGTTGCGCATGAAGGCCAGGTGCCAGGCCAGGTGACCTGGGAGATGTGGATGGTCCGCTGCCTCTCACGGTCTTTTCTGTGGACGACCCACCTTCCTCGCGGGACCCTCAGATGCAGGCCTTGATGATGCTTGGGATGCCCCGTCGGACGAATCCTCCTCCTCCTCCCTCCCTGTGGGTGGTGTTGGTCTTCGCCTGGTGGCACAGGGAGGGTTGCCCGGATTATGTTTGTTTGCACCGCCAGGAGCTCAGCCAGTTTTGCCTCATCCGTCCTTGGTGTTGTTGTTGACTGGCGTGTTGCTCAGCCTGCTGGTTCTTAATCTCTGTGAGGGTCTCCACTACCTGGCTGATGGCCCTGGTGTCATGCCGGTATGCGTCCATGATGTTGCGTATGTGTGACATACCGGTCCCTTCAGCTGGCTGGTCAGGTTCTCGCCTCCGCCTGCCTCCACTCCCACCACCCCTGCCCACACGAGCCTGGCCTGCCGTTGTGGGCACATCGGGTCTACGGGACCCCTGAGGGATGGCAGTTGCGGGGTTGTCTGCCTCCTCCTGGGTGCCCGGCTAACCTTCTCCCTCCAGGTCAGACTGGCTCAGTTGTTCAGTGCGGGCAGGGCTCCTGGGTGTCTCCTGGGATGTGGCAGGAATGGGGGTGGTGGTTGGCACAGATGTACCTGAGGCAGGTGCTGCAGGGGCTTGGACACCAGAGGGTCCAGGTGGGTTGGGGTCATCCGTGGAGTGTTGAGAGGCGTCGCTGCCGGTGGGTTCAGGTTCCTCCCGAGCCTGGGACTGTGATTCTTCCCCCCCATTGTTGGGGGGAGATCCATGACGTTGCCCTGTGTGTGAGAGAGAGAGACAATGTTAATGCTGTTTCATGCGAGATCCATGTTTCATACATATTAAAGTTGGCACAGTTCCTCCAAGTAGTTGCATGTGCCTAGCATTCCCTTCACTGTTCACTTGTGGATGGGTATGTTGCGGGGGACAGCTTGATATGTTCTCCTGAGTGTTTGACATGTAGATTTTTGGCTTGGATGCTTCTTTGGCTATGGATTGATCTTGTTGTGTCACATGTCCATTGTGAGAGTGTGTAAATCCATTGCCTGCCCCGGGGGTGTGTGCTTGTGTAAGGGGTGTGTGTGAAAGGGCCTGCTGGTGGGTGTAGTGTGATTTGGCTGTGGGTCTCCCAGGTGATGTATGTGTCCTCTCATGGTGCATGCTGGCATGACAGTGAGTGTGAGTTCCTGTCCTAGATATCTGAGCTTGTGGTGTTGGTGATTGAGTTTACAGTGGTCACAGGAGGGCCTTGTGCTGGCTACAGCAGGGCCAAGTGTCAGCTACCTTGTCAGTACTTTGCCAGTCCCTGTGCATTGAGCATGGTGCATGGGTATGTACCTGGGCCATATGGGCTGAGGGCAATGGTGTCTGATTCAGCGTTGAACAATGTGTTTTGTGAGCCCCACCCTCCCAGCATCCCGGACATCCAGTCTTGGGTTTGTGCTTTGTGTAGCCTCGGACATGGCATGGCCTTGCTTTGTGGATGGGGCATACACATGTTAGTGGTATGAGTGTTGTTTTTGAGTGTGGTGGTGTCCGGTGAGGGCTTGGGGGTAGTTGCGTGCATTTGGTTTAGTTGGGGTGTGGATGCCATTACCCCATGTTACGTAAGTTGTTTGTGTACTCACCAGGCTCTGCAACTCCTTCGACTTCGTGTACTCCCACCGGCGGAAGCAGGGCCATCACCTTCTCCTCCCAGGGATGGTAATGTACCGGTCTGCGGGGCAGCCCACCTCCAGTGATGTTGCTCTTGGCGTAGTCCTCGTTCATTTTGCGCTTGACTGCCCTCCGCAGATCGTACCACCTGGCTTGGCATTCATTCCTGGTCCTTCTGATGGGCGCAACAGCATTCACCCTATCGACGATCCTCTGCCACAGGCGTGATTTTTCGGCTATGCTGGGCTGTCTGACCAATGTTCCAAAGAGCTGTGGCTCGACTCTGATGACTTCGTTGACAAGGATGTCCAGCTCCTCCCTTGTGAACTTTGGATTCTTTTCTGTGGGCATGGTTGTGGGTGTGTGGGTGTGAATGTGAAGGTGTGTGTGGGAATGTGGTGAGGGGGCTTGTGTGAAGGAGTGTGTGTGAAGGTGTATATGTTAAGGTGTATGGGTGCAGTTGTTGGGGTGTGCTCTGTAGCTGCAGTGAGTCTGTTGCAAAGGCTAATGATTTGTGTGTGTGGGCCCTTTTTATTGGTCCATTTGTGGGTGGGCCTGAGTTTGAATTTTTGGTGGGTGTGTTATAAGAGGTGGTTGTGAGTTTGGGCCTCTGTTTACCTGCTGGGGTACGGTGCGTACAAGTACGGTGCTGGGGTACGGTGCACCCAAGTACGAGTCTGGGGTACGGTGCATCCAAGTACGGGGCTGGGGTATGGTGCTGGGGTACGGTGCGTCCATGTACGGGGCTGGGGTATGGTGTGTCCAAGTACGGGGCTGGGGTACGGTGCTGGGGTATGGTGCGTCCAAGTACGGGGCTGGGGTACGGTGCTGGGGTATGGTGCGTACAAGTACGGGGCTGGGGTACGGTGCGGACATGGGGGGTATGGTGCTGACATACGGGGGTACAGTGCTGACATACGGGGGGACGTGCGGAGATATGCGGGGGGGAGGGGGGCTGTACGACTCGTATCCCGGGCACAAGTTTACCCGGGATATGAGTGGTACAGAGTTCGCTCCGTACGGGACGTTTTACATACGCTTGTATATTCGGAAGGGCGTTACGGATCATACTTGTGCGCTCGGACTTCAGTTTTCCGATTTGTATGTAAAACTGTCCGGGTACGTGTCGTAGACCTTTTCCCGAAGCGATTCGTATGTTTTTTTCACGTACGCATCGTACTTCACCGGTGGGACGGGACTTGTACGATTCGTACGTAAAAATATATGGATACGAGTCGTACGAGAACATTTTTTACCCGATCGGAATCGGCACCCTAATGTAAAAATCAATTCAACATATATATATATAAAATATAATATATATACTTACTCAATAATATTTTTAAATAATTATTTTAATAACTTATAAATTGTTTTAAAAACTATAAAAATTATAAATACATATATATATATATACATACACCAATAATATAAATTAAAATTAAAAAATATATATAACTAATTAAATTATTACAATATTTTTAATCTTTTCAAAATACATTTTACACTACATTAACTAAAACAGCAGAGAAAATATTCAATAGCGTAGGGTATAAAATTACTATTCCTACTCCAGAGAGTGCAACAGTATGGAAAGTGTTGGATAGCGTAAGGGTAAAAACTACTATTCCCACTCTAGTTAGTGCAACAGTAGGGAAAGTGTTGGATAGCGTAGGGGTAAAAATTACTATTCCCACTCCAGTGAATGCAACAGTAGGGAAAGTTTTGGATAGCATAGGGGTACAAATTACCATTCCCACTCCAGTGCGTGCAACAGTAGGGAAAGTGTTGGATAGCAGAGGGGTACAAATTACCATTCCCGCTCCAGTGAGTGCAATAGTAGGAAAGGTGTTGGATAGCGGAGGGGTACAAATTACTATTCCCACTCCAGTGAGTGCAACAGTAGGGAAAGTGTTGGATAGCAGAGGGGTAAAAATTACTATTCCCACTCCAGTGATTGCAACAGTAGGCAAAGTGTTGGATAGCGGAGGGGTAAAAATTACTATTCCCATTCCAGTGAGTGCAACAGTAGGGAAAGTGTTGGATAGCGGAGGGGTAAAAATTACTATTCCCACTCCAGTGAGTGCAACAGTAGGGAAAGTGTTGGATAGCTGAGGGTTAAAAATTACTATTTCCACTCCAGTGAGTGCAACAGTAGAAAAAGTGTTGGATAGCGGAGGGGTAAAAATTGCTATTCCCACTCCAGTGAATGCAACATTAGGGAAAGTGTTGCACAGCGTAGGGAAAAAAAGTACTATTCCCACTCGAGTGAGTGCAAAAGTAGGGAAAGTGTTGGATACCAGAGGGTACCAATTTACATACTAATCAATTAAATAATGATTCAAAAATAAATAACCAACTAATAATTAATTATTTATAAATACTAATAAATAAATATTAATAATTAAATTTTTTTATAATTAAATTGCTTCCCACCCTATTCCCCTATAAACCCACAACCAACTCATAAAAACACAATTAATATCATTATCAATTAATTAATTAATACTAATTAATAACCACATTTTAAATTAATTAATAATATATTAATTATACATATTAATAATTACTTTATTAAAATTAAATTACTTCCCACCCTACTCCCCTATAAATCCACAACCCACTCCTATAAAAATAACATAATTAACATAATTATCTCTTATTTAAATAATATTAATTAATAACCATTTAATAATTAATTATAAAATGCTAATAAATAAATATTAAGAAATACTTTATTATAATTAAATTACTTCCCATCCTATTCCCCTATAAACCCACAACACGCTCCGAAAAAAATTAGACAATTTATATAATTATCTATTAATGAATTAATAATATTTAATAACCAATTAGTAATTCATTAATAATACATTATTTATAAATAGTGATAAATACACATCAATAATTGCTTTATTATTATTAAATTACTTCCCACCATATTCCCCTATAAAACCACAACCCGCTGCTAAAAAAAATACACAATTTATATGTCTATTAATTAATTAATATTAATTAATAATCAATTCATAATTAATTAATAATACATAATTATATATACTGATAAATAAACATTAATAATTATTTTATTATAATTAAATTACTTCCCACCCTATTTCCCTATAAACCCACAACCTGCTACAGAACTAAATTACGCAAAAATAATTTTACATAAAAATATTTACAACTAAAACTGTAATACATACATTAAAAAAAACTACACTTATACCAAAAATTTACCTCACATACTAAAATACAGAACACTAATATAAACATCAATATTATTAACAACGATATTTTTACAAACAATATTACTGTCTTTGATATTAAATAAAACGATATTTCTTACTTTCCTGTCGATATTCTGTACCACGATATTCTTGATGTCGATATTCTTGACCTTTAAAATTCGATATTATGGTAGGTCGAAATAAAAACCTTGATATTCTGTCTGTGCACCGTGTAGAGTTTTTCAATATCAACACTCACAAGTAAGTCTTGATTTTCATCAATCGGAGTATCTTCTATTTGTATTATCAAGCCACTATTGTTCCTTAGCTATCATTGTGTGGATGGTATAAATTGCAGTATGTGTGTTTGCATGAGGCACACCATGACAAAATACAGAAAGGTTACAGTTCTAAACAGCAAGTGCAGAGTGAATGTGTGTGCTGAATGTATGTGCACCTCGAGTGGCACAATACATGGAGGCACCATTACTGGACAGTGGATGTGCTTTGTATGTAGACTAAGGTGCCGATTAGGATCCTGGAAAAAATTTCCCCAACCGAATTGAATCTGGACTTTTTTCCGTACAAATGGTAAAAGCGCCGTACAAACTGCCAAGTACGATTCGTATGGGAAAAAGTCCATACAAATCGCATTGGGAAAATTCCCCCACACGTCCTCGGGTCGGGAAAAGTCTCCGACATGTCCCCTGACATTTTTACGTACAAATGGGAAAACTGAAGTCCAAATGCGCAAGTACGATCTGTCCCATCCGTCCGATTGTACAGCTGTATGGAAAAAAGACCGTCCGGAGCGAACTCCCATAGCAACCATGGAGATGTCCAAACAAGTGCCCGGTACGTGCCGTACCCCCCCCGCCCCCCATATGTTCGCGCCGTACCCCCAGCCCCCCCGCGGATGGGCGCACCGTACCCCCAGCCCCCCCGCGGATGGGCGCGCCGTAGCCCCCAGCCCCCCGTATGTACGGAGCGTACCCCCGTACCCCCCAGCCCCCAGTATGTACGGAGCGTACCCCCCAGCCCCCGTATGTACGGAGCGTACCCCCACCCCCGTATGAACGGTGCGGACCCCCAACGCTCCGTACATACGGGGGGCTGAGGGGTACGGGGGTACGCTCCGTACATACGGGGGGCTGGGGGGTACGCTCCGTACATACGGGGGGCTGGGGGGTACGGGGGTACGCTCCGTACATACGGGGGGCTGGGCGGTACGCTCCGTACATACGGGGGGCTGGGGGGTACGGGGGTACGCTCCATACATACGGGGGCTGGGGGGTACGCTCTGTACATACGGGGGGCTGGGGGGTACGCTCCGTACATACGGGGGGCTGGGGGGTATGCTCCGTACATACGGGGGCTGGGGGGGGTACGGCGTGTACCGGGCCCCCTAATCAGCTCGCATCGCTGCATACTTAGCTTTTCCGGCACATTTTAGGTGCCGTAAAAATTTTCCCATCCGGACTGCAGTCGGCGCGAATCGTAATTGCTGGTACGTAAAAACATGCCTAACTCCGTCCGGACGTCACGTCCGCGGTGTCCCGGATCACATTTGTATGTATTTTTCTGTCGGTTGGTCTTTTTTCCGATTCGTACGGAAATGGTGTTTCCGTACGAATCGTAATTGCATGTTTGTAAAGTTTTACAACCCGGTACGAGTCGGACGGAGAAAAAGCTCCGACCCACGGTTTGTACCGGGTTTTTCCAGGATCGTAATCGGCCCCTAAGTGTAAGTGTAAGCAATGGTACATTATATGGAGGACTCTGGGTATTATTTTGGGAAACCCAGGCCTACATGGTGATGACATGAGGAGTAGAGGAATCCCTCCAGGCAAATGTATGTATTGCTGTAGTCCTGTGACCTGGGTGGGACACACCAGAGAAGGGAGAGAGAAAGCCACCCTGTACACTTCAAAAGGTGTTCCTTGATTCAGTGAGAGATCACAAAGAAGGAAGGTACCTGGAAACATCTCGGAGAGGAGATGGGGCTGATAAGGGAATCATATAGAGTAGTGCTGGGAGCCTGGGATTAACCTTTTGATACACATTTCACTGTGGTTTACTAAGTGTGAAGACTAGTCACTCACAGGGCCTGTGTTGTGGAACCGTTGTGGAAACGGTCTTTGTGAGTTGATACCAAATGTTTGATCTACAGGCCTGCACAAAGTTGACACAGAATCATTAAAAAAATACTTGTACTTTTCCATGGCGCAGAAAGAAAGATGTTCACACATCGCAAGAATTCCTCAAGAACCAGATTCGAATACTACAGGATGCTAGCTTAGCCACTAGTGCTTCAGCATACCATATTTAGGGGTCGATTCCGATCCGGGTTGGACAGCTCTCCGAGAGCTGTTCGTAGCCTTACCTTGCGACCGACCCTTACCCGGAGCTGGTCCGTCCTGTTGATGAAGTACGATGCGCATAACTGCCAAAAATCCGACCGACACGCAGGCTGTGATTCAAGCTTCATTCTCCGTCCGAGCCGTAACTCCGAACGCCGAACCGAGTCACCTGGAAGCAGTATCCATAGCAGTTTCTGCCCGGACAAGTACGATGCATACTTTCTGCGCGCCGGACGGGTCGCCACGTACGGCACATCAGAGAATCCGGAAAAGAAGCATATCAGGTACGATTCGCGCCAGAACTCAATCCACGGCTACGAGACGGACCAGCTAGCAACGGGTACGAGACGGAGCAACAAGCAGCATGTACGAGATGAACACATCATGAATTCCATCGCGCAGGTCATACCAGTACTGTACATCTATGACCGGATCAGGAACCGGCGCGGACAGCACAGACGGTAAGTCAGACACCCACCACACAAACAAACGACACGTACCCGCAAAATGTCACACACACACAGGGGATCCATAACCTGGCCACTAGTAACACGCCACCATAGGGGTTGCATGGCCAGCACCACTACCACCCCCACCCATAGGGCTTATGTTGCCCATCACTACTGGCACCCTCACCCGATGGGGACCTGTTGCCCATCACTCTTGCCACCCCCACCCATAGGGCCTATGTTGCCCATCACTGCTGCCACCCCCACTCATAGGGCTTATGTTGCAATTACTACTGCCACCCACACTCATAGGGCTTATGTTGCCCATCACTACTGCCACCCCCACCCATAGGGCCAATGTTGCCCATCACTACTGCCACCCCCACCCATAGGGGTCCTGTTGCCCATCACTACTGCCATCCCCACCCATAGGGGACCTGTTTCCCATCACTACTGCCACCTCCACCCATAGGGCCTCTGTTGCCCATCACTACTGCCACCCCCACTCATAGGGCTTATGTTGCCCATCACTACTGCCACCCCCACTCATAGGGCCTATGTTGCCCATCACTACTGCCACCCCCACCCATAGGGGACTTGTTGCCCATCACTACTGCCACCCCCACCCATAGGGGACCTGTTGCCCATCACTGCTGCCACCCCCACCCATAGGGCTTATGTTGCCCATCACTACTGTCACCCCCACCCATAGGGCCTATGTTGCCCATCACTACTGCCACCCCCACCCATAGGGGACTTGTTGCCCATCACTACTGCCACCCCCACCCATAGGGGACCTGTTGCCCATCACTACTGCCACCCCCACCCATAGGGCCTATGTTGCCCATCACTACTGTCACCCCCACTCATAGGGCTTATGTTGCCTATCACTACTGCCACCCACACCCATAAAGGACCTGTTGCTCAGCACCCCTGCTACCCCACCCATAGGGCCTATGTTGCCCATCACTACTGCCACCCCCACTCATAGGGGACATGTTGCCCATCACTACTGCCACCCCTACCCATAGGGCCTATGTTGTCCATCACTACTGCCACCCCACCCATAGGGGACCTGTTGCCCAGCACCCCTGCCACCCCTACCCATAGGGCCTATGTTGCCCATCACTACTGCCACCCCCACCCAGAGGGGACCTGTTGCCCATCACTACTGCCACCCGCAACCATAGGGGACCTGTTGCCCATCACTCCTGCCACCCCCACCCATAGGGCCTATGTTGCCCATCACTAATGCCAACCCCACTCATAGGATGGGTGATGCGCCACACAGCCATCATACACCAACATTAGGTAAGTCAGCAAAATACATCCCCCCTAACATCATGATAACAGTGTGTAGTCTGTGACAAATGCCCACAACAGTGATTATGACTTCAAACATACAATGTAACTGCCATCACATGTGTGACCAAAAACTGAGTGTGGCCTACACAAGGCAAGCATAACTAGCACTGTCAATGTAAAAATAACACCCCCTCACCGTGTAGAACAAAAGTTAAGTGTGTGCCTCCAAACTGCAGCAAATTTTGAGCATTGTGGTAATGGGGTCCAAAACCCCCCTCATCACAGTAACCAAAAGGTAAGTGTCATCATGGTCAACGCTGCAAATGCCAAACAGCATGTATGATTTCTGGTCCCAACACATGAAACACTTTTGGGGCAAAGTAGTGGTTGTGTCCCATACCCACAGAGATGTGGTGAGGCTAACAGTGCTGTGAAAATCTAACATATTCTCGGCCATGTGCAGACAAGCACCAACCATTGGGGCTGACAATGCATACAGTGTACAATGACACAAAAGCAGAAGTGACCATCACAAAGCATACACACATCTCGAAAATAGACACACAAATCAAAACAACCTGTGTAGACTTTAGGTGTCAGGTCACAAACTCCCATTCAATGCCAGCAATGGCACCTAACAACCAGGATGAATGTGCAGAATGATGTGATATGACTCACAGGGACAGCAGGGAAAATCACAAAAACCACATCCAGACAATGGCCCACAACAGCAATACCAATGCACTGGTGCATATGCACAAACACAAACAGGCAACCTCACACTGCACATCTGACACAACATGTGTGTGTGTGACTCAGTATCCCCAGGCAACTACACAGCACATTAGGGGGGCTGAACCACAGTGACACAGATGTGGACACAGTGTCATACAAAAGTAAACCATCAATGTTTCCCCCTTAGTGGGCAATCAGGCATTGTGAGATGAGAGGGAGCACAACAGACACATGTGACACAAGCTGGAATGAACAGCAACTAACACAGCAAGAGACTGACACACAACAGCTCTACCCCCAGGTACCAGACATTGGGGTTACACAAGCATGCATGACACCTCCACTGTGATGACAAAGGGGGATGTCTTACAAACTGTGAAAACCAGACATGTGCCCTGTGCCACAAACGTACATCACACATACACAAACAGAAATCACTCAGCATGGCCCGTCATCCATGGACAAACGGGAGCTAGGGGCCCATCCATGTAAACATTTACATCAGTCCACCTCCAACACCACACACCCTGAACTGCACCAATGTGCATCTGTGAAGCCCACATGGACAGGTGACATTGCGCATGCACCCATGGCAAACACAGTAATGATGGGAGGAACTAAGGTGCACAGACTCATCACACAAGGACAGTTTACAACCCTGGTGAATGACAGACATACTGCACAGTATGCGGTACATGGCCATGAAGTCAAAGCTCATGTAACCTTCTGAATACCTGCCACAGTCCCAGGACAATGCAGAAGCCAAGGAGAACCACAAGGCACACATGCTGACACCTGTGAACATTGCAACCCTGAACCGGACAAGTGGGAGCAGTCACACACACATACACATGTCTCAATCACTGAAAGGTACCACCTAGGGACAACAACATTGTATTGTGAACCAACAAGTGCCTTGGGGACCCCTGACTGTGTCCCATCTGCATCTGACAACATCATCACCACTCAGAACAGACAAATCCCAATGATGAAACACCAATTAACAGTAGTGTGTCATGCACCCACACATCTGGTAACCGATGGCAAAGTTGTGGGATGAACACAGTACCACTCAGCAAGCATCAACAACAGGAACATATCAAGGGAACACTGCCTGTGTATGAAAAGGGATGTGGACACACACACACATGCCCACACAACACACAACATGGGCTCAGGCAACGTCACGGAACAACACACTTACTTGAGGGGACTCAACTCCTATGGAAGCTCAGCTGTGCCAAACATAGCCCCAGCAGTTCTCAGTCATGTCAGCAGAACACTTTGTCAGTCAGCCATCAGTTACCACACAATGAAGGCTCTGGTCACAACAGCCTGGGTACGGCAGTGTCCCTTAAGTCATCTGCACATACTCAATACATATGTCCAGCAAGTTGCACAGAGGACCCAGTTGCTCCTACACCAATGATGCCTACACTTACATGTCCAGTGGAGATGCGCCCACAGACTGATTGGTCCTCTGTAGGGCAGACATGCCCAATGAAATGCCCTCCATGAACGACACCAGTTGTGTCAACAGACTGGTGTGTGCATGGAGGACACTCAGCAATGATGTCTGCCATACATGGATCTGTCGAAGCAAGTCCACAGACTCCTCACTCAGGGCAGCAGGGGACACAGGGGCAGGGGGTGCGGTACCTGGCACAAAGGAGACATGCTCCCAAACACAGAAGCCTCCAAAGACCTCTGGGATGGGAGGGTGGGTAGTGGTGGGGGCAGTGGCGGGGACAGCCTCACTAGCTGGGGTTTGGTGGCTGCTGACACCCGCCTCCACAAGGGAGTCATCCTCTGAGCTCCTGTGGCCCTCAGCTGGGGTGGATGGTGCTGAGGACTCCTCGGTGTGGCTCTACTCGCCCTCCGTGCCACTGGGTCCCTCCGACTCCTCGCCTTCTATCCCAGTCAGGCTCTGTGGCTCCTCCTGGTCCGTGGAGCTGTCCCCTCCTGTGGCCGTGGATGTATCTGGATCGATTTAGGAAAAAAGAGAACAACATCAGTCACCTGCACTGACTGCACACACCACAGTGAGTACATCACATCACAGGGCAAGCCCTGCCATCATCAGCTGAACACTGCTCAAAGTGCTCACACTGTTTAGAATAAGCCAATTGTCAGTCTCACCATCAACCATGGCACTCATATTCCTCCTGGACTTGCACCCATATGTCTGTTGCATGTTGGATGCTAATACCCCAGTGTGCCGACATGCACCACCCCACATTTGTTGGACATGCAAGTGAACATGTAGGAGTATGTCACTATACACACAGCACTTCTCTTGCCACTGACTCAGTACAGGTGTCAGGATGAAGGGATGGGCAAAATCGCATTTCACATGCTTGTGATGCATGCCAGCAACACACACTATGATGTTCTCATGTCCTGATAGTGAATGCCACAATGTGGTGCATGGAGCAGACTTGAACACAATGCAGGCTCACTCCTAGCAAGTTAAATGCCATGGCACTGGCATGCCTGGAAAGTCAGTCAACACTGTCTTCTGTCACAGGGGCAGGGCATCCAGACAACAACAGTATGCACTGTGTCACAATCATAGCTCAGGGGTAAGGCAAACTCTGCAGCTGACAAGTGCACTTGCCCATCCCCTTCAAACAACATATCCCAGACCCAGAAGACCCCACATCATACAAATCAGACATATGAGTCTCTGCGAACACAACTCCCTGTACATTAGCACATCACAGTCTGCTGTGCATGTAACCCAGCTGCCTGAAGTGCACAGTTGCATACACCATTGTGCACAGTCAAGTGATCACACACCTATATGACACACAGGTCTTGTCTCTCATAGTCACATCTCAGATTTCCTGCTGACCCTCAAACTCATGAACACTCCAGTTGTACGTAAAAGGAAGCCACACCACAATGACACAGAGGCAGACACCTGAAGGCACGTCACTAAGCACAAACTGTAAGTTCATACACAGGAGTGGGATTACAGAGTGTTTCTAAATGCCATTGAGTAGGCATGACTGCCCAGGTCTACGTGAAACAGTGTTTAGCCCTGAACAGTAGTCAGGTGGCTAAGCAAGTGTGACACACTCCTGAGACACACAAATTGGAGTCTCCTGCTGCATGTGTTTGTTGGAAATACCCCAGCCACATGTGGCGAGTCAGACCAGCAATTGTAACACATTTCAAGGGCACACACAGATCACATGTCAGATCTCAGGCAGTGTGTAAACAATTGACCCACCCATGAAATACACAACAGATCACGGTAACAGATGATGTCCGGAAGCTGAAGCATAGCTGACTGCAGGAACACAGTGCCCTAGTGACACAAGCAACAGACTGTAGGGTCCACACCTGTGGATCAGATGAGGAGGGTGCATCACACAATTGAGGGACATTAGTATTGGACTACAAGACCTACGTAATGTGGAAATGTGACCAGGCCAAAAGACTGCAATTAGCATGTCAGACATAGTACACAGATTAGGCATGAACTTACCCTCTCCTTGCTGCTGTCTGGCCTTCAGCTGCCCATCCAGGACCGGGAAGACCACCGCCAGTATCCGGAGCATGTGGGGGGTCAGGGTCCGGTGTCCGCCCCTCCTGCGAGCAGGCGACAGCTTCAGCTGGACCCTTGCGATCCTCCGGGTTCAGCCCCGAAGGTCCTGCCACCTCTTCTGGCAGTTGCGGATCCGGCGCTTGTAGACCCCCACCGATTGAACTGCCCGGGTGATGGTCAGCCATATCTCCTGCTTCTGGTGGGCATCAACCTGTGAGGATGACAAAGTTAAAAGTCCATTAACACACATGCCCCATATTTGTGCTGCACACAGTTGGATATACATGTCATCATCACAAAGGAAAATGAGTTACACAGGGAGTGCACCCATTGAAAAGCACAAGTGCCCTGCATGTCTGACATGTTAACAATGCCTGGGAAGTTGAAGCTTGCACAAATGCACTTTAGCTGCAGAACACCTGTTCATTACATGCACCTACACACTTTGGGGGATGAAAGCACTCAGTGAGTATGCTTGCCACTGGTGTACACACTGCTAGTACTGCTAGTCAGACAACATGCACAATTAGGAAGGCAGTGGACTGCACACTCACCTGCTCCCCTGGTTTCCCATACAGCTTGCTGTACTGTGGAAGGAGCCCATCCAGCAGGGCCTGGTTCTCCTCCTCAGTGAAGGCTGGGGCCCTCTCCAGAGCACGTGCTATAGCAGTAGCCAGAGGATGCAGAGACAGCAGCAGTGGTAGCAGGGATGTTGTCCAGTAGCATGTAGTGCAGGCAAGTGAGCTCCCTGGGGGCCAGCCAGCCTTATATCTGTGCTGCAGAGGCAGACTCTGGGCCATGTGTCCCAAGTGATAGATCCAACATGGTTGCATTCTATGAATCTGGCCAATCCATTGAAATGTTCGACTCATACACGTCTTCCGCATCGTTCAAATCTTCACCTTCATAAAACCCTAGGAATTGCAACATTGTTGTAGGCATCCAACTGAATTTCCAGCGCACAACTCGTACAAGTTTTGAATCTGCATCCATATCCATGACAGTCCAGAGCCAATGGGTGCGCCCGGCTCGGTCAACTGACTGTACAACGCGTAGTTTGAAAATACACATGCACCCGTCTCCATACGATTCAATGGCCAAGGCGTACACTGGTCTCGGACCATGCCTGCCCGACGCGTATGCATGATAGTCACCCATGTCGGACCTCATCGCAGTCAATGGCAAAGTGTACGCACGGCTCGGTCATGAACTGTGCAATGCGTATGCATTGTCACCCGCGTCGGGCCTCATTGCAGTCAATGGCACAGCGTACGCATGGCTCGGTCCTGAACTGTGCAATGCGTACGCATTGTCACCCGCGTCGGGCCTCATTGCAGTCAATGGCAAAGCGTACGCACGGCTCGGTCATAAACTCTGCAATGCGTACGCATTGTCACCCGCGTCGGGCCTCATTGGTGTGACTATTTGACGGCTTCGACACAGAATTACTTGCCAGAGACTAAGGTGAACACCTACCACACTACAGCATTAGCCACTCAGTGTCCCATGGCATGTAAGGCTACATTCCCTGGGTGTTTGGGGGGGCAACATTTGTTTTGTTGTGTGACACTTTTGTGCAGCCACTCCCAGGCTGTGCACATGTTTATGGGGACAGAATCCTTTGTGTGTTGTGCACATTACCACTGTGATGTGCAACTGTACAGTTATGGGCATGAGTCTTGGGCACAGTTGCAGGTTGGATATGTTTAGGACATGTCACATACACCCTGAGTCCTGGCGGAGATGGCATGTACATCACAGTGAGACCTGTAACCACAATTCTGATGTACACCCACAGTCTATGTGCATGTTGTGTCTCAGATGTGGAAGATCAAATGTGCCCAATGGGAGACAGTCTCCACATCCATGTGGTTTGTGCATCAACATTGATGTTGTGTGTGTGTCTAAGAGATGTACATGTAGGGCCTGCAGAGACAACAGTGGCCACTACCTGTGGGACTCACTGTTGCCTTGTGGCATGTACATGATACGCCATGTCATGCCAGTGTCGATGTGGCAATACTGGGACCCTGGGTATCTGCATGGCAAAGATCTGTGATGCCTGGGAGACATCAGGCCTCACTTGTCACTGTGGTGTGTGTTTGTAACGTCACAGCAGTACATAGGTAGGTTGACACAGCCCAATGATTGGCCATTGAACTACATGGGACTTATGTGGACTTGAGATGTGAGGTGATGGCCATGTAGGTGACATATGTGTCCATGCCCAACAGCACACACCTCAGTACATTGTGTATTGGCATGGTGTATCATATGATTTTTTGCTTGGTCATAGCCACATGGGTGGATGAACCGACAATCGTCCTTTGTGCATCTCTGTTCTGCAGGGCACCAGCTGTCCATAGACCGTTCCCAGACCTTGAAACCATGCAGGAACGTGATTGCATCCGACGGGACCGCTCCACCAGGCCACTGATTGAGGAGTTGGCGGAGCAGTTGACGCCACATCTGCTACCTGGCCGGACATACCCTACAGCACTGACCCCAGAGGTGAAGGTGATGGCAGCCCTGCACTTCTTTGCTACTGGTACCTTCCAGTACACTGTGGCTACTGCTGCTGGTATGTCGCGAACTATGTTTGATCGTGTGCTACGCGATGTCTTGGAGGGGATGTTGCATTTCCTTGACCTGTACATCAAGTTCCCTAGCCCAGGTCAACTCCCTGAAATAAAGGATGCCTTTTATACACTGGGTAGGATGCCTAACATCATCGGATCTATTGATGGTACACATGTGGCCCTGATACCACCACAGGCACATGAGCAGGCATACCGGAACAGGAAACATTTCCACTCCATCAATGCTCTGGTGGTATGTCTTGCAGACATGTGTATCACACATGTGTGTGCACGTTTCCCCGGTTCTGCGCACGATGCCTACATCGTGAGGAGTAGTCGCATTTCAACGCTGATGTCACAGATGCCAGACCAGCGTGCCTGGCTTGTCGGTGTGTACTGACTGTTTATCATTGTGTGTGTTTGGCAATGTTGTATTCCGCCCTCCTTCAAAACTCTGCTAATTGTTCAATTGTTTTTGTGTAGGTGACTCCAGATACCCCAACATGCCGTGGTTGCAGACACCCCTCAGGAACCCTGTGACACCACCCGAGATGCGCTACAATGAGGCACATGGTCGGAGCAGGAGGTTGATTGAGCGGACATTTGGTCTCCTGAAAAGCCGCTTCCGCTGCCTGGACAAGACCGGAGGGGCCCTCCCATATGAGCCTGCAAAGGTGTGCAAAATTATCCTTGTATGCTGCATGCTGCACAACATGGCAGTGCGGAAGAAGTTGCCTCTCATCCAGGATGACGATGACTGACCTCCGCCACCTGTGGAGGATCCAGGCCAGGGACACGATGCCAGTGATGATGATGATGAGGGTGACGTCCGCACACAGCTCATCAACAACTTCTTCACCTGAATGTGAGTTTACATGGTTGTTATGTCAATGTATGGAGTTAGCCTGAAATGTGTTGTGGCTGCTCTGTTGCTGTTTGAGTGTGTCTGTGCGCCACTTGACTGGGTGCGTGCAGTGATGTGTCTATTCAGATGGTCTGTACTCCACAATAGTGTAGAACTGCTAACTTGTTTCTGTGTAGGTTTCTTGTGACATGTTTTGTGCATGTGTATTGCATTTCTCTCCTGTTCTGCTGTGCTTTTGACTGTGTCTTGTGTCTGTCCTTCCTAGGGTACTTTGCCTGTTGTTTGGTTAACAATGACCCCCAACACCCAGAATCCAACACTGGTGTGGGAGTTGTCAATTCCCATCAAGTTATGTGCCACACACCCCTGGAGTTCAATTCTCAGACACTTTGTGACCATGTGTCCACTGTAACGTGCAATTACCTTGCAACTTTTGGAATAAACATGTTGCTGATGTGTAATGAACCTGTGCTATGCTTTGTTAGGTGCGTTGTCTGTCTTCCCACATCTGAGTGACGTTTGCTTACCTCACCTGTGGACTTGTTACCACTGCCTGTGGATAGGTGTTGTGTCTGTGCATACCAATGTGTTTCAGGTCAACATCATTGTGTGCGATGAGTTACATGGACATGGTGAGTATGTGTTGTGGTGCCATAGTGGTATGTCTCCCTCACATGTGTCACATCACCATGACTCACATACCGGTGGTCACATTGTTGTAGTATTTGGCATGCACTGTGTTGTTTAGCAGATCAACATCTCCATGACACATGACAAGTTGGAATCACAACAGAGGCAGGTATGGTGTACTGGTGAGTTTATTTACAAACATGTGTGAGGATAGTGCACAGGATGGTGGGTGCTGTACTTTGGGTTTTGAATCCAAAGTTCACAGCAGAGTTGGAAGTGTTGGTAGATGAAATGTCCAGAGTAAAGTCCACAGTCATCTGCTACATTGGACCAACATGGACCCTCCATGTCATGTAGGCGAGTTGTGTCAGATACGACAAGGTGAACAGGCTGCGCACAAAGAACATTGTCCATAACAGGTTTAGAGGCCCTGGGGGATGTGCAGGGACATCTGCGTCTCACATGTCCTTCTTCGGGCGACCCCTCTTCTTCTTGGGGGATATCCTCAGGTGCAGGCCTCTGCGGTGCAGGGGACTCTCCGCCAGAGTCATCCTCCCTCCCTGTGGCAATGGCAGATGGTGTGGCAACAGATGTTGTGGCCACACAGGGAGGTGTGGACATGTTTGTGCTGATCTGGCGGAGGCATTGGAGTATGTCTCGATGCACCGCAGTAAGTGCATCCCACTTTGCCTCCATGCGGGCATGGTGGGCAGCTTGCTCCTTTTGAATGTCCTTGAGGATCCCCACTACCTGGCCAAATCCTCCAGTGCTATCCTGGTACGCATCTATGATGCGTGCCATTTGGGGATCATCATGCAGTCCAGACCCCTCTGCAAGGCGCGCCCTCTGCCTCCCACCCCTCCCAGCACCAATATCCACAGGGATAGGACCAGCAGCGGCAAGCACAGGTGACACTGGGACCCCTAGGGTGGTGTTGCTGGTGGTGTTGTCTGTAGCTTCCTGGGGGTCCTGTTCCCCTGTGCTGTCAGTTTTCTGTGGCCTTGGTCTGTCCGTGTTGGCGGAGGTGCCCTGTCTGTATCCAGATGCTGGAGGCGTGGGTACAGGGGGTGCAGATGTTGGTGCTGCTGGTGCTGCATGATGACTCACACCGGAGGTGCCAGGTTGTTCATCGTCTTCTGAAGAGGACAGAGACAGATTCAAACCAGAGAGCTGAGGGTCCACCAGAGTCTGGGACTGGGACTCCTCTTCATTTGGTGCTGTGTCCCCAGCACCACCTGTGTTTGGAAGAGACACACAATATAAGTTAGGTTTCTACAGGCATCAATGGTTCACAGACATGACATTTTCTACTGTACGTCCGGATGCCTGCCTGTACACTGCTTTGTCCAGGGTTGTCACAGACAGAGATTGATATTGTTGTTGCACATTGCCTAGCCAAAATGAAACATTTCAATGTGCATGTCGAAGTGTGTGCATGCCCAGCTCATGTATAGATTTGTCTGAACATGACCATTAATACTCAAGGGCCATCACGTTGCTGACACAGGTGTGTCATCCCTGTACACATGTGAGCTTTAACAAGGACATACGTGCTATTCCACCGAGGATATGTTGTACTATTGGGGCATGTGAGGTAGCAGATTTTGCTAGTCTTTGTGTGCCACATTGGTGTATTGGTACGACATGTTCACAGTCCGGTATCCCTGTGATCTCTTTGGAGGAATTGTTTTTTTAGTGTTCCTAGTTCCCATCTCATTTCATACAAGTGATGATGTCACCATTGTTAATGAGTCTGGTGCTGAGTTTTGTACGTGCATATGTAATTTGACTTGTCAATGTTCTCCATGGTGACATGGATTGTGCAAGGTAGCACTCTGGCTTTTCAATGCTCATGACAGTGAGGGACGGTGGTGTGTGTTTTGCATTTTGGCTGCTGTGAGTAGCATGTCTCCTCCAATGCAGTCCAGGTTAGACCTTTTATCTACAGTGTCTATGTCAGTGAGTGGTGTGTTGTGTGAAGGATGCATATGTTTCAGCACGATGTAGGAGTGGAATGCAGCTCACAACAGCACCGAGTGTGAATGAGACCATGCTATGGTGTCGGCTATATTGGTGTGTCCATTCCATTCACTGTCAGATGTCCCCTGTCAATGATGTATATGTGAGTTCTTGTGTGGTTTGTGCAATGTACCATATATGGCTCTCCACACTTGTTATCTGCAAGACACACCTCCCCAGCCCAGCCAGGGTGCACCCCTGGACACTGCATCCCCAGACAATGAGTTTGAACATATGGTTGCAATGGCTGTGTGTGCGACCAGGTTTTGTTTTGCCAGTGCATATGTGTGATTGTCAGCCACATCATTTCTCAGGCCCAGTGTCAGACATCCTGTCAGTCCATTCCCACTCCCTGTGAGGCGAGCATGGTTCAGTGTGAGCTTGATGGGCAATGTGGGTGGGTGGGAATTGTCTGTGACTGCAACTCCCATCATGCTCTTGGCTACACCTCCCTTCACAGCATGCCCATACTTCCTTCCTCTTGACTCTGCTTCCCTGTGAGGGGGTGTGACAGCAATGGTAAGATGGCTGACTGTGCAGTCCTGGTGTTTGTTGGTGCCCAGTTCCCAGCATGGCCTTGTGCTCCCCACAACAGAGCCCAGTGTCAGACATCCTGTCAGTCCATTCCCACTCCCTGTGAGGCGAGCATGGTTCAGTGTGAGCTTGATGGGCCATGTGGGTGGGTGGGGATTGTCTGTGACTGCAACTCCCATCATGCTCTTGGCTACACCCCCCTTCCCAGCATGCCCATACTTCCTTCCTCTTGACTCTGCTTCCCTGTGAGGGGGTGTGACAGCAATGGCAAGATGGCTGACTGTGAAGTCCTTGTGTTTGTTTGGCTACAAGTCCAAAGAGAGCCCCTGTGCTTCACACAGCAGCACCCAGTACGGTGTATCTTTGGGTGATATTTCACTACGGTGTGAGTCAATGCATTCTATACGGTGAGTTGTGTGGAGTTTGTGTTGAGGGGTGTGTGTGTCTCCACATGTTGGTAAGTATGGTCAGAGCTATCAGTCCTCCTTCCCACCCGGCCAGACATCCTACCATGAAACGTGCTTCCATTGGAGGGCGTGCAAGTTGTCTTTCAGGATGTCATTCAGTGGTGTCCTGCTTCTGATTGGCGCACAAGCCCTACCAGGGCCTTGTGCTCTCCACAGCCAGTGTCAGCCATCTTGTCAGTCATTTTCCACTCCCTGTGATGTGGTTCAGAGAGGTCTTGATGGGACAATTTTGAGGGGGAGCATTATCTGTGACTACAAACCCCATCATGCTTTTGGATACACTCACTTCACCTGCATACCCACAATTCCTTCCTGTCAGTCAGCTCCACTGTGAGGTGGTGTGTTTGTGGTGGCAAACTGTCTGACAGTGTTTATTTGGCTTTGTGTCACTGCCTTACTCTATTTGTTTGTAGGTTGATACATGTCATGACACAGTTCCAAGTCACTATGAGATGGCAGGTATTGTGTTTGTCTGACAAGTATACACATGTTGGGATGAGTATCTATTGGTTACTGTGGCTTTGCTAACAGTGCATGGTTTCACTGTCCCCTTGCCACACAATATTGATTATGTTGGTTGTGTACTCACCAGGCTCTGGTATGTCTGCTAGACCATGGACGCTCTCTGGTGGTAGGATGTCCCGCACCTTTTCCTCCCAGGTCCTGAAGTATACTGGTTTGGCAGGAGGGCAACCACCAGTGCGCTGACTCAATTCATGATCTTTCTTGATGAGTTTCTTGACCCTCCTGCGCACGTCATACCACCTGTTCTGAATATCGTCCTTTGTGCGCAACTTTGGTGCTTGTGCATTCACCTTGTCCACAATCCTCGCCCACATCTTTGTTTTCTGTGACATGGGGGTCCTTTGGACCAATGTACCAAACAAATGTGGCTCTACTCTGATGATCTCGTCTACCTGCACTTCTAACTTATCATCTGTGAACTTTGGATTCTTCTTTGGGGCATGGTGATGGGGGTGAGTGATGTGTGTGTGAGGGTGCAAGTGAGGGTGGGTTAGTGTTGGTTTTGCTAGCTGTATGTGTGTGTGCTTTTGGTGAGGTGCTAATGGTGTGAAAGTTGCGTGATGGGTGAGTTGTGAGTGTGTCTGTGGTTGCTGTGTGATGGTGTTTTCTGCTGGCTGCTGTCTCCTATTTGCAAAGGATCATGGTAGTGATTTATGTCCTTTATATAGGTGGAGTTGTGGGTGTGTCTTTGTTCCAGGTTTTTTTTAATAATTATTGGCTTTGTCATTGCTTGTTTGGTCCTTTTTTTGTATTTTTTCCTTTGGGTTTTCTAGGCATGAAGGAGACGTTCTTCTGACCGAGACGGATGCTGATGTTGGCTCGTGCGGGCTTCTCCGGCTCGTTCACGTTGACTTTCTTCTGTGTTTCATAAGCGTCAGGCGCGGAGATCTCTATTGCTTGAGCTCCCTGTTTTCTGTGCATGTCGGTCATGCGGCTTGGGCTCCGTGCAAGTCGGTCTGGGTTTACACGCATTGCATCGTACTGCGCGGATCGGACATCGCGGGTACGTGTCAGTCGGGTTCATTCCTGGTACGTGTTGGTCGGTGCAACTCGCATCGGTTTTCCGGCCAAATCACTGTTTTCCCTACGGCTCGGTCATACGGCTTGTATTCCGTACGTGTCGGTTGTAATTCACATGCGTTGCATCGTGCTGCACGGGTCGTACGCCGCCGGTCCGTGTCGGTTGGTCTCCGTTCCAGGTCCGTGTCGGTCGGTACGTTTTGCGGCCGGAATCGAAATCGGCCACTAAGAAGTAACACTGCTATGTGCTAGATATTGCAATCATTTCTATGGAAAAGTACTAAGGCTGGTACATTTTATTAGGCTGGACAGTCCAAAAAGTGTCACGAACTCAGGATACGGGGTCAGCAACAGTATATCTCAGACCATGAAAGGTATCAAGCAGCTTAGGCCTCTTCTGATTGGACAAATATTCAATGCTTAATCTGTATTACATGTATAATGATGTTCTTTCCTTCTGTGGTTTGTATCAATAAAAGCTGTCAGAAACTTCCCTTCTTCGGACACTCAGGGCCTCATTTATGAGGCCCTTTGCGCCCATTGGAATGTCACTTTTTGTGATATTCTGTGGCGCAGAAATCTCCTCCATATTTACAAGGCAGCACTAAGCCACTTTTTTTGGCTTAATGCTGCCTTATAAATATTATCCCCTTTAACGCAGTTTTCTGCGTTAAATGGGCAGGCAATGAGTGTTGCTGAGGGCGATCCCCACAACATCCATGGCATTTGACACTGCCACAGGCTTACAAGAAATTGTAAATCTGAGGCAGCACCAAAATCATACGCCTCCCCAGGGAAGGCGTAAGGGAGGCACAACAAGGAGAAATATCTTTATTTCTCCTCATTTTTTATTTTTCCATGTGTGCTGCATTCTTTTGTGATTGTTTTAGTGCAGGAAGATTTCACTTCTTGCACAAAAACAATTATATACTCAATGCAGGCACCCTTGCACCATGGTGCAAAGGTGCCTGTGTTGGCGCATGGCAGCCCATTGTGCACCGGTGCAGAGGAAAAGGACAGGAACGTGTTGTATCTTAATGATATGGCACATTCCTGCCCTTTTCTTTTGCCGTAGGGCAGCGCAGCAGGAAGGCCTGCTGGTACTGCCCTTCTGCAAAAACACATAAATGAGGCCATCAGTGGCTATGCTGACTGTCTCCGTGCTGCACAATTTCTCATTATCTGGTTGACCTATAATAAATTCTATTCATCTTATGTGCTGGCAGGGAGTGGGTATTATTTGTTTATTATTTGTTTTAGGCTTCTACAATATCAGCTGCTTCAGAGACTCTCCTACTGTAACATACAGTCTTTCAAGAGGAACAGTTGAAAAGTGTACACTTCAAAAGAAGTAGAACCCTGACATAAAAATTCAAAGATCCAGACCCTAAATAACATTTTGTGCCCGGAAATGGAATGTAAGAAGGGGAGGTTGAGGCCCCAAAAATGTGTTATCTGCCAAGCAGCCAGATGGACTTTGTGAGGAGGGGAAGCTCTGCAAGACTTTTACCTCTGACCAGGACTGGGGGCATAGGCCTGTTATGATGTGAGGTATGAGGAAATGGATGTTGCACTGAATGGGTCATTGCCCATGTGCAGATTCAGGTCGGTGAGCGCCATATGCCAGGAGAGGACTGCCATGAAGACAGCCATGAGAGCTCAGTGCGGCGAAGGGAGAGTGAAGCTCAAACTGCATCCTTGTGGTGATCCTGTATGCCAGGAGGGGCAGTTGTGAAAGTTATTGCTGCAGAAAAGCGCCAAGCCTTGTGTGGGTCCTTAGCGGTGACCTTGTATGCCAGGAGGGGCTGCAATGGTATGGCCTGCCATGCAGTGAAAACCAGCTTCTTCTTTGATGGTGCTGTGGCAAACCCATATGCCAGGGGTGCTGCTGGTACCGAGGGAGCTGTGACGTTTGGGTCATGTCTATGATTATGTTTCAATAAAGTAAACATTTCTTTCCCTCAAATAAAATGTAGCTGCTTTTAAAATTAAACGTTTACCTTTTTGTTAGAGTAGACCTTGGTCCAATGGGCCACTGCCTGCTCTTCAACAAACTGTTTTAACATTCACAAAGGGGAAAGGATCCCAAAGGTAACCTTTACCTTTTGTAAATGCTTTAACAACTTTGTTGAGGTGTCGGCAACATCAATTATTTGTGACCGGATTTTGGTTCCCAAGTAGTGATACGTTAGACACCAATTTGGTATTTGGAAAGCACTCCTCCATGGCACCCCTTCCAGACACCAAATCAGTATCCAGTCGCAATCCTATTTTAGAAATCAGAAAAATATTTCTGAAGAAACATCTGAAATCGTATGTGCCTACCATTAATTTAAGATCTGCACACAGCAAACTCCTACAAACGCCCAGATTCAAGAAAGTTAGATGGGGTGGAAGAAGCTTCTTGTTAGGGACAGTAAAAACATGTAACTCACTCCCGGCCAGCTTAAAGAACAGCCCTACGCTGTTATCTTTTAGGAAATCACTAAAAACCTGGCTATTTACCATTTAACATTGTCATCTACGATCTTTATCGGCAACCCTTCTGGATTCACTGGTACCAGAGTCTATATAAATGAAATTTTAAAAAAATCTGCATCTGAAAAATCATTTTAAGCTTTGCTGATGCCAAATTAGTGCATTTGTGTGAGAAAATAGGGCTTTTTTCAGTGTCCCCTTCACTTTTTGCCCCCATTTGTGGCTTATGCTGGTGGTTACTGACTCTGATTGTGCCCTGGGTCCTGCTAACCAGACCCAGGACCGATGCTGTGTTGAGTGATATATGATAATTAGGTATAATTATCATTGGTTCTGACATCCTACATTTAAGTCCCTATTATATATAGTAGGGCATGTAGGTTTAGAGACCCAGCAGATTTAGTTAATTCAGTGTCAAATCAAAAGTTGAACTAAATCCATCAACTTGCCATGGTTGGATTTATTATAACTATTGTAGCAAATATGTTATAGAACTGCTGTCCTAAAATGTACCTAATTCAGCTCTGTAGCAGCCTCTTCTGAATGGCCAGTCTTTGGCAGGCTGAACCAAGCTGCCTTAATGAGGTATGAAGTAGCCTAGGCTACAACAAAGGAGACATCTGGTAAGAAGATAGCAGCAGCAGCAGAAGCCAGGACAGGAAGGGGACTGGGTAGCCAAACTGGTCTTCAAAGGGAGAACAACAGCGAGGACAGGAACCAGACCCACCTCTACTTCCTGCATCCCAGCCAGCTGGGAGACCCTGTAATTGAATTAGAAGAGGGGCTGGAAGGGGAGTGTAGGGGAATGTTAGTCACACCTGTGGGTGGGCGTAGCCAGACCTGATGCTTCAGGAGAGATTTTTTGAATTTTGAATTTTGTGGAACAGTGCTTTCTGGGACAAAAATATGCCACAGTTCAGGGGAAGTTGTCATCACAGAGGGTGGCACCCTGCACCCCATTGGTCAGGGGTACCCCCTTCATACCAGCCCACAGACCTGGACAAATATGGGAGAGCTGCCCAGCAGTTCAGATACTTGCCTGGAAATATCAAGAGAAGAAGGACTGGCCTGATGAACCCCTGGTCTGCACCGCAAGAGCTGTAAACTCATAAGTGCAGCACCTGCTGCACAATTTGAGCTTCACGAAAGAGTACTTTGCTTAGCTTCAAAACGATTAAGGAGTGGACTCCCTGAAAGTAACAGGTACAAGAGAGCTTCAAGAAGTCACCTGCATCAACTACATCAAGACAAACCCAGCTGACCAGCTTCACTTGGACTTTAAAGGATTTGACTAGATGCATTGTGGAATTGTAGTCCCAGACATCCAAGAGGCATATCACAGTTTACGGACCATTGACAGGTGTTGTGGACCCTCAAAGACCCAAAGGTAACAGCTGGAGAAGAAGAAATGCCCTGTTGGACCCTTGGGTTGCACAATAGAGCACTGCATTCATAAAGACTGCATCTGCTGCACTCACAAGGCTTCACAACAAAAGAAATGTCCCTGTCTTAAAGAATACGTTGTGGACTCCCTGATCAGCAACAGGTAGAAAAGTGCAGTAAGGGCTACCTGCAGCATCTACAACAAGGACAACTCCAGCTGACAAGCTTCCCCTGGTGTTTACTTGGATTGACCGGGTTCATTGTGGGAGTTGTAGTCCCAGACCCCACAAGACAAACCATAGCTTCTGAACCCTTGACTGGTGCTGTGGACCACTTTGCTGCATCAAGAAACACTTCTGGAAGTAAGGGTAAAGGTGTTGCATTGCGGGTGACCTGAACTTTTGCCTTTTTTTAACCCTTTAAGCATGTTATGCTTCTAAGCACTCATTTTATTTTTAATCTTTGACAATTCATATCTCTAATTCCCTTCAATGGATTTTTGTCCTTTTGGTGTCATATTAATCATAGGAATGTTTCCTATTGTTATAAATTGGTGTTGGATTTTAATTGTGTGGTATGTCTTAGTTATTTACTGTATTTTTGTCTTTATATGCCTTACACACCTGTCTCCTAAGTTAAGCCTGACTGCTCGTGAGCTAAGTTACCAGGGGTTGAGCAATGATTAATTTATTGAGACTTAACTTTACCTTATTTATTATTGTTGCGTTTTACTACCTGTAGCTACCTACCTGCAGCTACTAATAAACCATCTTCCAACATTTTGTGATTGTTAAAATGCTTAGTTCTTCCGGCCCCTCCTGTTTATATTTGGTTCCTCCCCTCTTTTCTTCAGATTTGGCAGTGTTGAAATAAATACTATCCCATATCATTCATTTACATGTTTTATTGATATATATCCATCACTGTAACCAAATGTGACATTCAAACACCCAACTCTGGGGCTCATTATGATGGCGGGTGGACATCAGTCCGCCTGCCATCATAACGGGGATGGGACCGACCGCCAGACATGTGGCGGTCCCACCGGCCCAATTAGGATGAGCCTGCCATACTGGCAGGTGCATCCTGACCTTTTAGCATTACGGACGGTGCTGCTGGCTGCAGCACCGTCCGCAATGGTAAAGGGACATACACAGCATTTCCCTGCACCACGTGGCAGGCACCACGCGGTGCCTGCCACTTGGTGCAGGGAACTGCAGGGGGGTACCCCCCAAGTGCACCCCCAACCCCTCACCCCCGGGGGCCCGCAACGGGCCCCCAAAGCCAATCCCCACTAGCCTTTCATGGAAAGGCCTTGAAAACACCCACATCATGATATGGCTGGCGGGGCCTGCTAGGCACCGCCACCATATTAGTGGCCTCGTTCCGCTCCGCCCAGCCAGCAATTGTAGCGATTGCCGACCGGCGGCAAAGCGGTGGACTGACTTTACATCCGTCGCGATACCCACTGCCATCATGATATGGTATTTCTCGTTACGATGTTGTGGTGATCGTTACGCCATCGTAATGAGTCCCTCAGTTCGGGAATCCTGTCTGTATCTATATTATAGATGACCCAGTTTCCACATGGAAGACTTGGTTCTCCCTATCTCTATATCTATGCTTGGAAGTTAGGAACCACGGATAATCCTGTCAAGAGGCACAAGGTTTTATTGCTGCTCATCAAGGGGGGGTGCATAGCAGCCGTCCTCCAGGAGAGGTACAATTTGCATGTGTTTAGCTATGTTTTATATTAGCCATTATGTAGTTGCCTTAGCCTGTTCCTGTGATATTTCTGTAAAACAATAAGAGCCTAATTTATGAAAAGTGACACATCGTTGCATGAAAACAGCGATGAGTCACTTTTTATTGCACCCTCCTTGCGACATGCTGGATGCGTCATATTTACAGTATAACGCATCATGTCGCAAGGAGTTACACATACGTCAGTATTTCTGACGTATCTGTAGGCGCAAAAATGATGCATTGCTGGAGTGTGTCACAAAAGTGACGCAACTCCATCAATGGGTCATTTCACATCGGCAAGTCCCCTTTCAAATGTGCCTGCGTCCTAGAAGTGCTGAATAGATCACAAGTATGGAAGCTTGTGTTTGCTGCGCACTGTTCACAGGTGTGTGACCACCACTGTTATAAACATAGATCTGCACATTTTCCAATGGTTAGCTTTTTCAAAAATGTTACTGTCCAAAGTTACATAATTTCACATACAATTGTTGCTAATGACAATTGACTCAATAGTTTGTAAAGGGTGACAATGCTCATATACTACAACAGAGACAATACATTTGCAAATTTACAAATGTATACAATGATAAATGCTGAAGCCCAATGCATTTCGGAACATGCTAGTTCCTTCCTCAGGGGAAATTCTGAAATAACAAAATGAATAAAATAATTTGCTTTAGTCTGTCCTAATGGAGGCTCAAATAAAGATATATTAACAATTGAAAGTAAGATGTTTATATGGGTATTTTGTGTATATGTGATTATGATGTAGTCAGAAACATGATAATGATGCATACCTTAACCTCTTCAGTGCCCATGACGAGATAGTCTCGTCATGGAGCACGGTTGCGCTGTGCCCATGACGAGACTATCTCGTCATGAACCCCACCCACTAGTGCAACGCCCGGCACAGGAGGGGGAAAGGGCGTGGCACTGAAGGGGTTAAAAGGTAGTTTATGTCTATTGTAATCCGATTGTCACAATGGGATGAAGTCTGCAATGCCAAATAGTGAAGAGGTTTTAGATTATGACCTAGTGCCACTCCAAACGAGAAATAGTGCAAAGAACACTGATAAACCAAGTTTACCTCATAGAGGTTTGACAGTACGTGCATGTCTGAAACGAAAGACCAGAGGAGAAACCTGAAATCAAAACCACTATGCTAAACTAAAATGCTCTGCTAAGAAACTTCAAGACACTAGGAACGCTTCTGAAATAAGTAGACTTGCTTACCTATGTAGCACCCATTTTGTCGTGTATCTGCGCAAAAAAACGATAAACAGGGAAATTAGGTAATGACCAATCCTCGAAGCGTTTAGAAGACGCTCGAATTTAAAACAGAAAGCCGGTCAAGTATGAAGATGCCTCATACCTGAAATTAGTGTGGTCGAGTTTGTCAAAATAAGCTGCCGTGATACTGAATGATAGTATTCCCCTGCACTCGCAGTTTAAATCGCGCGATCATGGCGCGCGCTACAGATAGCAATAACGGACTACAGCGCTAGTCTCTAGGTAGCTCATGCGTGGGCGCCATGTTAGAATGTATCACAAAGACTACAATGCAATATTCTTAATGACGACTGGAGATTTCCCCCTAGATTAAAAATAAAATAATAATGTGTAAAACGATCTGCTTGAACTTATTGGAAAAACAATTACCAATAAGTAACTAGATGGCTGTTCATTGTGAGACAGGAATAATATTCCAGGATAACGATGCTGCATCTCTTGGAAGATCAATCAATGTAAACCAAACTGGTAACGTGCTATGCACGGTGATGTGAGTGGCAAAGAATATTAACGGAAACCTTATCAGATGGAAAGCACAATGTTGTAAAAGAAAGACATAATGTATGTGAAGCAAGAAAATATGATAATAGAAGATGGCGATGGAAATGCTCGTAATGAACGCTCTGGAGACCTGATGTAAATCTGGTGAAAACCTAATGTAAAAAAGATTATGTGTAAAAAAAGGAGAAAAGAGACTTGAAAAAGGAAAATGATGTATAGACTTCTAATAGTCATAACTGGAAAATGAAATGGTGTTAGGTGCTATATAAAAAAGGAGACATATGAGAGAAAGATAGCCTATGTTAAGTGTACCTAATGTGAACAGCTATATGAAACATGACATATCTAGTCTGTCATTCATTCCAGTTGGGACCATGGTGTTCAGAGTTTTGATCCAGTAAACCTCACGTTGAAGTAGTTTATTGTTGTTGACTATTCCTGGTATGATTTTAACTCTCTCTATGATTTGAAATCTAAGTTGAGAAATTGAGTGATTTGCCTCTATCCAGTGGACGGCTAATGATGAGTTCAAGTTCTTGGTTCTTATGCGGCTTTTGTGTTCTGTCAGTCTGATTTTAATTTTCCGTTTGGTTTTGCCAATGTATATTTTGCAGCATGGACATTTTATTGCATATATTACGTTGCTGGTATTGCAATCACTCGTATGTTTTAATGGAATTCCTTTCCCAGTGGTAGGATGAGTAATGTGGTTGCCCAGAATTACGTTATTACAATGTGAGCAATTAAAACACCTATGGGTCCCTTTAGATGTCGTCAGAATGGGGTCTCCATGGGTTTGAGATAATAATTCTCTCAGATTTTGCCCTCTTGTGTACGCATGTAGAGGAGGTTCTTTGAATATGTTATTGAAGTCTGCTTCATTCGCCAATAACTCCCATCTTTTGTTGATAATCCTTTTGATCGCTGAAGAGCTGGTTGTATATTTAGATACAAATACTATGTTATTACTCTTCGCTGGTTTATGCTGATGGATCAGTTCACTGCGTTGTTTACTTGCTGCTCTTTGTATACATTCTTGAAGAATGTTATCTGGGTATCCTCTTTGTATATATCTTTGTCTGTATTGTTCCGAAATGCATTGGGCTTCAGCATTTATCATTGTATAAATTTGTAAATTTGCAAATGTATTGTCTCTGTTGTAGTATATGAGCATTGTCACCCTTTACAAACTATTGAGTCAATTGTCATTAGCAACAATTGTATGTGAAATTATGTAACTTTGGACAGTAAAGTTTTTGAAAAAGCTAACCATTGGAAAATGTGCAGATCTATGTTTAAAACAGTGGTGGTCACACACCTGTGAACAGTGCGCAGCAAACACAAGCTTCCATACTTGTGATCTATTCAGCATTTCTTTCAGCAACTGATGACAGCTCGTGCTTGCTGCAGCACCAATAGATTTCCTTGAAAAACATTTTTGATCAACCGGAGAGTGCACCCCCTACTCCATAACTCACATGCGTCCTAGAAGTGGCGCAGTGAAATCTGATAGATTTGACTGCGTCACTTCTACGAGGCTTACTTGCCCCGGAACGCCCACCCTGCATACATTATACCTGGCGCAGGTATAATGTCAAGCAGGGGTTTACCAAGTGTCGCATTTACCTAGCTGCGTCACTTTGTAAATATGACGCAACATGGCGCATTTTTACCCTGCTGGTGCATCAAAAAAGTGACGCACCAGCAGCGCAAAAGTGATGCAGGGGATCACAAATAAGCCCCTAAGTGTCTCCCTGATCTGTAAACCACTTGACCTAACTTCATTGCAGGTATTATTGTAAAGGGTTGAGACAGGTGCTAATTATTCAAAATATATCTGTGGGTTTGCCTCTGCAGGGCGCCCTATTAGGAATCCTGCTCATCATAGTAATGAAAATTGGGTTCCAAACCCGCACTCCATTCTCATTCACAAATTCGAATATCTCTGTGTCATAGTATACACCCGCCACCTTGGTGTGTCCTCTGTCATGAGACACAATTCATAAACAGCAATCCCTATTCCATACGTAGAAATAGTCCCAGGAGGCACAGTATCATAGATTGCTAATAAATACACCGAAGATCATTCATCCAAACACATTCAATGTTTGACTTTGAGGATTATTCATACTTCAGTCCTTTTTGTGAATATCTGTAATTATCGATATTCTTCATCAAACAGAGAAATGCCTACAGTATTCTAAATTCATTGTGGTTCACTGAGGTCCTCAACGATCATTGAACACAGTGCAGTAGAATCACATCTATATTAGATCACTATATGGATCATAAGCTGAAAGATTGCAAACTATTTCTTTTTTGACAATTTTATCTGTGGTTATCCATATTTATTTTTGGTTTTGTGGATAAATAAAGGCGAAGCTAGTACATTTCCATATTAAGCTAACCGACGAATGCACGCTCATACTTGCATGCCTAGTAGGTTGCAATGATATGGATACACAGACAATAAATCAACACACTCAAATGTACATATGCACATTGTAATATCAACAATGTGCACGTTTACTGCTCTTTAAGCGTCATTAATGGACGTTTTCTCTTTTTTTTAACCAACTCCCCTGTAAATCGGCACAGTCTTTGGCTTATGAACGACAACATTTTAGAATCACTCAAACTCAATCTAGTTTCAGTTTTTATCTATATTTGAAAACATATATTCATATAATTAGCATTAAATGAATAATAGGCATACCGTTAAATTAATATTAGCACAAATGAAATGAAAATAGAAAATACTGCAGATCACATTTAAAAAATATTCTTTAAGAAATATTACTTACACATGAACTGCATATATTGTTATTAGGTATTTATGTGACAAACATTTACGTTAATTTGTGGAATCATATTATCAGTAAGAAGTGTGAAATTAAGATTTAGATAATTTTACATTGATACTTTTTGAATGTTTAATAAACCTTTTTAACTTCCCTAAAGGAGATCTCTCCAACTACATGTCAAAAGGTACTTGTAGTATCTTTACTCTACTAAATCCTGGTGTAGAAGGCTCCATCAAGTGGTGGAAACATGTAAGTCTTCAGCTAGGTGTAGCCTTACACTGGGAAATAGCGAATAGCCGAAAAGTTACTACAAGGCACAGTAGTAGATTTACTAATGAGTAAATCCGCACATGTAGTTTTACCTTTTTGAATAGGCCCAATGTTAGCATCCATGGCTGCTGCTCACTTCTGGCTAATGCTAGAACAATGGTAGTAATTCCTTTTATCTTATGGTCATCCATTAGAGGATGATGACCGACCTGTCATGATACTGGATTTAAAAACCATGACACAATCCTACTGGCCTCTAGTATAATTTTGGCACTGACACAATAATGACAATTCTTGCCACATTATGAGCATCAATTTGCATGCATTAACATCCATATGCAAGTAAATCTGAAGATGGTTAGTTGAAACAAAAATTAATTTACGAGCGGAGGCCTCATGCATCTTACTCTTTTGATAACAAGCAACAACTCTGGGCAATGCTTCTGTTTCTAACAAAGCCCATTTACCCTTCAATTCCCTTGATTATCCATTTACTCATTCTTCAGTCCACGAATCAACCTACCCATGCAGCCATCTGTGCTATCATCCTTTTATTCAACCACCTACTGAGGCACTCACTTGCTAATTTTTTCATCCTTTCATGCACTCCGTCCTACATCCATTCTTGCATTGGGTCATTTGTTATTATAATCTCCCTTTTACGAGCCAGTACTGTCCCCTCATCTAATGTGACTCTTGCCAACTTCAAACCTATTTCAATGGAGAGTTTGCTGACAGCCCTGAGCACTCTTAAATCAGGTTCTCCATCGGACCCGTGACCACTTAGTTTGTTATCCTTAGGGGTCTCTCTCATCAATTCTCTGGTGAACATTGTACTCATCACAGCCACGGTTCCCTGTTCGTGGAAACAAGCAAAGATCTTGCCTTTGGTGAAGAAACCACCTGTGGACCATAGAATTCCAAAATTCCAGGTCGATTATCCAAGATGCTTGAACAACACGTGAATCAGCAGCTTTCACTTTATCTGAAATCCAATAACTTGTTACACCCAAACCACCCAGGCTTTAGACCCCATTTTAGTACCAAAATAGCTCTTAAGGAGGTCTCTGAATACGTACAAGGTATCCTTAATATCAGGGGAAGTGTTGTGTGGTCAATTGGGTTGAATGGACTAGCCCTGGAGTGGCTCGCTTCTCTCCACAAGTGTGGATTCCCCCTTTTTCCACAAAACCGTCTGAACTGACAATAGAGTTCCCCATGGCACTGGCCTAGGCCCAATTCTATTCAATATATATGTCACTCCCCTGGCCCAGATAGCTGAAGCCTTTAGGGTCAAACTTGTTTCTTATGCTGATGATATGCAACTGCTGTTTTCTTAGCACAAGGGAGAAGAAATCTCAGGATTACAGATCAAAACATGTCTAACTGCAGTCTTCCACTGGATGATAGAACAGGAACTCAAGTCCTATACGGATAAAACAGAAATTATTTTTAAGGCAATATTCTCCCAGAATTTTAGCAGAGTTTCTGGCCCCAGATATATCCCCTCCAGACCTTTTTGATGACAGCTTGTCCTTTCAGCTTCAAATTAGGTCAGTGGCATGCACTTGTTTTGGTATTTTGCACTCCTTAAAAAAATTCTTATACTGACTGTCCTTTTCAGGTCTGTCGTGCGCGTTCAAGCTCCCGAACCTGCTTCCGCATACCCGATTTCTTTCCAGGTCGCCGACTCAGTTTCTCTTCGTCGGATTTCAGCATGGAGAACGCACATTTTCCTTCACGCTTTATCGGATTTCAGCTTTGAGGATTCGCGGGGGACCTTCCATCTCCTCCGTTTCCTTGTTACAAAGCTTACCGATTCCCGCAGAAAAGAATAGAAAAGGACCATTGTTGGTTGCTGTGGCTATGATGCCCTTTATGTTAAGTTTTGTACCTTTCATTTCCTTAGTTCGGTGCTTGGAGCATTGTGGGCATCCGCTCCATTTTGTTGTTTGGAACCTGTAGAGAGGACACAAGTACCTGATGTAAGGTTGCCCTTTGTTCATTATTGGATCCTGTTTGTCACATATGGAAATAGATTACAATAAGCTATATTCGCTCCCAATGAGCCAGATATCCTGGTAATCCTAACCCAGCCCGGGGGAGAATAAAGTTAAAGTTAGAGGAAAGAAAATGGCACCGGTAAAAGCACCGACCAAAGCGAGAGCTCGTAAGACTACAAAAACAGGGAAAAAGACAGAGAAGGATATTGAGGTGAACCCTGTAGAGCCCGGGGAAGAAAATGGAGTAAATAATCAAAGGGGCTGGCAAGTGACCCAATCAAAAGGAAAAAGCGACGGACGAGAAATGTACAATCTCTGACCCTAACCCCTAAGCCAGTAAACCTAAAAACAGCAAAATGTGGCGCATCAGTATCAAATTCAATCAAAGACTTCCTTGGAAGACATTTTAAGGGGAAGGACGTGATGGTGAAGGAGACAATGGCCATGGATCATTCAATCTCTGGAATAGCGGGCAAAGAGGATTTAATTTCCATAAATCAGATTGTACTTAATCTATCTGAGGCCTCCCTAAATCCACAGTTGTCTTCTTCACCGAAAATAACTCAGTGGCCTCTTGAGCGGGAAATAGAGGATGAAGGCGAAGAAAGAACTATCTGCAGTATTGAGCTAAGCTCAAAAGACTTAAATGACTCGATGACCCATCCAAATGAGAAGGGGGGAGATAACTATTCTCTTGGTATAGAGAACGATCTATCGCGCTCCCCACTGTGTGGGCTTGAGGTTACAGGAACTTCAAGTACCTCCATACTTGAGGTTATGTGGGTCCTGCAAAAAACCCTGCAAGGCCTACTAGAGGTCTCGGTATTGAATAATGACCTTCTAAAAATACAAGGAGAGCAGTCTAAGGCTATGCTGGGCGAGCTGACTCAGATTAGAGGTTTAATGCCCGCCTTAGCGAGCCCGATTGATGGAGTCGAGGAGGGGATAGGCTGTAAAAAGAAGGAGGAAGTAGGGTTGAGCGCCCCAAATTTAAAGAATGAGGAACCCTCTGTATATATATCTCGTCAACCAATGATTGTAAAGAAATGGGGTGAAAGGAGATACTATGCAAGCGGAATCCCGAGGTCAGGAGGGGGTGAGATAGCCCGTACTAAAAGACACCTATCCAATCCCCACGTAAGGAATAAGAGAGAAAAGGATAGAGGAAAGAAAGAACATAAAGGTAAAGAAAGGGAAAACATGCAAAATTTTAAAATGAGGAAAGTAAAGACCCAGGCAGAAGGTGAAAGAAACCATACAAAGTCAGAAAAACCAAAGAAAGGTAAAAGTGACTCGGTACTAACATCGAGGGAGATGAAGATGAAAGAAGGGAAAAAGATAAAAGGGAGATTGATGATGCAGGGGGGACCAGGAAACCTAAATGGTAGCCAGGCTCCCATAGGGAAAGATAAGGGAGAATATAAAATAATGGAAAAATAATCCAGAATTAAGGGGGATTTGTATGGTACAGGGCAAGACTGCTCCCCAGACCTATGGATCTTCTTAGAACCGTATAGGGATGTTAAAGGCGGGAAAAGGGCAAGGAAACTAAACCCTCTAAACCGATCCAAACTTCTCTCCTCAATGGCTAAATGCGTAAGTCTCAGTAGCATTGGCACAGAGGATCTTAAAGAAGTGGGGTTTGTCACAAGTAGTAAAGGGGGAGATGTGACTAAAGTTCTCTTTCACTCAGCCATGGTGAAAAATGCTGTAGAAAAAGCCAAAACTGAGCTGCAAAGGGAGGGAACTAGACTGGTAAGAAAGGAGGAAATACAGGGACAGTACTTCTTGACGAATCATGCGGGCCTAGGTCTACGGCAGATAAGACTAATTAATTCAAACTGGAATAGGAAGGAGAATCTTGCAATAACGATAACAGAGAGCGGATCCACGAGCTATGAAACAGACCTATTAATAGGAAATAGATTTAATCATCTAGCATCCCCAGATTTTAGGGTTGACGATGAGGAGGGTTTTCTGAGTGAAATTGATTAGGAACCTGGGACGTCACACAGCCTATCAGCCATTTCATGGAACATAAATGGTCTCAAGAAAATAGGTGTAAACACAGATTTTGTTAAATTTATAAGGAGTAATGATATTGTATGTTTACAAGAGACTTGGCTGTGTGACGATACCCTAGAATCACAAGCTTTGGAAAGATTTATCCAACATTCCAAAGCAGCAAAGAAAAAACAATTTGGGAGACCATCCGGGGGCCAAATAACGTTGATCTCTACACAGATAGCAAGGAAAATCGAGAAGTTAAAGCTATTATGTGATTGGGCATTAGGTTGTAGGGTCCTAATACAGAAGAGCGACCCTCGATATGAAGGAATATGTGTCATAAATGTATACATACATAAGGGGAAGGATGGCGGAGACAATGATTACAAAGTAAATATGGGAAATTTGAAAGAAGATATAGCGGCAGTTTGTGTAAGGTATCAGAAGGATCTAGTACTGGTGCTAGGAGATTTTAATCATAGATTAGACCCCCGAAGAGTGGATAAATGGTATAAAGAATTTTTAGACGCTAACAATATAGAAGCAGCCATCTTTCCAAAAGGTGAGATCTCGGCACAGGATATGATATTTACCCAACTAATGGGTTCATTGGGCATGATCTGTGCAAATGGGAGATCTCATCTGGATCGACCATCAAGCCACACCTTTGTGAGGGGCCAGCAATTCTGCCCAATCAATTATATGTTCTGCCAGGCCTGGTGTTTTGAGTCAATTAAACATTTTGAGGTGGTAAAAATGTCAGGCAGTGATCATTACCCATTGAGGGCAGAAATCCAACTATCAAGCAACAATAGAAATAGAGAAAGGGTGTTGCAGATACACGCAGAATATCCAAAACGGCTGAGAACATGTATAACTGAAGAGCATGTAAAAAAGCTATTGTTAATCCAGCAGGAAATTTCAATAGAAGAAATGTATGTGAATGTTGGAATAACCTGGTATGAATCATCTTTGGGAAGGCTGGTGGAAACCCTAAAGAAGAAGTCTAGGGCAAAAAAGTCAGAGATGGGTAGGAATAATTCTGCAAATTTGAGGAAGACCTGGTTCGATGAAGATTGTAGGAGGGTAAAGGCTGAGATTAGACAAAAGGAAAGAAAACTAAGGGCTAAGTTTAAGCTGGATGTATATCAGTCGCTTCAACAAGTGAGAATCAAATATAAAAGATTAATTCGGGGAAAAAAAAGAAGCTATAAAGATAAATGCTGGACTAATATGTTGGAGGTAATAGAAACCAAAGACATTAAAGGGTTCTGGAAATTAGTCCAAGAAAGCGTGGGCATGAAAACCGGCTCCCTGATATGTAAGGTTGCAGAAGATGATTGGGTGGGTTACCTGGGAGAAATTTATGGGCAATGGCCAATGCAAGAAGACCTAAGAGCTATTGACTGGACGCCGTTGTCAGAGGACATAAAAGAATATTTTTCATCAGAAAATATAAAAAGTATTATAGCCAGTTTGAAGCTCACCGGTGCGGCAGGCCCAGATAACTTACCGGCTGTAATAATAAAAACAAGACCGGAATGGTGGGCGGACCTTTTTACAAATCTGTTCCAAATAATCCTGGAAACAGGAATTATCCCAGAAAGTTGGAAGGCTGCCATTATAAGACCCATACACAAAAAGGGTGATTATAATTTACCGAAAAATTACAGATTGATAAATCTCCTAGATATAGGGGAAAAGGTCTTCGCAAAAGCATTATTGAATTTATTCAAAGACTGGGCAGATGAAAAACAGATTATCCCGCCGGAACAGGGGGGGTTAAAGCAGGTCATTCCACAATAGATCATTGTTTTGCGCTATGGGCAATAGTACGGAAGTCAATGGAAACACGGGGAAATTTATTTTGTTGTTTTGTAGACTTCCTGGCAGCTTTCGATCTGGTGGATCGGGAGCTGCTATGGGAGGACCTAACTAGCTATGGGATCCCAAATGAACTGTTACGCTTGATACAAATCCTGCATACCAAAAATTGGGCCCAGATAATTCTAGATATAGACCGTAGATTATCCAAGAAAATAGAGATTGGAAATGGGCTACGGCAGGGATGCGTATTGGCCCCCCTGTTGTTCTCTTTGTTCCTGGCAGATCTACCTTCGATTTTAGGGGAACCAATTGGGGCTAGCCCGAAACTAGATGGGAATCATTTTGCCTGCTTACTCTATGCTGACGATCTGGTAATTATGGACCAGACCGAAGTGGGCCTGCAAAGGAAACTGAATTCTTTTAAAGCTTATTGTTTGAAGAAAAAACTGGTGATTAATATGGATAAGACCAAAACCTTGACTTTTGGTCGAAAGAAATCCGGTTTTACTTGGTGGATAGGGGCCGAGAAGGTCCAATCAGTTTCCGAATACAGATACTTGGGGATATGGTTTGAGAAGAGCATGAAGTGGAAAACCCATCTAGATGCATTAAAATTGAGATCCTCAACAACAATCAGTGGCCTGAAATTTTTTAACAAAGCATATGGTGAAATGTCGGATGGCCCAGTGTTAAAAGCTTATTCAGCTATGGTACCGCCACAATTTCTGTTTGGTGCTGAATTGATATATCTAAGTGGGAAGATGACCTGGGAACTTGAGGAAGGTAAAAACTTAAAAAACGTATTTATGCTCCCTCAATCGTCAATGGTTCAGGACGTAAGATTGGAATTAGGACTGACTTCATGGGGTATGTTAGCTGGTATGGCCCTGCTTCGCTTTTGGCAACGGTTAGGGGCCGATGGAAACACAAAAGTATCCCAATGGTGTAAAAAAGAAGTAGAGAAAAGCGAGTTAAGATGGGCAAAAGAGACCAGGACAACCATGAAGAAGTTATTCCGTAGGATGGAGGTTACCCTGGGCCCTAACGATTCTGTGGTAAAGATTGATAAAAAGATCCTCAAATTGCTGGGGAAGGAAATATCTATTGTAGAGGATTGAAAGTACCTTGGAACTAAACCATCAGTAGATTTCATGATTACTGCCTGGGAAGATAATCAATGTTTCCCTTATATTGATAGGCTACCAGATTGTGGTTTACGGAGGGAGGTCCTTAGGGTAAGAATTGAGGTAAACTCATGTTATACAAACTATATGGTAAAAAGCACCATGATCGACAAGATGGAAAGATGTACTTGCACTTTGCACACACACTGTGATTTGTTACATATATTATTAGACTGCCACAGGCCTTTAGAATTACGATGCATGTTCTTAAAACCATTATTTAAGTTATATGAGATAAAAACTAGGAGGCAGGCTGTCGCACTGTTAACTGAAATGACTAATTTAGATATTGCTGTTGCTATAGGGAAGTTTATGCAAAAAGTGAAAGTATTTTTGAATACCCTCGTTGAACTGCAGCAAATAGATTACGTGTAACTTAGGTTAAAAAAGCGTTTAAACGAGTTTTTAAGATGTATTTTAACGTTTTAAAAGGAATAAATTTTTTAAGATGTAATTTTAAACATTGTGGGCCTCATTTATGAGAAGTGACGCATCGCTGTGTGAAAGCAGCGATGCGTCACTTCTCAGTGCGCCCTCCTTGCGACACCAATGATGCATCATATTTATAATATGACGCATCATGTCGCAAGGAAGGACAGATACGTCAGTATAACTGACGTATCTGTTGGCGCAAAAAGTGGCGCATTGCTGGAGTTCTGTCGGAAGCCTGACGCAACTCCAGCAATGTTCCTTTCACATGGGGCAAGCCCCATGTGAAAGGGCCTGCGTCACCCTTACGCCTGCCATGAGGCAGGCGTAAGGTTTTGACGCATTGGCGTCCTAGTAGTGGCGCAGCGAAATCTCATAGATTTCACTGCGCCACTCCTACGACACTTTCTTGCGGGGGTACGCCCACCCTGCATACATTATACCTGGCGCAGGTATAATGTAGCGCAGGGGTTTACGAAGTGACGCATCTACCTAGATGCGTCACTTCGTAAATATGGCGCGACATCACGCATGTTTTACGCCACTGGTGCGTCACAAAAAGTGACGCATTGGTGGCGCAAAAGTGACGCAGGGGCTCATAAATGAGCCCCTGTGTGTTTTGTTTATGGATCTATGGTCCAAATAAACGTGAATTAAAACTGAAACTGTCCTTTTCAACAAAAAAACAGTTATTCAGGCCCTGACAACCTCCAGGTTAGATTACGGTAGTGCCCTTCACTATGGGCTACTGGAACATCTAGTGGACAGACTTCACGTGGTCCAAAATGCAGCAGCTCGTCTTCTTCTGAATTTGCCAGTTAGAACGAGGATTTCTCCTCATCTTCCTGCTCTTCATTGTCTTCCTACTAGGAAAAGAATCTTGTTCAAGGCTCTTGTTCTAGTGCACAGACTGGGGCATTTTATTTGAGAACCAGGTTCAGGTTCTACACTCCATCTAGAAACTTGAAGTCTGCTGACAAATTATGAACAGCGACTCCCACAATTTGACGGGCTAGAACAGGAGGAATGTCTCTTACCTACCTTGGCTCAGTAGCGTGGAATCAGCTACCCCTGGAGCTGCGCGCATTGAGGGATGTTGCAGTGTTTAAAAAAGGCTCGAAACCTGGCATTTGGTGCAGGGTTAAATGTAAAGTGCTCCAGCTTTTCTCGACCAATGCTACACACAGTGGGGCATATTTACAACGAGGCGATAAAAAATTATCGCCGCTTTAGCGGCCGTTTTCGGCCGAAAAGCGGCGATAATTTTATCGCTATATTAGCAAGGTCACGCTAACGCGTGACACCTTGCTTTAGCGTGGGGATTTCTAACGCCCAGCTTTGCATCTCTAATGAGATGCAAAGTGGGCGTTCCTGACCTGACATGATAGGAGAAATGTCGCTAAGCGACATTTCTCCTATCGTCAAGCCCCACGCTATGAAGCATAGCGTCAGGAAAAGTAGCGATAACCCCTGTTATCGCTACTTTCCTAACACCTGCTTCAGGACTGACTTAGCCATGATATACTATGGAAGGAGGATATCATGGCTAAGTGTGTGAGGCCCTATCAACTAGCTAACGTGAGATTATCGCTGGGTTTCCAGCGATAATCTCACGTTAGCCAGTTAGCGCTAGGATTTTTATCGCTGATGAGATAAGCGTTGCTAATAGCACGCTATCGCAGCGATAAAAATCGGCGCTAGCCGGCGATAATTATCCGAGCGCTAAGTGCGCTCAGCAATAATTATCGCCGGTTGTTGTTGATATGCCCCAGTGACACTTCTTGGAGGAGCTGTGCGCGATACAACTTCATCATCATCATCATATCCAGCCACAAAACCATACACACAAAACAGCAGTTGGTGAAGAAGCGCATTCACTTATTGAAGAGCCATACCCATTGGCATTGTCAACAAGCCTTTGATTATGTCTGTAAGTCAAAAGCATACGGAAGATAACCCCGTCCTATTCGCAGTTTCAAAGCGCAAACATCACAGAGTGGCCGCTTTGACATTATTGCTTGCCCTGCCGAGTGTGCAGGGTGAATTGCTCGATGCCCGATCAGCATCTTTGGAAAGCAGTGATATCCCGGCCGCTGGTCTCCCGAGGTTTGCTGCGGATAAACGCGTCTGCTTCAGCTCTCCTGCCAGCGAGGCACCGAGGCACCTTCTCTCATGGAGACGGAGATTGCCTGCCCCTTCTACTCTTCATCTTTGCCATGAATCTTTGATGCTGACCGCAAGGCATGATGAATTCTTGTTCTCCAGCGGAGAGGAGGAAGCCTTTGTTTATTTTATTCTGTTTATAAACAACGCCAGCGGAGAACAGCCCTCACTCAGTCTGTGTCAGGAATGCCTAAGATAGACGAGGCGACGGACAGGGAGACACATGGTTTGATTAGCGGCACAGATGGCTCACAAACATGTTTGCACATAAAGAAAGACCGGAGACAGACAGACTGATTGCAGATAGACAGACCACTGACAGAAAGACAGACCACTGTCAAACAGATCATCCGCAGACTACTCACAGAGCCTCTGACGTGGAGACAGACAGGCAGGCCGTCAGGCAGGTAGGTAGGTAGGTAGGTAGGTAGGTCGGTTGGTTGGTCGGTCTACGAAGCACACACACAGGTAGGGGTGTGTCTACACTTCTTATCAAACGACAAGCTCAGCAACATTCTGGGGAAGTGCTGGTCATCGTAAAAAAACAAAAAAAAACAATACTAACCTTTGGCAAAGCTAATAGATGTTATCTTTAAAAGCGCTGAGCGAATGGCAATTAAAACAGCTTCATTACATCACCAACCGTACACACACTCTGACTTCTATCTCAGAATGCTTTTGGTTTGTGAGAAAAAAACATTTCAAGATGGTCGCCGGTGCCTCACCATGCAGCACACACAGGGGACACTTTATTTGAATGGTTTACTATTTTAAAAAAAAACGGTTTCAAATAATTCATATGAATTTGAATCATCTAAACACCAGAGAATTACCATAACATACTGATTAATTTAGAAAGATAATGGGGCAGATTTATGTTGCACTTGCGGCACTTTTGCGCCGCCGTTGCGTCACTTTTGTGACGCAGCAGCAGCGCAAATCCTGCGCCATGGTGCGGGGCATTTACAAACGTGACGCATCTCCCAGATGCGTCACGTTGTAAAGCCCTGCGCCACATGTAGGCGTTCCAGGGCAGGTGGGGGCGTTCCGGCGCAGGAACGCCTCCTAAAAGTGGCTGAGTGAAATCTACAAGATTTCACTCAGTCACTTTTAGGCCCATGCTGCGTCAAAACCCTGCGCCTGCTTGAAGCAGGCGTAAGGATTGACGCAGCATTGTAAAGATAGGGCCCCCTAGAGCATTGCTGGAGCTGCGTCGCACTTGCGACGCAACTCCAGCAATGCGCCACTTTTCGGCACAGATGCGTCACGCATCTGTGCCGTTTTTGCCCCATGGTGCGCCGCATTATAAATGCGGCGCATCCATGGTGGCGCAGCTGTGGCGCATAATAACTGGCGCATCCCTGCTGATATGCAGGGATGCGCCAGTCGTCATAAATCTGCCCCAATATGTTTATTACCATTACAATTACCACGATCACTGTGAACCACAAAAAGCCAGTCAATCAACCTATGCTTAACCCTTTGGAAGCTTGGCACAAAAGCAGTCAGGCTGCACTTAAAGGCAATGTGTTAAGTATTTATGCAACTCTCAAACAGTAATACAGTGAAAACACAAAACAATTCCAAACAAATCTAGAAAAATAGAGAACATTTTAATAAATAAAATTATACCAGAATGACAAAAATCCAATCAATATTACTGAAGATGCGCAATTTGTTTTAAAAAAAATATTTTTATTGATCAACAGCAAGTCCGCATAAACAACCAACAGCAGGGAGAATTGCATATATCCCGTATAGAATAAAGACTGAACAATAAATCAATTCGTTAATCACACAAAAAAGAAAAAAAAAGACAATTGGTTCTCCAATACCATCAATCCTAGTTCATGTATCTATACATAAGAATATAAGTCCCCATATAGATATCAAAGCTTGAATACCCCTTACATTTGCCTAAGTATATTCCATTGCGTATATTTCCTTTATCAACATCCACCAATCACATATAAGTGGAGGGCTCGGACTGATCCAAACTCGAGCAATCACCAATCTAGCTATTACCAATAAAATCAAAGGTAACAGGTTCTGTCTAAAATTAAGATTTTCAGGACCCAACATAAGATCTCTAACAGTAGGGGAAATATCTACCCCCAGCTTTTGAGAGCACATCTGGCCCACCTGTTGCCAAAAGTTATCAAGTTTAGAACACGTTACAAAGATATGTGTAATATTTGCTGCATAAAGATCACAGCTAGGGCATTTTACTCGCGTACTATCAGATCCTATAACAGCCCACTTGGCTATTTTCTCGGGTGTATAATAAAGGATACAAACAGTACGAAGCTGTTGCATTTGTACATTAGTTGCATATACAGATTGCTTAACTACCCTTAGACTATGTTCTATATTGTTTGCCATGACCTCCTCTCCCAATATTAAACACCACTTTTCGGCTAATTTATTGCCATCGCCATTTCTATAACTAATAAAAAATGTATACATATGACTAATCATAGATTTAACTTTATCCTGATAGAAATAATGCCATATCTCTAATTTAGTTATACTCGTTAGTTTTAGAGGTGTCAAGAGGTAATTCTTAATTTGCAAATATTTAAAAAACATATGCCCCGGTAACTTAAACAAAAATTGCAAATTCTCAAAAGAGAAAAAAACACCATAATCATACAAGTCCCCAAGTGTTAAAATACCAAAATTAGCCCATTGTTTACTTGTAATATTTTGAAAAAGCTCCGGAAAAATTGGATTACCCCACAAAGGGAGTTTATCATGATAGCATGATAAGTCACATCTAGTTGAGATAGCCTTCCAGATAAACATAGTATCCCGTAGGGTCTTAAATTTAACACGCTTAAAAAAATTTAGATCATTGATTTTATACAAATACATCGAGCTATTTTCTGCCAGCAGTAGTTGGTGAAAAAAGGTAGTACATGAAGGAATTAATAAACTTCGAAAACGACACACAAATGCAGGCCAAAAATACATCGTGGGTCCGATTCACAGAACTAACTTAAGACAAAGTCCTAGACTTACTACTTTTGGTATTCACAGAAGTTAGGATTTTGTTTTAAGTTTGTCTTAAGACAAACTTAAGACAGACTTAAGACAGACTTAAGACAAACTTAAGACACAATTCTAGCTTAAGTCTGTCTTAAGTCTGTCTTAAGTCTGTCTTAAGTTTGTCTTAAGTCTGTCTTAAGTCTGTCTTAAGTCTTTCTTAAGTTTGTTTTAAGACAAACTTAAGACAAAATCCTAACTTCTGTGAATACCAAAAGTAGTAAATTTAGGATTTTGTCTTAAGTTAATTCTATGAATCGGGCCCCTTGAAATCTGGGCAATCTATTCCACCCTGATCAAAGGGGCATTTAAGTAAATCAATTGCTCTCAGTGCCCTCTTGTAGCCCCAGATAAAGCTGCTAAAGAGACCATCTAGTCTTTAAAAAAAAACTATTAGGGACCCGCAGAGGAATGGACCTAAAGAGATATAAAACATTTTGGGAGTATTTTCATTTTGATAATATTAGCCCGGCCTATAATGTCAGTAGGAAGTTTATGCCATTTTTTCAACAAAATGGCTGTATCCTTTATCAAAGACTCATAATTCAAGGAAACTTTCTGGTTTATCTGTGAGGATAATCTGACCCCCAAATATGTAGCAACAGCACACACACCATGTATAGATTCCCTAGGTGTAAAGTTTAAAAGTGTTTGAGTTTTATGAGTATTAAGTTTATAACCAGCTATTGCGCCAAACCTAACTGCTTCATTTCCAATTTCCTCCATTGCGCTTATTGGTTCTATTGTAAAGACCACTACATCATCCGCGTAAGTGATAACTTTTAGTGAACTTGCACCCTGTCATAATGGTATGATTTGAAGATTAGACTATAACGCAAAAATAAATGGTTCGATATAAAGGGCAAATAAAAGGGGAGAAAGCGGACAGCCTTGTCGCGTGCCACGAAAAATAGAAAAAACATCTGATTGTATCCCCGAGTACATTAATTTTGCTAGCGGTTTATCATATAAGACCTGGATCCACTGTTTAAAAATGTTCTTTAACCCCATTTTTGCCAGTACAGCCCATAAAAACGTCCAATTTACCCTATCAAACGCTTTTTCTGCGTCTAAGAGCAACATACCTAATGTGATATTGTTTTTTTCAGCAAGATCGAAGCCAGAGATAGCAGTATTTATATGAGCCATGGTCTCCCTTCCTTGCATAAAACCATGTTGATGGTCCGAGACAAGGTCTGACATAGCTGGTGCCAGCCTGGTAGCAAGAATTTTTTCAAATATTTTTGCGTCTGAATTAATAAGCGAAATAGGCCTATACGAGCCACGCTCATGAGGAGGCTTACTTTTCTTTTAAAAAAACACTATGCATGTCAAATTCCAGGATTCAAGCACTATGCCATGGTTTCCAATATCTTGTATGACCCCTCTAAACAGCTCAATTAGCTGTTCTTTAAATAATTTGTAGAACTCCAGAGGTAAAGAATCTTCCCCTGTCGCCTTTCCCAAAGGGAGTGCGGATATTGCTAAAAGTATTTTCTCTTTACTAATATCACTTTCTATTGTAATAATATCTTCTTCTTTTAACTTTGATAAATATATGTTTTGCAAATATTGTTGTATATCTTCTTTGTTTGTTAAGATATCAGAGGTGTATAATTTTTTATAGTAAACAGAAAATTGATTTCAAATCTCTTTTGGTTCTGTGTTCATTGTACCATTTGCTGCCTTTATTTCTTTAATATGAGTTTTTGCCCGATCGTCAGCTATCTTATAAGCAAGGACTTTTCCGATATGTTCACCAAATTTGTATTTTGAGTTGCAATACTTATTAAATCTTGCAACAATTCTTTCCCTGAATACCTTTTTGGCAGCCACCCTCAGATCAATTAAGTCAAATAATAATTCATCCTGGTTAGATGATCCCATCCAGACCGAATTCATATGCTCTATTTCAGCCTGTCTTATAGCTAAAATACCTTCCTCTATTATGTCTTCCCTTTTCCTATTTTGCTTTAGTATATACTGCAAGGTCATTCCTCGAAAAACTGTTTTCCATGTATCCCATATTATAACAGGAGTAGCTGAGCCTATATTTTCCTGAAAAAATACTTCAAGTTGCTTCCTAGTAGTTTCTATATATGTCTCATCCGTAAACAAGTATTTTGGAAAAGTAAATAGTCTGTGTAGCTCAGCGGCGTAGCTAGGGGGGGGGGGCGGTCCGCCCCTGGCGGCACTATTTTGAGGGCAGCTTCTATAATTTATTTGGCCATGGGCTGAACTGCACCACTTACACTGTGCAGAAGTCATTCTGCGCTGCCAAGTGTTACCAGGCTGTTGGATTCACTACTGCGGCTGCTGCGTTCACGTGACATGAGTCAGGACTGCAACAGTGTGTTTGCTCTTGAGGGGAGACAGGAAGTTAAGTTACTGCTGAGGTGGGCGGGGCCCCAGTCCGAGCAGGCGGCAGTTACGAATTGATTCTGTAGATTAAGTGGCAGTCTCTCACTGGTGCCTGTGCCGAATTGGGTACGGTGCCTAATCATGCTGCCCTGCGACCGGACCTGTTCGGAGAAGAGAGGTCACAGACTGTCATCAAGGAGAGGCCGCTGCGTGGCTCACTGCGGTACTATTATTAAATAGTTTTAAAACTAACCGCCTGACAAACACCGAGCCTGTAGCTCTGCTCACTGCTCTCCAGGCAGGCTCGCGGGTGGTGCCGCGGTGGGTTAGGCTCCATTCAGATGTCCCTTGATTTATTTATTTATAGATTTAAACAGGCCCGGTCAACCCAAACGGGACCTCGCAGTGAGGGCTTGAAGGCAGGGGCGCAACGCCATTTGGCTCACGAGTGCTTCAACCCCCAGTCATGTGTGTGCGCCCGGGCTGAGACAGCTACCCGGTCTCGCACACACACACAGACAGTTTTTTAAATTATCGCAGCCGCACCCGAGTACATTTACATGTTAATGAGGCTTTGTTTATTTTTTCACCCCTTTATCTCCACATGGCGAAAGGGACAAATCCTTTCTTTGACGAAGGTAACCTTTGCCTACTTTCCTGCTGCGTGGATATTTCTTTTTCTATGCAGTTCAGGAGAAAAAAAGTTTGTTTATTCCTATTCACCTTTCCTGACCCCTGCAGCGGTTTATCAGATTAGGCTGTGACACAAAGTTTGACTAATGGAGTAGGTAAGAGAATGTGTTACTATTTGTTTTTTGGTTTAAAATCTGCACAGGGCCAGCAGGACACATACTTCGTGTGTGCTTCATTTAAACAGTTTTTATCATTATCATGTCCGATGCAGGACAACAATAAGACAATAAAAAATGCCCAGATAATTCTGGTGATTAATGATCCTGCTGGAGAGCAGTCCTTTGTCTGTTAGTAGTTTTTAAATGTAGATGAACTGTAGTTTATGTGGAAGTTCAGTGGGTTACTGCCTTTATCACAGAGATTCTTGCATTACTTGCAGTTCAGAAGTTACAACCCAAACATAGGATATTGACCAATGAACTATCATCAAAGAGCTGCATACAAACATGAATGGTATAGTTAGAACTTCGCTTTTTTTGTTTTGTGATATAGTTAGAACTCCCTCAGTCTTTCATTATTCTAATGTTGCTAAAATGAGTATGTTTGGGCAGATATACATTTTGATCAGTAAAGCTGACCCCCATGGAATACTCTTTAAATCCTAAGGTTGTGTTTCCCCAGAACTAACCCTCTTAAAATATACTGCCCACCAGTATGGATGACATGTAATACATACACCTTGTAATCCTAATTGGCTTATGTGACATTCCCTGTAGACTGATTTACATACTTGTATGATTCATTGTCTCTGTATAATGTGTGCGTGGTGTAAAGTACTGACACACACTACACTGATATGAGATGCGCTATACTACAAATGAAATACATATGAGAGAGGGGCTACGTAAAGATGAGGGGCACTGTTGGAGGGTGGCAGTGAGGGAATCTGAGGAGGAGGTAGTGGGAGGGGCTATGGAGCGATGAGGGGCACTGTTGGAGGGTGGCAGTGAGGGAATCCGAGGAAGAGGTCATGGGGTTGAGGGGGGAGCTAGGGAGATACGAGCGGCACTGGTGAAGGGTGGTAGTGAGGGAGTCTGAGGAGGAGGTCATGAGGGGGGGGGCTACAGAGATGAGGGGAATGGTGGAGGGTGGCAGTGAGGGAATCCGAGGTAGAGGTCATGGGGTGGAGGTGGGAGCTAGGGAGAGATGAGGGGCACTGGTGGAGGGTGGTAGTGAGGGAGTCTGAGGAGGAGGTCATGAGGGGGAGGGGCTTTGAAGCGATGAGGGGCCCTGGTGGAGGGTGGCAGTGAGGGAATTCGAGGAAGAGGTCAATAGGGGGGGGCATGGAGGGATGAGGGGCACTGGTGGAAGGTGGTAGTAAAGGTATTTACGGAGAAAGAGGTTATTTGCGTGGCGCCAAAAAAAACATTCGCATCAGCGCTAAACCCAGCCCTGTCATGGCCTTTCTGTTTTTGTTTATTTAATTAGCAGTCGGGTCATAAGGGCTACTGTGGAACATACTTTAAAGTGCATGCTAATTATATTTACTGCTATATTCAATGTTTTAAGTTTGAAGGTGATTTTACTAATGTTTTTACCGGGAAAAATGAAAGTGGAGCCCAATGGTGCCTCATATGGGGCTGGGGCCAAGGTCAGCTGTGAGATAAGGTGCATGGAAGAGGAGTAGTGGATAATCAAGCCTGTAAGGGAGTGTGATGCAGAGTCCGTGGTCAGGTGCAGGTAGTAATGAAGAGGGATTCTCCCTGAAGGCTCGCACAGAGGGAGCCCGAGAAGTGTCACTTGCCTGATACTCCCACCTCAGAAACCTCCTCTTCCTATCAAAGGAACATTGCATAGAAAAAACACTTTTTGAGAGTGATAATATTTAGAGAGAGATTTGGAAAAGAGTGCATTTTACTGGGCCTTGTAAGACTAGGAAGAGATAAAGGAGGGCCCTGAAGCAGTTCTGCCTAGACCTTTGTGCGACAAATGGAGCCCGCAGTGGCCCATCCAAATGCACCCTTGGCCCACCCAAATAAAAATTCCTGGAGCCGGGCCTAGATTTAAAGATTTTGAATACCATTTTGAGTTCTTCTGACTGAGGGCCTCCAATCCATGCGAGATCTCTCAGTGCTGCGCTGCCGGAGTTCGCGCTCACATTGGCACCAGGCAGGAGTGTTTTGAAGTCCTGCTGTGCCCCCTGCTGTCTCACCAGCCCTGGCCCCTAGGCAGAGATTCCCTCTGGGCGGGCCTTTGATGTAAATAAATCATTCTTCACCTGCCCTGGCTCCATGTGTGTTGCGGGAATGGTGGGGTCCTTGTGTTCCCTCCAGACAACCTCTGTGCTGTATATACTATTTTCAAAAGGCACAAGCCAGAGCCTGTAACCTGTCAATTATCTGAAGTGGCAGCTGCGACTAAGGATTCTGCAGTCTGTCAGTGCTGATGGAGTGATGTATGCGGTTGGAGGGGTGATGGACGTATACCTATGAAATTTTATAGACAGTACTTTAAATGGAAACGTAGAGAAAGTGCTGCTACTTATTATCCACAGTACCTATTCGCTCCTCCGAAGTGCTGAAATCTGAAGGATAGCCCCGGGTGCTACAAGCTCTAGCTACGGCATTGGTGTAGCTGTTTTCTTGCTATAACCTGAAATGCTACCATAAGAGGATTGTGGTCTGAGGTGATACATGGGCATATCGTTATGTCAGCTGTTGCAAGAATCCCATCTGAGAACCACGTCATGTCTATTCTTGAATCTAAACGATGTGGAGACGAGTAATAAGTATAACCTGAGATATTAGGATGCAAGTATCTACATAAATCTTTAACTAGCTGTAAGCGACCCAATCCCACTATTGCAACTCTCGTTTTAGACATTCTATAAGTAGACGTTTGTCTAGTTGTATCTATATTATTATTCATGATACAGTTGAAGTCACCCATTATCATCTTTTCTTCCTCCCAGTTTAGTAATTTCATATTTAAAGCGTCAAAGATTGATGGTTCGTCTACATTAGAACCGTATATAGCAGATTAAACATATCTTTTACATCGTATTTCAACCTGTTCAATTACCCATCTCCCAGCCTGATATGTCATGGTTTTTTGTGTCACACAGGAAAAGCCATTCTGTTTCAATATTGCCACTCCTCTAATAGAGCAGGACTGAGATGTACAAACAATAGTTTCATAACCCAATTGTAATAGAAGTTTACGATCTTTATAAGAAAGATGTGTTTCTGTTAAAAAAACAAGCTGAGGATTATGTATCTTTAGCTCTTCCCGTACCAACTGCCGCTTAAGTTTACTATTTAGTTTGGCGACATTCCAAGCTATACACTTAATTCTATCCATAATCAAATTGTCTTTTTCCCTTCATGTAACCTGTTACCATTATTGTATTTGATTTCCACCTTATGGTATTTATTTTTTTCCATTTGCTTTCCCTCCTCCCTACTATAAACAAACTTATACTTAGTTTTTCTTTTTATCTGTCTTGTTGATTTTATTTTCCATATTTTTCCCCCTTGACTTCCCCCCAAACCATCCCCCCAACCCACCCCGTAACTTGGAAGAGGAATTACCCCCTTAAAGAAGCTGCTACAAAGGCAGCTAAAGGAAAACAGGTCACCAAAAACACACCCCCACAACCAAAACCCGGCACCCGAAGCTGTAAAAAGTTTAACCTAATCATTCACTTAATATTCGTTTCATTTCTTCCCACCCTTCTCAATTTGCCATTTACTAATAGCTTCTTTTGCTTCATTAATAATTGAAAAGAAATACATTAGGCCGTCTCTCAAAACCTTCAAACGTGCTGGTTCTTGTAAAAACACCTGTGCATTTAGAGATTTAATCGGTTCAATTAGCTGTTGCATTTGCCATCTCCTATCCGTTGAAGATTTACAAAGATCTGATCATACAAAAAAGCTAATAGAATCTATTGTTATAGGAGAGCTCGGGCGGGCTTTTAAATATACAGCCTGACGCAACAAAAAATTACCAAAATATATTAACAAAGGCCTTGGAAACCGGGACCCCTGTCTTTGAGGCCCCAAAGGGAGTCTGTGTGCCCGCTGGATCTGGCAGTCCCAATCCCAGTCAACCAAATCTGGGAAAGCCTTCTGGAATAACAGTACCAAATAGGCCGGGGATCTGCCCCTTCTTTCCCTTCTGGGACACCAAATAGTCTCAGGTTGTGTCGGCGTTGACGATTTTCTAAATCCTCCACCTTAAGTTGCAATGCTATGATTGAAGTATCATGAATGTGCGCTAGATCCATTGTCTGTGACATTGCCTCCTCAGTTTCTATCACACGCTGCTGGAGGTCTACAATATCCTTTACAAGGGTATCAACCTTGAGTGTTACTGCCTGTAAAGCCTGTTGAATACCTTGATTATCCGTTCTAAGCTGTGAAAAGTGCTCCTGAGCCTCTTGACTCTGGTCTTTTAAAGCTTAAAAAATCGACGCAAGTGATGGTTCTGAGTGATAGCCAAACTGTTCTGTTAATATTGAGTCAGGATTACAGTGCTGGTCCGCCAATGAACCAGCTTCAGTTCCAGAAACTTCTGACATATCAAGTGGAGCAGATTGAATAGAGACAGTAGATATACTTTTTCCCATGTTGCCCATTAAAGTGTCTTTATTCTAGAGTGTTTCTGTTGGGCTGCTCCCAGATAGTGGAGAAACCAGTGACTTCACCCCACCTTTCGTTTGAACTCAGTGACGGAGGGAGGTATCATTAAGTACCTCTTTACAACGTGGCATGGCTGTATCAGTACCTGTACCTTGTTGGTCAAATATGGTCTTAGGTAAAAGTAGCACTAAAAAGTGCAAAGTGCAAAGTGCCAAATGGGGTTATCTGGTCGCGCCAGACCAGGACATAGTCAGAAGTTCAAGACAACTGCGATGAAGCCTAAACCGGGTACAGGACCGAGTTTAATCCACTGGTCAATGTAAGAGACCTGCAGGTGATAATGCGCTCTATAAATAAAAATTATAATACAAGACAATACAATGTACCTGGTTGTACTTGGACTGAGATACAAGATGCTGCATCGAGTTGCACTGGTTCCGATGAGGCAGTAGATCAGGAGCTGCAAGATGGTGAAATGTGAGGTCCACATCAAGATTTGTTACACTCCATTGTTTTCTGATGATTCAGCTGATCAGGAGCTGCATGGCTCTGCAGGGTGAAGTCCTACAACAGGGCACAAGCAGCTGCAGTTGAGCCTGGGCAGCTGGGCTCATGCAGGGCAGGAATCTGATCTGAAGCTTGTGATGTCCCTGTACCACAGAATAGAAGGCCAGTCAGATGTCAGACAACCCTTGAAGTTACTCTGGTGGTTCTGATTTCAAGAAACAGGACCACTTTTTCCTCCTCGGAAGTAGTGAGGCAGGGCAGTCCTTCCAGCAGCAGGGCAGCAGAGCTGTCCTTCTGAGTCTAGAGGTGATCTGAAGAGTTGGTCTGATGGTCCACTATTTATACCTTGAGTGAGGTTTGATTTGGTAGAGACTTCTAGGCTTCCCCCCACATCTGGAGCTGGAATTCCCTTCCTTCTGTTGCCTGAATCCGAGAGGTCTGGGGTAACAATAAACTAGTGTGAAGTCCTTTGTGAGTGTGCTGAGGTAGTCACTTTGAAGTGCAAGGGCGGGAGGTGACAGCACGACCCTTTCCATCCTGACAACACTTGAGGCCTGATTTAGAATATGGCGGACGTATCCATCACAAATATGATGGATGTTCAGTCCGCCAGATTACAAATGCCATAGGATATAATGCTCTTGTATTACGGCGGAAGGGATATCCATCACGTTTATGACGGAGTAACCTGGTCCGCCAAATTCTAAATCAGGCCCCTTGCCCCCTTTTGTATCACTGTCGGGGAGGAATATACAAAAACCCTCTACACTTAGTCATATGACCAGGATACAGGCTGCAGGCACCAAACGGTTAGTACAAGAAAATAGCAACCTTCTAAAGTGGCATTTTTCAGAATTGTGACCTAAAATCTAACTCTACCATTAAAACGGGGTTTAAATTATAATTCATTTGAGACCAAATATGACATTTCTACCTTCTCCCAATCAAAAGTTATCACTTATTAAATGTAACAAAGCAACTGCATGTTATCCTGTGGGAGAGGTAGGCCTTGCAGTAGTGGAAATCTAATTTAAGAGTATTTCATTACAAGGACATGTAAAAGTACACGTCCAACCTTTTAAATGCACTGCACCCTGCCCTAAGGGCTTTTAAGGGACTTCTTGCAGGGTGATTTATGTATTAGGAAGAAAGGTGAAGGTCCTAATAAAAGGGTTATATTGCCAGATCGAAATGACAGTTTAAAACTGCACACAGGCTGCAATGAAAGGCTTGACAAATGTTTAAAATGGCTACTTAAGTGGGAGGCACAATGAGTGATGCAGGCCCACTAGCGACATGTCATTTACAGGGCTTGGTTACATGTAGTACCACTTTACTAGGGACTGAAAAGTAAATTCAATGTGCCAATTGGGTATGAGCTAATTTGAGCATGTTTATAGGAGTGAGCACTTTAGCAGTGGGCAACCGTGGTAAAGTGCACAGAGTCCTAAAGTCAGCAAAATTGAATTCAGCAAACAGGAGGGGTGAAGGCAAAAGGTTTAGGCATCTAACACCTAAGGGTGTCAGATCTAACAAATGTATTTCAGGTTTGATCATATTAAGTTAATACTCAATGCCGGAATGTGATTTTACTTTTAAGTAGCTCTGCTATAATGTTCTTCCTTTCTCACTGGCTGTGAAGTGTTTCATTTTTCTCTCCCAGCTCTTGGCTTGATTATCTGTTCACTTGTCCCATTTGAATCTTTCAAGGTATTTCCACATTCATTTCCTATGATTTTTTTTGCAAACTCAAGCATTCTCTTTTCATCAAGTTAAGACTGTAGACACATTAATAGGGCGCTGGTTCATGTACAGTTTATTCCACAATAATAGTGGAGATATTTGTAGAGCATCTTCTATGGGTCGCAGTGCTATTTCCTTCTTAGTGGTTTTAATGCAGTACCTGGGCCTAGTGGGAGTTTCCTTAGGAATTAGTTTTCTATTTTCTGTAGTTTGTACCAATTGCAATATCCCTAGACATCTGCACTATACATTGTGTTTACGGATTGCCTGGAATGACCACCCACCACAATGTTGCATATACAAGAGAGAACTACTCCCAGATTCTGTGCCATTGTTTGTGCCACTGTATGTATTTGCTGGACCAACATCAGCTTGCTGTCAAACCTTATACCTTTTTAATTGAGCGTTAACACTTTCTCCAGAAGCATGACATAGATAGCGAATGTTCTCATTAGTAGGGTCTTCTGGTTCATATTTATGAATTGATTGGATTAATTGTCAATTTCTTTATTTGCAGTATTTTTCAAAATCTTCCAGCAAACAATGCATCGACAGCTCAGTATGGGCAAGGAGTACAACAACATAGGAGAAAAGAATTAATGCAATCTTTTCTCCTCCCAATTGTGGAGAATCCATTTTCAGAATGTCAATGTCAATGTCAAAAGCTCTTGTTAAGCGCAACATATCACCGGAGAGGTCTCAATGGCGCTGGGCAAGAATAACAGTGAAAAAGGACAGCGACAGGAAACAGTGAAATGCACGCTTACTGGAGGAATAGCCATGTTTTTAGTTCCTTACGAAAGCATCTATGATCAACTATGGATGGGAGGTGTGATGGTAGCTTATTCCAGAGCATAGGGGCTAAGTAGGAAAATGAACGGCTTCCGTTCCGAGAGGTACGAATACGAGGCTGAACAAGGTACGGTTTGGAACCAGACCTTAGAGATCTTCCCGGCGTGTACCATTTAAGCTTTTTAGCTAGATATCTTGGGCCGATGTCATACATTACCCTGTGTGTAAGACGTAGGATTTTGAAGAGGCCTCTTTGCCTCACCGGAAGCCAATGAAGAGTTTTAAGGTTAGGGGCAGAAGCCAATGTGGAAGGAAGATTGAGAATGAGTCTGGCGGCGGTGTTCTGAAAAATCTGGAGCTTGGAAACCACATCTTCATTAAGTGCCACCAACAAAGCATTCCCATAATCTAGTTGGCTCATAACAAGACCCTGCACCATGGATTTCCTGGCTTCAATGGGTAGCCACTTGAAGATTCTACGAAGATTGCGCATGATACCGTAACAGGCCCCTAGAACCTGGTTGACATGGGTTTTCATGGACAATGAACTGTCGATGGTAACTCCAAGGTTGCAAACTGCTAGCTTAGGAGAAGGACATGGGCCCGATTCCAAGGGCCACCATTCATGTGGCCAGAATTCCTCTGCTCTGCCAAACAGGATAATCTTGGTCTTGCTACCATTTAATTGTAATTTATTTCTACCCATCCACTAATTCACCTGGACCATACAGTTTTTGAAGCGAGATTTAGTATCAACATAATCTGAGCCAAAGGTAACAAGCAATTGGGTGTCGTCAGCATACGACACGGTTTCAAAACCATATGATCTGATGATACCAGCTAAATGTGTGAAATAAAGATTAAACAACATGGAGCTAAGAATAGAACCCTGAGGGACAATTAAATGAACTGGTCGACTGCACAAAGCTATAGAGTCTACGAGAACGGTGGTAGAGCGGTCAATTAAATAGTTCTCAAACCAGTCAGGGCCTTCCCTCTGACACCTATCTCCCACAGTCCATGTTTCAAGATACTGTGGGAGATGGTATCAAAGGCTGCAGACAGGTCCAAGACGACAAGCATTGCTGATTCTCTGTTATCCAGTGCAAGCCTGATGTTATCAACAATCTCAACAACTGCGGTTTCTGTGCTATGAGCAGCACAGAAGCCAGATTGGCAGGGGTCCAGAAGACCATGGTTCTCAAGATGGGCAATTCAGCTGTTCTACAGATTGTTTATCAGTTTTTAGTGATGTAGTAAATCAGGGCGAAGCTTTACTTTTTAATCAGAATCAGCTTTATTCGATTTTATACATGTAAAATCATAAAAGCCGTCAAAAACAAATAAAAGGAAAAGACATTTTAAACAGTAATAAGTCTGGATAGAAACATACAGTACATTCTACAGTTCATCCTAGATAGAGAGTTAAAAAGTAAACAGGGGTCCCGAGATTAAAAGAGAAAACCATTTTAAGAACAAGTATCTCACACAATTAAATCCATCATAATATGTTTAAAAACCCAGCACTTTGTGTAGTATAAACACTAATACACTTTCTAGTCCTTAGTATACTTTTTAAAAAACAGGCAATAGCTAAAGTAAAACATTCATCAACTAATTGCAAATAAAAAAGTGCGGGTCGACATTGCCTCCACCCACCTAAACCTTAGAATAGGAAGGATCCACCTTGTTCTCTGCCTTTTATAGAATTTACAACACAAGACAGTGTGAATTGTGGATTGTGGAGCATGTTCATCACATGGACAGCAACTTAACTCTCTAGACCAGTTGTTTGGTTCAGGGTAACTAATCAAGCGATGAAATTTCCCAAATTTAAATCGAGTTAAAACGTATCTGTCATATCCACTTAAATTACACAATAAATATGGTTGAATATCGTATATATTAAAATCAGTTGATGCTGTACGACTGTCGGTTTGTTTACTTCCAGCGCAAATCTGTTTGCCTCCAGGTGGCTCATACATATGTTATCAAACTCCTTCCGGGAGGCAGAGTTCATAGATTCAGGAAGATTGTAATAATCAGGGAAGCCAAGGTCATACATACATTTTTTAATTTAATTCAGCCAAGAGATCTTAGTGGCCTGGGCCAGCTTCATCGAATCTTTTATTATGTCTTGGTTCAGCCCTGTATTACTTGAAGTCCAGATCATGTGCCAGAGTAATGCCGGCTGGGCTTTAATAGTGTCAGCAATATAAGGAACGCCCAACTCGCTATGACAGTTATAAACAGAAGTACTAGCTGGTACAGCTAAAATAAACTTTAAAAAGGCATTTTCAACAAGCTGAATGGAGAGCCCCACACACCCGCACCATAAATAGCAATGCTCACACATTTAGCCTGGTAAATCTTAAGGAGAATCGCTGGAAACCTTCCACTCAATTGTTTTGCAAAATTGACCACAGCCGCTGATGACTTCATGAAAAGGAGACTCCTACTTTGTACAGCCTGGCGCCAAGAACCAGTACAGTCAAGTAAAATACCCAAGTATGTAAACATCTTTGAGGATTCTACCCTACTTCTCCCTACGGGTAGACTCCCACATTTCTGTCTCCCCTTCCCACATATCATGACATATGTTTTCTTGGCATTCAGTTTTAAGCCTAAGTTGTCCATGAAAGTTGTATAGGTGGTGAGGGCTTGTTGCAAACCGAATCGAGTACGGGCCATCAGCACTGCGTCGTCCGTGTAGAGAAGAGAGGCTATCGGGCGTTTGTTGATATAGGGTGGGTCCTTTGCCTTATCCACCAATGCTTGTTCCAAAGCATTTGTATAAAGAGTAAACAAGAATGGCGCCAGGACACATCCCTGTGTAACCCCCCTTTCTATTCTGAACAATGCAGTGCATTCCCCCATAGCAGCATGTCATACCTTGGCGGTCGCCCTGCTGTATAACTGTCTCAGAAACTGGACCAATGACAGGTACACCCTCAGATCCACTAAGATGTCCCATAAATTACTGTGTATAACACAGTCAAAAGCGGCTGTAAGGTCTACAAAAGCTAAATAAAATTTCCCTGCTTTGGCCTGGGTATATTTCCCAATTAAAATGCTAAGATTACGAACTTGCTCTGTTGTACCCAACACCTCCCTAAAACCATCTTGCACGTCCGATAAAATATCTGTTTCCTCTACCCATGCTTGAAGTCGATTTAAAACTATCCGCCCTACTGCCTTCATCAAAGAATCTAATAAGGTTATTGGATTATAGCAGTCCGGATTTTTCTGGACTCCTTTCTTAAATATAGGAACACTGATTGATTCAGCCCAGGTTTTAATAAAACCCTTCGCACAGCATGCTTGTAATACCCGAGTTAATAGAGGAGTCCAAAGGGGAAGATTCGATTTTAACACATCAATTGGCAAACCGTGTGGGCCCGGGGCCTTTCCACTCTTACTTTCAGTTATCGCTGCAATGCCCTCTTCATGTGTAAAATGAAAATCTATAGAATGGAACTTGTGCGGCTGTTCTCCCTGTAAGGCACACAGGATCTTTTCCTCGTCTTTATCTACCTGGGAATTATAGACCTTTGAAAAGAAATCAACCCATTGCTTCTCATCAATTCCATCAAATCCATTATTAAATCTAATAGATAATAAGTGACATTATTTATATACAGGTTAAGAAGAATTGGGACCAAAACGTACCACTGCCGGGTACCAAAGTTTATATCAATGACATTTTTGCATTCTCCATCCTTTCCATATCTACCCATGTCAGTTGTGTTTTGGAGCAGTTGTCTCAGGACATTAAGAAGATGTGGAAGAATGCCATATTTTTAAATATCAAACACAGAAGGTTCTGATACTTAACCAAAAGCAGTTTTGAAGCCAACAAATGTTAGGTACAAAGAGACTTTTTTACATTAACTGAAGGTTGTACATATTATGTAGAGCCTCATGGTGTGGTCAGTGGCACTGAGGTCTTGCCTGAAACATGCTTGGATTATGCATAATATATTATAATTCCCCATTCATGCATTAAAACTAGTTTATTAACAGCTTTCTGTAGATTTTCCTTCTTCACCCAGGAGTGAGATTGGGCTATAATTTGCAGGATCAGGATGGTTGTAGTTCTTATATTGGGGAGCATTTGTGGCCAAATCCAGAATTGTAGAAAATAGCAGCTGCTGCAAACTGCATTAAAGGATTCTATAGAACTTGGTCCCAAATTAGCAACCATGCATTATAAACATCTGAGAGGACTCTATCGGGTCAGACAGTCAATCCACAACCCAGCAGAGGCACACAGGATGGCTAAGCAAGAAAATACCTACTTTCTAAAAGTTGTATTTTCAAACATAGAACATAAAAACATCTTTACTAAAAGATCAATTTTTACATTCTGAGTTCAGGCATAGTAAACTCCATTCCTACATCTTGTCCCAATGGGAAGTTATGCTCAAAATGTTTTACAGAGTATTCCCCATTCTATCCCATGGGACAATTAACCTCTCAATAGTGAAAAACTAAATACACTGTAGTTCTCTACCAGGACATGTCACACAACAGTACATGTCCTACCTTTCTCACACACACTGCACCCTGCCCATAGAGATACCTTGGGTCTAACTGAGGTATGACTCACATGTAATAAAAGGGAAGGTTAAGGCTTGGCAAGTCGAAATGGCAGTAAGAACTGCATGCAAACATTGCAGTTGCAGGTCTGAGAACCCTTTGAACGGCTGCTCGTGTAGGTGACACAATCAGTGCTGCAGGCCCACTAGCAGCATTTGATTTACAGGCCCTGGCATTCTCAGTGAACTTTACTAGGGACTTACCAGTAAATAAAATATGCCAATCATGGAAACACCAATCCATAATACAATTTACTATAGGAGCACTTGCAATTTAACACAGGATAGCAGTGAGAAAGTGTGCAGAGACACTAAACCAGCAAAAACAAAGTCAAAACCGGGAGGTCAGAAAGCAAAAAGACAGGGGAAACACGCCAAAAGATGGCAGGTCTAACACATGTCCCCTCCAGCTAAAAGTAGGGAGAACTAAACAATCTCCTTGGAGTTCTCTTCACTAAGACAGAAGAACCTGGACAGAACATCAGCATTGGCGTGTTCTGTGCCAGGGCAGTGTTCCACCATGAAGTCTATTCCCTGTAGGGGGGTGGACCACCTCAACAGCTTTGGGTTCTCACCCCTCATTTACATTAACCATCTGAAGGACCTGTGGTCTTTTGAACTTGGAAGTGAGTCCCAAACAGGTAGGGTCTTAGTTTCTACAGGGCTCAGACCACAGCAAAAGCATCTTGTTCCATGGCACTCCACCTCTCTTTCTAGTAGTATCCTGCTAAGGAAGACTACAGGCTGGTCTGGGCCATCGTCGTTCAGGTGTGAGAGCACCGCTCCCACATCATGATCGGAAGCATCAGTCTGCACTACGAATTCTTTGGAGAAGTCGGGTGCCTTGAGCATGGGCTGCCTTCAGGGCATTGAAAACTTTCTGGCACGCATCAGTCCAGATCACCTTCCTGGTCTGCTTCCTGGAAGTCAGCTCTGTCCAGGGGGCAACAATAGTTCTATAGCCCTTGACAAACCTCCTAAAGTAGCCGGTGAGACCTAAAAAGGCTCTCACCTCTGTCTAGGTCTTGAGGGGCTCCTAAGCCAGAATAGTGTCAATCTTGGGCTGTAGGGGAGCCACCTGGCCGCTTCCTACATGGTGCCCTAGGTACTCCACAGATCCCTGCCCGATCTGGCACTTACTGGCCTTGATCGTAAGGCCGGCCCTCTGCAGAGCCTTCAACACTTCCCAGAGATGTTGCAAATGCTCATCCTAGCTGGAACTGAACATTGGAATGTCGTCCAGGTAGTCGGCACTGAAATCCTCCAGCCCGGCCAACACCTGGTTTATCAACATCTGAAAGGTGGGAGGGCATTCTTCAACCCAAAGGACATCACCCAAAATTGGTAGTGCCCCTCTGGGGTTGAAAATGCTGACCTCTCCTTGGCCCCCTCAGTTAAGGCAATCTGCCAGTATATAGACGTAAAATCAAACAAGCTGAGGAACTTGGCATCTCCAAACCAATCAATGAGCTCATCAGCTCTGGGAATGGAGTATGCTTCAGTCCTGGTGATGGCATTGAGCCCACGGTAGTTTGCATCGAACCGCAATTCAGGATTGGCACCGGGTTCAGCAACCTTTGGGACCAAGACCACTGGGCTGGCCCAAGGACTGTTGTAGAGCTCAATCACCCATAATGTCAACATCTTAGAGACCTCCTCTTTGATGCTGGTTCTGACTTGGTCAACCTGTAAATCTTGTGTTTCACAGGGGGGCTGTCACCAGTGACCACGTCATGGGTACTCCAGGGATTAACACCTGGGGTCAGGGAGATAAGCGTGGCGATCTTCCCCAAAAGTTGATGACAGTCACTCTGCTGCTCTGGGGTCAGTGTAGGGCAGAAGGTCACACCTTCCACTGACCCATAGTGCTCCTTGGAAGTCAAGAGGTCAGGGAGAGGTTCACTCTCCTCTTTCACCCCATCATCTGTCGCCTAGAGCATGCTCACTTCGGACCTCTCAAAGTGAGGTTTGAGGTGGTTCAAATGGAGGACCCTCAAAGGGTTCCTGGGAGTCTGCAAATTCACCAGATGGGTGTCATTACTTTTGCACTCCACCATCTCAAAAGGCCACTTGTCCTGCAAGGCACACAGTTCGACCGGGGCCATGGCCCACATTATCTGGCCAGGCTGAAATTCTACCAGAGTGGCATTCAGGTCGTACCCGCGTTTCATCTCCTCCTGGCTTGCCTTCAGGATCCCCATAGCGAATTTCCTGAAGCGTGAAGTTTAGTTTCCGAAGGCCAGCATGTAGCTAAATACATTTTGGGGAGTTTTCCTGGGAGCTGTCTTCCAGCCTTCATTGACCAAACTTAGAGGTCTTCTCACAGGGTGCTGACCGGCACCCGTTAATCAGGAGCAATCTTTGCAGGACCCTCATTGTGGGGGGTTCTGGGGGCAAGGAGGTGCAAGTGTGTGTGCAGCAGTGTTTGTATATAGAATACTTGAGTGGTGTCACTGCATGTTTGTGTGTGTGTGTAGTATGCAGCCATATGTAAAGAGAAAGGAATATGCAGGCTGTGTGAAGATATTTGCAGGTTGTGTGCAGGATGTTCTAGAGCAGTGATTGTGATTGTGTCTAGTGTGCTGGGAAAGAGGCGCAGTTGTGACCATAAATAGTGGGCCTATGTGTGCAATTGTGTGTGCCCATGTACAGCCACGGCACGTGCAGGTAAGAGTGGTGGCAACCAGTTGGGGGGAATCGACAGATGGCCACGAGAGAAAAATAAATGAATAATTAATTTTCCCTCCTTGTCGTCTGTCGGAATCCCCCCTACCAGGCCCCACCGCTATTACCTGCACAGGCCGCTGCTGACCATGCAATGCGCAGTTTAAGTGCCATGTGTGTTATGAACGGGTGTCTAAGATGCATGTATTTTGTCTAGTGTGTGTGAGTGTGGGTGGTTGTTTATTTGTGTACACTTAGTGTGTGTGCATGCAGCAAGCATTGCAAAACAGGGAGGACTGTGGTGGGCTGGGGAGCTGGGAACCAGCACTGCTGCAAAAATGCTCGGATACCTTCGGCTCAAGTGTGCACTATATAAAACTGCAATAAAATAAAATACAAAAATGTGCAGAGTGGCAGTGCAGGACATACAGAACTGCAGTGCAGGTTCGTGCAAATCTGCAGTGCATTTGTATGACCCTAATGGTGCATACCTGTAGCTGAAAACACACAGAGCAGAATCATGCAAAGCTGTAGTGTAAAAACCTGGAGCTCACAGCATGTGCCTGTGGCATGTTCTAAAAGCATGCGATAAGGCATAATGTATTTCTTATGTATAGACATAAAAAGATAATATTTACACAAAAATAGTTAATCTTTATGACCTATCCTTAAAAAGGGATTTCCAGGTGTAGCGATAGTTGGAGAAATCTGCGCAGCTAACAAGGGCTTAAGCAGCATCTCCCAGGTGTTCATTAGCTCCCTGCCTCTACGGTGATGTTGCTTAGCAGCACACGCTGAGAAGTGGCTGGCTGCCGTAGAGGCACTAGTCACACAAATACTGCATATCGGTTAGAACTTGTGCGCCCTTCATTCAGATACTCAGAAGAATATAGTGCCTTGTGAGTTATGTCCACCTGGGAGAAACCAATTTAAAGGTGAAAGGCATTGAGTGAGAGTGAAAAAAGACAAATGTGCCCAGTGTTTGCAGGTTTGTATTCGGCTTAAAGGGTCCCAGTGAGTGTTTTGAAATTAACTTATATTGTTTGTTTCCTATTTTTGAGGGTGGGGCATGGACTGTCAGAGTCACCAAAGCACACATGTGCATAGTAATCCCCCCAGCTTTCTCACTCTGTCTGTCATGGTCTGCATGTGTCTACGAGCGTGAGCACCTACTCAGGACAAACATGATAAAAGTACAGCTATTTTTCACGTGTGATACACTGAAGTCTTGAGCTGTTTACATTTGTTAACAAATAGTACTGGGCACAGTTTGTGTCCATTGAGCACTCAAAGCTGCAGTTTCTAACCTCGGTCACAAACCAGCAGAAAGAGGCAAAATAAAGGTCAGAAATGTGGAGAAAGAGGCAAAATAATAAGCAGAAATAGCCGAGAAGAGGCAGAAAACTAGCAAAAAGAGGCACGATAAGGGTCAGAAACAAGCAGAAAAAGGTAAAATGAACGTCATAAATGATTAGAAAGAGGCAAAATAGCGAGCAGAAAGAGCAGAGAAGAGGCAGAAAAACAGGCAGAAAGAGGCAAGATAAGGATCAGAAAGGAGCAGAAAGAGGCAACATTAAGGTCAGAAATGACCAGAAAGAGGAAAAACAAAACTCAGAAATAAGCAGTAGGAGCTAAAATAACCAGCAGAAAGAGCAGAGAAGAGGCAGAACTAGGAGAAAGAAGCAAGATAAGGGTTAGAAACGATCAGAAAGAGGCAACATAAAGGTCAGAATTGAGCAAAAAGAGGCACAATAATGGGCAGAATGAGCCAAAAGAGGCAGAGTAGAGGGCAGGAGCAAGCAGTGATGAGGCAGAAAAACAGACAGAAAAATGAGCAGAGGAGGCACCCATGTGCCCTCCTCCTTTTGTTGGTGAGCACACACTCACTGACCCACTCTTACAGTTACTCACCTACTCGCAAACCTACTCACACACTTGAATACCCCTCACAGATCCACTCAGAGAGTCACTCACCCACTGACAGGCCCACTCAGACTCCCATGCACCCACTCAGATATCCATTCAAGCACTCATGCACCTACTCACAGACCCACTGAGAGACTGACATTCTCACAGACCTACTCAGAGACTCACACACCCAATCACAGGCCCACTCAGACACTCATGTAACCATTCACAGATCCACTCAGAGACACACACACACTCACAGATCCACTCAGAGACTCATGCATCTACTTATAGATCCACTCACTTACGCACCCACTCATAGAATGATTCACAGACCCACGGAGAGATATATGCACATACCCACTCAGACACTCATGATCCCACTCACAGAGCTACTCAGAGACTCATGCACCCCCTCACAGACCCACTCAGACACTCATGATCCCATTCACAGACACTCAGAGACTCATGCACCCAATCACAGACCCACTCAGAGATAAACACAACCACTCACAGACCCACTCAGACACTTATGTACCGACTCATTCACCCGACCACTCAGAGACTCATCTATCCACTCACAAACCCTCTCAGACAGTCATGCACCCACTCAGAGACCCACTCACAGACTCCTGTACTGACTCACAGGCCTACTCAGACACACATGCACCAACTCACAGACCCACTCAGGCACTCATGCAACCAATCACAGACCCACTCAGACACTCACACATCCACACAGAGACTCACACACCCACTCACACAGCCATGTTCACACCCATACAATCACTCACACACCCATTCCCAGACCCATAAAGCCATTCCTACTCCCACAAAAAACTCATAAACCCACTCAGAGACCCATGCAGCTATTTACACACCCATTCTCCTATCTATTCCAGCCACTCACACACTCACTCTCATGATTACAGGTTACAATCAGAAAATAGATTTTTTTCAAAACGTAGAATTTCATTGAAAAAAACAAAAGTTACAGGGATATTAGACCTATGGAATAGAATCACAAAACCTTACACATTCACTGAAAAAACTAAAGGTTACAGGGACATTATAGGTAGGCTCAGATTTCACTCACACAAAACCAGTTAAATTCAGCAGTTATAGTTACCTGAGCTAACTATAACTTGTGTGCCCGCAATGTACTGCTTATGACCCACATATTACAACACTGATGACATGGTCAGTGACATCACACATGACATCACTGATGACATCTCAAGCGACATCACTGATGACATCATCTACATTACTGCTCACACTCCCACACAACCTCTCACACTCCCATTGACACACTCATGCAACCACTCAAACACCTACTTACTCATCCACAGAGGCACTCACATACCCACTTATTCACACACAGCCACTCACTTACCTATACACCTACTCACACAGCCACTCACTCAGCCATAAAGTCACTCACGCTGCCACTCACTCCTCCATATAGCCACTCACACACCCGCTCACTCATCTTATCTAGCTACTCACACACCCAGGAACACAATCAGCCTCTCAACAGAGCCACTAACACACCCACAGAACCACTTACTTAGCCATTTGCATATCCATAGAAGCACTCACTCATCTACTCACTCATTCATGTAGTCACTCATAGTCACTCTCCAATACAGCCACTCCCACTCAGTTAATCAAACACCCACTCAATCAGCCTCTCACTCACCTAAACAACCACTCACACTCACACTTATTCACCCCTCCAGCTACTCACACACCCACTCACACACTCATACAGCCCTTCAGACAGCCACCCACACACGGATTTACACAGTCTTTCATTTAACATATGTTAAAAAAATGAATCACTCATTAGTAGTACACAAAGTATACTAATTTAACCTGTGTAGTACCTTAGTATATATGCTTAACACTCAGAAACTTTTAGAAAACACTCACAATCACTCACAATCACTAGATGATGTAATCAGTGATATCATCAGTGATGTACTTTGAGAAATTATCAGTGATGTCATCATGTCACTGACATGCCATAAGTGGTGTGATTTGTGAGGTCATAAGCAGTGCATTGTGGGCGCGGACGTTATAGTTAGCTCAGGTAACTATAACTGCTAATTGTATGAGTGAAAGCAGAGCCTAACTGTAATGTCCCTGTAACCTTTGTTTTTTTCATTGAATATATATATGTATATATCTCTATATCTCTATATCTGGATCAATAGATATAAATATATATATATATATATATGTATTTATATATTCAGGCATTCAATGGGTAATGCAGTCAAACAGTAAGTGATTAAGAAAAGGGAAAGAAATGATAAATTAGATTGGAGAAAAAAATACATTTTAAATAGGAATGGGTGGACCTTGTGGAATTAGACTCCACAGAATTACAAAGAGTTTCATAAAAATTCTGTAAGATTCCACGGAGTTCCACCAATTGGTCAAAATAGACAAGTCGGACTGCTCACACTGTGGTTTAGCATCAGTAGCACATTCTGCACTGAAAAATCAGCACAAATGTCACAGCGTGATGCACCTGAGGGTACAGCTACTCAAGTTGATTTTGCTGCTGCTCAAGTAGATTTTCTACTTGAGCAGCAGCCTTTTGACCGCGCATAGTTGTGACCTCCCACATTAGAAAAATCTCATCTGATGTCCTCCTAGCAACTGTAAATTGTGCTAGGAGGTGCCAAATATTGCATGTGCTCATCAACTCAGTGCTCTGAAGCCTCATGCAAGAAAAAATGCATCACACAGATATTGACAGAATTTGGCCTGAACTCTGCTCTACAAGAGTAACACAGAGTTGCAAAAGTTCTGCTAAGTCTAGGTCCTGCACTCCATTATTGCATCATAAACATATGTGCTGTTTCCTAATAAACTTTTGCACTCACCTTATACTACTTCAGTAGATAATCTGCCCATCCTTAGTTAGAATGTAACTTTTCTAACATTATGATCAATAGACATATACAGACATGGCTGCATCTTACCTATGATGGTTGAATTTGAAATTACATTTAACTTTACAATACAGTTTCCCTAATTTAAAGCTAGTTTGAGAAATTAATTTCTTTAAGGTGAGTCTCAGGTGACTGTATTTCCAGTTTATTAAGTACTCAAGATAGTTCTTCAAGGCTGTTAATACATGGCTGTAATTTCGGTGGAAGGCATTCCCTATTGTTTCTGTAGAGAAAATTGTATTAGCTCTGAAACCAGATTGCTTACATGCAATGATATTTCCTCTTTAGTCCAATTTTCAATCTTTTCATGAAAGCTCCTTGGAAATATCTTACCCTTTGCATCCAATAAAGCAATTTATCTGTAATTTTGAGGATTGTTTCTTGATTCTTTCTGCTGGGGAAGAATTATGATCTCATTCCATGATGTAGATATATTTCCAAAAATATAACAATAGCTAAACATAGGTGCTAAGTAAGACCTTGCCCCAATTTCTAAAGTTAGACTTTAGTAAAGATAAGGAATTCTGATTCCATCATTAAGGGTGTCTTGATATACATATACAATTTTCATTTGGTTTAGCTGTTGGTGAAAAAAATTCAACCTCAGCTGTTTCACAGTGTGAGAAAGGCAATCTAAATTATTACCTTGCCCTGGGTTAGAAAGATAAAGTAATCATTCTTCCAGTGGAATTGAAATTGTTGTACATTTTGGTCTTTTTGACATCTCCTGCAGCCATTAAGTCATTCCATATAAGAAGGCTGTATTTATTTGTTTCTATCCTACTATGTATTCATTTTCTTAATTGTTTTATTTTGCTTGACCTCAATAGACAGGGCATCAGACATTGTTTGAGTATAACATAATTTCATTAATTAAATAGAGTGCAATCTAATTTATAACATAGTTTGCTCTAATTGTTTTGTATTAGATTTCTCTGACTTGATGCTGATGAGGCTATATAGACATTAGTCAAACGTTTCTATATTATTGTTACCTGTTGCTTGCATCATCTGTTCATAGAAGGCTGGCAAAGAGAATTCTTTCACTAGTATAGATTTGAAATAGCAAATACACCGACCAGTTGTTTTTGTGAACTCTATTGATCCACCTTTTAAATTCCATTTATTGGCCCTTTCTCTAGGCAATGTTAGCTTAGTTGACAAAACAAAGTGATACCTTAATATATATATGGTATCACCTGCCCTGCAGAGAAAAGGTTAAGCAATGAATTATCACATGTAATGTACTACATTAAAGAAGAGTTAAAAGAACCATATCTAGTATGCTCAGCAGGGAAATCCTCTTAAAAGCACCCACACAATTATGAATACTAATTCCCTAATTTAGTACTGAGAAACATACCTTGTTTGTCTACTTTACAAGACTCTAGCTAACTTATCAATTTGATTGCCTGAACTACCTTAAAATCCCTCTCACTAAAAATGTGGCAAAAACATTTTAGACTTCTGCATTAAAAGCTCCCAATTTCATTGCTCATTTTGGTCAGTCCTAATAAAGAAGGGGTGAAATCAATCATTAAAAACTGTACTCATTTTGTGGTATGTTTATTACCAAGGCAACACTATACATTCTAAAGCAAAAATGTATATGCTGTAGGAAAAGACGAGTTATTGAGGACTAACTTTAGACACTGGGTATTTTCATCCAGGAAATGTACTCTTTGATATTTCAAAATGTTTTGAAGATAAATTAAATGATTGCCTCACACTTGCATGATCTTTGGTACTTAATGTAGCTGAGCTGTTAATTACATTATAAGTCTTCCAAGTAAGATTATTCACACACCAGGTTTATTGCAGGCAAATTATATATAAATTGGAATCCTGTAAAATATTTTTTTAGGCTTTGTAAATAAGCTTGCCACATTCCAGGAAAATAAATTGTAGTTTTGGGGTAATGTTTTGAAAATCACTGGTTGGTTGATTCTTAAAGTTGATAGGCCCCACAAGTCAAGCCCAAAAGGTTACATTATTTAGGCTACTATGTAGCAGGTGACCTGAATTAGTGACAGAAGCAATCAAAATTATAGAAGGAATTCTACTCCTGATGTTGAGTGATCTAGAGCTTTTTAAATTTTAACTAATTTGATATTGCTGATTCAACCATTTGGAATTTTGGCTAAGTATGGAGTAAAGTAGAGTGGTTTCAATACACATCTTGGGTTTTGAAGGCATCTCAGAATTCAATTCTCTTGACTTCTTTAAAATCGTATGATCGTTGGTCTGATTGATTCATCCATAATTCAAGTTTCTTTATATCAGAATTATTTAGGGAGTTTCTTTTTTTAAGTGTATGTGTTGTGTGATAGTTTAAAGTTCAGGGGTCTAAATCAGACTCCATTTCACCATGGAGAGGTTTCAGGAGGAGACATAACTCTTTCCCCCTATACTGAGGCAGTTTCAGATTAAAATCACATCCATCTATGAGGCTTTTTTGTATGCCAATGTTTTTTACTGTTCCTACTCCATTTCGAATTTCATGGTTGTTTAATCTTTGGATTCTGTGTTGCCCATCCTGAGCAACATTCTTAGATCTTTTCTTCGCAGTTACATTGGTAGCTATTACATTTTCAACTGGTGATATATTTTCTTGAACTGGTTGAAGTGGTTTTGTCTTTTTTTTAGAAAAATAGGATGAAAGGTAAATTAGTTGAATTTTCCCCAGTGAATTTTTCTCTGGTACTCAATGTTCCACAAGTAATGATTCTAGTGAAAAAACTCCGTACAGATTATCAGAGTGTAATAATGCTTTATGTTTCGTGTGTGCTTCTATCTTTAATATTTTCTTTTTAAAAAAGCACACCTCTATATCCTAATCCATAGTTTGAGCATATGGAACTTGCATGGGTTCAACTTTACAATCAATATTCATTGATTTTTCAAGAGCTTTTGTATCCCTGTGTCTACCATTAGAGTGTGATAATAATATATTAGACAACATCTCCAAGATGTGATCAGAAAGTTAGGATATTTTTTCTAAAAAAATAGGAGCCAATATTCTGTTTAGATCTTGGAGGCCTTCGAACAGCATACAATATTAGCTGCCCCACAATGCCCAGTACACTTACTTCAGGAGATGATCTCAGCATGACAATTATGCCTTCACTTTTGCTAAACCGGCTCGAGCACGACTGTAGAATATCAACAACAACAAACGTATTCTTATTATATTAGCATTCTTATTCTTGTGGAAGCACTGAAAAAGCCAGAGTCATGCACTTCACAAAAGAGGCAAAGCATGTGTTGGCTGGGACCCTCTTATCCTGCGAAAACCAGAAGAATAAATTAACTAACTACTATTCTACAGTTGCAATTGTTATTTCTCTCCGTTGTCAATTATTATAGATATTGTTCAGTTTCTGTGACACTTAAAACTGCACTTTTGCCACATCGAAGCCCTGTAATTAAACAGTGGGACAAATAATTAGTTTAATGCTAGTCAATTAATCGACCTAGGGAGGATGAAAGATCAAGGTGTCCCTGATAGGATTCTGCCTCATGACCTTCTAGTAACAGACGACAGTCCCAAATAAAGAACTCACCGAGACAGCTTTTGGATGATAAAAAGGTCTGTAATTCATTATTTAATTAGCTAACTCATCTCCAGCAGCAAGCTTACACTAAATTGAGAGAAAAAAAATAGATATAGGAGCACGCAAGGCAAAGCACAATAAATGCAAGCTCTATGAAGCGAAAGTACATCGATCGGCCCTGATCAGTCTCCATCTTTAAATAGCATTGATTGTCTCTCCCTTGATGCTAGTGCTTCACCAGGTAGTTGCAGAATGGAATGTACATTTGCTCACACGGTCATATTATTAACTCTATTAAGCATTTCTAACAAAGAGCAGGTGTCACCATGAAGCATCAGCACACTGGCGTAACAAAAGTTGAGGGGGCCCCCCTTCAATGTACATGAAGGGGTCCCCACTCCGTATTTAATATGGAGCTCTCAGGCCTGAGTACGGTGCTGAGGGGGCCCCCTGCAGCTCTGAGGCCCCCCCGCACCGTGGGGGCTGCGGGTGCCTGTGTTACGCCCCTGCATCAGCAGCTGAGTGACACGTAAGATGTGGAAAACTAATGACAATTTAATGACCCGATGGATAAAACAATCAGCAGTCAATGATACAGCACGAAAAAGACAAGGCTCTCAGGCACTATCATCTGCAAAACAAGGACAACAAGGCTACTGGGTACAGCACCAAGGAAGAGAGCTTTGAAACATTTCTTTAACAGCTCTCTATCCACTGTCTGTCTTTCTCAAAGAGTGGCAGCCTTTTGTTCTAGAAATGCCTGATAGGTGATAGCAAGTACTTGGCCCCAAAAATGAATCTTTTCCTCTCTTCTCTAGTGTCATACTCTTTAAATATTAATTTACTATTTCTTGCAGGATTAGGCCACATTTCTGTGTGGGAACTTTCTCTCCTCTGGTGAAGGGCCTTTGAATATCATAATATGAGTCACAGAGCGAATCAGGCATCATAAACTTAAATTGCATTAATAGTTTAGTTTCAGTCAATGATGAGAGTTTAGATACAGTTTAAAATCTTCATTCTAATTAGCAGATTAGCAAAGTTATTTTGTCATTTTTATTTTAATTAGTCCATAAATTAAATAAGTATACATAAGTCTCATCAAAAAGACTGGTTAGATTCAAACAGCAAGTAATGCATTTAAGCTTGTTCCTTAAAGAACTAATTCCCTGAACTATGGATCGGGATCAGAGTTTAGATTGATAAAACCCATGAAGAGTTCAGAGTCAAAAGAAACCAGTGAGATCACAGGAGCATGAAGCTCAAAGCCAAACTAAAGCAGCATAATTACCCATAAAGAGTAGTCTATGAAATTCAGCAAAGTATCAGTAAATCCAAAATAAATCAACATATAGTTGCATGTAGGAATCAGACAAACTTAAATGACAATACTAGGGCAATAGGGAAACAGCAGCAGCAGTAACTGCAACTGTCAAAGGTCTGACAAAGGTAAGAAAGGAAAAAAGGCAATGGCAAGGAACATGCACTAATATAAAAGATATGAGTACATGTTGCAGACAGTATATTGGCTCCTTCATCATGGGACCAATCAGGTGGCATCTCTTGTCTTTGAGCAGGTTCATCTCCTTCGTTCTCACAAAAAATACATGCAGCTTGTAAAGTTATCACAAAGTTAGCTACAAACATTTTTGCGTGGTAAGATTCTGGAAACATAAGCCTTAGTTCCCATAGACATTTGAGCACAGGTCGGCCTTCTACACCACATTTTGTTTCACTGCAAGAACAATGAACCATACTAAGAGATACAATCATTGTTAGATATCGCATTCTATTTAATATGAAGAAGAATTATTAACAATAACGCATAACTATCTTTTTTCAGCATTTATGTAAAAATATGAGAAAAGAGGAAGTTCTTGATATTTACAAATAAAATGTTGCTTGTAAATAATACATTTAATAAACCGTAACATTCTGTAGTTATGACAAACATTTTTAAGCATGTAATTTTAAGGTCAAGCTTGTAATTCACGTTGTGCACACTTCACCAACATGAGATTTGCTTCCAGATAAAGAAACTTGCTTCTTAGCTTTTCTATGGCCTATGCAGATAACTATCACTACATTTTGCAAATCAGCACATTTTAATAGCTTGTCATTTGAGAATTGATTTTTACATTTATCATTGCATATTCAGCTACTTAGTTAACTAAGTTTTGTGTTAATTAGTGAGCTCTATTAGTCCCCCACCTGATGGTTATCTTAACCATCACACTATCATGATTTCACATGAGTTCTACTCAAAGGGCACTTTCATAGTCAGTTGAATCCTGGCTCTTCCTTTTTAAACTTTAAAATGTCAATGACTTCCTGTAGTGTCATTCATGATGTTATTTAAAACTAGATTTTTTTCAAATCTTTTATTCATTTCTTTTTCACTTCTCATGTATGATTAATATCTACAGCCTTTAAATAATGCAAATAAGGTCAGCATACAAAGCCATAGGATTAATACTGGCATAAGTATAGCCTTCAGAATATCTCCTCCTGCTGTTGTGATCCAACTCTTAATGGTATGAATCCCTTTCCCCAAATTTGCTAACATACTAGGTGTTTCCAACTCTTCTAATTCAGGTTTAAATCTGCATTGTCTTTGCAAACTCCTCTAATTTCTTTTTCTTGTCAGGTATGTATGAAAAGCAATGGGTTATATTTGAGCATGTTGCAGACTCCACCTTCTTCTGCAAGTAGAATGTCTAATCCTGAGAGATCTTGCAATATCATTGAACATATGGCAATAAGCTCAGTATTTGCTACTAGCAAAGCTCCAGATGTACTGGGTGCCATTTTGTCAACAACAGTTGACAGTTTTCTAATCTTTTCATCATTTGGTACGATTCCTACAGCTGGAATGATTGCACCAGATACATCTCCCACCAATTGAGCTCCAATCTCTGTACTACATGAGTGTCTGCATACTTGTGTCATTGTTAATGCTTCTGTACTATTCACATGATACATTTTAGGAAATAGCAACGATAAATAGCAGATACCCTCCCAGTCAAAAGGCAGCAGAAAATAAGTGTTCTGTCCACAAACAAAATAATCTCCTGGAATTTCAGATTCTTCTTCTTGCTAAATTTGCCATGTCCCTCCTGTTAATTCAAATGTGTGTTCATATATACTAATTCACTAGTTTGTGTAAGTGTACTTTCCCTGTAAATGCAAATTTTCCCTTTGTGTTGACTGTCCAATTTTAATTTTGGTAAGCCATTTTCTTTATGAACTCATCTTTCTCTTTCTTCCGAACATTTTCAAAACATCACTATGTTTGTTTTTACTGTGCTTCAGGTTAGTCTTTCTTTCTTCTAAAGCCATAATAAAAACCTTATCTAGTGGTCTCATCAAACAGGTTAAATTGTTCTGATAAGCCTTAACACTGCCTACAGGTTCGTGTGGCATAAAAGTATACCAAGCCTTCTCCATTTTTTTGGGGGAGTGTGTTAATTTAGGATTTCAATTAAAGGCACTCTAGAAAGTATTGACTCATAGTTAGAATACAAATATTCAAAATGGTTGCATTGATATACAAGTGTAAGTAGTACAAAACATGTAATTCAAAAAGGTAAGGGAAAGTGATAATAGATGACTTCACTGGAAGGTTGTTTCGATTGGTAGGGGCAGCCTCCATTTGGCCTTCATAGATCTGAGATCTGCTTTTGACCTGGTCCCCCGTGCCCGTCTTTGGTCTGTCCTCCAGGAAATGGGTTTGCCGTCCCCTCTTCTGGACCTTTTGGTCCGTCTACACGAGGGTAACTTTGCAAGGGTCCGGTGGGGAACTCAGGCACAGAAAACTGATAAGATCCCAGTTAAAAGAGGCGTCCGCCAGGGCTGTGTATTGGCGCCCACCCTCTTTTCCCTGTTTGTGAATGGAGTGGTGAAATTCTTACAAGATGTTCCAGCTGACGCCCCCGCCCTGGCGGGTGAAAAAGTTCCCACCCTTCTTTTTGCGGACGACACCCTCTTGATTTCGAAGACACCAAAAGGCCTACAGAAGCTCTTAGATAGGTTTCATTTGTTCTGTTCATTGAGAGGTTTAGCTATTAACACATCAAAAACTAAGCTGCTCTCCTTCAAGTCACATAAATCACCCAGCGTATCTATCGTGTCTGACGGAACGCCCCTGGAATATGTCAAATTATTTGACTATCTAGCAATCAGAGTTTCTGACACCTTAAGCTGGAGACCCCATATTACTAAGATGCTACTAAATTTCAAACGAGCCACGGGAGTGATTGCCAAAGAACATCGATCCTCTAGGAGTAAGCCAATCACTCCCGCATTAGAGATCTATCAGGCCAAAGCAGTTGGTACGGCCCTATACGGTGCCGAATTATGGGGTTTTGACAATCTTGAAGACATCACCTTGTCCGAGAACAAATTTATGAGAGATCTACTCTCAATGCCTAGGGGAACCCCTCTGAAACCGCTTTTCAGTGATCTCGATCAAAGATATTGCTAGGTTGCGTCCTTTGTTATTCTGGGCTCGTCTTTGGCGCATTCCGGAGCTAGAAAAATATTCTGAGGGCCTGAGAGAAATTATGAACACTCCAGGCTCCCATAAAATAAGCTGGCTCCGTAACATCAAAAAATCCTTAAAGCAACTAGATCTAAACGATGCCTGGGAACATGGTGTCCCCGTGAGTAAGGTGGACCTTAAAAGAGCATATTGGGCCAGGATTGATAATGAGGATCTTAGCAACTCTAATGTTGGCAGGCTGACTGAAGCTTTATACATCCATAAGCAGTCCATTTGCTTTGAGCCTTATCTCGAGTTTGTACAAAAACCAAGGGATAGATCTTTGTATCTCCAGTTCAGACTAGAGATTCTTCCAACCCGAGAGTTCACTAGTAAATGGAAGCCTCCCCATCAGACACCTGATACTTGTCTAATTTGTGTGGAGAAGGTCGAAAGCATTGCCCATATTATGTTTGAATGCCCAGCGTACAGTAACCCAAGAAGGAAATGGCTAGGCCCTGCCTGTCGCCTCCTGGGCACTACAAACTACCGTGTTGCTTTACGTATTTTACAATCTGATACAAGATTGATGCTAGTTTGTGCAGTGGCCAAATTTCTGGGCTGGTCTTGGATCATTAGAAATAAATTAACTAGTCCCAGTAGATGATTTCTGTCTATAGCACTTTCATCCCCCTTTTTAACCTTTTTAATTGATTTTAACACTTTTTAATGAATTTATATATCTAGTCATTAAGCTACCAAGTTGGAGAGTATTTTCATAATTATTGTGACTTCTTGTAAATATTGCTCCCTTGATGAATTGTCTGCTTGTTTCTATATGTCTGTATGTACATGCTTTTATGATAATTCTTTTATCGAAATAAAGCTTTTTGACTTGACTTGATAATAGATAAAAGTTCAATGCAGAAATTTGTAAATAGATGTTCTAAGTGATTAGTTTCCAACAAAGCAATCTCTTTTAGTCACTCCTTGACTCTACTCCGTGTTCTTCTAATAATGTTACTCTTCTACTGCAGACTTGGGCCTAGGTTGAGCTTCTGTAAAATAAAAAATCTGAATTGATCAGCATTAATCACTTGGTTTCCTGTAACTTTCTCCTTTTTGACATTTCAAAAGTCGTTTTGCAAATGCACAGCTCAATTTAGTCAAATGTCCTTAATCTAATAATGCTCACTGTGGTGATGTCATGAAGGTTCAAACAGTTCACATAACAAGGTTCATCTACTGTAACATTCAGTATTCGGTCAACATAGTAAGACCACTCAGGTGCTGAATACAAGGTGCTCTTGCTCTTTTTGATTTTCTGGGTTTATGTTGATTCTCTCCTGTATAACTTTCATCACTTGTTTCTGTCTCCTCTGAAATAGTCAATGAGGTTCGATCAACTGACCTTCTCAGTTTAGAACTTGTTCCTTCACCTGCATTTCTTTACTGTACTGATGCTGTTTCAGTCACATTTCCAAATTGAGTATCAGTCTCTGCTCCTACTTTGTTAGAGACTACAATGTCACTTGGTACAATGACAGGTACTAGAATTTATGTAATTGGTTGAAGTTCTTTGCCCCTTTCTCCATTTGATGCTCTTCTGATCCTGAAACCACTGCTTTCCATGATCTCACAACTTGTGGTGGTGCAGTTCAGGAGGAAAGAGCATAGTTTCCCCCTCTGGATATCTTACTTTGTTGGTGTGCGATGCAATTTGGAACTCCGACTTTACATCAGAATTAGTCACTAATATGACTTGGAAGGGGCCTTTCCATCTTGGCTGCAGACAATTATTCCAAACATGCTTTTTGATCACGATTCAATCATCAGACTTGAGGTTGTGGAACTGTTCTTAGTGTGGATCTTTTGGGGCAGCTGCAACCTGGTAAAACACAGAACTCACCACATCAGCCAATTGTTTGCAGTAATCGAGTATTGTATTGTCTGTGATGTTCAACAATACATTTGCAGGTATAGCAGGCAGCCACACTGCATGTCCCATGAGAATGTCATGAAGTGATAAACCAGTATTCCTATCAGGGATATTATGAATACTCATCAGAACAAAAATGTAAAGCATCTGGCCATTTCAGTGATTTTGAGCCACAAACATTTGCTAGCCGTAACTTGACAGTCTCATTGATATGTTCATCTAGCCCAGAAGCTTCAGGTTGATAGCTGCAATGTAGTCTTTGCTTAATCTGTAAATCATCTTCAGGCCCTCATTATTGAAGTGGGTCCCGCTATCTGATTCCAGAGAAACCAGCATGCCATATCTGGGTATCACATTTCATAATAACAGTTTTGCTACAGTGAGACTGTAATTTCTTCTGGCTGGGTAGTCTCCAATCATCTTGAGAATACACACACAATGACAAGAACATATCCTATCCCATTGCAAACAGGCATTTCGATGAAGTCCATTTAAATTTTGTTGAAAGGACCACCTGATCCCCCTATGTGACTCAGTGTAACATATGTTATTTTCACTGCATTCATCTGTTAACATGAAACACATCTGTGACACACTTCCTCTGCAAGTATCTCGAACCTAGGGTTAACCATTTTTGTCAAAAAAGACGAGTCATGGTGTCCCTCCATAAGTGCGTGTATCCATAAAAGTATCTTTTCATTGGGAATAATAAACCATCAGGTAACACTGGTCTTTCATCAGCTGACATCCAAATGTCATTTTCATTATTCTACCAACATGCTCTATTCCAACTCTGTTGTTCTGTTTCTGAAACGTTTATAACTCATCACAAGTATTTGGTTCTTTCATCAACATAGAAAATGAAGTGACCTCTTCAGACTCACATATGAAAGCTACCCCCAAAATATATATGACAACAAGGCACAATACCATACTACTGAATCAGAATACCTATTTCCAATGGCAATGTAGCTATTCCCATCTTGATGAGATGCACGTTTAACAACTGCAATTTTAACAGGAAGTTGGAGAGCTTCTAACAAGCGTTTCACCTGCACCCCATTTCTAATTGGGGATCCTGAAGAGGTTATAAAACTGCTCGGGTACCATAATTGCCCAAATCATGGACATTCCCAAAGCCATACTGACTATCTGCAAATACAGTCACTCTCATTTCTGCAGTTAAAATGCATGCTCTGGTAAGGTCAATTGGTTTTGCAACTTGTGCTGAGGTAACTCCTTTAAGCCATGAAGCTTCAACAACTTAATTTATTGTACATACAGCGTAAGCTACTATCAGGGTACCCTCATTGTTTCTCAGGCATGAGCTATTTACATAAATTACATGATCACTCTGAATAAGACGTTTATCCTTAATATCAGGTCTAGGGTTTGTGCATACACCTATGACATCTAGGCAATCATGTTAAATTTTATGGCAAACATCATCATTTACTGAAAGTAAAGTAGCAAGATTCAAAATTTGACACCTTTTTATAAACACATTTTTGTTCCAGTCAATAGAAACTTTACAAAGCAAGGGACCATTACTGTTACTGGTTATCCCATCACTACTCGCTTACTCTTTAACAGACTAGTGCTCACTGTTGCAATGGATGTAAGAAAGCAAGGCAGACAGTGACGGGGTGAAGAGTGGTTGAAAAGTAAGCCACTTGTTTCTGAGCCTCACAGTGCGTCTGTGTTAGCAGTGAGAGAGCTCATATCTACCTCTTACTGCAAAATAGAAATAATTCTTTACTGTAATCTTGAATTCCTAGTGCTGGGGCACGACAAAGTTTTTCTTTCAGTTCTAAGAAGGCTGTCAAGCATTTATTGTCCCATGGAAGCAGATTAGAGACATTGTTGCTTGAACATGAAATACCTTGAAAAACACAAGAGGTGTTTGGCAAAAAAGGAGCTGTTATTTCAACTAAAAAATGTGTCCGGGAGCAAGTCACAGGTATTGGGTCTGAGGACTGTCTCGATTTACAACCAGTCTAACATAGACTTTTATACAGTTCATTGAATGCAGTCAAATGTTTCTGATGATCATTTTTTGGTAGAGAAATGTGTATTTCTGTCTTTGGAGCTATAAATTGAGGTAATGGATGAGGAAGTGAGGTGGACCTCGACCCTGCATGAGCACAATGTGGCCAGTGGATAGCGTGTCCAAATGTCCGGCATGGGGAGCGTGTGATCACTGAGTGTGCTGTGTCTTGATTTGCTGAGTGTTCCTAACTTCAAGTGACACCTAACTTTATGGTGTTTGGGGAATGCGTGCACTCCTCCGACTATGTGTGCTGTATTGGGGCCGATCTCCCTGGACCATTATGGTGTTGCTGCCCCTATCTGTTGGATCGATCTGGGATTTCCTATTGCACATTTGTCTGCTGGCTACTTTTCACCCCACCTGTGGTCTGTCAATCAGAGACCTCTGGTCTGGGTCTCAGGACCTGCCTTGCTTTGTATTTTTGAGTCGAGACAGACATGGAGTTCACAATGGACGAATTCATCAATAAAGATGTGATTTCATTTTTATACATGAATGCATCATTTTTCATATTGAAAAAAACAAAGGGGGGAGTGGAGAGTTACTACTTATCACAAGTAAGGAGGTGGATACTTCCTCATTCTGTAGTCTATAAACCATAAAAATCCACCCTCAAAACAGTATCAAAGGTCATGTCCTCCCAGGTAAGGTATGTTTCCTACAATGGTGGGAAAAACACACAGTGTTTTTAAATACCCCTCACACACCAAAAGGACCCTTGGTGTCATGCTTCATCATAGGGGTCTTCCTGCCCCTCTACTGGACGGGCGTGCTACAACCTAAGGATACGCAGGAGCACCTTTTGTTATGAAACGACTATGTGTCATATAGGAGAGAGGGTCAGGAGTGGATGGGAGAGTGAGGTTAAAAAATACCTGGCTCGTCGGTTTAGAAAATAATTTTTAATACACCTGTGAGCTGGTATTGTTAAAAAGTGGGGAAGGAGGTATGTATGCCTCAATGAGCTATGCCTCCTGGGTTAGTCAACATGTTTTAAAGCCCCCCAGGCTTCTTCTTCAGGACTTAGCAGATCCCTATCTCCACTCATGAATTTATGTGGTGTGCGAATTTACACTAATAGTCACAAGACAGGTGTAATCTTGAAAAGATATATTTAAAGTATTATTGTGCACGTCGATTCCCAATGCACGTATACGATACCTTAATAGGTATCTTGAATCAATTTATCTGGAAGGAGAAAAGGAGGTACATGTATTACAATGCGCGACACATAACATGGCAAACCATCGTGATATAATAAAAAACCTGCAAAGGAAGTGAGATGAGTGAAGATGTATTCCTTATCATTATTCATTGTGCAATTGGATGGTGGCATGTCCCGCTGGCGAAGTAGGAGGAAAGGCAACGGACAAAGACTCACACACATGAAACATAAAGCACACACACTATGTCAAAGGATCCGGTCTAATGATCCATATGGTAGGTTTCATATTCCCTCAAAAAAACGTATAGTTAATGATAGTCTGTCGATAAAGATATTGTGGGGAGGAAAAGACAACCTACTTGGATTCAAAGGAAAAAATGCCCCATGAACCTGTAACGGGTGGGAGGGGAGCCTATGATTGCAACCTAGAGCGAAAAAGGTAAGTAAGGAGGTGGGATTTCCAAAGTGTCGCTTTGGCGTGGAACAAGCTTTCCACAAGTTTGAAGTACCCCCGGCTATGCCGTACTCACTGCTCCTGGAACACTGCCCCGGCGTGTCTGGCCTCCCCGCGGCTCCGCTGGACGATGAAGCACGATCAGAGGGGAGTTTAAATACAGTGACTAATTGGTGTTCCCACTCTGGAGGTAACATCAGAACGGATGCACCTGTGTGTTTGCCGGGTTATGGAAGCTGGAGAGCTGACTCTCCGTGCTTCTCTGAGGAGGTTCCGGTTGTGGCGCGCTGCACTAGAGTCCCTGGAAATGACGGACGCGTCATAACGTGTGCGTGGGTTAAGCGCTGGTGCGCTAACCTAATTTTGAAAAAGGGCCAAGAGAACAATGCGGTGAAGAACAAATTATGATGACCGGTGGGGGGGGGGGTGGTACGTGAATCGTAACACTTTGGTTCAAATAAAACAAGATGAGAGGAGGCGCAAACCCCAAAAGCGGAAGTGAATAAAAATGACTGTGTTTGTAGTCAGAGTAAATAGTGAATACCAGGTGATGTTGACAAAAAAATGGGGGGCGAGATATGCCCCTAGGTTGTAATTTCGAGACAAAAAGGGGGGGGATTGCTATTTCGAAAATGGGAGAACTCCCACGAATCCAAGCGGTATTGGTTCTAGTATCTGGTATTGCGAGGTATGGACAGTGACCATAGCACTGCTGACACTGTGCCGGTGCATGGGAGGTTTCTCAAAAATATTAAATTGGGTAGCCAAGGTATGCCCACTGTGAGGGCAAGAGTTGCTGATCACACTGATGTAGTCATGTGACAGAAGTCATGTTTGAGCTTTCGGTTTCAAAAAAATGTACCGAGTCTGGGGATTCCAGTTCATGACCCATCTCATGAAAACTGGTTCCATGGTATTTCGTCGTTGATCCCTTCGACGTGTGTACCCAGACGGAACACCCACCTTTGTTCCTTCTCAAAAAGGCCAATCTCACTGTTAAGTTGCTCAATGACGGTCCACTTTAAGTCACTCGTTCCGTGATTGTGGATTAGGTAATGGGCTGCCATCATGGTTGTACTTCTTCTGCAGTGAATGTTACTCTTATGTGCCCTGATGCGGATCTTGACGGGTCTTGTGGTCATTCCAATATATTCCAAGTTGCATGGGCAGGTGATCATATAGATGGTGTTCTTGCTATTACAATTAGTGAAACCTCTTTGCTCCCACTCACTGCCACTTCTAAATTTCACAAAAACCTACTTTTGCAGGTAAGTTGGCATGTGCTGCAACTGCCACAAGGATGGTGACCCTGAATTGGTGGTAATAGTTGGTCCCTAGGTCTAGTGGGTGGGAGTCTCTTGGGTCTTGTATGAACAAGCATGTCTTTTAAATTTCTCCCTCTCTTGTGAGCGAACATTGGTTTGGGGAAATTTAATTGGCAGCTGTTGAGGAGTCTCCAGTGTTTGTTCACCACCTTGGTGGGGAGTCCCCAGTGGAACAACTCCTGGTGGCCTTCGAGGGCCGGTGAGTGTCCCCGTTCTGTGACTAAGTTGAGAAACCTGGGCGAGCTGTTCGACTCTCAGTTAAACTTCTCAGCCCATGTCAACAGCCTTGTATCAACCTGTTTTTTTCTAATAAAGACCTTGCGCAAAATATTTTCCTTTATTACGCCTGAGTTGCGCAAGACTGTCGTGGTGGCGCTTGTGCTATCCAAGTTGGATTACTGTAATGACTTACTGTTAGGGATAAATAAGGCGCAGCTTAAGAAGTTGCAGGCTTTGCAAAATGCTGCGGCGAGATTACTTCTGGACATTCCCAGGAATTAAAACCCTGCATTGGCTCCCCGTCCAACAACGGATAGATTTTAAGGCCATATGTTTGGTCCATAAGGCTGTCTTTGGAGGTGGAGCCAAGGATATCCAGAAAATACTGATCCCCTACACTCCTAGCCGTGTGCTAAGATCCAGCACTCGTAGCCTCATCCAGGTTAGCAGGATTAGGAAAGCTAGATGGGGAGGTAGAGCCTTTTCAGTCCGTGCTGCTGGACTTTGGAACAGGCTTCCTTGTTCGTGAAAACTAGTAGATAACCATCTACGCTTCAGGAAAGCTTTAAAAACCAGGCTTTTCCAAGGAGCCCTTATCTGAAGACTGTGTTCCCTTTCTGTACTTACCAGCGTCAAGACGCTTCGGAATTCGAGCGCTATATAAGACCTATATTCTATCCTATCCTATCTTCATCAAGGAGGTACCCCCTTGCATATCTGGAGTGAGCAGGAGTGTGCTACAGTTGTCCTTTGTGCCAATTGGAAGTGTTCCTTTATTTCTGAAACATAAGGAATGAATTGTAAGTTTCCGTACAATTAGGGGTTGCCTCTTCCCTTCTAGCCAAATTTATCGACCCACCTTGGTATGCCAGATTCTTGACTTGAGAGTGTCTATGCTTTCATTCAACCCGCCCTTACGAGACCCATTTCCCTTCATATCATCGAGCTGTATTGCCTTACACAGGAACTTCATGTCAGGGGTCCACTTGTTGTTAAAGAAACTGCCCCAGATACGCTAAGGGCCACCCTTGGACCACAAATGTATGCAGAAGAGTTTGTGTTTGTGTATTTAGTTGGGGGTTTTGCTACCTCCAAGAATATCTTCACTGGGAAGTCTTGTGGCCAAATAGCAGCCTGCACTATAGTGCCCTTTCAGCACATTCTGTCTAACTCAATTTGAATATCGCTAGGCTTGGTGAAAAGGTACTGAGTCATTGAGTTGATCTCATAACGGGTCATATTCACTACTACTCTGTGTGTGAGACCTTGTTGGGCTGGATTTTGCCTTCAATATTTCATAGTATTAAGTAGAGAAGGCATTTTGCTTTTTCAGGGGCTACATCTTGGGAGATGTAAAGTCAATCTGAGCCTACTGCATGCGGTAACAGCGAACAGACATTTAACGACCTGGCTGATGTCTTAGAGCCCATTTGACCAGACAACTCTTTAGCATGGAATAGATGCAGAAGCACCCAAACTAGACTGAGGGTACATGGAAGAGCAAAAATACATTACTTGTCATTGAACATTGCAGGTCTTTGATATGGATCCATGGCAGATATCTGTGGTCCTCTGGTTATTGGGTGCTTTTGTTCAACAGTTTGATCAAAAACGTACACAGTTCAGTTCGTAAGTTTGATTCGTACACTTTACATCCGCATTGGAATGATGATGAGGAAGCTGAAAGGTGGTGCACTCATTTGCTAATTCAGAAAAAAAATGCATGTGTGCCACTGTTATTAAAAGTTTCTTCAGATTTCTGTATTTTCCTCAAGGGTGTGTTCTCCACATTCCATTTACACTTTTGTTTTTTTGGTGGGACACTAGAAGGTGGCCCTGGTATCTTTCTGATGGTTAAAGCTTAAAGGTGGCTTATGAGTAATCAGGTGAACTAATCTAGCTTTCATACTTAACTGGGTTCTTGGATTAGTGTTATATGGAGTTTTCTTGTGATCATAGGGATGAATCTATCAGTTTTTATCTAGGGTTCTATGAGCGTCGCCAGTTTCCCCAGACCCTGTCTCACCTGATGTGTGCTTGGGGGTGTCTTTGTTGCAGGTTGCTTTGAGTCTACACATGCACAGGACAGTACAAGGAGGGGAGGTTTTGCTGTTAAGTGTTGTGAGTGGTTGCAACAAGCCCTGAGATCATGTGTGTCTCTGCAAGTGGTGTGCAATGTGCCCCTCCCTTGTGGTGCCAGATATTACAACTCTCACTTTCTCTGGCACCTTCTCATTTGGGGCTAACTTTGGGCTACTTTTGTTGGATTTTGGGCACTTTCTTAGATGTTGCATGATGGCTATGTCACTTATCATGTGGCAGAAGGGGTCAGAAAGTAGTTCTGTAACTCCCATGTACCCTCAATCGCACGTCCAAGGTCAGGGGTTACTACTTTGTTGAGATGGTGTATGTGAGGCCTGGTGCATTGGTCAATTGCTAGGCTTGATATGGAATTTGAGCGCATTCTGCATTCTACTATCACCTGGAGCTGTGATGGGCTTTGCAGCCTCCCCTCTTAAGGCATCCCCATTTCCCTCGGACAACGTCTTCTCAGCCGTTTTGGATCTGCAGCTCTTGGTACGTGGCTAGGGACTCCTAACTAGAGGGCGTACTCATGTCACTTATTTTGGAGGGGTATAGCATGGTGACTAGACTTTGGACATTCACAAAACCCCAAAGGAAAGAACGAAAACACTGACAAGATCATAAGAATGTGGGGAGTCCGGAGCCAAGGCCGAGAACCCTCGCCGGACTTTGCCTAAGGAATTTTGACTGGACCGGGACGGCCTCACAACTCTGGGACGTCTGGCTAACCTGATGAACCTCTCCAGTGGCTTGGTGCCATGTGGGTGCCTCGCAATGTACTGACTCTTGTGTGCGTGCTGTAGAGGTTGTGGGATCTTCAATAGTCCAGGCATACAGGAATCCCACTTGAGGACAGCTTGGTTTTAGAATTGAAAGGGAGGCTCCATCTAGCAGGCGGATTCTAGTCTTTGGGGGAACTGTTGAAACTTCACACAATGAAGGAAACATGGGTCCCGAGTCGAATGTCTGAGAAGGGGGACCTTCTGGCCTGGTTATTGGAATCCACCCATATTGACTTTGGATACGGGGCCCTGGGTGCCTGCTTGGTTTGGGAGTTGCCCCGGCCCCTCCTCAGACTGCTCTCCCCCTGGGGTGTGGCCAGCCAACGCCACCCTGGGGGATCAGCAGCAGGGTGGGTCCTTGGCTCCTGCATGTGCCCTTAATGACAAACCTTAGTGAGGATACTCAATCGACAGAACACATATAGCAGCCCTGAATCCCTATGTGCAAGTAAATGTTTGAATTCCCAACATTGTCTCATTGGTCCTTCTTTTGGCTTTGGTACAGTTAAGTCTTGGGATGTGGTGAATGCATGGTATTTTATTCTAGGGTTTTATCTTACTGGGCATTTGGACTCTTTGTTTATGTGAAGGCATTACCTCTCCAGACAGTTACCCCCAAACACTTACCCCTGCTGAGGCTGTGGCCCCAGTCCCTGTTGGGCTGAGTTCCGTGTCTGCGGTTCCACATGCCCCATGTTTGTCCAACTACCTGATCTCTGTTGCAGGGATTCAAGGGCTGCTTGCACATGCTATCCTGTGACCAGGGGAAGCTCTGCGTGGTACATGGGACTGAGTGAACCTGGGCATGAAATTCCACTCTGTTCACAGAGTTTGCAAAGTTCCAAAAAACGTTATGCTGGTGAGTTTGAGTGAGGTAAATCTTACTCCAGCCACCCCCTGACGAGGTTTCTGAAAGCAGGTGGTCGTGGATGGCCTCTTCCTGCTCGCGTTGTGAAACCTTCTGTTTGCATTGCGGAAGCTACTGCTTGAGTAGAACGTGGGTGGGTGTGGTGTCATTCACGCTGATTTTACAGCACAGGATAAACACCCAGAAGTAAAAATCGACCCGAACGGCATGACATAATGCACTCCACCACTAGCGGAACTCCGTGCAGTTGAGTTTCTTGGACACTTCACGGGATTCCACAGAGTAGAACTCTGCGAACTCTGCCCAGACGTAGTCAATATCGGCTCCAGGACAAAGGTAAGAACAATAGTTTGCGGAAAAAAAGGAATACATCGAGACCCACAGGCCCCTCTTGGCCAAGCACAAGTTACACCTAATCTCCCAGATCCAATTCTTTTTTTCTAAATGTCCAAATTGCATCCTGTATTACACTCAGGGGCTAAGCGTACCATCTGTGTCACACCTAGTGGTCCAAGCATACCGGATGTGTCACTCCCCGTGGAAAAAGAGCACAATCTATGTTAAGCTCAGTGGTCCAGGTGACCAACACCTCTCATTTCTTTCAGATACCAATGACGTTGGGAATCTGGTGGCACTGAGAAACTATTTTAGACTAAAAAATAAGATTGAGGTGTCAACTCCGACAATAAATACAATAATTATTCACCTTTTCTAGCACGGCGATGATCGAAAAAAGGTGACTTCCGCTGGATTGCCTCCGAAGCCGTCTGGTGACTACTCAGCTGGGACATATAAAATAGGTAGAATGTCGGATGTCTGTCAGTGGCAGGGTGCTTAGGTTATTTTTTACTCTTCTCCCTACTTTGTCATAAACCACATGCTTTACTAAGGTTCTGATATAGTCTCTTACCCTCTGGGATCGTTGCTTCAGGATGGACCTCCACCCCACGGATTCTGCAAAACTTCCAATTAATCATGTGTTTGCTCACCTTCCTTGTTGCCCAAATGTGAATCTGTCCAAGAGGGATATCCTTCCTTTGGCTGCAGTCGGGTTCAAGGAACCAATCTGCTCCAATGGTGGCACACCAAAATGCTGCTTAATTGTGAAAGACCTTGAAAAAAACAAGAGGCAAGATAAGGTTGGCAGAACAGGAACAGTTTGTTTATTTAAACAGGGCAGACAGGAGCACAGTCATAGGCATAGGGTCTGAGGACTGTCTCAATTTACAATCAGTCTAACATAGACTTTTATATAGTTCATTGAATTCAACAAAATGTTTCTGGTAATTGGCAAGGAATGTTTTCTTTTTCTCTTTGGAGCTATAAATTAAGGTATTGGATGAAGAATGCAGGTGGTCCTCAATCTTGCAGGGACACAATGTGAACAGTAGGTAAAGTATCCAGATGTGTGGCAAGGGGAGTGCATGATAACCGCACATGTACTGTGTGTGATGTGTCTTCATTGTCTCAGTGTTACTAACTTCATGTGGCATCTGACTTTATGATGTTTTTTAATTGCGCGCACCCCTACTGCCCTGTGTGCTTTCTTGGAGCCAATCTCCTGGGAACATTGTGGTGTCCCTGAGTCTATCTATGGGATTAACCTGGCATTTCCTGCTCGTGCGTTTGTCTGCTGGCTACATGTCACCCCACTTTTTGTCTTTCAATAAGGGACTTTGGGCCTGGGTCACAGGGCCTGCCTGACTACGTATTTCTGAGTCTGGGTTGATGTAGAGATCACAACGGGCAAATTTCTTCAAAAGAGATGTGATTTCGTTTTTATACATGAATGTATTGTTATTTATACTGACATCAACTTTTTCAATATTGATAACATCCTTGTGTGTCTGCCTCAGTAAAGGCGGTGCTACTAAGGTATAGTTTGGTATCCACTGTCTAAAGTAGCCAACCATTCCCAAAAACATCCTGACTTCTTTGTTTGTTTGAGGAGGATTCATCTGAACAGATGCTTCCACACTCTTTGGTAACACCTTTTTTAGTTTGCTTCTAACGTATGTCGCCCAAATATTGACCTTCTTTCTGACAGTACTGCAGTTTACCTGGAGAGACCTTATGATCGTTCTCAGTCATGTGATTTAGTAATGCAATAGTGTCTTGTTTGCAGGCTTTTTCATGTCTCAGATGTCACAAGTAGGTCATCAATATGCTGCATGAGTACTGATCTGTAGGGCATCTCTAATGCCTCTTACTTCATTTTCAGAATTCTATTAAAGATTGATGTACTCTCTGTATACCCTTGTGGGATTCTGCACCATGCCAAAGCTCTCTGCAGGAACACAAATGAAAAAAGAAACTGCCTACTCTCATGCAATGGCACTGAGAACAAAGCCTAGCAAAGATCATTGACATTAAACCACTTTGAAGTACGTGGAATTTAGAATAATATTGGTCGTTGATTTGGTACCACAGGACAACATGGAAGAACTTGCTCATTAATCTTGCTCAGATTCTGAACAACCCTATATTTCCATTGGTTTTCTGCGAACCCATGATCGGAGAGTTATATGGACTCCCAATCAGTTCCCTCAGAATTCCTTTCTGTATTATGTCTTCTAATACAGGTGTCATTCCAGCAATCTTTTATGGGGTCCGATGGTACGGTTGGGGTTCTTGGAAACAGCACATTTACCTTCAAGTTAATCTGAGCTAGTTCTATCCCTTTAATCAATCTACTGTCTTTTCCTTTGCAGTCCCGTACTTTTAGGTTCACAGTTTCTCTCATATCAGCCAGCAATTCTTCACTTGTCATTAATGGAAACAAGTCTACATCTATCTTTTGTTGAACCATTTTAAATTTCATACCCTCATTATGTGTTCAAAACGCATCACGTTCTGGTGTACAGTAGATTGTACAATTTAATTAGCACAATACATTTCTCTCTAACAAGTTTACAGGACTTGTGTCACAGACAATAAATTTATGATTTTCCTCAAATGAGCCTATTTTTACAGATACTGGATTGGTAATGTGTTTGATTGAAACACCTACAACTTGGATTTTCTTACCTGAGAAGGGTAGGTCTGGGACTTCCGTAGTTCTAACAGTGGATCTGGCAACACCATTATTTCTTAAAAAGGATTTGGTGTGGCTGTTCACTTTGCCTTCTATGAATGGGCAACTCTGATCTACAGCTAAGACTGTGCCAAGCACGCAATATTCTTCACCCGTCAGACACCGTCATTGAGAGGTGTCTGAGTCTGAATCATCATTCTCAAAAACTAGAAATTGCTGTAAAGCCTTCTGATTTACATTTGAAAATTGTTGGAAAGCATTTTGATTTATTTATTGGAAAGAATTTGCATTTGACTTTGGCATCTAGTTCAAATTAAATCTCGGGTTTGCCATATTCTGTGGGACCATTTAAGCCTGTGGGACCTGCATCATTGGGACTTGTTTTTGCATGGGCACCTACATCTGATCTCATCAACTGATTTATTCTGTCAGCAAATGATGCTCCTTGTTATATATGAAGTGAACTCTGGTCTCAATCCTAAAACAAACTGAGATATAAGAATCCATCCCTTCTCTTCAGGGTATTCTCTTCCACTATGCTACTGAAACATCTGCAACAAATGCTCATAGTATTCACAAATTGACTCTTTTGCTTCTTGTGTTGTTCAATTAATTTTCACCTCAAGACATTTGGAGGCACTCTGCCTCTCAGGAAAGTAATCACTGCTTCATATTTCAGACAACAATCTGTGAATTTGGAGTCAGATTGACATTTTGACATTTTCTGGGGCATTTGTAACTGGTCTAGGTACTGTCGCTATAGTTACTATATGTTGTACTTGCACCACCAGACCATGCATTACATGCAGATTCTCTATAGGTGGAGGAACAATCTGTGGCTGAGCAAATTTTGGTTGGGCAATCTTTAATTTTTGAAGCTGTCTCTCAATTTGTACTACTCTAGTTACTACAGGAACAGCCGATATTGTACTACTACTTGTGGCACTACTCCCAGAACTATCAACTGGATATGCATAAGGGGGGGGGGGGCATGCAGCTAACCTTTCTTCTAATATCTCTTCCCCTGAATTATTATCTATCTCATTTTCTCTTTCTTTTTCCTCCTTATCTTTCCCCTGGAATTCCTCTTCCCTTTCTTCTGCATTTCAGTAGATATTGCTGGATATAATTTAGCGCCTTCAACTATGGCTTTTCTCCATCTATGTTGTTCTTCATCTCAGCAAGCATCTCCATAATTATGCATTGCTTTATTTGTCCTTTTCTGGTATTTCTCTCTTTCCTTGCCTTGTGCTGTCTTTTCCCACATGCTTAAAGCCTCAAATTGTGTGGGTATAGGTGGTGGTTTCCTCTCATACACATTTTCTCTTAACTTGTCAATAATTCTCAGTGCAAATGTACCATATTTTGGAAATCTCAATGGACCTTCTTTCTCAGTAATCTTGCACCACTGACCAAGCCATAAACATGCATATAATCCCAATTCAGTTGTCTTATAATGTGGAGGCATATCCTCAGGAGGTGCCTCTTCCCTTCCTGTATCGGAATTGAAACATTGCCTCTCACAAAACGTACAAATTCTTTAAAATGTTTTATGTCTTCACAGATTTATAAGAATAAACAATGCACAGTTCAATGTTTTGTTTGTGTTCCGTAAACTGCAAATGTTCTACTCCAATCCTGTCGCAGTTGTTATTCTATTGAAATCCAGTTGACAAATCCAAATGTGAAATTCATATACAAAATGACCTATCACAGTGCAGCATCTTGACGTCACCAACCAATATCTGTGTGAAAGCATGCCAACAAACCAATCTCAGTGCGAAACACTATGATGTATGGTCTCACTGCTCGAAGCAGTTCTCCATCCTCTACAACTTCTTTCACACACACAATTTCATAACATTAGACAAAAATAAAAATATTCTTGTCTGCTCTGCTAAAAAAAATGATAGTAATTCAATAACCTGAATATTAACATTTTTACACTTTCTGACTTTTATCATACAAGAAGAACTTCAAATTTGCAAGTGAAATCTCGACCTTTGCTAAATCACCCGAATCGATGCAGTGTCACGCTACACACAATCAGGTTCTGCTAACATCAATAAATACTAGACAACCACAACAGGTCATTAGAATTTCTATCTCAAGTGTGTAGGTGATGGTGCCTCACACTCTACACCACAAAAACTTCTGCAAACAAGAAATACCATTTTACGATGGCTTATTCAAGTGCCTTCTACACTTGTCTCAATATCTTTATTTATCCTAGGGTCTTAGACTAAGCTGAATCTGAAACTATTCAATCTCTTTGCATAGAAACAAAAAAAATGTCTATTCATCAATCCATTCACTTCCAAAGCAATATTACAACAGTAAACACAATTGCAATAGACTTTGCATCACCCTATTAACACTCACACCTCCAAAACAGTAACCACCATTGAAAATCACACCTTGTCAGCTCCTCAAACTCAAGGCATTGGATGTCAGCATTCAGGTATTTTATTCCAATTTAGATAATTATGTATAGCTCTTTGCTCATGATATTAACCTGTACTCTGATACCGGAAAACTGATACAGCAGCAAAAATGTATCATTTCCTCTCTTCTCTAGAGTCAGTTCAATTTACCATCACTTGAAGGGTTAGGCATTGTGTCTGCGCTGAAACTTTCTCTCCTCAGCTGATGGACCTCTGAATATCATATTATGAGTCAAAGGGTGAATCAGGTATCATAAACTTAAATTGCATTATTAGTTTAGGTTCAGTCAATGATGAGTTCATTAAGAGATCAGTAAAGTTCTGTGGTCATTTTTATTTTGATTAGCCCATAAATCACATAATTGTACCTAATCCTCCTGAGGCGGAAGCCGGGAGTTCTGTTTGCTTAAAATTGAAAAATTCACTGCTTTTAAAATTGTATTTCTGTATTTTTAAAGCACTTAGCACCCACTCCTTAGCGCTCACCTGCTAACCCCAATCAGCCGATCCAAGCGCTGTCAGGGGCAGGAAACGCTTGCTCGCCGCCATCACTCACCTCGAGGAGCCACGGGACACGCCCACTCCTGTTGGCCACGCCCACCTCTCGCCAGTACAAAAGCGCGCCCTGATTCCTAGTGCCGCATTGTACCTAATCCTCCTGAGGCGGAAGCCGGGAGTTCTGTTTGCTTAAAATTGAAAAATTCACTGCTTTTAAAATTGTATTTCTGTATTTTTAAAGCACTTAGCACCCACTCCTTAGAGCTCACCTGCTAACCCCAATCAGCCGATCCAAGCGCTGTCAGGGGCAGGAAACGCTTGCTCGCCGCCATCACTCACCTCGAGGAGCCACGGGACACGCCCACTCCTGTTGGCCACGCCCACCTCTCGCCAGTACAAAAGCGCGCCCTGATTCCTAGTGCCGCATTGTACCTAATCCTCCTGAGGCGGAAGCCGGGAGCTCTGTTTGCTTAAAATTGAAAAATTCACTGCTTTTAAAATTGTATTTCTGTATTTTTAAAGCACTTAGCACCCACTCCTTAGCGCTCACCTGCTAACCCCAATCAGCCGATCCAAGCGCTGTCAGGGGCAGGAAACGCTTGCTCGCCGCCATCACTCACCTCGAGGAGCCACGGGACACGCCCACTCCTGTTGGCCACGCCCACCTCTCGCCAGTACAAAAGCGCGCCCTGATTCCTAGTGCCGCATTGTACCTAATCCTCCTGAGGCGGAAGCCGGGAGTTCTGTTTGCTTAAAATTGAAAAATTCACTGCTTTTAAAATTGTATTTCTGTATTTTTAAAGCACTTAGCACCCACTCCTTAGCGCTCACCTGCTAACCCCAATCAGCCGATCCAAGCGCTGTCAGGGGCAGGAAACGCTTGCTCGCCGCCATCACTCACCTCGAGGAGCCACGGGACACGCCCACTCCTGTTGGCCACGCCCATCCCTCCAACGCCCATAAACTCCCCATAAAACATGTGCCAGCATAGGGAGCGCAGCAGACGGGCGCAGCGGGCGCGCCGTCAGCGCGCCGAAGGCGCGCCAAAGGCAAGCCCGTCTGGGCCCGTCCGGGCCCAGCCGGCCCTAGGCCCAGCCACTCTGCCCTTTTCAGCCCGTAACAACAGGACCTACACTCGCGCGGACTTATTAGCCTTAAACCCCAACAAACAACCCTTCTGCTCGCGCATCCTGAATGGAGATACCCAATTCTCCGGTTGTGACCTCTGCGACCCCGCCAATCAGAACACGGCACCCAAGGGCTTGCACCTCGGCCTACTTAACTGCAGGTCGCTCGTGAAACACTCACACGAAGTGAACCTCTTAATCACAAACAAAGCCTTGGACATTCTGTTTCTAACAGAAACCTGGCTCACCCCCAGTAGCGGCCCAGACATCGTTCTAGCACTCTCCCCCGGGTACGTCATTTGCTCACTGAACAGACCAGAGGGGAGGGGAGGTGGACTAGCGATAATTCTTAAAGACACCCTCACCTGTAGAACATCTGATGGCAACATCAAGGGATACGAAATCTGCCACTATACAATACAAATCTCCCCAGTTACCTTGCTGGCAGGAACGCTGGTATATCGCCCGCCAGGCAATCTAGGAGACTTTCCGAACAAGATTATTGACCAGACGTCCATCAAATGTACGTCCACCACCAACTACCTACTACTAGGAGACCTGAATGTACATTTCTTGGACCCGGATGACAAGCAGGCCAGTGAACTACTCCAGGATTTCACCTCAATGGGCCTTGACCTCAAAAACCCACAGGCCACTCATGAAAGAGGGCAACTGCTTGATCCTATTCTCTCCAATATCCCCAATATGAGAACTCTTGACCATATCCCCCTTCCCTGGACGGACCACTTTTTGGTCTCCCTAGTATGGAACATCATCACTCCGCCCCCTCCACCTCCCAAAACCAGAATGTATACCAGACGATGGCAGAAATTGGAACCAGACGTTTGGGCAGCCAAACTTAGGGAAAACGCTCCCTACCCCCCCACGACACCGTAGCAGGGGACAAAGAATTCAGTACCTGGATTACCCAATCGCTCGACGCCATTCTGCCTAAAACCCACTCTCTGAAACACACCAAGAGAGTTAATCCCTCACCCTGGTATACCCCGGAACTCAACCTTCTGCGTAAGGCTTGCAAAAGGAATAAACGTATCTGGAGGAAGGAAAAAACCAAGGAACAAAAAGAATCATTCCGTACCTCTGTAAAAACCTATAAAAAAGAGCTCCGCAACACCAAAACTAGCTTCTACGAGAACAGAATTAAAAACGCTGCCTGCTCGGCCCATGAAACCTATTCAGTTCTTAAAGAACTCCTCCACGCCCCTGACCCCCCACTTAAACCCCTCGATCCCAAAGAAGCTGAAATTAAATGTAACAACTTAGCCACCTTCTTTGACGAGAAGATTCAAAAAATTCTTCTTACCATACCCCCCCCCGATCAGGCCCACACAGAGCAGGATCTCACTACCACTACCACCTATCCTCCTCTGCTGTTAGCCCACCCCCAACCCTCCCTGGACGCTTTCGGCCCCGTAACAACGGAAGAAGTAGGAGCAACGCTGGCCTCAATCAAAAGTGGCTCCCCCCTCGACCCTGCACCCCTCCGCTTCCTAAAAAAAGTGTCGAGCACCATCATCCCTCCCCTCACGGCCCTGATCAACTCCTCTCTCTCGGAGGGCATAGTCCCCCCCAGCTGGAAAGCGGCCGCAGTCAAAGGTCTATTAAAAAAACCCTCCTTAGACCCGCAGGACTTCACCAACTATAGGTCTATATCCCTTCTCCCTGGAAACAGAAAGATCGCAGAGAAGCTGGTAAACAAGCAATTATCGCTTTACCTAGAAAGCAACAACCTCTTAGCGGTCTCCCAGACAGGGTTCCGTCCAGGTCAGGGCACGGACATCGCCCTCCTGCAGCGGTGGAGAAGGCCAGAAGCATTCTGGACACAGGAGGATCCGTGGTAGTGATCCTCCTGGATCTCAGTGCGGCCTTCGACACTGTAGACCATCCCACCCTAATCCACCGACTGGGAGAGATTGGACTAAAGGGTACGGCCTTGAAATGGCTAGAATCCTTCTTATCAGGACGCTCCTTCCAGGTGCGGGAAAACGACAGCTGCTCATCCACCATCCCCCTCCGGTGCAGAGTACCACAGGGCTCATCCCTTAGCCCTACGTTATTCAACGTGTACATGGCCCCACTGGAGAAGAGGGTCAGCTCGTTCGGCGTGTCAGTTATCAACTACGCCGACGACACTCAGCTGGTCGTAACCCTTTCACACCCCCACCACGCCCCATCCGATCTCCACAGCTGCCTCTCCGAAGTCCACCGATGGATGAATCTCTCCTCACTGAAACTGAATGGGTCCAAGACTGAGATCCTCTTGATGGGCCACAAGGGGCCCTCTCTACCATCTCACCTTTGGCCCAGATGCCTAGGTGACCCTCCCGCACCCAAGGAAGAGGTCAAGAGCCTTGGTGTGTGGATTGAGAAGGACATGAGCTTTAAAACTCAGGCTAAAAGAACGGCAGGGACATGTTTTGGGCTACTCAGAGCCTGCAGGAAGATCTTCCCCCTGCTCCCCAATACCGCAAGGAGGCTCCTCATTCAGGGTCTAATCTTGGCAAGATTAGACTACTGTAACGCCATCTACTTGGGAGCCCCTGAAGCCACCCTGAACTCGATGCAAAAAGTCCAAAACGCCACCGCCCGCCTACTCACGGGCACACCTGGAAGATCCTCCGCCAGGCCGGCTCTTAAATCCCTCCACTGGCTCCCAGTCAGAGAAAGGGTCGTCTTCAAGGCCCTCTGTCTGGCCCATAAAACCCTCAATAATAACGGCCCCCCTCTTCTCAAAGAACTCCTAATCCCATACAAAGCGGAGAGAGACCTCCGGTCTAGCGTAGAAAATCTTATCGTAGTCCCTAGAGTCAGAAAAGCCAAGACCGGTGGCCGTCGCTTCTCGGTTCACACGGCCAAACATTGGAACCATCTACCACGAAGACTCAGGACAGAACCGAACTACCTCCAGTTCAGAAAAACCCTAAAGACCCTCCTCTTCCCGCAGACATAATCTCATCAGACGGCTGAAACCCTTGAGAAACAGGTCAGCGCTGGGATGCTCTTTGAGTTACTACGCGCTTTATAAAACCATTAAATAAATAAATAATTATACAGAAATCTCATCAAAAAGAATGGTTAGATTCAGACATCATGTAATGCATTTAAGCGTGTTCCATAATGGACTAATTCCCTGAACCAAAGATCAGAGTTTAGATTTATGGACTCAATGAAGAGTTTGGATTCAAAAGAAAAGAGTGAGGTGCCGATTCACAGAACTAATCTTTGGTATTCACAGAATGCATTTAATAATAGTAAAGTTAGGGTGTTGTTTTAAGTTTGACATAAGTTTGACTTAAGTCAGACTTAAGACAAACATAAGACAGACTTAAGACTATCTTAGGACATACTTAAGACAGACTTAAGACAGACTTAAGAGAGACTTAAGACTGATTTAAGACACAATCCTAACTTTACTACTACTAAATGCCTTCTGTGAATACCAAAAGTAGTAAGTTTAAGATTGTATCTCAGATTAATTCTGTGAATTGGGCCCTAAGATCAGAGGAGCAGATAAGCCAAACTAAAGCAGCAGAACTTCCCATTAAGAGTAGTTCATGAGCCTCAGCTGAATCGCAGTAAATCCAAAATAAATCAGCATATAGTTACAGTAGGAATTGGTCAAACTTATATGGCAATACCAGGGCAATAGGGAAAAAGCAGCAGCAGTAACTGCAACCGTCAAAGGCCTGGCAAAGGGAAGACAGGAAAAAAGGCAATAACAATGACCCTCTACCTAGGAACATGCACTAATATAAAAGAGATGAATACCTTTTTGCAGACATTGTATCTGCTCCTTCATCCTGGGACCAATCAGGTGGCATCTCTCATCATTAAGCAGGTTCAGCTCCTCCGTTCTCACAAATAATACATGCCCCTTGTAAAGTTATCACAAAGTTAGCTACAAACATCCTTGCTTGGTTAGATTCTGGAAACATAAGCCTTAGTTCCCATAGGCATTTAAGCACAGGTCAGCCTTCTACACCACATTTTGTTTCACTGCGAGAACAATGAATCATACTAACTGAGAGACACAAACATTGTTAGGTAATGCATTCCATTTAATATGAACAAGAATTATTATCTATAATGTATAACTATCTTATTTCAGCATCTATGTGAAAACATGAGAAAATAGGAAGTTCTTGATATTTACGAATAAAATGTAGCTTATAAATAATACATTTATAAAACCAGAACATTCTGCAGTAATGATTAATATTTCTAAGAATGGAAATTTAAGGTGAAGCTTTTAATTCACGTTGTGCACATTTCACCCAAACTAGATTTGATTTTAGTTGAATAAACGTGCTGCTTAGGTTTTCTATGACCTATAACGATAACTATGATTACCTATTGTAAATATGCACATTTCTAAAGCGTGCCATTGAGCAATACATTTTACATTTAACATTGCATAATCAGCTACTAAGTTAACAAATTTTCATGTAAATTAGTTGACTCTATTACGGGTTTTTATCAGATATTAACAATCTACATGAGGGAGGCCTAACATGGTGAGTGACAAACATTGGTGGAAATGGCACACTGACAAGTGAGTTCCTAGTCCTCCACACCTTTCCTTAGTTTACCTTATCAGTAGGGGTAAGTGGAACTTTTGGAGTTTTACTCCATGGAATTCCGCAAAGTTACTTAAAAACTTTGCGAGATTCTCCGGAGTTCTGTGATTGGCAGAATTTTGGTATGTTGCGCCACTTGTGCTGATTTTTAGAGCTGGCATCCAGTCCCGCACGGTAAAATAAGTGCGAAGTGCACCACGCCGCGTGCCAGAAGGCACTGTTTCTTCTGCTGCTCAAGTAGATTTTCTACTCGAGTGGCAGCTTTTGCAACGCAAGCGACAACTTTCTCAAAATGCGCAGTAGTGACCTGCCAAGACTGCCCGCACTGAGAAATCTTGCCCCGAGGTAGCCTAGCACTCTTTTTTTAATGCGCATGCTCCCCAACTTAATGTTAGCAAGCTGCACACAGGAAAATCTCTGCCACGCCTCATGAGTGGGCTAAATTTAACGAACTCTGGCTGCGGAGCAGAGTTTACTGCTCACCCCTAGTTATCGGCACTAGAAGCCTGACTTTGTGCCAAGAGTCAGTCTGTACGATATTTTGAAATGGATTTCTTCAACCCACATATCGATGTAAGAAGCAGGGCCTAAAACTCAAACGAATCAATTTTCCAGTGTGTTTCACTTCTGTAAATTGCAACGCTACCCTATTGCATATTTTAGATAAAAACCAATCGCATCTGAGCATCTATGAAGTCTGCTCAGGAGCCTGCAAACTGAAATATTAAACAAGACTTTCATGGTGGAAATACTGAGCAGCCTTCTTAGAAGCAACGGTAAAAAAACACAAAGATTTTGCCGACTGTTTGTTGCATCCCATTTGAAAATGTGAAAAGAATTAATTGACAGGTCATTTTAAATAACCAGAATTATTTTGTCCTTCATGCAGAGTGAAATCTTACTGCCAAGCTCTCTTCAGATCGCAGTTTAAATCTGAGATTAGTAAAGGTCTAAAATATTGAAGATCACACTTGTCAAATGAATAAACAGACTGGAAAATTAGGGGCACAATTACTGAATTTTCATGCAACGCAGGGCAGCAAGCAGAGTTGCTGTACTGCGTTGCGTGAAAGGAAGAGAGCAGAAGTGCTCCATATCTACAAATATATAGAGGGGCATATTTATAATAACTGACGCATCCCTGCATATCAGCAGGGATGCGCCAGTTATTTTGCGCCCCAGCTCCGCCATCATGGATGCGCCGCATTTATAATGCGGCGCACCATGGGGCAAAAACGGCACAGATGCGTCACGCATCTGTGCCGTAAAAGTGGCGCATTGCTGGAGTTGCGTCGCAAGCGCGACGCAGCTCCAGCAAGGCTCGGGGGTGCCCTATCTGCACAATGCTGCGTCAATCCTTACGCCTGCTTCAAGCAGGCACAGGGTTTTGACGCAGCATGGGCTCAAAAGTGACTGAACGCCCCCACCTGCCCTGGAACGCCTACATGTGGCGCAGGGCTTTACAACGTGACGCATCTCCCAGATGCGTCACGTTATAAATACCCCGCACCATGGCGCAGGATTTGCGCGGCTGCTGCGTCACAAAAGTAACGCAACGGTGGCGTAAATGAGGCGCAAGGGCTTCATAAATCTGCCCCAGAGCCTTTCAGCTCTCTTTTTGTAGTGGCTCACTGTATGCTGTCTAGCCCCAACACATGCACCTTTGCACAATAATGCAAGGATGCCTGCGTTACAGACAGGTTTCTTTTTGTGCAGAAAAGCAGTCCTTAGAGGTGTTTTCCTCTTTCTGACTGCTGTGGAATTCAGCACACATGGAAAGAGGAATTTATGAGGAGAAATAAAGAAATTTCTCTTGGTTAAGCCTCACTTGGGAAGGCATAGCATTTTAATTAATTTCCAGGTTTACTAGTCTTTGTATATCTAAGAGTGCGCCAAACTCCATGGGTGGATAAATGGGAATGCCCATGCTCTACCCATGGAACACCTCCAAAGTTGAAATGTAACGTAACTGAGAGGAAGTAGCTGCTTTGTGATACATTTCTTTTTAAAGCTACAAAGGGCCACGCAAATCAGACCTTGCGTGGATTTGCAACTATTACTGAAGCCTTTACATTGTCAATGCATCGCTTTGCATGATGCAAGAACTACGCAAAGGCTTCATAAATATGGGCCATATGGGTATATGCAGCAAGGTAATCATTTGTGATTACCAAATAGCGAATTTTAAGGAATCGCTATTTGGTAATCGCACATGCCTATGCATGAGTGATTCGCAATTAATCTTGAGATTTCTTAACCTTCCCTAACAGCGATTCGTAAATTGTGAATAGCTATTAGGGAATACATTCCCATTCATTCCTATGGACCTAGGGGCCCATTACAATGAATGAGAATGCATTTGCAATTTGTGATTACCAAATTGGTAATCACAATTTGCGAATGCAAATCCAAGGGTGCCTGGGGCCCTAAGGCCCCCCTGAGTCACCCACCTAAAAAAGTAAGTATGCACATGTGTAGCACACACATGCCAGCGCTATATAGCGCATTGGAAAAATTCATTTATTTTGCATTTTTCAATGCATGCACAAATTACCATCAATTTGAAGTTGATGGTAGTTAGTGTTTCCTAAAAGCACAGTCACATTTAGGAAATGGTACATATATCTCAAGTAGGGAATCGCAAGTTGCGATTCCCTAAATGCATTTGCAATTTAGGTAATCGCAAATGATTGCGATTACCTATTTTGCGAATGCAAAAAGGTACATGCATCGGAAAAGGCATTTTTCCAGTCGCAAATGGGCCGATTCTTCTAATTGGCCCGTTTGCGACCAGTAAAATGCTTGATGCATGTGCCCCTTAGTCTCTTGACTCCTATAGTGCTAAATTAACAGCTGGACAATGGTTTCTATGGCAATTAGCATTCTTCAAAGTCAGAAATTGTGCTAATAGGTATCCTTAAAAATAAGGCAACAAGGAGCATAGCTATCATTAGTGAAGCAGGTACAGTGGCACCAGGGCTCCCAGGAGTAGGAGCCCATTCTAATGCAGTTATCACTGTCTTTAGAGCTTTAAGTGTGGTAACAAAAAAGTGGGTTCTCTAAAAGACACATTACCAGGAATCCTTTCCAAGGGTCATGGACTACATAATCAAGGGTGTGGCTTAAAACATGTAAATAAAAATCATGTGCTTCCCATGGTACTGCCGACCAGTATTTTGGTAGCTCTCTGAGTTTTCATCAAATGCATTCTACACAGTAATGGATGTGCTGTTACGAGTATCAGATAGAGAATTGTGCTACCCTATGGGAGAGGTAGGCCTTACAGTAATCAAAAATGAATCTAAGAGATTTTCCGTACCAGGACATGCAAAACCTTAAAGTACATGTACCCCTTTGTAAATGCAATGTACCCTGCCCTAAGAGCAGTTTAGGACCTACCCTAGGGGTGGCTTATATGTATTAAAAATGACGGCTTAGGCCTGACAAAAGGTTTATTTTGCCAGGGCGGAGTGGAAATTTAAAACTGCACATAGGCTGCAATGGCAGACCTGAGACAAGTTTAAAAAGGCTACTTAAGTAGGTAGCACAATAAGTGCTGAAGCCCACTAGTAGCATTTAAAATGTACAGGCTTTAGGTACATGTAGGGCTACTTTATTAGGTATTTATAAGTAAATCAAAGGTGCCACTTGGAGGTATGCCAATTTAACATGTTTAAAGAAAAGCGCAGAATAACTTTAGCACTGGTTAGCAGTGATAAAGTGCATAGAGTCCTAAAAGCCAACAAAAGCTTGTTCAGAAATCAGGGGGTGTGAACGCAAATGTTTGGGGGTGACTTTGCAGAAAGGACCAAGTCCAACAGCTGGCCAAAAAAATACTTTGAAAAGCAACATAGCTGAAAAGCAATCACTTTTAGAGAATGCAAGATTAAGTAGAAAGCGTGAAATGTAAACATAAACAGCTATTCTGATATGGTTTACCTTAACGATTTTTACAGTCATTGTTCACCTGATAAGTGTTCTTTGTCTGTAAAGTTAGGGACATCATTATTGGACCCAATTGGGACCAGTTTTAATATCTGTTTTTTGATTACAGCAGGTTTTGAGACCTGGAGGTACACAGCCCAATTAAAGCCCTGCTGTCTTTTACTAAGGGACAGGAGTGGAGAGGGTCTCTTACCTTTGCTTTCATTAATGCCCATGGTAACTGTGCCATACTACTGGATAACACTCACTTTAAAACTTCTTTAGTTTATAGAAACCATTACAATTGACCACTCAGGTGTAGTTGGTAACTCCAACAGCCTGCATGTTGTGTTTACTTGGCTCCTAAGCTTTCTGCCTCTGATCCATGCTATTCTTCCAGAGGTACCAGGACTAGATTTAAATTGACAGGCGACATGCAGGGGGGGCTCCTCCATTAGAGTGGAGGAGCGTCCCCCACTGAAGTGCCTCACAAATCCCCAAAGATGAAAAATACAATGGTAATTCATTAATATTGTATTTTTCATCCTCCTGTCCAAAACCGAGGTCAGGACAGGGCGGGGGCCTGCTGAGTGACAGCAGGGAGGAGTGGTGGGGAAACGGATCCTTTTGTACAGTTTAAAGTGTGCATGTCCCTTTGGTCGAGGGGCTAGAGCTTGCTACCCACCTCATCTGAGCTTCCTGTCTTCAGGGAATTGACAATTGATTCCGAGGTGGCACCGTATTGAGTTGAAATGCCATCGGACTACAATTGAAGGGATCACTTGTAATATCTAATGGAGATGTGTTTAAAAAGGCTACTTAAGTAGGTAGCATAATAAGTGCTAAAGGGCCACTAGTAGCATTTATTTTACAGGCCCTAGGTACATGTAGTGCTATTTCATGAGGTACTTATAGGTAAATCAAATTTGCCACTTGGGTGTAAGCCAATTTAACATGTTTAAATGAGAGGGCACAATCACTTTAGCACTGGTTAGCAGTGGTAAAGTGCAGAGAGTCCCAAAAGCCAACAAAAGCAGGTTCAAAGGACAGGAGGGGTGAACACACATGTTTGGGAGTGACTCTGCAGAGAGGACCAAGTCCAACAGCTGCCCAAAAAATACTTCAAAAAGCAATATAGCTGAAAAGCAAACGTTTTTAGAGAATGTAAGATTAAGTAAAAAGCAAGAAATGCAAACACTAACTGCTATGCTGATATGTCACGCATACATACTTTAAACCTCTCAACTCAGCTGTCAGAAGACAGCTAGGTTGAGAGCAAGTGCAAGCATCCAGCTCCCTCGGGGGCGCCGACAGAGGCAGCTCCCATCAATCAGGGCACTGCTCGCAGCACATAAGCAGGCCAGGATTGGTTGAGGGAGTTTGCTGGGCCTGCACTGCAGTCCCTGCAGAAGAGGTCGAAGTGAGAGGAGGACGCTGTTGTCGCAATAGGTAAGTGTTTTTCATTTTCTTTTTTATTTTATTTTATTTTCCCCACCCCCTTCCTCAGTAGATGCCTGCCGCCACTGGCGACTTGACAGAGTGAAGGACAATATTTTGTGCAGCACACCCAACAGAACCTGTAGCTTCATTTGAGAGCAGGAACAGTCCCTTTTTTGGACTTCCGGGTTCTGAGCCGAGTTCAAAGCCCACCTTTCACTAATGTACAGCAAATCTGGCTTTCCTGAGAGAAAGCAGAACATGCATTTGGAATACAGCTGGATGCAGTGTGCAGAAAGAAGCTGTTGAGAATAATTCATGTTATCGAAAATAAATATATCATCATACAGAAGAGGATATAAATCTAACAGCAGACGGAAGGGGAGAATGTAACCATGGATGCACAATATTTTTTTTAAACTTTTTTTAATGAAGAGGAAGAAGAAGTGGTTTCAGAAACATCTGTGCTCGATTAACAACTTTGAAATGAGCTATTGCTATATATTGTCAGGATGTATAGGCTACAGATTGTTGGCATGGAATATTTTAGCATATTTTTGTCTAAAATGCAAACTTGAAATTGTATTAAAAAATGTGCTTAACGCTTTTAGTAAGTAACTGCTTGCTTCATATTTGCTACGCTGCAGCTTGTTAAATACAATTTAACACTTCACCAACTCAATTAAAGAGAACTTGTCAAAAAACGAGAAACGTAATCCATGTTGGGCTGGGAATAGAGTTGGGGAGGGGGCTAGAGCTAGCTACCCACCTCATCTGAGCTTCCCCTCTTCAGGGAATTGACAAGTCCCTAGATTCCAAGGTGGTACCATATAGAGTTGGAGTGCCGTTGGACTACAGTTGAAGGGATCACTAGTAATATCTAACGGATTCACTGCTTTCAAGATCTTGGCATCAGCGAAAACTTTCAGATGCGATTTGGACAGACAAACTAAAAGTCCCCGGAAAAGCCAGACCCAGAGCCAAAATATAAAATGGTAATAAACTTTATTCATTACCAGTTTCTTTTTCAGCAACCCATCCCCAATTGAGTTTCAGGACGGGGCGTGGCCATTGCTGCTGAGTGGCAGCAGAGAGCTGTGTGCTTACGTGTAAAATGTGCATGCCCCTTTGGCCAGCTGTCTTGCAACGGCCAGCCAGATATTTGCATTATAAATCTGTCTAACTAAGATGTCTAAGACAGCTGGGTTAGAGAAAGTGCATGCCTCCAGTGCGCTTAAGAGCACTGAGAGAGGCTGCTCCCTTTAATTCTGAAATGCCTCTTATACAGCATGAGAGATGTGCCAGGATGGGTTAGTGCAGTTTCCTGGGTCCTGTGTTGGGTCTACCTTGAGAAGCCCACCTGCCCCACTACCCTCCGCACATGCTAGCAGCCACTGCAAACAAGTGGGAAAATTGCCAGAACTGAAGCCAGCGACAGCATCCAGATGAGTGCCTGTACATGAGATGCAATTAGTGCGTGGCCTCTCTCTTGAGGAGCTGGGAGGGAAGTCGCCATACTCCGGAAATATTTTTTCCTAGTGTAATTGTTATCAATAGTGTTATCAATGAGTGATCCACTGATGGTTGCGGCTAAAGTTGGAAAGGTATTCTGAGGTCAATGACTGATACGTTGATAGTTGTGGCTAAAGTAGGAAAGGTATTTTGAGGTAAATTAGTGATACATTGATGGTTGTGGATAAAGTTGGAAGGAAAGGTATTCTGAGATGAATGAGTGGTTCATTGATGGTAGTGGCTAAAGTAGCAAGGAAAGGTATTCTGAGATGTGCATGAAGCCCCCGACCAACACGGCTCCCTCTGAAAACTATAAAAGACTCTTCAGCCTAGGGGCTGGATTCTTAAAGGGGTACAAACAGGGGCAGAAGTATCAATACTCAAGCTAATGCAATGAGACGTGATATGCATGTTGAGAGCAATCAAGCCCCTTTTGAAGTCACTTGAGGACATTAGAGATATACCACCTAAAATTAACACCTCCAAGCATTTTGTTCTCAATTTAAATAAAACATAGGGGTAACAATACTGATAAAACATTTGGAGTCAGCAGCGAAATAACACAGAAAGATAATCAGAGCAACCACTTTTGTGCCCTAATAATGTGTCTGGTGAGGGTTCTGCAGCAGAGCAAGATGAAATAGACAAAACAGATTATGTATGATCTCAATTAAAGTCTGCTATTCTAAACTCCAGAACCTAGCCTCTATTTAATAAGAAAGCAACGGCACCTGATGATAGAATGTTTTTCCCTGATCCCTGACCAGGTGATATCTACCTGTGGCAGCTGCTTCAGACCGCTAAAACTTCTCAGAAAGCTGTTCTGATGGATCCCAAACGACTGGCATCATACAGTTGTCCAGGCTATGATACTCAGTTGCCTGGACAAGGGAAATGTATTGTATAAGGGCATGGTGGACTATTTGTTCACACGCCTTCAAACGATCTACAATGCAGCTGCAAAACTTATTTGCAATAAAGGCAGACATGATTCCTCAACTTTTTGTTGCAAATCAGGGGTGGCCGGAAAGGCTCACAAGTGGGAGGCAGGTGTGGGGGCCACTGGGGTCCCGGGGGGTGTCACATGGTGGGTTGTGGGTGTGTCATGCCGGGGAAGCGGGGTAAGAATTTTTTTTTTAACTTACCTCAAGGCCAGGTCTTGCATCTTCTGTGCTCCTGCTCCCCTGAGCCCGCTTCCAGGAAGCAGGCAGCCAAGCTCCCACCGCTAAGCTAATCACAACACTCCTAATGGGGCGTTGTGATTGGTCTGAGTGTTGTGACCCTGCGTAGGGGTGGTCATGTTCTCCATGCAGGCTGTAATGCAGCCTGCATGGAGACCAGGGAAGGGCGCATGACCGCTACCCCCATCACCAGAACTGGCGGGGGGTAGTATTCCAAAGCGTTTGACACATTTGAGTGGGAAAACAACTCTGTCCCTGCCCTTCTCCATGAGCAGAGCTGCCTCGCCCACCCTCCCGCCCGCAAAGGAAACTGAAAGGTATTATCATGTTATGTTTCCTCTTCTTGCACTGCTTGAAAGCAGTGGGGCGATGCTCCTCCACCATAGCGGAGGAGCCACTACTGTTTAAAATCACTACACTGGCTGCCAATACGCAAGAGGCCACAGTTCAAGCTACTCTGTTACACATATAGGTCTTTGCATGATTCTAGCCCTCTGCTCCTCAGGAATAGGGTTGAACTTTATCAACCATCAAGAAACGTAAGATCATCCAGCTGGACATTAGCTAAAGTAATAAGGATCAAGAAGGCCAGAGGAGGTGAACGTTCCTTTCCTTTTCTGGCAGCCGCCCACTGGAACTCTCTCCACCTGGACATTCAATGTACTGAGGACTATCTTGTGCTCAGGAAAAAAAACTGAAGACATGGCTGTTCCCTGATTAACACAGCATTGTTTTCCAACCTTAAATCTGTACATCTGCTGAAATCAAATGGTATTTATTAGCACAGTGATATCCTAGTAGGGAAGGGTGTCTGCGCTCTAAACTTTTAAATAAATAAATAAATCTTTCTAACACATATTATTGAATCCCTTCAAAACTCTTTTCAGGAAACTAATGCAGCGGATGGATCTGAGATAGATGAAACTCTGACATCAGTAAATCAAACACAAAAGAAAGAAATTGCTTCTACTCTGCAATGTAATGTAAGTAATGATGATGATGATTTAATTTCCAACAGTACTTTTATACCCAGCCTAACCTAATACTAACATATCTACTGTGTGCCCTCAGGCCAAGTCGTATCTGGCACAGACAGAGCTGGCAGAGGACTAAACCCTATAACACAGATGGTATTTTAAAGGAAATTTAGCATATTCAAGAAACAACAACACTAGAGCTAAGCGAGAAAATAGAGAGGCATATTTTCAAGCCCCTATCACCACAGGAACGTCACTTTTTACGACGTTCCTGTGGCGATAGGGGCTTCGCCTTATTCACAAGGCAGCGTTAAGCCACTTACTGTGGCTTAACGCTGCCTTGTAAATAAGGCACCCTTTCACGCTATACTCAGTGTGAAAGGGTGGGCAATGGGTGTTGTGGTGGGTGTTCAACCGCAATGCCCATTGATTTTGACGCTGCCCCATATTAACAAAAGTGACGTAAGTATGAGGCAGTGCCAAAATTAAGGCCAAGCAAAGCTCGGTCTTAACATGGCAAAACAAGAGAAATGCTTTATTTCTCCTCGTTTTTGCTGTTTCTATCTGTGTTGCATTGTACAGTACACATAGAAACAACAAAACGCCATGCATGTTTGTTTATGTTCAGGAAGGATTTCCTTCTTGCACATAAACGATCATTTTAAAAATGACGAGTCGTAACCTCTATGTGTGCTGCACAAAGCATCACACATAGAAGTTACAAATCGCCATTTAAGATTGTTTATGTGCAGGAAGGGACACCTTACTGCACATACACAATCATTCTCACAACGCAGGCACCCTTGCACTATGGTGTGTGGCTGAGCACAACTTTAAGCCAAGAAAGGTAATGTCTCACTCCATCACTTTCCTTGTAAATCTACCCCAGAGTGTTTAGATATGGGACTTTGCTAATTTTCGAGTACAACTGAAGAGTTAGAGTTGCAAGCCTCAGACATGGAAGACATGCAGACCAGATATCACGACAATGAAAACTGCTAAAAAGATGTAATATTGAATAAAAATAAAAAAGAATAGCTAAAAAATCATTCATTTCTTGGCATACCCAAACATAAAGAGGATGGCTTCGGAGCTCTGGTTTAAGAATTGATTAAAAATTGCATTATACTAGGCTGCTCAGTAGATCTAGCTATAATGCAAGCCTATTGTGTTTCAACTCAACCTCTATCCAGTTAAAGCAAACACTACAAGGTCATTTAAAATCATTAATGAATTTGATCTAAACATATTTTCTGACATGGCATTTGAATCAGCAAAAAGACAAAAAAATAAAATGTGATCATACAGTTTCAGACAGCTAATGCTCAGGTACCTCTTATGTCACAGGCAAAACTTAAAAAGCTTTATAAAGACAAAATGCAGATATTTACTGATGTTAATGCTGCATGACAGTTTCTGAAAGATATATATTTGCGAATGGTCATGTGTTAATGAATTGATCGGATGGCTATCTGAGGGGGTCTGTCACTCAATGAGTTGTTAAGAAGCTACAAGTGAAATAACATGGCACCAGTAAAAGACAAAATGTTAAGCTTTAGGTGAGCAGGGGCTAAGATGACAAGCAGAGTGGGACACGTGCCCTAAGGTAACTATAACTGGCGCCTGCACACAGCACAGTCTTGTCATCAATGATGTTATTTCAGATGTTGCAGTGCTGTTATCAGTGATGTCATTTATCATGTCATGAGTGATGAAATGTATAGGGTAATTAGCAGTGCATGGGTTACATGAGTTACAGTTACTTGACATAACTATAACTGGTGTATTTCAGTGGTATTGTTTGTTTAAAATGGTGTTTTAACGGACATTTTCACCTAACTATAATCTTTTTTTTTAAAGTAAAGCAAGATATAATTACAATTCCTAACTATGATGTCACTTTAACCTTTGTGTTTTTCAGAGAATTTCTAGGTTTTTTAAAACATAAAATACCAACCCCAACCTGCGCATGCCCATCATCCATGCAGGGCCTGCTAACACCCAACCACAAGGGGATGAGGGGGAGGCTTAGGGCCCCATGGCCCCACCAGCTGCCCTGTCAGCACCCATCCTTGGTGTCAGCAGGAGCTGGAAAATATTTATTTACTTATTATTACATTTTCGGAGGGGACAAACTGTTCCCTATCCATGCCTGCACAGGACCCTTTGACCCAATTCCCCAGGGCTGTATTGTTTGCTTAGGGAGAGAGAACGCACTGGTAGTGGGTTCCAATACGGAAACTCCAGAGATATAGGGAAAAGAGTCAAATCCTTTCATGTAAAGCTGAGAAACTCCATCCACAACTGCCTGTGTCATTCACCCTCCAAAGTCCTAAACAAGCAAATCATAACATTCCACATAATATTACATTACATTCTGAGCTAACCACTACTATAGCAGGGGAAGAAGGGACAAACCAATGCAAATATTAAGTCAATACCACATATCTCCCTCCCTTAATCCCCCACACACTTTAACCCCTAAAAAGAAAGGAGACTTGAAATATTGACAAACAATATCGGATTTACCTTGGCTGCCACCCTTCGTCGGACCGACAAGCAGATTGAACGACCCCTCATCAAATGGGCGTATCTGTGATAATCCCCACCCGTGTACCCCGTCCGTAGCTGCAAGAAACTGTCCTGCATAGGTCTTCACTCCTCTTACCGCCTCGTTTGACGGCCTGCTATCCGCTGGTTTTGGGATTGTCTTACCTGCAACTCCGTGTGGGTCTTTCTACCCTTGACGCCCCCCGCTACTACTGTTTAGTACCTACCCTCATATTTTGGACCTTCATGCTCTGGACCGCATCCTGGATAAGCACACATTTACTCCATCTCTATACCGGGCTATCCGATTTGTGCTTTTATGTACACCCCTCCACTTCTGTATATCCTCAGAAGACCTAAATAGTGAGCAGCTTACCTGATACTAAGGCTTCTTCTGTGTTGTCCCACACGCCTTTCATCTTCGTTGCCCTGATGAAGGTGTAGTTCACACCGAAACGTGCGTTGGCCTCTGCTACCTCGTGCTCTCTGAGCGAATTCATTTATCCCCATCTATCGGAAATGCACGAGTTTACCTGAAGTGTTACCTCCTTCCCTTTTGTTGAAACCCTATATCGCTGAGGCGATTTTTAAACCGTATTGACAAACTATATGTATATTGTTTGTATTTGTATTGCATTTGGTCTATATATGAATATGTCGTCTGAATGAGTGCATGTTTGTTTGTCTTTACGTGTGGGACCTTTATGCATATACCAAATATTTTGTATGTCACATGACCTAACCTTTATATCAAAATCATCATTTGTTGAATATTGTGATTGAAATAAAAAATTGTTCTCTTTTTATCTCTCTGATTCCCCTATTATTCTGAGTCTAATTCTGCCCCTGGTCTTTTCTCATTAATGTGACCCAATCCTGGGCCCAATGACATAAGACGTAGTGTAGACAGTGGGTCTCATTTCTTTTGCCGTAGACCTCCTTGTTCCCTACCTCCCCTGTCTACCCATCCCACTCTAGGGACCCCCCTTTGTCTGAATATGATGTCACTTTAACCTTTGTGTTTTTCAGAGAATTTCTAGGTTTTTTAAAACATAAAATACCAACCCCAACCTGCGCATGCCCATCATCCATGCAGGGCCTGCTAACACCCAACCACAAGGGGATGAGGGGGAGGCTTAGGGCCCCATGGCCCCATCAGCTGCCCTGTCAGCACCCATCCTTGGTGTCAGCAGGAGCTGGAAAATATTTATTTACTTATTATTACATTTTCGGAGGGGACAAACTGTGCCCTATCCATGCCTGCACAGGACCCTTTGACCCAATTCCCCAGGGCTGTATTGTTTGCTTAGGGAGAGAGAACGCACTGGTAGTGGGTTCCAATACGGAAACTCCAGAGATATAGGGAAAAGAGTCAAATCCTTTTATGTAAAGCTGAGAAACTCCATCCACAACTGCCTGTGTCATTCACCCTCCAAAGTCCTAAACAAGCAAATCATAACATTCCACATAATATTACATTACATTCTGAGCTAACCACTACTATAGCAGGGGAAGAAGGGACAAACCAATGCAAATATTAAGTCAATACCACATATCTCCCTCCCTTAACCCCCCACACACTTTAACCCCTAAAAAGAAAGGAGACTTGAAATATTGACAAACAATTTGTAGAACTAATTATTGATTACAAGTCTGTCGAAATTCCATATTCCTGCATCATCAAGTTTTGCTGCTCCTTTACAAACCTTTACAGCCCAAAGGAAATTTTTGAAGTTCGACCCACCACCCACCATTAGTTTTCTTTGGAAATTTGACTTTAACCATGTCATTCATCTTGATCTTCACATCTTTTACTGTTTTCCAAACATCATATTTATTCTTCCTTTCCTTTTGCATCCTCAAATTTTTGGTCCTCCCATTATTTTCTCTTCTTAATGTGGGAAATGTTCTTCAATAACTACTGACACTAGGATGACATACTTTAGTTTTTGCTTTACATATGGCCTACATCTCAAAAGGTCTTGCACCAGTCGTTGAGTGCAGGGTGACCCCATTCTGCTTTCCATCATTCGGACCCAGTTGTCCTCTCTCAACCTCTCAATCTGGATAGTTTTTTTCAATGTCCAATTAAACCTTTCAACCATCCCGTTTGTCACAGAATGATACAAGGCACAGCTCTTGTGCCCAATCCCTCTGTCAACTAAACATTTTCCCAGTTCATCAGAGGTAAACTATACCCCATTATCTTTTAGGATACAGCTGGAATTACCCTCCCTTGCAAACACTTCAGATAGAAACTTACACACAGGTGATGATGTCATGCACCACCTCTATCTCTGGCCACCTGGACAACAAGCCCATAAGTGCAAGTATATATTTTCTTGAATTTACTCTAATTTCCAATGGACCTACAATGTCTATAAGCACTTTATTCCATACATCACTCACTATCTCATGACAGGCCGTTGGAGCTATTCTAACCTTTTGCGACTTGTCAGCCAACTTGCAATCACAACATTCTCTGACCACCTGTTCAATCTGTATATCCATTCCTCACCACCAATAAATGCTTCTTAAGCACGCCTTAGTCTTACACATTCCTTGGTGACCATCAGGGGCCAAAGACATCAGTTGAACCCCTCACCCTTTGGGAAGTAACCAGTCTGTCACCACAAAACAACAAATTGCTACTGTCTGAAAGCTCATCCTCATTTTTTTCAAAACCTCCCAAGTTCCTCTTCAGTTGGATACTGTCACCCTCTCCCACAACTACAATTACCTCCTTCAATACTTCATCATTCTCCATTTCATCCAACCACACCTTCTCAGCAACACATCCACCAGTTACATCACACACTTTGTTGTCATCCTTCTTCCACCTGCAGTAATATTCTGCTCCTGTAGGAGAGTAGGATCTGCTTCACATGGGTACCCCCACTTTTTGCTGGTGTTTCACTGTTTTTTTTTACCTTAATCTGCCTGGGGCCCTGCTAATCAGGACCCCAGCCTAGCTGCTTCCTCTCTAAAATGGTTTCCAAGTACATTAGGTACATTTCTAATTGGATTCTGGAGTGCCTTATAAGCCCCTAGCATATGGTATACTATGTACCTAGGGCATAGGTACCTCAGAGGCCTACCAGGGGCTGAAGCATGTATTATGCCACCCCTGGGAAGCACTCCAAAATGACACCACAGGTCTGCTACTGCAGCCTGGGTAAGGTGGTGCTTGCACCCCTTACAGTGGTATAGGCAACCTATATCACTACCATTGCACACACATATAAAACCTATAAGTCACTCCTATGGCAGGCCTTGACAATCCTGAAGGCAGAGTGCTTGGTTTTTATGTGAGAGGGTGGCCCTGCATGAGCAGTGCCCCTCTGCAGCGTTCGGAGTACCTCATCTGATGCTGTTTGTGGTGCAGCCTGACCATATACTCTTAAGTGCATTATAACCTCGCAGTAAATGCTAACTTTGGGATGGCTGCACGGAAACATGTTGTGTTTGGTGTCAAACGCTTTGGAATACTACCCCCCCCCTCGCCAGTTCTGGTGATGGGGGTAGCATTCCACCCTTCTAGAGGGAGGGACATGTTCACACTGGTCTAGGACTTTCTACAGCCCTGGCATCACAAAATGGATGCCTCTGCCACAGACACTGGTCTAGCCTCCTGCTGCTGACCGAAAATCCGGCAGGGGAGGCCTGGGCAATAGGTTTCCTGTCCCAGGGAGGTGTAACCTCCTCCCCAGACAGGCAGATGTGTATTGGGGCTGGGCGGGAGCACTCTCTGGTGCTTTGAAGTCCTGCACTGGGGGCACACTTGGTATCCCTGTGCATAGTCCAGTTCAAACCGGTTGCAAGGGCTACCTGCCTCTGCTCTGGTGCGAAACTGGACAAAGGAAATGGGTGTAACCACCCCTCTTTCAAAACCCTCCCATAGGTGGATCCCTAGAGTATGTCCACCCCCCAAACTTTGTATAAGTATGGGAACCCAGTCCTTGCGACTTTAGATTACCCTGGACGAAACTCTGCAATATATATCCTGGACCTTCGACGTTCTACTTAGCTTAGAAGACTGAAGATATCTCCCTTGGGGTCAAGGAGTGACTCCCCTGCTTGGCAGGCACCAAAGAAGCAACTGACCAGTCTGCATTGCTGAAGCTCCCGCCGGACGCCGAAGTCTTTGCATCACCTGAGGTGGATTTATAGATGTTCCTGAGGTTACCCTGAGTCCACAGCAAAGCTGAGGCCCGTGGGTGACGTGGAACCGTGACCCCTGGACACCGTGATCTTTTGCAGCACCATCATCTTCCTGGTCTTCTTCGAAGTTGTGCTTTGAGCTCCGAGTAGCCCCAGCCTTGATCATATTCTGCACTGAAGATTTCTGGCCTCCACTCCACGAGTGACCCATGGGCCAGTTCCACTGCGACCGCTTGAGGCTCCTTTGCAATCGCTAGCCCATTGGCTAGTAGGTCCCCCCGAAGGAAACTCATCTACTGATTGAGCTTTCCTGGTTGCTCCAGACGTACCCCAACTTACCCTTGCTGGGTGAGTTTCCCAGACCTTGCTAGTTTGCACCACCATCCTTTCTCTGATTCCAATAAACTTGCCGTTGCCAAGGCTTGTTGGGTCCAATCTGGTCGCCGACACCGCAGCACTCGACAGACTTTGTGGGACAGCTGGAATCCAGCTCCTGGTTATCATCGGCACCTCCTGGACCTCGTGGCTGAAGAGTCAAGACACCCACCAACTCACCTGAAGCAACCGACATCTGTGGGCATTGGTCAATCGTGCCCTTGGTCACTGGTAAATGACCAAGACTCTGTCCCCTCTGCTTTCAGGTTCCTTCCATCCTAGATCCAGGCTTGGATCACTTCGGACACTTCTCCTCTTCACAGCAGCAGCACTTCTTCGCCAGCTTCAACTGAAATCGACGATGTGACCCGACAACAAAAGACACCTATGCACCCGGCTTCCCTGGGTGAGGTAACACGAGTACTCTGGTGCTCGCATGGGTGCTAGCCCTAGAACTTCCTAAGTCCAAAAGGGTTTGGTCCTGACTCATTTCTAAGTGTCCCTAATCTTTAAATTTCCAACCGCGACATTGCCATAAGAACTAACGGGAACCCGCGGCTGTGTTCACACACTGCACACGGCCCCCGTGGGTCCCCTGTGTCACTAAATTGGGTGTTTCCTTGGTGTCCCAGCGATTCTACAGGCTCTAGGCCTTGTGTCTAGTTCAGTCGTGGTTCTTATACAACTTTATTGGTATATGGTTTGGTACACCCCTAGGGCCCAAACGTGTATTTGTGCTATTACTGTTGATTGCTAACTTGTAAATTAAGTACTTCAAACTCCAGTCTCATAAAGAGACTAGAGGGGTGTTTTTTGTCTTAAATACATATATTTTAAATACATACCCGGTGTGGTTGTCCTTTCATTTGGTCATTCAAGAGATTATAGACTGGTAAAACAAGCTGCTTTACATTCCTTAAAGATTTAGCCTGAAGGCTGCTCTCCATAGCTACCACTAGGATAGCTTTCAATAAAGGTTGTCTTTAACCTATTCACCATAAGGGGTTGTTTGGACTGATACAAGGTGCCCACTAGAATTAGTGGACAGCATATATCAGGCCAACTTCTCACAGCTCCCTCATCATAAGTGTCCGTTGTAAGTCTAGAAAGGCAGTCCACAGCATTATTTCCCACTCCTAGAACATATAACAGAGAGAAACTGTAGTCCTGGAGTGCCAAAAGCCATTTTGTGATCCTAGAAGAAGTACCATCCAAACTTCTCCTCCCAAAAACCTCTTCAAATTTGGGGAAGCAAACACTATTGTCAATTCCCGAACTTTCTTGCTTCTGCTCCAAACTGCTCCAAGTGCTTACAAACTGGCATCAGTAACCAGACATCATGGTGAGCCAAGAACAAAATGTTTCAATTGTAATGTTGATGTCAATCAACTCCTTTTGACACTCTTCCCCCCACTCAAATTGCACTCCCTTCTTGAGCAGTTCGCGGACGGCATAGGTTTGGTAAGAAACATTTGACACAAATCTGCTGTAGAACTTAGCCATCGCCAAGAAAGCTTCCAGATCCTCTTTCTTTTACTGGGATTTCAATGCCAAAATGGCCTTTACTAAATCATCCTTCTATAGATATTGTGTGTCCAAGATAAGCTATCTCTAACACACAAAAGTTGCATTTGTTACCTCTCAATGTGATATCCTTAGATTTAAAAATACTCAGAACCTCCCTGATTTTGTCCAAATGAGTTTTCAAATCTTCACTGTGTATTAAAACATCATTGTGGAAGAATTTACTGCAGTGACCTTGCCCTGCAAGTCACTCATCAACCTTTGAAACACAGATGGGGTTGAGCAAAGACCAAATGGCATTCTGTTGAAGTGAAACACCATAAAGGACGTTATAAAAGCAGCAATATCTTTGGAAACTTCACTCAGCCAAATCTGATGATAAGCTGAGATAAGGTCTAACGTTGAGAAACTTAGCACCACCCAACACACTCACAATTTCCATTATGTTTGGAAGCAGAAATCTGTCCTCCACGCCTTCTTTATTTAAATGCTCTGCAGATAACATGATCGCTCCAGAGCCTTTTGTCGCAATCACAATGAGTGCAACCCATTCAGAGGTTTCAAATATCTCAGTTATACTATCTGCACACAAACACTCTTACTCCATTCTCACAGCATTCTGTAGTTCAAGGGAATGTTCCTGACATTACAGATCACTGGTGTGGTGCCTTCTTTCAGGCGAATATGATGAACATACCTTTTAACGCAACCCATTTTATCAGAAAACACCTCATGAACTTCTTGAATAAAATCGTTAATATGAACATCAGATGCTTGAGATAGTACGAATCTGATGTTAAGCTTTATGACTTGGATCTGGGGCACAGCATTAGGAGCAAGCTATATCCCTAACAGCTTCTAATGTGGCCAACTCAAAACTGGCTCCCCCTTTCACAGGAACATAAATCTTACCCTGAGTCACATTGCCCCTAATATTGAATTTGTGCATCAACTCCATGGTTTTACCACCGTAACCTAGTTTGACTTTCTTTTGAAAACTCTTTGCAAAATCAACATCTGAAATTAGTGATAACTTTGCTTCAGAATCCATCATCATGTTGACTTCTGAGCCATTAAGTGAAACCTGTTCAGATGGATGTTAACAAATTATTCCAGTTACACAGTTAACATCGTTAATCACTTGCATACATCTGATATTTCTGATCTTATCTTACTTTATCTAATTGATTTTGTTCTTTGCACCATTGGATTTACAATATTTTGCAAAGTGCCCCTTTTTACCACACTGTTTACAAATACCATTTATTGCTGAGCAATCTTTACAATGAGCAAAGTAAATAGTACTGCCACACCTGAAACATAAATTATTCCTTTTGCTATTGAGGAAGTTGGTTTGTTTTGGGTGGACCTTACTGTCTGTAGAAGTGTTACAGAATCCTTATGTCTTTGAAACTGGTGCTTACATAATGAGAAGTGTTCAACACGCTTAGCAATAAACAAAACTTTGTTAAGACTGGAATTGATTTTGACCCAGAGCTCCTCGCGGGTTTTGTCAGAGTTGGAGTCCAACATAAATTGATCTTTTATCCTCTCTTCTGCATTTTCTCCAAACTCACATTAGGAGGCTAACTTTCACAAAGCAGTAACAAAATGTTCCGCTGTTTCATTTTCCCCTTGTTTCGTCTTGCCAAAATAATACCATTGTAAAATGATGGATACCCTGGGTATAAAATGATCATCTAGATGTTCTATAGTTTTTTCAAACTCATTAAGGGATTGGGAAGCATCTCCATACCCATCTACTTCTGGCAAATTTTCAAATATATCCTGACTCTCAGCCCCAAAGCAATGCATAAACATTGAAGTCTTTTTTTCAGGTGAGAGATTTGCTCCACATACCCTTAAATTATTTATAAATATTTTTTTTCATTTGGTTCATGAAATTAGCTGTTCACCAGGAGTGGGAAGAAAAAATGGAGGTGGGGTAACATTCTGCATTTTGGGAAAGTAAGTGGAGAGGAAGAAAAGGAAAAAGAAGTTGAAAAAGAACAAAGAAGGAACTAAAGAAGAATCAGTAACAAGAAAACAGGGAATAAGAAGAGGGAATACAAGGAAAAAAACAATGGAATACAATGTTTTTTTACTTATTAGAAGAAATGAAAAATTAGTTATACTCAAGTATAAAACTTTGATACTCGATGAAGTGCCCGATAATCTCCATTCCTGAACGAAAAATACTTTAAGCGGCATAGTAAAAGCTCATCAATGTCTTTGTTTGCAGAAGGGTGGGGGCTTGGTAAAAGCCGGAAAAGAGTTCAAAAGTTGAGTTGCTGAAGAAGATCCATGAAGAAACGGTTTATCTTATTCTTGCTTTAAAAGTAGAAGAAGTGTGTCTGAGTTGGTGAGTAAACAATATACAGTGATGTGAAACAACAGCCCAGTGAGGCAATTACATGTCTTCAAAGACAGTGTGGTCGTGAGGAAGGCCCTCAGGAAATGAAACAGGTTTGAGGCAGCCATGCGGCTTCAAAGTAGTTAGTGTGGTCATGTGCAAGGTGCTAGAACATATCCAATCAAGCTTGAGGCGGCATAGCTTTTCAACTGTAATAGGCATTTTCTCGTAAATAAAAGTTTAAGAAAATCAGATGCTGACTCACGCAAGAGGTGAAATTGGGTTTGGAGGGAGAGTGACAGTTCAGCTGAACATCTGACAGAAAGCATCCAAAACTTCCCCAGCTCCAAGTGCAAAAGAGCCCGGGAGGGAGGAGGCACACGTTAGTCTTTGAGTGAATTGCTTGTCAAGGATAAAGGGGTTAGGTGAGCTTTAAATCATTCAACCAGCACAGTACCGTATTTATTAAGAGAAAATACATTAGGTGGTGATAAACCTTTGAGAGGTAGCCACAAACTGAAGATGCATTAACATATGTTGAGGTTTCTCAATCAGTAGACTCCAAAGTTTGGGTTTAGACTTCCGATTGTCACCAAATGTGGTAGTAGGTTCCAATACACAAACTCTAGAGATATAAGGAAAAGAGTAAAATCCTTTATGTTAAAGCTGAGAAACTCTTTCTTGGAAGTCACGGGCCACCTGAGTAGGCATCACAAACTACCCAGGGTACCCAGACCACATGTTAAAAACCCCTGTTCTAGATCGCACTTTGGAACCTGATACTGACAACAAAATGACAAAAAATTGCCTTTATATGAGGTAATGATTTATTTTTGGAGTATTCTTTTTAAACATGGGAACATATTCAAACTAGCTGGTTAAAAATTAAACTGTGGTAATGTCTAACATTTCACAAAATCAAATCTTTTTTAATAATCACTTATATACTTAGCAACCTATCAGCTGGACATAACAGCAGCCATATCTAAAGAAGGTATTCAGGAGATTGGATGCTGATATAAAAATGTAAAAAAACTTCAAATGAGAGATAGCTATCTGACCAATTCATGAATGGTGAAGAGGAGGTCAGCGTTAAGATTTCTCATAAAATGTGGATAGAAATCTTGCAGTTTTCCCGGAATTTTTTTCATGGAGCAAATTTTAGGCTACTGGATCTTTTCACTAAAAGGAAGCTTTGTTACACAACAAAGGGGCATATTCTCAAGGCTATATCTCCGTGTTAGCAGCACTTTTCTGCCGCTGAAGCGGCGATATTTTTATCGACGTTTTCACAAGCTGTCAGTAACAGCCGTTAGTGACAGCTTTCTGGTGATAGCGGCAGCTAATAACATCACCAATGATGTTAGCGTCAACTAATGCTAATCATATGCAATGTAGGCGAGCCCGTGTTAAAACGCATGCTAAACCCACTTTGTGATATTCTCAACAATCGGCCGAACCGGCGTTGCTATAAAAAAACACACTCTAAGGCCCGTTAGCTGCTGGAACTTAAGACCAGAAAAAAGGAGGTCTTAAAAATTGTGATAAGTAGCAGTATATAAGGCAGACTAGTCCAGAGCCTCATCCGAAGACCCACTGATTCCATGGAGCTACTAATCATGCAGCTTGGAGCACCAAGAAGGCCACAACAACCAACACCACTGCCACCTTCCCCAGGACCACCACCGAGGCTACGCCGAATAAGACAGTGGGTCCATCGTCGATGCCTCAGCCTTACAGACTTAAAGCCAGAGGATGTCATTGCCCACTACAGGCTCAAAAGGACATCCATCCTCCGCATCCTGACCCAGATAGCCCACAGGCCACAGGCTGACAGCGCCAACACAGCGGATAACCAACATCCCTCCGCAAACAAAGCTGCTGGCTGTGCTGAACCTGTTAGCCTCTGGTACCTTCCAATCAACAATTGCCCAAGACGGAGGGGTCTCACAGCCAGCCCTATCAAAGTTCCTCACAACTGTCTTGGATGCCATCATCAGCCTGATACCCCAGCACCTTCACTTCCCCAACACTGCGCAGGAACAGCTGGAGACCAAGCAAGGGTTTTACGCCATACCTGGTTTCCAGCATGTGTTAGGGGAAATTGACTGCACACATGTCCTACTTGTGCCTCCTGCCGACACTGCACACATATACCGCAACAGAAAGCACACACATTCCATCAATGGGCAGGCAATAGTGAACAACCGAGGCCCGTTCACCAATGTCGTAGACAAGTTTCCAGGCAGTGTGCATGATTCCTACATCTTCCGTAAGTCCATCATCAACCAGCGCTTTCAGGGTGGCACATATGGAAATGCACTCCTTGTTGGTAAGTAGTGACTGAACACACCACACACCTCAACTCCACAATCTTAGAATTCACAACTGTGAGAATGCACATGTTCTAAACTCACATACAACATGCCAATCAACATGCCCACCTACCAGACATGACAACACAAGTAACTGTGGTAACTGGGGCCAGCCATGTAGACAAACCATCCCCAATGGCATAGCCCCTCTGCCACACAATTGCAAATGTGGGGAGAGGTGGGAACCAAGTATGTGCGATGGAGGTACTCGACCTACAAAGAAAGAATATACACAAGTCCGACTGTGGCGGTGGTGTGCTGGACAGTCTTGAGTGTGCAGAGCACAGACATGTCCGTGCGGGCATATAGTGCGTTTCCGTTGTCCAGCCTGATGGCAATGACAGCGTTGGTGTCTGTCCTACCTGACGGGGGTGGGAACCATGTGAAGGTAGCATGGAGGATGCAGAGGCTGTGGAAACAGCTGCAGGCCCCTGCGTCGACCTGTTTGTACATGGAGAGGGAGGAGTCGGGTACAATGCCTAGGTACCTAGAATTGTTGTGCGGGGGCTGCTGATGGCAGTGGCTCACCAGATCTTTCCACATGCTGATGGGGTGGTCATGAGGATGAGGACTAATATCTCCTCTTTGTAGAACACCCCCCAGTTGTTGAACATCCATGTTGCAACTTGCTGCAATCCTCCCTGGAACCCCAGTCTGGTGTGTGTTGGTGCCTTGTTGAGGGACAGTATGGGCCAGGTGTCCTTTTAGGTGGTGATGTCCAATGGTTCCCTTCATGGAGCTCCAGCCCTACTCCAGGCGTCTGCAGATGCATCTGTCATCTTGGATGTTGTTAGTGACCGAGGTGGCATTCATTGCACGCTGTATTTTGGAGTTGCATATTGGGGCAAGTGTGTACTCGCAGTTGGAGATACATGTGTGGAAATTCCGGCCAGTGCTGTTGGCATTGCGTGCAGCAGTGTGTGTTGGAGATGATGGTGGAGTGTAGCAGATCCCTGGTGACTCTGCTCTAGTAACTCTGTGCGGCACCGGCTGTGGGTTTGGGTGTCATGGGGTTTCACGACGAGAAAGTGTACGCTGTGCTGGTCACACCATGGGCGTTGAGTGGTGTTGATGAAGTGGACGCAGTTTCCACATGTGAAGATGGGGGTAAAAGGTGTGCCCTGCCTTGTGGCTCAGTGTTGAGAAGAGTTGGCTCAGTTCGATGTTAGCAAGCATCTGCCAGAAGGTAATAGATTTTGAGTTCTTGTGGTATGTGAGGAGGAGGCTCCGATAATGGATGAGTACGTAGTCCATGGAGTAGATGAGGTGGCATGTGATGATGTTGATGGTGATTGCGAAGCATTCCCGCCCTCTGTGGGCCCTGCAGGTGAGGGTGGCAGTGACTGTTGCTTTGTGGACGGTCTGGATCAGAGACTGCAGGTGTTGGGCTGTGGGGAAGGTCTAGTGGAAACGGCAGCAGCTGAACAGAACGTGAGCTGCGTGGGGTGTGGCCCATTGGCATCTAAACGTTCTCCTGGTGTTGACTGTGATATGTGCAGATGAGTGGCAGCGCTAGATGTTAGGAGAGCCAGGGACCCTGCCAGTGTAGGTGTGAGGCTTGCGGACATGTGCAGGAAGGCCTGACATTGGTGCGCTGTTGGGGTGGTAGTGATGCAACCGCGAAGCGGATACAAGTACATAGGCTCGGGAGGGATGAGCAGCTGTGAGGCAATGCAATTCACATTGATGCTGGTCATTTTGTCAGAAGCTACATATGGTAAACATTAATCCCAAAGTAGCACCAATCACACATCCAAAAACTATTAACACTGTCCACACCGCATGCCTATCTACTAATGGACACATATCTCCATTACATGCTACAGGTGATCAACGATATGCACTAACCCCGTGGATGATGACACCCCTCCAAGCCACCAACACCCAGACCCAGAGGCAGTATAATTTGTCTCTTGTATGCACCAGGGGCATTGTGGAGCGCACATTTGGCGTGCTAAATTCATGTTTCCGGTGCCTTGACATCACAGGTGGAAGACTGTTGTACATCCCACAAATAGTGTGGGATTATCACAGCATGTTGTGTATTGCACAATATATGTGTACGCATCAATGCCCCATATATCATATATCAGTTCAAAATGACCCCAAGCACAGCATATATAAACAAAAAACACTACACACATACCCTGTGTGCATGTTTCTCCTCCGCATTAGTACATCACTCTGAGAAGTGTAAATGTAACATTAAGTGGTAACAATATCGCAATTATAAACTGATGGTGGATATGTCACCTCTGAACAGAGATGCTGTTTAGGGTGACATTTGTTCTAAACTAGACATGTTAGGGTGTCAAATGTGGTACGAAATTCTACTGTTCAGCGTGTCATATGTGGATTAAAATCACATATAGGGTGTCAATAGTGGTAAGCTATGAATATCAGGGTGTCATTTTGGGACAAATATGAAATTGTGGGTGTCATATTGGGTGAATTATGAAATTTAGGGTGTCATTTGTGGTCAATTACGAAATTAAGGGTGTCATTTGTGGCCATATATCAAATTTAGGGTGTCATTTGGGGTCAATTATGAAATTAAGGGTGTCATTTGGGGTCAAAATAAAGCTTTTCACGGTGTTCTTTGGGGCATCTATGACTGTTCATCTGGGTAAGAACGTGCACTTAGCGTACAAAACTGCCCGCATTTCGGAAAATACGATGTATTTTTCATACTAGCGATGGAAAATACATCTCTAAGCACATTGAACTATACAAAATGTTACCCCAAAGTCCTTTTGCGTGCAGATTTTCATCGCTATGTCAAAAAACGGGCCGCAAACACACAGGAAGTGATGTCTGCATGCTTCTTGTTTACTGAAAGAGTGCTGCGAACTTTCCTTTTCTCTTTTGAGCACATTGCTGGTGATTGTGGAGAGTGCTGGAGGTGTTTGGTGGTGTGTGCTGCAGATTGGTGTTTTTGAGAGTGTTGCTGTGTCCTGTGTCCTATCGATAGTGTCCCTATGTGCTGTAATTGTTTTTACGTGATTTATTGTCTCTTGTCCTCAATCTTGTCGGGTGTTTGTCTTGGGGTAGTTAACTTACTTTATAGTTGTTGGGTCTGTTATTTTGGGTTTTGATTTGTGGCAGTGGGTTTAGGTGTGTGCAGGGAGATGGTGGGTGTGGGCAGGGAGGGCAGGATGTCCGACGGGGTATTGGGGGGCTTCTTCTGGTTGATAGATTTTTACCTGCACCGGATGGTGGAGATGGGAGGCCGTATCATCTCAGGGTGTGACGTCAAGGTGCGGAAGGTCAGGTGGGAGTGTGTGCGGGTTCAGATGATGCGTGTCTTTGGGGTAGACCGGACAGTGCGCCAATGGAAGCACTGCTGGGAGGATTGCCTGGCCTGTGAGGGTGACCTGCTGGACCACCTGGGAGTCATCGTTGGCCTACAGTGTGGTAAGTTTAAACTCCAAATTTAATTATGAACACTGTAATGTAAAGTGACACACTGGTGTCCAAGTGCAAAAATGGGGCAGAGTGAGGCGGGAGACGTCATGCATTCACACCTAATGTTGGCACATCAGAAACACAACGTTGCATCATATTGACAAGCATAGGGTGCAGGTTGGTGTTATCCACTGTGCTGGCGCAACACTTAGCACTGTAGTGCCAAGGCTGGCACCATTGTGCAATACTGAGTGCCGGACAAAGATTGTCTGTGCACAGGAAGGGTGACTGTACATGAACAATCCAGGACCTTGTTTCTAGGACCTGCGTGCTGCACTAAAGAAAGTGTACAAAAGCTGTGCACATTAATATTTTAAGAATATTTTTATGTTTGCTATGCTTACGTTGTACATAGGGTTCCATGTGACAATCATTGAAACATGTAGAATAGCTCATAGGTAATAGGACATCCCCAGAGTGTCCTACAGCACCAACATCTGTGAAAGAGTCTTGTGCGATCGGCAGCGATGGAATCGTACACAGAGCATGTATAACATCATGTTGCGTGTTGAAATGGGGCCTTGTGAATGTGTCACACAACTAGAATGCGCAAGTTTGATAGCATTGTCATCTTGTCTGGCCGGAATCAACATTCACATGTCTTGTGTGAATGACAGGCAAAGTAGACCCAATCAGTTAGAAAACATGTTACTCAACAGTACAGTTATGGAGCATTGTCTGTAATGATGATGATATGTATGATAAATATGACACGTGTAATTTCATGCCTGATACCAACACATATTGGGTTTTATGTCTCACAGCTGGACGAACTCTCATCACGCAGGGGGATATCGACAAGTTCCAGGACCCACTCACCACTGGTGAGTTCGGACATAATATATTGGCATAGTGCGGTGTCATGAAAGGCTGGCTAAAACAAGTGAGGGCGTAGTATGTAGTATGGGTGTGTAACATATGTACCTTGCCTACAGTGTGATGATGTTTTGCTGAAGTCATAAGTGTTTATGAATCAGTAGGTTAAGGTTGAGCTGTTCATTTTTCTTCCAGTTGTAACTTTGCACATCCCCAGTCAGTGATACACATGTAAATTAGGTCTATGGGTTCTGTCACTACAGCACATGCATGTGGATAACAGAGCGCATTGATAGGATCGGAGACATGTAAGTGGTGTAGCTGATGAGTATCAGCAGACATGGAACGCGCGCTTGAGACCTGTCTGCATAACTTTTTTGCCACACTTACCTGCTGTGAGGGGAACGGCCTTTGCAGCGGGGTGACTCTGTTCTTTGCACCCCTCATGATCTTCGCCGCCGTTAGGGGAACGGCCAACGAGAACCACATCCCCCAGCATTCCCTGCTCTCGGCGCTTGCTGGTGACGATACCAGGCAGCGCCGGAACACTACTTAGGCCGCCAGGTGCCCCCGCAGCGCGGGACGCGCGCTTGAGACCTGTCTGCATAACTTTTTTGCCACACTTACCTGCCGTGAGGGGAACGGCCTTTGCAGCGGGGTGACTCTGTTCTTTGCACCCCCCATGAACTTCGTCGCCGTGAGGGGAACGGCCAACGAGAACCACATCCCCCAGCATTCCCTGCTCTCGGCGCTTGCTGGTGACGACACCTGGCAGCGCCGGAACACTACTTAGGCCGCCAGGTGCCCCCGCAGTGCGGGACGCGCGCGTGAGACCTGTCTGCATAACTTTTTTGCCAGACTTACCTGCCGTGAGGGGAACGACCTTTGCAGCGGGGTGACTCTGTTCTTTGCACCGCTCATGATCTTCGCCGCCGTGAGGGGAACGGCCAACGAGAACCACATCCCCCAGCATTCCCTGCTCTCGGCGCTTGCTGGTGACGACACCTGGCAGCGCCGGAACACTACTTAGGCCGCCAGGTGCCCCCGCAGCGTGGGACGTGCGCGGGCAGCGCCCGGGCAAAGCCCGGGCCAAGGGCGGGCCCGTCCTTGCCCATCAATGTCAGGAAGAGGCAGGGCTGGGCCCCCCCCTAACGCTGACTGCCTGCTGGAGCACATAAGGTACTGTTGATTAGCTGCTGTTGGTAGGAAGGACGCCATTTGTTGCATAGTATATCTAGCTAAACACCTAATATGGGGAAAAGAATACCAGCTGCGCCCAGGCAAAATGGTAAGCAGAAAATGCCTGTAACAACTCCCACTACCCCACTGCCTAGCTTTACAGCCATAGACAAAATGCTACAGAAGGCTATTGGTGTTGTCGCTACGGCCATCCAGAATACTGAAAGGCGTCTCTCGCTTCCACCGAGCTTGCCCCTATTTATGCATCAAGAAAACTCATTGGATTCCCTGCTTGCTACATCTTATGCGGGGCTTCCAGGCGCAGATTGCAATGAGAACTGTATAATTGTAGATACGGTACCTTCTGGACATTTTTCTACGGATAGCAGGCTCTCCTCAACCCCAACTATGCTAAGGTCAAGCATGAATAGGGGCTTTGATTCTTCTTTACCCTTAGTTAATGACCAGGCACACTTAGAGGGGATAGGACAATGCCCCGATTTTGATGTGTTAACTATAGACAGGGATAAAAGCGTCAGTATATCGATGCAAGCTAGGGGGCAGAAAGCTAAGAGGCAAAAAGCTAAGCGAAAGCAGAAACACATAGAACCAGCGCCGAATGAATACAGAGATAAGGGTGGGCACAACCATCTACAGAGGACCCCTGCCCCTGCAGAGCAAAACAAGGGTAAGGGGGAAGGTCAATCTAGTGAGATGGATTCCCAAATTATAGAAGCCAGTGCAGCGTTGGGGAATGAGGGCTTTTGGGGGAGATTGGAGACCCTGATAACCACCCTTTTAGGGCCAATTAACCAACAAGTCCTCAATATAGATAAGAGGCTAAGAACATTAGATGATCATGTGATAAAATTGGGCATAGGGCACAATTCAACAATTATACCAAATTTGGGGATAACTACTGCAGACAAACCCAAAAACATCGTGGTTAGCACTAACACAAATGCCCATACTAATGCCCCTTTGCCAATACCAAAACCGAGCACAAGTAAAAACTCATCAAATGCGGAACTTCCAGCCAAACGGGCACCCAATCCTAAAACAACTAAGGCAGATACCTCAGAAGTTATGGATCAAACCACTGCCAAAGGCAAAAGGGCACAACCTAGACAAGCTAATAATGATGCCCAAAATCCCCTAAATCCCCCACCAGCTAAGTTGGATCAAACTGCAGTAACCAATATGAGACAGATTCCGGCTCGTATTAGTTTACCCCCAGAGTGTGGAGCCTATGTGTTGGTCCTAGTTAATGTGCCTAAATTGAGGAAGGACCAACAGGAAAACTTCACAACTCTTAAAAATAGAACCCTCCATTGGTTATCTGGAAATTGTAACTTTCCTATGGAAGGGGCAGGGGAGATTATTCATACCCAAAGAGTGGGGTGGGTGGGCCCGTTGAGAAAAAAGTTTGATGGGGACTGCATAATTATAAATTTTAGGTCCCCGCAATGGGCGCAATCCACACTTGCAAAAGCCCCACTGCCCTCACCCTGGGAATATAATACTACTCTGCTCCCTCTGGGATACTTCTATAGGCACTTAATAGATTTTAATTCTAATTCCGGGACTAACCCCCCAGTATATCAATCGGACCTAAATTTCAATATCAGGAATAACTGCCGATTGTGCCACCAGGATCAAAATTCTAATTTTAGGAACGGCCCCCCATTAGGTCATCTGACCGCACCCCCAGTATACTCAATGTCACACCCATTCTTTCCCATTTTTCCCCAGCATATCCCAAGGGAGAGGCTTCACGCAGGGACTAATCAAAATTTTAACATGCCCCAGAATGAGTTGAGGTATATGTACAACATTCCAACTTATAATCGATTTGAACATGCCTTTTCAAACCTAGAAGATCAGGATTGACTGGGGAACAGAGAAAGTAATATTGAATGTGAAGAGGTAGTTAATGTCACTGGGGAACGTTCACACCTAATACAAACTAATACAACCCAGTCAATGGTAGCGCAGGACGTTACTGTCCTACCCTCAGTCATACGTGAGGATATAACAACCATATCAACTCAACTTAAGCAGAGTGCAAGGGACAAGCTCCCAGGTTCTTTTAGTCATTCTGATTTGTCAATCCTTAGCTGGAACGTTGCTGGTTTAGAATCAAGATTGTCAGACCCTCAATGGGTCCAGCTATTTGATGGCAAAGACATCATCATGTTTCAAGAGACATGGGCTGTAGGGAATCTATATATAGAGGGCTACCATTGCTTTAGTGTGACTGCATCCAAGTCTGTTTTCGGTCGTGCAGTGGGAGGACTATTTATTGGTATTAGGACATTGGCGGGTGGCACTATTAAAGATTTATCAGGAGGGAACCCGAATATTCAGGTCCTTGTATTCAAGCGAAAGACTAGGGTTTATTTAATAAATTTTTATAATAATGATTTTTACTCTGTACCCAATAAGAACTACACAGCACTCTCTAAGACTTTATGACATTTGGAAACAAATATAGAACTAGAAGAGGAGACAGGGATTTTAATCGGGGGGATTTTAATGCGAAAATTATAAAAAAGCGCTGGCCTGAGGATAATAATTACTTAGATCAAGCTGAACGAAGGGGTATTGAATTAGCCGATATGCTAAGTGAACATATTCTTAGCAATGCTATGGAAACAAGTCACACTCTAGGGTGGACTGCGTCCCCACGTTCAGAGGGAGGGACTGCGGTTCAACTATTGACTTTATTTTTATGTCCCCTTATTTAGTAGACCGTGTAATAGAATCTAAAGTGATAGAGACATCATTTGGAGATCATAACCCCCTCACAATTACCCTGCATTTAGGCCCCAGTCCGGAATATGTTAATTTAAACGGAGCAAGAGATATCACACCATCTGGCGATGGCCTGCGTTTAAAATGGAGGGGAATTGACTGCGGGGCCATACTAGAAAGTGTGAAAAATGAACATCCCAAATTAATTAATTCTTGTTTGTTTTTAGATGGGAATAGTCACAGAATAATTACGGACTTTGGCAAACTGTGTTTAGTAATAAAAACCTCTTTGTCAGTCCCACTACCAACGAAAGGGAAAGAACCAAGGTGGTTTGATTCTGCCTGTTCAATAGCAAATAGGGAGCTGCATAGGGCACTAACCACCAAGCCAAGGAGCATAGTAGAGGTACAGTCAGCTAGGAAATTTTACAAATTAAAAAGGAAAGCTGCATTACTGACAGAACAGTGGGAATCGCTGGTTGGAAGTGCTAATTTGAAGAGCAGCGGCCCCTTCTGGTCAGCCGTCAGGAAAATGCAAGACATGGGCAAACATCTATCCCCAATTAGCTGTAATATAACCAGCAGCAACTGGGAGTAACCATTTCTCCAAAATATATGCTGCTCCTTCCGAGGAAGTAACTATCTCGGCCCCTGGACAGCTGCGCGGCTTACAGATTGACCTTTGTGAGGTAGAAGTAGCCATCAGAGAGAGCCTTGGTAACAAGGCCCCAGGTCCTGATGGACTCCCTATAAACGTTATTAAGCACAGTCCGGATCTATGGGCACCAATTCTTCTTAATGTTTTTAATAGCCTGTCAACAATGCCCATACCCAAAACTTGGGCCACCAGTATTATAGTCCCAATTTTTAAAAAGGGTGACAGATCAGATCCAGTTAACTACCGTCCGATCTCGCTCCTGGATAATACCTTAAAAATTCTCGGGCGAGTTATCTATCACAGGGTGGTAGAGTGGACTGAAGATATAGATCTATTGGACCCGTGTCAGATGGGATTCAGGAGCAAGATGGGTACGGTGGAGCAATGTTTGAACCTAAATTTGATAATTGATAAGTATAACGTTGCTCGATCGTCCCCCATCTACCTTGCATTCATGGATCTTTCATCCGCTTTTTATTTAGTCAATAGATCTAAATTGTGGACCATGCTTATTAACTATGGACTGGATGAGGCCCTTGTAAATTTCCTGGCTTACCTTCATACCGATCTTAAGGCACAAGTCAGGATTGGGATGGGTGGTGAAGTATCCGGAGCCATAAAAATAGGCAGGGGGGTCAGACAGGGGTGCGTTTTAGCACCCCTGCTGTTTATTATTTATATCAATGGCCTAGCTAAAGCACTGAAACAAGTGACTAAAGACGTCCCAATTATCCAGGGGCACCCATTACCAGTTCTATTATACGCAGACGATGCGGTCCTTATGGGCCGCACCCCAAATGCCCTCCGTTTGCTTGTTGAAACCTTTGTTCAACACATGGAGGCCCTAGATCTGCGTGTAAATTTTTTAAAATCTTTTATTATGCCATGTGGGCCTGGGAAACGAAAGCTCAATACTATACATATAGGGTCAGATAAACTAGAATCTGTAACCTCATTTCCATATCTAGGGTTGGTTTTTGCTGCGAACGGCTCATGGAGTGGGCATTCTGCCCACGCCATGGGCAAGTTCTCAAAAGCCATCAATTCCATATTGAGTCTTTCACGTCCAAAGAAAATAGGCGCCACTAGAGCTATTTTAAATTTTTTTAGATTACAGTGCATTCCTGTAGCCACTTATGGGGCTGAGGTCTGGGGATCGGGGAAAAGTCCCGAAATTCAGCGTGAAAAGAGTCGTTTCTGCAGGAAGATACTGGGCGCCCCAATTTCATCCTCTGAATTTATTTGTCACAAAGAACTAAACCTCCCCTATGTTTGCGACTTTATTAGAACTAGACCAGCTCTATTCTGGATTAGGATCTGGAGGAACAACTCAGCAACTTTAACACAAGACATTATAAAGGATGTGACCACGGCTTACTAATCCCTTGGCTTGCGGGAGTTTTAAAAACATTGCGTGCCGTGGACAGAGGCGATCTTTTCTCCGACCCATCCAGAATTGAGCCTAAAGACCAGGTTGAGGTCAAACAAGCACTATATGCACTTTTTAACACAGAAAGAATGGGAAGGGAAATATTCAAACCCACCGTTGTTACATACATAGGGAATGATCTGTGTAGGCAACCACTTCCACCCTACCTTACCCTCCCCTTGTCCAATTGGGAAAGGTCCTTGGTATTTCGTCTTAGGGCAGGCTCTGTGAAATTTTTATTGGGCTTTCCCCTGGGTTATCACCATACAACACAATATAACCCATGTCCGTGCGATGGCATTAGTACACAGAACGATTTGCACTTTCTATTCTTCTGTAAATTTTACTTAAAATATATTAATTGGTTTTTAACACCTTATTTTAGAAAACAAAGACCCCTCTCCTTGGGGGAGTCTTGCTCAATGCTATTCTCCCTGGAAACAGATGAATTAATTTTTCGCACTAGCACTTTCTTGAGACTGATAACACGCGTACGTAAAACGATGGAAAACCCCTGAAAATCGATTGATGAGAGCTGTATTGGTTTTTAATAACTATGAAACTGTACTTTGATTTATTGTGAAAAGGAATTGCTCTTATTGTTGTACTTTTATGGATTTTATGAAATTCGAATAAAGGTCTTTTGAACTTGAACTTGAATGACAGGCAAAGTAGACCCAATCAGTTAGAAAACATGTTACTCAACAGAACAGTTATGGAGCATTGTCTGTAATGATGATGATATGTATGATGAATATGACACGTGTAATTTCATGCCTGATACCAACACATATTGGGTTTCATGTCTCACAGCTGGATGACCTCTCATCACGCAGGGGGATATCGACAAGTTCCAGGACCCACTCACCACTGGTGAGTTCGGACATAATATATTGGCATAGTGCGGTGTCAAGAAAGGCTGGCTAAAACAAGTGAGGGCGTAGTATGTAGTATGCGTGTGTAACATATGTACCTTGCCTACAGTGTGATGATGTTTTGTTGAAGTCATAAGTGTTTATGAATCAGTAGGTTAAGGTTGAGCTGTTCATGTTTTTTCCAGTTGTAACTTTGCACATCCCCAGTCAGTGATAGACATGTAAATTAGGTCTATGGGTTCTGTCACTACAGCACATGCATGTGTGTTAAATGGTAGCGGCAGTTTCAGTCGATAACCTTCCAAGTATTTGCCCGGCGATAATCGCCTCTCATACCACTCGATAATTTACCAATAAAAGAGGCAGGCGCCGGAGACTGGAAGGCAGGAAACAAGGTTTTATTCCGTCGGAGCAGAACACATCAGATCAGACAGCAAGGTATCGTCACGAGGTGCTCTAACTGCATCTCTGAGACCTGGTCTCTTATACACTGGTTTATTGCTTTATTACACATAGTACATTCGTGAGATTCTTTTGAAGTACGGGGGAATATCCCCTGGAGCCCCGGTTCAGATCCGATCCCACACATAGATACAGTAGAAGTTCCCACCCCACCCACAGTAGGAGATGGCTATTGCGCAGCAGGGTATTCCGTCAATTCCCGGGGGTGTGTGTGACCGGTCGGGTCTCAGGGGGTAGGGGCTTTGATCTACTGTAATCCCTTTGATGTGGGGTGTTTCCCTTACAGTAGGGGCAATAAACTGCATCCGCAGGGCTAGGTGATGGCCTGGGACCAGTTCGGTCAATGGGGCGCAGAGGAAGGGGGTTATCAAAGGAGAGGCATGACCATGTATGGGTTTGTCGGTCGGAAGTGGCTCCGTAGCAGGGTCGCGCAGAAGGAGAGGGTTTATGGCCTGTATGAGAGAGCGGGGGTGGCCAGCGCGCGGGGGGATGCTCGCAGCGCCAAGGGGACCGCGCTGACGATTGACAATGAGTGGGGAGAGAGTGGGGTGCCTAAAATGGCGGCCGTGCATTCGCTGTGCGTGACGCTGGGGAGAGGCAAGATGGCGCAGATGATGTTCAGTTTGCACGCTAAATTTCCACAGTCCTCCCTTTTAACATATCTCGCCAGCTTGCCTGGCCAATATTCACCTTTGTTAGCTTTTCAGTTATAGTATCGTCAATGTTCGTCATACATTTCTTAAAGATACAGAGTCTTTAGGGCAAGCAGGAGTAATCTGACACATTTGTACATTGTCTCATACAGTTTGATAAAGTAGACGAGGAGGAAGTACATTCAGAGTTGCAGTATAGTCGTGTACATGGCTGGTGTTGTATGAGTGTTACCATAAAAAGTTACATTTTCTTAACTTCCCAGTGAACAGTCGGAAGTGACTGATGCAACATCATGAAGACTCAAATAGGAAGATAGTTAATAAAAAGAAAGGTGGTTGGGAGAGGATTTTCAACTTAACATAGGTTCTTCTTTCCAGTGTCCTATTATAAAGAGCCATCACTGGTAAGCTCTTGTTGTTGTTCTTCTTTCGTTGGCACTGTTGAGCACCGGCGGTGGAGCTAAGGTCCAGCTCAAATCTGATGTCTCACGTGGCAGGGTGTGACCACTCACTGTTCTCTGATCACAGTCCTGTTCCTTAACACAGTTCACCACAGGAACTTTTGAGACAGGGTGCCGGCCCTTTGTTCCTCGGTAGTAGGTCAAAGTCATAGTCCAAAGGAAAGAGGAAGAGAGAGTGGGGTGGCATGGGATCGGATCAGAAATGCGGACCAAGGAGAGCAGAATCTTATCAGCACTGAGCCCATCAATCGGGCCCGATGGGCTGAGACTTCAGGCACGCTGGTCAGTGAGCAGGGGCCTCGATGTAGCCCTTCGCGCTCATCGTTCTGAATGGTGTCTCGTCTCATACCCTTGTTGCTTCGTCGCTTTCCCCTTGGTCGATGTCATAGATGCTTTATGATCCGCAGCCAGACTGTGCGTCACGTCCGACCCCTTTCTTCCGATGGCTGCAGGTTATCCTTGAATAGGTTATAAGAAACGAAAGTCTTAGAGATCTTGGCAGGGAAGACATTTACGTACTTCATTCTCTCTCCCAACCACTGAGTTGTTGCGGAAATGTTCTTATCTGCTACTACATGATTGGTGCCTATTAGCTCTGATGTTAATGTGTGTGTTACTAATCTATTAATTACTGCGGTGGTGCAGGGTTCTGTGGGTGTCCCTGCCCATCGTCGGGCCTTCTAGGTGTCTGTTTCTGCGCCTTATAATACAAGGTTTGGTAATACCCGTAAGTGTGAGGTGCTACTGTCATGCGTTCATGAGTATCCTTTCCATACAGTAGGTGACCCTTTATCGGTTTAAGACAGGGCCATCAGCTGTTTCGTTCGGGATACTCTGAGACGGCTAGTATAGGGCTGGAGTTATCTCTGGGAGAACAGGGTGCTTTAGACATTCTATTTCGGGCTAACTGGTCAGGGGTAATTCTGAGTGGTGGAGATGGTATCCTTTAAGAACAAAAAACCACTGACATATAGTCCCCGTGTTGAGGGTCAGATTGGGAGACATCAGTCGTCTTACCCGTCCTTTCCTTCTCAGCTGATTAGGCTTAACGTTCGCAGAAAGGAGAGGTAGTAACGTGGTAAAGTATGGTCGTTTTTGTTTCTGTCAATTTGTTCGAACACCACCGTGTTCAGGCCAATTATACACTTACCAAAGAGGTGTATGTCGTTAATTTATTTAAGAAGAAAAAGAGGGCAAGAGAGAGTCTTTTGCGAGGGAGGGGGAGGGAGAGAGAGAGAGAGAGAGGGAGAGAGAGAGAGAGAGAGAGAGAGAGAGAGAGAGAGAGAGAGAGAGAGAGAGAGAGAGAGAGAGAGAGATAATAGGCCACTTGGTGCACACACAACATGGAGTAGCATGGGTCTGTTCCATGTAAGAAAACACAAGCGGGGAAAATACATAAATTCGGTGATCACGTACGCACAAATGTTGGATAGGGTGTGACAGTACATGCATCAAGACGGGGACTCAGGGCTGCGTTGAGCACGGGGACCTTCTCCTTTCCTGTCCTCCATTTCTATGCAATGCTGCGTACCTTTAGTATTTGGTAGTTCATCTTATGGGTTGTCTGACCCTTTATTCTCCTCCCTTTGATCGGTGGACGAGTACTTCAATCATACAATGACGCTCTCTTCAAGTGACCCAAACATGAAATGCATACACATTCATATCGTATAGTCGTAGTACACACGCACAATCATGTCATACAGTTTTCCATGTTCCCAATGATGATCTGTAATTTTTCGCACTATCTCGCAACATTTGTCTATGTTTTCCCTGATATTGAACTTGGTGCGGTCCATGTCCACTCCACTCTTCAGTCGGAACTTCGTCGTGACCTATAGAGGGGAAATAAGAGGGGAGGGGAGGTGCAGTATTCAAAATACCCCAGCGCGCGCAGACACGAAAGGTTCTACCTACCATGTACCAGGCTAGCCGCAGGGGTGGGTAATACCACGGACCTATTATTCTTTAGTTCGATGCAAAGATGCTCTAGTTCATTCATCTCCTAAATTCGGGTTCCCTGGTCGTGCATGTAGTTCTCAATTGGTCGTGTATTATGGTGCAGGATACCATACCTTTGCGTGCGACATATACCTTAAGTCATAGCTCATTATTGATTTGACAATTCTCGGAAAAAGGGCAGGCGTGATTGGTACAAATTTCGTTAAACAAAAAGATTTTTAGGCAAATTGTGTCTGTATTATCTGTATGCCTTCGCTTAGGAGTAACAATCATTTATTGAAAAGAAAAACCTTCAACAACCTAGATGATTAGTCATGACACTGATTTCGTAATTCCTTGTTAAGAAGCCCTTTATTTAAAACAATGTCAGTATGGAAAGACGGGCCTACAGCCGCCATAGACCGGCCACGGTGTGAGAGGCGTCGAGCAACATGAGCAACACTGGATTAACATGAAAAAATCGGTTCCCCCCTTTCCCCCACCATCATGTGTGAAAGCATCGCATACATATATATATATCTCTTTTTAACACAAATGTCACGTGACTGGAACGCCACAAGGAGTTGTAGGCCACTCCTACATCAGCGCCATCTTGGGGTGGGGTCGGGCCAGTGCACAGTCTAAGTCTTTCCATGAATTAGCTGCCGAACCAGAATTCCTTTCGGTAGTTCGAGAACTTTCGTTAGCGTCAACTTTGCGTCAGCATGGCGTCACTGCAACCTTGTAGCAATGCTATGGTTCGTTCTTAGGGCGGGGCAGCAGGCGGGTTCTTCCGCCGACACTCTACTTTCTCACTGCACCAAGCGGAGGCAAGGTGGCTGCCGCCCGGGGGGGGGCAAAAAGAGCAATGGCGGTGGTTTTGTCCTTACCGGAAGTCCGCAGGAGTCGAATGTCAAATGACTCCAACCAATTCTGCAAGGCTGAGGGGAGCGTTCTGTCAAGAGTGGGGCCCATGCCCTAGCAAACAAGCTTTCGAGTCCAGAATTGTCTCACGGTGGGCCAGGCCTGGAACCGGAGGGGTCAGCCGCCGGAGTTCAATGGCAGCAGTAGCAGCAGCTCTTCGGTACGGCTATCGGAGAGGGGCCAACAGCAGCTACAGCGGCAGTTCAGATGGTATTGCCACCGGAGTGGCATCAGTTGCAGCGACAACAGCAGTCCGGAGGACATCATCATCGGAGTGGGCCCCTACTTACTTGGCTGCGGGGGCCCACTCCCCGCGTCGGGTGCTAGCGGCAGTCCTGGTGAACCCTGTCCTTGGGTGGTTGCCTGGTGGCCGCGTGCAGGGGTGCCGGCTCAGCCGAACGGCGAATGAAGTGGCAGGGCGCAACCCAGCTGGCCGACGTATGAAAGACCGGGTTGGGGTGCCCTCGTCTGCTGGCGAGCCTCCACCTGGGGAGGTGGGGGAGGCCCGTCCGCGTCGCCTCCCCCTGCCAGGGCACCAGCCCTCATTAAAGAAAGAAGAAGCAAATGGGAAGATCCGCACGGCGTGCCAGGGTGAAATTCAGCAGGCCGATGAAAAAGATGGCAGGGTGCAGCTTAGCTGGCCGGCGAGTCAAAGACGGTTGGGTGCAGCTTAGCTGGCCAGCGAGTAAAGGGCTGTTGGGGTGCAGCTTAGCTGGCCGGCGAGTAAAAGGCTGTTGGGGTGCCTGGCAAGCCTCCACCTGGGGAGGTGGGGGAGGTCCGTCCGCGTCGCCTCCCCCCGCCAGGGCACCAGCCCTCCGGCGCTTTGTATAGCCTCCGGCCTATTCGCACAATCGGCCGCCACTGATGTCAAGGGATTCCTGCATGGCTTTTATAGCCCAAAATCAACTAAAAAGGACCGCCCAAAACAGGCCAATGTTGCAACTTCGAGGAAGGAGAGGCGAGGACGGTGTCACGTGGACGAAAATGCTTTGGGATGCAGGTCGCAGCAGACTGTCATGTAAATAGTTGTTTAAAACATGTTCTAACCTGTTCATTTTTGCCGGAATGTTGTTATACTTATAATTTATTAAAAATGTTTGACCATACTATTTTGCTGGAGCGTTGTACGTATCAGCGATCTGGTTAGCGTATTCGGCGTTGCTCGATTGCACGTGATCCTAATCAAGTGTGGTGACGTTGATGGTGGGTATCAACAAACTTCCGGTTGTGTCTATTGGGGTCCCTATTTTTGTTCAGTTCCAAAAGGACCGGGCACTGGGATTTCCAGTGTCCGAACCCTCTACAGAACGCACATTGGTTCCCATCTAAGTCTCTCCGTCCGTTGTAGGGTGTAGGTGTATGGTCTCTAGGGGGTAGCTTTCTAGGGGCGGTTGGTTGGTAGTTCTCCTTCGGGGGTTCCCTTCCTATTGTCACCCCTTGCAATTGTGCTATCATCACCCTCTCCTTTAATTCCTTTTTCTTCTTCTCTGACGCCCTATCGTTCTCGTTTTTCTGGTTTTCGTAGTATTGGGCCATCTGGAGAATTGCTGCGGGTTTGGAGGCTGCCCAACTACTCTCGCTGGTCTGTAGTTTCTGGGAAACTTCTGGCGACAGACCCTTTACATAATTCTGGACAAAGAGGTGGTGTCCGGTTGCGGTGGTCATGTCTTGGCCACTGTAGTCGGAAAACACAGTCTCGAATCGGGAGAAGTATTCAGACACGTCTTCCTGGGGTTTCTGGCGGCAAGCCGTCACTATCGACCAGTCTACCTTTCTTTCAGGGATTAGAGTCTTCAGCTTTTGTACAATCTTATCTGGGAGCTCTAGGATGGCTTTCGGGGGTTTCTGTCCTGGTTCTCGCTGTTTATCTATGGTATCGAGTTGTACCCAGGTATATCCGAACGGCTCAGCGTGGTCAACTTTCCGGATTTGTTTCCACACATCAGCCGGCAGACATAGCCCAAAGAACAAGTCGATATCTGCTAGCGTCATTATCGTTGAGCCTAAGGCTGTACCTAATTCAGTGTAGAAGGCAGTCGGGTTCTTTCTCAAGTCGGGTAGGGTCTTTCTAAAGGTCAAAATATCTTGCCGGTCCCACGGCTGGTAGACCCAGTTATATACAACCCTTCCCTTCGCATCTTGGTGGTTGATGTCGTCGTGTGTTCCCTGACCCCGTGGGGGGACCCAGTAGGGGGCAGCTTCTTTAATGGGCATCATGGCATCGGCCCTTCCTCCCTGGGGTTTAGTTGCTATGGGGGTTTCTGTTTTGGTTGTTTGTCCATGTTCTTTAAGGTGTCGGTAGACCTCGAGTGTACGAGTGAAGAGGTTCGCTACATCGCCCTCTCTTTCTTCTCCGATGTCTACCTTTCTATATAGGGCCGCTAAGCCTTCGGGACCTTTATCGTGGTACCTATCCTCATATGCATTCAGGGCGTGATAACAGAGCCGTACGACAAAGTGTCGTCTGCGGTTGTCGGCATACGATTTATACACGTCCGTTATATACTCCTCACTTTCTTTTCGCTCCACCAGCGTCCCTACTATCTTGTCAATTCCTGCTCGTTCATCTTTAGTTAATCGATTCATTCTGGTGGAATCGTTCTTTCTCATCTCATGGTCATCTAGCGTTATAGCCGACGTTGGGTTCAGTACAAGAGGCTCAGCCGGCGCGGAGGCCGTGAGGGCCGAGGCCCCTGTACTGCTTTCGTTCGTGTTCGGGGGTTGTGGGTGTTGCACTACTGGTTGGGAGGGTGCATACGGAGGGGGCATGTAAATGGTCGGGGGACCTAACAGTAATTCGTCATTCGTTTGCTGCTTGGAGGACAACACAGGGTAGAGCAAAGAAGGGGTCCTAACAGCGTACTGGCCTGAGGTTTCGGGCTCCTGTCTTAGCTTAGTTTCCCTTCTCTCCTTTATGTCTTCTTCTAACTTTTTAGCGGCAAGGTGAGCTGCCTTTCGTAATTCCTTTTCTGCTTTTACTTCTTCCCTCTTTTTCCGTTGCGTCGCTTCTTTGCGCCACATGCCAATACTGTCAAGCATAGTAGGCGTCGTCTTATTGCTACGCAGAGCTACTTCTAGCGCTTCTATCTTGCGGTCGTCGAAGGATCCCATCAGTGGCCACTGACTTTCGGGGTCCTTCTTGGTATATTTATGCCACAGCTTGCTATAAGCTACGGCGACTAGTCCATATTTAGTGAACATGTCCTTATTAGGGGTGCCTTCCAGTGGAGCCGGGTGGTTCACCTCTAATAAGCGGTCCGGGCAGAACCAACTACCAATCAGTGGGGAGAAGATAGGCATGACGGGTTTCAACGGGGACAAAAGTCAGCACTACCTATCTTTTCACTGCTTGCAAAGACTAGACAGAATATCTCTATTCCTCGTTATTTGTAAGCAGAGAATACCTCCAAAGAACCAATATCGAACAACTAGTGTTCGGACAATCAATCAATCAATCAATGGGGAGATAAAGATAGGCACGACGGGTTTCAATGGGGACAAAAGTCTGCGTTACCTACCCTTCACTATTTGCAAAGACTAGACAGAATATTCCTATTCTACGTTATTTGCAAACAGAGAATATCTCAAAAAGCACTATTCTTCAAAACAATCAATGTTCGGACAATCAATCAATGGGGAGATAAAGATAGGCACGACGGGTTTCAATGGGGACAAAAGTCTGCGTTACCTACCCTTCACTATCTGCAAAGGGAGAGAGAGAGAGTATTTCTACTCCTCCCCGTTTGTAGACAGCGAATATCTCAAAAAGAACAATCAATGAGCAATACTAGTATTCAAACAATCAATCAATTATTTCGCACTTTTGTCGTGTTTCACGACCTTACCCGGACCGCATGGACAGTTTCTCGTCTTCCGCCTCCAGCGCCCGATCGTCCTCTATTCTCCGTATTTGCCGCGGCACTCCTGATGGTTCCCAGTCAGGACCGTAGATCACTCGAGAGAGGTCTGCTCGGAACCAGTGAAGTTCGGATGATCGGCTGCCAGACGAGGGTCTATTGGGCAGGAGCTCTCCCGATCGTTGCAGTCGTTCACTCTGTCGTCGGGACCTCTCCCACTGGATCCACGTGTCGCTGATGGGCCCCACGTTGGGCGCCAATTGTTAAATGGTAGCGGCAGTTTCAGTCGATAACCTTCCAAGTATTTGCCCGGCGATAATCGCCTCTCATACCACTCGATAATTTACCAATAAAAGAGGCAGGCGCCGGAGACTGGAAGGCAGGAAACAAGGTTTTATTCCGTCGGAGCAGAACACATCAGATCAGACAGCAAGGTATCGTCACGAGGTGCTCTAACTGCATCTCTGAGACCTGGTCTCTTATACACTGGTTTATTGCTTTATTACACATAGTACATTCGTGAGATTCTTTTGAAGTACGGGGGAATATCCCCTGGAGCCCCGGTTCAGATCCGATCCCACACATAGATACAGTAGAAGTTCCCACCCCACCCACAGTAGGAGATGGCTATTGCGCAGCAGGGTATTCCGTCAATTCCCGGGGGTGTGTGTGACCGGTCGGGTCTCAGGGGGTAGGGGCTTTGATCTACTGTAATCCCTTTGATGTGGGGTGTTTCCCTTACAGTAGGGGCAATAAACTGCATCCGCAGGGCTAGGTGATGGCCTGGGACCAGTTCGGTCAATGGGGCGCAGAGGAAGGGGGTTATCAAAGGAGAGGCATGACCATGTATGGGTTTGTCGGTCGGAAGTGGCTCCGTAGCAGGGTCGCGCAGAAGGAGAGGGTTTATGGCCTGTATGAGAGAGCGGGGGTGGCCAGCGCGCGGGGGGATGCTCGCAGCGCCAAGGGGACCGCGCTGACGATTGACAATGAGTGGGGAGAGAGTGGGGTGCCTAAAATGGCGGCCGTGCATTCGCTGTGCGTGACGCTGGGGAGAGGCAAGATGGCGCAGATGATGTTCAGTTTGCACGCTAAATTTCCACATGTGGATGACAGAGCGCATTGATAGGATCGGAGACATGTAAGTGGTGTAGCTGATGAGTATCAGAAGACATGGAATGCATGTTCATCCTTGACTGAGATGACTGTACAAGTGTGCCCGATCATGCACAAGGAGGCTGTGATTTTCATGCAGGGCATGCTCAGACACAGGTCGGCAAAGTAATTTGCAGGTATGCTGCATACCAGCTTCACAGATGTAGCAGTGGGTTGTTCTTAGCCAAGCATATCAATGGCAAATTCCCCAAACACCTAGCAAAGATGGCCCAAAGAATCATATAGGCATGTTTGGCCACTGCAATGGTGTTGTCATGCTTCCTCCTTGGGGTAATTCCCTGGTCGACTCTGGCTCAGGTGAATGAGCATCTCTGTACAATTTGGTGACATTACTCTTCATGCACTACCCACGCATGCGTTAGTCCTGCATTTATTACTGTGCCATATATTTTACAATGCAGGCCTCTACAACGCTATCTGTGAGATTGCATTGCCCATTATAACACAATAACCATTATGACTCCAGGTTGACAATACAATGGGGTATGCCTTGTAACAGTTTGCGTTGTGAAGGACTGCGTAGTGAAATTTACTACGGAGTGACAATAATGGATCCAAGACATGCATGATTGACAATTCATATGAAATTATGTTTCCCCCTCTGGGCAGCAACGTGTCACCTATTGTGAAGAAGTGGTGGAGAGAGGCCCAGTGCCTCATGTACAAGTCAGTGTTCAGCCACCTGACGTGTTTCCATGTGTGCTGCATGATGCAGCACAGATGAAAGTGTGAGGTAGGGTAACCTCCTGTCCTGTGCAGGTAGGGTAACCGTCCTACACATTAACAAGCCCCCCCTGCACACAGACACCCTTGCACTCTTGTACAAGAATGCCTGTGTTTGCGCAGATTTGATGCACTACACACAGTCGCTGGGGAACACGCAGGGCTGCACATGAGCATCGTAAATATGATGCTGCACTGTGTTGCAGGAGAGGATGAGGGTGGTGCTACACACGGAGGGATAATGCCTCCCTCCTATGATTCCTTGTACATGTCACCCTCAGCCAGGGTATGTAACAGCACCATCATTTGACACTGACAGTCTCATTTGGTTGTGACAGTACATGTCCCGTGCCGTGCACTGGCATGTCAGTCTCCCCAGTATGTAGTCACTAATCCTAGATTCAACATTTTGTTTTGCAGGTCACTCTCTTTATACACGCTGGGCCCGATTCACAGAACTAACTTAAGACAAAATCCTAAACTTACTACCATTTTCGTATTTACAGAAGGCACTTACTCATTTTGGTATTCACAGAAGACACTTACTCACTTTGGTATTCGCAGAAGTTAGGAGTCCTAACTTTAGGACTCCTAAATGCCTTCTGTGAATACTGAAAGTCTTAGAATTAGGATTTTTCTCAGTTTAGGAGTCCTAAAGTTAGGTCTCCTAACTTTACTACAACTAAACTGAGAAAAATCCTAATTTTAAGGCTTTCGGTATTCACAGAAGGCATTTAGGAGTCTTAAAGTTAGGAGTCCTAACTTTACTACTACTAAATTGAGAAAAATCCTAATTTTAAGACTTTCGGTATTCACAGAAGGCATTTAGGAGTCTTAAAGTTAGGAGTCCTAACTTTACTACTACTTAACTCAGAAAAATCCTAATTTTAAGACTTTCGTTATTCACAGAAGGCATTTAGGAGTCCTAAAGTTAGGACTCCTAACTTCTGTGAATACCGAAATGAGTAAGTGCCTTCTGTGAATACCAAAATGAGTAAGTGCCTTCTGTGAATACCAAAATGGTTGTAAGTTTAGGATTTTGTCTTAAGTTAGTTCTGTGAATCGGGCCCATAGTTAGGCCAGAGTGTAGACTCCCATTTTTAAGTGATCTTGTATGCCAGATTTGAATGGAGAACATTGACATAGTCTATTTTAGAGACAACATGACGCCAGAGGAGTCTCACGCCTTTCAGGTGAGGAAGGAAAGGTACCTCCACATAACGAAGGTCTCAAAAGGGTACCGCAACATGGAACGGGGTTACCAGGAATACCGGGAAGCTGGCACTTGGAAGTCGGTGCCCAGGGTAGCAACACGTGGTAGAAGCAGTGGCACACAGGCCATTCCAGGACCCTCTGGCATCAGTGGTAGGTCCCAGCATGGACAAGAAGTATCCCATCCCACTACAACCTCACACACACACAGGGAACAATGCCACCTGCACCTGCCGATCAAGTGGTGACTTTCACTTTGCGGGACAGGAGGACTCTGATGGACAACAATGTGATGCTGACAGAGATTAGGAGGGAGATGTCCGAGCAGACCAGGCTCATGGAGGCATGAAGAAAGCCCTGAGACTACCATGATGCCTGCCCATGTAGAGCCCCATCCCCCTATTCTCCCTTTCCCCAATGTTTAATCTAGTATTTTAGGTAGTGTTAGGTAAGTATTTTAAGTGTTAGGTAGTGTAGTTTTAGTGTAGGCATAGGTAGTGTTAGATTTTAAGGCTAGTTTGAGATAATTATTATATAGTATTTGGGGATACGTTTCCTTTTCCTTCGGGTGGGGTTTGATGTCTTTGTTGTTTAAAAACGTTAAAAAAAATATACAAAAAATATATCTTTGTGTAGGTTAAGTGTGTAGTTAGTTTGTGTATAGCTTAGATATCTTTGTCCTGTCTAATGAGGTGCCTTAAGGGTGGGTGGTGGGTTGATGTATTAGATATGTTGTTGCGTGTTTAGGGTTAGTTAGGGTAGTTAGTTCAGGTACTTTTGCACTTTATTTGAGTTAGTTTAGTTTAGATTAGTAGTAGTTATGATTATTGGTAGTTTAGGAAAGATAATTTTTGTAATTGTATAATAAATGGTTACGATTTTTTAATTCTGCTTGCACTTATGTCAGGGGTGATGTGGTGGAGTGTGGCTTTTCACCTTGCATCTCATATCATCACTAGACACGCCATTGAATGTGTAAGTGTGGTCATGACATGCTACGTAGCAGGATGGATTGTGTCAGGATACCTTAGATGTGAACACAGTAAACGTGCATGGAGAACAGGGTGGAAATTAGGATTTACGGCCTAGTCTAGGGGCAGTCGTTTGTGAAGTTATACATCTTAAGTGTGACTCACGGAGTTGGACAGCACATTGTTGCCCATTTACAACACAACGCAGAGACATGGCATTGAGAGAATATTGTAGGAGCTACTGTTATCCATCATGGAGATGGATGTATGCACCGGGTACCACAGATTGCGTCATAGCCCTGCATCTCACATGCTCCTGGCACTGAGTCCATCTACATTGCACAGACCTTGGCACACTTGCTGCGTAGTGCGGGTGTGTCAGATTCCTTTGAATTATATGTTCCTGTGCATGGAGGCTGAACCTCCAGGCCATGCAAGTAGTAGTCTTTCTGTGAGTCCATTGTGAACTGCATATGGCAGAAGAGTGGGCCTGATTCACATAAGCCATCTGAGAGTAAGTCTAGAAGTTTACGTTTTCCGGTATTCCCAACTGGCATTTAGGAATTGTACAGTTAGATGTACTGACTTCACTTCTACTAAATGCCTTTTGTAAATCACTAAATTTTGAAAGTCATGATTTTGTCACCGTTACTGTTTTTGTGCATGTACACAGTTCTGCGGCAAGAGGAAAAAACATGAAAAAGGGGGTGTTCCCTTAAATGACAAGGAAAAAAGTTTAACTATCAAAAACAGTATACCCACACACCACAACAAGAATAAATTTATTCAACAAGGTTTTTAATTTTCATTTTTATATATATATATATATATATATAGATATCAACATGATTTTTTATAATAAATAGAGTAATTCCATTTGAACAATACAAAACATTTAGGAAGAATATACATAATCAAAAAAAATGCAAAAACAGTCTGAAACCTAGGACACGCAGTGACACTTCAAAAAAAGACACCAATTAAATCCACTCACACATCCAAACATCCCTTTTATACAGTCAAATTCATACACAAACATTCACGTCCATATCATAGAGGCTTCCTTCATCAGGGCCCCCTTGAGATATTACACAGGCAGACAAAATAATGTCTGTGACACGGTCCTGAAAAGCGGTCCTAGTAGCAGCAAGGCTGTGGGTGGGTATTCTGTAGGCAAAAAGGAAAATTAGGGACAGCTCAGGATAAAATTTCATAAACAAGAGCAAGGCGGCCTGTAATTAGAGTCAGTAAGACGGAGGGGTTTTGAATCAGCCAGGCACATACATGTCAATAGAGATAAGCTCTCCTTATATCCCCAAAATTTACAAGCACCGAAAAAGGTATAGTCAAGGATTAAAAAAAAGGTGTGTAAAGAATATAAGAAAATACATAAATCGGTCGCCCCATAGATGGTGCACCTGTAACCAAAAACAAGGTTTCAAGAAATAGCAGCCTACCTAGATACCCTACAATCACGGGGCCCCTTTAAGTATGTAAAAGGTCAGCAGATTGCAAAAACATGAATACGTGGATAGAAATCCCAGGATTCCACCGATCAAGATTTCGCACTTTTAGATAGGCCCACAGGGGATCCAGGCGTAAGAGGGAACCAGGTTTAAAAGCAAATCAACGAAAACATTCCAGGTATCTAATAGGAGCATAAAAATAAAGACAGGGATAACACATCTATACAAGTAACAATAGGGCAAAGCAGAGTGAAATAAGTGTATTCTAAAGAAGGGAGAGCTACCTCAAAAGGAAAGATAAACGCTGATAAAATACAGGAGGTAGTACCGGAGCCAACAATGAAAAACGACCTGAAAAGCAATAAAGCAGCAATAAGCTACACAGATCATAGAGAGGTCGTGCTTCTAACACGGTACAGAATTGACACACAACGAACTAAAACATACCTCAATGCAAAAGAAATAAGCAATCCTTTAATTGCGGTGAGACGAAGACGGGAGACATCATGATATTGAGAAACTTCAGACCCGGGGAAAAGGGGGCCTAAAGGAACAATAAAAGCAACGGGATTTTCAGCAGGGTACAAGTAAGATAAGTGAAAGAAAGGTTGCGAGAAAAAAAGGGGTCTCGAGAGGATGGAAAACACGATGCCCGCAAAAGGTACACACAAGATCCGACTACACTGACCTGAAGCGGCCCGGCGGTCCAAGTATAAATGGTGTCCTAGATAGAAGAGAACGCGGGACTCCTTCAACCTCCAGCAAAAGGATTTGTCGATAAGGGAAAGCGGGAGGGACAGTGGGATTATATAAAGGTGCTGGAAAGGGAAATACAGCGCACCTGAACGCAAAAGAAATTAAGAAAGGACAACGACGTAAGTGTTGGGAGATAAAAATAGACAAAGGACAAAAAATAAACAACTGCACAGTAGGTAACAATGAAAACAGACTATCAGAACCAACTAAGAAAACAACTAGAGAAAAGATATACATATCAATAAACAGAAAACACGTTCCAAAACATAAAAAACCGAAAATGGGGCGGACAGAAAAACCACGGATTGCGAAGAATGAAAAAAATAAAAAATATAAAAGAACCAGGAATCAGGGCATAACTAAAAAAGAAAATATAAACACTATAAAGAAAAATAAATTTGAAGCAAAAATCGACTAAAATAAAACAGGAAGGAAATATGCAAAACAAAGCAATCTAGTGAGTTAAAAGATAAACACACTAACCTAAACTGAAACTCTCTCATAAATAAGTCTTGAACAGAAAAACTAAACGAATGTGAAAAAAGCAGGAAAATCCGTGCAGAAGTGTAACGTCTCCAGGCCATTCACTGAATGGCATTCTCCCAGGGGATAGATTCGTTCAATCCTGAGACAGCCGTCTCAAGATAAAAAATCCAGAAGACTTCTCTTTTGGCTCTGATAGCTTCAATGTTGCCATCCTTAGGGTGTTTTATTTTCTCCAAAATAAGCCATTTCAAATCTTCCAGGGTATGATTAAGGGCTTTCCAATGTGCAACAAGCGGGGCTCCAGGGCGTAGGTTTCTGATGCAAGATTTATGCTCCGAAAACCTAGTCCTGAATTCCCTGCCCGTTTCTCCTACATAGCCCTTGGAGCACGGACATGTAATTAAGTATATGACGTTACTAGTTCTACAGTTCGTCATATCTTTCAATGTAATTCTTTTTTTGTTCCAGTTAAATTCAGGGACAGTCATGATATTATCACAGGCGTGACATCCGCCACACTTATGACTCCCAGTAATGGGATTAGTCCCTTTGATGCTGCGTTGACTGACCATGGGTACATCAGGGAGGGAAGCTCTAACCAGGAAATTTCTGAGATTCCTATTGCGGCGAAACGCAAATATAGGTTTCTCGAATTTCTCCATATTTTTGTCTAGGTTAAGAAGATGCCACTGTGAATTAATGATATATCGAAGTTTATCATTAAAGTTAGAGTGGGTAGTAACTAGCACCAACTTGTCCTCAGGTTTTTGGATTTTTGATTCTAAAAGAGCCTCCCGGTTGTAATATTTGGCTCTTTTGTAGGAATCCCTAATAAGCCTATTAGGGTATCCCCTGTCGAGAAATTTCTTCTTCATAACAGTGGCATGTGTTTCAAAGTCCCTAGGGTCAGTACAATTCCGACGAAGCCGTAGAAACTGGCTGAACGGTATGCTGTTTCTTTGTGTACGAGGATGGAAACTATCGTACATCAGTTCTGCGGCACACAAGAGGTAAAATGTTGCATTGCTCCGTGTTGTGCTAGTGTCATGGCCACTTCTCCCAGCTCTCACCTTTTGTCATCGGCTCATAGTGATGCCACCCTTGAAAAGGTGCCACTGCTTCAGACTATATGCTCAGTGCAGTGCACTACACATCCCTTGTCATATTGCCCTAGCCACTCACAGTGGTCACAGCATATGAGGGTTCCAAATTTGGTAAGCATTCTTCATCCACTAGAAGGGGCTAACTGACGCCTTACACTTTGGGGTAAGTCCCTATTGCCAACTCTACTTCACTGAGGCAGACATTGTGGTTCAATTTGTGGCTGGTATACATGTCCCCTTACGTATCTTCACCTATGTGTATATGGTGTGAACCATCATGGAATGTGAGATGCAATGTGCCCCATCACAACAGGCTTCGTCCACCCTGTAGAGTGTGAGTAGATATGCCAGGAGATATTCTTTTTGCAATTGTAAAGGTGGACACTACTTGTGGCCTGCAACAGACTGACTTTTTTACACACATTCCTATTTCTTTCATGGATGTGTGGCTAAGTTGGGATATTGCTAGATTGTTGCATTGGAGCAATAAGGGCACAGCCTGGTTCACACATACCCGCTCATCTCACTGCCTTTCTGGATCACAGTAAAACATGTACATTTGTATTATTTCCCTGGGTGTACCTTTTGGTGGATTCAATGCTCCTACATTTTAATAGACTGCTATACTGGATTGGTCATGGACAACAGACATCTGTGTGAGTTAAAAATATTTATTCACATGTCCGTTGACATAGTTGGAGACTGGACCAGTCCTTGGCCATGCAATCCCCACATTACATTGATGCCCAGTGGAGGGCCAGACAGAGTCCTTTAGGGATGACAAGTCCAAAGGATGAGTAAGAGTTCAGTCAGCTGTCTGAATGCTGTGTCATTGGTAACCAGACAAAATATGGCAGTGCATGTCGAGGTCCAAGGTGAGTGTCACAGAGTGTATCGGGGACACTGGAAGGTGATGTTCAGGGGCATGATGCTGAACCCAGAACCAAGTAGAAACTGGCCACTTGGCATAGATGAATACTACCGCTTCCTTCTTTGCAATAAGGCAGATTCATCCACATCTTTGTCCTCAGATGTGTCATGTGCCTCACATGTGGGTGGTGGTAGATTGGCAGCAACTCTGTGAGGCACTGACACATCAGGGGTCAGAGATGTGGATGTAGAAACAGCTGCAGCAGCATTCATCTGAGCCAGACCTTGCTGCAGCAAAGCAGTGATGATGTTCTGCAGGGCATGGACGATTTCAGCTACATCTCGCTGGTGTGATGCCGTGGCAGCCATTTGTTCCACCTGCATCCGCTCCATATTCTCCATTATCATCTGCATGCGGCCCAACTCCTGGCTGCCATCGCTGGAGCCACTTTGACTGGACAGGTGTTCCTGTCTCTGAGTCAGGATGCCAGCGATGTCAGCCATGGAGTGTTGGAGAGCATTGAGCAGACTGTGGGTGTCTGTGATATTTTGTAGGTAGTCCCAGATGGAACTCAGACACCCACATATGGAATCAAGTTTGTCCGACAGGCTGTCAAACCCCACCCGCACCTGATGAGCCATCTCCTGCTGGACCTCTAACACATGCCGTTGGAATGCCAGGTGTGGGTCCTGGAGATTCTGGGAGACAGCCGTGGTGGTAGGTGCTTTCTACTGTGTGGTTTGTGCAGGGGTTGGGGTTTGCGCGATGCAGATGGGTTGCCCTGCTCCTGGAGATGGGGTGCTCATGGAGTCTAGCAGCTGTTGGAGGGTGTCTGTGTTGATGGTGGCTAATTCCTCCTCTTCATCAGTGAAGAGTAGGACAGGCTGCTGTTCAGGAGGTGATGTTTCTCCCTCTGCAATGTAAAGAGGAGATGCAGTTTAACTGTGTGTTTCATGTATGATCATGCATTGGATGAGTTTACAAGCAGACTGCATGACAATGTACATTGTGACTGTTTGGGAGGAGATGCTTATTTGTTGAGGATGTTGACTTTTTCTATGACATCACGGATATGAGGTTGTACTTGTACATTGTCATCTTACAGTTTACAGCTATGACAAACAGCTATGACAAACGTGAATGGCTAGTTTATACACAAAAGCGGCACCAGTTGTGTCCTCTGTTCAGTTGTGAAAGTGATGCAGTTTGTCCCAAATTGTAGTCAATGTTGATGAGCTACGATTTGTATGTGTGTGCGCTGCATTGTGGCATACTCGCCCATGCAGGTTTGGTTTTACAACCCCTTATCCCCTTCAGGCAGTGAGCCTTCACTTCTGTGCATTTACAATGCTGAGATGTTGTAAGCTGGGGTATATATGTGTCTTGGTCAGAGTTGGGACACTTGAGCATTGTTTGTCAGCAGATGTATTGCTTACGTCAGGGGTAGTATGTACACAAGGATATGTCAGAGTGTGACCTGCTCCTTTAAGAATGTGGTCTACACTCAGCCACCTCAGTGGCGTGGTCTGCACCATGTGGAGATGTTTGGGGTGCAGGCATGCTATTCATCATGCACTGTAACTTGCCTTGTCAGTGTGGCTCACAGACTCGCACCTTTTCGGTGCACTGCACATGTGCATGTGTTTGTTGCGAGATCATTATGTTTGAGGAGGGCCCCCTTTAGACCCATTGGATACTAAGACCTACTTGCTGTTTCAATGTGTGCTGCACTATGCTGTACACATGTGCATCCAGGTAGCTTTGGCTATTGTGATTTGTCTTGCATGCATTGCTTACTAACCTCATGTTGGCTTACTCCTTGTGGCTATGGTGCTGCGTGAGTTTCTATTGTTGTTGCTGGCTGGACAGCGTCAACCCCCATTACCCTCACAAATGACCCCATGTGTGGTATGTAAGTAGGCCTGGATATGATAGATGTGGATTTCCTAATGCGTATTTGTGGTGCTCAGGCCTTGTCACTGCCACCCTCCCAACAGATGCAAATGGCAGGGAGATGTGTGTTTGTGTATGTGCCACACAGCTGGTCACATGGATGATACATGCTGTCCTGGTTACGAATATTCAATGGATGGCTTTGCATGTGGGTGATAACAACCATGACTGCATATTTGTTCACTGACACAGTTGACTTACCAAACAGATAGATTTACATGCACATAATGGTGTAATGGGCAACTCACACAAGGTCTGATGTGGGATGGTTTCTTCTGTATGACAGATGTGTAAACTTGAGAGTGGAGGTGTGCAAACCGACCTAAGGTGAATGTGCCATTTGGCTAGTTGTCATTATTTGTTAGAACTTTGCTATCCTTGCTTGTTGTCATACTTTGGTTGTCTTACTTCTTTACAGCGACATTGTAGTTCTGTGAGTCTGGCACACAGACAAGTCATGCAGTACAGATTTGTTTGACACATTCTTGATATGCATTGTCCCCACACTGTGGTGTTGTAGGCATTTGCAACCGCTCATTATATTACATCACCTTTTGAGTGAAGTCTGATGTTTGTGTGCATTGTTGGATATGCACCTTTGAGCCAGTATGCTGCATCATCAGTTTGTTGTGAGATTGCATGTGTTTCTGGTATGCAGACTCACTAGATGGTTTCTCATTTGGTGTACACACAGTGATGGGTCACAGTGAGAGTCCTGCAGGGTGGTGGTGTGGGCGGTGGTGCAGGGTAGGGGAGGGGCAGGGTGGGGGTAGTGGAGTTGGACACACGACGGGCTGGAGTTAGGAAAGTAAATAAATGAATGTAACTATTTACTTTGCACTTGCTGCATCGCCAAGTGTTGGACTTGGCCCTTCTGGCAGGTTCACCCCTGAACTTTTTTGCTTTTTATTGGTGACTTGGTGTGGTGATTTTTGGTTTCTGCGCACTTTCCCTGTGTCCCAGGGTAAAGTGCGTGCGCACTCTGAATGCATGTGGTGAGATAGGCCTGCCCTCCCATAGGAATGCATGGGGAATGTATGTGTCCCTAGTAGTTCCTGATGCGTGGGGTGTGCAGGCCCGAGTTTGGTACAAAGGTTATTTTTATATAATACCTTGTGTGGAGTTTCCTTTGTGGTGGGCCTTGGGTGTTGTTGCTGGGTGCGCGCGCAAACGCTTTACACATCGCCTCAGAGATAAGCCTGACTGCTCGTGCCAAGCTACCAAGGGGGTGAGCAGGGGTTATCTTTGGCGTGTACCTTCCTTGCCCTGACTAGAGTGGTGGTTTCTGCCTGGCTTTGGCGCAAGCCCTAGCCAACCAGAAATCCCATTTCTAACATTGGTGGCAGCGGTGGGATTTGGACTTGCGTTTGCGCTGTACCGCAGCAGCAACTGGCTGCACCACAAAACTCTGCATTTAGATAATCACATGGTATAGGGATTATTGTGCTAAATTGTTCTAAGTTTTCTTTTAAATGTCATTTCTGTGGAAATGTGTTTCTTGTGCACTGTGAGTTAGGTGTCCCTAGCTCGGGAGGGTAGATCATCCCCCTAAGTGCATTGTGTTTTCTGGATTCACCAGAGGGTGGGATCCAGTGGTGGCAGCGTAATAGTGTCCAGTACATTTGTCCCCCGCCGTGCGCCCAGAGTTTGGTACCTGTGTCACTTGTGGTCAGGTTGAGGAATCAGGGGTGGTAGAAACTGCCTTACCAGTCCGAGGGGAGGGTTGTGTGTGGATGGATGGTGTGTGGCACTAGGCAACTAAGTGTGAGTTCTCTGGTTTAGAGAGCTTGCTGAATCCTTTTTGTGAATTGTGTACCCTGTGTTAAGCTCAGACCCCTAGGTTCCCTGTATAATCTTTTCACCATAACGTCCGCCAAATGGAGCCTGCTTGTGATCCCTATGAGCTAGCTTGGCGCCAGAGGCAGGAGTTAGAAAGGTCCCGTACAGAGAGAGAGTCCGACACTCTGTACGAACTTCAGGACCACCTGGTCCTATGGCAAAAGGGTCCATGGGACCTTGAGCACAGTATGGAAAGGGCCCGGGCCTCACACCTGGAGGGTGGTGGGTCTGTGGGGAGCCCTGAAGCTTCAGAAAAGGAGGAAGAAGATGACAGTACCTGGACGCCAGTAGAGAGTGAGGACCCCATAGGTAGGGCGTCCCTTGCTGGGTCCAGCGTAGGAGGCAGCGCCTCATCCCTTTCCCTGTCCCCAGAGGAGTGGGAAGATAGGAGGAAAGAAAGGGAGCACCAGCTGACGCTAGAGGAGCTCAGGTTAGAGCATGCACAGGCTATGGTACAGCTGGAGGTCAAGAAGCAACAGCTAGAGACTGAGAGGGTCTTGGCGCAGGAGAGGATAGAGGAGGCTGAGAGGGCCTCCACCAGAGGCAAAGTAGCTCTGGAGGGTAGACTATCCCCTGCGCGCAGTTTTAATTTTCTGGGCTCCCCAGGGAGGGTTGAGTCCAGTGATGGCAGCCATATAGATTTCAGTGTAGGAAATCCCAGTCCCAGTTCCCCCAGTCTGGTACCTGTTCCCCAGGAGGAGGAGTTGAGGTTGAAATTCAGGGGCAGTAGGAAGCTGTCTCACCAGACTTGGGACACGTTTGTGGGTAAATGTGAGGATGCACTGGATGATTGGTTAAGGGTAAACACGAAACGGGATTTTGACGGACTGTATGCTTTGGTTATCAAAGAACAGCTATGCAGTAGTTTTTATCCCAGGTTGCACCAACACCTGTTGGGATGTGATGCCTTGGATCCTTGGACCCTGGCAAGAAAAGCAGACCGTTGGGAAGGGGTCCCAAGTTCTGATGAGGAATGGGAGAGTGATTCCAACAGTAGTGGTTCAGAGATCCTCCAGCCCAGCGTGGTGGAGGAGGCTCAGTGTAGCCCAGCTAGGTCCCAGGATAGCGAGGAGGGTGTAGGGGCTCACTGCCTGGCTCAGTGGAGCAGGAGTGAGAGGGTGACCGAGGGTCCCCAGACGCACGAAACCCTGCCTCAGGACTTGGATGGTTTCTTGAGGGAACACCAAGTTGGGGACCTAGGCTGTCCTGTTACTCCACTTGAGGAAGATCTCTTAGTGAGTAGAGGACCTGGAGCACCTGTAACCAGGGCTCCTGTGGTTCTAGAGTCTGGCAGTACCGCTCCGGTAGGGAGGGTACAGGAGTCCAGTGTGAGGAGTGATTGGGGGATGAGTTCGCCAGTGGAAGAACCAGTGGGTCAGGGACTTCCCAGTTGGGCTAGGATCCCGTGTAGTGTCCATGGGGACACCACTTCTGTTCTGGGGGATCTCCGCGCACTGTCAGCTGGACAGGGGATGGGAGATCAGCGCCAGACAGACAGTCGCTCGACATATGTGTCATTTGATAGCCTCAGGGGGATGGAGTGTAAATCCCCCAAAGTCCTGGAGTGCCAGGCGATAATTCCACAAAAGGTTCTAGGCCGGAGGTTGGAAGGCCAGGTTCGGGATCAGCCTGACCTGAAGGGTGGGACGTCTGTAACCAGCGTCCCGACCGGTTCTTCTTCCAGAGATACCGCCCCAGTTGGTAGGGAGCAGGGCTCTGGAAGGGGGTGCAGAGGGTGGGAGAGCCCACCTCTGGCCCCGGTACAACCTGAGGGGTTATACCCTGGGTTGGAATGGCGTTCTAGGTGTACCCCTCGCCGGAGGAGGAGGAACCCTAGGAGAAGAGGTAGGGGGAGGAGAGCCTTCCCCGAGACTCCTGGTCCGCCTGAGGGTGCAGACCCTAGGCTGGAGAACCAGTGGCAGTCTAGTCCTGTCTTGCAGACAGGAAGAGCTGAGAATGGACGCTATGTGCCAGGGGTTCCTACCCCCCACTCTATGGTTAGGCAAAGACCGGTGGCACCTGGGTGGCCTAGGGCCTGGTCTTGGCCGCGGACAGCTTGGGAGTACCAGTGGGGTAGCCCAGTTGGTCCAGACAGTGGTGTTAGAAAGAATTCCATGGGTTCACCGTGGCGTAGAACGGGAGGGTGTCCCTGCAGTTGCGGGCCCGCGTCCGTGTTCTATCGCCCCAAGCAGGGAAGTCCATCACGGTGGTGATTGGTCTGCCCTGCGTTTTGGCTGGAAGGGGGTTGTGTTGGACTTGGCCCTTCTGGCAGGTTCACCCCTGAACTTTTTTGCTTTTTATTGGTGACTTGGTGTGGTGATTTTTGGTTTCTGCACACTTTCCCTGTGTCCCAGGGTAAAGTGCGTGCGCACTCTGAATGCATGTGGTGAGATAGGCCTGCCCTCCCATAGGAATGCATGGGGAATGTATGTGTCCCTAGTAGTTCCTGATGCGTGGGGTGTGCAGGCCCGAGTTTGGTATGTGCGGACTCGTGTGATTGAATGCTGCGTGATGAACATTTGTATTATTTCCCTGGGTGTACCTTTTGGTGGATTCAATGCTCCTACATTTTAATAGACTGCTATACTGGATTGGTCATGGACAACAGACATCTGTGTGAGTTAAAAATATTTATTCACATGTCCGTTGACATAGTTGGAGACTGGACCAGTCCTTGGCCATGCAATCCCCACATTACATTGATGCCCAGTGGAGGGCCAGACAGAGTCCTTTAGGGATGACAAGTCCAAAGGATGAGTAAGAGTTCAGTCAGCTGTCTGAATGCTGTGTCATTGGTAACCAGACAAAATATGGCAGTGCATGTCGAGGTCCAAGGTGAGTGTCACAGAGTGTATCGGGGACACTGGAAGGTGATGTTCAGGGGCATGATGCTGAACCCAGAACCAAGTAGAAACTGGCCACTTGGCATAGATGAATACTACCGCTTCCTTCTTTGCAATAAGGCAGATTCATCCACATCTTTGTCCTCAGATGTGTCATGTGCCTCACATGTGGGTGGTGGTAGATTGGCAGCAACTCTGTGAGGCACTGACACATCAGGGGTCAGAGATGTGGATGTAGAAACAGCTGCAGCAGCATTCATCTGAGCCAGACCTTGCTGCAGCAAAGCAGTGATGATGTTCTGCAGGGCATGGACGATTTCAGCTACATCTCGCTGGTGTGATGCCGTGGCAGCCATTTGTTCCACCTGCATCCGCTCCATATTCTCCATTATCATCTGCATGCGGCCCAACTCCTGGCTGCCATCGCTGGAGCCACTTTGACTGGACAGGTGTTCCTGTCTCTGAGTCAGGATGCCAGCGATGTCAGCCATGGAGTGTTGGAGAGCATTGAGCAGACTGTGGGTGTGTGTGATATTTTGTAGGTAGTCCCAGATGGAACTCAGACACCCACATATGGAATCAAGTTTGTCCGACAGGCTGTCAAACCCCACCCGCACCTGATGAGCCATCTCCTGCTGGACCTCTAACACATGCCGTTGGAATGCCAGGTGTGGGTCCTGGAGATTCTGGGAGACAGCCATGGTGGTAGGTGCTTTCTACTGTGTGGTTTGTGCAGGGGTTGGGGTTTGCGCGATGCAGATGGGTTGCGCTGCTCCTGGAGATGGGGTGCTCATGGAGTCTAGCAGCTGTTGGAGGGTGTCTGTGTTGATGGTGGCTAATTCCTCCTCTTCATCAGTGAAGAGTAGGACAGGCTGCTGTTCAGGAGGTGATGTTTCTCCCTCTGCAATGTAAAGGGGAGATGCAGTTTAACTGTGTGTTTCATGTATGATCATGCATTGGATGAGTTTACAAGCAGACTGCATGACAATGTACATTGTGACTGTTTGGGAGGAGATGCTTATTTGTTGAGGATGTTGACTTTTTCTATGACATCACGGATATGAGGTTGTACTTGTACATTGTCATCTTACAGTTTACAGCTATGACAAACAGCTATGACAAACGTGAATGGCCAGTTTATACACAAAAGCGGCACCAGTTGTGTCCTCTGTTCAGTTGTGAAAGTGATGCAGTTTGTCCCAAATTGTAGTCAATGTTGATGAGCTACGATTTTTATGTGTGTGCGCTGCATTGTGGCATACTCGCCCATGCAGGTTTGGTTTTACAACCCCTTATCCCCTTCAGGCAGTGAGCCTTCACTTCTGTGCATTTACAATGCTGAGATGTTGTAAGCTGGGGTATATATGTGTCTTGGTCAGAGTTGGGACACTTGAGCATTGTTTGTCAGCAGATGTATTGCTTACGTCAGGGGTAGTATGTACACAAGGATATGTCAGAGTGTGACCTGCTCCTTTAAGAATGTGGTCTACACTCAGCCACCTCAGTGGCGTGGTCTGCACCATGTTGAGATGTTTGGGGTGCAGGCATGCTATTCATCATGCACTGTAACTTGCCTTGTCAGTGTGGCTCACAGACTCGCACCTTTTCGGTGCACTGCACATGTGCATGTGTTTGTTGCGAGATCATTATGTTTGAGGAGGGCCCCCTTTAGACCCATTGGATACTAAGACCTACTTGCTGTTTCAATGTGTGCTGCACTATGCTGTACACATGTGCATCCAGGTAGCTTTGGCTATTGTGATTTGTCTTGCATGCATTGCTTACTAACCTCATGTTGGCTTACTCCTTGTGGCTATGGTGCTGCGTGAGTTTCTATTGTTGTTGCTGGCTGGACAGCGTCAACCCCCATTACCCTCACAAATGACCCCATGTGTGGTATGTAAGTAGGCCTGGATATGATAGATGTGGATTTCCTAATGCGTATTTGTGGTGCTCAGGCCTTGTCACTGCCACCCTCCCAACAGATGCAAATGGCAGGGAGATGTGTGTTTGTGTATGTGCCACACAGCTGGTCACATGGATGATACATGCTGTCCTGGTTACGAATATTCAATGGATGGCTTTGCATGTGGGTGATAACAACCATGACTGCATATTTGTTCACTGACACAGTTGACTTACCAAACAGATAGATTTACATGCACATAATGGTGTAATGGGCAACTCACACAAGGTCTGATGTGGGATGGTTTCTTCTGTATGACAGATGTGTAAACTTGAGAGTGGAGGTGTGCAAACCGACCTAAGGTGAATGTGCCATTTGGCTAGTTGTCATTATTTGTTAGAACTTTGCTATCCTTGCTTGTTGTCATACTTTGGTTGTCTTACTTCTTTACAGCGACATTGTAGTTCTGTGAGTCTGGCACACAGACAAGTCATGCAGTACAGATTTGTTTGACACATTCTTGATATGCATTGTCCCCACACTGTGGTGTTGTAGGCATTTGCAACCGCTCATTATATTACATCACCTTTTGAGTGAAGTCTGATGTTTGTGTGCATTGTTGGATATGCACCTTTGAGCCAGTATGCTGCATCATCAGTTTGTTGTGAGATTGCATGTGTTTCTGGTATGCAGACTCACTAGATGGTTTCTCATTTGGTATACACACAGTGATGGGTCACAGTGAGAGTCCTGCAGGGTGGTGGTGTGGGCGGTGGTGCAGGGTAGGGGAGGGGCAGGGTGGGGGTAGTGGAGTTGGACACACGACGGGCTGGAGTTAGGAAAGTAAATAAATGAATGTAACTATTTACTTTGCACTTGCTGCATCGCCAAGTGTTGGACTTGGCCCTTCTGGCAGGTTCACCCCTGAACTTTTTTGCTTTTTATTGGTGACTTGGTGTGGTGATTTTTGGTTTCTGCGCACTTTCCCTGTGTCCCAGGGTAAAGTGCGTGCGCACTCTGAATGCATGTGGTGAGATAGGCCTGCCCTCCCATAGGAATGCATGGGGAATGTATGTGTCCCTAGTAGTTCCTGATGCGTGGGGTGTGCAGGCCCGAGTTTGGTACAAAGGTTATTTTTATATAATACCTTGTGTGGAGATTCCTTTGTGGTGGGCCTTGGGTGTTGTTGCTGGGTGCGCGCGCAAACGCTTTACACATCGCCTCAGAGATAAGCCTGACTGCTCGTGCCAAGCTACCAAGGAGGTGAGAAGGGGTTATCTTTGGCGTGTACCTTCCTTGCCCTGACTAGAGTGGTGGTTTCTGCCTGGCTTTGGCGCAAGCCCTAGCCAACCAGAAATCCCATTTCTAACATTGGTGGCAGCGGTGGGATTTGGACTTGCGTTTGCGCTGTACCGCAGCAGCAACTGGCTGCACCACAAAACTCTGCATTTAGATAATCACATGGTATAGGGATTATTGTGCTAAATTGTTCTAAGTTTTCTTTTAAATGTCATTTCTGTGGAAATGTGTTTCTTGTGCACTGTGAGTTAGGTGTCCCTAGCTCGGGAGGGTAGATCATCCCCCTAAGTGCATTGTGTTTTCTGGATTCACCAGAGGGTGGGATCCAGTGGTGGCAGCGTAATAGTGTCCAGTACATTTGTCCCCCGCCCTGCGCCCAGAGTTTGGTACCTGTGTCACTTGTGGTCAGGTTGAGGAATCAGGGGTGGTAGAAACTGCCTTACCAGTCCGAGGGGAGGGTTGTGTGTGGATGGATGGTGTGTGGCACTAGGCAACTAAGTGTGAGTTCTCTGGTTTAGAGAGCTTGCTGAATCCTTTTTGTGAATTGTGTACCCTGTGTTAAGCTCAGACCCCTAGGTTCCCTGTATAATCTTTTCACCATAACGTCCGCCAAATGGAGCCTGCTTGTGATCCCTATGAGCTAGCTTGGCGCCAGAGGCAGGAGATAGAAAGGTCCCGTACAGAGAGAGAGTCCGACACTCTGTACGAACTTCAGGACCACCTGGTCCTATGGCAAAAGGGTCCATGGGACCTTGAGCACAGTATGGAAAGGGCCCGGGCCTCACACCTGGAGGGTGGTGGGTCTGTGGGGAGCCCTGAAGCTTCAGAAAAGGAGGAAGAAGATGACAGTACCTGGACGCCAGTAGAGAGTGAGGACCCCATAGGTAGGGTGTCCCTTGCTGGGTCCAGCGTAGGAGGCAGCGCCTCATCCCTTTCCCTGTCCCCAGAGGAGTGGGAAGATAGGAGGAAAGAAAGGGAGCACCAGCTGACGCTAGAGGAGCTCAGGTTAGAGCATGCACAGGCTATGGTACAGCTGGAGGTCAAGAAGCAACAGCTAGAGACTGAGAGGGTGTTGGCGCAGGAGAGGATAGAGGAGGCTGAGAGGGCCTCCACCAGAGGCAAAGTAGCTCTGGAGGGTAGACTATCCCCTGCGCGCAGTTTTAATTTTCTGGGCTCCCCAGAGAGGGTTGAGTCCAGTGATGGCAGCCATATAGATTTCAGTGTAGGAATTCCCAGTCCCAGTTCCCCCAGTCTGGTACCTGTTCCCCAGGAGGAGGAGTTGAGGTTGAAATTCAGGGGCAGTAGGAAGCTGTCTCACCAGACTTGGGACACGTTTGTGGGTAAATGTGAGGATGCACTGGATGATTGGTTAAGGGTAAACACGAAACGGGATTTTGACGGACTGTATGCTCTGGTTATCAAAGAACAGCTATGCAGTAGTTTTTATCCCGGGTTGCACCAACACCTGTTGGGATGTGATGCCTTGGATCCTTGGACCCTGGCAAGAAAAGCAGACCGTTGGGAAGGGGTCCCAAGTTCTGATGAGGAATGGGAGAGTGATTCCAACAGTAGTGGTTCAGAGATCCTCCAGCCCAGCGTGGTGGAGGAGGCTCAGTGTAGCCCAGCTAGGTCCCAGGATAGCGAGGAGGGTGTAGGAGCTCACTGCCTGGCTCAGTGGAGCAGGAGTGAGAGGGTGACCGAGGGTCCCCAGACGCACGAAACCCTGCCTCAGGACTTGGATGGTTTCTTGAGGGAACACCAAGTTGGGGACCTAGGCTGTCCTGTTACTCCACTTGAGGAAGATCTCTTAGTGAGTAGAGGACCTGGAGCACCTGTAACCAGGGCTCCTGTGGTTCTAGAGTCTGGCAGTACCGCTCCGGTAGGGAGGGTACAGGAGTCCAGTGTGAGGAGTGATTGGGGGATGAGTTCGCCAGTGGAAGAACCAGTGGGTCAGGGACTTCCCAGTTGGGCTAGGATCCCGTGTAGTGTCCATGGGGACACCACTTCTGTTCTGGGGGATCTCCACACACTGTCAGCTGGACAGGGGATGGGAGATCAGCGCCAGACAGACAGTCGCTCGACATATGTGTCATTTGATAGCCTCAGGGGGATGGAGTGTAAATCCCCCAAAGTCCTGGAGTGCCAGGCGATTATTCCACAAAAGGTTCTAGGCCGGAGGTTGGAAGGCCAGGTTCGGGATCAGCCTGACCTGAAGGGTGGGACGTCTGTAACCAGCGTCCCGACCGGTTCTTCTTCCAGAGGTACCGCCCCAGTTGGTAGGGAGCAGGGCTCTGGAAGGGGGTGCAGAGGGTGGGAGAGCCCACCTCTGGCCCCGGTACAACCTGAGGGGTTATACCCTGGGTTGGAATGGCGTTCTAGGTGTACCCCTCGCCGGAGGAGGAGGAACCCTAGGAGAAGAGGTAGGGGGAGGAGAGCCTTCCCCGAGACTCCTGGTCCGCCTGAGGGTGCAGACCCTAGGCTGGAGAACCAGTGGCAGTCTAGTCCTGTCTTGCAGACAGGAAGAGCTGAGAATGGACGCTATGTGCCAGGGGTTCCTACCCCCCACTCTATGGTTAGGCAAAGACCGGTGGCACCTGGGTGGCCTAGGGCCTGGTCTTGGCCGCGGACAGCTTGGGAGTACCAGTGGGGTAGCCCAGTTGGTCCAGACAGTGGTGTTAGAAAGAATTCCATGGGTTCACCGTGGCGTAGAACGGGAGGGTGTCCCTGCAGTTGCGGGCCCGCGTCCGTGTTCTATCGCCCCAAGCAGGGAAGTCCATCACGGTGGTGATTGGTCTGCCCTGCGTTTTGGCTGGAAGGGGGTTGTGTTGGACTTGGCCCTTCTGGCAGGTTCACCCCTGAACTTTTTTGCTTTTTATTGGTGACTTGGTGTGGTGATTTTTGGTTTCTGCACACTTTCCCTGTGTCCCAGGGTAAAGTGCGTGCGCACTCTGAATGCATGTGGTGAGATAGGCCTGCCCTCCCATAGGAATGCATGGGGAATGTATGTGTCCCTAGTAGTTCCTGATGCGTGGGGTGTGCAGGCCCGAGTTTGGTATGTGCGGACTCGTGTGATTGAATGCTGCGTGATGATGTGTGCGGCGTTCATGTACCTAGTGTGGAAGTGCCACTTCTAGAAGTGGGCACTTCTGTGTGCAGTGTGTCTGGCGTGTGATTGGCTGGAGCTGGCTGATGAGCCTGGCTCCAAGAGTCTGGTTGGGTCTGCCCCAGTGGTGAGTGTGAGATTAGCATGCTGATGGCTGGGGAGGAGTGCACCTTGGACCTGAATAGGGCAGGGCTTTCCCCACACAATGCTGGCTCCGCCCCCTGTGGTGGGACTGACGACCCTAGCCCTGCCAGTGAATAGAGTGAGGGGCTGAGCATATCAAGGGTGCTCCCCAACCAGCTGCGACTGGTTTTCCCCCTCACCCTGAACCAAGAACAAAGGGTTTTAGTGTATAAAAATGGGGCTGTGTCCCCACAGAAACTGTTCTCTGCCAGGATCTTACCTGAGAGGGGCTGCTGCTGCTGCTGGACCAGAGGACCGCCACCTGGACTACCTCCCTGCCTGGAGGCCCAGTGAGCTGGCTCTGGATCCAGCCTTGCCCCCTACCCCTGCCCTGCTGCATGCAGGGAAGAACTTTGCTGGATTCTACGGGGATCCTCCTTTAAAGCGCTAGGAGCGCTTCATTTGTGTCCTTAAGTGCCTGGAAGAGCTTTTTATTCGCCCTTAGCGCTCAGGAGCGCTTTACTGCTGCCAGCCGGTGCCCACCCGGCATTTGCCCCGTTCTCTGCAAATCTTAAAATCCTCTGGCAGGTGCCCACCCTGCCAGGGACATTGCCGCAATATCGAGTGCCCACCTCGATCTATTGAATTATAAAAGCGCCGGTGCCCACCCGGCATTTGCCCCGTGAATCGCCTTCCGGCGTCCGACCAGGAAGTCAGGCGGGCCGGGGGCGGGAGCCTACCCCGCCTCCTTCCAAAGCATCGCGGTTGCCCTGAGCCCCGGAGCAGGCAGGAGCCTACCCTGCGCCCCGGGGCACTCTGCCGGGAAGAGGAGCAGCGCCGCTAGAGAAGGGCCGACGAGTGCTGCCGGCCCCGGAAGCAGAGAGAAGAGAGGCGACGCGGGAGTACCCCTAGCAACAGCCCGGTGAGTGTGGAAGGGCTGGGGGGGACTCCGTGTGCGTGCTGGCCGAGCGCTAGCGCGCTACAACAACGAGGCCCGCACTGTTGACTTCCAGAGTCCCCTGAGGGGGACTTCAACGAGGAGGGTGATCTTCGTTTGTTGAGCCCAGTGAGGCTCCCACGTACTCGGGGGGGCATTTTGTTCAGAGCCGTGAAGGCTCCAACGAACGGAGGCAATTTGCTTCAGAGCCCAGGAGGCTCCAACGTTGGCCCCCATTGTATAGTTTAGAGCGTTGCATGCTCCCAACGTCGGGGGCATTTCTTTTGCACTCGGAGCAGCCCCGGAAGACAGCGGGCCGCTCCCACGCATTCTCTTGTGATTGAGTGGCCCCAGATGGCAGCGGGCCACTCCCACCTTGCTCCACAGAGTTATTTAGAGCCTGCGAGGCTCAGGGGGCCACAAGTGTGACATATTTACAGTCCAGGAGAGGCTCCAACCCCTGCCATATTTGTGTAGGAAGGCACAGTGGTGCCCCAGCATCTCTCCAGTTGCCCAGCACTTAGTGGGCAACTGCTACGTGTAGGTTGTGCTCTGTGCACCCTGGTTTACGCAGCCTGCGCAGGCGCGCCCTGACTCTGCTGGACACAGGGCGTCCTTGCCCCTTCAAGGCCAGTTGGCCTAGGGACTGCCACAGGTTGTGGCTAATGTGAGTTTGGCGCTATTCTTCCTAACCTGCACCGCTGAATGTGTTTTTATGCGTCATGTGCTTTCTTTTACACCGCTGAATGTATTTTATGCATCATGCGTTTTCCCTCCCTACACCTCTGAATGTGTTGAGATGCATCATGTGTAATGTGCTCATGCCCCTACAGGTATTGTGATACTTAGGTGGTTGTTTTCTCCCTAGTACAGGTGGTGCTAGTGAGGTCCTGATTCCCTGCGCGATATTTTCCTAAGGTGGTTAGGGTTGCGTAGGTGGTACTTACCTGTTACCAGTAGTTACTGGTTGTGTGCTACATGTTCTATTTTAGCGCTATAGTGATTGTATGTGCTATGTGCTAAAGTATTATTCCTATGTTCTAAGTGCTAATTTCCACAAGTGCTAATTCCTGACAGTGGTCCATGTGGCCCTGTCCCCTGTACATATAATCCCTTGTAAATTCTGCCCGTGCCTGTTGGCACATTGTAGAGTGTGTGTTTTTATCTAATGTGTTGTGGTATAATACAAAGGTTATTTTTATATAATACCTTGTGTGGAGTTTCCTTTGTGGTGGGCCTTGGGTGTTGTTGCTGGGTGCGCGCGCAAACGCTTTACACATCGCCTCAGAGATAAGCCTGACTGCTCGTGCCAAGCTACCAAGGGGGTGAGCAGGGGTTATCTTTGGCGTGTACCTTCCATGCCCTGACTAGAGTGGTGGTTTCTGCCTGGCTTTGGCGCAAGCCCTAGCCAACCAGAAATCCCATTTCTAACATTGGTGGCAGCGGTGGGATTTGGACTTGCGTTTGCGCTGTACCGCAGCAGCAACTGGCTGCACCACAAAGCTCTGCATTTAGATAATCACATGGTATAGGGATTATTGTGCTAAATTGTTCTAAGTTTTCTTTTAAATGTCATTTCTGTGGAAATGTGTTTCTTGTGCACTGTGAGTTAGGTGTCCCTAGCTCGGGAGGGTAGATCATCCCCCTAAGTGCATTGTGTTTTCTGGATTCACCAGAGGGTGGGATCCAGTGGCGGCAGCGTAATAGTGTCCAGTACATTTGTCCCCCGCCCTGCGCCCAGAGTTTGGTACCTGTGTCACATGTGGTCAGGTTGAGGAATCAGGGGTGGTAGAAACTGCCTTACCAGTCCGAGGGGAGGGTTGTGTGTGGATGGATGGTGTGTGGCACTAGGCAACTGAGTGTGAGTGCTCTGGGTTAGAGAGCTTGCTGAATCCTTTTTGTGAATTGTGTACCCTGTGTTAAGCTCAGACCCCTAGGTTCCCTGTATAATCTTTTCACCATAACGTCCGCCAAATGGAGCCTGCTTGTGATCCCTATGAGCTAGCTTGGCGCCAGAGGCAGGAGTTAGAAAGGTCCCGTACAGAGAGAGAGTCCGACACTCTGTACGAACTTCAGGACCACCTGGTCCTATGGCAAAAGGGTCCATGGGACCTTGAGCACAGTATGCAAAGGGCCCGGGCCTCACACCTGGAGGGTGGTGGGTCTGTGGGGAGCCCTGAAGCTTCAGAAGAGGAGGAAGAAGATGACAGTACCTGGACGCCAGTAGAGAGTGATGACCCCATAGGTAGGGCGTCCCTTGCTGGGTCCAGCGTAGGAGGCAGCGCCTCATCCCTTTCCCTGTCCCCAGAGGAGTGGGAAGATAGGAGGAAAGAAAGGGAGCACCAGCTGACGCTAGAGAAGCTCAGGTTAGAGCATGCACAGGCTATGGCGCAGCTGGAGGTCAAGAAGCAACAGCTAGAGACTGAGAGGGTCTTGGCGCAGGAGAGGATAGAGGAGGCTGAGAGGGCCTCCACCAGAGACAAAGTAGCTCTGGAGGGTAGACTATCCCCTGCGCGCAGTTTTAATTTACTGGGCTCCCCAGGGAGGGTTGAGTCCAGTGGTGGCAGCCATATAGATTTCAGTGTAGGAAATCCCAGTCCCAGTTCCCCCAGTCTGGTACCTGTTCCCCAGGAGGAGGAGTTGAGGTTGAAATTCAGGGGCAGTAGGAAGCTGTCTCACCAGACTTGGGACACGTTTGTGGGTAAATGTGAGGATGCACTGGATGATTGGTTAAGGGTAAACAAGAAACGGGATTTTGACGGACTTTATGCTCTGGTTATCAAAGAACAGCTATGCAGTAGTTTTTATCCCGGGTTGCACCAACACCTGTTGGGATGTGATGCCTTGGATCCTTGGACCGTGGCAAGAAAATCAGACCGTTGGGAAGGGGTCCCAAGTTCTGATGAGGAATGGGAGAGTGATTCCAACAGTAGTGGTTCAGAGATCCTCCAGCCCAGCGTGGTGGAGGAGGCTCAGTGTAGCCCAGCTAGGTCCCAGGATAGGGAGGAGGGTGTAGGAGCTCACTGCCTGGCTCAGTGGCGCAGGAGTGAGAGGGTGACTGAGGGTCCCCAGACACACGAAACCCTGCCTCAGGACTTGGGTGGTTTCTTGAGGGAACACCAAGTTGGGGACCTAGGCTGTCCTGTTACTCCACTTGAGGAAGACCTCTAAGTGAGTAGAGGACCTGGAGCACCTGTAACCAGGGCTCCTCTGGTTCTAGAGTCTGGCAGTACCGCTCCGGTAGGGGGGGTACAGGAGTCCAGTGTGATGAGTGATTGGGGGATGAGTTCGCCAGTGGAAGAACCAGTGGGTCAGGGACTTCCCAGTTGGGCTAGGATCCCGTGTAGTGTCCATGGGGACACCACTTCTGTTCTGGGGGATCTCCGTGCACTGTCAGGTGGACAGGGGATGGGAGATCAGCGCCAGACAGACAGTCGCTCGACATATGTGTCATTTGATAGCCTCAGGGGGATGGAGTGTAAATCCCCCAAAGTCCTGGAGTGCCAGGCGATTATTCCACCAAAGGTTCTAGGCCGGAGGTTGGAAGGCCAGGTTCGGGATCAGCCTGACCTGAAGGGTGGGACGTCTCTAACCAGCGTCCCGACCGGTTCTTCTTCCAGAGGTACCGCCCCAGTTGGTAGGGAGCAGGGCTCTGGAAGGGGGTGCAGAGGGTGGGAGAGCCCACCTCTGGCCCCGGTACAACCTGAGGGGTTAAACCCTGGGTTGGAATGGCGTTCTAGGTGTACCCCTCGCCGGAGGAGGAGGAACCCTAGGAGAAGAGGTAGGGGAGGAGAGCCTTCCCCGAGACTCCTGGTCCACCTGAGGGTGCAGACCCTAGGCTGGAGAACCAGTGGCAGTCTAGTCCTGTCTTGCAGACAGGAAGAGTGGAGAATGGACGCTATGTGCCAGGGGTTCCTACCCCCCACTCCATGGTTAGGCAAAGACCAGTGGCACCTGGGTGGCCTAGGGCCTGGTCTTGGCCACGGACAGCTTGGGAGTACCAGTGGGGTAGCCCAGTTGGTCCAGACAGTGGTGTCAGAAAGAATTCCATGGGTTCACCGTGGCGTAGAACTGGAGGGTGTCCCTGCAGTTGCGGGCCCGCGTCCGTGTTCTATCGCCCCAAGCAGGGAAGTCCATCACGGTGGTGATTGGTCTGCCCTGCGTTTTGGCTGGAAGGGGGTTGTGTTGGACTTGGCCCTTCTGGCAGATTCACCCCTGAACTTTTTTGCTTTTTATTGGTGACTTGGTGTGGTGATTTTTGGTTTCTGCACACTTTCCCTGTGTCCCAGGGTAAAGTGTGTGCGCACTCTGAATGCATGTGGTGAGATAGGCCTGCCCTCCCATAGGAATGCATGGGGAATGTATGTGTCCCTAGTAGTTCCTGATGCGTGGGGTGTGCAGGCCCGAGTTTGGTATGTGCGGACTCGTGTGATTGAATGCTGCGTGATGATGTGTGCGGCGTTCATGTACCTAGTGTGGAAGTGCCACTTCTAGAAGTGGGCACTTCTGTGTGCAGTGTGTCTGGTGTGTGATTGGCTGGAGCTGGCTGCTGAGCCTGGCTCCAGGAGTCTGGTTGGGTCTGCCCCAGTGGTGAGTGTCAGATTAGCATGCTGATGGGTGGGGAGGAGTGCACCTTGGACCTGAATAGGGCAGGGCTTTCCCCACACAATGCTGGCTCCGCCCCCTGTGGTGCGACTGAGGACCCTAGCCCTGCCAGTGAATAGAGTGAGGGGCTGAGCATATCAAGGGTGCTCCCCAACCAGCTGCGACTGGTTTTCCCCCTCACCCTGAACCAAGAACAAAGGGTTTTAGTGTATAAAAATGGGGCTGTGTCCCCACAGAAACTGTTCTCTGCCAGGATCTTACCTGAGGGGGGCTGCTGCTGCTGCTGGACCAGAGGACCGCCACCTGGACTACCTCCCTGCCTGGAGGCCCAGTGAGCTGGCTCTGGATCCAGCCTTGCCCCCCACCCCTGCCCTGCTGCATGCAGGGAAGAACTTTGCTGGATTCTACGGGGATCCTCCTTTAAAGCACTAGGAGCGCTTCATTTGTGTCCTTAAGCGCCTGGAAGCGCTTTTTATTCCCCCTTAGCGCTCAGGAGCGCTTTACTGCTGCCAGCCGGTGCCCACCCGGCATTTGCCCCGTTCTCTGCAAATCTTAAAATCCTCTGGCAGGTGCCCACCCTGCCAGGGACATTGCCGCAATATCGAGTGCCCACCTTGATCTATTGAATTATAAAAGCGCCGGTGCCCACCCGGCATTTGTCCCGTGAATCGCCCTCCGGCGTCCAACCAGGAAGTCAGGCGGGCCAGGGGCGGGCCTCCGGGACAACCGGAATCAGAACTAGGAGGGGGGGGAGCCTACCCCGCCTCCTTCCAAAGCATCGCGGTTGCCCTGAGCCCCGGAGCAGGCAGGAGCCTACCCTGCGCCCCGGGGCACTCTGCCGGGAAAAGGAGCAGCGCCGCTAGAGAAGGGCCGACGAGTGCTGCCGGCCCCGGAATCAGAGAGAAGAGAGGCGACGCGGGAGTCCCCCTAGCAACAGCCCGGTGAGTGCGGAAGGGCTGGGTGGGGACTCCGTGTGCGTGCTGGCCGAGCGCTAGCGCGCTCCAACAACGAGGCCCACACTGTTGACTTCCAGAGTCCCCTGAGGGGGACTCCAACGAGGAGGGTGATCTTCGTTTGTTGAGCCCAGTGAGGCTCCCACGTACTCGGGGGGGCATTTTGTTCAGAGCCGTGAAGGCTCCAACAAACGGAGGCAATTTGCTTCAGAGCCCACGAGGCTCCAACGTTGGCCCCCATTGTATAGTTTAGAGCGTTGCACGCTCCCAATTTCGGGGGCATTTCTTTTGCACTCGGAGCAGCCCCGGAAGACAGCGGGCCGCTCCCACGCATTCTCTTGTGATTGAGTGGCCACGGATGGCAGCGGGCCACTCCCACGTTGCCCCACAGAGTTGTTTAGAGCCTGCGAGGCTCAGGGGGCCACAAGTGTGACATATTTAGAGTCCAGGAGAGGCTCCAACCCCTGCCATATTTGTGTAGGAAGGCACAGTGGTGCCCCAGCATCTCTCCAGTTGCCCAGCACTTAGTGGGCAACTGCTACGTGTAGGTTGTGCTGTGTGCACCCTGGTTTGCACAGCCTGCGCAGGCGCGCCCTGACTCTGCTGGACACAGGGAGTCCTTGCCCCTTCAAGGCCAGTTGGCCGAGGGACTGCCACAGGTTGTGGCTAATGTGAGTTTGGCGCTATTCTTCCTAACCTGCACCGCTGAATGTGTTTTTATGCATCATGTGCTTTCTTTTACACCGCTGAATGTATTTTATGCATCATGTGTTTTCCCTCCCTACACCTCTGAATGTGTTGAGATGCATCATGTGTAATGTGCTCATGCCCCTACAGGTATTGTGATACTTAGGTGGTTGTTTTCTCCCTAGTACAGGTGGTGCTAGTGAGGTCCTGATTCCCTGCGCGATATTTTCCTAAGGTGGTTAGGGTTGCGTAGGTGGTACTTACCTGTTACCAGTAGTTACTGGTTGTGTGCTACATGTTCTATTTTAGCGCTACAGTGATTGTATGTGCTATGTGCTAAAGTATTATTCCTATGTTCTAAGTGCTAATTTCCACAAGTGCTAATTCCTGACAGTGGACCATGTGGCCCTGTCCCCTGTACATATAATCCCTTATAAATTCTGCCCGTGCCTGTTGGCACATTGTAGAGTGTGTGTTTTTATCTAATGTGTTGTGGTATAATACAAAGGTTACTTTTATATAATACCTTGTGTGGAGTTTCCTTTGTGGTGGGCCTTGGGTGTTGTTGCTGGGTGCGCGCGCAAACGCTTTACACATCGCCTCAGAGATAAGCCTGACTGCTCGTGCCAAGCTACCAAGGGGGTGAGCAGGGGTTATCTTTGGCATGTACCTTCCTTGCCCTGACTAGAGTGGTGGTTTCTGCCTGGCTTTGGCGCAAGCCCTAGCCAACCAGAAATCCCATTTCTAACACCAAGTTTGCGATGCAGCAAGCACAAGGTAAATAGTTGGAATTATTTATTCACTTTTATTCACTCACCTAACTCCAGCCCGTCGTGTGTCCAACTCCACTACCCCAATCCTGTCCCTCCCCCACCCCGCACCACCACCCCACACGACCGCCCCGCAGGACTCCCACTGCAAGCCATCACTGTGTACACAGGACTGCATCTCATGGACAAGCAGGCGGACACATTTACTGGAGATGTGGCAGGATGTCTACATGGCCCCCTTGCCTCAACAGCATGCATATACAAATTGTCTGCACAGGACCGCATCTCTCTGATATTAAACATGAGGATGCACTGTGTGTGTGACTGTTCATGGCTATAAGTGGGCATGCCACCACCAATGTCAGCAGACATGCAACATTGCGCATGTGTGTCTGCATTGTGTGCAAGATTGTGTATGTGCAGTTGTGTCACCCTTGAGGCACATGCACATTCTTGCACACAACTCCAACATACGGGCACATGCATATGGTTGATGTTTAGGCAAGGGGACCATTTTGACAGCTTGCCACATCTCCAATCAATTTGGGCCTTTGCTCTTTCACGTAGCCCTTATTTTGTGGTCTGATATGATACATATGGACTATATTTGTTTGACTTTTCTGTGCATTTTTCCAGGTCTGTGAACCCAACAATATGTGTCTTGCAATGTATTGGTTGAGTAGGGTGATTTGTGTCTATGCCACCAGGGCCATGGGTATCCGGGACATGATCCGCAGTCATTGTGGGTGTGCGCTGCGATATATTTAAGTGTGCATGAGTGCCATTAGCCCATCTCCCCCGTCCCCCCAGTCCCTGGTAGGTACACATCCTGTTACTGATGTGTCTGGTCGTGTTGAGCAGTATCCTGTCTCGGAACTCCAACCACGTCTCCTCACTGATGACTTGGGACACCTGTTACTCCAAAGGATCCAGCTCCTCGTGTTGCGCTGGACTCCCACCTCCAGTCTGCATTGCTGCTTTCAGGTTGGCTCAAGTTTCTGCATGGTCTTGTGCTTAGCATTACGCCAGCGCTTCTTGCAGTCATCCACTGTCCTCCTCACCTCTCCGACAGGATTCACCTTGGCCACGATGGACTGCCCTATTGCATTTTTAGTTGCCAATGACACAGTGGTACTGACAAAAAATTGTTGTTGGTGTTCTGTCATCTCCGCAATCAGGACCTGGTTTTCCTGCTGACTGAACCGCGTCTTCCTCTTCCTCTTCTCCTTGCCTTTCCCCTGGGTCTCTGGCTGGTTCTCCTGGGTGTTTGTGGGGTTGTTGTTGGCATCTGTGCTGGGTCCAGCTTCCTCCATGGTCCATCTCAAATGTTTCTTCTTTTTTTTTGTTTGGGCTGCATAGCGGGCGTTTTATAGTGGTTTTTACTGCCAAACCTGAAAAAAGGTACCCTGACGCTACTTAGCATGCCGTTCCAGGCCTCTAATTGGCCCATCGCTACTTTTTTCACATTAGCGTGACGAGTTTTATTGCCGTGCCGCTAATCTTATCACCGGACATTTGACCCGGTAGTAGAAACTATAGCTTGTTAGCAGCATGTTGTGACTAGTTTCCCACGGTACACAGCAATAAGAAAAAGCACGCTAACTGAGGTTAGTGATAGTTTTTGCCATTTGTTGAGAATATCCCCCAGAGGGTCATAAAGTACGTAACCCCAGAATGTCTTCTGACATTTTTTGCTGTCTGAGCAATTTGATTGATGGCACACAGCAAGAGTATGTCCGAAGATTGCACATTTTTTAAATGAAATGAAAATTGTAAATTTTGCAGTTTGTGCATTGATTATTTCAATATACTTGGGCCCACAAATCATGCTGTTAGGCTCAGCAATACAAATGGATAATTTAGATCAGAGTTGAAGAAGATTTATTTTTATCACAATGCTGATTTCATGAGCTCCAATAATATATCACTATAAATCCCAAAAAATCCCAACTTTTCAGAACTGGATAGATGAATGAACAGAGTTCAGGATATTTCTGAAAGTATGCCATTTTAGACAAAATAAATGAAATGTAGCTTTTACTGTTTTTTTTCTTCTTCAATGTTGTGATATATCGAAACTGTATCTATTCTCTTTCTATCCAATGAAAACAAATACATTAAGAGGAATTAACGCTTGAGTGTCACCTTGATGCTGTACATAGGCTTGCATTGAATTGGCCGAAGTAGGATAAGGGACACCCTCACACTATTAGCCACTCCTTCGTGTGTTGTTGGGTGGTGAAAGCAGCATGGTAGTGAAGAAGTAAAGAGGAGAGTGGCTAGTGTTGCCACCTTCCAGCTGTAAGGTCGACTGGCACCGGGTGGCTTCTTGCTCAGAAAGAGTTTGCCTGTGTTTAGGAGCTAAGGAAAGTACCAAGGAAAGTGATTCTGGTTCAAAGTTGACCTTTTTGATGTTTAATAGAAATGTATGTGCCGAATGTTAGTATGTGATGTATCTGACTGTAGGGCATCCATGAAACAGAATTTTAAAGTCCCGAGTCTCCGTAAGGGGTAGTGAAAACTGAAAAAAGCCAAAATGAAGTTGGAGTCTTTGCAAAGCCTCCAGGCGCTACAATAGTGTGGGAAGCGCTAGAGTGGCATACTAATAGCACTCGGCGTTCTACACGTGCTGATCACATAACTACATAATCAGTCTTTCTTGGGGCTACTGCCATGTTAAATGCTCCACTTTCTTTGTACATATGTCATATAATTGCACGTTCCAGCTAATGAATATTTCTTGAAGCAAATGGGGACACGCACAATCTAACCGAGCCTGGCATGAAGTGTTAAGTGAACGCACTCATTCAATCGCTTTCATCAGACTGAAGGGCTCAATCTCTGGCCAATAGCTTAATTGTGGCACGGGACGCCTCTCTGCACTGTGCTATAATCAGGAAATTATGCTCAGATTCGCGCAGAAGTGCCAAATTACAGACCTGCGGGTATTAGAAATGATTCTGATTAGGCCTCCCGGAGCTCGGCGGCCTCCGTAGGCAGGCACGCTCAGCCACAGGAATCATGCACAGGCAGCGCACAGGTTAGGCGTGGGTCAGCAGTGCACGTCTTCACCCGGCGTTTATTTATTAATACAGGCCTGATAAGTAATTTATGGCGCGATATTTTTAACTGTGTACACGGTGAATATTTCATTATTCAGGATATTTAATTATGTGCCTGGCTAATTTGTATTTGAAGGAGAACATTCCATCCCAGTATGCAAATTGTGCAGTGGCAGCAAAGTTATTCTATTAACCCTTCTGCTGTCTGGGCTCGCTCTGTTGCGGCTCGGCTGGTGTAAGTATCCCGGAGAGCATGATATGGAATGCAAAGATTTCACATACTTAACCCTTGGGAGTCTGGGTGAATATATGTCTCTTCTGAAAGAAAGGGTTAGAAGAACCACACAGCTGTAAAACTCTCTTTGAAAGGGTTGGTTTCCTATTGGGGACTGTATCATGAACCATGTGCCCTTGCACAGGGCGCAGCTGTGCATCTTTTTATGCGATTGCACTGTCTAAAGCACATGCATTTAACTCAGAATTCCTCCGAGCTCATTTTATGTCGCAGTAACATTGTCATAGAATATCGGTTCCAAAAATATTGTGGCATTTGGTGCAGGTTTTCTATTATTAATTCTTATGGTGCAATATTTTTCTAAATGATTTTTTAGGACATATTAAATATTTAGGTCAGAGGATATTCTAACAATAACATTCTGGTAGCATCCCAAAGACCTGAGGGAGAGCAGCTGGGTGCCAGAGAGAAGCACCACTATTTATTGTGTCTTGTGCTGTCTGCTGCTGATTCGCTTACAGAGGAATTCCCAGTTAAATGTATGCATAAAAGCAAGCAGCAGCTCTGTCCTGCACAAGCGCATATGCTCATATTACAGGCCCTGTTGCAGTAAGAGTGACATACCTAGAGAGAAGCAAGTCAACCATGACTTATCAATGCACAGTTTCATAGCCTGAGGCCTAATATGTTCACATTTCATGCTCTTAACCTCATTCTGTGTGCCAAGGTAAAACATGTGCAAAAACTGTCTTGGGAAATGCAATTTATGTAACTCATTGCGTGCACTAAGCAAACAATTAAGCTGGCATGACTGCAGTCCAGAAAAATAACCAGATTGTAACGACCTGATTCACAATGGCAAACTTATACTTAAATCGAGGTTTACGACTTTTTGAGATTCACAAAGGTAAGTTACAACTAGTAACTTTACTATCAGTAAAGTTACGACTAGTAAGTTTACTAGTAGTGAAGTTACTAGTAGTAACTTACCTTTGTGAATATCAAAAAGTAGTAAAATTACATTTAAGTCTAAGGGCCTGATTCACAAAGCTAAACTTGGACCTAAAGTCTAACTTTATTAGTACTAAAGTTAGACTTTTGGTCTAAGTTTAAGCGAAAAGTCTAACTTTATTAGAAGTAACTTAGACTTTTGGTCTAAGTTTAGACCAAAAGTCTGATTTAGATCAAAAGTCTAACTTTACTAGTAGTAAAGTTAAACTTTTGGTCTAAACTTAGACTTCAGGTCTAAACTTACACTTCAGGTCTAAGTTTACCTTTGTGAATCGGGTCCTCAGAATGTTCACATACAAATGGATTGAGAGACAGATCGCTGGATGGAACATTTTGTATTATCTACTTCAGTCCATTTAAATGGATTGTAGGGCTTTGAAATAAGTGAAAAGTGGTGCGGTGCTCCAAAGTGATCATGCAACCAGTTAACGGTTGCCAGATACAGGGGTCCACTTGCTTACTCAGTTTCGACTCTGGTGCATAGATCTTTGGTTCATCTTCTGGACTGGATATAGGTGCGCAGCTGGGGATTATTCAATCACGTGTATATAGTCAAAAACAGTTTATGTCAGAAGAAAAGAAACTTGCCTAGGAATTTCACTCAGTATGTATAAACCAAACCGTAACTGAATAAGGTAACAGCAGTCGTCCAAAGATTCCAATCAGTCGTAGAATCTCCACAGTGGAAAAGGTAGGTCTATGTGTGTTAGGAATTGAAGAACAAGCCCAAGCGGGATGAACTGGAGTCAATGTGACACAGTAATGTCCATCGGGGTGTGAGTAAATACACTGAGCACACATCAGCAGCAGGACAGTTTTTTCGTTTATGATTCTGAGTTTTAATCCATGCAGTGCAGAATAGTGTGTGGAAATGATTATTGCAACCTGATTTACTATGCAGTATTCCCCTTAACAGATTGTTTTGCATGTGCAATTTATTTCTACTGGGACCGCAAGGAAATAGCAAGTGCTAAAGTCTCAGGACTGGTTGCAATTTGCAGAAGACCTGCAATTGTAAAATCAGTCTTAAACATTATTTGCACATGATTTTATGGTCACTTTGGAACTGCGAATAAGGTTGTGGGAGTTTAAGAGTTTTGGGGCAGTGGATATGTTATGATGTAAGAGAATTACTGTTAAAGGGAAGTTAACGATCACCAACAAAGAATTATAAATTAATTTGGATCAATGAATTGTGCTTTTCCCACCACCTGAAGATTGTGAAAATTAAAAGTAGAATACATACAACCCATAACATAGGAATGCTTAAAGAGTTCGCAAAAAGAAACAAATACAGAACATAAATGGGCAAGCCATCAACATTGTGGCTTCTAAGAACACACATTCCACAGGAAGGTGCACACGCTACCAGTGACGCGGGTGCAGATTCCTTACCCTGTTCTGTATTTATCCTCCACACTTTCATTGGCAGAGTACCTTTTTTTTAAATCAAAAATACGTTTCCTGTCATTCAGGACGGATGCTGTTTACTCTTGCTTGTCAGCTTCCATACATTCTGAATGTTCATAAGTTCAGAGTTGGCCATTCTCCAGGGTGGCTGCACTCTCTGGCAAGAACCACCCCTCCTCCTCCACCCCACAATTTTGCTACATTTGTAAGACCATCTTAGATTAAGAAAAAAAATAAGACCTGTTATTACAAACAGCAAAGCATGGGTGGAGTCTGCTGCCTCTGTCTATAACCCTTGGCTCTAATTTTGCACCTGAAGGCACGTTTGTGGCCTTTCTGGCACCCTACCAAAAACATGGTAGTTATGAAGGGGAAGCAGGCACTATACAGAAATACAGTTTCCTTTGCAATTTAACAGGGATCCAAATGACCTCTGCAGTAATTAAAATACTGAGTTGAGGCCGAACTTCAAGGGCTAAATCATGGCAATCTTCCCTTTTCCATATAAAAAGGTACAGAGCTGGTAATACCTGCTACATCTTTCAGCGCCATGAGATGTACATTGCCTCCATTTATGTGTTGGATCTGCTCTCTGTACTGCCACACAGATGAATTAAGATATTTTCTATAGAAAATAGACAGCATGCTACACATGTAGGACCTGAGGTCGCCTATCCTGGTGCAAATGAAAATGATGTTCACTCGAGAGGGTGTGAAAATAGTTTCATCCCTGACCACATCATGTACACAGCCCTATCCCTAATAATGGTATTTATCTGTGCCTGATTACAATTCTATAGAACTCTGTATAAAAGCTAAGGACAACTAAAGATTGATTATTTATACTGATATAGGTTCCAGCATGAGAAATTCCAACCATAAAATGGTACATAACTGACACCCCTCTATTTGAGGAGGAAGGATGAGACATTGGCTGTTTGATGTTCTCTTTCACTCTTCTAATATTTCCCCTTTCCTGAAAGGTTCATACCCCATCCTTGTCTGCAGTCTATTCTTACCCATCCTTTTCTCTCCCCACTCCTCATTCCCATTCCTATTCCTACACAGTGCAGTATCCTATGTTATAGAACCACCTGGACAGCTGGTTCTGTAATCTAGGAGTGATGCGTAGTGTGGGAGCGAAGCTGAGGTGGCGCGAAGAACGGAAGGTTTGGCTGTGAGTAGTTGCTTGCTCTTGTGCGCCGTCTGTGGATGGGGTCTCTGTTACTTGTGTATCTCAATAAAGATATACTAAAATCATCGGGTGGACTCTGCCTCCTTTTCACACTGGCAACGAGCTATCTACGCGTAGCCTGCATCACCGGATCATACATTGTAGCAATAAAGCACAGTGACTGAACTCGATCTTCTAGAGGCATACGGCTGAATCAGTACAACAGCACATTTGAAAGAGAGAGACCTCAACAGCGCAAGTAGACTTTTTACTTTATTTAAAAAAAGTAAAATTTACCTTAACCATACTCCTACGGACATTGGTCTCGAGCTGTCGAGCTCGTGAAACGCCACCCGCTAAACACGTCTCGAGCACAACAATCGAGTGCTTTGCGCAGACGCAAGACCTCAGTTTTAAAATGTTCCTACACCTTCGTTTTTTCTAAACTCTCCAGGAGAACCACCTATAAGGTGGTCAAAATGGAGAAAGGTTTTTGCTCGTCACGCACAGGTGTGTGGTGCCTCACACAGTGCAGAAAGGAAAACTTTGTTATTGGTACATTGCCTTGGGTTTGAGGGGCAAGAAGTCTTTGAACACCTTCTGGAATTTTCTTGAGATGATGTAGCAAATGTAAGTGAACATGAGATTGCTATAAAGAAACTCGACCTACGTTACCTTCCAAAATTTAGTACTTTTCTTGAACCGTATCATTTTGGGAAGAGAATGCAGCATCTAAATTCGACTGTGGAACAGTACATCACTGGGTTATGTAAAGTGGCATCAATGTGTTACTTTAGTAGCTCAAGTGATGAACGTCTAAGGGATCAGTTCATGTTGTGATGTAATTTAGAAAAGGCTAAAGAAACAATGTGGGAGAACAACAATCCTTCCCTACATGAGGTATTGATGATAGCAAAGATATTGGAACATTCAAAAGCGTGTGTAGAGGTCATTTGTAGAGATGCTTTATTGGCAAACAGGTATGATGACACTGTCAAGGTTGTAGTAGAGAAAGATAAGGATTGCAAACCAATTCAAAGCAACACCAAGTGTGATTTAAAAAGTAAATCAACAAACAAAATGATTGTCCGAAAATGTTATCGGTGTGGAGATGCTGGTCACATGGCCAATAATATGTTATGTCCTGGCTAGAAAGCTATTTGTAAACATTGTGGAAAAAGGGGCCACGTGTCAAAGTGTTGTAGGCCAGGGAAGTAAACTGTGATGATGAAATGGTAGAAGAAATAGTAATTTTGCAGAAATGCATGGAGAAACTAGATGGACCTCTAGAAACTGTGCACATTAATTTAATGGTCAAAGAGTTGTAATGTTGTTTGACTCGGGGGCAAAAGTTACTTTGATACCTCTGGCATTTTCCGAAGAAAAACTGAAATGTGAAGTGAAACTCTTGAAATTTGAAATAAAACACAAGGGTTATGGAGGGGAACCGATAATATTGGCTGGTTATTTTTGGGGTTCGATTGAGTTTAAGGATCGGATCATTTCAGGGAAAATGTATATCTCTGTAAAAGGGGACTTGCTGATAAGTTGGATACACCAACATGATCTGTATGTTTTCCTTGATCCAAATGCCAATCCAATAGTTTGTTTGAAGGATAAACCCACTGTCAACAGTGTTCAAGTTGAGTATGACGATCTTCTGGAGGAGTTCTCAGAGATTTTAAAAGATGAGCTGGAGTGTCTAAAAATTATGTTCACGAGATCAGGTTAAAAGAAAATGTTTGCCCGAATGCATCCAAAGTTAGGAATGTTCCCATGGCAATTAGGAAAAGCATGAACAAGAATTAGATAAACTGGTTTCAAATGGTATTATTGAAGAAGTAGAAGCCTCACAATGGGTTTCCCCAGTTGTGATGGCTCGTAAGGCTAATGGTGAAGATTGCTTATGTGTGGACTTGAGGGAACTTAACAAGGCTGTTGTGGTGGATCACTACCCTCTACCTAACATTAGTGAGATGCTGAGCATGTTAAATGGTGCAAAATATTTCTCATCCTTAGAACTCAGTTCAACATATCATCAAATAAAACTAACTGAAAAATCTCAAGAGTTGACTACATTTACCAAACCCTTTGATATTTTCAAATTCCTAAGAATGCCTTTGGGCTCATATCAGCCGCCTATGTGGCAATGGAGAAAATATTAAAGGTTGTGGTAGGAGTGAAGATTTATCAGGATGACATATTGGTGGCAGGATCAACAGTCCTAGAGTACAACAAGAGGTTATGTGAGGTTTTGGAAAAAATGTTAAAGTGTGGTATGACCCTTAAACGCGGAAAATACAAGTTCAATATCCATGAAATAGAATACTTAGGACATCTAAACACAGGCTCTGGAATCAGGCCCAAGAAAACGTTAATCAATACTATAAAAAATCTCACATCTCTGAAGTGCAAAGATGAAGTAGTCACATTTTTGGGGATGGCTGAGATCTATAATAAGTTTGTCCCCAAGTTTGCTAAAAGAACCATGACCTGAAGATCTCTTTTGAAGAAGAATGTAGAATTTGTATGGTCTGACATATGTGAAGCAGAATGTAATGATGCAAAGTCTGGCTTGGAGAATGCTTCAAACCTTGGGAGTTTTGACGCAGGAGATGACGTTGTCATGATGGATGCAAGCTCTAAAGATTTGGGGGCAGTATTGTTGCAGAGATCAGAGAATGTGTATGGAACGATTGATTTTCATTCACGTGGTCTGAGGGGTGCTGAGACTAATTACTCATTCATTGAGAAAGAGACTCCGGGGGGTCTATTGGACCGTATGAAAGCTAAGGAAATTTCTCTGGGGGAGAAAGTTTGAAATAAAGACTGGCCGTAAACCTCTCAAAGAGATCTTTGCAAAGAAAGGTGTTGATCAGATTTCAAGTCCTATTTGCAGATGAGTGATTGCTCTTCAGGAGTTTCAATTTGAACTAACCTATGTATCGGTGCAAGTAATCTGCAGGCAGACTGTCTTTCAAGGTTGTATGTTGAGTCAGGGGACGACGAATTGCTATTAGAGGAGAGCTTTGCTGGTGAAGACTTCGATGAAAATATAAACGTTTGTGTTGTGACTGAAGGTATCATACAAGAAAGGGAATGGAAGAGGTTGATGGAGAACGTCTGTTTGCAAAGTGTGGAAAAAATGGTATTAGGAGAATGGTTGGTCAAAGCAGGTGTGCGAAAGAGGTACAAGGTATCTGGGAAGTTCACAATTAACTTTCTGTTGTTGATGGCATACTTTTAAGAGGAAGCAAACTTGTTCCTCCTGTGGATTTAAGAAGTGTTTTGGTAAAAAGTGCCCATGCTAGTCATATGGGTATATCGAAAACTAAGCAAAGCGTCAGAAAATGTTATTGGTGGCCCTCGATGGACTTGATGATAGAAAGAGACATTAGAGAATGTTTGGAGTGTGCAAGGTATTAAAGTGCAGGACGCAGCCGATGTTTGTTAGGGAATGCGTTACTGGACCATGGGTGGACATTGCTTTGGATACCCTTGGACCAGTGAAAGTTAATTCACAAGACAAGTATGTAATGGTATGCTTGGAAATGTTTTCGCGGTGGCCGGAGATAAAAGTGGTCAGTTCCATTGACTCGAGGGATGTCATGAGTTTCTTATAGGAACTTTTTGAGAGAGAGGGATATCCCTCCAGTGTTCTCACTGGAGTTCAGTTTACTTCGGCTGTGGTGGAAGAGTTTCTAAGAGAAAGGGGTGTGAAACATAAAAAAGCTACACTTTATCACCCAGAATCCAATGGTGTGGTAGAACACTTTGTTAAGGTGTTGAAAGAAAGTCTGCAGTTGTCACTCATGTGTGAAACCAGCTGGGTTGAATGTTTGAGGAAGAAAGTGAGAGAATGCAGGCTGACACCATATTCTATGAAAGGTGTGTCGCCATTTTGCTTGTTCAAAGGGAGGCGACCCAGTTGTGAAATCAGTCCTAGTTGGGTCAATGAAAAAAGGGAGAAGGTGTATGATCGTGTTGGTGTATTAATACATTGGGAAGCAAGAGAAGAGAAAAAGAAATTGAAGTCCAAGGTTTTCTATGACAAGAGGAAGGCTGTTAAAGAAACAAGAGTGCAAGTGGGTGATTGGATAAAAATAAAATCTCCAAGGAAAAGTGGGAAAAGTTCCAAGTTCAGTAAGCCTTGTAGAGTGAGGAAACGGTTAAGAACGCAATGAGAACTGCTGATAATAAGATCTGGATTCTCAATAAGATATCCAAATGCAGTTCCAAAATGGGTTTGGATGTTACCTCTTTAGAGAAGAGGTTACCTGTGGAAATTAAAGTTCGACCCCAACGGGTAAAGAAAAGGCCTGTTCGCTTTCATGACTATGTATAAAGGTAATGTCTATATTGTTTGTTATGTTTGCATAACTCTTATTCTTTAGTTTCTTAAATTTATGCTGTGACATATCCAACTTGTGTTATCATTACTTTTGTTAATTATAAATGGGGAGGTGATGTGGTATCCTAGATTATAGAACCACCTGGGCAGTTAGTTCTGTAACCTAGGAGTTATGCGTAGTGTGGCAACAAAGATCGAGTAGGAGAGACGAATGGAAGGTTGGGCTGTGAGCAGTTGGTGTCTTTTGAGCTCTGCAAAAACAACAGTTGATGGACAGAATGCAATACAATGTCATACATTCACCCCAGTACAGAGATCTGGGCCTAAAGCCATCGTTTTTTTGCTCACCATGCCATTCCAGTTTGAAACCAGCCATATGCAAATCAGTCTTGACCCTGTGCCTCATGGGAAGAGTCCAGCCCGAACTGCCAAGCCAGGTCCTCCCTGGACTTGAAACAAGCATCCTAGGACCGGTTTCGGGGTTTCACCCCTCTTCAGCCAGGATAGCTTGATTCCAGTGGCATGGAGAGCACCGGACTCACGTCTGAGCATACCCATCCCACTCGGGGTGACAAATGCAAAAACAACAGTTGATGGACAGAATGCAGTACAATGTCATACATTCACCCCAGTACAGAGATCTGGGCATAAATCCATCGTTTTTTTGCTCACCATGCCATTCTAGTTTGAACCCAGCCATATGCAAATCAGTCTTGACCCTGTGCCTCATGGGAACAGTCCAGCCCGAACTGCCAAGCCAGGTCCTCCCTGGACTGGAAACAAGCATCCTAGGACCGGTTTCGGGGTTTCTCCCCACTTCAGCCAGGATAGCTTGATTCCAGTGGCATGGAGAGCACGGGACTTACGTCTGAGCATACCCGCCCCACTCGGGGTGACAAATGCAAAAACAACAGTTGATGGACAGAATGCAGTACAATGTCATACATTCACCCCAGTACAGAGATCTGGGCCTAAATCCATCGTTTCTTTGCTCACCATGCCATTCCAGTTTGAACCCAGCCATATGCAAATCAGTCTTGACCATGTGCCTCATGGGAACAGTCCAGCCCGAACTGCCAAGCCAGGTCCTCCCTGGACTGGAAACAAGCATCCTAGGACCGGCTAGGAAGCTTGTTTCCGGTCCAGGGAAGGCATGGCTTGGCAGTTTGGGCTGGACTGTTCCCATGAGGCACAGGGTCAGACTGATTTGCATATGGCCATGTCTGAACTGGGGTGGCAGAGTGGGCTAAAGAACGGTGATGGATCAAACCCAGATCTGTTGACTGGGTGTGAGTGTTTGATTGGTTCTGATGCTCCGTCCATCACCACCCCCTTTTGTACTGCTTTGTTCGCCATAAGTTGGCAGGGTATGCTCAGACGTGAGTCCCTTGCTCACTTTGCCACTGAAGTGAAAATAAGCTTTATTTCGATAAAAAATATCTTAAAAAGCACAAACAGATATAAAAAATACAAACAAGTGAAACCAACAAACGAATCATGTAGATATAAAATCGTCATATTCCCAAGATCGGCAAGGAATTAAAAGAAACAAATAGACATTATAAATAGGACAATATAAAATACATATGCAAGCAAGCAGAAGAAACAGTCAGGCTACTTAGTCAGAGACTGCAAGGGCTTTAGTTCTCAGGAGCCAGGCCCACCTTAGGAATTTCGATAGAGCGCAAACGTACATAGAACGCGTGTCTGATTTAAGAATACGCAGCGCTGTGAGGTGGTCGCGTGTGCCCAAACTTCTGCATAGTGGTTTAAGCCAATATGATCTTGGGATTTTATACTCTGAGCATGCAAAAAGCACGTGAGCAATAGATTCGACCTTGGTTTCACAGAAAGGACAGAAAGACGTAGTTTGAGAGGGAAATTTCCAGCGAGCAGTCAGCTCGCGCACCGGAAGGGTACCAACCCTAAATTTGAAATAAAGGGCTCGGTCATATGGCTTCTGAATAATGTCGAGGTAAGGCTCGAAGCGAACTACATCTTTGAGAAGAAGGAACTCAGTGGTGCATCTGCCGAATTGGGAGCTAGAATTCCTTTTTCCTATAACCCAACTCCAGTAGAGTTTCTTCAGCTCAGCTTTTGGAGGCGAAGTTCTATTTATCCAAGCATCTTTGAGACCAAGATCGTAGAGAAGGGTCTTTACATCTTTTAACCATTTGACTTTATTCCAAGAAGGCATAGAAAGTATTTCAGATAAGCCCTCCGCATACTTAGCTAGCTCGGGGGTCCGCCAGAGCCTTGCCCAGAGAAGTAAAGGGCGTAATCTTGCCAGGTCTTTCAGCGGATAGCACCCTAAATCCGATAGTAAAGGCACTATAGGTGTACTCTGTGGGAGTGCCATCCGTTCCTTGTAGAAACTGAAATTGGATTTGGCAAGTTCCTCTAAATTATTTGAGCCCCATAACTCAGCACCATAGAGTGCCGAGCTCACGCCCTTTGCTTTATATATGTCCAATGCTGGGGCTTTTGGCCTAGTTGACGAGGAACGGTGTTCTCTGAGAAGGGCACCAGTAACCCTTTTGTGAGTTAAGAGCATCTTTTGTACGTGGGATGTCCAGCGCATAGTGTCTGTGATGCGGATGCCTAAATAATCAAACTCTTTGACCCTTTCAAGAGAAACTGCATTCAGCACTGGGGGCTGGCCTAATTTTTTCGGAGGATTCAAAATTAGGTATTTTGTTTTGGTGGTATTGATAATAAGGCCTCTGTCATTGCAGAAAGATTGAAAGCTATCGAGGAGAGTTTGCAAGCCCATGGGTGTCTTGGACAAAAGAAGAGTATCGTCAGCAAACAGGAGTGTTGGAACGCGTTCGCCCGCCAGGGATGGTGCATCAGCAGGAACTTCCCGCAGATGGTCTACCACCCCATTCACATAAAGTGAAAAAAGGGTGGGAGCAAGAACACATCCCTGGTGGACGCCCCTGTTTACTGGAATTCTCTCAGTTTTCTGACCCTGGGGACCCCAGCGTACCTGGGTATAATTGCCATCATGAAGTTTTACAAGCAGGGCCAACAGGTAAGAAGGGATGTTCATATTGGTCAGGACACGCCAGAGAGTATCTCGGGGAACAAGGTCGAATGCTGTTTTTAAATCTATGAAGGCTAGATAGAGACTGCCCTTTCCAAGAAGGACGACCTTCCAATAGATAAGGAACAATCTAAAGACCTGTTCTATAGTGCCTGTTACGGCCCTAAAGCCTGCTTGATAATCAGAAAGGACACTATTATCGTTCACCCAAGTTAGTATCCTCTCCAATATCACTTTCCCGATGACCTTCTGGGAGGAGTCGATCAGGCTAATTGGCAGATAATTAGCTGGATCGTCTCGGGCACCCTTTTTAAAAATGGGAACGACCTCAGCCCCCTTCCAAGATTCGGGGACCGGGGCGCCATTAGCGATGGCATTAATAATGGTAGAGAGAAGCTTCCCCCAGTTAGATGGATCAAGCTTAAGAACATCACCGGGGATACCATCTGGGCCAGCTGCTTTCTGCGGAATGATGGACTGGATAGCACTATGAACCTCTACCTCAGAGAAGGGGTCAATATTCAGGACGTCCCCGAGGGGGAACACCCCCTCGGGGAGGAACTTCTCCACATTCTCAAAACTGGTGGAATATAATTTGAGAAAGTGCTCGTACCATGCTATACCAGTGATATTGCAAGTCAGAAGTTCATGGGCTGGTCTATTCTTTACTCTGATTGTGTCCCAAAAGGCACCAGGGTTACGCTAAAGGGAGGCCTCCCTTAAAGTCTGCCAAAACTGGTCCTCCCAGGACTTTTTGGCATTAAGGAAAGAAGTCTTATAGTCTTTCCTAGCTTTCTGGATCGCGGATGCGATCCCACTTTTTAGGGCCACTATTAAAGCAGATTTCTTAATTCTGCAACTTTGCGTATACCAACCATTCTTAGGGATAGGCTTAAGCCCTCCCTTCGATAGTCCACCCTTGTTATGTGCTCGGAATAGGTTTCCTAATTTAAGGATGGTATCTTGAAAGATAGAGGGAGCCCTATCAAGGACAGCCTGATGAGTATTTGTTGGAGTCAACTCCGCTTGTGTGGCATATAGGATTGACCTTATTAATTAAATTTTACCATCGTCCAGCATGACTTTGCGCCATTTAAGGCGCCTCTCACAGTTGGCAGGATAGACCTCAGAGGTTTGTAGAGGACTGGCTACTGGTGGAAACAGGGACCCATATGAGTCGGCCCATAATGATTTAATGCAGAGAGATAGCTGATTGTGATCGCTATCATAAGAAGAAATTATTTCCATATCCACCATGAAAGTCCAAGGTTTGAGGTCGAGAAGTATATAATCGATCCTTGAGGTGTGATTAGGCCTGTTGTAAGTGTGTGCACCCTGGGGATCAGAGGATGTCCTACCGTTGGCCGCCCTTAAGCCAAACTCCAAGGTCATGGTGTTAAGGAATACAACAGATTTAGTCCATCTCTTGATAGGTGGCAACGTTAGTGATGGAATGCCTTGTTTAGCGTCATCCTCAAGTAGATCAGGAAGATCTGCTGAGGCAAGGGGCTCGAAGGAGCAATTAAAATCTCCTGCTACCAGGACGTAGGATGCATGATGGCACTTGCGTAGTTCGCCCTCTAGGAGTACAATCGTGGGTGACAAGGCTCCTCCACTAAGGCTCCTTGCATAGACGTTAAATATATCAAGAGACTTCTTTCCCTGGGCTCCCTTGAGAGTAAGTCTTAATACATCAGGGGAGGCAATATGGGCCTGCCTGATGGTACACCCAAGGGAAGTACTAACCCAAATCAACAGGCCGCCAAAAGGACGTCCTCTTCCTGTCAAAGGTGGAGTAGCCGGTATACAAAAGGTGGTATAGCCAATCATATGAAGCGGCTCTGTTGCCCAAGTCTCCTGGAAAATACAGATACTATAGGTCATTATAAAGGAGTTCCAATGTGGGAGATCTAATTTGGTGGCTAGGCCAGCTACATTCCAATTTAGAATCCTAAGAGGAGGAGAAGTAGTAGCTGTATCTTGTAGTACAGGTGGATTACGAGAATTGGGAGTAACCAGGGTCGGAATGCAAGAAGAGGTTAGTAGCCTGAGAAATTGGAGTAAGCTGGGAACAGTGCTGCTGAGCATAAGGATTCAAATCGGTGTAAAGGGGATCCTATCAAGGTCAGTGGCTACTTTGTGATCTTTTATATTATTATGGATTCCAGCAGGAAAAGGGATATCTACCATTGCTGGGATTCCATGTCAATAGTGCTCATAGCAGCTATAAGCGTCATGATATCTGCTAGGGGCAAAAATAAGAAGAGCCTTTTCCCTGCTGTTCCCAACTCCCTTAAAATAGCCACCAAAAGGTGTTTGAAGAAAAAGATGCGGGTAATGAGAGTAAGCGGTATCAGAATAGAAATGGCTTAAGTCAAGGCATCCTATGCCACTCATGGTGGATTGTTGATAGTTGCAGATTAATCTTGTACCCGGGGATCCCTGAAATTTATGATGACACAATCACCAGGTATATTTTTCGGTTTGTTGCCCACCCAAGATACCCTTCTGACATGAAGAACCTGCCCATCCAGATGGTTTGGGAGTGGCCTATTGGCATTCAGCCAGTGTGTTGTTTTATTGGGTAATTCGATGTATGATTCTGGCTTAGGAGTTTTAGGGTGCGGCACTCCAGTCAAAATGGCAACAAAGGGTAGGCACTCCGGTGGAAGGTTTACATGAGGTAAGGACTGTTCTGAGCCAGTGGGGGGGACTTTGGATTGAATTTGTATAGGTTCATTGATGAGTGAATTAGAGAGATTCTGTGCAGATTCTGCAATGCATCCCGGTACCCCGGGGATTGGGTGGGTACCTATCAGGCCGGAGGCTGATTTTTTATTTGGAGGAAAGCTACCCGGAGAAATTGTAGGTATTGGAGGCCCTAAGCCTGGTGGGGTAACTCCATTCTTTGGGCCTAAGCTTAAAGCAGCATTTGAGTTCGGCAAAGCAGCTTGGGACATGGGTTCATTAGAGGTAATTAAAGGAGTTTCAACGGCAGTAGCATGATCCTGACCTAACTTTGAGTGCAACTTGATTAGGGACTTGAGAGAGAAGAAGTTGTCAAGAGAGGCCTGCTCAAATCTCTCGAGCCTCTCAGACAATAATCTTACTCTTTCCATCATAGGAAGTAACAAGGATTTAATAGTTTTTTCAAGTTGGCCAATAAGTATAGGTTTGGGGTCAAGGTCATTTTGTAATGCAGATTGTTGGGGAGGTTGCTCTACAAGAATATCGATGGTTAAGTTGACCGGGTGAGCAGAAGATGATCTTGTCCTGAGCTGGTGGGATGTAGATAATACTGTTCGACCCACTTTCTCACCCAAGCCACTACGTAATTTACTTTTACTTTTTTTAAGAGCTTTTGTCTGATCCTCCTTGTTACCACTACCTACTCTTTTCCTTTTGTTTGGAACGGTTTTTGGGTCCACTACGGTGAATGGCTCAGTGGTCATAAGGCTTACAAAAGGTGAGGTGGCAGTAGTGGTAGTATTAGGTGTAACTTGGGAGGCAACTAACAAGGGAGAGTATGAGAGGTCTGACAATGTTGCAGAAGCAGGATCGCTAGGGCCAACAGAATTTGAATCCGTGCTTATCGGCAGACGTTGTGAATTCCCTGTTAGAATGTCAACCACAAGGGTATTGGAGTGGGCGGGCGTAGCAGCTAGCGCAAAAAGGACCCAATGAGGAGCGTTTATCTTTTAAAGCGCCGCTCTGTAATTGCAATTTCTTTCTCTAAAACAGAGCAGGCACGAATTATGAAGTGGTCAAGAGTGCCACTAACCGAACCCCTCCCAGTGTGCCTCCCTTGCCTGAACGTGTGCACATTGCCATGGGCAACGGGTAAAAGCGGTAGTCACAGCGTGTAGTGGAAGCAATCCACCAAGTCTATCAGGCAACAATGATAGCATACCAGTCAAAGGCTTGAAGCGGGAACAAGAGGGGTGGCCCAGCCCGGCCTCCTTTGGCCCCTGACGGCCTCAGACGGCCCGCCCTTTGTCCGGGCTTCGTCCGGCGCCCGCCCCGCGCGCGTCCCGCGACGCGGAAGGAGCGGCCTTCTTTTGAGCGCCTCCGGGCGCTTTGGTGACATCGAGCGGCGCTAGGGCGCCTGAGAGATGTGGTCTCCCCTCGCCAGGGCCGCGAGGTGAGGTGGCGGCAGCAGCAACGGCAGAGGGACACACAGCGGGGCACCAGCGGAACTTAGGTGAGCAAATGAGGGCAGGGCACCAGCAGCTTCCCCCTCGCAAGTCCAGGCTCCCACAAGTGTCAGGGCTCCAGGTTCAAACTTCCCGCGACGCGGAAGGAGCGGCCTTCTTTTGAGCGCCTCCGGGCGCTTTGGTGACGTCGAATGGCGCTAGGGCGCCTGGGAGATGTGGTCTCCCCTCGCCAGGGCCGCGAGGTGAGGTGGCGGCAGCAGCAACGGCAGAGGGACACACAGCGGGGCACCAGCGGAACTTAGGTGAGCAAACGAGGGCAGGGCACCAGCAGCTTCCCCCTCGCAAGTCTAGGCTCCCACAAGTGTCAGGGCTCCAGGTTCAAACTTCCCTTTGCCACTGGATTCAAGCACGCCTGGCTGAAGACGGCTGAAATGCCAGAAACCGGTCCTAGGAAGCTTGTTTCCGGTCCAGGGAAGGCATGGCTTGACAGTTAGGGCTGGACTGTTCCCATGAGGCACAGGGTCAGACTGATTTGCATATGGCCATGTCTGAAGTGGGGTGGCAGAGTGGGCCAAAGAACGGTGATGGATCAAACCCAGATCTGTTGACTGGTTGTGAGTGTTTGATTGGTTCTGATGCTCTGTCCATCACCACCCCCTTTTGTATTGCTTTGTTCGCGTAAGTTGGCAGGGTATGCTCAGACGTGAGTCCCTTGCTCACTTTGCCACTGGATTCAAGCAAGCCTGGCTGAAGATGGCTGAAATGCCAGAAACCGGTCCTAGGAAGCTTGTTTCCGGTCCAGAGAAAGCATGGCTTGGCAGTTCGGGCTAGACTGTCCCCATGAGGCACAGGGTCAGACTGATTTGCATATGGCCATGTCTGAACTGGGGTGGCAGAGTGGGCTAAAGAACGGTGATGGATCAAACCCAGATCTGTTGACTGGGTGTGAGTGTTTGATTGGTTGTGATGCTCCGTCCATCACCACCCCCTTTTGTGCTGTCTTTTGAGCTCTGTCTGTGGATGGGGTCTCTATAACTTATGTATCTCAATAAAGATATACTAAAATCATTAGATGGCCTCCTTTTCACGCCCTCCTCCTTACCTCTCCCTCATCTCAACCAGCCATTCTCCCCTCCACCCACCTTCTTCCTTCCTAATCAACTCGAGGTTTCTCTGTTCCTTCTTACCCCCACCATTCCCTCCGCACATCATCTTTTCTTATACGTCCGCTTTTTTTATCCCGCTCCTTTTTCATCCCACTTGAAGAACCCATCCATAGACATTGGAGTGACAGTACCTGACACAAGGACAACCAGATACTCACTCTAGGGTGGAGAGACACTCACACCGGGGTAGTGAAGTACAACAGATCTGGCAATTACCACAGACTGAGGAAGCACTTACAACAGAACCAGAAAAATAACTTAAATGGGTCAAGGAATTGCACAATCAGTAGGACAGAGAGGATCCTACAGCTGGTTAGGAAATACACTGACAAGGAGAGGCACTCAGAGAAGAACAGGCACCTATATTTGGGTAATAAATACACTTGGTCTTGGACAGGGAGACACGCACTTTAAAGACATTTGGCAACTAGGAGAGGAAAAACACATGTTGAGATAGGTAGGGAGCAAACTGACTGTGTCAGGGAATACAATTACATTGAAACAAGTAGAAAAATGATTGGACCAGAATACTGTAGCTTTGACACTCGGGCTGTGAGACGTGATACACTCACGTTGTGATTGTTAGACTCTGATACAAGACAGGAAACACTGACAAAGGGAAATGCAGTGCACTTAGTGATAATTTGTGAAAGAAAGAGTGCTGATCCCCCGAAGATCTGCTCAGAAGCCAGCAACAGGAGCAATCAAACATTGGGCGCCGAATACCACAGCGGGTAGTCTTTAATCCGCCACCAGACATGCCCTGCCCCTTTTTCTCACACTTGCAGGTTCCGGTTTTCTATTTGTGACAGTTTTGCCGTCTTTTGCTTCCTCTGTGTTTCTGATCTGTGTAGTTTTCCCTCTGCTGCACTCAGTAAATGTCTGATATGGGAAAATCGTGATTGTGCTTCCCCCCACTGGTAATCACCAGCTCAATTTAAGCACTGAGTGCACTACCACTGGGGCAGGAAGACACTGACTTCATAACAGACCAACACACACAATCAGACCAAGGCACCCCCATTCCCACACAAGGTAAGGGAATACTGTGTCACGGACACAGGGAATTAACCTACATTGAAACACAGATACACATACACAAGGATAGTCAACACACTTGGCCTAAAACAGCTAACACACTAACACTGTGACAGCCCCATCCCTATTCTAAAACAAACATGGACACCTCAGTAAAGGAGACAGAGAAACATCCACAATGCAAGAGTGGTCACACACAATATGGTAAGGAAATCAGTGCACTGAGAAAAAGTGAGACACTTGCTGTGAGCATAAGAATGCCTTATCAGAAAGGGAGACAACCCCACCCAGACAGAGTGACACACCTCGAAAGGCAGGGAGCGCACTGACTTTGGTGAATGCACCCAGCAGTAGACCACAATAGACTGCCTACCAGCCACCCATTCCTGACATACTCCCACATAACCTTCCCGCTCTCATCCACACACTACAGCAAACACACTATACACCAAAATTGGCAGAGAAGACACGGTGGCAAGAGGTATACTCTGACCCTTGAATAGAAAATACATCGATCCTGGGACAGGAATTTAAAAAATGCCGGAATATAAAGTGTGATGAACAGAAACTGAGTGGGAGAAATTGGGTTACTGACTGAGGGGGGAACCCTACTCAAGCAACAAACACAGCCCTTCTCAGTGTGAGGCACAAGAAAACTCCAAATTAACCTGTGGCCAATCCTCTGATAGCTTGGTACAGAGCAGCAGGGCTTAACTTAGAGGCCAGTGTAAAGTATTTATGCAACACTTCAAACAGTAATAAAGGGAAAACACAAGACAAATCCCACACTAATGTAGAAACATATAGCAAAATGTTATAAATAAATCAAGACCAAACTGATATAAGTGCAACCAGTAAAACTGGAGATGTGCAATTTAAAAGATTTAAGGGAAAATAAGGCCACAAAGCCCAAGGCGCCACTTGCGTCTATCTTGTTGTTCAAGACAAGGAGAAAGTCACAAGTTCAGGCCAACCACAATGGAGTGTGGGTGGGTTATAGGGACCAGGATACTCCTTGTGAAAAGTTACTTTTTCAGTCCAGAGTCTCGTTCACGGTGGAAGGGGCCACAAGGAGCAGGGAAGCGTCATGGACAGTCATCAATGTAGCACGGAGAGCAGGCCTGGCTTCACAAATAGCCATCATTGCAGCATGAAGATCCCGTTGTTGTCATAGGCGGTAGGGCAGGAGCTTCGTAATGGTGTTCCTGGTGAGCTGTCAGTGCTGTAGAGTAAAGGGTCAGCTTGACTGAACCAAGGGTTGGTGGGCTGTGTGAGCGAAATTATTTTGCCCCAACGGGCCGTTTGCAGTAAAAAAGATCCCAAAAACTTCAATTCAACTCACCAGGGCTACACCAAAGGCACCATTTGGGGGTCAATGGCTTACTCCAGCTAGATCTGGGTACTGGTTGAGGTGGTTGGGATCCTGCTATATCCCTGTGACTGTGAACAAGAGGCCAGAAGACTAGCAATTTGGGTAATTCTGGGAGTTCTAGATTAAGGTGAATACTGAATGGCTCTGACTCTTTCACGAGGGGAACTGGGCAATAATCCAGCATTGCAGCAGTCCAGCAAGGCAGTAGTCCAGAAGGGCAGCAGACCAGCAGAGTGGCAGTCCTATCATCATCACAGCAGTCCTTCTTCCAAACAGAGCCTCCATAGGTGCAGAAGTGCACTGAAGAGATGCTGGCTGAGGTCCATTATATATACGGGGTGCCTCTTTAAAGTTGGAGAACCTTCTAGAGATCCCTTTGAAGTGCACAGATTTTCTGCCCCCTCTGCTCTGCCTCCAGACTAAAAACAGGGGATATGCAGCCCTTTGTGTGGAGGCAGGACACAGCCTATTGAAGGGTAAGCAGTGCTGTGCCCAGCTGCGACCTCCCATCCTGCCAGTGATGGCTGATCTAGTCATACCTAAGCTCCCCATTGTTTGTGGCTGTCTAGATGGAATACACAAAGGCTGTCACCTACACCAGGTCATGTGACTCAGTGACAGGCTGTAAGCACTACATGGCTAAGGCAGGAAAATGCCAACTTTCTAAAAGTAGCAAATAAACCAGAACCAAGTAGTTCTGGACAAAGTAAGCACTACCGGGGGTACTCAATCATGAGTGTTCACAAATTACTTATACAATGATCCGAACAGTGGAAACCATTTTTATACTTAAATCAATGTCACCAATCATAAAATAATATCCTTTAAGAGAACAGTGGTACTGAAAACAACGAAAATCAAAATACTCCAATTCTTCTTTATTCAGAAGAGAGTTCATGAAATGATGAAGAAGTTGCAAATAGAAGATTTTGAATGCTTGATATTCAAAACAAAGTTATTCCCAATGCATTTCGGGTGTGCTGAGCACCCTTCTTCAGGGGAAATCTACAATAAATGTATACAAACATATACTGAGAAAAACATACATGAATGTCTCATCGTAATCAAACATTTAATAGAAAAACGGCCTTATAATTGCCGGGAGGAAAGGTTTTAAATAGTAGAGGAGATAATTATGAAAAAGTGAGATAGACATGATGATTTCACAAAAAAGCGGCCAGATGCAGTGGCTAGAGACACCAAGTGACTGTTGTGAGTGAATACTGTCGACGGGTTGTTGATTGTGTCATAGGAAGGAACGAGTTGAGAAAAAAAGAAGAAACCCATGGTGATGAAAAAAGGGTGATAACCAGAATCAAAAGATTAAGCAGCGATTAAGAAAATAAACGAAAGTGGAAGAAAAATGAAATAAACGAAAGTAGAAGAAGAAAAATGAAAAATGAAAAGAAGCGCGTAGAATGAATGTGTTACCTTGAAATCTGATGTGAAATGTGACTAGGCTGATAACCAATGATCAAATACACAGTGATGCAGTCAGCAATCTCTCGCTGGTGGTGGTTTTGGGTGTCTTATACCAGTTACTGTAAGGTAATATAAATGCCTGAGTGACTCACATAATGGATGTAGATAAAAACTGTACCAATTGTGATGCTGTAGGATCGTTTCTCTCACCTGTGTGTGCTGAGAGCAACGGATACCTTGCTTGAGGCTCGAAAACAGGTAACGGCCAGAATCTATTCAGAATATATAAAAAATGCAGGGAAAGAGTGGTTGTATGAGAAAAGACTAAGGGGATCATGTGCGCGAGAAAAATAGCTCTGTGAAAATAAACTTACTGTTGTGAAATCGTAAGAATCCAGTATCGTGTGTCCCGGTGTAAACGCTGGCGTAATTGGCCATGTCCGTTACGTGACAGCGTGATGGTGCATGTGACTCATAAAGGCCAGTAATGTGGCGCGTTACGTCAAGCGTTATAGGCATGAAAATAGGACTGATGTTAAGCAAAAGAGAACTGTGCAGCCATCTTTGTGTGATGCCGAGAATGTAGTTAGACTTAACACCGTGTGATCACGAACCCCAAACCCAAAGCCAAGAACTTTGAGACACGTGAATTACCTACTTTTTCTTGAATAATCAGAAATTGACAGATAAATGCATTATGAAAACATACTGAAACGTGCAATATAAACATTCTGATGTCCACATGATACAAAATTGTAGGCTAAACTCTGCCGTTTTTGAAAAACGTTCACATGCTAAAAGTTGAACAAGAGCGATTAACCTACATTGATGATGGCAATCCATACTATCCACTAATGGTGCCCTCGGTTGATGTAAAAATAACAGTGTGTTGCTCATGGTGAGAACGCAGAACATATGAGTTAATCGTCATGTGTAAACACCTTGAAAAATATAATAATGACATCATTAAACTTAACAACAACTGAATTAAAACCAAAGACAATCTGTGAGTCAAAACAACGTGTCCGAAAAAGACTGGAGTGGTGTGGTTGCGTATGCATGCTGATTGCAGCGGGTATTGCTAAAAATAGTGCTTGTGGAACACCGTGTAAAACCTGATGTGAGTGGTGCCTAGTAGTGCGTCTGGAGTATGCCATAACTGCAATAAGAAGCTTGTGGTCAGTATACAGGGCTGTCCCTAGAGGAAACAAGAAAGTTCCAATTTGTCATTGAGACCTTTTGGAACCATGGTATCAAGGTACCTGATCCAAAAGGTTTCCCTTTGTGTGATGTATCTAGACGTGTCTCTGTCGGTGTGTTTAGTAATGATCTCCAACACAGAGAATCTAAGTTGTGCGATGGAATGATGTGCTGATATCCAGTGGCTAGCTAATGGAGAATTGAGTGAGCTTGTCCTGATTCTACTTTTGTGTTCTGTGATGCGTGTCCTTTCTGTTTTGCCAACGTAATGTAAAGCACATGGGCAACGGATCACATAAATGACGTTCTGTGTGTTACAATTGGCAGTGAATCTTAGTTGTATTGACCGGCCAGACCACGGATGTGGTATGGAGTGCCCAACGAGAACATTATTGCAGTGAGAACAGTTGTGGCATTTTTGCATGCCTTTGTGTGGATCGGAATCAACGATAGGTTTGCTCGTCAGGAGTTCTCTAAGATTCCTGGATCTTTTGTAGGCAAAAATGGGAGGATACTGAAAAAGATTATGAAAATCAGGTTCCGCCTGAAGCAAATCCCATCTGCGTAAGATGATTTTCTTAATGATAGGTGATTGAGTAGAAAATGTAGATACGAACACCTCTCTTTGACATGGAGATTTCTCCATTTTGTCAAGTAATCGCTCTCTGGGAATGTCATCTGCTCGTTTAACTGATGCCTCAACTACAGTGTTGGGATACCCTCGATCTAAAAAGTTTTGCTTGGAGGACATCAATGAAGTTGTGTATAGTTCTTGATTGGAGGAGATGCGCTTAATTCACAAAAATTGAGAATATGGAAGATGTCTCTTTAAGGTGTCAGGGTGGAAGCTACTGAACAGTAGTGTGTTGTTGCGATCTGTGGCTTTTTTGAAGACTGAAGTGACTAAATTAGTATCTTGCAATTCAATGTTGACATCCAGGTAAGAAATCTTCTGTGTGTCTAGAGTGTATGTGAATTGGATCCTAGGGTTTATATCATTTAACCCACTAAGGTTGGTTGTCAATAGGCTTTTGCTGCCCTGCCATATGATGAAGATGTCGTCGATGTATCGACGATACATGATTAGATGGTCTGTCCACCGTGGGTCGTTGAGAATGTTTTCTTGTTCAAACCTCATCATAAATGTTTTGGCGTAGCTGGGTGCCCCTGCAAAACCCATAGAAAATCACGTGTTTTTTCTGAAATCCATGCCATATCAAGAGCATGTGACAATAGTTTCCATAGTGTTTCCTGAAGTTCTGTTGTGGGATCCTTGGTCAGGATCAAATATGTGGTTTGGTCTGAAAGCATGGTGTCAATTTTAGATTCGTAAAAATTGCGATCCATAACAACTAGTGCTCCCCCCTTGTCTGCCGGGAGAAACACTATGGACTCGTTCATTCTCAATGATCGTAATGCCTTCTTGTCCATAGGACATAGGATAATATTTTAAGACACATGATGTTTAATTGATACTTTGAATACTTCGAGTGCACTACAGCTGTTATCATACATTTTAACTTTCTAAAAGTGGCATTCTCAAAATTAGAATTTAAAATTGGACTTTACAATAAGATATAAGTGGTTTTCATTACAATTCCAAAAACATCAAACATGAACTGGTTACCTGTTCCCATTTGGCAGTTACACCTTATTACATTTAATCAGGTAACTCCAATGTTATCCTATGGAAGAAGTAGGCCTTGCATTAGTGAAGAATGAATGTAAGAGTTTTTCACTACCAGGACATGTACAACTTAAACGTACATGTCCAAATCTTTAAATACACTGTCCAGGGACTACTTTAAATACTCTGCACCTTGCCCTCTGGGTTGTCTAAGGCCTACTCTGGGGTGACTTATATGTATTACAAAGGAAGGTTTGCACCTGGCAAAAGGTGTATTTTGCCAGGTCAAAATGACAGTTTAAAACTGCACACACAGGCTTCAATGGCACAGACATGTGTACAGGGCTACTGAAGTGGATAGCACAATAAGAGCTGCAGACCTACTAGTGGTACCTAATTTGCAGTCCCTGGGTGAATTTAGTATCACTTTACCAGGGACTCACAAGTAAATTAAATAGGCCAATTGTGTATAAGCCAATTCTGCCATGTTTTAAGGAGAAAGTACTTTATCACAGGTTAGCAATGGCAAAGGGTGCAGAAAAAAGGAGGGCGAAGGCAAAAGGTTTGGGGATGACCCTGCAGAAACTGACAAGTCCAACACTGAGTCGGGAACTACAGTGCCACTAAGGAACACAATCACAAAAGGGCAGGAAATACACATATACTGGTTCAGAAATGCACTGGCACTGCAGCAGCTTAAAGCAAAATGATAGGTCCCCCTACAGAGAGTGGTGACAAACTCACTGCAGAAAATGGTGGAGGTCTACTGAGACTGCACATATCTGACAAATATTCGTATAGGCTTTAGGGTGATAAATGGGTTCCTGAAGGGTGTGACGCTTAGATATGGACATAGACACGGTGGCAGATATAGACTAAAACTGTATGGAAGGGTTGAACAGACCAGAAATTAGTACTGACAGACAGGAGGGTATGGAAACACATATTTGATATAGAGATGAGGACGGCATAATCAAAACCGAGTTTCAACAAGAATCCTGGGCAGGGAAGAAATGACACACATTTTGAAACTGAAACACAAAGCTACTAAGCACGATCACATGGTGATTGCTGAAAGGCTGCAAGATGTAGCTTCATTATAATTTCTCTATCACAACCCCAAGATAAAGTCTAGACACTAAGTTTCCCACCATCTCTATGAAGGAATAGAAACAGTGAATAGTGTGTGATGCAAAACCTTGAAACAAAATGTTAGCATTGCAAAGTGCTAGAGAGAACACACCTAATTCACAAGCTGCTGTGGAAATTAAAAGCACACTTGCACTCATACCAAGAATACACAGAGTGTAGTACAATGGCTCTTTTTTCATGATCCTCATTTTTTCACTGATGATGCTGGGTTTTTAGCTCTTTGTACTGGGACTTTGCTAACCGGACCCTATTGTGTTTGCTCTGACCAATAAAAAATGTTTAAATTGGCTATACTGATAAGTGGTATCTTTAATTTATCTATAAATCCCTAGTATTTAGAAAAAAGTGTTCCTAGGGCCTTAAAGCTAAATGTCAATAGTGGACTGCAGCACATATTATGCCACCATTGAAGTGACAATGCAAAACATGACTAACAGCCTGCCACCAGTAACTTGGTTGTACAGGTTTAAACTGCAAATCGGACCTGTCAATACAACCTCTTTCAGCAGGCCTAAATCCTTCTTTTAAATACGAAGGGCCCGATTCACAGAACTAACTTAAGACAAAATCCTAAACTTACTACTTTTGGTAGTCTGTCTTAAGTCTGTCTTAAGTCTGTCCTAAGTTTGTCTTAAGTCTGTCTTAAGTCTGTCTTTGTCAAACTTAGGACAAAATCCTAACTTTACTACTACTAAATGCCTTCTGTGAATACCAAAAGTAATAGGACAGACTTAAGACAGACTTAAGACAGACTTAAGACAGACTTAAGAGAAACTTAGGACAGACTTAAGACAGACTTAAGACAGATTTAAGACAGACTTAAGACAAACTTAGGACAGACTTAAGACAGACTTAAGAAAAATCCTAACTTTAGTACTACTAAATGCCTTCTGTGAATACCAAAAGTCGTAAGTTTATGATTTTGTCTTAAGTTAGTTTTGTGAATCAGGCCCGAATAAGTCACCCTAAATAGGCCTTAAATGCCCACAGCAAAGGGTGCATGATATTTAAAAGTAGATGTTAAACATACCTTTAGTTGACAATGTCTTAAAATCAATGCTCACGGAAGCAGGGTTTGCTATTCTACCGGACAGAATATAGACACTTTATTAAAGTTAAAAAGTGTATCCCTACCCAGGAACCAGATAACATGTTCAGTCTTGAACTTTTTAAAATATTAATTACAAATTCATTGGCAAAGTTGGATCTGTAACCAATACTTCATAAAAGGTACATCTGAAAAGTTACCTTTAAACTAACTACAGCCTTTTGAAGTCCATTCGCCTCAGCTTCCAACGGTCACCCAGGAGCTGAATAGATCCTTGATTAGGTGTAAATTGGCATTTAGAACTGAGGCAAAGGGCTTGGGTGTTAGGGCTTTTTCTATTCCTCTGACAGGATGTCCATCCTGGCAGTGCCAGGAACCTAATTATATTCAAATAGGCCTGCCCTGCGACATGCAGATGTAGCTCACGCTTAGGCCTGTCTTCTCTATTGTGCTTCTAGCCAGCCAAACACTAATCCCACTGAGAGAGACACTGCCCCAGAACCAGTTTTGAGTGACCACGGGGGAATTCTTGCTTATTTCCCTGGCCACATCTCTAGTGCAGGCACAGAAGATCTGCACAGGAAAAGTAAGGTTCATAACTCAACTTCATGATTCATTGGCCATGCATCCGTATGAAGGATAGATCTACATGCAAGCAAGTCAGGTTTACATAATTGCTGGTGGGGCCCAGATCCTTGTCATCAATTCTTCTCTTGCTCTGTAACGTGCTTTTGACCAACATCGCAACTGGAGCCCATGTATGACTGCTAGAGGTCAATGTTTTGATCAAGCTTGTGGCACCCTCTTTAAGTTTATTTAATAATGCAAGTACATGACCTTGCTTCGGAGCAACGTACCCAGCAGCATAAGCTGAAAAGAATTTGTTTAAACCTTGTTGGATTTTTGACAATACAATAACGATATCTCAATAATAGTTCACATATATTCACTTCGCTGTCAGAACTTTTCAAAATAATTCATTTAATCAATTTGTACATTTCACAATAATGTTAACGAAAAATACAAGTGTCAGATATTCAACTGATTCGTTTTCGCCCAATGCATTTCGGGCCTTTTAGTGGCCCTTCGTCAGGGGCATCTCTGTAAGTAAATCAAAAAAGATATGCAAACATTTAAACTGCGGTATGCAGGAGAACAACATTCACAAGGTATACATGTTTTGTGACTCAACGTGTTATGGTACATAGACCGTAATGAATGTCTCTCAATCAAATAAGATGTTGTTGAAAAAGTGATCACCTTAGAAACCAATCACCCAGTGTGGTAAACAGATAGCAAGCAAAAAGATCCGGAAAACAAAGGTACCTATAAATACTCAAATATTCAAAAATTAGAGTGCCTTTCTTCCATTTTCATAATTTTGAGTACCCTCTTTAAGTTTTCCACTTAAATAGGCAATAAACCCATAGTTCCCCTTCTCCAGATCAATAGGATGAAATGTCTGCCAGTACTCATGTATGGTACAGCCATTTGGGGATATCAAAACGGTTTAAAAACACAGAGGAAAGAAAATCAATTTTTCCGAAAACTGTTTGGGGCTGGTCCTGCAAGCTCAAGCACTTTTATTCATCATAAATTGGGCTTGGAGGTTGTGGAAGACTCTGTACAAATAGCCCCATTACTTCTATGGATTTCTGTTTGGTGTGGGGACACACTGCTTTTAATAGGGAAGTAATTCAGGATTGTCTTGGCTGTGATCAGGGGCATAAGATGCAATGGTTGGAATACATTTAAAAAACTTGGCTATTAAACTGGACCATCCCGAATTGTATTACACTCCCCAGTCTATTCTCAACGTGGATGGAAAGAGGATAAAAGAGAAATATTTTAAACTAACTCTGGAAAGGAGGGAATCAAGGGCCTTAGAAAATGACAATGAGAGCCTATAAGAAAATGCAAACAAATACAGGTCTTCGGTGTTATCTCACCTTGGCTAAAGATCTGTGGGAGAATTCCCTGTTCACAAGGTTTCGAATGGGCTCAATACGGTGTAGTCTCTGCTTCCCTCCCGGGCAATATGACAGAAATTCCATTTTAATATGCCCAGTTGATGAAATTACCCTACAAACCCTGGACCATCTGGTTTTATTCTGCTCGATGTATCACTTTCCACGAAAAAGATACTTGTTCCCCATTTTAAAGGCTAGAGGTTTTTATCAATATAGGCCTGCATTTTTGCACTTACAAATACTGTCAGATGCAACAGTTATTTTAGCTGTCGTATCTTTAATAAAATGTGCTTTAAAACTGCAGCTGCTATATATGTATAACTGTTTTTATTCCTGCTCCAAAGTATGATGCTCTTTGTATATTGTAGCTTTAATCATAATGCTATATTATTTTGTTTTCCTTTTTATAATTGGATATTTATTTATAGTCATGTTTATGATGAAAGATGTATCACCAATGGCTTTAGTCTGAACTTTTATGATTATTGATTAATAATCAAATAAAAGAAATATTGAATGAATGAATGAATGAATGAGAAGAAAGGTTCTGCCATCTTGGTAGTGGTAGAGAGAAGAACTGTGGGATTGTTCGGAGTAGTGCACACATGAACTGCTGTAAAGGTGGGTAGGAATACCCCTGAGAACTTTTTCCCTTTTGGTTAGGAGGGGCCAGGAGTCAGCCCCACCCACAGATTAATGCTAGGCATCATTATGGCACCCGGGGAACCTTATTCAGAACTCTACTGGATCTGTGGAAACCAGGCATAGGACCAGGCCTGCTATTGTGACTTATGAGGTGAACCCATAGGGCTGGACCTGCTCCCACTTGCACCCAGGACAAAGAAGTGAACTTCAAGGGTCCTGATTTCCTGTTAAGCTACAAGGACACAAAAACTGCAGGAAGCCCACTTTCCTTAGGGAGCCCAGCTTACCAGTATCTACTGGACCTGATTCAGACTCTGCTTGTGACTTCTGTAGCCTTGGAAACTTTTCCAAGGATTCTTGACTGGAGTACAGACAGAAGACCAAGACAAATATGCAAAGCTGATCCACCGAGAGGGCATTGTGGGTGGGCTTGAATTCATCAGCAAATATGATTCAGCGGGTCCAACGTCGAACTCTCTCCAGCAACAGCCTTGCCCTGCAGTAGAACTCTTAGTTCCGGAAAAGAGTCTAGTTCCAAAGGTAGATATCTTCATCAGATTCGACACTGAGGAGCATCCAATCGACATTGACAGCTTCCTTGCCACAAACTCAGACTTTTCCCTCTCTGAGCTTTTCCTTCCTTCATCAACAGCTTCACTGACACCTCATCCTTTGGCAAGACAGCATCAAAGCCTGCTGCCTTGCCCCACAGAGAACCCGACCTTCTCAGAAATGTTCTAAGTCAGAAGGTAACTTTTTGATCAGGACCATCTTGAGCCTCACATCCACCCCATGCTTCATTCTGGGATGCATTAAAACTTAACTTTTGTCCTGGTCTTGCATGACTAGTTTCCTGTGATTGCCACTTTGTGCTTTTTGATGGTAACTTTAAAAATCATATCTCTAGTTCTCCTGATTTGATTTTTGTCATTTTGATGTCATTTTGATCATTGAAATATTCTCTCATTTTCTAATTTAGGGTAGGATTTTTATTGTGTTGTGTTTTCAACAGATTTGCCTGTTTTTGTACTTCTAAATGCTTTACACATTTTCTCAAGTTAAGCCTGGCTACTCTGTACTATAATTGCCAGGGGTTGAACTCAGGTTTAAATTACAGAAAGCTTTACAGGCTTTAACAAGAATAGTAATGTTATTACTTGTGTTGTCTTACCACCCATCACAACTAATAATCCATTATTTTTCAAGGGTGGGATCCAGAGCAGTACCACTCAGCTATTAGGTTGAAAATTAAAAATCACTAAATTGAACTGAAAGCAAAAATTGATCTTTAATTGGCATCAGGTCTTTGATTGGGTCATTTTTGATTTTTACAAAGTATTTTGGATTCCATTTCTTGCAGTTTTTAAAATCTAAGGGAACATGGAGTTGAATCTGGCTACCCTGACAACTTTCACAGTGATGGAGATGAACGCCCTATGGAAAGAAAGAAAGTTGGAGCTGGGCCACAGTGACAAGAAAGCAGATTTTGAGAAGGCCCGCAGGGCTTGGGAAGAAGCACGCCAAGCACAGACCCCTCTGAATTAGAGGCAACTCTAGAGGATGAAGGAGAAGGGAACAACCTGTCCCAACATCAGTTCTTCGGTACACCATCCAGGGCTGAAAGTGAAGCGGTCTCTGCCAGCACAAGCCCTTCTGAATTAGCAGTTAAAGGCCAGTGACAGGCAATCAGAAACTGGCAGCCATAGCCCTGGAGGAAAAGAAACTGGCACTAGAAAAAAAAATTGGCCTTGGAAGAAAAGAAGGCCAGGCTGGGATTGATGCAAAGTGAAAATGGTGAAAAAGTTTAATGGTGTGCAAAATAACAATTTAATGGGATGTGGCTCCCAGTAATCAACAGTGGCTAACATTAATTCAAGTATGCAATCCATCCCATTTTTATATTCTTCAGTGCAACACCCTACATGGGACAGGTATGTCCAGACGTGGTTCCTGTGCAAATTACCACTGGAACCAAGCTATACCCGACTGATAAGCCCTAATAAAGTTGAAACCAGTCTTTGCTTGATTATGTTCTGGTTCAGTAAGGACCTGAATTTGCAGATCGGACTGGAATTCTTCCACTGGATCAGATTCAAGACTGATTTGCATATGGCTAGATCCAAAGCTGGCATGGTGCAAAAAAGTAAAGTACTTGGATGCAAATCCGAGTAATTACCCACAACTGAGTTTAATTCAAGAATTCTATTTATCACTTTTTTGCATTCTTCAATGAAGATGGGGGCAGCAAGGATTAGGAACCTATAGGGGAGCCAGACACACTCACTGGCCCTAGGGTATTGTGTCTAGCTTTGTGGTGGGGGATGACATTAACAAATGGTTTGTCTCCAAATAAAGAGCATTGAGAATGTGCTGGTTCAACAGCACTGGGGACCATTACTGTGGGAGTTAGTAGTAGCACATGGAATGACCTTCTGCAGAAGTTTGGTCTCACACCTGAAGAGTAACTGTAGAAACTCCTGGACACACAAAAAGACATACAGCAATCCAATGTTGACTTTGTAGTTGTCTCAATAAAGGCACTAGAGGGTTTGGTGAAAGGCAATACAGTCGCTAATAATGATGGGCTATGTAATCTGATCATGAAGGAGCACATCTTGGGCAATTGTCATTCAGAGTTACACCAGCATCTAGTAGATTTCAAGTTGTCTGAGCCCAGGCAGCTTGGTAAGACAGCTAATGTATGGGTGTTCACTAGGGTGTCTATGAAGTCCTAGGGGAGTGATCCCAAAAAAGGGGGTTTAGCTCCTCCTCAGGGGGAAGAGATGAGCTACAGGTACAAAAAGAAGGAACTCACACAAGAGTCCCGAAAGTCTGCTCGGGGGGGCTTGTGCCTTTTCCAAACCCAAGTGGGTGGACATAAGGAAAAAAAACGTTTGACCTTTTGAGCATGTGAAGGCTGGGGTGCGTCTGGACTGTAACAAGTCAGGACATAAAAGGGGAGACTCAGTCTATTGCAAGAAGTCCCCTACAAGTGGGCATCCCAAGGGATCGCTAGTGTAGGAATTGGAGGGAAGGTTTACCCAGGAGAAACCAGGGATTGGACTTAAGCCACTTCAGTCCCTGTGGGTGGTGTGAATGCTGGAAGCTCTAGCCCTCTTACCTCCTAGCATGGTGAAGTACAGGCAATGCTCTTAGGGATAGAGGAGCCAGCATGACCACATTGGTGGATCAGATGCTTTTCAAAGAGCAGATTATGTCAAACACCTTATAAGGTAGTCAACACTGACAATGAGGTAAAGCTTCAGTTTCATCTCATGGCAACCTTTAATTGGGCTTGGGTTACTGGTCTGAAGAAGGTAGCTGTGAGCCCTGCCATTCCAGAAGAGTGTTTGTGTGGAAACAACTTTGAGATCTCTGCTTGAGCTGAGTTGGAAAGAAAGGCTCATTTAGAAATGTTAGGCTTGCTTAAGTGGGTGTGTGTAGACACAAGGGCCCAGAAAGCCCATCAGGAAAGTCAAGTGAGCCTCAAGTTGTGAACAATGGCTCAGGTTCACCCAATCAAGAAGAAGGGCCTGGGGCGACCAGGAGATTCATGGTTCTCCAACAGTACAGGAATTTCCGCTTGAACTTATCCCTTGATATTCCTTTGGCTCAGTGTATGGGGCAACCAACCCCTGGAACAGGTGGTCAACCACTTTACATGACACAGATGTCTGAAAGGTGAAGGTGTCCTGTCACTTCTTCACCACCTGTGAAGCCAGTGACAAGACAGTAGGGCAACCCAAGTTTCACTTAATTCCACTGCCTCTAGTTGTGGCACCTTTTGAGAGGGTGGGGATTGATATTGTTGGTTATTTAAACCATAAAACTGCTTCACTGGTTAGGTTCAGCTTGGTGGTGGTGGTGGTACGCTATGCCACTAGGTACCCAGAAATAATTTCAGGAACAGTGGTCCCTAATATACACATACACAAGATTTTAAATAACTATTTATCATTTAAACTAAAATGGGGACCAGTGGCAAACGTTCTCAGTGCTCTCTTTAGTGTGATACATACATCTGATTGAAGTGTTCAATGTGCGTATTAAGAAATCAAGAACACAGCCCTTTGATTAAAATACAGAATGCAGTGCAGGTCCAAACTGTAGTGTAATGATGTTTCCATCCTGTGCTACAATATGGGATCATCATCAGGGCTCTAAAGGTTTGGAGCCCGAGACAGCTGAAAGGTGAGAACAGAAAAAGTGAAAAAAGAATGTTAAAATCAGTTCAGCAAGGTCCATGTGTCTACATGTAATTCCAAATCAATTACTGGTTTCTAAATGGTTTAATTTATGCGTTTAAGTGGAGATCAAAATACTACAAGAGAGAAGAAAAAAAGAAGAGGAATTAAGGGGGGACCTCCAGATGTGGTTGGGACAAAACAGAGCATGTGAAACACTGCTCACATTGTCCTTTTGCTGAGATGATGAGATATTGAGGAAGCTAGTCCCTAAGGCAGCTCAATAATAGAAACAGGTAATATTGGCAAAATGGGAAAACTAAGGTGGAAAGTATAGCAAGGTACGAGCAGGACTGTTATAAGCCCACTACATACAGAATTTAACTCCACGGTGTTTGGGGTGAATGAGTCTACGTTTTCCCTCCCTATTTTTCTCATTTGCCTGACATGCAACACTGATGCACACCCCATTCCCAGAGCTGATAAGTTCATTGACTGTTCGGGGGCTGCCAAGAACCTCAGCATGTTTGAGTTAACTTCTGAGTACTTGCAGATTGACCTTAAAGTAATTCCCTTTGTGCTGAAGTATGCCCCTGCCACAATTAAGAGATTGGTCAACAGGGTACTGTCTGGGCTGGAGACCTGTAGAGCAGCATATCTGCATGATTCTGCTGTTTTTAGCTCCACCTGGCAGGACCAGTAGATACACCTCAGGGAAGTGCTTAACACCCTGCAATAGGCAAGACTGACTATCAAGGCAGCAAAGTGCCAGATAGGGCAGGGGTCTATAGTGTACCCGAACCATAAATCAACAATACTTCCTTCATTGACGTTGATTACTTCCTGGGCGTGAACTCTGAACTTTTCCTGCTCAGAGCTATTCCTACCTTTGTCAGACTTCAATGATACCTTGTCCTTATGCACTCCATTTTTGATGACCCCGTCTACAGATCTAGACTGCTTCCTTGCCTTCCAGAATATTCTGCTTTCTCACAAGCTTTTTCAGTCAAAAGGTAACTCTTTGAGCACGACCTACTTGGTCCTTGCATTTGACTTGCGCTCCGTGGCAGTTGGCCTTAATATTTACCTTTGTCACAGTCTAGCAGTCTAGAGTGACCAGTGGGCATGTTGCGCATTTTTATGCTATCCTTATTTAAAATGTAAAGATTCATATCTCTGGTTTGCCTTAATAGATTTTTCTCATTTTGTGTGTCATTTTCTCATGAAAATAGTCTTTAATTATATAAATTGGAGTGGTATTTTTTTTGTGTTGTGTTTTTCACTTTTTAATTGTTTTGGTGTTTGTAAATGCTTCACCCATTTTCTCAAGCTAAGCCTGTCTTCTCTATGCCATACCCACAGGGGCTTAAGGTCAAGTTTAAATTACTGAAACCCTTCCTGGATCTAACAGGCATTATTACCATCCACCTTAACTAATAATCCACTTTTTCACTCGGAGGCAATGAATGTGTTTCAAAGATACCTACATTCAGCTAAACACCCTCTTTGCCAGAGTGATAATTACACACACACACACACACTTATATACACACACAGAAACATGCACACACAGCTTTCAAATATGACTCAATATTAGGACCGCAACATTTCTTGCAAAGCTCCCTTCAGTAAGATAACCTACAAGAAGCTGACAACAGCTTTTGTCTCTCTATCTCTCTGTGTTGCAATATTTTTGGAAATGTTAGGGTTAATGTTGCTAGATTGTGAGTATGGCTTACCTGTTCTCCTTTTATGCAAGTACATATGATTATTTTTTGGCCTACTCTCCAATGCTTAAATGCCACCAGACACTTTCTTTAATGTGGTGAGCAGGAAGTGCATAATAGTTTCTCGGGCTCTGATTTAATGTGGCTATGATAGTGAAAGAAGCACTTTCACCTCATAAAGCTGAAGTCTTTGATAAAGCCTACAATATTATGACTTACTTATAGAACTGTGAGTGTCTGTCTGAGAGTTTCTCGAGTAACTGTATAAGGGCTCTACCTCTATACTTTGAGGTGTAGCAGATAACCATAGTGATCGTGACAGCTGGCACTTGGCTTTCACCAACCTATAAAATATGAACAGCAGTCAAATCTTTTCTCAATTAGATGCTTGGATGAAAATGCTAATGTATGTATTGATCACTCTTCCTACACTTTAATACATACTTCCTCTAGCTCTGTGTTGCTTCTTCTCAATGAAGCCAGTGGGTCCCTTATTACAAAGTCCTGTGTCTCTCTTCACTTCTTTGCCTACTCTCTGCTGCTTCATGTCCATTAGCTGACTCTAAATTTTCTCTGATTCTGCAGCTAATACTGTTTAATTTTCTATTGCCCTCAAGTCATCTTCAGTTCTCATTTATTTTCATTGTCTTTAAAATATCTGTCTTCCAGATCATTCAAAATAACATTTGTTGTCGAAATAGCCATAAATTCACTCTGATAAGAATGTGTATTCACTGTCATTGGCTAAGCAGAGTCAAATCAGTAACAACAAGTGTACTCCAGAGGTTTAATCCTCTCACTTGGACATTATTTTGGTGGTGAAGGTGCTGCTTTTAGAGGTCTGTACTGATTTAGTTAATAATATTAGTGGAAGTAAGTTCAGCATTATTCTCTCCGTCGTAATACTTAGGTGCAGCCCTAGCAACAGTGATCCAACCTCACAGAAACAACTTGCCTCCTCATAGGAAGCTAGCCACCTGCATATCCTATGAAAACAGCTGAAAATCGGTCCACAGAACAACTGATTCACTACTAATAAGGTTTGCTTACAATATTGCCTTTGTTGTATCAATTATCCAAATTAGCATGGCGGCAGTCTTCCAAAAAGTTATAGGTCTCAATGTCGAGGTCAATAATATCGACCTGCAAATGTGTTGACTCCATTCCACAATATCGACTACAGACATATTGCCAATTATAACAAGGGATTATTACACATATATAAGGAAGTATAGAGTCAATAACCTTAACTTCACATATATTTACCTTGAGAATATGTTGTGGCCTATTTTGTGGATTTGATAGAACTGCTTCTATGTTGTGGTAGAGCAACTTTTTAAACTGTTTTGTGAGCACTCTTTCCAATGACTTTCTTTGTCTGCTCTACTTTTTCAGCCCAATAAACAAGAATAAAGCACAATGTTTCCAATTTTTAATTTTAGTATGTGAAAAATCAATAATAGAAAATATGTCTTTCCATGAAATTTCATAAAGGCGGCATGGTATCAACTTCTAGTTAGTGAATCCCTAACATTTTGAAACACTATTGAAGAAATGGCAATAAAGCTAACGAGATTTTGAAGCGGAATGTGGCAGCGCTTTAGGGTGAACTGGTACACAGTGAAAGCCAAGAAAAAAGGCAAGGAGTAGAAAATAGATTAAAATGATGAATTGGAGCTTCATAATTTTCAATTCAGTTTTCAATTAGTAGTGCTTTCATACCGGAAAGAGAACACAATTGAAGTCGATGATGTGTTCATAAAATGTCACTGCTGCTGCAAGTATAGTACATGTTTCTTTGTACTGTGTGTGCTACACTTATTCTTTGGGTTGGTGACCATGTGGTTTCCCTTAGGGGATATAAATGTTACAGCATAAAACGTCAATAATACACATCAGAAACAATCTGTAAGAGACGTCTATCATACCGTAAAAACCTAGGGCCAAATGTATGACCATTGAATTTTGCGGGTTGCAAATTGCGATTTTTAGTGACTCGCAATTCGGGAATTGCAAAATGGAATGTACTAATGTGTCTCAGACGCATTTTGCGATTTCCGATGGGGTCGCAAATTCCCATTCATGAGGCAGGTCGCAATTTGCGACCCATTGGGAATGGCCAGCACTCATAGGGATGGTGGCCTGCTGGGGTCAAAAGAAAGAAATAGTTCCTCTATGAGGCAGATGTACTGTGAGCCACTAACTGCCTATTGTTTGAGTCGCTGGAGGATCTCTATTTAAGGTCGTAATGCCCTCACACACCTGTTAGGGTGTCATGCTTCATCATAGGGCCTCCTCGTCAGACCGGCGCTGCGATGTCCGATGGGCCTGGTGGTATCTTTAGCAGAGTTCTCTTGATCTGAGAATGCCGTATGTGAGTGGTGTGTGTGTGGGCTCAAAAAAAGTGAGTAATGGTGTGTATAGAGTGACACAGCGATTTTAAATAGGTACCAGTCCTAAGAACCTTTTTATTCCAGAAATAGGACCGGGACTAAGTAAAAGCAGTGCGGCTACCAGAAGGTCCTAAGGTACCAGGGTAGCTCTTGTGTATGTGGTCAACATGTTTTGTGCCATCATGGCTCCAAAAGGGAGCGGCACTTCTTCAGGACCAAAGACCTCTAGGAGTAATCCCTGAATGGGGACCTAGAGTTACACCCCCTATATAGGCGGGGGAGTGCAATATGTAAATGTCTGGTTCCAAATATAGGAACCCACAGTGTCTCTCCACCTAGGTAAAGGGGGATGAGATAAAAAAAGAGAAAAGAGAAAGCGACATCAAAATATACCGTCAGGCGAATTAATTGACAGACAAATGACAACCTCATGCCCAAAGTAGTGGTAGAGGTACAGTATCCAGGTGAGGTAGATAGTCCTTAACCTGGGTGCATATCTCAAGTATATGACAAACAAGGAGAATAAAATTGCTAAAAAGCAAGCATAAAAAAGCGCAATAGGTATAAGGGTTGCCTAAATAGACAAAATAAACTGACCGTGCCCCGACCCCCCGTCGGGGGAGAAAGACTTACCTCACTCGGTGGGTAGTCTCACTTCATAGATGTAGGGGATGAGGCCTCCCACTTGAACGGGCCAACGGATCGTGGATGCGGGCAGTGCCGGTATTCCAACGCGTCTCCCCGACGTCTGGAAATTACTGGTACTGTTGGACCGCCTTCGTATTTAAAGAGACCTCGTGATACGAAACTAGGAAGTAGCTGCTCCGCCATCTTGTCTCCTCATCGGTGCACCTGACTAAGTGAAGGCAGACTGATTCTGAGACAAGGAGCAATAACGTAATGTAAAGGAAAAAAGACCTGATAGGATGTCTTTAACACTATATCAGATCCTAATGTGGCGGATTCCTGTAATAGTTAATGTCATACGCGGATCATACCCGTGCAGAGTTTTTAGGAGGGTTAACGATTAGTATGATGGCAAGTTGCCAATGGGATCTGATAGAATGTCTCTGTGTCTCGCCTCTGTGTTTAAATGTTGGCTCCTATATAGGCAGCTGTGAGACGTAGAGCATACTCGTAAAGAGTTTGATTACAAAGTAGTATGTTAGTAGGGTTGGTGCAAAAGCAGTAAGTTAGTGTATATGAGTATTTCTATTATGATAATAGATGTTTATCAGAGGGGAGACATAGGTTGCAGCGTGGCTACACATCATAGACTCAAGTTTCCAGTGGTCATGTAAGTTGGTGATGTGTGTGTTATGTATAACAGTGAAATCCCATGTGGGATATTTACAATTCAGTCCAGGGAATATCGTCGTTGAGACCCCTGTGCTGCGTGGACAGACGGAAGATCCATCTTTGTTCAGTTTCAAACAGTTTCTGTGTGGTCCACACCATATTGCTTTCAATCACTGTCCAACTTATATCATCTGCCCTATGCGGGTGAGAGAGATAGTGTGTACTCATTTTAGTTGTTGCTCTTCCACACCGTGTATTGCTGCGGTGTTCCATGATCCTTGTCTTTATCGGGCGTGTGGTCATGCCAACATACTTTAAATGGCATGGACATTCAATAAGGTATACACAGTTCCTTGTGTTGCAGTTAGTATGGGATCGTTGTGTCCATACTTTTCCTTCTTCCAAGGTTAGTGCCTTGGTTGCTTTTGTCAGTTCACATACCCCACTGTGGCCACATGGATAGTGACCACGCACTGGTGTTGTATTCCACAGGGTCCCCTGTGTGCTTTTCTGATTGATTTTAGGGCGGGTGTGGACCAATAGGTCGCGCAGATTGCTGGTTCACTTCATAGCAAATCTAGACATTGGAATAGAGGGTTGGCCTGTAGAGAGGATCTTCCAGTTTTTGCGAATGCTTTTTTGGATCCTATCGGACTCCGGTGTGTCTGTGGTGACACATGTCATCAGATCTTCTGATGCTCCAAGTTTGTGTTCCAGCAAGGTCTCTCTATTATTGTTGAGTGCTCTCTTCTTGGATTTTTTTAATGGTTCTTGCCGGGTAGTCACGGGCCGCTAGGTTGATGCTCAGAGTTGCTGCTTCTCTTTTACAGTCCGTAGTCGTTTCACAGTTCCTGCGGAGACGCAAGAATTGGCCGAACGGCAGATTGTCCCTCAGTGCTTTTGGGTGATGGCTCCCATAGAGTAGCAAATTGTTGCAGTCCGTTGTTTTTTTGTAGCTATGTGTGGACAGGCGACCATCCCTTAAGGTGATAGTAAGGTCAAGAAAATGGATCGCAGAGGTAGAGACGGTGCGGGTGAAGGGGAGGTAGGGGTCCAGGGAGTTGACCCATGTGAAAAAGGTGTCACATGTAACCATATCTCCTTTCCAGAAGATGAGAATGTCATCTATGTAGCGCCTCCACAGGATGATGTTATTCGCATAGATGTTGCTATCTGCAAAATGGATGCTTTCAAATTCCGCTACATAGAGACAGGTCAGATTCGGCGCGAATGTGCTCCCCATGGATGTGCCCTGGGTCTGATGGTACAGTTGATGATGGAACTGAAAAAAGTTTTCACACATCGCTAAAGTGGCACATTCAATTATGAAGGTCACCGGAGTTGGTGACATCCAGTCTTCTGCTAGGAGGCGATCTTCCACCACTCTGAGGGTCTCAGCCTGGGGGATGTTTGTATAGAGCGCCTCAACGTCCAGTGTCATCAGAAGGCTTATGTCATTGTTCCTGGTAGTGTGGGTGATGAGGTTTAGAACGTCTCTAGTGTCTTGTAAATATGAAGGTATCTTTTTAACAAGAGGTTGCAGGAAAGAGTCGCAGAATTTGCTGAGTGGTTCCAACAACGAGCCAATCCCTTAAACTCTTGGGCGGCCAGGGGGCGGTGTGACCCCCTTGTGAATTTTTGGGAGGGTGTAGAAGGCCGGAGTTCTAGGTTCAGTATTCACCAAGAAATCAGCTTCATTTTTCGATATCCAACCCTGCGCTTCTCCTGAAGTCACTATAGATTTGATCTTTAAAAGCAGTGTCCCTGTCGGATCGTTTTTGATTTTCCTATAGTGTATCTCTTGTGAGAGCTGTCTGAGGCATTTTTGATCATAGTCGGTTGTTTCATAAGGACGATGGCACCTCCCTTGTCGGCCGGTTTTATGGTGAGCGTGGCATCCTCAGTGAGATGTTTGATTGCCATTCTTTCTGCCATGGATAGATTGTTGTAATGTTGTCTGTTGGGTATGCTGTCCACTTCCTTGATCACTGCTTGTTCAAAGGTAAGTACCTTGTGCGGTGTCATACCTTCATGTGGTGTAAACTTAAGGGTGCTCGTAGGCCAGTGTCAGAGGGTTCTTGGTAATCCTTGTCTTCGAAGTATCCTCGCAGTCGCAACTTCCTGAAAAAGTCATGAAGTTCTTTGTGTAGGCGGAATCGATCCAACTGTGGAGTAGGAACAAAACCCAAACCTCTGTTGAGGACTCTTTTTTCAATGGGGGTGAGACTTCTTGTAGAAAGATTTACTACTAGGTCCTGTTGTTCTTCTTGCTCCTCAGTTTCATGCGTTCCTCTTGTTGTGGTGCCGGTTGGTCTTGCCATTGGACCTGTTTCTGGGTTCCGCTTCGTCTTCTTCCTCTGCCTCTGCCCTCGTCCTAAAAAAGCCTGCTGGTTTTGATTGTAGTGGTACATTGGTGGGAGGACATGGTACACAGGGTTCCAAGGTGGTTGTTGGCCATAGAATGGTGCCATTGGATATTCGTACATGGGTGGTGGAAGAGGTCCCCTATTCATTTTTAAGCTTGAACGGCTGTCATTGCTTGAGGTACTGCTATTGGAATTAAGGCGTTGTCTGTTGTCAGAGGAACCTCTATCTGACGATTGATCTCCACTGGGTATCTGGTAGTCCTCTTTTATTTATGGGTATACCTTTTCTTTGTTGATTTTTTTGTTGTCTTTTTGTAATTTTGAACTTTTCTGTCGCATCAGGTGATTCTTATGGTCATCCATTTCTGTATTGATTTCTGCTAGTCTGCTTTCGAAGGAAGTGATGTTGATCGTTGCTTTAAGATTATTTTCTGCAACCGTGATCTCAATTAGTAGTTTATCAGCAAGACGTTTGGCATTGTTGATAATAAGTATGAGCCAGTCCCTGGTGCATTTCCATGCCACCAGGGACCACTCTCAATCACTCTAAATCCAAAGCCCTCCAAAAAGATACTTGGAGCGTTCGTAACCAGAAGTTCGTTGGGCGCTATTTTTGCCCTTAGGTATTCTATCATCATAGCGCCATGGAGCGCTATCTTAGTATACAGTTTTTTCTGATTGGCTATGGAATTCCAGTCCTCGGTGGTACTACTTGAGGGATTACCACCATCACATTGTAGTAGAGATGATGCACGTAGGATTTCTGACACCATGTCATCGGTGAAACTTAGACCTTGAGTGTCCATCATAAGGGATGTGAGGTTCAAGTAAAATGTGGAGTTCGAGATCAAGCTGGGTAAGGTCGGTGCTGGTAAGTTATGTGCTATAGGCAATGCGCTGGAGAATTTGAGAGTAAATATTGTCCCTCGGCAGAGCTACCGTGCATACATGTATAATCAAACATTGGGGAACAGAAGAGCTGGTTATTTAAAGAGGTCCTATTCCTGTGCTCCTTCGTGTGCACATTTAAATCAAAAGAAGGAAATAGTTCCTCTATGAGGCTGATGTACTGTGAGCCACTAACTGCCTATTGTTTGAGTCGCTGGGGGATCTCTATTTCAGATCGTAATGCCCTCACACACCTGTTAGGGTGTCATGCTTCATCATAGGGCGCTCCTCGTCGGACCGGCGCTGCAATGTCCGACGGGCCTGCTGGCATCTTTAGAGGAATTCATAAGGTCTGAAAATGCCATATGTGAGTGGTGTGTGTGTGGGCTCAAAAAAAGTGAGTAATGGTGTGTATAGAGTTACACATTGATTTAAAATAGGTACCAGTCCTAAGAACCTTTTTATTCCAGAAATAGGACCTGGACTAAGTAAAAGCATTGCGGCTACCAGAAGGTCCTAAGGTACCAGGGTAGCTCTTATGTGTATGTGGTCAACAGACCACCATGTCTGTGACTGCTTTTTAAATAAATCAGTTTTTTTAATTCAGCCCTTTTTCCTTAAAGGAAAATGGAATGCATTTAAAAAAGAAAAAAGAAAGGTTTCTGTTTCATTTTTTAAGAGTATGCAGTGGTCCGTGCAACCACGGCCTGTTCTTAAGAAATATTTTCACTACCGAAAGCAAAGGGGAGGGACCCCTTCCCGTTTACGACTGGCTTACCACCTACTTGAAGTAGGTGGTAACTGCAATTGTTTTGCGACCGCAGTTGTGGTCGCAAAACAATCGTACATACCAATGCATGCATACCAATGTGACTCGCTATTAGGAAGGGACGCCCTTGACACGATTTTCCATTTGCAACAGCTAAAAAGGGCCATACATCTGTCCCCTAGACCATGTAAAAATTAGAATATAATCCCTTTCATATTTCATAAAAAATTATTATATTGCATTCCTGTCAATGTACAAAAAGATAGTTGTTCAGCTACCATCTGTTTTGATGTGCCGCCCACCAAACTTTAAGAAACGTTTTGTTTTTCAAACACAGAGATTTTTTGTGAAAGACAAGAAAACAGTGCTCCCCACTCCCAGGCAGTTGGTTCCCAGGGAATGAAGGGTCATTATATGTTATTTTTTTTAACTTGACAACCAGGTTTTTCACTGTCACCCAAAATATGGTGGTGTAATGCCCTTCCTCTGATGGCCCCTACTCCGTTGGACAATCAGAGGACGGTGAAATTTTGGGGAAATGGGGAAAGAGAACACTGAAATGCAAGCAAACTGGCACCCAGCTCAGGTGCAGCAGGTCTTGAATTTTTTTTTTTGATGTATTGAGCTAGGCAGTCCTTAATTTTTGTTGGATGGGCATCGTTGAAGAAATTTTGAAGAGAGAATATTTGATCCTTCTCTCTCTCTCTCTCTCTGGAGTCTTCCTTGATTTATTGAACTTATTTTCCTTCATTGGAATTGATTTTGTGACTTATAATCAATACACATTTTCTGGATCAAATGCTGCTTCAGTAGTGGAATCCTTAATAAGGAGAGACGTTTGTGTTGAGCAGGTCCTAAATAACTTAGCTTCACTTATCTGACTTTTTAAAAGGTCCTTGAGAATTTCAGAAAGTATACCTATTGCATGGTCCGGAGTTGAAATAAATGTTACCATAAGTGTGAAAAAGGAGATGAGGGTGTAATTTAACAAAAACAACACTCCAGAGGTTATTATTGTTTCTCCATGTGAGTGAAAGGAATTTGTTAATTTCAATGTAGGAGAAAAATTGATTCCTTAGTTGTCTTTATTTAAAATTGTATTATTGCTCAATCACCTGGCAATGGTGTCAGAGCAAGCTAGTTAATTAACCTAGTTATTAGAATCAGTTTGAAATTGAGTAGAAACTGACTTTCAATATTGAACTAGTGATGGGATATCAGGAAGAGTAAATTCATAAGAGGAATATCACCTCTGTTTCAGAAGAAAAAAGTATCCCAGTGTTCCTGGAAGTAGAGGTAGAATTAGGTTGAAAAAGAAGAAGAGTTTTCCTGGAATATAGGAGGGAGACTAGAAATAATTTATCTAAATACGGTTCAATCTGAGCTTGAATTATAACCGGGTTTTTTGTAGAATGGCCATTGGGGAAATTTTGCTTGCTAAATTTGAAGCTGAAGCACTGTTTTTGAAGAAGATGGCAACCAAGGTAAAATGTTTCCCTTCTTTATTCAGGTGTATTTGTAGTGTTTACTTGTAGAACTGCAATTAATTTGCCACTGGGCCAATCTCCTTACTTACATGGTGCAACCTCACAATTTCTCAACAATCATCTTATTTTACAACTTAATCTTCCAGTTAGTATTTAAGAGTAATGAGGGAGCAGCTTGGTCAGTGAGATTGAGGGGCGGGGGATAAACTTCAAATTTTCCAGTAATCATGCTGGCATATAATGTAAGCATACATTATACAACAAGCAAGGTGCTTGAGAGGACCTTTAAGGGCAGTGGAAAGGGAGAAGAATGTGGACTGGCAGGAGGACTAAGAAAAAAGAATACACATTTTGTAAAATAACAAACATGTTGGGTGACTTTTAAACCAGATAAAGGAGCCTCTGACGAGAATGTCACATATTGTTGGATTAAAGAAGGGCAGAATCTCAAGTTTAATCCAATACAAATGTTGATTGTGATTGATACATCTTCAACCAAGAATGCCAGAAAGTTGCTGAGACCATTGTGTCACAGTTTCTGAAACACTTACAGAGACAGACAATGTTTCAGAAACTGTGATACAATGATTAATTCTCTGTATTCTAAAATGTACTGAATAGAAACTGCTGTCTCTTGAATATATCAACCAATACACCTTCAATGTTTATTTCTTACTTCACCCTTACTTTTTTTATATTGGTGTTGGTTTCATTACACACCTGGGGTCTACTCATTCTCCCCTTAGTGCTAAAATAAACTCACAATATTGTTTGTTTCAATAATTCATGTCTAATAAAACTCAGTTCCGCTGACCCCAGTTTCTTACAAAAATACTGGCTGTGCTATTAATGTTCTTAAAAATCGTTATTGAATAACATTGTTCGGTTTACACGATTATGTTTCAATAATGATTAATTCCACACAGAAATATCTATGAAACTAATAATCTGCCTAAAAATGAGTTCCGTGTGAACACATGTTCCAAGGATTACAATTCTACCTTGAGAGATTATTGTTCAACACCTCACTCAACAACAGGTGACAGTCCTGCAATTTTGATGTTCCGGAGAGTAATGAACACCAAGTTACCTCAATGGATCTACCAGAGAAAGATGATGAGAAAGCAACTCATGAGAAGGACTTGGTTAACAAGCAAAAGATGAAAGCGTATGCTGAGAAAAGATGACATCTTTTAAAAAGTAGATCAAGCGCTCGCACAACAAATGCGAAAAAGAAAATCTGATGCTCCGTTTGATGCAAAACCTTTTCAAGTGGAGTCTACCAAATTATGCATGTTGACTGCCCAGCTCCCTGGGAAGTCTATTACCAGAGACTCTTCTAATTTTAGACACTTAACTAATCGTTCATCGGATCTAACTGTTGAAGGAGACACTGAGTCTCAAACATCAGTGACTGCTGTTGCCTCTACACTGTTGATTCAGATCCTCGACATTGTTGATGACAGTTCCCAGTTTACAAGAGCAAGATCAGGTTGAACACTTAAAGCACCAACATTTAATTGTACATGTATATCTTTCTATATATTTGGTAAAAACTTTTATTTAACAGAGGGGGAGTTGTAGAGGCTTGCGAGTTAGAAATTACGGAACCCTTTTGGCTCCTGATGGACTCCGTTGAACAGTGACATAGGTGTTAGAGCGGAATGCAATGAAGGCTGGTTTGGAATGTTGAGTTCGCAGTTACACGCAGATGAATAAAGACGTGTAATACTAAGCTCTGTGTGTGGCTATTGGAAGCAGCAGTGTCTGGTTGGCAGAAGGGATGCCCCCAGCCAGGCAAATCCTACTGCTTTTGTCAAAGGCTGGTTATTACAATTAATATGCAACCCGTGATCACCCTTGGGTACTTTGGCACTGAGCAGTCAGGCTTATATCAGAGGCAATGTGTAAAGTAAAGGCATAGCAGTCACTCGCCATAAATACAATGAGCGTCACAAAAGAGACTTCACACAGGATGTATGGAAAACATTTATATTCAACACTTATATTTAATCATTGTAACATGAACATCATAAACTTTTTGGCATAAAACACATTTGGAAATATTATCATCAGTACTAAGCCCACTCGTATTGTTATGATATCAATAGTATGCATACTATGGACAACTCCTAATCTAAACCCCCTGCCCCCAATTGAGAGAGAGAACCCCTATGCAGTGCACAATATCAAAAATATGTACATACACACAAACAGAACACTTTTTAGCAGCTCCTCAGGCTGGAGCCATACAGGTTAACCCAATATGAAAGGTGTTGTGCTTTTTGGCATACGATCAGTATCAAGCGGCACTGCCTGCACGTTCTTACACACACATATGCACTCAGCACCCTAATGCGGTGCCGCTGGTACCCAGCCGGTCAATGGTTTATCCTCTGCAGACTCTGGGGCCCAAGCTTCCCTCCACCCTCGAGTTCACCTCGATTATCCTATACCCCCAGGTGGAAGATAACTAACCCCTGCTCCCAGACACAGGACCGCACGCGGCCGAAGTCCACACTTAGCCTGGTCCTCTGTAAGCAGGTGGGAATATGTAGCAGTTTTAATCAGGAGGTAGACGTAAACAAGGGAGAGGTTAGTGGTGACTCGGTAAGCTCACCCACAGGTCTCAAAACACAAAGGAGTCATTCAGTCTCTTGACCCGCTTCAGAAACTGTCTCAGAAGCATTCCTTCAACCCAGTAAATCTCTCTTGCTACTTCCTGGTGCCAAGATGTCTTTGGGAGGGGCCAGGTGTGGAGAAGGCAGTTGGTCTGCCACGAGGAGGGTCAGAAGGGGAACAACCGATGAATGGGAAGCAACACAGGAGAGCCTGGGCACTGGAGCTGGTGCGCGTTGGACTGAGTTGCACCAGCCACTTCAGATTTCAAATACAATGAGTTGCAATATTCCGCATCTCTCTGGAAAAGAGGGCACGCTAAATGGTTTGCGCCAGACAATTCCGGTCACACAGCAAAGAGGTGCAATTCCACAGCACCCTGAAAATGAGGCACAACTTCCAGTGCATGATGATACAGGTTGCACAAGACCAGTTCAGCAGAGCCACATAAAGTAGAATGAGGCACTACCATGGATAAACCGCCAACCTTCGAGGGTCGCACCCTGTGAATCGGACACGGCACACAATTAGCAAGCAGTTGGCATGTCGCACGAGAGAGATGAGGCACTATCGACGAAACGGGCCACGCGGGGTCCCGCAACTGGCGAATCCGCTTACCATCACTAGATGCTTATGTGTGTCAGCGTCCCCGCTGTACAGGAACCACATGCCCTAGATGTGGACAAGATTTCTCAGACTCCGCACTAGACAATCCGGTCTCCAGACAGAAGTTTTAGTTCCACGCTCCATTACGCTACCAGTTGGGATTCAGTGGCTGAGGTGGGCGCTTGACAGGGCATCGCTCTCCTGATGTCACAGGTAGATGGTGTATGTCCCTGACGGGAGATCTTTGATGTCCTTGAGATCTCCGTGAGAACAGGAGGCCTGCGATGGGGCCCTCGGAGAGCCCACTTCAGGGCACCATACTTCATAAGGTCCTTAGCACAGACCAGCCACTATTTGGACAGTTATCCTCCAGGTACACAACAGAGTCTTCTGACAATGTACTCAACCCAGTCTGGGGTACTCGGTCCCACGACTCCACAAGCATATCTCACCTCTTGCTGAAGGATGGCACCCATGGTTATACTGTTGTGTCTTTAAAGTTTGTGGAGGTGTAGGGGTTTTCCCGGTGAACCACAGATGTCTCCCCTAAATTGTAGGCCAGTCTGCCATGGGGCTTTGGAATGCAGATCTTAATCTTTAGTAGAACCACAATCCGGTCCCTAGAGGCTAAGTATCAAAACGTCTATCTTCAATCTTTCCCGTTCTGTCCTCAAATGGCAGTGGTCTGCCTTTCCCATGCGATGCCGTGGTTTATGGCTGTCGCCTGGGAAATGCACAGATGTGCTCCCACAGGCGTCCACTGGAGCCAGGCACCATGGTCCCCGAGACTCTTGCAGCATAAAAATGCCCATATTCCATAAGTGGAACTTCTAAGTGAGTTATGCCAAAACCCCTTCACCAATGGATTGGGTTTGGCACTGCAAATTCATTGACATCAAACATCATGACTCGTAAGCCCGCTCCACTGCTATCCACTATTGCAGTCCGAAGTAATGTCAACAATTTCCCCATGTTAACCTATGGGAAAACCAAACCTCTTAGGTAGTGAAAACACACATAGGTATTCCTCACTACCTGGGCGCACGTACACTAGTGCGCACACTGACCTGCTCTGGGGGTGGGACACATAATTTTCAGCACCAGGGGTGCAAGTGCTCAGCAGGCTGGACACAGGTTTAACTAATACGTGTGTCTGTGCGCACGTGCAAGCCTGCACTGGCAGGCGGCTCATGCAATCACGGGCACCTCAGGTGCGGGTGAGCACTTACAGCAGCTTAGAATGGCAAGCTGCGTATGAGTTTACTCACGATATATGCCAGTGTGCACCCACCAGTCTGCAAAAACAGATCACCTATGTTTCAGAACATTGAATCAGTGCCATTACCCAACATGGACAGGAAGGGCATGCACACTATTACACCAAATACACAGTGAGAAAGTGCCCGGAGGCCATAGAAGAGAATTAGCAAAACCCAGGTGGAAAAAGCAAAAAGTTACAGGAAATGCTGCCTGACGAGTATCAGGTCCAACAGTGGTATAGTCATTGGTGGGTACCCAGGCTGGGGAGGATGCTACAACTGAGTTCAAATATGTGAGTGCAGTATACCAGTTGAACAAAACTATCACTTTTAATAAGCACTTCTCAGTGAAATCGTCTCACAGAAATACACTTTGTTGAACTTTGTATATTTTGGGTGATGTTTGTTGTATGATTTACATAACAAAATATTTTCAGGGCGGGACTCCTGCACCGGCTCTCAGATCCGAACCAGACCTTTGGCTCGACTCTGGCTCAGCTCTCCCTGTTCATTTGTCGGCCCGCCCATCTCGAGGTGTGGGAGGCCTCTAGTTAGGGGGAGGCAGCATCCGTGACGTCAGGAGCCTTGCCAGCTTCAAAGAGCACCACACGCAGCACAGGTGCCAAGCAGCACAGCCAGCGGGACGGCATCAGCACAGCACGCGCCTCCGGAGTTTGCAAGAGTTGGCAGGGTGCAGGCACTGAGCGGGGTTGTATGCTGTAACGGCAAGTTTTATCTTCTTGTTTTGAGTCAACGGAATTAGAGTTTTCAAATCCCTCATGAGACACGGGGATGTCGATGCTTATAAAATGTTGGATTTCCTGTCTAAGGGAACGATATTTCGGACGTAAATCACCCTTTTGTCACAAAATCCTCTCTTTTCATTTCAGCCCAAATATTTGCAGAAAATTACACTTTTAATCGTAAACTGCAATTTAGTTTTAATATAATATTTGACAGCGAGAAAAAGAGAAAGACATTTACTCCAAGTAGAGAGGTCTAGATCAAGTCATGCTTTACCAATACCTATAGAAATCGGAAAACATGAATCCGCTGGTCAGTGACCTTCAGATGTCACAGGACATGACAGTCATGTCTATTTATGGCTCAGAAAAATCTAATCACATTTGTGAAGACCCCGACATCTATCTAAAAGAAAACTGTGAGAGAGAGTCCCTGCCAGTGAGAGATATGAATGGAATAATTCTGAATATCCCCAGCTGATTGATCACTGTTCAAAAATGTTTGAAAGAACAAATCACTTATTTCCAGTGAACCATCAGAAAAATTACTTTGATGATGTATTACCATTCTTTATTATATTTTAAAGCGCCCTTACCCTTCATCAGCTATTTCAAAGGGGTGATTCTTACCAAACTCCAGTGATATCAGAAAAAATATGAAAGTTATCAGTCTGTCACCTAATAAAGACTGCAGAAAATGAAACAGATGTTGGGCAAATTAATAAATTCTTCTGTGCTCAGCAGTGCCACTTTTCTCTCAAATGTTGCATGATTTTCAATTAAAGTGAAATCTGGAACAAACATCATATTTGGTGTTTGTCTGCAAGGCCCCTGTGATGGCATTTTCCTGCCTTCAGTCAGCCAGATGAGGGAAAGGTTGTTGTGTAAGTGGTCAGAAGTCCCACCCCCTCAGGCTCCGACTAGCCAATCAAAGAGCATAAAAATGACTTCTTTACATTTAGTGAGGTTATTAATGTTAGAAGCCTAACAAGCACAAATCTTCCCTGAAGAAATTGAAGTCAGGTAATAGAGGAGCAAATTTCATAATGAGGGAGAATTAAAACGACCCACATAATGAAAAGAATAAGACATTATTATTGAAAGTATTTCGATAAATAAAAAAATGAAATTACATTAACCGTCTCGACAGTATACAGCAGGGACAGGATGCTCAAAATGATTAACTGGTTGCGGGAACAGATTTAAAAGTAAATCCAAATATATAAGCTGAGAATACATTTTTTAGAACTTAAAATGTTGTGATGGCGTAATCTTGCATAATTTCTGGCATTTCACTCTATGTCTGTTACATAAAATGCCTATTATTACCCCATTATGCCAAATTGAGCATTTGAGACTTCGGGCCGGATTCATCAATGGTTTGCGCCACCCTTGCACCATTGAAGGGGGCCCAAGGGCGACGCAAAGCCTAAGTGAGATTTATCAAGCCACGCAATGCTACCTTGCCAGGCCCTGCATGGCTTGATAAGAAATCACTGCCTTGTGTTACTCTGGTGCAGGAGGCTTTCCCTGGGAAGAACAGAAATATGCAGTATAATGGTAAATACGGCACACTCATGGGCCTTCCACACAGCACAGCATGGCAAGGTGGCTTGCTGCATTGCGCTGCATGAAAGATTGATAAATCTGGCCCTTCGTTCAGGTGAAAATCTTATTCTGGAAGCATAGGAAGAAAGTGAATGAATAGAACTAGAGCGACTATTGCTTGCATCATGTGCGTTTTTGCACTTTTTATTAGAGCAAATGCGTCATAGCACCAAAAATGCGCACCAAGGACACATTTCGTGCTAAACAGTGGTGTAAAAACATCTTTTTGCATATTAACACACAACTTCATGGAATGGTTATGCATTTTGTATTGCTTGCACAAAGGAAATCATGCAAATGTTGCCCGCCATAATAAAATGTTGACAACAAAATAACCCTGAGGTCAATCCATGCCAAACACTTTGTAACCACATTGTGGAGTCTGTCAACCTCTCTCCTCAGCTAAATTCAGTCATCCTGAAGGTAGTCATTCAATAGGCCAGAGGCCCATCCATTAAGTGTAATTGCCAAAATGGGAAAAAAAGAAACTGGTCAGTCTGGCTACGGTTTGGAAACACACGCCTAAAGCAAAGTAGCACGGACATGGAGTATGCGTCACCTGCTGATCAAATCTGTGTTCACACTTACTCTTGAAAGCTTGTAAGTGCAGAGTCATGCAGTACTTCATTTGTATACACCCTTCCCATGATGATACAATGATGAGCTATCTTGTTCCTAAGGAACTGCAAATCAAATGTTGATCCTAGTGTACTGTGTGATTCATTTGCCCGAACTAAAGCTTCAGCATGAGATTCCTTCATTCCAATTTTGTATGCGAGAAGTTTGGACTGGAAGCGTTTGTGGATTAGTAAACAGTGCAGTTCTTAAATATGTGGGGTGATGTGAGTGTGGTGAGGTAGGTTGAGTATGAGCCTTGCTGTGGTATTTTGAATGGTGTGAAGCCTTTTCACCAATTAGAAGCTCCTTAGTGATTCCTGCTTAGAGTGTGCTTTGAGACTGCTGGTGATCAAGGCCTGTTAACTGTTTTCCTGGTGTTCTCTGGTAGCCATTTGATGACCTTTCGCATCAACCTAGGATGAGGAAGTAGGTGGAGGTCACTGCATTTACTTTTCAAACATGTTGTCTAGGATGATTCCAAGATTTCGTGCGTGGATGGTGGGTGGTTGAGAGTTTGAGGTTAGTTGGCCACCAAGTGGAGTCCTAAGCAGAGGCTTTCCTTCTGAAAATCACCACCAGTTTTGTTTGTGTTTAGTTGGAGGCAGTTGGTTTTCATCCATGTAGTTACGGCTGTCATGTATGTGGGGAAGTTATTTTTGTAGTGGGGGTCCTGTCTAACAGAGGGAGAATCAGTTGGGTATCGTCTGCATAGGAGAGTATATTGATATTGTATGATCTGATGAGGTTGGCTAGCAAAGCCATGTATATGTTGCCATGTATATGTTGAATACAATTTGACTGGTGGATGATCATTGGGGCACTCCATTAATAAGGTTCTTGAGCTTCGATGTGCAAGGTGGCAGATTGACTCTTTCTTTTTCCCTGTGTGAGGAAGAAACAAATCTAGTTCATGGTGGGCCCTTCTATGCTTGTTTCAGGTTTATCTTCTGATCAGGTTGCAGGGAGACCATGTCAAAAGTTGCAGGGATGCCATATAGTATAAGGGCCTCTGTGTCTCCACAGTCGAGAATCAGATTGATGTCATTGGTTGCTGCGATGAAGGCAATCGCAATACTGTGGTTGGGCTATAAATCTGATTGCTTGGTGTCTAGGAGCTGGTGTATGTTGAGGTACTGAGACCTTGGCCTGGTAGGATAGCAGGGGGATCTGGCAGTAGTATCCTAGTTTGTGGGATCTGTTGAGGGGTTCTTTAGCATTGTGTTGACCATTGCATATTTCCAGGCATCCGAGAAGCTCTCAGATGTGATGGCGGTATTCATGGTGCGGGTGAATGCTTCGCTGATAGGGGTTGCTCCCATGCTGTAGATGTAGTTAAATTTGGATGAAGTGTAGAAAAAGGTGTGCATCCCTTCCCCCTACAATTGTTCATGTATGAAGATTGCCAAGTTTTGGGGTAGCACCCTGAGATTTTGACGGATATAAAAGGAGAGTGAGAGAACTGTGCATGGAACCACACACGGCGAAACATCTTGATTCATCATGCAAGTCGGTGCTTACATTGAGGAAGACATGGTTTTGCATAAATTACAACATAAAAACAATTCATTATAACATTTGATATTCACAAGAATAATTGACATTACGAGTTGGTGACCACTATACTGTATACTTTTTACATTATTTGTTTTCCATGGGCGAGGGAGCAAAGCGATGATGTTAGCTCTGTCGGAACTAGGACCCGTCCACTGCATTATGGGTGATGGGAGTTGTTTACATTAGGAAGTAGGTTTGAATACTGCACTGATGGCGGGAAAGGGTTTGTAATTAGCCTATCAGGGAGCTTTAAGAAAACACACACGTGGTTAAATAAGGGAGTGTTGCAGAACAAACAATTGGCTGGTAACGGAGAGGAGACCGGATGGTTTTAAAACGCTCACGGCAGGTATGGGAAGAGAAGGGTTGTTTATTACAACTAAAGGGTAAACGTGGGGTTGAAGATTGAGTTATGGTGGGAGGATTGGTAGAAGAATTGTAACAGTGTTAAGAGGAAAAGTCAGGGAAACCTGAAATAGATCGGTTTAAGGAAATAGGAGTGTTTTGCATGTACAAAATCGAAAGTAGAATGAGAAGTGTCATGATCAAGGGAATAGGGGAGATAACTCGGTCTGGTGAAAGGAAGGTGATAAAAGGAGGATGAGGAGGAGGGAGCAGGTCATTGGGGGGAGCGCTGGAAGTGTAAATTGAGTGTTAGTTGGAGACAACATTGGAAAGTCGATTGTTTAACAGGTTTCGAGTAACTACGGAAAGTAGCAGTCATTAAATAGGCTTGTAAGATGCACGATGGATGTCTAATAGTACTGTCTGAGAGAGGCAGAGTGGGAAACAAAAGAGGGGTGGATTACAATTTGGCATTTGGAGAAACGCATATGTACAACTTAATTTTAAGCAAAATTTAGAAATGTTTTTTTCAAATGGTAATGCTGATTATTGACGTTCTTTAAATGGTAATGTTAAACATTGTTGTTTTTATTGTTATTCACAGTGACCCCTGATGAAGGGCACCTGATTGCCCGAAATGCATTGGGTTTAATTCAATAAAACACTGCCTTGGATGAATTTTTGCATTGGTCATGTTCTTTCATGAGGTCCGGATGGGCACGGTTGGAACACTAGAAACTTGGGGAATTGGCAAACTACCCCGTGTGTGGCTCGACAAATAAGTGCACCTTGAAAGGATGTTTAAAGCACAGGTTGACAAGGATTAACGCGATTAACATTGATCAAAACGGATTAACTATTGGATCGCCACGATGGCGCATATAGCTGTGCGACTGGCAGGGGCTCAAAGGACGCCTCACCTCTTATTGCATAAATCAACCTGGTGCCATTTGGGCAAGGCACTATTCACCAGTCTGCACGCACTTGTTGCACAAGGATTTAAATTTGGATGAAGTGTAGAAAAAGGTGTGCATCCCTTCCCCCTACAATTGTTCATGTATGAAGATTGCCCAGTTTTGGGGTAGCACCCTGAGATTTTGACGGATATAAAAGGAGAGTGAGAGAACTGTGCATGGAACCACACACGGCGAAACATCTTGATTCATCATGCAAGTCGGTGCTTACATTGAGGAAGACATGGTTTTGCATAAATTACAACATAAAAACAATTCATTATAACATTTGATATTCACAAGAATAATTGACATTACGAGTTGGTGACCACTATACTGTATACTTTTTACATTATTTGTTTTCCATGGGCGAGGGAGCAAAGCGATGATGTTAGCTCTGTCGGAACTAGGACCCGTCCACTGCATTATGGGTGATGGGAGTTGTTTACATTAGGAAGTAGGTTTGAATACTGCACTGATGGCGGGAAAGGGTTTGTAATTAGCCTATCAGGGAGCTTTAAGAAAACACACACGTGGTTAAATAAGGGAGTGTTGCAGAACAAACAATTGGCTGGTAACGGAGAGGAGACCGGATGGTTTTAAAACGCTCACGGCAGGTATGGGAAGAGAAGGGTTGTTTATTACAACTAAAGGGTAAACGTGGGGTTGAAGATTGAGTTATGGTGGGAGGATTGGTAGAAGAATTGTAACAGTGTTAAGAGGAAAAGTCAGGGAAACCTGAAATAGATCGGTTTAAGGAAATAGGAGTGTTTTGCATGTACAAAATCGAAAGTAGAATGAGAAGTGTCATGATCAAGGGAATAGGGGAGATAACTCGGTCTGGTGAAAGGAAGGTGATAAAAGGAGGATGAGGAGGAGGGAGCAGGTCATTGGGGGGAGCGCTGGAAGTGTAAATTGAGTGTTAGTTGGAGACAACATTGGAAAGTCGATTGTTTAACAGGTTTCGAGTAACTACGGAAAGTAGCAGTCATTAAATAGGCTTGTAAGATGCACGATGGATGTCTAATAGTACTGTCTGAGAGAGGCAGAGTGGGAAACAAAAGAGGGGTGGATTACAATTTGGCATTTGGAGAAACGCATATGTACAACTTAATTTTAAGCAAAATTTAGAAATGTTTTTTTCAAATGGTAATGCTGATTATTGACGTTCTTTAAATGGTAATGTTAAACATTGTTGTTTTTATTGTTATTCACAGTGACCCCTGATGAAGGGCACCTGATTGCCCGAAATGCATTGGGTTTAATTCAATAAAACACTGCCTTGGATGAATTTTTGCATTGGTCATGTTCTTTCATGAGGTCCGGATGGGCACGGTTGGAACACTAGAAACTTGGGGAATTGGCAAACTACCCCGTGTGTGGCTCGACAAATAAGTGCACCTTGAAAGGATGTTTAAAGCACAGGTTGACAAGGATTAACGCGATTAACATTGATCAAAACGGATTAACTATTGGATCGCCACGATGGCGCATATAGCTGTGCGACTGGCAGGGGCTCAAAGGACGCCTCACCTCTTATTGCATAAATCAACCTGGTGCCATTTGGGCAAGGCACTATTCACCAGTCTGCACGCACTTGTTGCACAAGGATTTAAATTTGGATGAAGTGTAGAAAAAGGTGTGCATCCCTTCCCCCTACAATTGTTCATGTATGAAGATTGCCCAGTTTTGGGGTAGCACCCTGAGATTTTGACGGATATAAAAGGAGAGTGAGAGAACTGTGCATGGAACCACACACGGCGAAACATCTTGATTCATCATGCAAGTCGGTGCTTACATTGAGGAAGACATGGTTTTGCATAAATTACAACATAAAAACAATTCATTATAACATTTGATATTCACAAGAATAATTGACATTACGAGTTGGTGACCACTATACTGTATACTTTTTACATTATTTGTTTTCCATGGGCGAGGGAGCAAAGCGATGATGTTAGCTCTGTCGGAACTAGGACCCGTCCACTGCATTATGGGTGATGGGAGTTGTTTACATTAGGAAGTAGGTTTGAATACTGCACTGATGGCGGGAAAGGGTTTGTAATTAGCCTATCAGGGAGCTTTAAGAAAACACACACGTGGTTAAATAAGGGAGTGTTGCAGAACAAACAATTGGCTGGTAACGGAGAGGAGACCGGATGGTTTTAAAACGCTCACGGCAGGTATGGGAAGAGAAGGGTTGTTTATTACAACTAAAGGGTAAACGTGGGGTTGAAGATTGAGTTATGGTGGGAGGATTGGTAGAAGAATTGTAACAGTGTTAAGAGGAAAAGTCAGGGAAACCTGAAATAGATCGGTTTAAGGAAATAGGAGTGTTTTGCATGTACAAAATCGAAAGTAGAATGAGAAGTGTCATGATCAAGGGAATAGGGGAGATAACTCGGTCTGGTGAAAGGAAGGTGATAAAAGGAGGATGAGGAGGAGGGAGCAGGTCATTGGGGGGAGCGCTGGAAGTGTAAATTGAGTGTTAGTTGGAGACAACATTGGAAAGTCGATTGTTTAACAGGTTTCGAGTAACTACGGAAAGTAGCAGTCATTAAATAGGCTTGTAAGATGCACGATGGATGTCTAATAGTACTGTCTGAGAGAGGCAGAGTGGGAAACAAAAGAGGGGTGGATTACAATTTGGCATTTGGAGAAACGCATATGTACAACTTAATTTTAAGCAAAATTTAGAAATGTTTTTTTCAAATGGTAATGCTGATTATTGACGTTCTTTAAATGGTAATGTTAAACATTGTTGTTTTTATTGTTATTCACAGTGACCCCTGATGAAGGGCACCTGATTGCCCGAAATGCATTGGGTTTAATTCAATAAAACACTGCCTTGGATGAATTTTTGCATTGGTCATGTTCTTTCATGAGGTCCGGATGGGCACGGTTGGAACACTAGAAACTTGGGGAATTGGCAAACTACCCCGTGTGTGGCTCGACAAATAAGTGCACCTTGAAAGGATGTTTAAAGCACAGGTTGACAAGGATTAACGCGATTAACATTGGTCAAAACGGATTAACTATTGGATCGCCACGATGGCGCATATAGCTGTGCGACTGGCAGGGGCTCAAAGGACGCCTCACCTCTTATTGCGTAGATGTAGTGGGGGCAGGAGTTTATAGTTTTCATGATGCTGGCTGTTTCTTCCATAGTTGGTGGTTCTCAGGCCATAAGGGTTTTTCTGTGGGTGTTTGGGGGTAGGCTAGGTGTGAGGTTGCAGGGTTTCGGTTGGGTGTTGCAGTAGCAGTATTTTGCTTTGATTTTGATATTGAAGAGTTCTGAGACGTTGTCACATAATTCTTGCAAAGGCGTGATGCAGTTGGTGGGGGCGATTGGTGAAGGGAAGCCTTTGATGATCGCAAATATTTATTTTCCACTGTTGGAGCTGTTGTCTATGCCCACTACTACGGCTTTCTTCTTTATTTCTTTGATTTGTTGGTGGTAACGTCTCATGACTGTTTTATGTCTTTTTTTGTTTTCTTCATGGTACATTCTCAATCTCCTTTCCAGTTGTTTACAGTGTTGTGATGTACTCGTCCAGATCTTTGATTTTTTCGTTTAGGTCATAGTTGGGTATTAGTTGATTCAGGCACAGGAGTCCAACCTGTTGGAGTCCTGGATGCTGCTCCAGCTTCATTTGACCATGTTTGTGGTGGTGGTTCTCCTTAGGCGGGGATGCTGATTGCGAATTGGATGACTGCGAGATTTCAATGTTGTTGATGGTGGTAAATACAGGGTCGAGGGTGTTACAGTTGGAATATGTGGATCCGGTGATGTGTTGTGTCAATCCCAGGTTTCTCTAGTCTCTCGGGGAGTCCAGTAGTGTTGGGGTCGCTCTTGTCTTCAAGATGAAAGTTGAAGTCTCCTAGTAGGATGTAATTGGGGGACTTGATGGTGAAAGGTACAATGAAGTCAGCAATGTTTTCATGAAGGTGGCTCTAGGTCCTGGTGGCTGGTATTGAAAGGTTCTGCCCTAAGTGTATGTCGCTGGCGTCTTTAGCTTAAAGTGTAGGTGTTACATGTAGGGGGTTGCAGCTTCTGTGGTTGTAGTACATTTGAAAGAGTCCTTGAATATTATTGTGATTCATTCTCCTGATCTGTGTTAGCAATCTTACCTTGCAATTCTGTATCATGTTGGTATAGCTGTAGCAATGTTTGGTGCTTACTAGGTGGACAGCCATGTTTCTGTAAGGAGGAGGAGATCCAGGTGTCGTTGTGAAGGATGGATGTCAAGTTGCGTCTCAGTGAAAGACGTCCTCACTATAGCACTCGCAATGCGGGAGACCCGCTTTTGAAGAAGGTACAGGCGGTGTAATATGATTGTAACTTGTTTAATTCATATAACTTTTCGTACGTATGATACTGCTCATACTTTCAAAAAATGGTTCAAACGAAAGGTTCACAAATGCGTGTTCATTCTTTAGGCCAAGATTTTTTCAGATGTCCCCGATGCATTTCGGGACTCGCCCTTCGTCAGGGGGATTCTGAAAAACGCCGGAACACGGTGTGTAAAGCCTCGTTGAAGTGGAAGTGGTTGTGAAGGATGGCCCAGATTTACGTAGTGTGTTTGCTGAGAGAGCAGGTGTTATAAATATGAAATGGAAAAACAGATAAGTAAGCCTCCTTCTCTTGTTTATAGGAATTTAAACAAGATTTTCTACCCAGGAAGATACCTATGCATCTTTCTTTTAGATTAATAATTAGGCTTTTGACTTTGAAAATCTGAAAGGTGATCCCAGATATGCCATCAAGGCTGATCGGTAGAAGGTCTTGATCCTTCCTGCTGAAATAATTTGGAGGTGGCTAAAATGATTAATCGATTCAAGAAAGTGTTCTTTCAGTACTGAGCAATCAAAGAATTATCTGGGACGGTTGTAACAGGTTTCAGATCATCTTCCCAAATTACCAGTCAAGAGCTCGCTTTACCTGGACTAATTAATGTAAAACAGAAAACAAAGGAGAGAATGCTGTTAGGGTTAAATCCAAATGATTTCTCCCTTTTTACAATTGCCTCAGTGACTAATGCCAAGACACCGAGCAGAGCAGTGCAGTCAGTCAATGGCTGCATCGACCCAACAATAAGACACTAAAACCTAATCTCCTCAATATTACTGCCAGTCCCTAAGAGAAAGGAAATTAGCACCAGCAAAGAATAGGTCTGTATGATTCAGATATTTTTGTTGTGTTATGATGGACATCTAACGTAAGATTGCCTCACTTCAAGGGAGGTAGCCTAGGGTGTCCAGTCACAAAACCTCTCCGTTAGACGTATACTTACAGAGAGAACAATCGAAATCATGTAAGGCCAGATGTAGGTAAATGCATTTTTGCAATTCCTTAATAGCGATTTTTAGGGAATAGCTATTAAGGACTCGCAAAATGCCATGTAGGTAGGTCGCAATATTTTTTGCGATTCCTTATTATTCCCAAGTTGTGAATCGCAAATTGTGATTCGCAATCAAGGAATACCTTCCCATTCATTCCTATGGGCCTAGAGGCCCATAGGAATGATTGGGAATTGCGCATGCGATTTGCGAGTACCCAATAGGTACTCGCAAATTGCGTGCGCAATTTCAAGGGTGCAAGGGTTCCAGAGGGACACCCTGTTGCACGCTTGAAATGTGCATGTGTGCACTTGTGGCACACATACATGCCCTAAGGGAATGAATGTGTGCCACATGGCACTTTTGAAAAAGCAAAAAAGTGTTTTTTTAAAGAAAATCGCTAATTACCACCAACTTGAATTTGATGGTAATTAGCGATTCCTTAAGGCTAAATTGCACTTTCATTTGTGCTACTTACTTTGCATTTAAGGAATCACACTTTGCGATTACTTTAATGCAATAGCAAAATAGGGAATCGCAAATTATGCGATTCCTTATTTTGCGAGGAGCTCAATGTGTGCTACATTGCACACTGCTAATTTGCGATCGCAAACGCTTTGCGGGTGCAAATTGGCTTCCTACATCTGGCCCTTAGTTATTTTACAACAAATTACCCAAAATAAATCATATTCCATTCAGAAGAGCCGTCAGTTAACTTGGTGGAGAAAGAAGCATTGTGTGATTAGAATAACTAAAGAAGAAATTTTACTATCCTCCATAAATATTTTTATTTCTTGCTTCCCTTTTTGAGTTACATAGTGTTGTAATATTGCATGATATGTTAGGATGCACTAACAGGCATAACACATATAATCCACATTTGTAAAGCGTTAACAATCACCCGTAAGGGTCTCTAGGCACTGGGGGCCGTTGGGAAGATTAAGCAAGCTATTGCCCAGAGTCACATGGTGCTGGGCTAAGCTGCCTCCGGTGCCGGGGATCAACTGTGATCCTCAGATTCCGGAGTCAGTCCCCTGCGGCACCACACCTCTTCCTCATACAGACATCCATATGATTACAAACAATACTAAAAAAGGCAGACATGCACACACAGGCGCACACACACACAAACAGACACACACACACACACACTGTTAAGCCAAATACCTGATCAAGGTTCTTCCACAGGAACTAAATGGCCGAAGTACCCCGATGAATGTTTCCCAACTCCCCTATGCCTCTAAACCAGAATCTCTCCGATATCAGAAGCAGGGGGGAAAGGGGAATGGGACAGAAAGGGAGACTGCCACACCGGTGTCTTCACTCGATACTACCCAAGAAGGATCTATCTGCACCTGCAACTATAAGCACAAAATTATTACAGCTCTGAACTCCTAAAGGGGGGGAACCTCAAATTCTTTATTCTGTATTCCTAACTTCTAGTGAAGTGTGGTTTACCTTGACTTGTGTGGAATCCTGCCTCTCTCTTATTTATAAGTTTTACGTCTTCATATTCTAATTTTAAATTTAAAGATGTCTTTTCTACTGACTCAATGCAGTGATTAAATAATTGTCTTTTTCTCTTTCAGTCTTTTCTTCCTCAGGAAAGAAGTTCCAGAGCAGGCGCTGCTGTGTTGGTAAGTACAATATATATATATATATATGTATATATATATATATATATATATATATATATATATTCCTGCTTACTTGTTGAGAAGAAGAGCTGTGAACACCCAACTGCTAGAAATTCGATGTTAGAAGGACCTTAAGTAAATTCCCTCTTCTAGTTTTCTCAGTTGCAGCTAGATGAGTAAGTTTTCTTCTCATAGACGAAAAGTCTCTGTGGTATTCCAAATATTTAGTTTTGGGAGACAAAATAACAAGTTCTTGCGGAGAAATGGAACACTGAAACGATATGTCTGTAGCCTACTTGATAGCCTAGCTGGGAAAATCGAGGTACAGACAAGGATTGGCCCACTGAGTTCCTTATCTGGAAAAAATTACTTAGCGCTGACACCCAAAAAGGATACATTCGCTGGGAAAACAGGTGCGTTGAGGAACTGCTCATTCTCTCTCAGAAAATACGAAAATACCTCACCAAAGGCGTCACTGTGGCAATGCGAGCGTAGGAACCTCGCGTGAATTCTGCGGGGAGTTGCAGATAGGGATTCAAAGAGTCTGGAAACAAGCAGGAAAATGCATTTTCTGAGGAGACAGAAGACGCTTTCCAACTGGCGAAGTTCTTCAGTTGAAGTGCGCCGATAATCAGGTGAGCGCGCTCGATACAGCTGAGCTGTCAAACGAGGGTGCAACAACTAGAGCGCTAACCTACAAAGGGGGCCGCCATGGTGGGACAGTGTGAGGAGTATTATGTTTCCGAACTTATGATTTTGCAATTACCCTAGCCACTAACTGAGACCAATTAATGGGGGAATTCAACAGTGAGTAACCTTGCTTAGATTTAAAGGTTGGACCCAATCGCTTAGACTGGAAACACCTTTGACCAATCCTGACACACACACACACACAGTCAGACCACACATATAAAGGCACATGAGGACATAGATTGGTATTGTTTGGAAGCATGGATGGGTTCACTGGTGTGTGGTTGTAAACAAATTTGAATGGGTGTTGGGCCGACTGAAGGTAAAGGGGGCCCTTTTCCAATCAATGCATGGGACCCCTTGAATATACCTGGCGCATTCAAATGGCAGATGTGTGTAAAGCAAAAACCAACAAAGATATAAAAAACATGTGAATAGATAAATAGTGGAAAATACAGAATAGATAAACGTGTGGCAGCACAATGTGAGTATTTGGGAATAAATATAGTATGAATGATTCTAGCCGCTGCTGGCTGTGGCTACAGGCACCAACATTTCTCCGTCATGAAGAATTGGCACCCTTTTGAAAGAAAGGGATGAAATGTGTTGATGCTGCCACTGAATGTATAGTTGATGGCTGTGGAAGTATATGATTGATGATACATGAGTAGATAGATGGAGCATGGTTCCTTAGCTACATTAATAAATGTTTGAAGGAATGTAGGGGAGTGGATGTATATGTGCATGGGTAAGGCTTGATGATAGACACATTGAGATGGGTGGATGAATGAGTAAATGGGCAAAAAGAAGGAGTAACTAAAAGTAAATAGTGCTAAAAGTACGGCTGAGCAGTTAGAAGTAGGAGTAGGAGTAAGACTAGTCAGACACAGGATTTAGAGCATGCATTTTGTAAGAAATTGGGTTATTGGTTGAGGGGGGTGAAAGCCCCAGTCAGGCAACTACCACAATTCTTGTCAGGGTGAACTCCATCAGTAACTAAATTAACCTGTGCTTAACCCTCTAGTAGCTTAATTTAGAGATAATGTGTCATTATGCAGCACATAAACAGCAATAAAGTGAAAACAGAACAAAAATCACAAACCAATTTAAAAAATAGAGTAAATTATTTAATAAATAAAAATGATTCCAGATTGACTAAAAAATCCAATAAGCAGAACCAGAGATATTAAATTGTAACGTTTTTTGTGAAAATAGCACCAAAAAAGTTCAAATAACCACTTGCGGTCATCTGGTCGCGATGCACCAGGGGAAAGTCACAAGTTCAGGTCGACCACAATAGAATGCAGGTCGGATTCAGGGGCCAAGTTAGTTCCGCCTACGAGTTACCTTCTTAGGGGCATATTAACAAGGAACAGGGAAAATTAACGCTAAGGGCGCTTAGCGTTAATTTTTTTAACGCCCGCTATCGCTGGATAATATCGCCTGGTTATCGCGTTATTAACAACGCTAACCGCCTAGGCGATAAAAAATCCAGCGACAGCAGCATTTTGGGAGGTTATCGCTGGTAATGCAGCGATAAAACTACAAGGATAGGGATATCCTTGTTGATATCCCATGGTGGACTTAGCCATGTAATCCACCTCCCATTGGATTACATGGCTAAGTCTGAAAATTAGCAGACGTAAAAAAGCAGCGTTAACCGTGGTTAGCGCTGCTTTTTTTGTCTCTAACAGGGTTAGCATGAAGCTTAATAATAGGAGAAATGTCGCTTAGCGACATTTTTCCTATTATTTTGCTCTGGAACGCCCACTTTGCATCTCATTAGCGATGCAAAGAGAAGCGTAGTGAAAAAGGGTGCTAACATTCGATTTTGCATGTTAGTACCAAGTTGTTGATAGGGCGATATTTATATCTCCGCTTCTTTGGCTTTTAAAGCCAAAAAAGTGGAGATAAAGCCCTTGTTAATATGCCCCCAGTTTGCCCTAGGAGCCTTTAGGGCCTTCTTTAAGGATGACTTCTAAGTATTAAAAATGAAGGTTTAGGCCTGGCAAAAGGTTTATTTTACCAGGTCAAAATGGCAGTTTCAAACTGCGCGACAAGCTGTAGTGGCAGGCCTGAGACATATTCATAAAATGTTCCTTTAATGAGGCCACTTTACAGGCCCTGGGTTCATATAAGGCTATTTACTAGGGATGTACAAGTAAATTAAATTTGCCAATAAGGGGTAAGCCAATCTAAACATGTTTGAAGGAGAGAGCACACACGCTTTAGCACTGATTACCAGTGGTAAACTGCATATGGTCCTAAAGCCAACATCAACAAGTTCAGTAAAACCTAAGGGGGGAAGGCAAAATGTATGGAGGAATACCAGACCATGGATGTCAGATCTAACATGTGTACCCGCCAGGAAGCATGGAGAACTGCACACCCTCATAGGAGTTTTCACTGTTAAGAAGGAAGAGCCTTGAAAGACCTTCAGCATAAGTATGGTCAGTTCAAGGGGGATGTTCCATTGTAAAGTCCATTCCTTCTAGGGAGATACACCCCATGAACAGTTTGGGATTCTCATTCCTCATTTGCATTAACCAACTGAGGGGCCTTTGATCTGTCTGAACGGAGAAGTGAGCCCCAAAAAAGTATTGTCACAACATTCTCAGCACTTTCTTTCAATCACAATCCACTAGCTCTCATACCTTCTTGGAAGCAGGCAGAAATTCTAGGATCGTCGCTGAAGGCTGACAGTACTAATGGAGTGCCATCGGCATATGGTGTAAGTGAAGAGTCAAAGCTTTTGATAAGAGTGGCTAATTCTGAGACGTACATGTTAAAACGTGTGGGGCTAAGCAAGGATCCTTGGGGGACCCCGCAAGGCAGTGAAAATGGTGAGGACTCGTAGGAGCCCATGGCCACGGATTGTTTCCTGTTGGACAGGAAAGAGGTCAGGAGGGACAGCGCATTGTCCTTAACACCTAGCTCTGCTAATGCGTTGATCAGGGTCTTATGATCAACTGTATCAAAGGCTGCAGACAGGTCAAGGAGGATAGGGGTTGCAGAGACTCCTGTGTTTTGTGCACCCCTTACATCTCCCAGTCTAAAACCAAACTGAGTTGGATCAAGCAGATGGTTATTGTGTACAAATTGGGCTAACTGCGTATTCATGATTTTTTGCCATGATTTTTGCTGGAAGGGGAAGACATGAAATGGGGTGGTATCTTGTTGGATAGGCCGGGTTGTGGCTAGGTTATTAGAAGAAGGATGGAGGCTTTTTTCCAGATGGATGGAAAGACTCCTGTAGAGCACAGAGGGGCGATTCCGATCTCGGTCAGAAGGTCACCGAATCAGGTTCGGCCGTAGCGGATCCGATTCCGATGCTTCTTTTCCGACCAATCTGTACACGTGTCCGGACGACGAAATACGATGCGAAGATGTGCAAATTCTCCGACCGACTCGTTCCGGGCTCCAACCCGATCCGTCCGACTCGGTCGCACGCAAACCGACGCGCACAATGGAGCCGATTCTCGACCAAATGAGTACGATGCTCGAATCGGACAGCTCGACTGAGTCAGAGCGTCCAGCTCGCAAAAGCTCCCGAAGTCGGACTTCCGGGGTCCACGTCGGACCCCTCGACACCAGCAGCCGCACGACTCGCACACAGGGGGAGACCCATGTGTCTCCCCCACACAGGCATGTACAGCGCAGATGGCACCGACAACTTGCTCCCATTGATTTCTATGGGAGTCCGACTGAACCGAGTCCGACAGCATATGTGCGCATCGTACTCGCTCGGTCGGATTGTAGGGTCCGTCTCGGTCAGAAAACACTCCGGATCAGACTCGGTCGGAGTGCTTTCCGGCCCAGATCATAATCGGCACCATAGTTTTGAAGATGGACTTGAGGCTGGTGTTATGACCTCAGGGACAAGCTTGAGAATGCTTGGAGGGCAGGGGTCTTGTGATGAGCCAGATTTGGAGCTATTGAGTAGTTTAGCAACTAGGTCAGGGGTTATAGGTGCAAATTCAGCAAGTGGTGCATAGTTACGTTTTTCCTCAGGGGTCCTGTCTTTGAGCTCTACTTTAAAGGAGCTGTTGAACATCTGGAAAATTTGGTCCACTTTCTTTCTGAAACAGTGGGCCGAAGTGTTGCAGAACTCTTGGCTATGACCCGCACCATTGTTACTTGGAACAGAAGAGAGTTTAGAAACTACTTGAAATAGCTCTTTAGTCTGTAGCTGATTCAATTAGCCGTGTATAGTAGCTACTTTTTTCTTTAATTAAATGATTTTTATATTTAGTCAGTGCTAATTTGTAGGTTTCTTTCTCAAAAATATAGTGCTCCCACCAGCTTCTTTCCTGTCTCTTAGAGGCTTGTTTCTCAAGCCTGAGTGCTTTGAAAAACCAAGGCGCTGAGGGTGCTACTCTGTTTTTGCGAATGATTGTGGATGGGGGAACTTTAGAGAAGGTGAAGTTGAGCCAGTCCATGTAGCAAGAGGATGCTAATTCAGCATCGGACTGAAGCGTGTGTTGGGCCTGGAGACGGTGTTGGTTTAAGATGTTTTTATCGATTTTACTCCATGCCCTGTGGCAGGAGACACCACCAGATTTCGAAGGAGTTTGGAGATTGTGAGCCATCTCTAATTTGAAGATAATCGCTTGGTGGTCGGACCAATTAAGTAGGAGCACCTCTTCCAACCTGATGAGAGGGTTATTAGTGAAGAGACCGTCCAGAGTGTGTCCCACTTGATGTGTGGGTTGCATAATAAGTTGAGCCAATCCAAGTGAAGATGTGATATCTAGAAAAGCGTTCTTATATTTATCTGACTGGGCTTCAAGATGCAAGTTGAAATCCCCAAGTATCGTGAAGTTGTTAGCGTGATGACTATTTTGTATTAGTGAGTCGAAATTGGTAATAAATGTATTTCTAGGCGCTGGTGGGCGATTAGAAACATCCCTTTGAATGTACATTTACTGGTGATTCCTAACTTTAAAAGTACAGCTTCACATTCCAGGGATAAAACAGGATTGAAAATGGCAGTATCGCAATTGCGACAGATTAAGGCAATACCTCCACCCCTTTTGTATGGTCTGTCTAATCTATATAAGCAGAATTCCATGGGACTAGTAATGTTAAAATCAGGGCTAATGGCAGCATCTCACCATGTCTTAGTAATAAAAGTATATCAAGATGATGACTATCTAGGAACTCAGCAATTTTTAATTTATTTTTCAGCAGGGAGCACGCATTAATAAGAGCTAGGTGCATCTTAGATCCTTTCTCGGTTGTAACAGCAGGAGACCTATCCCCAAGAGAGGGACACAAGGTGGGTTTAAAAATACTCAAGCGGCAGTTAGGGCAATTAAAATTGAGCATTTGCGCATGGTAGACAAGACTGATACAGGCACAATGTGGGGAGCGTTGGGGGCGGAGGTCATGTATTTCCTTACCGAAGCAGTAGATAGTGGTGTCGGGCTGATAGATGAATTATTCAAGGGTCCTGGGGCTAGGCGCGATCTGGCCATGGATGGGCGCTGACAGGCTTGCCTTTGGCGTGCCAGTGGCATGCCCGCTACACATGTCCGATACACGATTTCGCTGCCACCATGTTTAAATAGCCATCTCAGACGAGGGAAGGGGTGGCTGGTGCTGAAGTCCGAATAAAATATTGCGGAGAAAGCAAAGGGGGCTTGTAACTGGGGTCCAGAAACCCCTTCAGCACTCACAGGCTCCCCTGTGAGTTGCTGAGTACAGGTAAATAATTTTAAAATCAACTTAAAAGGAGTAATCAACAAACCATCAAATTATTTAATCAGGAAGAAATTCCCTGAAGAATGGTGCCTAAGTATCTCGGAGCCAGGCACCTCCATGAACAAGTAGAGGGAAATCAGCAGTGGGCATGTTAGACGGAGCTGCACGGTCATGCTGCCACGCCCCCTCAGAGGAGGGGGCGTGGTCAGTAGCCAGCACCATAGAGTGAATAAAATATTATCGGGAAAGCAAAAGGGGCTTGTTATTGGGGTCCAGCAACCCCGTCAGCACTCACAGGCTCCACTGTGAGTTACTGAGTACTGGCAAATAATTTTAACATTTTCCAACATCACCCCAGAAGAAACCGCCAACCCCATGAATTCCATCCACCCAGGTGCCCCCTTGGGCCCCTGCTTCCATTTCGCTTAATCCAGAGGATTGCAACAATTCAGTGCTATGCTTACACTCATTCTGAATGCCTCCACCTCTTCCATGACCAGCCCGGATGCATGAAACACACAACTATCCTCCCATTGCTGAGGAAACACTTTGCAGACCCTTGAACACTTGCCAACTACAGATCTCCCTGATACTATTCCTGGCCAAGGTCTTAGAGAAAATCATCAACAGACACCTCACGAATACCTCAACAACCACCAACTACTTAACATGAGTCTGGTTTCAGACCTAATGACAGCATGGAAACTGCCCTCATTGCTGCCACGGATGACATCTGCATGACTCTGGGCAAAGGAAAGATGGCAGCTCTAATCCTGCTGGACCTCTTTGCAGCATTTGACAGAGTCACCCACCCTCATCGGAATCCAAGGACAAGCACTCCGATGGATCGCCTCCATCCTGACTGGAAGGACTTAGTCAGTTAACCTGGCACTCTACACCTCGGATGCCCACAACCTCATCTGCAGAGTTCTGTAAATAGCTTCCCTAAGCCCAACCCTCTTCAATGCATACATGATCCCTCTAGCCATCATCATCGACTATCCCAATATCAATGTCCTTTCCCACGCCGATGACACACAAAACATTTTTCCCTCACAGACAAGGTGCATAGTACCCTGAGGTCCATGCCTGCGTAACTGAAATCGCTCACTGGATGAAGTCCAACTGTCTAATGCTGAACACAGACAAGACCGAAATCATGAACTTCAAGAAGAGCACATCACAGTAGAACTCCACCTTGTGGCCAATAGAGCTAGGATCGCCACCCACCCTCACCACTCACGCCAAGAACCTCAGGATCATCAGCACCTCATGCTTCCATACCCTCAAGATGCAGAGGAAGATATTCAAATGGCTCACAATCAGCACCTGAAAAAACATCATGCACATCCTGGTCACAAGCAAGCTGTACTATAGGAACAACCTCTATGCCGGGATCAACAAAAAAACCAAAAAGGCTGCAGGCCTGATATGTGCCTGCGTTAGGCCCATGTAGCAAAGTTAGTCATTTCTTACATTCTCCTCGTTTTTTACAGTAACATTTTTGCACATATTTGCGTGTGAGACAATGTTGGATTTGTTTCTTTGAAACTACTCCTGTTTACACATCTGGCTTTGCATAACATTATCACAATGCCTCGAACACCAAGTACAAGGCCTCAAAGCATGAATGTACAAATGTCATTCTATCTTCATCCACAGGCTTTCCAAATATCCATAACATTGCTAATCTATATGTACATCGCAATGATGCTTTTTATTATAAATAATCAGCATCTCATAGAATTAGCAGAGGATGCACTTCAGCTGGCACCGAGAGTCCCTGCATACTGAGACTTCACTACACAGTGGTCTGACATCTCCGTGAGGGGTGTCTAGTTCATGACCAAGACGGGGTCCTACATTCTCTCCCACCAGGTAATTGTGTTGGATCATCTCTAGTGGGGCTTCCTGGCTCTACACCTACATACACTCTAGACATACACAGAGTAGGGTTTGCATAGCAGGACTAAGCTTGATTACTATCTTGTTTATGTGTCTGCATACATACACTGTTATAGCAGCATTTTAGAACTGTATTTTCTATTTACTCTTTTGGTGCTTGTAATCACCTTTCTCTGGTTCTGTTTACTGACTATTGCAGCACATGTATTTTATACCGGAATAACGTTGGCTCAATATATTGAAAACGTTCCAGTGTGTATTCTCTGTATATTTCTCTCAGAAAAGAGCACGAGTGACTGAGCAAGAGGTCCGGATCTGTTACCACGATCCCTGAGGGGTCAGGGTTGTCATGTTCAGTGGTTGCCAGAAACCATTCGCTCCATGGTAGGGTTAGGTGGGCTTATGGTGGTACTGTGAGCTAGCTGGTTACCAGGCCAACATATGCCATGGTGGTACTTGTAATCAGTCTAGACACCTCACCCAAAGTTGATGTCCTTAAACGCACAGGTCCTACAGATTAGTGAGAACTACACAACAGACCATTCAGAACTCGACAGACAGAATCACTCTCGACCTCTCACGCAACTCTCACATCACACCACACGTAAAGAACCACCACTGGCTCCCCATTCACAAAATAACACAATTCAAACTCCTCACCCACACTTTCAAGGCACTACATAGCACTGGCCAAACATAATTCAACAAGGTCAGCTGCTTCTCAAACCTTCCAGACAACTCCGCCTGTCTGGTCTCCTACTTGGACAAATCCCAACACATATGGAAAATCAGATCTGGTGGTCAAGCCTTCTCCTACATGGCTTCTCTAGCATTGAACGAAATGCTGTTACACATAAGAGCCTCCTCCTCACTTCTTGAATTCCACAAGAAGCTGAAGACCTGACTTTTCAAGGAGTCTACTAAGCTGAAGGTGTGCTCAACACTAGGATATTCTCCCGGCTGATAGCACATGCCATAAATCTTAATAACATAACTATATCCTGTAGGGGGGAGTCTCTTAGGATCTTGTTCCTACCCCAGGCTGACAGGCCCTCTGACAGGGTGGCCAAACAGAAGTTTGCTCCCTTCTGTGATACCTCCCTTTAAGCAAACAACAGGTATGGCAAGAGGAAATCCCACTTCCTCCAGAATTGCTCTGACAGACCCATGATCATGCCTTTGAGGTGCTTATTGAATCTCTCAGTCAATTTGTGTTTATTGGGGTCAAGCCCCATTAACACACCAAAAACAATATACATCAAGTAATTCAAAACCTTTGATTAATTAAACCTTCACATGTACAGTACAGGTAATAAATACAACATGAAATCAATAAGTCTATTGCAGTAAAATTGCATATCAAATCAGTGCCTGTGCTTCCCCTTCAAGTAATTGTAATACCTAAGATAATTATACATAACGTGCAATCAGAACATTAAATACTACATTAAATAATTCAAACCTATTATTACTAAATCTCATGACAAATCCTTACATGCTCTAGTGCTCTAGAGGCGTAAAACAAAATACAGCAGATATTTAAAAAATGTAAATAGACCCTGTGCAATTTAAATCCGGAACCGGAATTAGAGAATTTTGGTGACTCCATGTTACTCTTCTAACATGGAGTTCCTACCAAAGTCCTCCAATCTCTGTGTGGTGTATCATTTTTCCCGTTTGAGCAACGTGATAACAATAGGTACAACATGAGGCTTCAGAATGTGAGTTGGTGTCCCCTACTACAGTTTGCAGGTGCTAGGAGGACTTCCGTGAGATTTTACAAATGCGGGCAATCACAAGCAGTTGTGATCAGAGGGCTGCTACCCGAGTAGATTGTCTACTCAAGAGGCAGCAAAATTAATTTGAAAAATGTTTTTTGAATAGGCAGGAGCATGCTGGATAAAACAAAAGGCCACATGCTTAGCCATCATGTTGTGACATTTGCGCTGATTTTTCAGTTTGGAATGTGCTACTGGTGCTAAAATTGGGGTGCGAGCAGCACAATGGGCCCCATAGAGACGTGGTCGGCTCCCTCGACTAGAAGCTTGCAAACTAGGTTGACTCCTTCCACTGCGATACATTGACACACATGGCATTGGACTGCGGATTTACATTGTGGATTATGACTGAATTACAAATCGATCACACAGAGTCCCTTTCCCTGCCAGTATTTGATGGTTTGTATGACAGTATGCCCCCTGTTCGGCTCCTACTTTCTGGTTTGTTGCCACTTGAGTAGATAGTTTGACAAGTGTTAATAAATATTATTGCATTATTGATTTATGGTTCCATGCAAGCTATAGGTTGTCCTGATGATGACCCCACATTGTAAAGGGATCGGATCGTCGTCGACCCACACTCTGACCCGCTAGATTTTGTAAAACTTGTTTTGGGTGCAACTGTGCTTTGTTCTGAAATTAACTGACCCAAATTTTGCATACTGTTGTTGGTCACTCTGTGCATTTAGCCTGAATGTTTTCTCTTTTTCTTGGTTTCAACACTTGTTCTGGATTACTCTGGTGGGTGTACAATTTTCAAACCTGTCATTTATTCTGAAAATAAATTTAAAACACTGTTTATTGTAGAATAGACAATCTCTGGGTGTTATCTTTCTCCCAGAATATTATACTTGTAATTCACTTCTTAGGGAATATTATTTCTTTAACCACTCCATTTTTAGCTTGGCCAGCTGCAGTTGAAATTACCTCTCAGCTCTCCTGTTATCCTGTTCCTTAGGGGACGAGTTGCGGGAGGACACACTGTTCCCTGACTTGGATCCAGCAGGGGACCTCACTCTTGTAAGCCTCACCTCTCCCTTGAGGCCATGGTTAGGGAGTTTTCATCCTCCTCTATTGCTTCCTCCTGTATAAATGGATGAAATGGAACTTCAAAAGTGCACAGCTACTCCATGGAGTGTCCTGGCACTGACCTTTCAGTCATCAACGTTGTGAAATGAGATCACCTAGTCTTGTTGGAAGAGCCAAGTCTTCAACCTTTTCTTAAACAAGGCAGTAGCTGTTACAGAGCCTCGCTCTAGTGGTAGTTTATTCCATGCCACTGGTCTGAGGTAAGACCAGCTCCTGCTCCTCCAGATACTCATCCTCCTCTTGTCCCTGAGCTGTAGTCAGCAGCTGGTTGCTTCCTACCTTTCCCTAAAGGCTTTCTGGAGCCCCTGTCTCTTGGAGCTCCTGTTACTGGTAGCCCCATCTCCCTGCAGAATCCTTTCCACTTGACCAGAGTGTAGCCTTCTAGTTTGCCGAGATCCATATCCATTCTTGCAGGCAAGAGTTGCAGGTGCACAAATGTGTGGTAGAAATAGAATTTGGGAAAAGGAAAAAATAGCTAATGAAGGAGATTTTGAAAACAAAATTGCACCTGATTCCTGCTTGAAGGATTGCTGTCTGCCGACTCCCACTCCTGGGATTACCTGGATTTCATCTGCAGTATTGGACTTTGCCACCACGCCTCGCGGCCCCCGCTTCGCGGGTGCCGCTCGAGGGATAGAGACTCTGCTGTCTGTGTCTTAAAGCGTCACCGGTGCTCTCACTCCACGCTGCCCGGTTTGCTGTATCGTTCCCGAGTTCATCGAGGGGGTGTACCTGGACACTCTGACAATCGTAAGTGCCCGGCGCATTCGGGACTGCGAGGACCAGGGTGCTGTGCGTGACGCTGACAAGCTGCACCTGGTCCTCTTCCCGAACTCCTCCCCCAACACCTTCATCAAGCATCGTAGCTCTTGCTCTATGGGCTCTGCTTGAAGGATTGCTGTCTGCCGACTCCCACTCCTGGGATTACCTGGATTTCATCTGCAGTATTGGACTTTGCCACCACGCCTCGCGGCCCCCGCTTCGCGGGCGCCGCTCGAGGGATAGAGACTCTGCTGCCTGTGTCTTAAAGCGTCACCGGTGCTCTCACTCCACGCTGCCCGGTTTGCTGTATCGTTCCCGAGTTCATCGAGGGGGTGTACCTGGACACTCTGACAATCGTAAGTGCCCGGCGCATTCGGGACTGCGAGGACCAGGGTGCTGTGCGTGACGCTGACAAGCTGCACCTGGTCCTCTTCCCGAACTCCTCCCCCAACACCTTCATCAAGCATCGTAGCTCTTGCTCTATGGGCTCTGCTTGAAGGATTGCTGTCTGCCGACTCCCACTCCTGGGATTACCTGGATTTCATCTGCAGTATTGGACTTTGCCACCACGCCTCGCGGCCCCCGCTTCGCGGGTGCCGCTCGAGGGATAGAGACTCTGCTGCCTGTGTCTTAAAGCGTCACCGGTGCTCTCACTCCACGCTGCCCGGTTTGCTGTATCGTTCCCGAGTTCATCGAGGGGGTGTACCTGGACACTCTGACAATCGTAAGTGCCCGGCGCATTCGGGACTGCGAGGACCAGGGTGCTGTGCGTGACGCTGACAAGCTGCACCTGGTCCTCTTCCCGAACTCCTCCCCCAACACCTTCATCAAGCATCGTAGCTCTTGCTCTATGGGCTCTGCTTGAAGGATTGCTGTCTGCCGACTCCCACTCCTGGGATTACCTGGATTTCATCTGCAGTATTGGACTTTGCCACCACGCCTCGCGGCCCCCGCTTCGCGGGTGCCGCTCGAGGGATAGAGACTCTGCTGCCTGTGTCTTAAAGCGTCACCGGTGCTCTCACTCCACGCTGCCCGGTTTGCTGTATCGTTCCCGAGTTCATCGAGGGGGTGTACCTGGACACTCTGACAATCGTAAGTGCCCGGCGCATTCGGGACTGCGAGGACCAGGGTGCTGTGCGTGACGCTGACAAGCTGCACCTGGTCCTCTTCCCGAACTCCTCCCCCAACACCTTCATCAAGCATTGTAGCTCTTGCTCTATGGGCTCTGCTTGAAGGATTGCTGTCTGCCGACTCCCACTCCTGGGATTACCTGGATTTCATCTGCAGTATTGGACTTTGCCACCACGCCTCGCGGCCCCCGCTTCGCGGGTGCCGCTCGAGGGATAGAGACTCTGCTGCCTGTGTCTTAAAGCGTCACCGGTGCTCTCACTCCACGCTGCCCGGTTTGCTGTATCGTTCCCGAGTTCATCGAGGGGGTGTACCTGGACACTCTGACAATCGTAAGTGCCCGGCGCATTCGGGACTGCGAGGACCAGGGTGCTGTGCGTGACGCTGACAAGCTGCACCTGGTCCTCTTCCCGAACTCCTCCCGCAACACCTTCATCAAGCATCGTAGCTCTTGCTCTATGGGCTCTGCTTGAAGGATTGCTGTCTGCCGACTCCCACTCCTGGGATTACCTGGATTTCATCTGCAGTATTGGACTTTGCCACCACGCCTCGCGGCCCCCGCTTCGCGGGAGCCGCTCGAGGGATAGAGACTCTGCTGCCTGTGTCTTAAAGCGTCACCGGTGCTCTCACTCCACGCTGCCCGGTTTGCTGTATCGTTCCCGAGTTCATCGAGGGGGTGTACCTGGACACTCTGACAATCGTAAGTGCCCGGCGCATTCGGGACTGCGAGGACCAGGGTGCTGTGCGTGACGCTGACAAGCTGCACCTGGTCCTCTTCCCGAACTCCTCCCGCAACACCTTCATCAAGCATCGTAGCTCTTGCTCTATGGGCTCTGCTTGAAGGATTGCTGTCTGCCGACTCCCACTCCTGGGATTACCTGGATTTCATCTGCAGTATTGGACTTTGCCACCACGCCTCGCGGCCCCCGCTTCGCGGGAGCCGCTCGAGGGATAGAGACTCTGCTGCCTGTGTCTTAAAGCGTCACCGGTGCTCTCACTCCACGCTGCCCGGTTTGCTGTATCGTTCCCGAGTTCATCGAGGGGGTGTACCTGGACACTCTGACAATCGTAAGTGCCCGGCGCATTCGGGACTGCGAGGACCAGGGTGCTGTGCGTGACGCTGACAAGCTGCACCTGGTCCTCTTCCCGAACTCCTCCCCCAACACCGCCTCCCCTTGCCTTATAACTCGCATTCCCTCTTACACGCGCCAGCGGGACGCGCCCGGGTCTTAGCACGGGGCTAAGACCGGGCAAAGAGCAGGCCGTTTGAGGCCGTTAGAGAACGGAAGAGACCGGACCGGGCCATCCCCCTAAAGCTTTCAATTCTCTGTGAACTGTGTACGTATTATTACATGCAATCTTATTTCACTTTTATCGCTTATTTATGTTTTTAAAAAATTGAGTATTTCTGATAAATACGTACACTGAAGTTCCTACCCACTGTTACCGGTGTTTAGGAAACATGGTATTAACCAGAGGAAAAAAAACTAAAACTAAAGTAATGGGGGGTGGAGGCAAGCTCTCAGGCCCCATGGATGATTTTATAGTCAAGGCTAACACTTTTATCGACCAAAGTATTAGCTTAATAGAAGGTAGGGTGTCACTGGATTTAGCTCTGGCCAAGAGATCATCTATTGGTACCTTAAGGGATGCGAAAACCCCGGAAGCCTCTAGTATCACTGGACATAGGTCGCCTTGTGAGGGTAGGCGTAGCTTGCCTAACAACGTTGACCTATCAGCCTCTCAATTATCTGATTTTCAGTTAAGTCTAGACCTAGAGAGGACACCAGAGATGATTCCCCAATTAACACCCGATGATCTGAGACAATCAAGAGGGAGGAGGGAGGGCGCGGTACGGAAGCGAAAAAACATCTCAAAAAACATGAGCGCCCGAGAAACTATCGATCAGGGTAGTGGGGAAGAGATTGTACCTCCAAGTGTAGAACAGTCAACTGATCCCATAATGATAAATCAGTCTACACGCAATACTTTAGAACTAATCAGTGAGGAAGTTCTCATGCACTCCCCATCTAGCAAAATAAGAAGTGATATTGAAAATTCACAATTGATCAATAATATCACAGCCCTCTTAAAATCTTCCCTCGCTCCACTTGAATTAAGACTAACCCAGATAGAGCACCAGCTATCGAATCTGATTAACATCATGAAACAAAAGCAAGCTCCTGGGGACCAAAGCAGAGAAGGAGCAATGATGCCCCCCCAAAAGCCAGCACACAGACAAAATAAAGCCCCTGAAACTTTATCCATAAAAGCAACATCTAAATTACCACCATCTAAATTACGAAACATCAACAGAGTAGTGGAATCTACCCTAAATCCCACGACAACTTCGCCCCAGGGCAATGTCATGATAGAAAAAACCCCTGTCCCGACAACTTCGGGACCAAAAAAACTGTTGCCTAACACTAAAATTTTGTCCTCAAAAAAAAAACCCTCCCCAAAAAACGCGACGCCTGATACCAATAGAGGTGATCCAAGGAAACCCCCTGAAACTAGTTTGGTTGTGGATTTGCCTCCAGAAGCAAGTCCTTTTGTAGTTGTAATGACAGGTGTCCCCAAAATAGACGACCCAAACGCAGAACCTACATGGTCATTAAAAAATAAAGTCCAACACTGGTTAAATATGAATCGTCCTGTACCAGCAAATTGGACCTGTAGGATTCTGATGGTACGTAGGACCCCTTGGGTGGGAAATAGCAGAAAAACAATACCAGGAGACTGTATTTTGGTCACATTCGAGGACCCCAGTGTGGTAAATTATATTTGCTCCTGGGAGTTCTCGAATGTTAATGAGGAAATAGCAACCAGGAGACTCTCCTTTTTTTATCCTTCCGGCCTTTATAAAGGGACTCCAAACCATTTCGCTCGCCCTTGGGAAGTAACAGCTTTACGTCATGGGAAGCATTCTAATCACTGGCAACTAGTGGGCTCCCGCCACTATGACTACGATGGTCCCTGGCACCCATCGGGGCCACGACATTGGGGAGGTGGACGGGACGATTGGGGCATTCATATGCCATATAGAGAGCCACCCCAAAGGGACGTTTGGTCAAATATCCCGATGGCAAATAGGTACAGTGTCCTTGAATCGGTTGATTGACCACTACCGATGACAGAAACAACTAATCTTAAGGTATGTCATCCAATGCCTGAAGGAAAAACAATTTGCCCAACAAATGAACCTGTGACCCACCCAGAAACGATTAACTCCAAGACATATTATCCAGCACCTAAGGAAAAAATGATTCGTGCAGTTAACGAAGTGCCGACTAATATAGAATCGCAGCCCTTACCTATCCTCTTTTGGAACGTAGCGGGCCTTCGCTCCAAAATTGAAGATGGGACGGCTGCTACCTTCTTGGAGGTGGGAAAAATTATATGTCTTCAGGAGACATGGTCCACGACCGAGCTCCATCTTCCGGGATACAAAACATTTTTTACCCCTGCTCTGGGTACAGGTATAGGTAGACCTAAGGGAGGGTTGATCACTTACATTGCAAATACAGTTAATTTTTTGAAAGTATCTGTGGTAGTGTCTAACCCAAATTTCCAGTTACTCTCCCTTGTGTTAAAAAATAAAGAGTCGATCCTCCTGCTTAATCTCTATAACAACTTAGAAGAGGACGAATTCTTGATTCTTCTTTCTAACATCAAGGAAAAGTTAACTCACAATCTAAGGATAGGAAAGGGGGCAGTCCATCTTTTATGGGGAGGAGATCTGAATTTACACCCATGCCCTCATGTTGGAAAAAAACGCTGCGGGATTGTGGATGAAAATGATACTCCCCTCATGCATTTTTTTCATAGCAGGGGGGGGACAGCTATGAACAATGCCCTATTAGACCTGGAACTCGTAATTGCTAACGAGTTAAGTCCAGGTTCAAATTCCCTGCAACCAACATACGTGGGTCGGGGCTACAAAACGACAGTTGATTATATCCTCTTGTCAACAGGATTGTTGCCACGAGTCAGGTTTTTTGAGGTTTTGACAAATGATCTAAGTGATCACTCTGCCCTTAGAATGGAGTTCTTTGTAAATGTTTTTCAATCCCCAAATGTAGCCATAGCGAAGACCCTTGCACAAAATAACCTAGAGTTAGGAAGAAAAAATGGTTACACATTAAAATGGGGGAAAATAAACCCGGAAGAACTTACAGGAAAATTGGTCAAGGAAGCATATGTAAACATAACTAACTGTTTGGATTTAGGAGTACCAGATGAAGAAGTCCTAAATAATTTCTCACAAATATTAGAGAAAATTAAGGGACTTCTTACAGTAACTTCAAACAATTTAAACCCAACTACTAAAGGGTGGTTTAACCATAGCTGCACTATGGCTTTAACTAAACTCAAGGAGGCCCTAAATAAAACTGTTAGGGATCAGGAGCAGATTAAATCCTTGAGACATCAATATCAATGGGCACGCAAGCAAAGAATTAAAGATTTAAAAGAGAAACTATGGAATGATTTACATTCCAGTGCCGTCTCCAAAAACAGCGACGCTTTTTGGCGAACTGTTAAAACCCCTTATTTACAAGACAAAGATAGCCCAAAGATAGAAGTTGCAATTGAAGAAGATATTTGGGTGTCCCATTTTTCTAAGATTTTTAAAAATACAGCAACATCGATAGAGACACAATCCTTACTCCCAACAGTCGTATACCCAATTCCTCTGCACTTCGATATTTCCGAAGTTATAGTGGCCTTGGTAGCAAGTAAAAGCGGGAAAGCCCCAGGCCCAGATGGGGTCCCAGTGGATCTTTTTAAATTCAATTTAGATCTCTGGTCCCCTATCCTCACGAGAGTATGCATAGCAGCCGTAAAGCTGGGTCTGCTAAAATCCTGGACAAAATCGATCATGGTCCCAATTTTTAAAAAGGGTGATCGTCAAGACGTGAAATGTTACCGTCCAATCTCTCTATTAGACTCTTTGGGAAAGGTCGTTGGCAGAGTTGTGTTAGAACGACTCAGGCTCTGGGCTGAGGAGGGAGATATCATCTCAGATCTTCAGTTTGGATTTCGGGAGGGTTTTGGAACGATAGAGCAGGCCCTTAATCTCAGCTTGATCGTGGGCAAATATCTCCAAGCAAAGAAGGACATGGTCTACATGGTCTATGTGGACCTGTCCGCCGCGTTCGATTGCGTTTCACACGCAAAACTTTGGATGATCTTGGCCCACATGGGAGTGGACCCCCCTCTTTTAGATTTTCTAAGAGAGCTCTATTCTAACGCATCAGCAAGGGTGCGTTTTGGCACGGGAGGAGAGTTGACGGCACCCTTTGCTGTAGAGCGTGGAGTCAGGCAGGGTTGTGTCCTGGCCCCCTTCCTCTTCTCTCTGTATACAAACGGACTAGAGGTGGAGATGCTGAGGGGGGCTCAGGACCTACCACGAGTAAAACAGCGCCTGATCCCCGCCCTGCTTTACGCAGACGATGCCGTCATTCTGGCACGCACGCCGCGAGAATTACAGAGGTCTCTGAATAGATATGTCGATTTCATGGGTGGGCTGGACCTACAAGTAAACGTTAAAAAAACGTTCGTCATGGTAGCAGGCAGCGGGAAAAAACGTATAAAGAACATCTCCCTCAAAGATCAAAAACTTGAGGTAACTACTCAGTACTGCTACCTGGGTATCATGATTGACGAAAGACTTAACTGGAGACCAGCAGTAGAGGCCAGATGTCATCTTTTTAAAAGAGCCATAACTTCCTTGATGAGTTTTTCTTATAGACTAGGGCAAAGGCCCCCAGTGGAATTACTAAAAATCTATATCGCCAAGTGTCAGGCGATTGCACTTTATGGGGCGGGAGTCTGGGGATATGTAGATGTCAGTGCCCTACAGGTGGCTGAAAACACCTTCCTTAGATTCCTATTAGCAACACCGCGTAGTACTTCAACTTACGCTTCCCATCTGGAACTTGGAATTCCATACTTAGAGGACTTAATAAGGATTCAACCATTAATGCTTTGGAGGCGCATTTGGACTTCTGACAAAAACATCTTAACCCAGGAAATTGTGGCAGACACAATGATCCTTGATCAATCATTAAAAATCAAATGGCTTCGGTATATTAGAAATTTCTTCAATGACCTCGGATTGGAGAAATATTACCTTGAACCCAAAAATATTATTGAAGTATCTAAGCGATCATTGAAACAATTGGCTCTGACACACTTAGAGTCATTAAGGCTGTCATCTGAGTCGACAAAATCCTCTGTTCTCCATGCCAATATGACTCAGCTTACGTTTTTTATCCAGCCCTATCTAACATTGGAGATTAGTACCTATGATAGAATGTTGTTGACAAGGTTCAGACTAGATCTTTTTCATAGATTAGTATCCTTTCCAGAGAGGAAAAATTGGGATGCAACTCTCCCTACCTGTCCTTGCGATGAGGAATCAATACAGTCGAACATACATACAATACTGTTCTGTAAATTCCATCATCCACACAGGAGGGTCTGGTTATTACCCCTATTAAAGCAATGGGGATTTAGACAATGTCGTCCCGCGATGCTACGTCTTCAACTGCTAGAATCTGAACTGGTCTGTTACCGCGTCCTTAACTTCTTAAAATGTATTATAAAGCATAGGAAAAATCTGTAAAATGTATGTTTAATGAACTCCCAGATACGGTTTTGAAACTGTAAGAACCATTTTCTCTTTTTTTGTAAATATCTGATTTCGCCTTTGTGTAAATGTTACTTTTTATCTTGATTTTCTGTTTATTGTAAATCTGTATTTTATGAAATGAATCTTTTATGGTTGTACAATTTGTAATAACCGAATAAAGAAGTTTATATTATTATATATATGGATTTTTTTGTTTATCACAAATCACTGAGAGGCACAGGACAAACATGAGATCTGGATTGCACCAGTGACCACCAATGTAAAAAAACTGTGTTACTGTTTGAGGAGGCTGAAACCCCACTCAGGCAACAACCACAACCTTGTCGGGTGAACTAAAAATGTCACAAAATTAACCTGTGCTTAAACCTCTGGTAGCGTGGCAAAAAGACAATCAGGCTTAACTTAGAGGCAATGTGTAAAATGTTTATGCAGCACACAAACAGCAATAAAGTGAAAACACAGCAAAAAGAAAATCCCAAACCAATTTAGAAGCATAGGGTACATTTTAATAAATAAAATGATACCAGAATGACAACAATCCAATCAATAGAACCAGAAATATTCAATGTTAAAAATGTTTTGTGAACATAGTGCCTAAAAGCACAAAGCACCACTAGCCATCATCTGGTCATGCTAGACTGAGAGAAAGTCAAATGTTCAGGCTGACCATGATGGAGCTCAGGTTGGATGCAGGGAACAAGTTTGTCCTGCTGAAGAGTTTTCTTCTGAGTCCAGCATGACAAATTTTATTCACGGAGGAGGAGGCTGTGAGAAGCAGGTAGAGCATCTCAGGCAGCCGTCACTAGCGCATAAAGCAGGCTAGGCATCACAGGCTGTCATCCCTTTAGCATGAAGAGCCGGTCAGGTATTTAGGATGGTTGTTGCTGTATCTTCGTATTGACGGTCACTGCGGGCTCTTATTGTTGTAGCACGAAATGAGATACTCGTGTTGCCGGTCATCCCTGGCGGTCACTGTAGCATGACTAGCTGGTCTCATCAGAGATTTAAATTGGTGGTCATCACGGGCAGCAGAGTCTCAGTGCGAATGTGCCTTTTCAAAGTTGTAAAGAGCCCAAAATTCAGGTTTTTAGCAGTTTCTTGCAGAGCAGTACACTCTGATGCCAGCCGACCTAGGCAGGCACCACTTGGCGATAAGGGACTCACTACAGCAGAGGCCAACAGGGCTCAGGCAGGTCCAGTTGAAAGTCCAAGCATGTCCAGCTGCAGCAGGTCAGCTGGGCACTTGCAGGGAGGCTTCTGAACCTTGTTGTGTTCCTGTAACTCATACAGGAGGTCAGCCAACTGACCCTTGGAGTCACTCTGGGTTAACCTGGGCTGAAGGTAGCAGAGACAATCTTCCTTCTCAGACAGCAAGGCAGTCCTCAGCAACAGGGTAGTCTTCTGGCAGTTGGGCAGTCCTTCTGTAACGAGGTCTAGGAGTCTTCTGATGAGTCGATCTGGAGGTCCAATAGTCATACCTGCGGTCAGTAGGGGGATTCCCTATCACACGTCACTTCTGGTTCCGGAGAGTTCTTCCAATTCGCTTGTCACGACTCCAAATTGTCTGGGTTGAAAAAAGGCAGGGCAGAACTGGTGTCAGATTCCTTTGTGTGTGTAGTAGGCAAAGCCCTATGAAGTGTGAGGGGGATGGGTACAGTTCCTCCAAGTCATATTGCCAGGATGTGCCATCCTATCCAGACCAAAGCCCCCATTGTTTTGCTGCCTGGAAGCAATACACAAACCCCATCAGCAGAGCCAGTCACAGTCATGTGACCAATGACACAGGCAGAGTGTACAGATGGTTGGAAATGTCAACTTTCTAGAAGTGGTATTTTCAAAATTGTGACTTCATCATCATCATCATCGTCACTTTATTCGGTTATAAAATGCAATAACCATCAAAGTACATTATTAAAAAAGGGAATAATTTACAACATTAAAATCCTTATCAAACATGAGTGTTTTTCAGGTCACATCACATAATCATTGTTTTCCTACATCTAAAAACATTTTTAAGAAATACAGTAACAGAAGCGATGACAAATTCATTCTCTAAAAATTGCAAAGCTAAAAGAGGGGGGCGACAGCGTCTCAAACCAAAGGACTTTAAAACTGGTGCAATCCATCTCTTTCTTGGTACTTCATAATATTTACAAAATAAAATAATATGAATAGTGGATTGCATGGAGGTACCATCACAGGGGCATTTACACAATTGTCTAGACCAGTCGTTCATCATGGGGAAACTTAGGAGTCTAAATATCAAATTAAATCTGAAACGGGTCAACAAAAAGCGATCAAAGTCGTAATCAGTTAATAATAAGTATGATTGAATATTTGGTGTGGACAGGGTCAAATAATGGGCTTGAACAGTGGGTTTTTTCATTTCAACAGCTGTTCTTTTTTCACCCAGATAGTCCATACAACAGATCTTAAGCTCTTTCCTGGAGATGGTACACATAGCGCTAGGATCTGTGTAATATTCAGTATGTCCTATATCTGACATGAATTTTTTCACATATTCCAGCCACCTAATGAATTTGGCACCGTCGGAATTCAGTGCATCGGTCAGTAGGTAACGATTAAATCCTGTTTCCTCTGACATCCAGATTCTGTGCCATAAAAGAATGGGTTGGATTTTAATAATATCTTCCAAATATGGAATACCCAGTTCCATGTGTACTGTATAAGTTGAGGTGCTTTGGGGTACTGCTAAAAGAAACTTCAGAAACATATTTTCCTCAGTCTGCATAATCTTTGTATCAGCGTAACCCCAGACACCTGCTCCATAGGTGGCGATGGAGACACATTTGGCTTTATAAATGTGTATCAGTTCAGCAGGTGGACGCTTACCTAATTTTCGGCTGAAGTTAGAGAGGGCCGCTAATGCCCTGACGAACAACAGACGTCTACTCTTGATCGCCTCGGTCCAGCTTCCTGTCCTCTCAAATAAGATCCCTAGATAGGAGAATGTTTTTGTTTGCTCAATTGGACTGGTGTTAATAAATATGGTCTTAGCCTTCCTATTTGTCCCTGCCCCACAGTTCATGGTATAAGTCTTTGTGCAATTTATAGACAGTCCCAAGTTTGACATGAAGCCGGTAAAAGAATTTACTACCTTTTGAAGTGCAAGTGGGGTACAGGCCATTAACACAGCATCATCTGCGTACATAAGTGCAGGGATGGAGCGCTTAGCTGCCTTGGGTAGGTCCCTACACTCATTAATTAAAGCAGATTCTAGACCATTTATATATAGTGTGAAGAGAAATGGGGCAAGGACACAGCCCTGCCTCACCCCTTTCTCAATTCCAAAGTGCCTCGTGCATTCACCATTCCTTCCATATCTTACCTTAGCCCTGGCACCAGAATAGAGTTCCCTTAAAAAAGCAATAATTAAAAAATCTATGCCAAGCCCTTCTAAAATTAGCCACAGCTTATCATGCATGACGCAGTCGAAAGCTGCCGTTAGGTCGACAAAGGTCATGAAAAATCTACTCTTTTTTGCCTTGGTATATTTTTCCATCATAATGTGGAGGTTCAGCCCCTGTTCAACTGTGCCCAGACCCTCGCGAAATCCATATTGAAGATCACTAATAATGTCATGTTCTTCGGCCCAGGTCTGCAATCTATTAAGTAAAACCCGGCCTAGAATCTTGGTAGTAGAGTCCAACAACGATATCGGACGATAGCAGGCTGGGTTCGATCTATCACCCTTTTTAAAAATAGGTACAATCAAAGATTCGTACCAAGTTGGTAAAAAAGCACTATTACAGGCATTAGAAACCTGGGTTAAAAGAGGACCCCATAAAGCTGTATTAGATTTAAAAAGGTCCGCAGGAATGCCGTCTGGGCCTGGGGCTTTACCAGAGGGGCTAGAGTCGATAGCTACAATAATTTCATTTAGAGTAAAATTCATTTTAAAATCATATACTATTTCCGGGGTGTTGGATGTGAGGCCTTGCTCCTCTAGTATTGGGTTATTATACAGGTTGGAATAGTGTTTGACCCATTCAGATTCCGAAATAGCAACCTCCATTACCGCTGATTCCTTATCTGCCATAAAAGGAGAATTCACCACTTTCCAAAAGGCAGAAAAATCACGACTATCTGCAGCGTCACGTAAAGCCCGCCAGGTGTTTTGTTTTAGGGTAGACTTAGCATTTTTAAGCACTTTTTTGTAGTTGCATCTTGCCTCCCTTATATGTTCAGTGTTTTTAACTGTTGCATGAATACAATTCTTAAGATAAGTATATGCTTTTGAGCATTCAGCGTTAAACCAACCCTGTTTGCTTTTCGGAGTCCTGTTGTTTTTAGCAGATAGTGAGTCTTTAATATATTTAGAGATTATCAAAAAGTTTTCCCTAATCTCATTACTAGGTGTGGTCTCATCAAGACATTTGAAAAACATACTTTTACAGTTACTAACAATATTTGAAATGAGTTCATTTGTATTTACATTGGACCATTTCAATGCATACCCATTTTGTCTAATACCGACAATGTGGTCAACATTGTCAGCAACAGTTGATCTAGCATTGGTGCTTTGATTAAGCATAGTTACGTCAACACTGAGGGGGAAATGATCACTTAGGGCTATTTCGTATGTGATAAAATTGTTGATAAAAGAGGAGTATCTGCATGAAGACAAAATAAAATCAATTGTAGATGTTAGGCCTCGAGCATGGAAAGTAGGGGAAAAAGGAATCAAAGGGGAACACAATCTATTGGCAAACCCTAAATCAAGGGTAAACATTATGTCATTTAAAGCATCCCCATATAATGTATGCGGGAAATGGGCAAAATTATCCCCATTGCCATATGTTAACCCGCAAATATCGTCATCTACATGTTTACAAAATGGAGAATTAAAATCCCCACCCCAAATCACAAACACCTCCTTCTTTAATCGAGTAATAAGTGTATGGAGGGAGCAACTCAATGACCTCATGATATCTAAAACCAATGCCAGTGGCATATTATTGTAAAAATTTACAATTACTAGACAAAGAGTACTATCTAGATGGAGGGTCAAAATATGATAATAGGGATCAGTGGAAATGAATTCAGTTTTTACAACAGTAAGATAATTGGAAACATATGTGGACAGGCCCCCCTTGGCTCTGCCGGATGTTGTTGCAATGGCTGGCGTAAAAAATGTTTTATAACCATTGATATGTAGGGGGTCTTGCAACCAAGTTTCTTGTAAATTAATTATTTTAAAATTATCAATGAACTCAGTCCATAGGGGGTTATCCACCTTTGATTTTAGCCCTGCAATGTTCCAAAATAATATTTTGCTCTGGACCTCTAGACCTCTTCCATGATCGTTAGTCCCTGCTTTATTGTCTTGAGGTTGCGACGGACCAATGTGTCGTGCTGGTGTGAGGACTCCCTCCGTGGTACTGGTAGCCATCAGATCTCGCTCTGGGCCAAAGTTTTCATGATCATTGTATAGGAGTCCCTCATCAGAGGTGATGATAGTTGGTAAATCAGGGTGTCTCTTTCTGGCCACCTGATCCTTAGTATTGGATATATCTGTGCGGGGAAATTCTTCCATTTGTTGTCAATCAACTAAATTAAGATTTGAGAGAGTTTCAAATCGATTTTGAACAGGGACATTAAATCGACTAGACGGGCCCAGTGTAAGGGTTTCCCTAGTATGGGCAGATTTGCTAAAACTAGCAGGATGGTAAAAAAAGCCTAGTGGCACCAGATTAATGCCCTGGGTAATGTTCGATGAGTGTCCCGCTCTGTACAAAATTTCGCGGACCAAATTAGGGGTTTTAAATTATAAAATCACACAGTCCCCCCTCGTTTGCTTCTGGCCTTTACCAATCCACGGTGCCCTTCTAGCCAACTTAAAATCGTCATACAACCTTTCTGTGAGGCCAGTTCTGCAACCTAACCAGTGTAGTGACTTGTTTCTTAAGCTCTCCCACGATTCCGTGGTCCCCTTTGGGAGGCTCGGTACATTTGTTAGCACGACTACATATGGGGTGACTGCTGGTGGCAGATCCGGATTATTTCTGCATTGATCATCTACATGTCCCTGCCCGGTGATAATAAGGGAGTGTTTTGGGCCCCGGACTTTTGTTGGCGAGGTAAGGGGATGAGTAGTTGGATTGTTCTCTGGGTTAGGAGAGGGGTTGGGCGCTAGCCTGCGTTGAGATTCTCTAGTCTGTTCATCATTACTAGTAAACATAGTACCAACCGATTGGCAGTTTTCTCTCGTTTCGCTACTTGCCCTCTTAGATTTATGCATATCTAATAAGCCCTTAGAGAGTTGTTGAGTGTTGCTAAGACTGGTATGTACTAAGTTTTCTAGCTTCCCAATCCTGTTAGTTAAATTGTCTAATGTTATTCTAATGAAGGCATCCAGAGAGTCCAATTTATCATTTGTCTTAATTACCTCCTTTTCTATGTTAGCGTTCATGGAACCTTGTTGCTTGCCCCTATCCCCTAATTTATGCAGGGCTGGCGGAGGTATCTTTTTATAAGTCTTTTTTCGCAGCATCGGTTGCGGTAGTACCATTGGTACACTTAAATTCCCCACAGGTTTTGGGGTGGGGGCAGGATTTCTGGCTCGCTTCGGGGGTGGTTGATCTTCCTGCTCGCAATCACTTTCTATAATGCGATCTGATATGTTCACACTGCACCCGTTATTAATGGTGTTATCTGATGCGGGTACAGCTGTAGTGTCAGAACGCCCCTGAGTAATGTTATCTACTGTTGGGTTTGTGGTGGGTTCTAGATTGGCCGTACTTATCGACTCCTCAACCGTTAAAATCTGTTGCTCAATTACCCCCACTGCCCCAGTTAAATAAGTAAGTAGTGTCTGACGTGAGCGCGTCTGTGGATTCGATTGACTGTTGGCATTATGGGGAGCGGTTTGTGCCTTACGTTTCCCCATAACTATAACACCCCAGCCACCCGCTGCAATGCGCTTTACCCTCCCTCCTTTAATAGTTATGACAGTTAGGGAACAGGTCACAAACACAATTTGTACGTTATGGCTAACAGCACAAACACGAGGGTATAACTGTGACAAAGTCCACGCACACAGTACCTTACAGGCTCAAGGGTCGAGGCCCAGTCCAGTCTCTTACAGTCTATGACACGCCCGCGCGCGTCCCGCGTCGCTGGACCGCGTCCGTAGTTTTAACGTCCCTCCAGGGACCGGCGGCAAAGTGCTCAGTGCGTCCACAGCAGGGCCAGGGCTCAGGATAAAGTGCGCAGTGCCAGATGATCTCAAGCGGTCTCCCGCCGATGCGGGACCGCGTCCGTAGTTTTAACGTCCCTCCAGGGACCGGCGGCAAAGTGCTCAGTGCGTCCACAGCAGGGCCAGGGCTCAGGATAAAGTGCGCAGTGCCAGATGATCTCAAGCGGTCTCCCGCCGATGCGGGACCGCGTCCGTAGTTTTAACGTCCCTCCAGGGACCGGCGGCAAAGTGCTCAGTGCGTCCACAGCAGGGCCAGGGCTCAGGATAAAGTGCGCAGTGCCAGATGATCTCAAGCGGTGTCACCTGAAGAGCCTGTCCCTTCCTTGGCTCTGATTGGTCAAAGTGGTAAAGACCTCCATGGCGTACACCAAATCCAGCAGGCGGTGAAGCAATGAGAAGGCAGACGACGCCAGGAATTCCTGCACCGGGGATCCTGCTCTTCACTGTCTGCAGCAAACCCTTGTGACTTAAAATCCAACTTTACCATTAAAGAGGATTTTAAATTAATTTGAATGTGAAAGTACATGTCTACCTGATTCCAATCCAAAGTTAGCACTTATTAAATGTAATAAGGTAACACAGTGTTAGACAATGGAGGAGATAGGACTTACAATAGCGAAAAACGCCTTTAGGCATTTTTTACTGCCAGAATGCATAAAACTTAAGCATCCTATATTTTACATACAGCGCACCCGGCCCTATGAGCCTTTAGGGCCTACCTTAGGGTTAACTTATAAGTATTAAAACGAAAGTTATAGGCCAGGAAAATTGTTTATTTTGCCAAGTCGAAATGGCAGTTTAAAACTTCAATAAAAGGTGCAGTGGCAAGCTTGATACATTTTTTTTTAAAGGCGACTGTATTTCGTGGTACAATGAGTGCTGCAGGCCCACTAGTAGCATTTAATTTACAGGCCCTGGGTACATGTAGTACCATTTATTAGGGACTGACAAGTCTGCTTACTCCTATTTTCCTACACACCTGTCCTTACACCAACTCTTCATTACTCACGTCTTATTCTTGTTTTTAATTTTACTCTTACCATTTCTCACCCCCACTCTTAAATATTTTTACTCCGACTTTTATTCCCACAGTAACTCATTCCTGCTCTTACTCCTAGATGCAATCCTAACCTTACCTCCACTCCTTTTTACTCCTATTTTCATCAACTGTTACTCCTACTAACTTTTACATCTATTTTTACTTGAACGTTCTCTTAATCCTAGATTTACACCTACCTGCCTACACTATTTACTTCTACTTGCTTCTTATACTCCTTCTTTCACCTACTAATTTATACTTACACATACTCTTGCATATAATCTAAATCCTACTTCTTATTATTCTTAGTTTTACAATTATTCCTATTTATTTATACTCTTTCTTCAACATGTGTGTAGATCTAACATCCTTGGTGTGGTATTCTCCCACATTTTTTTGCCTTCACCTCTCCTGCACCTGCCCCCCCAACCACGAGTCATACTGGCCGCGTTACTGTTATTGAACCTCACAGAGGAGTACAGAAGGCACCAGGGCACAGTAAGACATTGATGGTGTGCAGTTAGGTGAGAAAGACGCACAGTGAGAGAACACTTAGGCACTGCAGTTCCATCATGCATTAACTGTGATGAAGAAATCTGATGGGGCTATGGTCCAAGCTGGAGCAATGAAACAAGCAATGGGTAGGAGAAGAAACACTGTGAGGGGATGCTTAAGAACAGGGAGTACATTGGGACACAACCAGGTACTTTGTGAGAAAGCACAAGTACGCAGTAAGTTGTCATTGGGACACAGTGAGGCAGAGAACTGGGCTCTGGAGCTTAGTAAGGGGATTGTGGTACTACCAGACCACTTGTGCGCTCAGTTAGTTGTTGCTGGTGCACAAAAAGAGGGCAATGTTAGGTGGCAATGAGGACTTATTAACGTGGTACATAACCACAGATATAGAGCACAATGGGGGAGAAATGTGACTAAGTACCCTTAGATTACTATGTTTGGGCATTTTTTATAAATACCTTCATGTCTGGTCAAGTCAATCAACATTCTCTCACTTAATTGTCCTCTCACTAAATGGTGAGGCATCCTGATGAAAAGTGGGAGAAGTAGAGGCACCAAAGAACAATACAGAGGAAAGCATGGTGGTGTAGCACAGTAAGATAGACAAAGGTGACACTTAGAAGGCATTGGGGGAAGTCCGGAGGCACAGTGATAAGTAGACGAGGCACTGTGAGTAAACACTGGGGCAATTTGAGGGGGCGCCAGGATGCAACGAGGTCTCAGATCCGAGTAGGTGGGCCACTGTGGAACACTGAAAGAGGATAATGAGTACAGTGAGGGAGGAGGTCACTGGACACAATGAAGAGATATTGATGCGGATAACGGGACACAGTAAATGATCACCGGGCAATATGGTGGTGTGCAAAGGGTACGGGGGCACAGTGATGTGAAGGCATTTTGTTGGCTTGATCTGTGTGTGAGAAGCAGGAACTCTGGCAATGAAGGAGACTCTATGGCTCAGTATAGAGGCATTTTGAAGGGGATGACTTGGGACTGTCGATGTGAAAGGGGCAGTGTGGAACAGCACTGGCACAAAATAGATTGAAGGGAAGCAATTTCTTCAGGTTATTGGGGCACAGTGAAGAGCAGTGGGGCTCTGGATATGAGTGGACATTTTGGAAAGGTTAGGGCACCCAGTAATGTGGTATGGGGCACACTTACTGAGGCTCTGTGTGCAATCATTGTCACACTGGAGCACTCTAGGGGACACTTTGGTTAAGGGAATAGGCACTGAGTGCTCCATGCAAACGGATCATTTGTGCAAAATGAGGGAGCGCAATCAGTAAACCGCCGTGGTTGACTGGGAGGGGGCACGAGGCAGAGTGAGAGAGGTCCTGCGGAGAACCAAGGCTGAGTCCGTGTGCTCTGAGGCAGTGAGAAGGGCATCGGAGCAGAGTTGAGGCAACACAGGGGCACTATGAGGCACAAATGCAGAATGACAGGAGTAATTAGGCAGTTAGGGGGGCCCTTTGAGGGAGCTCTGGTGTAGTGTATGTTACACAAGGTGCACAGTGTCACACACTAAGTAGGGCACTTTCTCCTCAAAAGGCAACCCTGGAAATTATGATTCGATGCTTGACAACTATGCTCTTGTATAAAGTGTGATTTCCACCCTACATGGCCATGACTGTATAATTGCATGCGTAGGTGCATGTGTAAATCAATTCTTACGTCTGTCCTCGCTTTGCAAGCTAAGAATGGGCATTCATGTTTGCGTCTTGTGTTCCTCCCTGATATGGAGCCAGATAATGAATAAAAATGGACCCCTTCAGAATACTGACGTCGTCATGGGCACCAGGTGATTAAAACTTTCCTCCTGGCCTTGGGACCCCAACGTTTTTTGCTTTTTTCAGAACATCTATTGGCTCCAGGTACATTAAACCAAACAGTGCATGACTCATTACGATAGTGCACAACAGATTCTCCGCGCTGCCAGCCACTTTCAAGATTCATCTGCAGCGCTGTCACAAGGAAACAATGGAAAACCATGGCTTAGCTCAAAAATCTCTCTTCCCATCGCCGTCTCCCCCCACGCTGTGACGCCGTCATGCATTTTCTGACAAATCATGCTGAACTTCGCTAAATCAAAAAAAGGGGAGCGAGTGAATATTCTATTGAAATAAATGCATTAGCATGTAATATATATTCCGAAACTGTAAAATGGAACAGGAATATAATATATTTAGTTGGAAATGTATTCAAGTTGTTCATTTGGATTCATGCCACAGTGACATTATACCTGTCTTGTATGGTATGTCGTTCATTTAAAGATTTTTTTCTTCCTCCACACTGCAAACCTTGTTAGAAAAATCCTTTCATGGAACATCAACTGTCTCCCCGGCTGCCGGGGGCATTTGCATTTTAGGAATTGCTTCCAGATAGAATGAATATATGGCTGATATCTTTCGAATGCCACATTTCATTCTGCGCCTGCATTATTGTAATCAGAGTCGCTTTAGGTTTCTGTGGCTGAATTCAGCAAGAAACCATTTTTGCTGAGGGAAGAAAAAAAACTGAAAGGAATCGCAGGCCTCATTCTGTGCTGCCTGCCGGCCGCCGGTTCTCCTTGGCCGCATAATGCAGGCTGCTTCAGGTCTTACTCCATCTCTTAAGTAATTTGCCGATAGAAAGCCATCTCTGTCTCGTTCCCAGTTTTAATTTGTTTCTCTGTGTGCGCGCGCGCGGCTCTACTTTTCAGCGCTTCTCACCGGCGCTTTCCACTCCAAGGAGCTTCGCCAGTCTCAGATTAGCTGGTGTCTGACCTTTCACGGGTTTGTACTTCCCTGGAATGTTAAACTTTAAGCAGGATTACTTGGGTGGATATTTAAAGGAATGACTTGTGCCTGCTTCGACTTTTGGCATTAGAGGGAGTGACGTTTTAATTTGCCAGAACAGATTCCGGTATTGTCTACAGGCTATTAGTGCTTTTGTCCCCAAGTTATTAAGGGCACAAAGGGCACGGGGTGGATGCAATTAATAACAATCATGGGTTTACTTTCCCCCATCTGATTTAGGTCTTTGGAGAGCTCTTTATGGCACCGTTTAGCTCTTCCCTCAGCCCCGCGCTGCGGCAGATGGCTCCGGCCCCCGCGGCTCCGTGTGCCGTGACCTCCCGCAGATGCCCGGATGGGCGCGCAATCGCCCCCAGGCCCCGAGGAGAAAGCGGCGCCCTAAATGCACCGTATCCCGGGATCAGCGGGAGGCATCGCTAACTGCTCTTTTATTACTGTCACCGAGCGGGCCGGGTTCGCCCGCGTTCAGAGAGTTATGTCAGCAATTGTGAGGCAGCTGAAAGGAGGCCGGGAGGCCCGTGGTGGGGACGCATTACTGGAAGCAGGTCAATACAAACGGAGTGAAAGATTGTGAGGGGGCAAACTCCAGCCCTTGGCGGAGCTGTAACAAACCAGACATTGATATATTGTCCCCTCCGAGCATCCTGCGGGGCTATTATCCTGCCCCTAATGAGCTTGTCATGCATTTCTCTTTATGTAGCCATTAAAATCTTGTCTACATCTGCTGATATGTTTCTGCGAAGGGGGCGCTGGATATTGTTTCTGTTCTGCAATTTGCCCCTGTTTCCTGGCAAGTGCCACACCTGACCTTGCAGCAGGCGCCTCTATTATCGAGATATTGTGACAAGCCAGCATGGCTCTGCTTTGTCCATGCAGGCAGAAGAGAAACATTTCCACAGCACTCGACAGATTTCATTGGTATTAAACTAAGAAAACAATTAAACAATGCCTAAGTGAAAGTAGCTGTTTTATACAGCACTTAACACTGGGAGCTATCGCGTTACCTCGCAATGTTGATCTCATGAGAAGACACAAACACTCCAAAGAGACGTGTTCAGGAGGAGCACGCGGTTCGACAAGTGGGAAAGTGAGGGTTACATTCTCGTGCTTCCACTGTCACAGTCAGGAACAGAGTGAGCCTCTCTGTTGTTTCTGCTTTTTAGGTCTCGCCTGACCCAGCGCATGCGCTGGGTCAGGCGAGACATTTTGTGAGGGCTCCAAAAAGTGCTACCAGGCCAGCCTAGACCTAAAGTGCATGTGCGCGGGCGCGCGCATCGTGCTTTACCGCAATTACTTTCACTTTTGCGCCCGCACGGTCGCTTTGATGTTTGATCGCTATCGCGATCACTTTCGCGGCCGCTTTGATGTTATCCATGAGGCTTCAATAGATTGCAGCAGTTAAAACAAGCATTGGCATAGCCAATAGGTCTCGCTTTTGGGACCTTATAAGTGTTTAGTTATGCAACTGTTGCATGGTTAAACACTTATAAGGTCCCAAAGGCGAGACCTATTGGCTATGCCAACAGCCGCGGTTGGTAGTAGGAGTTCCTGCGGAGCGGTGACGTGGACAGGGGGAGGGGCAGGGTGGGGGGTAGTAAACTATGGATTACGGAGGTTTACAGGTAAGTAAACATATAAATTAATAAAACGAATTTCGTTGTGTGCACGCCTTTTCATGGGAGGTGTAGCAAAGAGAAATATCTTTATTTCTCCTTGTCACTTCCTTTTTCTCTGTGTGTTGCATTCTGCGGCATACATAGAGAGAGGAATATGTCTCTCAGGATTTTTTTTTGTGCAGGAAGGTGTCCCTTCCTGTTAAAAAAAAGCCTGCATGCAATGCAGGCACCCTTGCACCATGGTGAAAAGCTACCTACGTTGGTGCTAGGCAGCTCATTGTGCACCAGCACTGGGAAAACAACAGGGATGCACTGTGTTGCAATAAACACTGTACATTCCTTTCCTTTCCCCCACCATTTTCCTGTAACACAGCACAGCAAGGTGATTTGTTGCACTGTGTTGCATTACAATCCCAAACTATGCCTCTTAGTTTATAGATCTCGGGTGGGAATTATCCGGATTCATCCGTATTGCATATCCTTCACGTGTGCAAGATTGATTTTTGGCCTTAGTTCAGGTGATACTTAGTTTTCTATTGTGGAACAGCCAGGTTTTCTTTTCTTTCTCGAATTCCAGGTGGTCTTGGATATTCCTGGTCTTTTCTGAGATGGCTTTTGTAAAATGTTTCTGCCTTTAGGGAGAAGGGGTTTACACTATTGTATGGCATCTTTTAGGGCAAGCCTGTCAGTAGGCATGCTTGTCTAGAGAGAATTATTTTAATTTGTGAGTACCCCTGAAGTTTCTCTTCAATAAAGGATGGACCCTTTCAATAGACAGCCACCAGTTCAGACTTCTTTGATGGAAGAGTGTTTTGAGTAGCCAGGAAAGTGCTTGCAGAGCATGTACGATGTAGTCCAGCATGGATAGGGGAAGTCGTAACTGTTTTGTTGCTGCAGTTTCGATTCTTGAAGTTTCAGAAAAGGAAGAGTATGGCCCCTAGGTAGAGTATGTTTGCTTAATTTAGATGAGACAGCACTAGGGCAATGGCGATATGTTGCATCTTTGATAAACCTATGTGTGAGGAAGATGAGGTGAACATTTCCAATAGAAAGCTCTTCTTGAGACTTGGTTCACTTGAGTTATGAATGATAGGCTGTGGTTCATGGTCTCGCTTGAGTATCTCACAGACAATGTAGCAGGGAGGTTTGATTATTCTCCGGAACAGAGGGTTGAAGGTTAGTGATCATTTCATTGTCCATTGTTTAGTATCTCAGTGTTGGATGACTATAGTTTCAGGTGGTTCCTCAGATTTCCTTCTCCATATGGATAGGTTAACCCATGGACATCAATTCACCAAATGCCAGGGGTAGCGGAAGTGGCATCATATACCCTTTGACCTTAATGATGTCACAGGAAGTGGCATCATATGACTTTGACCCTGCTTGGTCCCAATAAGTGATGTCACATAACCTTAATCCTTATCACACCACAACAATGAACTTTGCTGAAGTTACACAATTTTGTAATTAATATTATATATATTCTTCTAGGGGAGAACAAAAGGGTTAGGGTTTCTCTTCCCCGAGAAAATTTGAAAAAAAGGGTCTTTACTACTGCATTTTAATGCACAATTTTCACATAATTTTGCTAAAAAACCATAGGCTCTAAACAAATACTCACTAAGTATTCAAGTCCTTTCATGGTGTGCAAAGCTTTGCTTCTGAAATCCGACAGTCCGCATGAGTTCACCCAATTATGTTTTTCAAATGTCCTATGGGTGTCCCCTTATGTCAAAAATTACCTCCATTGCTAGTTCCAGCATTTTGCAATGATGGCCCCTTTTGCCCAAACATTACATACAATGTGCCAGTGCCAGAAGTTTCCTAATACTGCTTCTCTTGTACTATGGAGGTCCCTTATGCCAAAGGTTATGTCTAATATGTCAAGGACCACATTTTGTCATGAATGACCCTGTGACCATGCCACAGTTGTCTCCCCTTAGGCCAAGAATTTCCTCCAAATGTGCCATCATAAGCAATTTGCCACAGGTGCCAACTATGCCAAGAATATTCTTATGGACTGCTTCTTTTATTTAGCAAATCGAATCAAATTTTTAAGACCTCTGTTTTTTAAATATGATGCTCTCCATAGGAATAAAGCTGTGGAGTTATTGTCCGAAATGCGTTATCTCGATGTGGCAGTTGGAATTGCTTGGTTTTTACGATCTGTAAAACAAAACTTTAATCATGAAACATAGTGACTTGGGGGGTAGGGTAGCCAGGATGGGGGTCCTTTTAAATGTTTTTATTGTTTTAAATTTTTTAATTGTTAAGTGTGAATTTTTTAGAATGTTTTATGGACGGATGTCTAAATAAACTTGTTTCGGAACCTGAACCTGAACCTCCAATAGTCCAGCAGTAGCATTTTTTAATGTGTGCTCCATGCCAAAATTTACCTACAGAGTGCCAGCAGTAGCATTTTGCCGAGGATATCCCATATGCAAGTATTGCCTCCAATATTCCAGTGCCAACATTTTGTAAAGGGTACTTCTATAGGCCAAGAAGCATGCCGTGTCCATCAGCCGATCTGCAAGCAGAATAACACATGCTCACTTACATTCACTTATTCACACTCATCCTATCATTAGCACTGACTTGCACTCATTCATTTTCACCCACTCTTGTGCCTCACTCTTCACCCTGAATCACTCATTCGCACTCTCTCACTCACTCTTACTCAGACTCCCTTATATTTACTCAATTATTTTGACACACGCGCACACACCCACTCTCCCATATACAAACATACATTCTCGCATAAATACATTCTCTCTCACCCAAACTCACTCTCACCCACATGCAAGCACACAACATACATTAAACCCATTTTAATTTTCTTATGTAAGATGTCAGTGAAGGTCCAGATCTTGCTGCTCCACTTTTTATTGCACTAATAGTGAATATTAAACTATTATTCTCTATTAATGCAAAACAAATTAGCAGAAAACGAGGTTAGAGCCTTACTCTGATAATGTGAGACACCGCTGTGTTCTTGGCACTGATTTTGCCACTTTTGAGACCAAGGGCTGCAAAGGCAGTGCCTGGGGTAGTAAGGGGCAAACTAGGGGTCACTACTGTGACTCCTGTTGACCCATAAATGACATCCATGGGTTAACCTCTGGACCCTTTTTGACCTTCTGCATGGCAAGAAGGAGTGAAGATCTGGTATGGGCATTGTCCCCTTATGTTCTACAGTCCTATGGACAAACTGGATTGTGCCCCTCAAGTGGCCAGGAGAGTACATATTACCTGAGTCCAATTACAATCCGTAATAACCATGAAAATGGTGCAAATGCAGGGATTAGAGGGGCCCAACTGAATGTAAGGACTCACTGGGTGACTCCTAATAGACTGTAACTTATAAGGTAAATGTATATATTTTTTCTTATAGTTTTATATAGCGCGAACATGACCCAAAGGTATCAATGCGCTTTCCATGAGCACCCGTTTAGTTATTTATTTATTTATTTATTTAGAATGTTTTATATAGTGAAAATATGACCACCGAGGATATCAGAGTGCTTTACAGATTATGCATCATAAGGGTATAATACAGATTATGCATCAAAGGGTATAAACATACAAAACAGAATAAACAAAGCGACAAAATCAAAGTCTAAAATTGTCCAATAATCTTGTGAGGGAAAAGTAAACATACCAATAGGCAAAGTCACAGTCTAGATTTGTCCGACCTAATCGTGAACCAGGTGGCTGAGCCAGAGTCAACGGGTATGGACTCATAATCAGATGCAGGTGCCAGGCTAAGGCAGAAATGTCTTCATCAGGAGCCCTTTGACCTCTTTTTTGAAGAAGACAATAGAATGGTTTACCCTGACTTTGGGGGTAAGGGAGTTCCAGATCCTCGGAGCCATCCCTGAGAAGGCTTGGTTATAGGTCTTTTTTTTCTCGAATTTTTTAGGTTTAAGCAAAAGGGTGATGGCATTCTGGAGGCTCTAGAACCACAAGAGAGTTCCATTTTCTGCGCTAGGTACAGTGGGGTCTTGAAGTGGATGGCTTTGTGAGCCATGCATGCAATTTTTAACTGAATCCGAGCTTCATATGGAAGCCAATTCAGTTCACGCTAGTCCGGAGAGATGTGGTGGTATTTTTTTGTACCAGTCAAAAGCCTAGCAGCGGAATTGAGGGTAAGCCCTAAGAGGAGCCGTCCTCACTCTAGGCAGGCCACAAAGTGTTGCACTACCATAGTCCAGCTTTGAGATAACCAATGCTTGTACTGCAACCTTCAGGTCATGAACAGGGAGGATGGGTTTGAGTTTCCTAAGTAAACTAAGTTGGAAGTTTGCTCCTTTGGTGAGGGAACTGATGTGCTTCTGCATGTTCAGGTTTTTGTCCAGAATGATACCCAGAGATGATGCCGAGTCTACGAGGTGCGGACTGCAGTTAAAAGCTGTCAGCTGATTCAACCATTGCTCCATGATGAAGGATTGGTTGTGGGGTGAGATCAGTAGGAATTCCGTTTTAAGAGCATTAAGCTTCCGGTGATTGCGTGTCAGCCAGCTTTGTGTTTCCGGCAGGACTGAGTTGAGGGACAGGATGTCTTCGGGGGAGGTGATCTTCAGGTATAGTTGGGTATCATCCTCATACATATGATAACGAATGCTGGATGATTTTAAAGTTTCCGTCAGAGGCTCCATGAACATGTTAAAGAGCGTGGGGGACAATGCTGAACCTTGTGGAACACCCAAGGTGACTTGCGCAGGGTCGGACAGGGATTGGTCCACCTTGAAACATTGGGATCTGTTCTGAAGGAATGAAGAGAACCAGGTTAAAACCAGCCTAGACAGCCCCATCCTGTGTTCTAGGTGGTCAATTAGGTGATCATGTTTGACAGTGTCAAATGCTGATGAAAGGTCGAGAAGGATCAGTATGCACGACTCATTTTGATCCACCATTCTAAGCGCATCATCCACGATGAGCGTTACCGCCAACTCTGTGCTATAACCTGGGCGGAAACCAGATTGGCACTGCTCCAGGAGTTGGAAATGGTCAATGTGATGACAAAGTTGGGCGAGCACACATTTCTCCAAATGTTTTGCCAAGGTGGGGATGTTAGTGATTGGTAAAAATTTAAGTAGGTCAGTGGGATCCACATTTGGTTTCTTTAGGATCGGGGTAACCTGACCTGATTTAGGGCAAACCGGAATAGCACCTTGCATAGCAAGGCGGATCTCACTTCCGGGAACAGGTTCGATGGCAGAGGGTCGTTGTAGTGATTGGAAGGTTTCAAGGTCAACAGCATTTTGCAAATAGCGGGTTCATCCACGGTTTGGAACAAACTCCACGATGCATTGTTGTTAGGGCGGAAGGGCTGTATATGTTCAGAGATATTTGACTCAGAGGGGCATAGGGTTTTCAGCGGACCACCTGAGAGGTGATCACGGGCCGAGCATAGTTCAGACTCGATCTTGGTAGTCTTATCTGTGAAGAAAACAGCAAATTCTTCACCGTTCGGCAGAGTCCCTTGACCCGGAGCCGAGAGGTTAGCATGATTGTTGGATTGGGACTTGATGAGTTCCAACAGCTTTTTCAGACTTTTTTTGTTTGATCTAGTTGAGTTCTAAAGAAGGTGGCCTTCGAGCATCTGATGTGTTTGTTATATAAGCTTCGCAAGGATCTCAGGTGACAAAGATGTTCCAAGGAGGGATAGGATCGCCACTTCCTTTCTGCAAGTCTTAAGTTTCTTTTTTTGGCATTAAGACTATCCTTGAATTAAGGTTTGGAGAGTTTAGCAGATACACTTTTAAACTGAAGTGTTGCCACTGAGTCAAGCACATTAAGCATTGCATGGTTATAGCGGGCCATTAGATTGTGGATATTAGACATGTTCAAAGGGGGGGGCAAGATGTTGTCACAGAGCTCCGTCAGGTCTTGCGAGTTGATGTTCCGTAAACATCTTTTCAACAGTTTTTTGTGTTACACAAACACACATAGGCATGGGGAGATTAAGTGATTTGCCCAGAGCGTCATTGTCGAGACTCAAACCCGGCTCTCCAGATTAGAGATCGACCACCCTAGTAGTGATATACTTGTATGCCTCTCACTTGTGGTATATGTATACTGGTTGATATTAACAATGCAGATCTGGCTCTAGAGGCCCGCCCGTGCTTTATCAATACAAAAAATAAATAAATAAAATAAAATAAATTAAGAGTGTGGGTGACACACTTACACATGGAAGTTTTGTAACACCGTTGCCTTAGTACTGCCCTCTCTACCTTCAGATAAAATACTTTGTGCAAAATCTATATAGTGTTGATCTCATCAGTACACAAAGCCCCGTGTACTTCTCGAATTTAAAAAAATACACTTTTTTTATTTTGCGCATTCCATATATGTTCAAAACCTACCTCCTAGAGATGAGTGTCCAGTTGCTTCTGTGTTCACAATGCGCAGCTTCTGAAAGCAATCAAATCCAATAAGAAACAGCACTGCGTCACCATATTTTACATTACATAGTTAATATGCAAATGTGCCACTAGGCGTTACATTAAAAGTAAGTCACTATGCCCTCTTCAAATAACTGTTTAACCGTTCAAATAGACCTTTCTTATGATAAAGGATACATCATTCTTTCCATCGTGTTTGAAATATTCAGGCCTCTCTTGTAGACAAAAGCACACCCCATTCTGTCCATCAGTGACGTTACCACAATCTTGGAAGGATCCACACCTCTCTACTTGCTGAATTTAGCAATCAGCAGGTGAAAGATGACATGTTTTAGGGCTGCAGTGCAACCCCTTTGCAAACGTATTGGTATCTTTATTCTTCTTGATTTAGAAAGTACATCAATATATCTGTAGATTTTCGTTGAGTTTATTTTTTAAACTATCTGGAATTTTGCATTACCTGAAATACGTGCAATTTAGGAAATTACACGACTGTGAAATTTAACACACCAGTGGGGAACTGATTCGAGCAAAAATGTCTTGCAGGAGAGTAGCACAGGGAGGAAATGTATTGCAGGAGGAATTTTCTCCTAGAGCTAGTAGCCTTGCACATAGCTCTGGAGTTACTTTTGAGCGCCAAGTATGGCAGATATTCCCTAGAGGCACCCAAATGTGCATTTTGTGAAATTTCCTAGGAAAAAAAGTTTTGCCCATCCCTAAAATTTATTTTGTGTTTTTAATTTGGCGCTTCGTCAAAATGTTAGTGATCTGTTCTCTGAGTCTGCAGAAACAGGATCTCCTGTGAACTATGAAACATACGTCATTGCACCACCAGCGATGGAGAGACCCCTATCAATCCCTTAATGAGGCAGATCGAAAGGGGTGAATACATTTTGATACACAATGCATCAGTGTCTGGCTTGTTCTAGTGAACCAGTCACCTCGCTCCCTTTCTCTGGATAAACGCAGCTCAATGGCCCAAAACCGCATGCATCTATTCTGTCCTAAAAGGCCTCGGGCGGCCAATGACTGTTTAAGCGGGCGATGACACGGGCAGAATCCACCCCCCGCACCGCGGATGAAAGGAGAGCGCCGATTGATGCCGCGCACCGGCCCAGCGCTTTATCTTGGAAGGAGAGCTTTCAATGGGCTGACTGGGTAAAAACTAACAATGGCGGCGGCGCTGCCAGGGCTGGAGCCATCTGTCACTCTAAAGAGGACATGCATTAAATGTTCTCCCCTGTTTCCAAGTCTGCAGGCACCTAATCCACAATGCGATTATGTTCTTTCTCGCCCCTCTCTTGGGAACGTGGAAGGGATACTTATGTCGGATTAAACAATACTCATTGAGTGAAATCAGTTTCAGAAAAAGCTCAGGTAATTTTTGCCGAAGCACGTCACCTTCTCCTCCGTGTTCACTTAGGTTTTAGGGGCATATTATCAAGACAGGCGATAAAATTATCGCCGCTTTAGCGGCAGAAAACTGCTGCTAAAACGGCGAAAATGGGCTTGATAATATGCTCTATGGAATTCCAATTGAAGCCCATGTTAGATGTGAAGGATATCTAATATGGGCTTCAACTGGAATTCCATAGAGCATATTATCAAGCCCATTATCGCCGTTTTAGCGGCAGTTTTCTGCCGCTAAAAAGCGGCGATAATTTTATTGCCTGTCTTGATAATATGCCCCCATGTTTCACTCTGAATTTCCCAGTGTGAGATTGTTTGATGTATATTCCTTTCCTTTAGTATTTGTTACTATTATTGCAATCACGAGATAGTATGGGGCATATCAGCAAGGCGAGGCGATAGAATTATCGCCGCTTTTGAAGCCGTTTTCGGCCGAAAAACGGCGATAATTTTACCGCCCAATTAGCAAGCTCACGCTAACGCGTGAAAACTTGCGTTGGCGTGGGAATTCCTAACGCCCAGCTTTGCATCTCTAATGAGATGCAAAGTGGGCGTTCCTGACCTGACATGACAGGAGAAATGTCGCTAAGCGACATTTCTCATATAATCAAGCCCCAAGCTATGTAGCATAGCGGCAAGAAAAGTAGAGATAACCCCTGTTATCGCTACTTTCCTTACGCCTGCTTCAGGACTGACTTAGCCATGATATCCTATGGAAGGTGGATATCATGGTCAAGTTTGTGGGGCCCTATCAACAAGCTAACGCCACATTGTGTGAGATTATCGCTGGGTTTCCAGCGATAATCTCATGTTAGGCAGTTAGCGTGAGGATTTTTATCGCTTTTGAGATAAGCGTTGCTAATAGCACGCTATCTCAGCGATAAAAATCCACCCTAGCCGGCTATAATTATCCTAGCGCTAAGTGCACTTAGCGATAATTATCGCCCGTTGTTGCTGATATGCCCCTATGTGCCTCCAGGTATAAGTTCATATTGTCACATGAGTTTTCAGAGCCTGCTGATATCAGGGGCAACTCGACAAGCGTTGTAAGAAGTTTGGCCTTCTCTCCCTGGAACCTCAAGAACCGGATCCTACTGCAAGCTCCCTTAATGCCAAGGATGCCCTCTGCCAGCAGTCTTGATTGGGCCAGGTTCAGGAGTTACCAGGCGAATCGGGGCCGCGAGTCTAGGCTGTGGCAGAACCACACCGTGAGAGAATTTCACCAGGGAAGTTTTCTACTAAAAGGAGGAGAAATGCTAGCTGAAAATGGGGAATAAGACAAGGGGATCAGCACAGAAACACAGAAGAGAATGTTTTTCCCCATCCCAACAGGGATGTGACTAACATGCAGTACTGGTAACATCGCTCTTGGAATTTATATGCCCCATATACAGGGCCACTCACAATCAAAACATAAAGCTTACAATCAGAAGGTTCAAAATGTTGATCAGCCAATGCTATCTCTTGGACGGTGGTGTAGAGTAGAAGGATAAAGTACAGCTAATATTTTTATAAAGCATAATAAATGTACCATCCTGCGGTAATATGACTAAAAAGCATAATACTTTAATCAAAGTTAGTAGTTCAATAGAGCGGAAAAATGATGTTTATATTCTTAGCTTCACAGTAAGTTATTTCTATGTTGACAGTCTGGCTTTCACACACAGCTGGAGGGCCCTGCGTGCATTTACATTATCAGTTAAAGCAGACTTTAAGCACATTAGTGGTGTCATACAGGTGTGGTGTCTGGCCTTTTTTGTAAAGTCATAAAGTTCTGTGGATGTAGTTGTTATTGGGAAGTGGACCCACACATGGGGATCACAGAATTTGAAGTAGATGGTCGCTGGTGGCAGGGGTGCCCCCATTTTGCCTGTTTCGAGGGAAGGTCAACACCCCGCATGAGTTTATGGATTTGGACCAGATGTGTATCACATGTCAAGCCACTGGACGGGTCAGAGAAAAGGCAGACCCCAAATGTAGGGCCTCGCCTTTGTTCCTATGCCCAGCAACGACTGTCTTCCGGCCACCACCTCACCGTACATCGTTGGCCCTGCAGCCATCACTACAGCAATCAAATGTCCCTACTCGGGTTCCTTAAGCGTCCCGCTATCTCATTCCTTCTTTTAGTGATTTTTATAGAGATTTTGTCAGGTGCTTTGAGTTTGAGTTTAAAAACATTTATAAAGCGCACGTTCACCAGGCGGTTTCTTGGCGCTATGGAATGCTGAACCATTTAGAGAGCAGGAAAATCGGGGGAGTGAAGAGGTTTATAGTGGGAAGGCTTGTAGGAACAAAAAAGTTTTCAGCGCCTTTCGGAAGTAAGAGTATTCGGTGGAAGATCTGAGGTGAACTGGTAGAGAGTTCCAAAAAGAGGGGGCGAGTGTGGAGAATTTCGATCCCCCCCACTTTTTGCGCCTAAAACAGGGAACTATCAACAGATGTTGGGAAGACGAGCGTAGTTCCCTGGCTGGAGCATAGGAATTTATTTCCGAAGAGATGAAGGCAGGAGCAGTGCCAGCCCGGGCCTGAAAGGTGATACAACCCATCTTGAACTGAGAACGTTCTCGGATGGGGAGCCAGTGTAAAGACTTGAGAAGCGGTGTGACGTGATGGGATTTGGCCAGGTTATAGACTAGGCGGGCAGCCTGGTTTTGAACCAGCTGTAGTCGCCGGATCATGTAAGCGGGCATACCACAGTATAGGGCGTTGCCATAGTCTAAACGAGAGATAACCATAGCCAGAACAATGAGTTTTAAAGCAGGGAGGGAAAAGAAGTGGGAAACCTTACGAATGGTGCGGAGTGACAGAAAGGAGGAGGATACCACTGAACTAACCTGGGATTGTAAATTGAGTTGGTCGTTCAGTTTGATTCCGAGTGTTTTTACGGAGGAGGATGGAGAGGGAGGGGGGCCTAGAGAGGGGGGCCAGAAGAAGGGAGTCCAGGGACTGGAGGAACCACCCGTCAACACCAGCTCGGTTTTGTCAGGATTTAATTTCAGATGGTTGTGGTTCATCCAGTCTTGGATGAAAATCATAGTAGATTGAAATTTAGCAATGGACTCAGGGGATGATGACAAGGAAAAAATGAGCTGGAGGTCGTCCGCATAGTTGAAGACGGAGACCTTCATTTGTTGAAGGGCAAAGATGAGGGGGGCAATGTACAGATTAAACAGAAGTGGGGAAAGGGAGGAGCCTTGAGGAACCCCACATTGAATCCTTCGTGGCTTTGGTCTTTATGTTTAGGAATGTGTTTACCAGATGTTTAGGGATATGAATGTAACTGCTATTCCTCTTAGTGTGGTAATTAGGGGCAGATTTATTAACATTCCTCGCAACGCAATGCAGCAAGGCAACTTGCGGTGCTGCATGTGTGAAAGGGAGACATGAAAAATGTGCCATATTTCCAAAGATATGGCACGTTACTCCCAGGTCCATAAGTCCTCATCCCAATCATGACATATGGAGGTCTATCTTCTCCCAGACAGAAAAAAGAACCCAAGGAATGCTGGTTCCCACTACCCACCCTCTTCCACCAGGAGTACATAAACCGTACTTACCCAGCATTCTTTCTGTTCTTTTTTCTGTCTGCCGACAAAATGGGATGAGGTTTGCTGGACTGCTCCTGCAGAGTGGGAGCAGAGGTTGGAGGTTACTGGGTATCGCGGCAGTCTTCATCACTGTGTGTGTCTTACGGTTTGCAGGTCTTGCCGGGAGATGCGGCGAGACAGAAGTCCATCCCTTGGTGGCTGCGGTATTTCCGGGTCGCGGTCGTGTCTGCCTGACAGCTGGGCCTGGTTGGCAGACAAGGGCAGTGAGTGGTTGGCACGTCAGAGCTTGAATGGGAGTGCTCTGGAGGTGCTTGGTTTCTGTTTTTTGTGCAGAAGACAGACAGGCTGGGTGCAGGCACACCGGTCACAGAGGGCGTGTCGGGGCAGGCCTGGGTGCATTTTGGTTTTCGGTTTTGATGGAATGAGGAATTGTTATGTCTAGTGGTGAGTACTGCATAGCAGTTTCTGTTTTCTGCATATGCTGTGAGCTGTATCTTTTCACCTGCTACATGCTGTTTGTGGATCATGGGGAAGCATGCCAGGAAAAGTAAGCATGGGGTGATTCCTTCTCTTCTTTATCCAATTCCTTATTCTCTTCTCCTTTCCCTCCTGGTTCTAATCCCCGCAGGGAGTGTGGGGACGCTAGATTGAAGAGGCTAATCAGGGAGATCTTGATGCAAATGGGGGTCTCCTCTAATCCTAAGGAGATGGTGCCAGTTCTTTCTTCTTCTTCAGTGTCAAAGGAGGAGGGGCAAGGGTCTGAGGAACTGAATAGAAAATATATTTCCAAGGACATTCTTCCGGACTTGATGAGACATGTGAAAGCTAATATGGGTTTCCCGGATGGGTAAATGCCTTCAACTTTACCTGGGGGCTTGCTGTGGCAATTCCAGTGTTCGGCGCCCCTGGATGTGTCTGTTTATCAGTATATTTCCGAGGTCCTCAAGAGGGAGAGGCATGATCCGAATAAGATTATGTTGCCCACTTCATGGGGAAGTTGCACCCCTTGCAGGATATGCAGAAAGACCTGCCGAATGCCATTCTCATTGACTACTTTGCGGCCAGTCTGGTGGGATGGACCTCCTTGGTGGAATATGGGGTCATCCAGGATGGGGTAGATAAGAAGGTGGATGACTCCCTTTGTAAGGTCTCTTCCGGTTCCCATCTCACTCTTCGGGCTGGTATCTATGGTACCTATGTGGTGCAATCATTGCTGATGGATCTTAAAGCGTTGTACAGTTCCTTAGACGATGCCTTTTACTATGCTTGTCTTCTGGATCAGATTGAATGTCAAGTGGAATATCTTTCGGGTGTTTCTTTTGATGTGGTCAGGGCTTCAGCCCTACCCGGGGCGGGGTGGGGATTTCTGTGGTAGCCCATAGTAATATTGTTCTCAAAGACTGGAGAACTGATTATGCTCAGAAGGCGTCTGCGCAGAGGTTGCCTTTTCAGGAATCTTTGTTGTTTGGGGCAAAATCGGAGGACAATCTGCATAAGTTATTCAAGGAGAAAAAACTTTCCTTCTTCCCTCAAAGGCGCAGCTAATGAGAAACTTTCCTTTAAGCCTAAATCTCCCTTTCACTCCTCTTCCAGGAAGCAGTTCACCAGGTTTTAAGGATGTTTCGCTGCAAGATGGGGTCTGAATAGGAAAGCCAAATCCCCCATGCTCAAGCCTCATTTCTGACTTTATGATGGGGCAGGAATTTGTGGTAGGCGGTAACCTCCGGCACTTTCTCCACTCATGGGAGCAGTCTACTTCCAACTCCTTCCAACTCCTGGGTGTTGGACATTATGGGGCACAGTTTCAGGATCGAGTTTGGGAGGTCCCTTCGGAATTAGGTGTCTGTCCGACGCCTCGATCTTCCAGGATGATGAAGCAGGTGCCTCTGATGCAGGGGATTTGTTCCCTGCTACAGAAATGCGCCATTCAGGTGGTACTCTCCTTGGAGGTTGGGGGTTTATTCAACCATCTTTCTGATGGCAAAGGCTACGGGAGGCTTCCGGCTGGTTTTGGATTTGAAAGCTATTAACCAGTATGTGTTGCATCGCCCCTTACCGATGGAGACCCTGAAGAGGATTATACCATTGGTGCTGAATGACCCTCTATGTTGCACCTTAGACCAGGATGCATACTATCATGTGCCCATTCATCTCCTCTTCCAGAAGTTTCTGAGGTTCTGCATTAGGGGGGTGCATTACCAGCTTCAGGTCCTTCCATTTGGGCTGAGGTTAGCCCCCTGGGTGGTTAGCAAGGTGGAGGCTCCTCTGGTGGCCTCCCTTCATCTCCAAGTAATCCACTTATACCCTTATCCGGATGATTGGCTTCTCCATGCTCCCTCGGAGGAGCTGATCCTGGGGCATCTGGAGATAGAGTGTGCTTCTGTCAAAATGCATGGGTTTCTCCTGAACTGGGAGAAGTGTCAACTGGTGACCTCTCAGGATGCCCGGCTTTTGTTCCTCTGGGTGGAACAACATCTCCTATTCCTGCGAGCTGTATATGTTCGTGGGTTAGACAATGGGTTGGCAGATGTTCTCAGCTGGTTCTTCCCTTCCTCTAATGAGCTGTCTCTTACCAGGGAGGTTTTTCAACAGGTGTGCAGGAGGTTTGGTTCACCTCTCATGGATCTTTTTGCTACCCGGCACAATGCTCAGGTTCCTCAGTTTTGTTGTTGGGGCCCTCAGGTGGGGTTCTGGGGGGTGGATGTCCTAATGGTACCTTGGCCCAACTGCCTTTTATATGCCGTCCCGCTGATTGCACTGGTTCCCCAGTTTCTGGGGGAGTCACAGGATTGAGTCCTGGATGGTGATTGTGGTAGTGCCTTTTTGGCCCCATTGGTCATGGTTCCCCAGTCTCAGGCCGATGGCTGTTCAGGGTCTGTGGATGATTCCATGCTTCCCTTCTCCTCTACAGTCTGTCCCATCTTTGGCTCTCACGAGGCTCTGTCTCTCAGTCTGGAAGTTAAGAGGCGGGGTTGCAGAGCAGGGGACTTCCTCGACTCCTAGTGATGGTGATTCAGCAATCCTATCGTCCTTTCAGTCTGAAATCCTAGGAAAGTCATTTGAGGAATTCTGGTCATTGGTGTGGCTCCCTCCATCTGTCTCCATTGGAATGTCCCTTGACAGAAATGTTAGAGTTTTTGTGGGAGGGATTTGAAGACATCCTTGTGGTGGCTACCTTGTGGGCACAGTGAGCTGCCATTAAGGATTTTCGGGGCCCCGTGGGGTAATCATGCTGATGTGGATGATCGGGTGGTCAGATTGCTGTGCAGTTTCTCTCTTGCCCGTCCTGTGGTGATGCCGCTTTTTCCCTTATGGGATTTGCCATAGACGTTGAAGGCTCCAGTGTCGGCCCCTTTCGAACCATTGGAGTTGATTGATATTAAGTTTGTCACCTTCAAGGTAATTATCTTGGTTGCGGTTACTTCCTCTCGGCAGATTGGTGAACTGGGTGCTCTGATGGCCAGGGAACCATATTTGTCTTTTTCTGATGATGGGGTGGTTTTGAGGTTGTTTGCATCTTTTGTGCTTAAGGTGGCGTCTCAATTCCAAAAGTCCCAGGAGCTTGTTCTGCTGGCGCTGGTGGAGGTTCATGGCTTTTCCGGGAACTTGGTCCCTGTTGGACGTGAAACAGGCTCTCATGGTCTATCTGGAATGCACTAAGCCTTTTCATTAGTCTGAGGCCTTGTTTGTTTCTTTTAGGACTTCTTCGGAAAAGGAGAAGGCCTCCTCACTCTCCATTAGTCGGTGGCTGAAGCAGGCGATTGAGCTGGCTTATTCCCTGGCTGGTGCTCCTCCTCCGGCAGGGGTGCAGGAGCATTCCTTGAGGGAGGTGGCAGCCTCCTGGGCTGAATTGCATGGGGTGTCCATTGCTGAGGTATGTCAGGCAGCTACATAGGTTCCTCCAATAATATTGTTCGCTATTATTGTCTCCAGAATGCTTTGGGGGAGGATGTACATTTTGGGATAGGGGTGTTGCAGGCTGTGTGGTCCTAAATGTTTTTTTCTTTCTGTACCATGTTTGAATACATTCACTTGGGTGCAGCTTTATGGTTGGTGTCCTGGGTGTTTTGTTGTGGGTACAGAAGGCCAGGTTTCTGGCTTTGGTATACTCCATATGTCATGAATGGGACGAGGACTTAGGGACCTGGGGGTAATGTCCTATTACTTACGTTAATCTTTATTACTCCTGGTTCCGATGTCCTCTTCCTATTCATTATGCCCCTCCCTCCCAAACAGCTGGCCTTCCTTGGAGAGCTTGGTAGTTCAGAGCGAATGCTGGGTAAGTATGGTTTATGTACCCCCACTGGGAGGGGCTGGGGTAGGGGGGACCAGCATTCCTTGTGTTCTTTTTTCTGTCTGGGAGATGATAGATCTCCATATGTCATGAATGGGACAAGGACAATGGGACCAAGAGTGATGAAAATTACCCTTAAGTAATAGGACATTTCATCTGCCTCCTTGCTCTGGCGCACTGTGGGCAGCCTAGCAACAACACAGGCACCATTGTGCAAGGGTGCCTGCATTATCAGCAGGATTGTTTTTGTGCAGGAAGGAACATTTTCTTGCACACAAAAATTCCTTAAAAGCATTTTCCTTTTTCTATGTGGGATGCGGAATGTATCACACATTTCTCTTTGTTACGCCTGGGAGGCCTACCATTTTGATGCATTCCCAGGTTTACAAAGCTTTGTAAATCTGGGAATGCTCCAAAATCCATGGGTGGATGTGTTGGAATGCCCACCCTCCATCCACGGAATGACTCCCTGCTGCAAGGTAAATCAAGGCAGCGAAATGTACTGCCTTGCTATATCTACACTATACCACAAAGGTGGCTTTGCATGGCATAGTAAATCCCAGTTAAGGCATTGCGTTGCATTGCGTCACCTTTAATCCTGCAAGGGCATTAATTTGCCTGACAGGTGATGTAGTAGCAGTGGATTGGATGACCAAGGCAGTGTGGAATGAGTCTACAATAAACAGTATGAACTATAGTGATGAACATAATTTCAATAATTTAGGTCTTGCTCATCGAACTGTTATAATGCCTTACTTCATTTTTTTTTTTTCAAAGGAAACATGTTTCATAATAAATTCGACCTGAGATGCAAATCTCTAACACCCCAGTTGTGGCACAGCAATGTCCTCTCTCATGCCCTTGTGTTAATTTCACTCATCAGCTCCTGCTTCTCTGAACGTTAATATTCTTTTGTGCAATGTGAAGCTGTACCTTGAGCATTGTAGTTGACCGCATGTGATTCTGATGCATGCAGTAAGAAATTTCCAAGAGGCACACACACTTCAAAGGTGTATGGTCAAAGTTACTTGTAAGTGCAGTAGCGGCCGGTGTTGTGGAGTATTGGTGAGTCAGGTGGAGGGGTGGGTCAGTCACAGAACGAAAGAAAACTTACCTGCAGCTGTCCACGTTGCGCTTTTCTGCTCCTCTCCTCGCAGGCACTGGATCCCTGACTCCACTGTGGTCAATCCTGACGCTGCTCTCATATCATGAGGGCAGCGCCAGGACTGGCCTGAGCGCTATGAATGTGCATCCCAGTGAGACTGGAAGGCTGTGCCTACTCTCTCCAACCCAGCAACGCAGCTGGGGTTGGAGAGAGCTCCAGCGCGCATGACAGTTTGGCCGACCTGAGATAGCTGGCTAAACCGCCATGTGCACTGACAACAGTGCCCATCACTCCCCCTGTGCCTGTCATCACTCTGGCCCCGACCCCAATACTTGACAGGAAAGGAAAAATAAAACGATAATAAAATGTGTTAATTATCGTTTTATTTTTTCTTTCCTGTTGTTCTGGGGCAGTAGGGTGCAACCCTCCTGCTCCATAGCAGAGGAGCCACCGCTGTGTAAGTGGTATACAGCAAGAGGTGTGAACGGATTAGGTTAATAAATTATTGCACTACCTGGCTTGACCTAGGTCTATTCAGCCCAGCCCTGACTCATCAGACTCTTCGTAGCCACTGCACCTCCACAGCCCCTGACACTCCAAATCCAGACAGTCAATCCACATCCTAGCAGAGGCACACTGGATGGCTCAGCAAGAATATACCTACTTTCTAAAAGTGGTATTTTCAAACACAGAATGTAAAAATCACCCTCACTAAAAGATGCATTTTAACATTCTGAGTTATACTAAACTTTATTTTCCTACCTTGTTCCCAGGGGAAGTTAGTCTTATACGATGTGAGAGCAATTTCCTCATTCAATCCTATGAGAACAGGTAGCCTTGCAATATTGAAAAATGAAATTGGCAGTAGTTCACTATCAGGACATGCCACACACACCAGGGCATGTCCTACCTTTCACATACACTGCATCCTGCCCACAGGGGTACCCTGGGCCTACTGTAGGGGTGACTAAAATGTAAGAAAAGAGAAGGTTAGGGGCTGGCAAGTGGGTGCACTTGCCAAGTCGACATGGCAGTAGTAGACTGCCCACAAGCACTGCAATGGCAGGCCTGAGTTACATTTACAGGCTGCTTATGTAGGTGGCACAATGTGTGCTCAAAGCCTACTAGCAGCATTTGATTTACAGGCCCTGGGCACACACAGTGCACTGTACTAGGGACTGACTAGTAAATCAAATATGCCAATAATGGAAACACCAATCCATAACAATAATTTACAAAGGGAGCACTTGCACTCTGGCACTGAACAGCTGTGGCAAAGTGCCCAAAGCATCTAGGCCAGCAAAACGGAGTCCAACACACGGCAAAAACATAGGGGGTCAAGGCAAAAAATACAGGGGAAACCCACACCAATTATGCCAGGTCTAACATGTGCTAAAGTCCTTAGCCAATAGTAGAACAATTAGACTTCCTCATGTTTTAGGGAAGGGTCACTGGCACTGAAGTCTCGTTAGCAGGTCACAGTGAACTGCCAGAGTTAAAAAATCAGCATCTAGTAGCTAACAAGCATTTGCAATGCAATAGGTCTCGCGTTATTAAAGTTTTAGCTATTGGTGTTGCATTATTTAGCAATGCCAATAGCTCAAACTTTAATAATGCAAGACCTATTGCATTGCAAATGCTTGTTGTTACTGTTGGTGTGATGGATGGAACATCCTACTGTTGCTCCACAAGCCTGTCATCAGATCACCCATAAGTCTGTCTTCTTATTGACTCTCCTTGCAAGCAGCCACCTCTAGTCATAAGAGCAAAAAGAGGATGTAGAGCAAAAAGGTTGTGAGGACTGTCATGTAATAAATGATTTTGTGATTACGTAGTCTATGTATACAGAATAGATAAAATAATTCAAATAAGAATTGTATACTTTAATGATGCAATGATATATGACTATAGTACATCTAAACTTCTGTGATAGTATACTTTTCTAGGTAACTGTCTGTTGCACTTAACTTTTGTCTACATATATGTGTAGGTAACTTTGTATTAGTCCTTTTTAAACCAACTATATAATGATATAATAATTTCAAATAAAAAAAGCACAACATAATTTTGTATAAAGAAAAATTAAGTACAAAAAATGTGTATTCTTATTTATAATTAATTTCTCCTCCAAGGGACAATCCTTAGTTTTTATACAAGTGTAGAGGTTAGTTCAACAACTTTGGAGTACACATCTCGCTCATTGGTGATTTATATTGATCTATATGATTTGTAATTTTACATATATTCCCAAAGAAACCTATCATGAGAAAATATTTTCAAACATACACACAGATTGTCTATCAACGGAAACAACAATTAGAAAACTAATGTAATTTAAAACAATTATCATAATATTTAAAACCAAATGTCGACGCTGCGTTTCGGTGGACTGGAATTAGTTGACACCACCTTCTGGGCTGGACTGTTCCCATTAGGAGCAGGGTCAAGACTAATTTGCATATGACTGGGTCCAAACTGGGGTGGCGGGGTGAGAAAAAGAATGTTCGATTAAACCCAGATCTTTGTGACTGGAGGTGAATGTTTGCATTGTTCAGCATTCCGTCCATTTGTTCCTTTTGCTAGTTTGTTAATGGAAAGCCAGGAGCAGTAGCACCCGGTGCTGCCAGAACCGCTAGAAATAAAAAAGCACTGCTCATCACTGGACTTTGGGGGCATAGAGGGTTAGGCTGAGACTGGCGTGGTGGATTTGTCTGGCTCCCTTCAGAGGGATGTTTTCTTATACGACATGATAGTGCTCAGCAATAGGGGCAAGGAGAGAGGGTAGAAGCGGCCCAGGATCTGAGATAGCTGCGCCGGTAAGTGAAATTACGGGAATGAGGAGGAGCGACATTTTTACAGCTAAAAGTGGTGAGCAGGGTGTTTGGTGGCTGGGAGAGTGCTGGAGTACTTGGGGCAACTCCAGCACATAAGACAGTTTAGAGATACACTCCCAGTTCTCTTTATTTGAATGGGATTATTTGTTTTAGGGTTTCTCCTTATTTGGGGTTGATGTCTACTGCATACAAAGGCACACGTTGCGTACCTATGGGCACACAGAGTTTCTGACCATGCAGGGCACACATCTTCAGTTGCTCAAGGGCGCACACATGGTCTTTCCAAATCACACCCAGGCTCTGTGAGGGAGAGACAGGGGTGTGGAACCCCTACATACATGCATCCACTCACACATCTCCGGTGCTGCCTCAGCCTCTTCACCCAGTAATGATTCACAGGGGGGCATATCCTCATCCTGCACACATGAACCCCTGCCTCAGAGCATCCCCTGATGCCCTCAAATTCATCCCTTGTACTGCACCCCGTGCTCTTTTTGTCACTACTTCAATGTTTTAGAATCCCAAATCCCACAGTAAACGTTTTCCTGACATTTTCACTTGGTTTTGATGAAAAGAAAACGTGAAATTGTATAAGTTAGGAAGCAGTGGGGGAGGGTCCACTACCCTGCTTCATTTGCTCGGGCCAGGACACAGCATTTTTCCCTGTACGGTCTCTGGGATAGCTTAAGCACAACATTTTTATTTCGGTGTCTTGTTTTTTTTGTTTGGAAACTGTTTTTGAGATGTCATAATACAACATCTCACTCCTCCACATGGTTTTTAAGACCGTGATTCAGCTCTTCACTTGTTGTGCTCTCTTTGGTGTGTAGAAAGTTGTTTGCTTCCACTGATATCACAAAGGTTCTCTTCTGGTTTTACGGTGTGAAGGCAGACATTGATTCAACATAGTGCCTGTCCTCTCTTACTTCTCCTCAATTAGTCACTTTTTGTCAGCATCCAACCTCCTGCACCCAGCCTTAGACCATCATTTCAGAATGCTGGACCTCGGTCACATGTGAAGCACCTAGTACAAAGCTGCTCCATGTGTACAACATCATTACCAGCCACAGGCACCTCATTTTTCTCAAAAGAATTGTAAATAAATATTTAAAAAAAAAGAAATTTTCTTTAGCAGGGTCCTATGTAACTTTTCAAAAATATTCCATTTTTGTGATCTAGTCTGCAGCAAAAATAGGAATGTTAGCCCAGTACTATAAATGTCTAAATAAAATCTGCTAGAACCAATGTAGCATAAGATATGTGAACACCCAGGTTTCTGTGAAGTTCAGGATAGGCTTTTCTATCTTAAAGTACACTTACCTTGTCCCTGGGTGAACTTTTCATTATATCAGTGTAATCTCGCTTAATTAATTTATGGCATTTTACGCGAAATGCTCACAAAGACACCGTAGTGCCACATTGTGTCATTTTCTATTCAAGAAAAAGTCTGAGCACAGGAATAACACAAACGAGCAGAACGAGGGTGGCTGCTGTTTGACTCACGTGCGATCAAGCATTTTGCGCTAAAAAAACATATTGCTATGTGGTTTGCCTAATTTTGCTGAAATTTCAAGTAAGTAGTGTAGAACCGGGTTTTGGACACCCCTCCCCACTGGAGGGTCAAAGCCAGCGGTGCAGGGGACACCTAGAATCTACGGGTTCACCTTCCTTACTCATACATCACCAAAGAGACCAGGACAACTTAGCTGTGGAGGAAAGTAAGTTACTTTATTAGCTCGAGCTAAGGACAGGGTCCCAGAATGGTACAAAGACAATTCTACGGAGACTGCTGCTTCACTCCGCAGCGCACACACAATTATAGCGCTAGCCACACCCTTTACACATCCAATCAGAATACAAGTTCCTTATCAGTCTCGGGTGGCGTAATCGTGGCCAGGGAGCGTCTGTCTCTGATTGCGCAATGTACACAGCCTTTTGCTTTCGCGACCAGATGGCGTGGTCACGGAGCACAGCCGTTGGTCGTGGGGGGCTGAATTACCGACAGTTCACAGGATGTGGCTAAGTCTCTGGCACAACCCGGGGCGAGGTACACAAGCAGCTTCTCGGGATCGGCTCAACTGCAAGGCGCGGGGAGAGCTAAGCAAGTTCTAACAGGGACACAGAAAGCAATCCTTCACCAGGTTGCCGCGAGCATGGCAACACAAAAGGGAGTCTCAGCGGCAATTTTAAGCACAGTTCAACAGTCCCTCCTTTTGCCATGCAGAGGCAACTATCAGTCCGCACCTAGGTCAATGTTCATCATATTCTAGACCTCCTTCTCAAGCATCATCCTGGCATTCTGGTGGTGTGAATTCACTGGTTTGGGTGCTAAAGAGGTGGCACAAAGGCCACATAGCGCGGGCATACATTGAACACAGAGGCAGCAAGAAAAGAATGCGGCTGCAATGAAGGCAACAAAAATTAATATCTTCCCTCCCCACTGAGAGACTAGGCCCCAAAACCAACCGGTTAGGGACCATGAACCCTCATCCTGATGGATCTCGGAAGCAATCTTATGGAGCTTCTGGATTGTTTGATAAACTGTTGGTGCATTATCAGGTATGTATACACAGCAGCTGGTTCAGATCAATCTACAGACTCCTCCACGGTCCGATAGGATTATGTCAAGAACCATCCGGTTCTGCAAAGTCATGAGGCGGTCCGCTTGAAGTTCAGCAGTGATGTTACTGAGAGCACCGGCAGTCACATTGATGGTGGCCTCTACCACTCTTGTAAGATGTCGAATATTGTGACTATTGACTATAGGGCCCAAAAAGGGGAGGAACCCTTTAGCAAAGTCTTCAAATTCTTGGCCAGCTGTGTCTTCAATGTCAATTACACCTCTCTTCTGGATGTGGTGTGTTGCATCGGCTGTGTAGGTTGGGGGAAGCAACCAAGCGATATAACCGGTGCCAGCCCATGACTTGGGCAGCCAGGTGTAGGCCTTGCTCCCGCACACAAAATAGATATTGAGCGAAGCCACCAGTGCTGGGCGAGTCGAGCCATTAAGCTGGAGCGTGTAGGTGCATTCACTCTCCCCAACCCATACTGTTCCACTGCTCTTGATGCAGTATCGTCCAGAATGTGGGTAGACAGGTAGGTCCCTGAGGGGCAGCAGCCGCCATCTTCCTCCACCGCCGATGAGGCTCAGCGGATAGAAAGACCTGTGGTTGTTCTCGTATTCATCCTTTTCGGGTGAAGTCTTATTCATATTTGGCCACTCCGTAGCCATAATGTGGGTGTATGCTTGCTTGCTACTATTCTTCCCTGGGGATCGCGTAGATGTGTTACCTGAATAGAAGGTGTCAAAGAATACCGTATACCATCCGTAGGCTGAACCGGCTCAAGAAAAGGGAGCAGGAATCAGGGGCATCCCTGTGCCCGCAGTATGGGGCAGCAACCCACATACCCAACAGTTTGTTGTATTCACCACAAGCTGGTGCTGGTGTAACATCTGAATGAAAGTATTGTTATAAAATTCTGCCCTTCTGGTTTGCACGTGGGGGGGCAATGACACATGCTGATGAGGCGATTCTGTAGAGGTAGGAGACTCAGGCGCTGCATAGGCAGCGTGTGCTATCCACCCGAGGCGGGCGAGTACGAGTAAAATAATTATGAGTACAAGTGGACAGATCGTGCACTGGCCATGTATTATCTTTATGTACTTTCTCTTCTTCATTTTCCTGTCCTTCATGCTTTCAGCATTCATTTTTGTCACTGTCATGCCTCACCCGGTCTTCCCTAGTTGCTGCCTGTGATTGGTGGTTGCTTCACCGGACAGTGATTCCAGCAGTCCTATTGACACACTCTGGTCCGCTGCACTGGCCAGATATATCTGCCGGCAAATATCACAGCCCTGCAGCGAAAGTCAGGCCAGGTGAGGTAGAGGGCAGAGACCTTTGTCTCTTCAGTACTTTTTTCTGGGTCGAAGGTTGTACCTGGTGGATCCGGGCGTTGTTTGATCAGAAAATAAAGGCTCCGGCTGTTGAGTGTCCCACAGCCTCAAACGCGGAGGAGCAGCAGCTTGCAGGATGTCGTCGTCCTCTCACTCAGATGAAGCCCAGGCAACGTTAGTGTCACTGAAGGGTACAAAACATGGGACTTGTTCACATTTGTCATCTCCCAGGCCCTCCTTGAACCACTGGTCGTATGGCAGTGGCAGAGGCACTCATTTGCAGTGCGTCGCGTGTACCAAATTCTTTCTTCCTGGCACTTTCACCGCAGACCTGCAGCTCCAGGTTCTTGGTCCTCTGGAAGTTGCGGATGCAGACCCAATCACCTGGCTGGATGGTGTGGCCAGGGCCCTCGGGTTTGGGTGGCAGGATGTCCTGTACCTGATGATGAATAAGACGCAGGTTAGTGGTCAATTCATGTAAATAATCAATCAACAATGGGTATTCGATATTAGAATATTTCTTTGGGCGGGGCACTCCCCAAACATTAGCTGGTCGACCAAATACTATTTCATAAGGAGATAGTCCGGTGCGGGAATGTGCCGTGGCTCTAGTGGATAAAAGGGCAAGGGGCAGGGCGTCCGGCCAAGACAGTCCTGTGTCAGCCTGTATTTTAGCCAATTTCAATTTCAATGTTCCATTGTGGCGCTCGACCAAACCCACTGACTGGGGGTGATTGGAGGCATGGAACTTCTGTTTGATCCCCATCCCTACACACACTTTCTTCATTATTTCCCCTGTAAAGTGGCTTCCGTTGTCGCTCTAGATAATTCTGGGCATTCCGAATCTGGGAAAGAATTCCTTCAACAAGATCTTAGCAGTGCTGATAGCAGTGTTGTCCTTAAGGGGGTATGCCTCAATCCACTTACTAAAGGCACACACAACCACCAGGACATATCGGAGGTTGTTGCATCTGTCCATCTGAATATAATCTATTTGGAGCACCTCGAATGGGCAAGATGGGGGCGCAAAATTCCCAGCAGGTGTTGGTGTGCCCTTACCTGGGTTATGCATCAAACAAATCATGCAATTCCTGACTAGCCTCTCAGCATATTTTGGGATGTCCTTGTTTTGCCATACCGGAGCTAGCAATTTGCAAATACCTTTTGCACTAATATGAGGTGGGCCATGAGCCATAGTGACCACTGGCAAAACATAGGCATCGGGTAACAACCACCGCAGTTGTTCAGACAGATCCGTCCAACAGCCATTCTCATCTAATAGGCCTGTTTGCTCTTCCCAGAGAGCCTTTTCCTCTCTAGTTGCCTCCGCTTGTATTTCCTTCACATTTTCAAGAGTGTCCTCATGCATCCCCCCTCCGGTACCCAATTTGAGGGGCCAGCTACATACATATGGGTGGAGACTTCTTTGGCTGTTTCCTTTGCAGTCTGGTCAGCAAATGCATTACCTCTTCCTATGTCATCTGTTACTTTCTTGTGGGCGCTACATTTAACCACAGCTATCTTCGAAGGAAGAGTCAATGCTTCTAACAGCCTGCTGAGCAGTTGACCATGTTGTATCTTAGTACCGTGAGAGGTTAAAAATCCCCTCTCAGCCCACAGTCGCCCCAAATTATGGGCCACTCTGAAAGCATACTGGCTATCGGTGTAGATGTTGACAGCCATCCCCGCACTCAATTCACACGCTCTTATCAGCGCCACTAACTCAGCGGCCTGTGCTGATTGGTAAGGTATCCTCTCACTCTCCACCACTGTCTGTAACGTGGTGATAGCATTGGCGGTAGTTGTGCTACCATCAGGAAGTTTGAAACAAGAACCATCCACATACAGGGTACAATCAGGATCAGTGAGGGGTGTGTCAGTTAAGTCCACACGGCCTTTAGTCTCTTCCTCCGTCCGGAGGACACAATCATGCGGATCAGAACTAGTGTCACCATCAACAAAGGGTAACAATGTGGCTGGATTCAGTGTAGTGCAGCGGCGGATGGTGATAAGAGATGGTGGCTAAGAGAGTCAACTCATATTAGGACAAACGTGCACTAGTAAGGTGTTGAGTTTTTGTCCTATTCAATAAAGTATCAACTGTGTGAGGAACCATAACTGTAAGCGCAGTATCAAGAACCAGACCAGCAGATTGGCGAATGGATATGGCAGCTGTGGCTGCTGCTCTCAAGCAACGCGCGGGCCACGGGATCTAGAACTGCAGAAAAATATGCACAGGGGCGTTGTCTGTCACCGAAACGCTGTGTTAACACTGACAATGCGAAACCATCACGCTCATGTACGAAAAGAGTGAAGGGCTTCTGATAACTAGGGGTGCCTAACACCGGGGATGAACACAAGGCGGTTTTCAGTTCTTCAAATGCACACTGGCACTCATTTGTCCAAGGAAGCGGTTGAGGAACATCTTTAAGTGTGAGGGCCAACAAAGGTTTATTGAGTAGAGAAAAATTGGGTATCCATTGGCGGCAGTAGGAGGTGATACCAATGAAAGCACGGACCTCTTTCTGCGTTTTTGGTGGGGGCATTTTACTGATAGTCTGCATTCGTTCAGGGGTGAGGCGGCGTCCCTCCTTCGACAGGAGATGACCTAAGTAGGTAACCTCATGTCGACAATATTGGAGCATGGAGAGGGAAACTTTGTGATTGAACTGTGCCAAATGCAGGAGCAATTTCATCGTAGCTTCTTTACATAACACCTCGGTGTCTGCCGCTATGAGCAAATCATCAATGTACTGGAGTAATGCGGTACCTTGAGGTAGGGACAGGGAATCAAGTTGGCCCTTGAGGGCCTGACTATAAATGGAAGGGCTCTCTGTATATCCTTGTGGAGCTCTACAGAACCGGAAACTACGACCTGCCAATGAGAATCCGAAAAGATCCCTACTCTGTTCATCAACGGGTATATTAAAGAAGGCATTCTTCAAATCAATGACAGAAAAGAAACATGACAACGGGGGAACCATAGTGAGTAAGGCAGTGATATCTGGGACCACATGAAACTGGGGAACTACTATTTTATTTATTTCGCGTAAATCCTTGACAAAACGATAAACAGGGAACTTGCGTTTGAGGACAGGCAAAATTGAGCTGTTACACACATTGCCTCTTGTCTCTTCAACCACGCCCTTGTCAACAAGTTCAGAAATGATCTGGAGTAATGCCCTCTCCCCTTCCTTGGGTATTTTGTATTGGGGAAGACGGGGAAGGCAAGCATTTTCCTTTTGGGTAACAGAAAAGGGGGTATGGACAAAAGGCCGACATCAGTATCACCTTGGGACCAAAGGGTAGGAGGGACATTTTGGAGTTCCTGGGGAATGGGATCTGAGGAGGCTAAATATACTGGGTGTGTGGTAGGGGGGGCATAGTGATGTAAACACCATCAGGAGAACAGTATATGGTGGCATGTAATCTTTTCAATAGATCTAAACCCAACAAATTTTCGCCACATGTGGAAGTCAAAACCAAAGGGGAATCAACCGTGTAGGGTCCTATCATTAGTTCCAGTGGTTGTGAGATGGGCTAAACACTGGGGTACCAGAAAACCCCACAGAAACGTTACTTGCACCAGACAAGGGGGCCCCAGGGACTTTAGACCTAGCAATAGAACTTTTGGTTGCACCAGTGTCGACCAAGAATTGTTCCGTAGAACCCAGTGTTGTAACGTCAACATACGGTCCCTTCTGGTCAACAGGAATAGGCACTGGTCCCTTTCCTTGTCCTGGGCAATCCTAGTGGGACATAAACCCCGTCCCTTCTTCGGGCTCAAAATCCTCAGTAAAATAATTGTGATCTTCATAATTGGCTGTATCAAATCTATTCTCGTGCATGAGGGGGCGCCTGTCCTGTGACTGCGTTGTAAGTCCGCCTCGTCCTCTCTGGGGCCGTTGCCCTGTGAAGCGGTCAGCAGGAGCAGAGTGGTTCCGGACCAACAAGGGAAACTCATCGCGCCAATGACCCTCCTGGCAGAAATAAGCGCACTGATTGGGCCCCAGCGGTTGGCGAGGAGTCATGGGGGCAGGTTTCTGAACAATTAATTGAAACTTCGGGCACCCCTGTTTTGAGTCTTGGTCGGGTATGCCTGTTGGAGTAATACCTTTGTTTTCAGATCTTTAGTCTTCTTATCTGTTTTGTCTCGCTCTTCATTCTCCCTATTCTCATAATACTGGGTCATTGTCAAAATGCCAGATGGGGTGGAAATGGGCCATGCACTTTCCGACATTTTGAGCTTAGTCCCAAGTTCTGGTAACAAATTGGACACAAATTTATCCACAAACAGTCGCTGTCCCCCCTCTGAAGTCATATCCTGTCCACTATAGTCAGTGAACGTGCTTTCAAATCGCGTGAAAAAGTCTGAGACACTTTCATCTTTCTTTTGCCTGCAAGCAGCTAATTTATCCCAATTAATACGGTGAGGTGTCAACATCGTTTTCATGGCGGTAAGTATCTGGGCCGGAAGGGCCAAGATCATGGGATGATCAGGTTTCTCATCGCCAGTTCGAGCTCTGTCGGCCTCCTCAAGTTGTTGCCAAGTGTGGCCAAATTTTGCCTGATCATTAACATATCGATATCTGCTAAAGTCATCACGCAAGACTGGAGGGTCTGAGTCAATTCCTTGTAATAACCAGCTGGATTTTTACGCGGGTCAGGCAATTGGCTTTTAAACTGGAGGACATCAGACCTTTTCCAAGGGACATGGATCCACATTTGTCTAAAAACCGCAGGTATGTCAGGCTGGTCACCCACGCCAGCAACACGGTCCCTCCAAACAGGCTGTACCTCCGTCATTGGAAAACCCTTATTCAGCATGACACCAGATAAAGAGTCCCAAAGGCTACTAACGTGATCAGATCGCAGAATAGTGCGGGGCCCTGAATGTCCCCCTTCGCAACCTTATTGCGAAGGTCAGACAGACCTGTGGGTGGACCTGATTCTACAAAATCTTCCCCACATTTGGCTCAGTATGTCACACATATCACAAAAAGTGTCAATCTGTTGGATGCGCGCCCACTGATCCATGGTCATCCACATATCCTGAGCGGTGTAAATAGTGCCATTTTCCATCCACATATGAGCCTGTTGACCCATAGCGAGTTGTTCCTGTGTATTACCTATCTGTCTGTGCAAAGTACGTCGTCTGGGAGTGGGTGGTCTATGCGGAGTTACATAAGGGATATAATCACGGACCACTGACCAAGCATTTGCCAATAGCCCTGCACTGGGGGAAGGTGTCAGATGACTGTCAACAAGAAACGGATTAGTTGTGACGGGAGTTAAAGGCACATTGGGTTGGACAGGTACGGGACCAGTGGAAGGAGCAACAAGGGAAGGGGAACGGTGGACCTGCACCGGTACCGTGGCCTTAACAGTCGGGGCATTGGGAACGAGCGGGTGAGGAATCGGACGAACCAGGGCATGGGCAGGGGGAACAACTGGAGCGGCAGCGAGGGCCAATTTTGCGGGATCAAGGGCCGGATGCATGGCGGGAGCATAAGGTGGAGAGTGTCCAACATGGAGGACATGAGAGGGTCATCCTCCTTGTCCTGGGTCTTTTTGGGGACCTTCTTGGTAACGTAACATCCGTCTGCCTGCATTCGATGTAATCTGTCATGTATCACTATACCCTCTTCTATTTTCTGATCATCATGATTCTGGGCCTTCTGAATCACCCTCATACGCATTGTTTTAGCTTCGCTCTTTTTGAGTTTGATTTCTTTCTGCTTGGACTCCTTGCGCCAAACCCGAAAGGAATCAAACATCGCAGGTCTAACTTTTCTTTGAAACAATTTCTCCTTCAGATTGTCTAATACAGGAGGTTCAAAACTACTGTGCATTGACCATTGTAACTCAGCATTACCCTTTGTATACTTGTGCCAGAGTAAGGAAAACACAATCGGGCCAATACCATGTTTAGCATAGACTTCATGATTAGGGGTCCCCAAGGGAGGAATCGGACAAGATTCCTCCAATGCGGAGTCCTGTGCACAACAACAACAACACCATTTCCGAAACTTACTAAATCCAGGCATCTCTAGACGCGTACCCTGGTTCCAAACATCAAAGGGCACAATCAAACATTTACAGCATATAACTGTACTTAACCCTTGGCTTCGGCTTTTGCAAAAGTTGAACAATACTCAAAACCAAATACAATTCACCAAAGAAGTGGGTCACTCCCACTCTTACCTGACCGTTAATCTTCCCTCGCATGGCAAGTGTCACAAAGGTCTCGATCTCCAAACATTAGGAACCGGAACTGGGGCGTCAGTCGGGGCTGCAGTCGGATAGCCCATAGAAGGGAGGAATCGCGCAATCGGAGACCTCGGGCCCTCAAGGACAATTTTCAGCCGATGTAGTGGCGTGCCTCCCTTGGAATTCGATCACGGACCCCTCACGACCACCAAGCTCGATGACGACCACCGTAGACGCCCAACGTTGAACCGGCTTTTGGAGACCCCTCCCCACTGGAGGGTCAAAGCCAGCAGTTCAGGGGACACCTAGAATCTACGGGTTCACCTTCCTTACTCATACATTACCAAAGAGACCAGGACAACTTAGCTGTGGAGGAAAGTAAGTTACTTTATTAGCTTGAGCTAAGAACAGGGTCCCAGAATGGTACAAAGACAATTCTACGGAGACTGCTGTTTCACTCCGCAGCGCACACACAATTATAGCACTAGCCACACCCTTTACACATCCAATCAGAATACAAGTTCCTTATCAGTCGTGGGTGGCGTAATCGTGGCCAGGGAGCGTCTGTCTCTGATTGCACAATGTACACAGCCTCTTGCTTCCGCGCCCAGATGGCGTGGTCACGGAGCACAGCCGTTGGTCCAATTATGCATATCCCCATGTCCAGTCCTGTCCAGGATTGAGACAGGAGCTAAGCTCAAGTACCCGCCCAATAGCACAGGTGTTCTGTCAAAGGAGGATAAGAATCTGTCGAAAGTTGTGCCAGAAGGAGGGTTTTGTCAGCATGTATATGGAGCTCACAGTGAGCATTTTGCCTAGGATCTGGAGCTTAGCCAGTACCATCAAACATCCTCATCTGAACAGATTTTAATGGTTTTACATGGAAGGCCTTTCCCTATAAGGATCGCTAATTCACATTTCTTTTGAGCTACTGTTTGAGGGGAAGTCCTCTCCTTGGTCATTGACCGATCTGCTATACTGCTGATACCAGTTCCCACTGATTCTCATTTGAGCTTAAACAACTCCACCTGCGACAGACTTGTCTCCAGCAGCAGGGCTATATCAGTAAGTTTTATGAGTAGGTAGTGTAGAATTTTCTTGTGTTTGATGTAGTGGGACATGCTGTTGGCTTTCATGGAGACCAGTGTCAGGGTTGTGGGTGGCATGTGAGGAGCTCCAGCTGACTTAGGAGCAAGTGGGGGAAGGAACAGGGCTTGAGGGACAGGGGGACTCCTCGAGGGGTGGGAGGGTGGTAAACATAATAGGGGACAGGAGGAGAATACCCCAAGGTATAAATAACTGTTAGCTTTGGGCCTGAGCTGGATCTTGCACCAGCGGCGTTGGGGCATCACACTCATCAGGGCCTAGGGGGACATGTTAGAGCATGTAATAAGGGTACATAACTGGGCTCACAGCTGCCCAGTTTTAGGTGTCCCAGCAGGAAAGCGGTGATCCATTTCAAGCCAATCTGGAGGGAAAAGGATACATAGCAGGGCAAATAGTGTTCTAGAACATGGCCACTAGGTGGCCTTGGGACAGCTCAGACCACATCCCAGCCCCATAGGCAGTTTGTCCGGGAATCCAATGGAGCATCCATGCGGTTACAAAGGGGACTTCTGGGGAGGAAGTAGGTCCTCCAGAGGTGGTGGCACAATGCAGCTCTAACTGTCATGTCCATCGTGGAGTCCCCCAGAGAATCCAGGAGCAGTTCTAGGACCACTTCCGTGCAGGTTCCAGTTGGCCGTATTTTATATCTATGTGCGTCAGGTGACTGTGGAGGGCACGGAACCTCTTGCAATGCAGTTGGCTGCGGAAAAGTCAGTCAGAATAGAGATTCGGTTCCCATCGATCTGTACAGGTTCATTTAGAGCGTGGGCCGCTGAGATAATGGCACTAGTGTGTTGATGAGTAAGTGCCTTCTGTGAATACCAAAACGAGTAAGTGCACTTACTCATTTTGGTATTCACAGAAGGCACTTACTCATCAATGAGTAAGTGCCTTCTGTGAATACCAAAATGAGTAAGTGCCTTCTGTGAATACCAAAATGAGTAAATGGTAGTAAGTTTAGGATTTTGTCTTAAGTTAGTTCTGTGAATCGGGCCCGAGGTCTGTCATCTTTACGTACCTTGTGGTGAGGGTAGCACAGATTGCTGAGATCTCCTTTAGGAGGGTGCTCATGGTAGTGTCAGGGGGGTCATGGGGGTGAGTTTAAAAGTAGCCTGAGAGCATCAGACAACTTAGAAACAGAAGCAGACATGCTGATTGTTCCATGGGTGAAATGCAGGGTTGCAGCACTTGTTCAGCCACTGGCCATCAATGCAGCAGTCCCAAGTCCCTCAGGGACCAGCACCAGGAAGGTATGGGACATTTTGTAGAATAGCAAGCACTAGGCACCTGATGAGGATCCCCGCCAGGGCCCAAGTACAGCCAGTAAGTCAGTGCATGCCACATGGAAGGACTCCCAGTCAAGGCAGGCTAACCACCACAGGTAGAGGACGTTCCCCAGAGACCAGGATGGGTGAAATGCCAATAAGTTGATCAGGACAGCAGGTGGCGCACTTGCTCCTGTGGAAGGGCTCCCCAAGAATAACAGGCTAAAGAGCAGCTGGGTTGAGGCAGGTCCCTCACAGTGTGGCAGGCAAGGTTCATTGGGGGTCCCCACTTGGAGAGGAACAAAAGTTGGGAGTCACATGAATGGCCTCTGCGGCCTGTGCTTGTGTTGGGGGGTGTTAGTCCCACTCACTGGTGCAGGACTACTAGCCTGGTATCACTCCTGCACCAGAGTCCGGGAGCATCACTTCAGCTTGTGGGCTGGACCTTGCTAGGCCATGCCTCTGAGTCCCCAGTCCACTATATTCACCACCTCTCTGTCCAGTGCCTCTCCACGCTGTTTAGGGTTCCAGAGAGGGTGCAGCAGATTGGCAGTCAGTCTTTCAGCGGGTTGCAGGGTCGGCTTCGGTGGCTTAGGGCTTCTTGAATGGGAGTGACTAAATGCCATGCCTAGCAGTCGACCACAGTCCTGCGAGACCGCCGCAGCAATGTGAAATCTAGTCCCTTAGGGTGGCGGCACCTTCAGTACCAATTTCCCAGGCATAGGCGGCTGCCTCAGACCCACTTAGCTCGAGGATGGAAGGGGCGCAAAACCAATTACTATTTAGGGCTCAAACAGAAAGCAGCAATCTTGGTCTTGATCAGTTCTAAGCTCTGCCTCCCTCAATAGCTGCTTCTAAGAGAACCAAAAACTGACCCATTTTACCTGCTAAGTATTCACAGAAAAGTTATCTTCTGCCATGTGTCCCAATTAACATTTGAAAAAATCATAACAGGATTACCCATACATTATTTTCCCACAAACACCACTCTGTTCCTCTTCTTTCTATGTTCTATGTTCTATCAATGCACAAAAAGTCCTTTTAGTTTTCTTTTTTAGTGTCCTAGCATTCTTCTCCAATGGTGACTATCCACCATGTATTCCTGTTTCTTTTTGTATTGGGGCCTGGTTCCCCTTCTATGCCTGACCTGTAACGCCATACCCATTACTTTTTGTACATTCTTCTAGCAAGTATCGTATGCCATTTTGGTAGTATTACTTCTGTGCCAATATTCCAGCTAACCAGCCTTCCACTGCTTGATTTTATCTGATCCCAGTGGTTGGAGTCCTCCATCTTGAAATTGCGAAGTCTGTCGATATTTCCCTCTATTGACCAAGATATTACATTTTGATTGAAAACATAATAATCTTGATCCTTTAGACTTCTTGATGAAATGGTTTATAATTTAAAGGTAATTTGTGTGATAATCATAGATTTCCCTCTCCTACTATTTTGAGGATTTCACTTGTTCAACTATTTGAACTCGTATGTGCTAACGAGTGGTCATTTGTTTAAAAATGTTGTGCAAAAGAAGATTTTTATTTTTGCTAATACCAGATTTGGTTTTCTGTCAATGCATCTCCCGTGACATTTTGCTTAAATGATAAAGTTCACATAGGCACCAATGGGATATTTTACTAATGTGCTACCACCTGTGAACAATCCTTTATTTCATTTACATTCCGGCACATAGATGGTGCACTACATCCCCAGTATTGTGTAATTCGTTAATGTACTATATAAACATGCAAAAGTGCCAATGTTTTTTTATTCGATTGTGCATTGTTCCTTGCTCATAATGACCCTTTCTAATGTAATTAGGATGCTTTTCATGTTAGTTGATCATTTATGTGCAAAAGTAGGGTTTCCATAAAGAAGTGCTATGAAATTCTATAATATTACAGTGTTTCCTAACCAGCTCATGATTAATTTGAACTAGCTGACTATTGTTTAATACAGGGTATTGTGTTCTACCCATCCTTTAAATCTTTTGTTTTCAATAACTGCTCTCTAGTAATCATAGACAGTTTTTCAATTGCAAAATTCAATAATAATTTGTCATATTACTTTTTTTCCAAACTGCCAAGTCAAATTCAATAAATCATTCAATAATATCATAGGTTCTGAAAACAACATCTGGACTTTAGGATCCGCTAAAGAGAAGTCATTTCTGGTGGTTACATTTATGAAAACTTTGGTAATGATGGTATATCAATCTGTGGGTTTAAAATAAATGTATTTCATTATTTTCTGTGTGTCTAGTGTTATATTGTATTCAAAAAGTGTATTGTTGTTGATCCGACTGTAGTGGTACATGTTATTCAGTAATAACTTTGATTCAACCAGTCATGAAATTCCATTAATTCAGATTAATTTCCTAGCCAAATTCCCATTCTGTCATCAATGTAACTTTTCCAAAATAAGATCATGGGCATCCAGTTTGAATTATATAGTACACAATCCTTTCGGTTTTGTACATAAATATAATTGCGTGTGACAGGACAACATTGCAGGCCATCATGTTTCAAATAATGACTTTCTAAAATTGGCATATGCAGAATTATAATCTAAAATCTTACTTTATAATTAGAGGGGGATTTTAAACTATAATTCATTCATGTGTAAGCAGCATATCCCTATCTGCCCCTAATCTGTAGTTAGCATTTATTAAGTGCACAATGGCAACCCAGTGTTAGTCTATGAGAGCGTTAGGCTTTACAACAGTTAAAATACATGGCTTTGGGAATTTTCACAACCAGAACATGTAAAACGTAAAAACACATGTCCTGAAGATAGCGGTCGCACCTTGAGTGTGCTCCAGGACCCCTCCAGGACCCCTCCGCTATCTGCCCACAATCTGCCCATTCCAGGACCCATCCTACCTTGAATCTTGTTGCTGCTGCCTTGCTGTACCCCCTGGCAGGGATCCTGGCCGTGGGGACCCGGCGTTTCACTGCACACATCCGGCGTGCCTGGTGCCCTCCACTAAGATGGCGGCCTCCCTGCTCTGAGCCGGGACCCCTGCGCTCCTCAGGCTGGTCTCTCGTGGCCTGTTCCCGGACTTCCGTGCTGGCGGAGCTGACCCCTGAGGCTGCAGCGACTGGTGGGGAACTGTGGGCTCCGTCGGCGAGATGCCTGCCGTGTTCTCCACCCTACCAGTTGGGACTCCACGTGAATGGCCACTGCTGATGGTTCCTGCCTGCCAGTGCTGGGGCTGGCATACCTGAACAGAGTCTGGGGCCGCTGGCTGTGGCTATCGGAGACATCTGGGGCGACGACTCGGCTCCCCGGAGGCTTGGTGAGTGATGGCGGCGGGGGGGCTGGGACTGAGTTGTGAGAGGCCACCCCACACGCACAGACTGCCTCTCTGGGAGTGACCTGGGCCTTGGGAGCTGCGAACTGGGAATTGACCCACTGTTCCCCTGCACCTGCTGTGATCCGCTGTGGCCGAGCCAGACTCACGGGCTCCTGGAGCTGCTTTTGTGCCACTCCCTTGGGACCCTGACCACCCTCCAGACGACACGAAGCCCTGCGACGGGTGGGCCCGACCATGCCCATCGGGTGGCGTGAGATCCCTTGGAGGGGCCCTCTGCCACCCCCTGCTTCAACTCGCCTCAGTATCTCCGGTGCTGTCTTTGGGCCCTCTGCGGCTGCGGCAGACTTCTGGTTGCCCTTGCTGCCCTTGGACTCGAGCTGCGCTGTCTCCCGGGTGCTGTGGTGCCGGGGGAGTGGGTGTCCGGCCGGATCCATCGTGCAGCGTGAGGTCCTAGGTGGGGCCTCCCCTGCCAATGCCCCTGCCCCTCCTTGTTGCTCCTTTGCTTCCTACTATGTCGCCTCTGGTTGGGAGTGCACCCCAGAGAGGAGGACTCGGCCGCATGTAGCGAGCGGCGTCAGGCCCTGGAAGGAGCCTCCTCCCCCCTCCCCCCTGTTCCCGAACTGTTCTTGAGGCACCTGGAGTAATCTGTGGATCCTGGTTCGGAGGCCCTGCTGCGGACCCTGGGTTCAGACCTCTGTACTGTTGCTTCTGGCATGGGGTCTCGTCAGGAGAGGTGGAACCGGCCGCGTGTACTGAGCGGCGTGTGTTATTAAAAAGGCCTCCTCCACTGCCCCCTGTCCCTCCGAGGTTGGCCGTGGGCCCCCTGCTGCTGGGACCATTGTAGGAAGTACGCCTGGCCTCATGTCCTATTGGGTGGCTGCCATGGGTCGCGACAAGCCTACCAAAACCCCGGCTACGCAGACTAAAATGGATCGTTTCACCACCCCGGACTCCGGGGTGACTGGGGGAGGAGCGGATAAGGATGCCCCACCTGCTGCGGACCTATCTACCATCCTTCAAGCTATTCATGCCTCACAGTCCTCCGTGGAGGGCAAGATTGCTGAGATCCGGCTGGATGTAACTCTCATCCGGCAGGACCTTCGGAACGCCACGGCCCAGATTAAAGAAACCGAATCCTGAATCTCTACCATGGAGGACGACATTCAGCAACTCGGCTCCAATCTCACGCCCAGGAGCTTCACCGGCGGGCAGAGGATGCAGAAAACAGGTCCCGCCGCAACAGCCTTCGCCTGGGTGGATTTCTGGAGGGGGTGGAACAGGGCTGTATGGCGGACTTTGTGGAGAAATTGTTGTGCTCCTGGATCCCTGAGGGCTCCCTCTCCCCGTAGTTCATGATTGAGCTAGCGCACCGCTCCCTTGCTCCTAAGCTGCCCCCGGAAGTGCCGCCCAGGCTTGTCATAATGCGAATCCTTAATTTTAAGGACCGTGACTCTGTCCTGGCCGCGGCCCGCAAGCAGCAACACCTCAAATATGACAATCATGCAATCATGATGTTCCCTGACTACACTCGTGAGGTCCAGGGTCGGCGCCGCTCGTTTGGGGAGGTCAAGCAGAAGCTCCGCGCTCTTAACATACAGTACAGGCTCATCTTCCTGGCGCGCTTGCGAGTGGTGTTTTCCAACAAGACCCTCTTCTTTGACACCCCTGAGCAGGCTTGGACTTGGGCTACAGAGGAGTGACCCCTACGGACAGTGACCTCAACTCATCACCCAATGGTGCAGCTAGTGGAGGCGCCAGACAGGCGACTACTGCCCCCCGGCCTCAGCGCAACCATTCATGTAGGCACCGTGGCCAGAGGCAAGCCCACTAGGATTCCCCGCTCGGCAGCCGACACCGCTCTCTGGAGACCCCCTGGTCGTGCGGCGGTCTGGCTCCTCTGGCCGCCTGAACCCTGGGTTGCTTCACCTCGACCATCGCTGCTGGACCTAGCTGATCCAGATCTCTCACGTAGCCCGACGCTTCTCACAGGGCCCACATGAGTTTGTCTCTGCCTGCCAGACATGGCTCCGCGGCGGGAGGCGGCGCATTGGCTAACCGCTACTTCAATTCCCGACGCACTTGATTATGCACATCCTGATATGAAGAGGGATCCTCCACGCTTCCCCTTTCCCAAGCACTCTAGTTTGGTCTTTTGTTTCTTACTGTTATGTCGACAGATGCTTCCGTTCCTGAAGTATAGGGTGGGGGTTGGGTTGGGGAGGGGGGACCGTTGTCCCGAGTTTTATTGTTAGTTTTTTCTTATTTTTTGCACTAATGCTTCTACTTCGATGTGAAACGACCATACAGTGATCGACATTGTAATTCTATGTCTATTACCCCACACACTTATACTACCACGCTCATTGCCCATGCCGGGTGCTCGACTACTTGCCCAGCCTCCCCATGCCTGACGATCATTCTGGATTGACATCACTTCATGTTATGTCCTGGAATGTTAATGGCCTCTTAGATGAGGTCGAGCGCACTGCGGTCCTGCATTATGCCCAGCGGCATAATGTAGATATATTGATGCTTCAGGAGACCCACATCGTAGGCAACCACTGTCCCTTTCTGGCGCGCTATGGCTACAGTGGGATTTGGCACTCCGGTTTTACCCGTGGATCTCGGGGGGGTGGCGGTCCTGATGCGCCACGCTCTTCCATTTGTGGCACGTAAAGTTGTACATGATCCGGGAGGCTGCTTTGTTATTCTGAAAGGGAACATTGGGAACCAATCCCTGAATTTGGTTGCTGTGTATTCTCCCCCTCTCTGCTGTCTTCCACACTCCAGTGTCTTGCTCCAATAGTGGCTGCCCTGCCCCCGGGGACAACTGTTGTTGGGGGGGACTTCAATGCGGTTATGGACCCGGGCCTTGATTCTGCCGCGGTCCCTTCTGCCTCTCGGATTTCCCAATCCGTGCTCCTTTCGAACTGGGCTGCGACTGGCCCTTGGAGACGCCTGGCGACTCTGGCACCGGCTACTTGTATGTTCCCACACACATCAGCCTCCCACCCAACACATGCCAGACTGGACTATCTCTTCCTTCCGGCCCTGGACTGTCTGTCAATCCAGGCCATCACCATCCTTCCCAGGGGCCTATCAGATCACTCCCCAGTCTCTATGCAGCTGGGTAGCCTCCCGGCATCTTCGCGCCCGATATGGCGGCTAAACGCATGGTTTCTTCAAGACAAAGACTTGCGGAAACACATAGGGGACGAACTGCGTCAATACTTTACCACTAATCAGGGCTCGGTCTCATCTCCTGGTACTCTATGGGAGGCCAGTAAGGTCACCATCCGCGGCTTTGCCAAGGGCCAACTCAAACTCCAATGCACAAAACAGGAGGCCCGGATCACACTTTTGGAGGCCCAGGCTGCCCAGCTGGAAGCCCACCCACCAGGAAGGAGAACAGAGGCCGAGGATCGGAAACTAATGCTTCTGAGGGATGAGATCAAACAGGCCTCCATGGAGTCTGCTAAGCTGCTATGGAGGTCCTCCGTGGCGCGAGTGTATGGATGGGGGATACAAATGGGAAGCTCCTGCACCACTTAGCCACTTATCCTATGGCTAACCGTATTTTCCCTAAAGTGACTGACTCCAACGGGGAGACCCATCAGACCCCCACAGCAGTGGCCCAGTGCTTTGCCTTGTATTATGCCTCTTTATACTCTGCCCAGCCTCCAGACCTCACACTCTCAGAGCTTCTCTGGTGTGAAAGGTTCTCCCTCCCGCGGCTCAGTGACACTGAGGCGGAGGACCTCGATTTCTCGATAACTCCGGGAGAAATTAACGATGCTATCTCCCGCATGGCGGCGGGTAAGACACCGGGACCGGACGGACTCCCGCAGGAATTTTACGCATCCTACCAGGACACCCTGGTTCCCCACCTCCTAGCAATGTATCATGAGGCGGCTGACTGCGGCTCCTTCCATCCTGAAACAGACCTGGCCACTATCATAGTGATTCCCAAGTCTCAGCCTCCTTTGGCCCACTGCTCCGATTATCACTCCATCTCCCTCACTAATTCAGAACTCTAAATATTTGCCTCAGTCCTGGCAAATCGCATACGCCCTTCCTTGGATAAGTTGGTCCAGATGGACCAATGTAGATTCATGCCCTCCCGGGGAACCAGGCACTGCCTCAGATGGCTCCACCTTGCTTTGGCAAATTGACAACAACTGACCCCCTATCTCTCTCTGCTCCTCGTGGACGTCGAGAAAGCATTTGATTCAGTTGATTGGCAGTATCTGGAGGCAGTGTTGTCGGAGATGGGATTTGGGACCCCCTTTCGTAACTTGGTCAAGACACTTTATTGCAAGCCACGAGCCCAGGTGATGGCCAATGGTGCCATTTCCCACCCCTTCCCCATGGGGAGGGGCATGAGGCAGGGTTTCCCCCTTTCACCTCTCCTTTTCGCGTTAGCGATGGAGCCCTTTGCTTCTCTTATCCACAATGATCCGCTTCTCACAGGATGGCAGTGGCCTGGTCTGGCAGAGGACAAGATTGCCCTTTACGCTGATGGTGTTCTGATCTTTTTGTCAGACCCAGCTCGATCAGGACCTCGATGTCTCCGAGGCCTGCACCTCTTTGAGCGTGTCTCTGTCTCCGATTGAATGCAGCTAAGTCGGTCCTGGTCCCCCTCCATCTATCGAGAGTGTTTTGATTGGCAGTCCTAGATCCCTCTTCGGCGACAGTCGTTTAAGTATTTGGGGATCTGGGTGGCCCTCCTTCTCGATCTCGCCTGGTTTCTCAACATCACTCCTCTGGTGAAACGGGTTTGTGCCGATCTCCTTAGATGGCAAATGCTGCCACTAAACCCATTGGGCAGGATAGCCCTTTTTAAGATGATGGGCCTGCCCCTTTTTCTCAATATGCTCCAGAACACACCCCTCTCCTTCTCACGGTCCTGGTTCCGGGAGATGGATGGTTTGGCCACTAAATTCCCATGGGGAGGTCGTAGACCAAGGTTGGCCCTCACCCAGTGTAGGATTCTGCCATTTGCCGGTGGGTTGGGAATGACAAACCTGTATTTATATTATTTGGCGACCAGGCTCCTCACCGTGCATGACTGGTTTAATGGTGGCTGGTCGGACCCGGCCTACCACCTAGAGATGCATAACTTGGGTTTCTCAAATATTCAGGGGATGCTCTACGGAGCCGGTATCTCCCATGCTCTGCCTGAGGTTATGCTCGGGGTGCTTTTGGCCTGGCGAGCCTCCCTGCGACACACCCACTGGTCCGGCAAGCTAACCCAATGTACCACGTTGTAGTGCGGAACGTCGCTCAAGGACATCGCTGCTCTTTCTTGTTTCAGAGCCTGGGATCTCATCAGGATTTCACAACTTGGAGGCAAGATGGCGGCCGCTGTGAGGGCTGTGTGAGCAGCTCGACCCTTTGCTCTGGGTTTGGAAAGAGAAATTGCATTAGCTGTTCCCCCTACGAACCGATGCAATTACTGCGGATACAGTGTTCTAAAATCTACGTCCTGATGTTGGTCTTAATCCTTTGTAATCTGCTTTAGCTCAGATCCAGCATTTGGGATACTCGGGCTCCCGGGACGTTAGGCGAAGTTCGCTGAGTTCGTTGAGTTTGGGGAGGAGCTCTTTCATCTCTGTTTGATGCTGTAGTTCCTAACGGTTGGATGGTGTTTGGACTCCTGCGTTTGACTAAAGCCCCGGCTTGGCGGCTCCCGGCTCTCTTTTTCGGTGTTTTGCAAAGAGTGATTAGCGGACACGGAAGACCCGCTTGTCGATGAATGCCACCGAAAGTATCGACGCAAAGCAACAAAACACAGGCGGCTATAGCGGGGGACCCTCAAAATGAAGAAGCTGGAGACTCGACAGTGACGGGTGAGAGAGGGGGAGCGGGAAAGAACGCTGCGCTGACTCAGAATCTCTAACGCAGCCCAGAAGAGGGGGGGAACGAGCGGTAAAAGAAAAGACGGTAACACGCTTGGCAAAACAGGGAGTGCAAACTCTTCCGGCTATGTTTGAAAAGCAGATCTCAAAAGGTACATTGTTGCAATCTGTACAAAGAAGGGAGATTGTTTCGGATATAAGCAACATTGTTAATAATGATTCCTGTAGCGTTTCCCCCTCTCGAGACAATGCAGCGTTGGGTTCCATATGTACAACTAAGTTAATAGTCGTGGGCTCAGAGCAAGTGAAGGAGCGAGGAGAAGAAACCCAGCATAACGCTCGTCCAGAGAGGTGCATCTTGGGAGTTGAGGTCTCTGAACACCCTCCGTTGGAAGGACCAACCGGCAGTTTGGATAACTTGGTAATGGAGTTAGATTTACTGGGATTAAACAAGGGGGTGTTGCCACAGGATCTGTCAGGATATCAAGACATTGTCGACAACTTCTACTCCCTATCAGATTATTCATCAGATGAAAGCGTTAATTTAAGCAAAGACTGGACTGACAATGAAGAGGGTAGTAGTATGGATGATGGAGTAAGATCAAGCATGGACTCTCCTAGTATAGCAGCAACCATGGTTAAAAAGGTTAAAACAGGAAGAAGTCGACATAGTAATTGTGATAAACTACCATTAAGCGCTGGCGCGCTCTTTGGCACGTTCCCCCTGAGAGTATAACGGCGGGAGTAGGTTCAGAAGGTACTCCTGGGCTTGATCCAGAAATAGAACCTGTGGCACAAACACCGGATCAGGAGATAACTCTGTCTATGATTTATAATACCATGATGGAACACAGAGCAGAAATAAAGTCAGATAATACTCGTATGCAAGCAATATGTCGTAAAGTGCAGAATTCTGTTCGGCGAGTAATTAAAATATGTTCCGATATGGCTCTTAGAGTGACTGAAGTAGAATCTAGGATTTCTACACTAGAAGATGATCTGGCTGCACAGAAACTCGAGATAAACTCTATTAGAGCACATCGGGACAACATTAAGTTCAAACTGGTGGAGTTGGAAAATCAAGCACGAAGAAAGAACTTGCGTATTTTAGGTATTCCGGAAAAAAAGGAAGATTTAGATGTTCGGAAATTTATATGTGAACTTTTTGCAGAGGCTTTTCCTGAACTGACCCTTTGGGACTGGACAATGGAGATACAAAGAGCTCATAGGATTCCTTTGTCTATGAGAAGAGTAAGGCAAGGAGAGGAAGACAGACCAAGAGCCATTCTTGTACGATTCAATAACTTTTTGGCGAGAGAGGCCGTGTTTGGACTAGCTAGGCCGGACAAAAAAAGAATGGCGAAAGGTTGCAGTTTTTTTGCAAGACCCGATTTTTGTACGGAAACGGTATTGAAACGTTGGCATTTACATCAACTCATATCAGGGTTTCAAGAAAAAGGAGCAACAGTCTATCTTCAAAATCCGGCCAAGCTTAAGATTATTATTAAGGGCCAGACTAGGTTTTTTTTGTCAGAGATTGAGGCCAAAGAATTCTTACAGTCATTATAATATGTGATTTAATCATTTAAGGACTTTTCGTAAGAAGTATTGCTAAGGGGAATGTAATATAGATGTGTGACAAAAATAATGGTTTTCTCTTTCATACTCAGTAAAAAAGGGTAGGGCGGCATTCCATACCTTTAGGGACTGATAGTCCTTATGCCTCATATGGTGGGTTGGGAGGGGAGGGAGGGGAGGGTGGAGGGTATGGGACATTGGGAGTGGGGTGAGGGGAAGGTGGAGGGAGGGGGGTTTAGGGAGGGTGAAAAGTCAGCAGCAGCCTTGGTATGTATGTTGGTTGGTTCTCTATGCGGAAAGTATTATGTAAGGATTGTACAGATACAAAAAGTTACATGCTATAATAGTTACTTTACTTCTAGTCGTGAGATATTCGATAAGTGCTTTTTTGAAGTATGGCTAGGAAATTAAAGATTTGCACTCTCAATATTTGTGGGCTTAATGACGTAAAAAAAGAGATGTATTAGCTAAACTCATTCAGATTATACGTATTGAAATATTATGTCTACAAGAAACTCATATTGCATGGGCTAAAAGGGGGTGTTTGAATAAGATAGGGTTAGAACTGGTTGTTTGCTCTAAACAAACAGGGGTAAAGAGAGGAGTAGCCAACCTTATGAAACAAGGTCTAGGTACATGTATTAAGTCTTTAGAAGATAAATGGGGTCGATGGGCAATAAGCTTACTTAAGATTGGGCAGTATAGATTTACGCTTTGCACTGTATATGGTCCGAACCTGGATGATGCAGAACTTATGAAATTTCTAAATATAGAATTAGCCCAATGGCCTCAACCTCTAGTCATGTGTGGTGATATGAATATTCATCTGGAAGCTAATTTGGATATAAGAATGACCCCAGTGTATACTGGTAGAAAGCCGCAGACATTTACAGCTTTACGGGACCTAATTCTGGATCATGGGTTGTATGATGTCTGGAATGCAATATATGCAGATGACCCAGGCTATACCTTCTTTTCGGCCCCACACAGTAAATTTGCCTGGTTAGATTATTTTTTTATTTCATCGCAATATACAGGAAAGACCAATTTAGAGATCTTGCCTAAACTTATCTCCGACCACAATCCCTTAATACTTGATCTTATGTTGGTTCTGCAGATGGGAGAGGGAACTCACACATGGTCTTTTGAAAGGAATTTATTACTCGATGAAGATTATTGTCAATTTATGGCTAAGGTGATACAAGAGTTTTTAAAATTCAATAAAGGAACTGCATCTAATAAGATAGTTTGGGATGCCTTTAAAGCCATAGTTAGGAGGGAATCCCTAAGCTTTTCGAATTCAAGGCGTAAAAAACTGATGGTCAAATATAGAAATGATTTTATGATGGTGATATTAGCGGATCACAAACTAGCTGAAACGATTAGATTGGGTCAGAATATAGCATTGGCTCAGAGGGAGCTTACTACTAAAAGAGCTATAGTGTAATCTAACATTACTGATCAAATTGCTCTAAAATACAAACAATATAAAGAACAAGCATACGAATTTAGTGAAAAAACTGGTAGAATGTTGGCCAAAAGGTTAAGACAGAAAGCTGCATATAATGATATAGTTAAAATTATTGATGCAAATGGGGTTCTTCAAGAAACTAAAGAGGGTGTTTTAGAATCCTTTCAAAAATGTTATCAATCCCTATATAGCGCACTACCAAATGAGATACTAGACCACGAGGAAGGGGGTTATTTGAAAGATTTAGAGCCTTCAGGACTCTCAGAGGCACAAAAAACAGTGTTATCTGTTCCTATAGTTTGGGAGGAATTGGAAAATGCTTTATTAGACTTAGCTCTTGGCAAAGCGATGAGACCTGATAATATTCCTCTTGAATTTTATCTCACATTTAGAAAGATACTTAAAAAAGAACTACTAGAAGTATGTCAACAATCTTTCTTGGATAACCCCCCGAATTTGTGGTCTGAAGCAACTATAGTAATCTTCAAAAAAAAAGGTAGGAAAGATACTGATATGGGGTCCTATAGACTGATTTCTCTTCTCAATGCAGACAGCAAGATTTATTCAAAGATTATAGCGCATAGGCTAAATAACCTTATGCCTATGTTGGTATGTAAAAGACAACACAGGTTTATTATGCAGCGTGACACGACAGATCATGTTAAAAGAATTATATCTTTGTTAGACTGGGCACAGGCTACTAATTCTCCAGTCGCAGTAGCCCTGTTAGATGCGGAAAAAGCCTTTGACAGGGTTTCTTGGAAGTTTTAATGGTCTACCTTAGTCTGGTAGGGCTTTCCGGTAGAATTTCTAAAAGCTATACAGGCTTTATATATTCATCCAAAAGTAGTAATTCGTATTTCGGGTAGACTTTCAGGCAGTATAATGATCACAAGAGGTACAAGACAAGATTGCCCCAGTTCCCCCCTGCTATTCGCTTTGTACATCGAGCCCTTTTTAAATAGATTGGAAAACAATGTTGGAATTGATCTAGTTTGAATACATAATTTAACGTTTAAGGTGTTTGCATATGCGGACGATATTGCCATAGTAACAACAGATATTAAGACCGCTTTACCTAAGATAGTGGAAGCAGCGGAAAAATTTGGCAGGCACTCTGGTTACAAATTAAACGTTTCTAAGACCCAGCTACTTCATTCTGATGAAGGGCGTCCAAATGATATGAACTTCGAGTCAGAAGCTATATATCTGGGTATTAAAATATCCGCAGAGATAGATAATATTGTACGGCTAAATACTGATCCGATTATAGTCACAGCCAATAAGACTTTAGAAAGGTTAGATAATCTTCATCTCTTGTTATATGGTCGCAGTAATGTATTAAAAATGGTTATCTTTCCCAAATTTTTGTATTTATTTCGTACGATTCCCCTACTCTTTCCTACTCTTGTGTTCGATCGAATTGATAGAATGTGCTCTAGGTTTCTCTGGAGCTATCCTAGGTCCAGAAGAGCTATTAAAAGATGTTTATTACCAAGAGATAGAGGGGGTTGGGGAATACCTAATTTCCGGCTATATTATTGGGCAGCTCTTTTGCAGAACATGGGTGTCCTGCTTGTCCAAGATGTAAGGATTGAAGAGGCAGTAAGCCCATCAATATTTGAGATGGTATTGGGTGAGGAGGCTCGACAATGTTTAGTGCGTATAATTGAGCCTAGTTATTACAAATAAACTAAATTCAAAATTATCATGACAGCTTTTGAGATTTGGAGGAAAGTTAAAAAGAGAATTGGCCTTAATTTAAATTTAAATTTTTATACTCCGTTGAATAACTGCTTTCTGCTACCAGATGTTTTTAGAGATTCCATTATGGCTAGATGGTTTCGAGCGGGTGTATGTCAATTGGGAGATTTATTCGAAGGGCATCAGATAGTTTCCTTTTCTTTTTTGCAACACAAATATAATTTAGCTAGTACAGAATTTTTTCAATACTTACAATTGCGTAGTTTTCTCGAAACTAAAACTACAAAAAATCTGATTATTTTTAACAAGGTTAAAGCTCTCGAAGCAATTCGAAAGAGATCGAGAACTGGCCCTATCTATCAATTATTGATTGAAAATTATGAAGATGATTTACTGGTTTGGGAGGACAGATGGCAAAATAAACTCGGGGTGGACAAAATAGATATGAATAGAATAATTGAATTATCGACTAAAATTCTTTTTAGTGGCTCCTTAAAAAGTCAACATTTCATGTCTATCTTCGACTTATATTATACACCCGCAAAATTGGATAAGTGGGAGTCTGCTAGAGGGAATAAATGTAACCGTTGAGGGGTAATTGCCGCAGATACTGTTCATATGTTCTTTCAGTGTCCAAAACTAAGCCAATTCATCAAAGATGTTGAACATTTTTTGCATACTTATCTAGGCATTCCGCTACAATTAACTGCAGAACTGATTATTTTGGGTGTCCAACCAAGTGGTGATAGTATCAGGACGGAAGCAGAAGAGGGGTTTAAATTTATTTGTATGTCAATTTTTCGATTGTGTATTACAACTCAATGGCTTGATATCGATCCACCAGTCTTCAATAATTGGCAATCGAGATTATTATCCGTATATCACTTGGAAATGTCGGTATATAAAACAAAAGGCAGGAGGAGAAGACTGAGGGGCCAGAAGATATGGTCTCCGCTGTCAAAGTGGTTATGAATTTACCATTTATTTTGTGTGCTCTTTTCTGTTCTGTATTAATGGACGTAATTTCCTATCAAGAGAGCCATAATTTGAATCTGAAAAAAACCCCCCAAAAAACCAAAAAAAAGGATTTCACAACTTGGGGATGTCTGGGGCGGGAGCCACATACGAGATTTCCCAGACATGCAGACCCAGTTCTCCCTCCACACCTCCCAGTTTCACTGTTACCTACAGTTGCGCCACGCCCTCAATGCCCACATCTCAGAGGGGACCTCCTTACCCGAATATAGCCCACCTGAAGCCCAGGTCCTGACTGGCAAACTGGGAAAAGGGGGGATTTCCCGCATATATAGTTCCCTCACGAATAACACCCCCAACTCCCTCTACCACCTCAGGGATAAGTGGGAGGGTTGGCTTGGCTCCATAGACAATGCTAATTGGAGGGATGCGCTGATGGCCCCTAAAACAGCTACAGCTTCAGCACGGCTCCAGTTAGTTCAAGTATACTACTTACACGTGGCCTACCCCACGCGTCTTCATTGCGCTGGGCTCTGACCTGATGCTTCCTGTCCGCGCTGTAGCTGACCCCAGGCTGACTTTTATCACATGATATGGCTCCGTCCTACAATCAAACGCTACTGGGAGTTAGTGACAGGGGAACTTAAGGCGGTCCTGGGTGGTAGACGACTGAACATTCCTGATGATCACCTATGGACTTGGGTGCGGGCAATGTTGCTTGCTCCTCATATGTTGATTAGTGTATGCTGGGGTATTATTTATTTTTCATCACTGTTATGCAATGATCATTGTGCTACGAGCTGGTATTGTTTTTCTTTGCTGCAATTTGTTAAATCAATAAACTTGATTATCAAAAAAAAAACACATGTCCTACCTTTTAAATACCATGCACCCTACCTTAGGGGTGGGTAAGGCCTATGTTAGGGGTTACTTAAAAGTAATAAAATGGGAAGATTTAGGCCTTGCAAAAGGTTTATTTTGCCAGGTAAAATGACAGTTTAAAACTGCCCTATATGCTGCAGTGTCAGGCCTGAGACATATTTTTAAAAACCTACTTTAGTGGGTAGCACAATCAGTGCTGCAACCCACTAGTAGTTTGAATTTACATACCCTAGGTACATGTAGTACCATTTACTAGGGACTTACAAGAACTTAAATGTGCCAATCAGGTGTAGGCCAATTTGACCATATTTTAAAAGGGAGAGCAAAAGCACTTTACCGCTGATTAGCATGGAAAAATTGGACCGAAGCTACAAGTCAACAAACAAGTTCAACAAAGGAAGGCAAAGAAGGCAAAACTCTGGGATGACCCTGCAAAGGGGGAAAGGTCCAATAGATAACATGACTCATACTGTGTGTATGCATGAACGTTCAATGCATGGAGCATACAGGATATGCTTTTAAGATATTACCTATGATCCCTTCAGGCTGGTGCCTGCACTTGCATACACACAGCATTCACCAAGCTTCTGGAGATTATCTTAAAGCACGCATATCGTCCAAGAGACTAAGAGAGATTCTGCCTTTTGCTAGCTGCCCATCTTTTAAATTGATGATCAGTGTGAAAGGTAGTGGCTCTCTTGACGTTCTGCAAGGTAGATAAAGCAACCCAGCTGAAAATGGGATCGGACTCCCGCAGGAATTTTACGCATACTACCAGGACACCCTGGTTTCCCACCTCCTAGCAATGTATCATGAGGCGGCTGACTGCGGCTCCTTCCATCCTGAAACAGACCTGGCCACTATCATAGTGATTCCAAAGTCTCAACCTCCTTTGGCCCACTGCTCCGATTATCACCCCATCTCCCTCACTAATTCAGAACTCAAAATATTTGCCTCAGTCCTGGCAATTCGCATACACCCTTACTTGGATAAGTTGGTCCAGATGGACCAATGTAGGTTCATGCTCTCCCGGGGAACCAGGCACTGCCTCAGACGGCGCCACCTTGCTTTGGCAAATTGACAACAACTGACCCCCTATCTCTCTCTGCTCCTCGTGGACTTCGAGAAAGCATTTGATTCAGTTGATTGGCAGTATCTGGAGGCAGTGTTGTCGGAGATGGGATTTGGGACCCCCTTTCGTAACTTGGTCAAGACACTTTATTGCAAGCCACGAACCCAGGTGATGGTCAATGGTACCATTTCCCGCCCCTTCCCCATGGGGAGGGGCATGAGGCAGGGTTGCCCCCTTTCACCCCTCCTTTTCGCGTTAGCGATGGAGCCCTTTGCTTCTCTTATCCACACTGATCCGCTTCTCACAGGATGGCAGTGGCCTGGTCTGGCAGAGGACAAGATTGCCCTTTACGCTGATGACGTTCTGATCTTTTTGTCAGACCCAGCTCGATCAGGACCTCGATGTCTCCGAGGCCTGCACCTCTTTGAGCGAGTCTCTGTCTCTGATTGAATGTAGCTAAGTCGGTCCTGGTCCCCCTCCATCTATCGAGAGAGTGGTTTGATTGGCAGTCCTAGATCCCTCTTCGGCGACAGTCGTTTAAGTATTTGGGGATCTGGGTGGCTCTCCTTCCCGATCTCGCCTGGTCTCTCAACATCACTCCTCTGGTGAAACGGGTTTGTGCCGATTTCCTTAGATGGCAAATGCTGCCACTAAACCCATTGGGCAGGATTGCCCTTTTTAAGATGATGGTCCTGCCCCGTTTTCTCTATATGCTCTAGAACACACCCCTCTCCTTCTCATGGTCCTGGTTCCGGGAGATGGACGGTTTGGCCACTAAATTCCCATGGGGAGGTCGTAGACCAAGGTTGGCCCTCACCCAGTGTAGGATTCTGCCATTTGCCGGTGGGTTGGGAATAACAAACCTGTATTTATATTATTTGGCGACCAGGCTCCTCACCGTGCATGACTGGTTTTATGGTGGCTGGTCGGACCCGGCCTACCACCTAGAGATGCATAACTTGGGTTTCTCCAATATTCAGGGGATGCTCTACGGAACCGGTATCTCCCATGCTCTGCCTGAGGTTACGCTCGGGGTGCATTTGGCCTGGCGAGCCTCCCTGCGACACACCCACTGGTCCGGCAAGCTAACCCAATGTACCACGTTGTGGTGCGGAACGTCGCTCAAGGACATCGCTGCTCTTTCTTGTTTCAGAGCCTGGGATCTCATCAGGATTTCACAACTTGGGGATGTCTGGGGCGGGAGCCACATACGCGATTTCCCAGACTTGCAGACCCAGTTCTCCCTCCACACCTCCCAGTTTCACTGTTACCTACAGCTGCGCCACGCCCTCAATGCCCACATCTCAGAGGGGACCTCCTTACCCGAATATAGCCCACCTGAAGCCCAGGTCCTGACTGGCAATCTGGGGAAAGGGGGGATTTCCCACATATATCGTTCCCTCACGAATAACACCCCCAACTCCATTTACCACCTCAGGGATAAGTGGGAGGGTTGGCTTGGCTCCCTAGACAACGCTAATTGGAGGGATGCGCTGATGGCCCCTAAAACAGCTACAGCTTCAGCACGGCTCCGGTTAGTTCAAGTATACTACTTACACGTGGCTTACCCCACGCCATTGCGTCTTCATTGCACTGGGCTCTGACCTGATGCTTCCTGTCCGCGCTGTAGCTGACCCTAGGCTGACTTTTATCACATGGTATGTCTCCGTCCTACAATCAAACGCTACTGGGAGTTAGTGACAGGAGAACTTACGGCGGTCCTGGGCTGGGAGATACCCTTGAGCCCGATGGCCATATTTCTGGTGTTACCGAAGGTTTGGATGGGACCAGAGCCGAGAAGCTTTGTTTAACCACGGGACTGATGGTGGCTAAACGGGATATTGCAGCTCTCTGTTTGAACCCGACATCTCCTTCCATGGCGCGATGGCGCAGAGGGGTAGATTGGTGCACAGCGCAGGAACAACCAATGTATGCGTCCCAAGGCTGCCCCAAAAGGTTTCGAAGGGTGTGGGGCAAATGGGTCGGGGTGGTAGACGACTGAACATTCCTGATGATCACCTATGGACTTGGGTGCGGGCAATGTTGCTTGCTCCTCATATGTTGATTAGTGTATGCTGGGGTATTATTTATTTTTCATCACTGTTATGCAATGATCATTGTGCTACGAGCTGGTATTGTTTTTCTTTGCTGCAATTTGTTAAATCAATAAACTTGATTATCAAAAAAAAACAACACATGTCCTACCTTTTAAATACCATGCACCCTACCTTAGGGGTGGGTAGGGCCTATGTTAGGGGTTACTTAAAAGTAATACAATGGGAAGATTGAGGCCTTGCAAAAGGTTTCTTTTGCCTGGTAAAATGACAGTTTAAAACTGCCCTATATGCTGCAGTGTCAGGCCTGAGACCCATTTTAAAAAGCCTACTTTAGTGGGTAGCACAATCAGTGCTGCAACCCACTAGTAGTTTGAATTTACATACCCTAGGTACATGTAGTACCATTTACTAGGGACTTACAAGTAACTTAAATGTGCCAATCAGGTGTAGGCCAATTTGACCATATTTTAAAAGGAAGAGCAAAAGCACTTTACCGCTGATTAGCATGGAAAAATTGGACCGAAGCTACAAGTCAACAAACAAGTTCAACAAAGGAAGGCAAAGAAGGCAAAACTCTGGGATGACCCTGCAAAGGGGGAAAGGTCCAATAGATAACATGACTCATACAGTGTGTATGCATGAACGTTCAATGCATGGAGCATACAGGATATGCTTTTAAGATATTACCTATGATTCCTTCATGCTGGCGTCTGCACTTGCATACAAACAGCCTTCACCAAGCTTCCGGAGCTTATATGAAAGCACGCATATCGTTCAAAAGACTAAGAGAGATTCTGCCTTTTGCTAGCTGACCATCTTTTAAATTGATGATCAGTGTGAAAGGTAGTGGTTCTCTTGACGCTCTGCAAGGTAGATAAAGCAACCCAGCTGAAAAAGGGATCAGGATTGTTAGATCCCTGTGATGGGGGAAAGCTGCACAATAGCCGGCCATGCAGAGCACATAGGGGCTACTGGGGGACCGAGCAGACGACTTTCACTAAAACTGCCTGCTTTACAATTAGCCTGGGGTGTGAGCTGCATAGGAGGGCTTTTGCAAGGTCTGCCTCCTGACCAACATCTGTGTGGCATGGAGCACAAAATGTCTTGTTTCTAAGAATAAATGATAAGGGACAGAGCTGTTAAGTGGCATCATTTATTCAAAGGGGTATTGACAAGAGGGAGCTGTAGTTAAGGTTGATACTTTTCCAGGAGAAAAAAAGTGCCCATTTGGTTTTGTTTAAGAGTCTGCAAACGCCCAGATGTGATACTAAATAGGATTGTAAACAAAATTGAATGTGCTCATGAAACATGACATTTCTGCCTTTGTTTACCTTAATTACTTGTAAGGGATCATTAACTCCACTCTAGAACACATTTAAAAGTGTTTACTATTTATACATCAACTGGAAATTATATGGTACAGTATTTATGAAGCATACCCAAACCCTGACGAGGCACTGAAGCACTTAGATGCTGCTGAGAAAAATAAAGAGTTTCACTGAATGGGAAGGGTTTGAGCATCATGTTCAATGGAGCCACTGGCCATGGCCACTGGAGTTATGAGGCTGGAGAGGGCTAAATTATGCAGCAGGTTGACTAAATAATGGGGCACAAAAAGGCACATTATGGAGTATAATGCTGCACATTTTGTGATGGTTATACCTCATTATTTTGTCATTTTTACAATTGTCTGAACATAGGTTGCTCATCCTTAGTAGTGATTTAACACTCACATTTATCAATAAGCAACAGAAAGATGACAAGTCAATCTTTACAAAGAGCCTTCCACTGTATAACAACGTGTGTTGCTGTGTTTTTAGTAACTTTTGAACCGTTTGAGCGAGAAATCAAATTTTTATCAGTTAAAATCTGCATATTATGTAACAGATGACAGATTATGCGGCAAATTAAGCAAACCCATAATTATACGTAAAGCGCTGCCGCCGTATAATCATGTATTTTCAGTGGTCCTGCCCTCGGGTTAGTGGTCAATGAGCAACACCCAGTACAAAAAGTAGGCAGAGCTGGGAGGCCTCTTCTCACCTGGTAAGATGCTCAATTGAAACAGGTGACAACCTAAATTATTCACTGAAAGCACTTCCCTGTCTTACGTTACCCACTGCCTCCCATCCCAACCATTCCTTTGAATGCAGACCATCTTTATAGTCATAAAAATAGTACTCTCCCTTTTTTTCAACAGTATGTATTTATTTTGTTAACTTTGGGGAAAGCAAACAGTAATTTATTTCAAAAACATAGTTTTATTTCCTGAATGAGACCCTACATGGTCATAACTGAAAGTATTTTATAACGAAAACACTGGAAGGCAGGAGAACACAATGGGAGAAAAGGGTTTGAGTTTTCTGAGATTTTGTGACAGTTATAGTAACAGAAAAATTATAATTGTCCTTTGCAGCTTTGGTTTGAGGTTAAAAGTAAAGCCATTTTTATTTCCTTTACCAAGTATGATTCCTCTCAGGGTCAGACTGGGACACGGGCACTAGAATAAAAGTGGGCATCATTATTAAATTAGATAGCTAAAAATGTGACCCATGTTTGCAAATTAAGGCATTGTTTTTTAGGTCTCGCGAGCCAAAGGCTCGAAGAGACATTTTATATCTGGGCTTTACAAAGTGCTGCCGTGGCCTAAAGCTACAGTGCATGTGCGCGGGCGCGCGCGCCGCGCTTACTTTCACTTTCGCGGCCGCACGGCCGCTTTGATCACGATCACTTTCAATTTCGCGGCCGCACGGCCGCTTTGCTGCGCAGACCCAGCCTCCTCTACCAGCACACCCACAACTGGCAACATTACTAGCGCTTGTTCTCATTAGACTTCGGGAATTAAAAAACCCTCGCGCATGGAAAGTCATCCTAACTAAACGCAGGCCTACCTAAACGTGTCGCAAATCGTGACATGCATTTAATCAGTCACCCTTTCGTTAGTGAGCCGTAGCTTATCTTTTGCTTTGAATGATTTACATAGTCATTAGTCAGCAGAGAACCGAAAACGGGAATCTGCCAGTGAAAATTAATGGGCGGATCGCATGTTACAGTGGTGGCCATGTTAGACTGAGTCTTTTTTAATTATTCTAAGCAAAATTATATCAGGTATTTTATTCACCATGGGCCTACAATATTAATTTCCTAACTATAATATTAAGTGTGTTTGCGTAGATATTTGTATATAAAAAGATAGTTGTTATCTATAATTTCTATTAGAAAATACAATTCCACGTCACTTGTTGTGAAGAAAGTTTATAAAATATTACCAACTTCAAATTCTGTCTACATTTTTTCAAATCCTTAATCAACTCGCATTTCTTAAAGCATTCTCGTTGCCCTGAAAGCAGAACTGTTTGATGCTGTAGCTACTCTTTCAGCGCGTCGTTCTTTTGTTTTTATCATCGTGGTTCTAGTGATTGGCTCAGTGACTGTGAACTTTTCTTCAGTCCTTCTTTAGTGTCAATCCTTGTCCACAGCACCCTGGCTTAGTAAGGGTAGAATGGCGATGTGCTGGTCTCATGCAGCACTGCGAGTGGGGGGCGCCAATTTATGTATTCGCAGATGCCTGCATCTTTTCCCAGTCCTGAATTCCAAGAAGACGACCCTGCTGATGAAGTTCGCTTCCAAGACCAAGTAATCATTGTTCAGCTTGTCCCATCTCTGCTGCTTCCTCTTTTTAGTATCCTTCGCTGCCTACCTTTCACTTTCGTATTTTGTATGTATTTCCAACTTAGTGAGCCTTCCAAACCGAGATGACTATCCTAATTTGTGTCACTTGCCCACATTTTCAGAGCTCCCAGGTTTCCCTCAGCCAGACCCCTGTTTTTGTTGTGCATTTTGCGACGGGTTGTCCCATTTTTCTCATTTTAAAATAGGGAATGCAAAGCAAAACAAGCATTTGCAATGCAATCGGTCTCGCCTTTGGGGCCTAAATATTTAGCCATGCAGCAAACTGTTGCACTTTTCAGTTGAAGTGTTAGGCTGCAACACACTGCTAGAATACACTACTATTGTCTGTGAGACAGTGCTCGGTAAGCTACTCATGCTGGACATGCAGACACTGGAGAGCGCTAAAAAATGCAACCTCATCACTTTTATGTTCATTAAGAGGAGTTTCTACAATACTTGAGAAGCAGAAAAGAAATATCTCACTCAAACTGAAAAGGTATCAATGAATACCTGGCGCAAACTAATTAATGATAAATGTCTTCATCAAATTGATTACCCCTAAAAGTCCACATGAATGTGGGCTGTGAGAGATGACCTCAATCGCAGGTGCTGCCATCATCTTGATGCGATTTCATGCACCATGACTGGGGCTGCCTCGAGGTAGAAAGCACTTATGCTCTTGGGCAGAGACAATTGATAATGTACCCATGGTGGCTGCAGTAACTTTCTACACAATGCCAACACTCACGTTTTTAGGTCTCTCCTGCGAACGCAGCGCAAAGCGCTGCTGTCCGCCAGCGAGATCTATTGTTGCTGACTTGCCTCGGAAGTGGGACAGGAGATGGGCACGCGCAAGGCTTTTGGCGGATTTGAGCCGGTGTACGCGCACTTGACACGCACGTGCACAAACGCGATGTGCACATCTCCTGTCCCGCTTCCGATAACATGCCAGCCCCATTGGAGGCTCCGTGTGGGCTATTGTTGGTGCAAAGTGTACTTTTGCAATTCTGAGCAACAATAGCCCACACGGAGCCCCCCCCAGCCCTTCTTTACTCACCGGGCTGCTGTTCTGGGGTGGTCTCCAACTCGCGGCTGCAGCACTTCTGTTGCGGGGCTTCTCTGCACTCCTGGGAGCCCCGCGCTGCTGTGGTCATCCTCTGCCGCCGCATTCTTCACCCGGGCCCACTCCTGGGACCCGGGGCTTCTCTTAAGTCCGGCCGCCACTGCGGGGCTCTCCCTTCAACATGGGAGCCCGCGTTAGCACAGCAAGCCGGTTTCTGTTTTTGCCGGAGCAGGCCCCGCCCACGTCCCGGGCAAGGGCACCTAACTTCCGGCTTGAAGACTAGAAGTTAACAAGCAATTGCAATGCCATAGTTCTCGCATTGACGCGAGTTTGAACTATTGACATTTGCAAATAATAATGCCTTTTATTTTTGTTTTCTTTTTAAAAACCTAAATAAAAGGCATTGTTATTTACAATGTCAGTAGCTCAAACTCGCATCAATGCGAGACCTATTGTTTCTAAATGGCGACGCTTCGACTTTAAACACGCCTGTCATTGTTTAAGAACGGAGTCGCTTTCACTATGTATTTGCATTTCTTTATTTCATACATGCAAACAAATTGATTGGCTTTTCCGAAGGTGATGGGCCAACAGCTGTTTGTACTCCCGTACCCAGATCACCCCCTCCCGCTGTTCACTGTTAACCCAACTTGCTCTTCTGCCCCAGCATCTCATCTCCACACCCCTCCTCCACCCTGAGCTACTTCCCTTCCCGCTGTCTCCTGAGCGCCGATCGCTTGATTTACAGCCTCAATAGCTGTAACTCTAATTTACTAAAAAAAAAAACCTCCACTGCAAATAAAATAACATGCATAAAAACATTACCACTACTTTATTGCTGTCTCTCTGCTCTCCTTGTCACACTGTCCCTCATTTCACCAGTCTCTCGGCTTCTTAGTAGACTTCTCCTTTCACCTCAGCCTTTCACTGTCTTCTAATAGCACTCCCCTCCGGTACTTCACGGGCTATCTCTCCCCTTGTCATTCTGTCCCTCCTTCTACCAGTGGCTCTCCTTTTCTCACCCAGTCACTTATTTCATCACTATCTTTCAGTCTCTCATCTCCACCAGCACTTCACAGGCTCCACCTTTTCATCCTGCCCCTCCCTTTACCAGAGTCGCTACTTCATACCTGACTCCTCCTTTCACCTCATCATTTCATCTCTCTTAATGGCACTACTTCTGTCCCCCTCGCTGCCCCCGTAATTCTGTGCCTTTTTTCTCCTTCTCTCCCCTTCACTGCCACCGTGATTCTGTGCATTTTTATCTCCTGTCCCCTTCGCTGCCCCCGTGATTCGGTGCCTTTTTCTCCTTCTGTCCCCTTCGCTGCCCCGTGACACACCACACACACAACCACAACCACACAAAAACAACCACAAGCACACACACAAGCACACAGCCACAACCACACACACCACTACCACAACCACACATACAAAACCACACACACAACTACACATACACAACCACACACACAACCACAGACACAACCACACCATCAGTGCACACTTTCACCAGGCACAGACACCACTAGCCGTCACTGCACGCTTCCACCAGGCACACACCACCAGATGTCAGTGCACGCTTCCACCAGGCACACACCACCGGACGTCAGTGCACGCTTTCACCAGGCACACACACACCACCAGCCGTCAGTGCACGCTTTCACCAGGCACACACACACCAACAGCCGTCAGTCAGTGCACGCTTTCAACAGGCACCCACCACCAGCCGTCAGTGCACGTTTTCACCAGGCACACACACCACCAGCCGTCAGTGCACGCTTCCACCAGGCACACACACCACCAGCCGTCAGTGCACGCTTCCACCAGGCACACACACCACCAGCCATCAGTGCACAATTTCTACCGGCACACACACCACCAGCCATCAGTGCACACATCAATTGTTAACGCATCCACAATTAACTATTGTAGCAATCGCAGTAAGGCGCACTTTACTTTTAAACATATTCATCTAAAGCGCAGCATGCCACCATTGCTACAAAAATAAATACACATTTTTTTGGCCTACAATTTATAGACCTTTGTTGCAATTGGTGTTGCAATATTTAGCAATGCCAATAGCTCAAACTTAACTAATGCGAGACCTATTGCATTGCAAATGCTTGTTGCTTTTACTGACATGCTGTATAAGTGTTTTGCAAGGTATGGAAGACTGTATGGATGTGAGCTTGCTGCAGGCAATGCTTTAATATCAAGGAAATCAATATAGTAAACACTGAATCACAAGCCCACAAAACAGGTAAAAAAAACAGCCAAAAAACTGGCCTAAACACTGACCCAAGGGTCAGCCCTTCGGGCACTTTCTTATTGCCCTACAGGCCAATGCAACAATGATTCCTCTTGTAAAGTCAGGTAGTACTATTTCCATTTTTTTGCAAAATGCAAAATCACAATTTGCTAGAGGAGCCAGACATTATTATGCTCAAATCCCTAAGCAGGATGTGCAACCGAGCTGGTAATGTAAATTATAGCTGTAGACCAGCTACATACCTGCTTATAACATTGACTGCACGATGCAGAGATAGAAATCTCAATTTAATGGTTATGGGTTTGCACATGACACAAAATCTGATAGGGGCTGTTGCTGTGTGTCTGTCTAAGAATAAATACTACACTTAGGAAGGAGTTGAAAGGCATCCGATGCTCCATCAGTTTACCCAGCCTTTAGCACATGTGCTTGAGAAACAAACACAGTGCTTCACATCAGTGTGTCTGGAAATTGCTAGTTTTTAATATCAATAATAGGTACATTTATAGATTTTTTTAAGCCAACAGTACAGTTTCAAGCTTCACCATGTAATGTAATGTTAAAACCAATCCTCCTGCAACCCTTTTACCTCAACAATTGTTGATTTATTGACCTTAAATGTATTTGTTAATTTATGACTAAGTAATAGCGTTTCATTTGGTGTATTTATAGTGAAAGGATGCTTAATGTTACTTCTGCTAGCCCTGACATTTTGTCAAGGTCCTGTATTAAACAGTGTGTTAACAACCAGTGAGTTTCTGGAAACAACAAAAGCCTGAAAACACTTCACTCGCCCATGTAAACTGTGTAAAGTCAGTGTTAGACTATATATATTTTGAAAAGAAAACCACAATTTTGTCATTTCATGAATATTTGGAATCAATTGGGATGTGTTGGGAGGTATTTATTTTCAACAATCATTACAGTAACCCTGTTAGAAAAAATGCAGAACTTGAGGCCAATTAGTGTTTGATCAGCTACAGTGACAGGCAAGAAGGCTACAGTCTGTGAACTACACCCTTTTAGCCATGAAATTGTGGTAAAATCATATAGATGCATGAACGAAAATTTTGCTGGGGATAGGTCCTGGCAATATGTCATGGTGTTCATTTATTCTATTAAGCTTAGTTCAAAGATCTCAGATATTTGCAGATTAGAGGATAGAGTTTGGTAAAGTAGAACTACGGCGGCAAAATAATAATGCTAAGTGTTTTGACGTCCAGTTTTTATGATACACTTACTAGAAAACTTTAGGCTCATTCTAAGTACTACCAAACTAGGTAAAAATGGGAGCAGAGGAAAATATTAAAACAGTGATTATTCAAGAGCACATCATTTAGCCAAATGGGTAGGCCTACATTTTGAGGTTTTGTATGCCCATACCACTGTGCTGCAAAACATACAAGGGCTCCTGTGAAGGTTTTTTTTTTACAGCATGTGGTACACAAATGGAGAAAATGTCAAAGAGCTCTTTCTGTATGAGGCAAAGGAATAAAGGCAGAACATTGAGATTTGAACATGTAATCTGTCAGTGGTTACTCGCTGAATCTGAGATTGATACTGTTGTTTATTGTATCTCTTAGGGCCTAAGGCCCAGATGTATGACCATTGAATTTTGCGACGCGCAAATTGCGACAAATTGCGAGTCGCAATTTGCGAGTCACAAAATTCAATGTACAACAGTGTCTCAGACACTGTTTGTGATTCCTAATGGGGTCGCAAATTGCATGCCTCATGAATACTAATGAGGCTGTCGCAATGTGCGACTCCATTTGGAATGGATGGCACTCCCAGGGACGATGGACTGCTGGAGTCAGCAGACCACCATGTCTGGGACTGCTTTGTCAATAAAGCAGTATTTTTTAAAACATGCAGCCCGTTTTCCTTAAAGGAAAATGGGATGCATTTAAAAAAGAAAAATGAAACTTTTCAGTTTCATTTGTTAAGGGCAGGCAGTGGTCCCTGGGACCACTGCCTGCTCTTAAAAAATATTTGGCGTTCCATTCCCAAAGGGGAAGAGGTCCACTGGGGACCCCTTCCCATTTGGGAGTGCCTACCACCCTTCTGCAAAGGGTGGTACACTGCGAGTTATTTGCGACCGCAAAACAATCTTAGATTGGGGAAGGACTCGCTATTAGGAAGGGACGCCCTTGGCACGCCCCTTCCTAATAGCGAGTCGCTAACCCTATTTTGCGATTCGCTAATAAGTGAGTGACTCGCAAACTAGGGTTAATACATTGGGCTGACCTATTTTGCAGTCATAAAGGGGCCGAAATCCCCTTTGCGAACGCAAATAATTGTTGTACATCTGGCCCCTAGACACTACCTAATTCCAATGAAATACCAGCTTTTTGTTTTGAACAGCTACGTCTTCATGTAGGACATAACATCAGTCAAGGACTTGATGAAGCGGGAGCATGTCTCAGCCTGTAGAGCCATACACTGTCTCACAGTTAAAGTTTGCACCCATATTTATACCCTACATCTGTGCCTCCTTATTTATTCTGGGCACTCATGGATGTTGAATGCACCTTAATTTTCAAGCGATCTCATTAAATTGATCGAATTAAAGAAGGCATAAGCATTTATTATGTATTATTGAACAACTGTAGCATTTGTACAGAGATTGATGCCCCAAAGAGTTTTCGGGATGTTCGAGTAATAACTTTGCAGTAGTGTGGGATACCTGAGTGTTTTGTTTATAATTATCTGAATGTGGTATGTTTGGTGTCAAACTGAGGATGAAAGCGTGCTCCAATTGAATTGAAGTTAGTCTATAGGAGAAGTTATACATAAAAGTGAATATGAGTGAAAAAAAGCATCTCATTTCCCTTATACCTCCTGTTACATCTAGCCACCTGCATCTGATGGGTAATTCCCTAGAGAGCAGTTCGTTTTTATTGGCTCTTTGGTGTTCTAGGCAGGTGTTGATTATACTTATTCATTCCAGAGGGTTTCCCAGAGCTTCAGATTTTCAGAAATTAAACAAGTAATGGAGATACGTCCTTTCTTCAATGGGTTGCACACTGGTGTATCTTAAATATTCCATTGTTCAAGCCCAGAGACCACCAGAGGTGACAGACCAGCTTACAAATGAATTTAAAGATGTTTGCCTCCCTATGGCGACAGAGAGGGTAATTGGAATCAACTCAAAGCACACATTAAGCATTTGATAGCTTGTACACATCATTTGCTTGCCTTGGAATTTGTTGCATGTCGGTGCATGCAACCTTGGCTGTAGTGCACAGATACCCTTCTTTGTTGTACACAGAGTAATACAATTAGAGGGAACATTCTACATGACACCAGAAAGTTCCATAACATAACTCCTTAAAGTACATTGAAGGTGCAGGAACATTTGGGGGCATGGCCAGGCTACCGACCGAGATGGCCGCGCCGCGCTGAAGCGCCACCAGGAATCCCAAAAGCCTCACCTTATCCTACCCTCCATCCGAGCTGATCGGGCAGCAAAACAGCCGCCCCGATCACAGAGAAGTGCACACATGCTGTGGTGCAGTGCTGTGCGGCCGCAAGGTCGATAACATTGACGACGGCAGGCATTGGGCGCTGAAGACAGACGTTGGGGATCTGAGCGTGGTACGGCCTTGAGTGAGGCCATGCTATATAGTCATCAGCCTTGGCGTCTCGGCGGCATAGCCCGCACTGAAGCTCAGCCAGCAAGCCCCGGCGATGTTGAGGTAGGAGCGTCCCGGGGACAGGAGCCCCGCTGCTTCTACCTCTCAATTGACAATGCACAACATACCAGCCTGCGTTGCTCCCACAGGCCCCGTAGCAACAGGGGCCGTGAGTGAGCCTGAGATTCAGCCACCCTGGACGGGCCAGTTTGGGGGGGTCGCCAGGGAGTTGCGCCTGCCTGGCTGGACAGAGAGTGTCGCCACCTTTCGCCGCGGTTACAACGGCGTAGAAAATTGTAATGTTGCAGACCTGAAAATGAAATGGCGAGACCACCTTTAAGCGCCATTACTTCACATGCTGCCATAGGTCGGAGGCCCATTGTTTCTGGGGATGAGAGCGATGTGACTGCTTCTGTGTTGTGCACTGTTGTCTCTGCTCAGCCCTGTGGGGGGTGGAGTGGCATAAAGTGGTACTTCGACTGCTGCCCTTTTTGGCCTCTTATGGCTGGACCCTGGCGGCGGTGAGGCCATTGTAATCCTGTAGCCACGCAAAGTCTGTGGCGGCTGGCTGCCTCTGGTCAACCCCTGGCCCGGAGACAATTTGGCCACTAACTAGCCTTGCGGGGACAGTAATGGGTTGCAAAGGCCCTAAACAAAGATTACTACAGTTTAGCAAACCATCTGAGAGGCCAGTTGATTCTGGTAGCACCATGGCTGAGGGGAGAGTGGAGGAGGACGGCTCTAGTGACGCTCCTGCTGGATCTGGCACACTTTTGCTGGAATTGAGGGCCGATTTAAGGTACTTAATGGCCAATTTGATTCCCTTAAAAAGAGATTAGACACTATAGGAACCAAACTTGATGCTTATGATAAACACCTGGACAACGCAGAAGGCAGGGTATCTGACCTGGAGGACAGTGCGGCCCAGGCCACTAAGCGCCTGGACCGTATGGATAAGATCTCTAAAGATGCAGCTATAAAGAATGAAGCTTTGGAGGCGTGCAATAGACGCAACAATGTACGCATTTTGGGTGTCCCGGAATCGACCAATACAGGGCACATGGACCTATTTGTGGAAACCCTGCTCACTGAGATTTTTGGTAGAGAGGTCTTCACCTCCAATTTCCTTGAAGAGAGTGCTCACCGATCACTTGGCCCATGGCCCAACCCAGGTTGCCCACCCAGACCCATAATAGCTCGCCTTCTAAACTTCTGGGATAGAGACACTGCATTGAGACTGGCTAGAGAACAGGGCTCCATATCCTGGCAGGTCTCGACACTGGCAATTTTCCCAGACTTCAATGCTATGGTGCAGAATATGAGGAGTAAATATACCGGTGTCAAGGCCACGCTCAACAATCTGGGACTCAGATATGGCATGATATATCCGGCCCGCCTCCGGGTTGATTTTGAGGGCTGACCTCGTATATTCAATACCCCATCGGGTGTGCAAGAATTCTGTTGAGACTACAAAGAGTCTATAAAGCAGCCACAGGAATAAGGACATGCCTAGAGTTTCTCCACCTCACAGCGGCTCTGCTGCAAATGTGGAGCTCTTCTCCACAGAGTAAATTTTTGCAGCATATGTTGGAATACCTCGGTTGAGGTTTTCATTTACCATTGTACCGGGGCGCCTGATGTTTCTTGTTGAATTATTGAAAAAGTTGGGTAACTGGCGTGGCATGGCCACACCCCAATTGTATACCACTTAGGGGCCTATTCCGATGTCGGACGGACTCCGTTCAGGAACTGTAACCAACCGACCTCCTGTCGTCGGTTACGGACCTGCAAGTACGATGCGACCGAACCCTGTTCGGTCGCACTTGTATACTCCATAATGGAAGCATGCATCTCAAACTGAATGCATGCTCGCATTGTAAAATGCAGGGGTGCACTTCATCCCTGCACCCTGTGGCAGGCACCCCAAGGGGCCTGCCTCCGGGTGCAGGGATCAACAGGGGGCACCATAGGTGCCCCTTAGGCCACCATTCGGCAGCCTCGCACCCATGGGGGCCCTACTGGGGGCCACCAAAGAAAGTTTCCGACTGCCTGCCTTTTCGTGCCAGAAATACCGTCACGAATAGGCAGTGGGAAACTGCCATCATACTCCCTCGGTCAGAAAGAGGTGGCTGGGAGAGTACTGAAGGGTTTCCGGATGGCTTACGACGGGCTCGGAGCCCGTCTGCCATCCGGAAATCCGATTCGGATTCCTTTCCAACCAAGCCCATCAGAATAGCTTGGTTGGAAAGGAATCCGGACGGCACGTTCCGATGTGGACGGAAGGGCTCCGACCACCGGTCGGAGCCCTTCCATCTGAAATCAGAATCGGACCCTTAATGTTTGTTTCAAAAGCTGTAATATATCTTGTTTTGCTCCTACGTTATCTATTTGGGTGTTTACATGATGCATGTTACTGCTTCTTTAATGGGTATATGGATATTCCCTGCTCAGGGTTGCTCAGGGATAGGTGGGGGGAGCGGGTGGGGGCTGTTCATAAGAGTTGGTTATCATTGCTTCTATCTCAGTTATTTCACTGCAGCATGTCATGTTCTAACCTTGTTGCGTAATACAGGCAATGTTCAATTATCTAAATGTCGATTTGGGGTAGGCTGTTCACTTTTTCGGATTTGATACTATTCACCTGGAATGGTAAGGGCCTAATCAACGCCAGAAAGGGGAAACACATCTAACAACATCTGCAGCGCCACAAGGTTGACATTGCCTTTCCACAAGAAACACATCTATCCGAGGCATCACCCTCTACCTTTGCCTTGAACTGGGGCATGCATCACTATATCTTGAATTACAGTACATATGCGAGGGGGACAGTCATACTGATTCATAAACATCTGCCCTTCCAATTTTCCAAAGTCCACAATGACAGTAAGGGTCGATACACGTTAGTTTTTGGGCACTTCATGGCATTGGTCTGTGTGTATGTGCCAAATGTTGACAGTCCTGAATTCTTCCATGACTTGCACGTGCAGCTCCTTCAATTGGGTGCAGACTACATCTGCATGGGTGAAGATTTTGATCTTCTCCTTGACCCTAGGCGCGATAGTACATCCAAATCATCAATCACCAAACCTAAGCACGCTACGCGCTGTTGGATCCCTGTGACTCTGTGGGTCTAGTTGCTATGTGGCGCCAGCTCAATCCGGGAGTCTCCACATACACACAGTATTCTGTCCAGTACGACACCTGGACAAGGTTAGATTATTGGCTTGTTTCCCCCAACTTAGCAACCTGGTATAGATCATCCATGCATCTCCCTAGAACATACTCAGATCATTTACCAGTGGTGTTGCAAATACGTAGACCTGAGGGCTGTGAGAGGCAGTGGAGATTTCCTGGGCAGGCACTGAGAGATGAAGTGTTCAGTACAGAACTACTGTAGACAATTGGGGTATACTTTGAACTCAATAAAGGATCAGTCGGCTCTTGGGCTCTGCTGTGGGAGGCCTTTAATGCCTACATGCGAGGAGTTTGCATTTCTAAGCATGCTGGGGTGTTGAAGGACTTGAGAGGCATGATAGCTCATATTGAGCAACACTTGGATGTACTGAATAGGGAACAGATTGAGTGGCCTGACCCGTCCAGGCTTTACTGCAGGTTGGCTATTGACAGAGTTCAGGGAGGCAGCGGAGTGTGAGACTCACTTTCTAGGCAAATACGCCACCACAAGGCGATAAGGTGAGGGCGACAGACCTGGCCACACACTAGCACAGCTTTTGAGACCTCAGACCAGGAGATCTTACATCACATGCATTCGTTCCTCAACCGGCTAGACCCTCACTGGAACCCCAGACATACGTGATGAGTTTTCAACATATTACTCTGAGTTATATGCAACACGGGTGATGCATAGTGAGGAGGACTCTAGGACATATCTTGACGAGATCGCAATGGTGTGGCTTGAAAGGTTTATGCAACAGTTTCTTGCCGAGCCATTCTCTATGGAGGAAATTATTGGTGTCATAGTTGCCAAAAATGGCTCAACTGCCCCTGGCCTGCATGGATTCACCGGCGTCTTTTATAAAACATACAAGAACTTCCTATCCCCATACCTCCTCGAAGTGTATAACGAAGCACTAGAACGTTAGGAGTTGCCCCCTACACTACGTTAAGCGGTAATTCTTCTTCTTCTGAAATCTGGGAAGGATCCATTATTATGCGGCTCTTATAGGCTGCAATCGATTTTAAACCTAGATTATGAAATTCTTGCCAAAATTATTGCCCTGAGACTGGCCCTACTACTGGACCGCATTATTTCCCCGACCCAGTCGGGGTTTGTCCCTCACAGATTGACCTCTCTGAATTTGCACACCCTATTCGCAGTAATACACAAAATATCGCTGGACGTCCCTGCAGCTGCTGTTCTGCACGATACTGAAAAGGCCTTTGACTCTCTGGATTCCTTTTTTCTTGTTGGTGATGAGGAAGTTGGGCATCCCTAAGGGCTTTACTGATCTCACCACTCTACTTTACACTGCTCCTATCACCAGGCTCAGATTGAATGGCATATTGTCCTCTCTGTTTGCTCTCACTTGTGGCACCAGGCAGGGGTGCACTCTCTCCCCGCTTCTCTTCATATTGGAGTTGGATCCCCTGGTTAGACATTTTCAGGAGTGACATTTGCACAGACGTCTCCAGTTTAAAACAGGTCCGCTCCTAATTTTGCTATATGTGGATGATATTATCCTGTACGTCCGCAACCCCCAGGACAATCTGGATCCAATTATTAGAGAGATTATACTGTTTGGAGTTTTCTCTGTATTGGGCATAAACTGGGGCAAATCTGTAATTTTCCCTCTGACACCTGTCACGGCTCGGTGGGGTAGTGAGTTCCCTCTGACGTGTTGCGAGGAGTCGGGTAGGTACTTAGGAGTTCAGATCCATTGAGATACAGAACAGATTATTCTGCTAAATTACGGTCTAGCATTGCATAATCTTGAGCAGCAGGTCGAACGCTGGTGAGACTCCCTCTCTCACTAGTTGACAGAGTCGCGCTGATGAAAATGATTGTGCTTCCAAAGTTCTTGTATTTGTTGCACAACATTCCCATTACACTCTCTAATAGATTTTTGAGCACTCTCTGTTCCCATTTCATTAGACTGGCATGACACTGTTTACAACGCTGTGAACACAACACAGTAACTTTACAACACGGTCGTTACAATGACTGCGTTGTTACCAGGCGTGCCATTATATCGCAAGTCGTATTAACGACTTGCTGTTCCGCAAACTGGAGTAGGAATAGTAATTAATACTATTCCTAAGTCCAGCGTGCCCACTACAGCAAGTCTTTGAAACGAATTGCGTTGTAATGACACGTGTGGTAACAATGCGGTCGTTGTAATGACCGCGTTGTAAAGCCATGCGTAGTGAATGTATGTGATCTAACATCATACATTTGTGGTGGGGTGGGAGACCCAGGGTTAGTTGGGATACAATTACCATGCCATATGAGAGGGAGGGAGTTGGTGTACTGAACTTTCAGATTTATTATCTTGTGGCACAGTGCAGCTTTGCACATTCCTGGTACCACCCAGATGCGCGAAACTCCTATATGAGACTTGAGGCCGACCTCATGCTTCCAGCCCCCCTGCATACAGAGCTACCGCAGTGATTTCCTCGAGAACCCCGTGACATTCAAACAGTGTCGGAAACAAGCTGGGCCTGGTCACTGGCGGCCACACCCTCTATTCTTCTGCAATTCCCGTCACTAATAACACATGGCTCCCTATTGCAGAAGAGAAACTGGTCCAGCGTATGATCGCTTCCTATTATCTGGCCAAGTTTAGTGACTTGTTTCTTGAGGGTCATGTTTTCTCCAGCACAGAGGGCGGGAGGTTTAGTGAGGCAACATTTATGGACCAGTTTATCTTCAGTCTGGTTCGTAGAGCGATCAGAGCTAGGATCCCGGAATCTCCATTGGAGCCCAAGTCCTTTTCTCCACTGACTCTTCTCTTAATTACTAGTGCTCGGGGGGATCATTTGATTTCAAAGCTGTATAAGGCTTGCTTGGCTTTAGTCTCTAGCCGTGACACCAAGATGCGGGAGGTGTGGGAGCGAGATTTGGGGCACCCGATTCAGGACTCCGTCTGGTCGTTATGCTGTAATCAGATTAGAGAGGTAGACAGCAAACACAAATTAATACATTTTAAATACTTATGAAGGATCTATATGTCCCTGGCGAAAATTCCCTATATTGTCTCCAACCGTCCACACATTTGCCTAAAATGTGGGGCCCACAGGCCAATTTTGCCCACCTGACTTTGAACTGCGCTAAGATTGGGGACTATTGGACAGCCATTTTATATTAGTATCCCAGATGACACACCTTGAGATTGATCCTACGCCTGAGGTTGCCTTGCTGGGATATGTGTATAATATGCTGAAGGAGTTGAGCAGATACATAGCCATTGCCCTCCTGTTAGCGAAGAGGGAAAGTGCACTCAAATGGGGCAGTAGAGCCTCCCCCACAGTGAAAGCTTGGCTTCCTAGCCTCACATTTTGCAACACGAACATTGAAGTCTATGCTACTACCCAGCCCCCGGCTTCCCGACCAAAAGATAATTGGGATGCCTTTTAAAGACCATCTGCTTGCCAACGGTTCTCCTCCACTACACAGCAGCCTGCAGGCATAGTCCCCGCCGGGGTAGGTTGAGTAAGGTCCTTCTAGCTTTCTCAAATAACGGTGTTCGCTGTGCCGGGGGGATGGGTTTTGGGCCATAGGGGAAAGCCTTGTGACTGGAGCTGATCAGAGGTTAATATTACAATGTATAATATATATGCTACCCTTTACAAGTGTGCGTTATATGATTGAACACGATTTATTTGCAAATATTTCTTTTTTTTCGATTTGTAATTGCAGTGAATAACCATGCAATGTCTGTAAGCATGATGGAAAATGATAAATAAAAGTAAAAAAAAAACCAACAACAAAAAACAAAGGTGTAGGAACATTTGGCAACTTAACTTGCACTGATCACAGGTTGGGATATCATATTGTATGCCTTAGAGCCCACTTCTGATCTGAGATCACCGTAAGCGATCCACTTCCTACTGTGCCGGTTTGATATAGCACCACTTTGTGGAGTAATGTATGAGGATCGTGTTGCAGATTTTCTAGACTAAGGCCTTTTTTGGTGCATATGGATATAATGAGAATTTTCCAATAACAGGTCCTCTGACAGCTGAATGTGGATCGGACATAATGGAGGCATTTGATATAACTATGTTGGAAGTTTTAGGGAATTTGGCTTATAGGCAACATATTTTAGCAACAGACCGTCTGGGGGGGGGGGGGTGATTGAAAAGGTATCATTCACATATAGGAAACCTATGACTTGTAAGCCTCAATATGATAATATCATAATGAAGAATTCTAAAACAATATCTTGATTCTTTTAGGTATCATTTTGTGGTAATTACGTTTACCCCATCCAGAATTAGATTACTCTTATATGGCAAGAAATAGCATCTGCTTTTGCATGATTTAGTGATTAAACTGGGAGACGCTCTGTACACTTGCCTCTTACAGGAACAAGTACACTTAAAAATCAAGAGGTAAGCAGCTATGACTCAAACTATATGTTCTAATGAACATCAACAACTGTGAATATAAGAAAAATGTGGTTATTGTATTCCACTCTCTACAATCTGCATAGATATTTGTTATACTCAATAAATCCACAACTGTGATTTCCAATACGTGTTATACTTTTTGCACTCTTTTTCACGTCATGACTCCTGTTTTATATATCAACGTTATTGAAACTGACAGGCTATGTGGAAACATTTGGGTAGGTTACCTTATTCAGTGGAACCACCCTGCATAAATGATCACACAAAAGTCTGGTGAACTTTGATCTATATTTTATACATGTATGGTTTTTTGTTGGGCTTGTGACTGTTTGTGCCAATATGTTTTGTTGTCATGATTTTTTTAGTTTGTATATAAATTAGTTTTTGTTTAATATTTATATATAAATGTTTGTTTTATATTGTTTTGCTTATTTATGTCCTTTTGGTGCATTATTCACAGCCCTGATGAAGTTCATACAATTTGAATGAAGCACGTTGATCAATTTTATGAAACATGGAATAAAGAACTGTGGACATTATATTACTCTGGGTGCACAATTCCATTGTCTTATCCCACTTCCTACTGTGTGCATCCTATCTGTTTATGCCCCAGTGCACCTGGAGCATCTGTTCTTGCAGTTGTGTCAGTGCAGCCTTTTCCTCTTTTGCATTGTAGGTTACCTCTTATTTGCGTATATATGAGGTTCCACTTCTGCATGCCTCCCTATATATTCCCACTCTTTTATGTACATGCAATTTAGAGTGATTACCCGCACTACTACCAATGGATGCATTCTATTGCCCTGTCTCCCATCCTGCTTGTCACCTCCTCGTTTTGTCTCGTTTTTAGGTCTCGGCTGGCGATAGCAGCGCGCATGCGCTGCTCTCGGCATTCGAGAGCTTCTTGAAATCAATACGGTTGAGGAAGGGGACTTGAAGCCCCGCCCCCTCTTCCCATTGGCTCGTGTCCTAGCTTAGGCTAAACGCAGGCTTCTCATTTTAAAGGAGGCTTCTTAGTCCCTCCTTGTTGCCGCCCTGTCCACTTTTGGCCCAGCCCACCGGGATTTGATCTTTTACTGGCGGCGTTAGACTATGGCCTTTAATTACTGGGTAAGCACTATTTGTTTCCCCTTTCGTCTGTCACTCTCCCTGAGCAGACCCTTCTCTCTGTCTCTCTCAGAGACACAGCTGCTTGTTATAAATATGTAACAGTTGCTCTCTATCGCCGTGGCTTTTAATGTACTTATTTTTTCATAAGGCGCACATAACGCTTGTTGACAGCTTCTTATGTTTCAGTTTAACAAAGGCCTTTCTTTAGACACGGCTCGGGTTTAAAATAAATTGTAACAGTCGCTCGCTAAATGCAATTTTGATTAACTAGTCTCTAGCAGCTAACTCCTTCCTCTGCCTCTCATCTTAACAACGCTCCATTCCCCAGCAAAGTGGCGCGAGGCACCGCAGACCTGGCTACCAAGATTCACCTGGATTCTCAATCCCCTGCCCAGCGCAGATATTGCCTGATGAGGGTAAGAATGCAGACTGTGATCACCTCCTGCTCTGGAATGCCTCTGTCTCTCTTTTTTTGGTTTGGACCATCATTTTGTTTGCTTTTAAATAAACGCAACAGAATTATGCCACTTAAGTCTCTCTTTTCATTTCTTGCTCGACGGTTGGCACTCCAACGCACAGCTGCAGGCTATGGGACGCCGTGACATTTCTACATAAACCAGAGAGATAACAAGCCCACCCTCGATGGCTTTGCCATCTGTCTGCTGCAGTCCTCGGGCATTTGTTTATCCGCTCTACTCTTATTTGTGGCTGTTTTCTTTGTGGGGGCTGTCTTAGGGCCACCCTTCGAGCGCAGGACACAGGATGCCCGGCTGATTTAAGGTAGGAGAAGGCAGCATTGTGGTACGGTTGTGCACTTACGAGGAGAGGGGGTGGAAAGAGGCTAACATTAAGAGGGGCAGAGTGACGGCCTACAAATGCTGAAAGGGAGCACACTTTACAAGTTTGAATAGGACATTGGTCTGATTTAACTTTTTTCTGCATTCAGAACTCTCAGTGCATTTAGTATTTTTCAATTTCCGGTCACATGCTTTTCAATTTGACTTTATGCTATGGTCCTTATTGCCCCTTGATGATTATCTGGTTTCCTCGGCTCCCACCATTTATTAATTCAACGATCGTGATATGTGTACTTTCTCGTGTTACACAATTACTCCCGTTCTAAACTCCTTCCTTTGTGTGCATCTGTGAATCTTGCTTCTTTGGCTCAGTGTAACTAAATCGTGCGCTTTCCCATGTGTGTTCTTCATATGCCACTCATTTGTCAGGTGTTCAATGTTGGTTGCCCATCGTGTACTTGTGACTGAGTTTAGTGTCTCTGCAGTGCAACTCATTTGAACCCTCAGTGTACCTCATTTGGGGAACCACCTTTACAACGCAACTTTTACAACGCTATGCTATTACAACGCATTTTTTACAACGCAAAAACTTTTACAACGCATGCTTTTACAACGCATGCTATTATATGGTAAGTACTTTTACAACGCATATACCTTTACAACGCATTATTTGAAAATGCCTTTACAACGCATGCATTTACAACGCATGCATTTACAACGCAAGATGTTATATGGTAAGTACTTTTACAACGCATATACTATTACAACGCATTTTTTTATGTTGGTATTTTAATTAAATTAAATATATATCGTATAATTATTATTTTTTTTTAAAATTGTAATTGAAAAAAAGTGAGTAGTTTATCAAAATATTAATACTTGAGTATTTTGTCTAGTAGAAATGTTTTGTTGGATAGTTTAATTAATACTTGAGTATTTTAATATTAGTACTTGAGTATTTTGTCTAGTAGGAATGTTTTGTTGGATAGTTAAATTAATACTTGAGTATTTTAATATTAATACTTGATACTTAATACTTGAGTATTTTGTCTACTAGAAATGTTTTGTTGGATAGTTAAATTAATACTTGAGTATTTTAATATTAATACTTGACTATTTTGTCTAGTAGGAATGTTTTGTTGGAAAGTTAAATTACTACTAGAGTATTTTAATATTAATACTTGATACTTAATACTTGAGTATTTTGTCTACTAGAAATGTTTTTTTGAATAGTTAAATTAATACTTGAGTATTTCTCAAAATAGAATGAGTTTTTTTATATTTAATTTTATACATATTACAGTGAATAGTGAGTATTTTTAAAGTTAAATAAATAATTGAGAATTATTCTAAATTGAAAGAGTATATAATAATAAGAGTAAATATAATAATACTTAAAAGATTAAAAGAGTAATAAAAAATGCATTTTAAAAACAATAATAGTTTAAAAAAAAAAAAAATAATAATTACTTACTTTTTTAACAAAATTCCCACGCTTTTCCATTGAAGTCTATGAGCGTCTTTGTCCTTTATTTATTTTGGCAGCCTCAGAATATACAACCCGCGGAACAAGAAAAGAAGGATCAGAAAGTGAAGAAAGAGAAAGTTTTGAAGGGAAAAGACAATAGAGTCGAGGTAAGGAACATATTTAGTAAATTAACATTTAATTAGTTACAATTTTGAAGTTTAAATAAATATTTTAAAAATAATGACAGCAAACAATTATTGTTTTCACATTTTTTATTTATAGAAAATTCATGAAAAAATAAACCATATTTTTAATGAATTTTGCAATGTAAGTAACATTTTTAAAACAAAATATAAATATTTTATTAACATTTATAAACATTTATTTACAGATTAGTTAAATAAAGTAGTCCGCTATAAATTTAGATGCACGCGATGACGTAATGACGTGAGCGTCGACGTAATACGCCATTTTGCAGAGCATCGGAGGAGGAAGCAGCAGGAAGCTGATCTGCGGCCAGGTAGGAAATATTTTCATTTGCAATTGTAGAATAAACCTTTAAAAGGGATACATATATAGTGAGGAAAGAATAAGGGGAGGTTGCGGGAAAACTAATTGATTACTTAATTGTTTTTAAACATGTCCACATTAATGTCATTAATGTATGCCTATGTCGGGTCGCTAAAAGTTATTTATTTAGTTATAAAAAGTATGTAACTCTTAAAAAATTAAAAGTTACTGTTCAGAAAGTTGATTTGTTTATTTAGGAAGTAAAAAAAGTAATGTCGATCTTCATTTCTAAGTACAAAAAAGTTGCGTACTTTTAAATTTTGAAAATTAACGATTGTTATAAAAATGATGATTAAGCTGCAAAGTGCATTTCGGAATATGGTTTGAATTGTAGATTTTACATATGTTTGAGTTTTGGTGATTTGTTTTGACGGTAATTAAATTGGAATTTTTCGGTAATTTAATTAATGGAGTTCCGATATCGAACAATAGTTCAAATACTATGGGACAGTAAATTTGTATACATTGGTCGTTTTTGGTGGAAATGAAGATTTGTTTTAAAAAAAAAAGAACCCGACTTGTTTGTTTGAAAAAATTTTTAGAAAATACCTTGGTATGCCAATTGTAATTTGAAAATTAGTAAAATTTAAAGCAAAGCAGGAAAGTAAGTAATTACATTATTTTAAAAAGAAAGAATGTTAGAAAGATTTTCCAGGTAGTCTATAGCCACACACAACGAAAATTGTTGTAGAATTGCCAATAGTCTCTCAGACATTTCCCTTGTTTTGACTGTTACTCGTGGGTTTAGACTACCTGCGAGTGTTTGTGCTATTCTCATTTCTTGGAAACTTTGCTCCTTCTTCAAAGTTTCCAAAAATGAGTAGAAGTTAGGATGTGGTTTACCAATTGTATGATTGAAGGAGTTATGCCATCCCTCAATGGCATTGTTTGTTTTTGCTTCTCCCTCTAAACAACTCGTGTAGCAGTTCCACCACTCCACATGGAATCGTGGCTTCCTCCTGTGACCCGATCTGCTTAGGTGTCCAATCCATGTGTCCTCAAAATAATTTAGAATGGGTGCCAATTTTTCTTCGTTACTCGTATAATAAACAGATTCTATAATTGCAGTGTAGTACTTGTCCACACTATCGGGAGGAACAAAACAAAGTGCAGTTAATTTTTTTAGTTCAAATTGTAGTTTGCTATCCCGAGAATATTCTGCAACTAGGGATGTTTTCTGTAATTTACGCCAAAATGCCTGCGAAAAATGGAAAAAACATCCCTGAATTTGGGTATCCGTGTACGTTTTAGTGATCACATTGATCATGCTCAATTCAAAATCAATAATTATTTTTCGAGGACTTGAAGATGTTTTACTTTTAATCACTGATAACAGTTCAGTGTATGTTGCAGAAGTCTTATCAGGTAGCAAACTATAAACTAAGGGAATTACAATATTGTTAATTTTAGCATGTATAGTGTAAATTTGAGTGAAAGGATGGGGTGTACTTTTAAACGTCCCATCCATCATCCAAATTTCACTACTTTCTAACTTAGCAAGGTTACGTGGGGTACTAAAAATTAGAATACGTTTCTGAGGGTTTTCGTTGTCATGCAGAAGGAAAGGTTCATCAGAAAAAGAAATAGAAAGATCATGAGGAATTCTAATGTCAGAGAAAGTATGTGGTGTAGATAATTGAATGTTACTTGCCTGCTTTTGTCTCTGAATAATTCTTCTCAAATTAGGTATTATAGGCATGTTACTAGCAACATGACTGGGGACATGCTGTGCAACCTCTCTTAAAATTGATCCTGTAGAATCATTGGAGGTGCTTGCAATAGCTTTCATCTCGTTTATTGCTTCTCTTATTTCTACATCCATTGCAGAGGCAGAGTGGTTATGTTCTGTGGTTTTCACAACCAAATTATCAACAGTAACCGCTCTGCCACTGCAATGGGTAGTGTAGTATTGCACACACCTCCAATGATTTCTAGTTAAACTTATTCTTTCCTTACTATATATGTATCCACCATGGTTTAATAAATTTTTGCCCTTCCTGGATTTAATAAAGTTGGCAGCTCCCAGGCTAGACATTATCTGAAAAGAGGAGAAAAGACAAAAAAATTAGCCTGAATAAATTTATGAATTACCTAAAACATAACATTTACACCATCCATTACTTTCCCTACTACTGCACCTTCCAGGAGTTAGAATAGTAAATTGCACCCCTACCCCATCCAACACTTTCCCTACTGCTGCACCTTCCTGGAGTTAGAATAGTAAATTGTTACCCCTACACCATCCAACAATTTCCCTACTGCTGCACCTTCCTGGAGTTAGAATAGTAATTTGGACCCCAACACCATCCAACACTTTCCCTACTGCTGCATCTTCCTGGAGTTAGAATAGTAAATTGCACCCCTACACCATCCAACACTTTCCCTACTGCTGCACCTTACCGGAGTTAGAATAGTAAATTGTTACCCCTACACTATCCAACACTTTCCCTACTGCTGCACCTTCCTGGAGTTAGAATAGTAAATTGCACCCCTACACCATCCAACACTTTCCCTACTACTGCACCTTCCTGGAGTTAGAATAGTAAATTGCACCCCTACACCATCCAACACTTTCCCTACTGCTGCACCTTCCTGGAGTTAGAATAGTAAATTGTTACCCCAACACCATCCAACACATTCCCTACTGATGCACCTTACCGGAGTTAGAATAGTAAATTGCACCCCTACACCATCCAACACTTTCCCTACTGCTGCACCTTACTGGAGTTAGAATAGTAAATTGCACCCCTACACCATCCAACACTTTCCCTACTGCTGCACCTTCCTGGAGTTAGAATAGTAAATTGCACCCCAACACCATCCAACACATTCCCTACTGATGCACCTTCCTGGAGTTAGAATAGTAAATTGCACCCCTACACCATCCAACACTTTCCCTACTGCTGCACCTTCCTGGAGTTAGAATAGTAAATTGTTACCCCAACACCATCCAACACATTCCCTACTGATGCACCTTCCTGGAGTTAGAATAGTAAATTGGACCCCTACACCATCCAACACTTTCCCTACTGCTGCACCTTACCGGAGTTAGAATAGTAAATTGTTACCCCTACACTATCCAACACTTTCCCTACTGCTGCACCTTCCTGGAGTTAGAATAGTAAATTGCACCCCTACACCATCCAACACTTTCCCTACTGCTACACCTTACCGGAGTTAGAATAGTAAATTGTTACCCCTACACTATCCAACACTTTCCCTACTGCTGCACCTTCCTGGAGGTAGAATAGTAATTTGCTCCCCTACATCATCCAACACTTTCCCTACTGATGCACCTTACTGGAGTTAGAATAGTAAATTGCACCCCTACACCATCCAACACTTTCCCTACAGCTGCACCTTCCTGGAGTTAGAATAGTAAATTGCACCCCAACACCATCCAACACATTCCCTAGTGATGCACCTTCCTGGAGTTAGAATAGTAAATTACACCCCTACACCATCCAACACTTTCCCTACTGCTGCACCTTCCTGGAGTTAGAATAGTAAATTGCACCCCAACACCATCCAACACTTTCCCTACTGCTGCACCTTCCTGGAGTTAGAATAGTAAATTGCACCCCTACACCATCCAACACTTTCCCTACTGCTGCACCTTACTGGAGTTAGAATAGTAAATTGTTACCCCTACACTATCCAACACTTTCCCTACTGCTGCACCTTCCTGGAGTTAGAATAGAAAATTGCACCCCTACACCATCCAACACTTTCCCTACTGCTGCACCTTACCGGAGTTAGAATAGTAAATTGTTACCCCTACACTATCCAACACTTTCCCTACTGCTGCACCTTCCTGGAGTTAGAATAGTAAATTGCACCCCTACACCATCCAACACTTTCCCTACTACTGCACCTTCCTGGAGTTAGAATAGTAAATTGCACCCCTACATCATCCAACACTTTCCCTACTGCTGCACCTTCCTGGAGGTAGAATAGTAATTTGCACCCCTACATCATCCAACACTTTCCCTACTGATGCACCTTACTGGAGTTAGAATAGTAAATTGCACCCCTACATCATCCAACACATTCCCTACTGCTGCACCTTCCTGGAGTTAGAATAGTAAATTCCACCCCTACATCATCCAACACTTCCCCTACTGATGCACCTTCCTGGAGTTAGAATAGTAAATTGTTACCCCTACACCATCCGACACTTTCCCTACTGCTGCACCTTCCTGGAGTTTGAATAGTAATTGTTACCCCTACAGCATGGTACATTTTTACAACTGCTGCACCTTAGAATGTTGGATAAAAATACCTTTTTCTTTCGAATTTGCTTTTCTTGCTGACTCTTCTTAAGTGGGAATGGCATGTAGGCTGGAGTAGACACTTATGAGGTGATTGGATTTCGAATGGAAAAATAAATGTCTGGAAAAGTGAAAAAAGAAAAAAATGAGAAAACTGAACGATGTTGAGAAATGCGATTTTACAATAATTTTTTTAAAAATTGTATATTTGATATAAGTTGCAGTACATAACACTTTCCCTAATGCTACACCATCCTTTAGTCATGAAATAAAATTCTGAATTCTGCAAATGTAACCATAATTATATTGGGTTTTTTTGAAAAGATTAGCAATGAGATAGCTAGTCTAATATATTGAAGGTTAAGAAACCATGCTGAAAATCAATACCTTGTTTTGTAGAACTTGCTTTTCTGGATGAGGCTTCTGAAGATGATTTGGTCTGTTGGCTCAAGATTTAACGTGTGTGGTGGAAAGAATCTTTCTGTAACGAATCAAAATTGTTGTCTTTGGAAAAAAAAGAGGATAATAAAAAAATTAACGTTGGTTTGAAATGTAAAATCTGAGTATCTTTAAATTAATAATGACATACAATATAACTAATACTACATGACACTGTACTAACCAATGCACCTTCCTGTAGTTGAAATAGAGATATGTACCCCTACACTATAAAAAAATCTCCCTAATGTTGCACCTTCCTGGTGTAGAAATAGTATATTGTTTCTCTAAACTATCCATTATTTTTCTAATTAGGTACGTTAGAGGAGTAATAATTGCAAAAGGAAGGATTAAAAATGTATAGTAAAAATAATACTGAAAAGGTAACATACCTTTTTCAGTTGTTGTTTGTTTTCGTGCCTTTAAGGTAATGCTTGCAGCAGGATAAAGTTTTTTTTTGGTACAGATGTACTCTGGGAAAAAAAAAAATTAAAAAAATTAATGTTCCTTAGCCAACGTTGGTTGGAAAAAAAATACAATTTATAAACAATTTGATATATGACAAAGGAGTATGAGTAACAATTGGTGAAAGTAAACATATTACACATTTAATGCATTTTTCAAACAAAAAAAAAGGTTAATCCGATACTATTACTAAATTACTAAAATGCTGAACATTCAAGGACTTTGAATAGAAATAGTTGCCCTAGTAATATGAATCGCTTTTTCAGATGTAGTACCCAACTGAAGTCTTATTAGTAATTGTTACTCCTGCATCATGGTATTTTTTCGTTTATGATGTGGTGAGATTGAGATTTAAAAAAAAAAACACCTTTGCCATACATGATTGTAGGTAATTTTTAAAAATAAATTTTACAAGTAAAACCATTACAAATAAATAACATTTACCTTCACAATTGTGTATGTCAGTCGTTAACGTGGTGGTGATGCTCAATTAGGTACACCAATTGTTGAATCTCAATATATTCCGAGTTTCTGTTTTTGGAAAATAAAATACTTGTTTTAAGTTGGTGTATATTTTTAGTGATAATAAATTAGAAACAGTACATTTAAAAATTTATTATTATGAATTCTATTTAAATTTTTTTTGAGTTAAGAAAATATATTTTCCTCAAAACCAACGTTTAAAAATATAATAATGACTTACTAGTAGTTGCTCTATTGTAATGCTTTTACGAATGAATTCCGTGCTCTCTCTGAGGAGGTCGCAGTGGAGGTGACAGAGGGTCAGCTTTTCACATCTGGTCTCTCTGCTAGTTGATAATCAACTGAGTGCAAAATGGTGTCTTCCTTGTATTTATAAGTTTTACTCTGTGTCACTATTAATTTTTTTAAAAACTGCGTTCGTTGTGTTTTTTTAAATGCTTTGTTTTACTGTGGAAAATGATAATTTAAAAATGCTTTTTCAAAAATATTGTTTTCATTCATTTGCTCCGTTTTGGCATCAATTTTGGAACATGTCTTTTGGTATTGTTTACATAGAAACTGTGGTAGGACAAGTTTTACAAGTGAGATGGTTAAAATGGCGCCTATGTGTATGTGTCTTATGTTTTACTTTGTTTACTTACTTTCCGATCTAATCATGTTAAAAATGTGTATGTACTGTTATTTAAATTTTCGTTATTTTTAAAAAACTTTGAAATGTGTGAAAACGGAATTTTATGGGGGATTTTGAGTATTAATTTTAATACCCGAGTATTAATTTTAATACCCGAGTATTAATTTGGTAATCCGTTTCAGTCGATTTACGTACAGTTTTTCTCCACGTTTTAATACACTTCCCCACCCTAAAACCCCTAATTTCCCTGCATCCCGTGCCAGATTTTATTGTACTTTTAATTTAAAAAAAAAAAAATCGCGTTGTAATGGTATGCGTTGTAATAGATTTCGTTGTAACAGCACTTTTCAGTATTTTAATAGGTTTTGCGTTGTAAGAGTATTCGTTGTAAAGTAATGCGTTGTAGTAGTACTTGCGTTGTAAAAAATGCGTTGTAAAGGTATGCGTTGTAATAGCATGCGTTGTAACGTCATACATCCACCTCATTTGCGGCCTGCTGTGTTCTTAAATTACTGTTGTGTCCATTAACCTCAGACATTGTTACTAGACCCTAAGGTTGGTGTCCCACAGGCAGAGGCGTTTTAAGGTGTGGGCTGTGACCCAGGGTCCCAGCCTTTCAAGGGCTTGTTGATACTGCCAGCTCTATTCTACAGAAAGTCTTTCCCTAATGACCTCGAACAGATTGTTTTAATTGCCGTTTTCCTTTAATTTATTTTATTGTGGCTGCTGTTTAAGAGTCTATTGCAGACATTTTTTCAGAACAATGTTTTGTGTAAGATTCATGCAATAGCCATAAAAAATGTTATTTTGTAGCAAAACAGGACCTCACATATGCGAAATGTGACGCTGTCACAGACATTATCTACAGTAACGTGATGCTTACTGTATCGAAAACACACGTAACTATCTCTGAACATTAGTTAGATGTAAACACCTTTAGCATTTAGATAAGTGTGCCTGTCCGATGTCAGTGAGCTGGCATTAAAAATGCAATAGGTCTCGCCGTTCATTAAGTTAAAGCCATTTGCTTTGACATATAAAATACTATTAGCAAAGCAAATGGTTTTAACTTAATCAAAGGTGAGACCTATTGCATTTTCAATGCTTGTTCCTTTTGGTTTTCAGATCTCCTTGTCATATGCTGCAATGGGTATCATATCAAATTATACTGTTGTCTATTCTGATGATCTTTTATGTATGTTTTTCGTTTTCTCAGTAAAGAACACTTGAAAAAAAGGCATAGGAGTATTTAAACTGCTTATCGACTAGTATTAAGATCACATTTCCAACAAAATCTCAAACTCTTCTTTGCTTGGAGCTTAGGTAAAAACTTGAAATAAAACACTATTTTTAATATTCGATTTATGAAAATTATTTCTCAAAACAAGTTTGGATGCTTTTCAGAGTATTAAAAAAACATGTAAATTGCTGTGTGGAAAAAAACCTGTGGATGTCTCCAAGAAGCTAGTCTCTATTTTAATCAATTGCAGGGAAGACAGATTAATGCAATGATGGGAATGTTACAGAGGCAACTTCAAACTGGGGGTGTGACTTGTGGTATAACTCTCAACACACTTTAGTAGTAGAGCACTGGGTAGAATTGCACACTGGAGATGTGGGCTGGATTTCATTACAAGACCAGAGGCTACCATTATGCATACTCTTTTACTGCCACTTCAATCAGCAGCACCTTTAAATAACTTCTTCAAACAAGTACAATCCAGAATTAGAAGTCCACTATCTATAAATGTCACTGTAATAGAACGCACTTCCTCTTCTAAATGATGCTTCTTATCAGATAAGTACCTTTCATCTTTCTATAACATATTATATTTGAGAGCTGCAATGATTAGTGTGAGTTTGTGAGGAAAAGTATGTAAGAAAAGCTTCTAATTTATGGAAGCTGGCATGTGAATAGTTGGATGGAAATGCTTTTGGTTAAAGAACATCGTTTTAAATAAGGGATTGTTTGCGAAGTTCTTGAAAGGTTTATAAATGTAGCGTATGACTTTTGTTTTTCTTCTAATTTCTTTGGTATCAGAGGAGGCCAATTATTTCAAATTTCAGTGGCGCAAGCTTACCAGCAGTACGTGTGGCAATGCTCATGCGGCTGTAAACAGACTTTTAGAGGGAGCAGAGCTCAGCGTGAGGTAGGCGCGTGCTCCTTTCAAATAAACACATAGCAGTGTGGCAGTTTTTGTTTCTGTTTAACTGTACGCACTGGAGAATACAAGGAATGACCCAGGGATTGGGGCCTGTGATCTCACGAGATCACATTAGCAATCTTGGATCAGGCTAGAAAGTATTGGGAATATAAAGGATATGCTGACGCGTCATGGAGAGCTCCGTGACTATCAGAGACAGTGACACATTAGTCACAAACAGCTGATCGGAGGAAGTGATAGGAGAATAATTTAATGAGAAATATAAGGATTTTATGAAGATAAATTTGGAGAATACGTTTTAATTTGAGAGAAGAGATTAGAGGAGACATTTTTTAAAAGATTATGGAGAAATGTTCACTGAAGGAAATAGCGGTGAGCAGAATATGGAGGAAGGAAGAGTGAGTGAAGAGTGTTTACGGAGACTAATACAAAGTGAAGTAAAAGTTTCTACGTGAGAGGTTGTGGAATTGGTTATGGACAGAAAAAGGAATTATTATGCTTCAGGAGAGGAGTTTTAGTCATTGTCAGAGGAAGAGGAGAGTAGGATAGGTAGTAAGAAGGGTAGGAAGCTTGGGAAAACTAAGCATATGAATAAGAGGAGTAAAGATGAATTGAACTCCATGAAAACAGTGCGTGTCCGAAGCGGCATGAAGAGCAAAAGTGTCCTTAGCGACACACAAGAACTGTCAGATGATAAAATGACAAAGGAATCAGATGATAATGTCATGCAAGGAATAGGTCAAATGTATGATGAATACATTTTTGATGTAAATCAAGATGATGATTTAAACATTGACATTAAGGGGTCCATTTGAATGTAGGGCGGTGGGACCACCGCGGCGCTGGCAGTGCGGAAAAATGCCTTTCTCCGCCTGCCAGCAGTGGACATCACGCCCGCCATATTAGTATGGACAAACATAGGCCAATTCCCGAGCACCGCGCCATCAAAGTGCACCTGCCACCGTGGCGGTAGGAGCCAATGGAGACTCACCGCCGTGCGGAATGACGTCCGCCCCGCTCCACAAATTAGGATGACTCAAGCAAGCAGCAGAGACACCACCCAACCAGAGATGGCGGAAGCTCAACAGCCGAGCACGAAACCAGAGTCCCGGTCACGACCGCCATGGACCCAGCTCTACACGTCTTTCCGGTGCTGTACCTGCTACATCACCAGGAACTCATGGACCGCCGCAGGTGCGCAACTACACAACACACAACACAGGGTCTGACACAGGGTCCAAATCCACATCAGACACCCTAGGGGGGACAGGGACACATCTACAAGGACACCCATACATCACCCACCTGCCACAAAGTCAGCCCACTACATCCTGGACAAACATCTACCACCACCATCCAGCAATGTCCCGGCCACGTCACCGCAGCGGCGAACACAAGCAAATATATGCACACAATACAGAAGGCAGGGCCAGTGCCAGGCATGGGCAGGGCACAAAGACCACAGGGCCACTCCCACCACACACTAGCACACCCCATAAAGGCACATGCCATGTGCCCCTCCTGTGCACCCCATGCACAACAACAAGCCAGGGTAATACACACCCTGCACCACACAACAAACAATCATGGAGACACACAATGCAGGAGTGGCTACACAGAAACACACAACATACAGCACAGTAGCACAGGGCCAGGGAAACACACACAACACCACACTCAGGGAAATATCAATGAGGACAAGGAACAAATGAGCACATACAAGGATTTAACATCCAAATGGACACACAGCCTGCAGAGTCACACATACATACCACAGACTGACACACATACACACCCCACATGCCAACAGCAATGGAGCACAACAAATAGGCAAACCAAAGTGGGCTGCACACAAATGGTAGGCCATAGAGACACACAACAAGCATGTGTACATCACATCAACATGCGGAACAGAGCACAACACCCTCACACCATCAAAGCACACATGGCTGGCACAGTCAGTGAACTCAAACCACAGACAGCACAGTGCAACAACACAGGAAGACAGCAAGGGAAACCACGTATAGGCACAAGGATGAAAGGAAGGCCCTGAAGTCAAACTGGGAACAGCCACACATCCATACAACTACCCCACAGGAGCACTCCAGCAGCACTACACGCAGGGTCCATCTACACACCTCAGGACTGACAAACACCAGTAAGATTCTACACACATACCCCCCTCACACCAGCAGCAAACAACACCAGTGCCAAACACACTGAAGGCTGGCAATACTTGACAGACAATACACAAACAAACAACCACACACCCTGGGCTCAGCCACAGACATCACACACACACACACGCACACACGCACACACACGCACGCACACACCCACACACACACGCACACACACACACACACACACACACACACAGGGATGCCACCACAAATGTGGAAACAAATACAACAGACAAACACATAGCCCAACAGAAACACACACATAGCCACAACAACAACAACAGACATGCCCTGTGCAGCTAAACTGGGGAAAGGCAATGGGAGCACAGACACAACAGGAGTGCACAACCTCATCACTCAGGAACAATGCACAGACAACATACCACAACACACACAAGAAGTGCACCACCACAGAACAACACAGCCACAGCAAACAAACAACAGATGCACAGGCAGAACAATCACATATCAAACACAGCACGACATCAGGGGATGCACACCAGGCAATCCCAAGGCAACATATACACACAGCACTGCATGCACAACAAGCAGTGTGTGCGCACCAAGCATAACATACCCACACAGACATCAGTGACAGAACAGCAACCCACACAACACCATACAGCACAGAACAAAAAAGACAACAGAACACCCAGGAAGTGAAGCAGAAACACAAACAACACACATACATACAACACAACACCCAATAGATGCACAAGTCTGGGACACAAAGGTGGAAACAACTTGACCACAGAACTGGGCAGCACACACAGTTGAACTGCATAGGAGCAACCACGACTGACAAACAGCACCAGAACATCACACTTCACCCATTGGGGAAATGCCCTGAGTGACACAAGTCAAGTCAAGAATAGCTTTTTTCGGTTAAAAATTTTAAAACCATCAAAGCATACGACGATATTTCATGTTGCAAATAGTTACAGTTACAGTAATCTAATAAATCCACTAATACGATACCAATTAAACACAATTAACAACATTTCATGAATAATAAATGATACAATATGATCAGCACATAATCACAATAAAAAGTATATCATCCAAATGATTCTGCAGTTTTTACGGATCCCATAAAACCAAAACTAATTCATTAATCCACATTCTCCATCTATTAAACAGTACTAAAAATATGGGGAGGTTACTAAAAGGACTGCGCCCTATTTCTACACCTGACAGCCCCTGTGATGTAGCTGGCTACCCCGAAACAGACCAGTGGAGACCCTAGCATTTGCAGATAAACCAGTGCGGGCCTCACTTGACACGTTGACCCTGGACAAAGAACTGCACCACAAAGCACAGTGCCAAAAATGAAGTCATGGGGAGGCACACACATACAAACCAAGGGGACAGCTCACACCAAAGTGAAGTGTACTGCATGTCAGTAGGGGACATGGCAGGAGTGTACCATACACAAAGAGAGGGAGTGCAGACCCACAATGGGTAGGCAGCTGAATGCACATATAGGGGAGGGCATGACAACTCACACAACATGTCACACTGGAGGCAAGAAGGCACCATGTGACAGCAAGGCATGAGAAAACACAACCACAATGGCAGTGTGGAGCAGCAGGTCTGCACAGTCCCCACAAACAGCAACAAGACACATGGATGTGCAACAAAACACAACACTGACTTGCCAGTAACACTCTCTGCATACTCACAAGTGACAAAAACAACAAGTAGGAGTTAGGCAGAACTGCAATGACACACCAACACACAGCACAGTGCACAACATACAACTCTCACATGGGCATACAACCACATCCACTGGGATGAACAATCAAAACAACAGGCACACAACTCCCGGGTGACACATGTTGACAGTTGACATTGCAGAGGCATGCACACATCAACACTCCCCACAAACTCACCCCCTTCACACTGCACACTACCTGGCCATCCAAGAGCACAAATGGAAAGTAAGCCATGGGACTAAGATGATTGGCCATCACAAGATGACCACACAAATACAGCACTGGGCACACATAAAAGAAGAATACACATACATGATGATCCTGGACAGCCTGCCTGCAATACTGTGTGCAGAAACCCACTCTGTGCTGGCAGTGACCCCCCAACATGTGTACAATAGAGCCAACATGAACCAATCAAGTAAATGACTACTGCTAACCATTCGAAATTGACACCATTGCCACCACAAGTATCTGGGTCAAAAAGAAATGAAGACCCTGTCACCCCTAAAAAAAAGAGAGTAAGTGAGCCCAAACATTGACCAAGTTGAAGTGCCACACAGACCATGTGGCACAGTGAACCATATACACACAGCAAAATAACTTTATTCAGTAAGGACACTGACAAAATAGGCAACAGGAGCAACTGTCTTTATTCACATATTGCACAGATAGGTACCATGAGAAGAGAAGAGCAAAGCACAAGATGCAGAGCATGTCCATGAGAAGCTGCACAGGCAGGGGGCACACAGCAGTGAACGACAAGGCAAGTGGCCAGGACAAAGTGCACACTGAGTCCATGAGAAGCTGCACAGGCAGGGGGCACACAGCAGTGAACGACAAGGACAGTAGCCAGTCCAGGGTGCAGACTGAGTCCATGAGAAGCTGCACAGGGAAGGGTCCAACACAGCAGTGAACGACAAGGCCAGTGGCCAGGACAAAGTGCAGACTGAGTCCATGTGAAGCTGCACAGGCAGGGGGCACACAGCAGTGAACGACAAGGCCAGTGGCCAGTCCAGGGTGCAGTCTGAGTCCATGAGAATCTGCACAGTGAAGGGTCCAACACAGCAGTGAACGACAAGGCCAGTGGCCAGGACAAAGTGCAGACTGAGTCCATGAGAAGATGCACAGGCAGGGGGCACACAGCAGAGAATGACAAGGCCAGTGGCCAGTCCAGGGTGCAGACTGAGTCCATGAGAAGCTGCACAGGGAAGGGTCCAACACAGCAGTGAACGACAAGGCCAGTGGCCAGGACAAAGTGCAGACTGAGTCCATGAGAAGCTGTACAGGCAGGGGGCACACAGCAGTGAATGACAAGGCCAGTGGCCAGTCCAGGGTGCAGACTGAGACCATGAGAAGCTGCACAGGGAAGGGTCCAACACAGCAGTGAACGACAAGGCCAGTGGCCAGGACAAAGTGCAGACTGAGTCCATTAGAAGCTGCACAGGCAGGGGGCACACAGCAGTGAACGTCAAGGCCAGTGGCCAGTCCAGGGTGTAGACTGAGTCCATGAGAATCTGCACAGGGAAGGGTCCAACACAGCAATGAACGACAAGGCCAGTGGCCAGGACAAAGTACAGACTGAGTCCATGAGAAGCTGCACAGGGAAGCTGGCTGTGTCTCTGGGACTGTCGGGGCACTTGACGGAGGAGAGAGCGGAACAGCTGAGGTAGAGCTATCAGTGGCTTGGCAAGCCAGAGGGCTGCTTGGACCAGGTGGTGTAGTGGCACTTGGAGGTGGAGTCATGCAGACGGGAGTCACGGTGTGGCTGGGAGATTGTGGAGGGGTGCCCTTCCACTTCTTGGGGATCCTAAATGGCTTGACTGACTTTGGATCAATGGGAAGTGGTGTGGGCACAACAGGCACACTCACCACTACTGCTGCAGCAGGTGCAGGCGCTGGCAGCACCTCTGGTGATGTGCTGGACCCAGCGGAACGCTTTGCCTTGCTTCGCCTCTGCCCCCCCTTCCATGGTTACTAGCTGTTACCCCTACAGTTCCCTCCGGCCCCTGCTTCCCTGGGCTTGGAATGGGAGCCGAGGTAGTTGGTGATACTACCTTGGAGCCCTTCCTAGGTGTACCCTTGGCATACACCACCTCCTTGGTGGGTACAGACACAGTACGATTATCTCTGCATGATGCTTTAGGGGCAGGAGAGTCCTTGGATGGGGATGCCACTGAGGCATGTGTGCCTGAGGTCTGCTGCTTTGCTATTTGTCCACTGGTGTCGCCTGACGAGCTTTTCTCCCTGTGCTCTGGGGTGCCTTTGGTCTTCTGTGGGGATGGTGTCTGCGCCCGGACCCGCTTGGGTTGCTGCTGCTGTGTGCTCCATGTGCTGTATCGTGACTTTGATGTATGTGGACCATGGTCACTATCGTCAGATGTAGCCACTGCCAGGGGGTGGACAAAGGGACTGGAGCTGGACTGTGAGTATGTGCCTGTTGCAGGGCAGACGTCACTGTTGATGACAAAGCCTGGACTGTCCGGTGCAGCCCACCCACATCGGAATGTATGCCCTCCATGAAAGCAACCACCTGGTCCAATTTCTTGTCGTGGTCAATGAAAGCATTGAGGAGAGCTGTCTGGCCTACACACAGCTGGTGCAAAAGGTCCATAGACTCAGCACTGATGGCAGCAGGGGGGACAGGGGCAGCGGTGCCAGGGGTGAAGGACACTCTTCCCCTCTTACTGAGGCGGACACGGGCAGCACCAGAGGAAGTGGTTGGGAGGGTTGCCAATGGCCGCTGTGTGGTGGAAGTCGATGCATAGTGCCCATTCCCTGTGCCCTCCAACATGGATGCATCGCCGCTGGCATTGGATGATGTGGTGCTTTGCGTCTCAGGCTGGCACTCCTCCAGCAGACTCCTGTCCCCCTCTGAGGCAATGATGACATCTGTGTCACTGGGCTCCTGGGCAGCAGTGGTGCTAGTTTCAACCCCACTGATGTCCGTCTACTGTCCCTCCGTAACCACAGGTGATGCTGCATGGGAGAGAGAGATGTAGGGTCAGGTCAGTGGCAGCAACAGAACAAACATATGCAAGCAATGCATGATAAAATTTGACCAAATCTACATGTTGCACACCACCCTGTACAATCACATCGTGCCAACTCACTCCATAGACTCAAGCAGTGCATGGAAACAGGATACTCAGAAATGAGTGAGCCATGTGATGACCACACAGCACAACACCCTGCTTGTGGCTCTGTTCAAACAGACATACAAATAGTTTTGAGCATACCTAGGGACATGATAGGGGCACACTACTTGTTGCCAATGACAGAACTGGATGGAACAGGAGGGGACAACAAAGACCCAGACTACAACATGATAGTCCACAATGGACATTAGCCCATGCCACCCACCATGTCGTACCTTGGGGACAATATAATGCTGCACATTGCTGTAAGATGTGTAAGCCTCCCCAATATGGGTGCATGCAATGGACGCATTGATGTACGCACAGTCAGATTAGGCACACTGCCGTTCCCTCCCATGGGATTCCCAAGACTACACCAATGCAGAAGAAACCTGAAGAGCACAACTCAGAATGTAATGTGAAGGCACAGCATCCAAATCACCATTGTAAGTACAGGTAGAGCAAATGCATGCCAGAGGCACGCAGGCCAGCAGCCACTTACATGCCACAGCATCACACTACCAACATCACAGAGGCCAGTGCTGGCACAGGCTCTGTACACATGCAGCCACTCCCAGCCAAATTCAGACTCCCCAAATGCTCACCCCTGGCTTGCTGCTGATGCTCCTTCAAACGTGCATCCAGCTCAGGCTGTGTCACTGTCAAGATGCGCCCCATTAGCGGTGTTATACTGCGCCATGCCAGACGCCCAGTGCGAGGAAGCAGCCCCAAGGTCATCTCCGTCACATTCTTTGCCAGCAGGCTGATGTCGTCCCATCTCTTGTGGCAGTGGGTGCGCCGTCGGTTTGAGACCCACAGGGCTCGCGCCTTTGCTGCAATGGCCCTCCACACGGCCTTGCGCTGGTGTACCTTGAGCTGCAGGCATTGGAGACAAGAGTGGGAAGTGATCAGTGACACAGTGCCATGTACCGACATCTATCAGTATAGCAGCAAGATACAAAATCATTACATATCTAACAAACTTGGCAATCAGAGACTATAGTACAGCTCACATGGGACACCTGCATGGGAAAAGCTGATGTTAAAGCATGCAGGTGTGAGGGGGAACACAGTCCTAGCACATCTCACGCACATGCAGGATGCCAGCACTGGAACACCCATGTAGCCTGCCCACACATACATCACACGGGGGTGGACTCACTGTGTCCAAGACAGCGCAACCATCAATGTCCCTGTCCTGTGAATAGTTGAATGTGTCATGGTGGTCACATTGAGGGACATGATCACACAAATACAAAATGCCATTCACAAGGGCAGTTGTGTGTAAAATACAGTGCTGAGATGGCCCATAGCTGGGGTGCAATGTGAAAAGACTGATGTCATACTCTGTAAGTTGAGTAAGGTGTCCTTGTCTTTGTAGGCGGGGACTGTGCAGGCCAGCGGGGCTCACACTGAGAAGGACTACAGGTTCGCACACAGCCATCCAGCCAAGCAATCACTGTCCTGACTACAGCATGAACAAACTTCTGTGTCACTGTATGGCTGACAACACAACACAGGTCACTCATACATACATGTGCAGGGAGGGAAAGCTGTGGCATTGGGTACACACACCCTCCCACTGGAGACAGCATGTCAGGCAGTGCATGACACTACCCCACACTCCCAGGCACCAACTGCATTAGCCCAACTACATGCGTGGCCCCCCTGCCCTACCCCACCACTGTTGAAGACTTACCACAACATTTGGGGCACCATATAGCCTTGGGTACTGTGTGAGCACCTCATCCACCAGGACCTCCAGATCCTCGCTCGTGAAGGGACTGGCACGGATCTTCTCTGTCCTTGCCATCACTGTGAACGTGAGACAACAGCGGCGGAATTGGGTGGTGAGGGTTCTCAGGCAGCAGTCCCTGGAGGCAGCAGCAGGTGAGGGGTCTCAGGCAGCAGTCCCTGGAGGCAGCGGCAGGTGAGGGGTCTCAGGCAGCAGTCCCTGGAGGCAGTAGCAGGTGATGGTTCTCAGGCATCAGTCCCTGGAGGCAGAAGCAGGTAAGGGGTCTCAGGCAGCAGTCCCTGGAGGCAGCAGCAGGTGATGGGTCTCAGGCAGCAGACGCTTGGAGCAGTGGAAATGTGAGGCTCACTCCCACACATATATAGCCCCCTGGGGTCGTTTCACAGGTGCCAAGCTGCAGCAATTGCTGGTCCAGGTCTGCCTCTTTCAAAGGCATCCAATGACCGCCTCTGCGGTGGCGGAGCATGCCTACCGCGATCTTCAAAATTGCATTATGCCACCGCAATCATGGCTCCCATTGGCTGAAAGGGCATGCTCCATCGCGGTGACACAACGCCGGGGCCCGGGGTGCGCTACCCCGATGGTGCATCTTTCAAATGCATCCAATGACCGCCTCCGCGGTGGCGAAGCACACCTACCACGATCTTCAAAACTGCATCATGCCATGGTGCATCTTTCAAATGCATCCAATGACCGCCTCCGCGGTGGCGGAGCACACCTACCGCGATCTTCAAAACTGCATCATGCCACCGCAATCATGGCTCCCATTGACTGTAAGGGCATGCTCCATGGCGGTGACAGAATGCAGGGGTCTGGGGTGTGCTACCGCGATTTCAGTGGCGGAGCATGCCAACTGCCATTTCCGCATGTCTCCATGCCTCTCACTTTCGCACTTGCGTGAATGGGTGTGCTGGTGACACACCGCCGGGGGCCAGGCGGTAGCTACCGCGATTTGGGTGCCATACATTGACATGAGGCTCTGCCATTCAGGTGGCGGAGCATGCCAACCCCCATTTTCACATGTCTCCATGCCTCTCACTACCGCACTTGTGTGAATGGGTGTGCTGGTGACACACCGCCGGGGCCAGGTGGTAGATACCGCGATTTGGGTGCCATACATTGACACAAGGCTCTGCCATTCAGGCAGCAGGGCATGCCAACCACCATTTCCATATGTCTCCATGCCTCTCACTACCGCACTTGTGTGAATGAGTGTGCTGGTGACACACCGCTGGGGCCAGGCGGTAGCTACCACGATTTGGGTGCCATACAATGGTGATGGCCATCTGTCAAACATCAACAGTGCACAGTGCAAACATGTTCAATGGAACTTCATTGTGCACACGATGCCAATGCTCAATTTACTCCACTGATGGCTACACATGCCATGTTTGTGTGTGTGTAACGTAGATTTGCCTGTACCTTCTCACATGTCACTTATGGATTTGATGTTGGTGTAGGCAGGACAGTGTTGTTCTGGACTGTACAGTATGTACAGATGTCAATGTGTTGAGGTCCAGTGACAATCACAGCGATGTTCATCTCAATGAATGATGATCTATTTAACATTGCCTCTCATGTCTGCTCATGAACACATTCGTCATTCCAGCGCCGACTGTGGTCATTGTGTGGTGGATGTGTTCCAGGTTGTAATGACGCATTAAGGTGTGACAGGTACAGCAGCTAGGTATGAGACAGTGGTTTAGATTAGTTACACGTATGCTGAATGCTATACTCCCAGGTGTGCCCATGTGAACTGTGGCCATATCCATATGTGCATTCACATTGACCAAGGTGGTGTTTGCGGTACTTGTCTTGTGTAAGTTGACACGTGTGCTCTTTGTGTAGCTGAAGGTGTCACTCCATGTAAGCTGGTCTGTTAGTCACTGAAAATGTTAGTCATTGTTGTCGTTGTGTCATTCAGAACGTGATATGCTGTGCACATCTCATGATGTATTGCAGCGACATGTGTCCACTATCATTTCAAATAGGAGGAAGCCAAATTTTACTCGTCACTTGACGGTGCTGGAGGACATGGAGAATGTTGGTGGCTGAGTGGATGCAGACGAACCTGCTAAAACTGAACGGTGAAAAAACTGAAGTCTTAATCTTCGGTAAGAATACTCACCTTTGGGGTCCTAGACACTGGCCTCCAATAATGGGCTCTCTTCCCCAGCCTGTGAAGCAGGTGCGGAACCTTGGTTTTATAATGGACGATTCACTCTCTATGCGGCATCAGGTGGTGAGTGTGGCAGCCACTTGTTTCACCATATTGAGGTGGCTACGCAAGATTCTTTGGATGCTCCCTGACAACACCAAGCGTACAGTTGTCCAGGCGTTAATAACATCACGCCTGGACTATGGAAATGTGCTGTACATAGGGGGTTGCCAGGCGACACTGCGGAAACTTCAGCTGGTTCAAAATTCTGCAGCTCGTCTCTTGTATAAAATCCCCCGTAGGACTAGTGTCACCCCTTTTCTTCATGATCTACACTGGCTCCGTATTGACAAGCGCATTGAACACAAGACGCTGTGCATTATGTTCAAGATTAAACATCAGACTGCTCCTGCATACCTGCAATCTCTTGTCCATCCTTATGTCCCTGTCCGCTCGCTTAGATCTGCTTTACAGGGCAATTTTCACATTCCACGTTTTAGGTTGTCTAGAATGGGAGGTCGATCTTTCTCATGTCTGGCTCCTAAGCTGTGGAACTCACTTCCTCTGTCTTTGAAGTTGGAACCTCATTACCTGAACTTTCGTAAGGATTTGAAAACCTGGCTATTTCCCCGCAAATAAACTTCAGCCACAGTGATCCCTTAATTGCCTGGTCATCGGCGGCGCCGGGAGACCCCATTGTGGGTAGCTGCACGCCTAATAAATTAAGAAATAATAATAATAATAATAATAATAATGTTGCGATCATATGGAAATGCCGCCTGGACAGAGCCACCCTGAAAACCCTTTGTGAACTATTGGAGCCCCAACTGCAGCCCCGCAGGACATATCCATCAGCTTTGACCCCTACTTATAAGGTGATGGCAGCCCTGCATTTTTTTGCCACTTGATCTTTCCAGGAGACTGTGGCCAGCACTGGTGGGATGTCACAACCGATGTTCACCATGGTGCTGCGTGATGCACTGTCCGCCATGATGCTATACAAGGACAGATACATCCATTTCCCCAGGGGTGCTGTATTGCCAGCTGTTAAGGGAGACTTCTATCCCCTTGGACACATCCCCACTGTTGTTGGGGCCATTGATTGCACCCATGTCAGTCTTGTGCCACCACAGGCAAGTGAGCACATTTATCGCAATCGCAAGCCTTACCACTCCATCAATGTGCAGGTGGTGTGCCTGGCAGATATGCCATCTCACACGTGTGTGCCAAATTCCCAGGCTCGGCCCATGACTCCTACATCCTGAGGAAGAGCATAGTGCCCCAGCTGAGGGCTAATATTCTTCCAGAGCGTGCATGGCTTGTGGGTGTGTATGCCTAGTCGTGTGGCGTGCTGTGTGTGTGACCTGCTGCCCTGAGCCTCAGCGATGTTGCAATGTCTATTTGTGTTTGTCATACCTAGGTGACTCTGCATATCCCAACCGTCCCTGGTTGCTGAGCCCACTGCGGAATCCCAGGTCCCCGGCTGAAGTCCGCAACAATGAGGCCTATTGGAGGACACGTTGTGTGGTGGAGCGTACTTTTGGTCTGCTCAAGTCACGTTTCCGCTGCCTGGACAAGACCGGAGGTGCACTGGCATACTCGCTCAGGAAGGTGTGTCAGATTGTTGTGGCATGATGCATACTCCACAACCTAGCCATTCGCAAGGAGATTCCCCTGCTCCTGGATTATGGTGAGGACCCAAGGCACCAGCCTGCAAACCAAGCCGTGTCCAGTGATGAGCACAGTGGAGAGGAGGAAGGTGTCACTGTTGACCTGCATGAACAGCTCATCACCCGCTTCTTCACTTGATGGTGGGTATCAATGTGCAACATACCAATTGTCTGATGATATTGCTGTTGTCATGAAGGGGCATGTGAGAATTGTAGCATCAACCAGTTGTAGACTCAGTGGTGGTTGGAAATGTTTCTGGGACACGTCCTTTGGGCACATCAACAGGACATGTATGTTGACACTTGGTGGCCATTATGACATGTGCATGTTGTGTTATCCTGATGGTAGGGGTTGTGTTTCCCTAGGTGCCTTCGACTTCTCCTTGCCTACATATAGACCATGCTCCCGGTACATTGTGATCATGTTGAAGACTGTACATCCTGCAATAAACATGGAGCAGACACGATAACATGTGTGTGAGAATATTTTATTTACAATGGTGAGATGTGAGGGGGTGTACATTTCCATTGGGGTGGGGTGGAGCAGTGATTTGACAGTTGTGGTAGATGAGATAGTCGAGTAGTCACCACATTGCTGTGGTGACCCAGTCCAACAGACAGATGCCATTCACAAGGCAGTGTGGGGAAGGACAGTCCAAAAAGTCAATGCAGTGGTGGAGAGGGTTGCCATCATGGCTGGCTCCGTGACTGGCATCTGGCAGGTGCTTGGCCTCCAGATTCTCCCAGGGTTTTCTTAGGACGGCCCCTTTGTTGATTTGCAGGGGGTGCCCTGCTGCAGGGCCAGTGGGGTCTGAGGACTCACCCCTCTCTGTGGGCGCAGGGGAGGATGATGAACTCTCATTGAGCGGCCCACCAGAGGGAGGTGGAGGTGTTGTCTGTGTCGCATGCCTGTCCCTCAGTACCGCCACTTGCTAGCCCAAGAGGTCCACAATTTGTCCCATGCGGGTGTCGATGGACCTCATCAGCAGGATGAGCTTGTGCAACAGTTCGTCCGACCGGCCCGTTCGTCCCTGGTCCTGTTCGTATGCACCCAGGACTCTGGTGATATGTTCCAGGGAGTGGGTCTCAGCCTTCTGGTGTCCCTGGGTGACCCTGTCCTTCCCACCTGCCCTGCTGCCACGGACCTGTTGCCTCACCACTGTGGGCACCCACATCCTCTACCTGCCCTCCTCCATTGGTGGTGTGTACTGATCATCCTCTGGGACAGGGAGGGTGTTGCAGGCAGCACTAGTGGTAGTGGTGGTGGTGGTGGTGGCGGTGGCCTCACAGGCCGTGACAGCAGGGGTCTGCTGTGGAGTTGCTGTTGGGGAAGATGTGGTGGGGGGACGATGGGGTCCTGGGACCTGTTGCTCCCTGGCATACCAGATGGGCAGGCCTCGAGCTCATCGTCCATGGAATCCTTGGAGTCAACATCCAAGAGTCCTTGTACCAGGGGTGGAGACTGGCTCTGCAGGTTGCTGGTATTGTCCTCTGCAGTGAGTTCTTGGTCACCTATGGGTCAGATGTGAAATGGTCATTGCAGTACACCCAGCAAGCTTTGTGTTAGCTATGTGTCATTCATTTTTTGTACACTGCACAATTGACATATCATCACATTGTTGACTATGTGCACTACTGTGCTACCTGACATGATGCAGTGGTACAGACATTACTTGTCCATGGTGTGAGGTGTCAAGGCATACCATGCGACCCATGCACAACTGAGGTTTACAGGGACTTGTTGCCATCTAGGGCCTGGCTCAACATGTGTTTAATTGAGATCTCATTGTTGATTTGTCTGACCTAGCAGACGTCACTTCTGGCCATGGACTGGCCATTGTCATCTCCTGCATCCCTTTGTCCTGTCATGTGCATATCTTGATTTGTGCCACCACACATGCTTTCATATTTTTCAAATGGTTCTTGTTGCACTTGCCCCATGGCAATGCACATGTAACTAGGTGCTGTGCATGATTGTGCCCTGTCTTTCTTCTACTTGTGCATTGGTGTGTCACACTTTGGTGGCTGTGACAGTTTCCTTAGCTTACCTGTGTGCACACTGTGCTTGGTAATGGGGTAGGTATGCCTCTTTGTGCAATCAGAGGGCTGGTGTTGTCATATGGCACCATTTAATTTGTGAAAAATGGGTGGGTGCACGTACTGGCTACTTACCTGTAAGTTTGTTTGGTGTACTGCAATGGCTTCCAACTGCTCTTGGGTGGGGGAGTGCTCCATCCTGCTGATGTGTGGGACAGAAGGAATGTTGGGAGTAGTGGTGCAGGCCTCCCACCCCCAGACACCCTCCCAGGGAAGATGGCTACCTACCTGTGAGTTTGATGTGGGTTGTGTAATGGCTGACACATGTTTCTGGGTCGGGTGGGGGGAGGGATCCATCTTGGTAGGCTATGGGACAGGGGGTATGGTGGGGGTAGTGGTGCAGGCCCCCCACCCCCAGACACTCTACCAGGGAAGATGGCTACCTACCTGTGAGTTTGATGAGGGTGGTGTAATGGCTTCCAACTGCTTCTGGGTGGGAGAGTGCTCCATCCTGCTCAGGTGTGGGACAGAGGGAATGTTGGGAGTAGTAGTGTATGCCTCCCACCCACACACACCCTCACTGTGAAGATGGCTACCTACCTGTAAGTTTGATGAGGGTGGTGTAATGGCTTCCAACTGCTGGGGGGAGGGATCCATCTAGGTAGGCTGTGGGACTGGGAGTATAGTGGGGTAGTGGTGCAGGCCCCAACCCCCAGACACCATCCAAAGGAAGATGGCTACCTACCTGTGGGTTTCATGAGGGTGGTGTAATGTCTTCCAACTGCTTATGGGTATGGGAGTGCTCCATCCTGCTCAGAGGTGGGACAGAGGGAATGTTGAGAGTACTAGTGCAGGCCTACCACTCACACACACCCTCACTGTGGAGATGGCTATCTACCTGTAAATTTAAGAGGGTGGTGTAATGGCTTCCAATTGCTGGGGAAGGGGTCAATCTTGCTAGGCTGTGGGTCAGGGGGCATGGTGGGGGTAGTGGTGCAGGACGCCCACCCCAGACACCCTCCCAGGGAAGATGGCTACCTACCTGGGAGTTTGACGTGGGTTGTGTAATGGCTGACACATGCTTCTGGGTGGGGTGGGGGGAGGGATCTATCTTGGTAGGCTGTGGGACAGGGGGTATGGTGGGGGTGGTGGTGCAGGCACCCCACCCCCAGACACCCTCCCAGGGAAAATGGCTACCTACCTGTGAGTTTGATGTGGGTTGTGTAATGGCTGACACATGCTTCTGGGTGGGATGGGGAGGGATCCATCTTGGTAGGCTGTGGGACAGAGGGTATGGTAGGGGTAGTGGTGCAGGCCCCCACCCCCAGACACCCACCCAGGGAAGATGGCTACCTACCTGTATGTTTGTTTGGTGTCCTGCAATGTCTTCCAACTGCTTCTGGGTGGGGTGGGGGAGGAGTCCATCCTGCTCAGGTGTGGGACAGGGGCATGCTGGGAGTAGTGGTGCAGGCCTCCCACCCACAAACACCCTCCCATGAAAGATGGCTACCTACCTGTAAGCGTGTTTGGTGTACTGCATTGGCTTCCAACTGCTCCTGGGTGGGTGAGTGCTCCATCCTGCTGAAGTATGGGACAGAGGGAATGTTGGGAGTAGTGGTGCAGGCCTCCCAGCCACAAACACCCTCATTGTGAAGATGGCTATGTACCTGTAAGTTTGTTTGGTGTACTGCAATGGCTTCCAACTGCTTCTGGGTGGGGTGGTAGAGGGCTCCATCCTGCTCAGGTGTGGGACAGAGGGCATGTTGGGAGTAGTGGTGCAGGCCTCCCACCCCCAGACACCCTCACTGTGAAGATGGCTACCTACCTGTGAGTTTGATGTGGGTTGTGTAATGGCTGACACATGCTTCTGTGTGGGGTGGGGAGAGGGATCCGTCTTGCTGATGTTGTGTGCCAGGGGTCCTGGTGGGAGTTGTAGTGCTGTCTGTCTGTACACATGCCCATGGTAATGTTGGTAGCTATGTTTGGGGTGAATGGGAGTGGGTGAATGTTGGATCTGTGAGCCATGTTTTTGTGAGTGTGTTATGCAGATAGATGGTATGTGTCCTAGGTGGTGCAGCTTTGTAGTTGTACAAGACAGTACAAAGCAGAGTTGTGGTAGTCATTTGTTTGTACTTACCAGCCTCCACTCCCCCGGCTACTCCTGTGAGACTCTCTGGATGCAGTATGGCAAGCACCTTCTCCTCCCATTGTGTGAATGGCTTTGGTGGAATGGGAGGGCCACCACCAGTCCTCTGAGCCAGCTCACGATTCTTGCTCCTCCTCTCCTTGACCACCCTCTTCAGATCATGCCAACGCTTCATGATCTCTTTTTTTTAACTTGGGGTGGTCCCTACTGCATTGACCCTTTGGACTATCCTTGCCCACATTTGTGTCCTTGTGGCTAATGGTGTCTGTTGAACCAGGGTACCAAAAAGCTGTGGTTCCACTCTGACTATCTCATCTACCATGACCTTCAACTCACTCTCTGTGAATTTGGGCATTTTCTATGTGGCCATGGTGTGTGGTGTGTAAAGTGATTGTGGGTGCAGGACTGTGAGTGGTGGTTGTGGTTGTGCTGTGTATGGTGTGTGATGTGCAGGGGGTTAGTTGTGCTGGTGTGAAGGTGTTGGTGGTGCTGTGTGTGGTGTGGCTAGTGATGTTGTGTCCTTTGCCTCTCCTGTCAGCTGTGGTATGTGTCCCTTCTCTCCTGGAGTTTTGCAAGGGATTGTGGTCAGGGAAGGGGCTGGTTGTATACTCAGCTATGTGGGTGTGTCCAATTGGGGTGCTGCTGACAGGTGTGTTGTCCTGGGATTTCTATTTTTCGTTTTGCCATGTGGTTGTGTCATTGGGGTGTGCTTTGTGTATTTGGGGGGCATGACTAGTTTTCTGTGTGCACTTTTTGGCCTTCTTGTGGGGTTTTGGCTTCGTCCGCCATATTTTTTACGGTTCGCCCGCCGCGGTGGCTGTGCTTCAGCTCTTCCGCTGGCTCTTCCATTCATCCCATTGTGCGACCGCGGCGGTCGGAGACAGCGGTACGTACCGCGGGACCATCGGGGATATCCTAATTTCCGGTGCGGTGTCTCCGCTATACTTGCTGCGGGTTGGTGTTTTTCCACCGCGATTCCGGCCACCACGGACGGATTTTGCCCATCTCCGCCCGCTATGGGCGTTTTTTCTAAGCCTCGTTCTGCCGCGGTCTGATTATTTTGGCGGTTAATCCTAATTTGGCCGCCAGTTTTCCCACGGTGCCGGCGGGCGGTCGTTTTCCGTTTCCATGGCGGTTTGGTATTTTTCCACCCGGCATCCTAATGGACCTCTAAGGGTGATGCATCTTCTTCGGTAAATTCAGCAATAAAAAACCCTATGGGAGAAGAGATGTTTAGTCCTTACAACCCACATGTCCCAAGAAACACGGCATTTGGACCATGTGAATAAATTTATAAAAGAGTGGATAAGAAGGCCTTTGGAGAGAGAGGTGAGAATTGTCTTGAAGGCAGAATGCTGAAGACCCTAGATTGAGGATAGGTATGCTGTGCGGATCACTGACATAATATCGAATACAAAAATATCTACATACACAAATATTGATGAGAAAATATCGATAGTCAAAATATCGACATCCTATCTTTATACAGTAAATGATTAAAATATCGAAAAATAATATAGATGTAAAAAATATTGATGTACAAAATATCCTTTTTTTAAGATATAAGAAATGATGTTAAATAAATTAAATAATAAGATTAACTTAAAAAAATAACTTAGATGTAAAGTACATTTAAAATAATATAATAAATACATTTAATTTAAAAAACTTTAAATGTACATATATAACATTTAATATAAAAAAGGTATATTTACATTAAAACAATTAATAAACTAATAACTTTAATTCATTTTAAAATAAAAATATATAAAAATTAACTATGATATATATATACATATATATATATATATGTATATACACTTATAACATAAAATCTGATAATTAAAACATTATATTATAAAATAAATTATTAACATATTTATACATTTTTCAAATTAGATTTTGCAGTCCATAGTAGGAAAATTGTTGGATAGCGTAGGGGTAAAAATTACTAATCCCACTCTAATTACTGCAATAGTAGGGAAAGTGTTGGATAGCGGAGGGGAAAAAATTACTATTCCTACAACCGTGAGTGCAGCAGCAGGAAAAGTGTTGAACAGCAGAGGGGTAAAAATTACTATTCCCACTCTAGTGAGTGCAACAGTAGGGAAAATATTGGATAGCGGAGGGGTAAAAATTACTATTCCCACTCCGGTGAGTGCAACAGTAAGAAAAGTGTTGGATGGCGAACTGTAAAAATTACTATTCCCACTCCAATGAGTGCAACAGTAGGGAGAGTGTTGGATAGCGTAGGGGAAAAAATATTATTCCCACTCCAGTGAGTGCAACAGTAGGGAAAGTGATGGATAGTAAAGGGTAAAAATTACCATTCCCACTCCAGAGAGTGCAACAGTAAGGAAAGTGTTGCATAGCGGAGGGCTTCAAATTACTATTCCCACTCCAGTGAGTGCAACAGTAGGGAAAGTGTGGATAACGAAGGGTAAAAATTACTATTCTCACTCCAGAGAGTACAACAGTAGGGAAAGTGTTCGATAGCAGAGGGTTAAGATCAATTTATCCCAAAAATTACATTGAAAATAAAAATTAAAAAAATATCAAGTACAATACGAAAATTGTTAATAACACAAAAATAAAAATTTTATAAAATTTTAAAATTGCAAAAGATAGAAACATATTATAATGTTAGAAATACAAAAAATTAATTACAAACATACATTTATAACAATTAAAAAAAGATTTTACAAACAAATAACTATATTTAATATAACTTAAATATAAGCAAAAACAATAAATATTACACAAAAGCAATACTTTTAATTTTCTACCCTATAATACCACACATTTCACAACACACATCTAAATGTCATCTGATCAGGGGATAGGGACAATGTTTTCCACTATGTTGGAGGTGGAAGGAATTGGGCAGTCTGGTTTTTTATTTAAGTTTGGTGATCCCAAGTACTTTAAGAAGGTTAAACTCAAGGTGTTACAGAGTTTTGGTTTAACATCAGATCATCAATTAAATTGGGATACTATTCAGACAGAGCACCCATTTGGGATTTACCGGTGCCCCCGGCCTGGTCGAAGGATGTACTATCAGCCCCATTGAAAGAGGCAGGCATATCAGTTTGGGGGCACCTGTTTACTAATGGGGTGTTGCTTCCTTGGGAATTCTTGAGTAATAAAATAGGTCCCAATTTTTCTAGATTTAAATTTCTTCAAATATCAAGCTGGGCACAGGCTCTTCATAGTCAAAATCCTCGTTGAAAGAATTTTCCTGTTGGGGGCAGTAGTCAACTGGTATCTCTTTTAATGGACAAACCACCTGTCTTAAAGGAGATCTCCCTGTGGTATAACTCAATACTTGAGGAACTTGACGGGGAATTTAATCTACCTGAACAACTCTGGGGCCCTGTGATATCTAGCTGCAACCTGCATGATCTTTGGATAAAATCCTGCACAGTTATGTGGGACGTAGTTAAGCCAGCTGGGCTTCGAAGAAATCACTTATTTACTATACATAGCGCATACTACTCCCCACAGAGGCTGTCCAAGTTTTCTGGAGCCGCTCAGGTGTCTTGTCCCCGATGTGGTCTTATATCTGCTTCTGACCCCCACATGTTTTTTGAATGCCCCCAATTGTCATCCTATTGGGACGCCATTGGCAAGAATCTTACATCTTCCCTGGGTTTTTCAGTCATTATAGATCTCAAGCTAGTAGTCTTCGGTATTCTAGACTTGGTTCAGAGTCCAGTCAATAATCTTATTTTTTTTTTACTGTATGCTAGCAGCACGTAGGGAAATTTGTAAGCGTTGGAAAGAAGCTGATCCCCCTACTTTATCTGACTGGTGTTCATCAATTTTCCAAATCTCTAAACTTTTACCTGCCCAAATGGTCAGTTCTGGCAGTATTGGCAGTTGCCGGCTTAACATCTTGGCTCCGGGCTGTACATGCTTGGCAATTGCTTAAGGGTTGGGCCCTCCTTGATCAGCCGCCATCCCTTACCAGCTTTATCACTGAGTCTGCTTGCCTTCTATCTCACAAGCCCGTGATGCCTTGCTTGTTCAGCTAGGCCTTTGCAGTCATGACATAGATGAGGACACAAAAAAAAAAAAAAAAGGAACACACATCTAAATGTCTATAAAAGTGTACCTCCATAATTTATATAAATAATTTTCAAATAAACTAGTATTATTAATTAAAAATCAAAAATCAATTTACAACATCTAGAAATTAATTTACTCACCAAACATTACCCCATAAATTTAAAATCTCCACACAAAATAAAAGTATACATTTACCATAAAAATGTATCAATTAATAAATAAATAATAATTACCAAATATTAGTTAATTATTACAACTTTAAATAATTTCCACCCTCCACCCCAACAAACACCACAACACACACATAAAAATAATTACACAATTATTATAATTAAATTACTTCCCACCCTATTCCCCTATAAACCCACAACCTGCTCCTAAAACAATAACACAATTAACATAATTATATATTAATAAATTAATAAAAAATAATAACCAATTAATAACTAATTAATAAAAATGTTATTATAAATAAACATTATTCATTACTTTATTATAATTAAATTACCCTATTCTCCTATAAACCCACAACAACCCGCTACAGAACTAAAAAATGCAAAATGTAATTAACATAAAATTAATCACTTCTAAAAATGTAACACACACATTTCAAAAAAGCTATACTTATACAAGAAAGTAGAAGACAGACAATTGATGGACGGAATGCGGAACAAATCAAAACATTCACCCCCATTCAAGAGATCTGGGTTAAATCCATCATTCTTTTGCTCACCATGCCACCCCAGTTTAGAGCTGGCCATATGCAAATCAGTCTTGACCCTGTGCCTCATGGAAACAGTCCAGTCCGAACTGCCAAGCCAGGTCCTCCCTGGACCGGAAACAAGCATCCTAGGACCGGTTTCGGCGTTTCACCCCTCTTCAGCCAGGATAGCTTGATTCCAGTGGCACAGTGAGCCCAGGACCCACGTCTGGGCATACCTGGTGCTCTTAGGGCGAGAAAGCAAAAGACAGACAATTGATGGACATAATGCAGAACAAATCAAAACATTCACCCCCAGTCAAGAGATCTGGGTTAAATCCATCATTCTTTTGCTCACCATGCCACCCCAGTTTAGACCTGGCCATATGCAAATCAGTCTTGACCCTGTGGCTCATGGGAACAGTCCAGTCCGAACTGCTAAGCCAGGTCCTCCCTGGACCGGAAACAAGCATCCTAGGACCGGTTTCGGGGTTTCACCCCTCTTCAGCCAGGATAGCTTGATTCCAGTGGCACAGTGAGCCCAGGACCCACTTCTGGGCATACCTGGTGCACTTAGGGCGAGAGAGCAAAAGACAGACAATTGATGGACTGGCAGTTTGGGCTGGACTGTTCCCATTGGGCACAGGGTCAAGACTGATTTGCATATGGCTGGGTCCAAAGTGGAATGGCATGGTGAACAAAAATGATGGATATATACCCAGATCTCTGTACTGGGTTAATGTATGACATTGTTCTGCATTCTGTCCATCAATAGTTCTTTTTGCATATACAAAAAAGTAGATCACATACTTTTAAAACACATACTAAAATATTTAACACTAATATAAAAATCGATATTATAAACAACAATATTTTTACAAACGATATTACTGACTTCGATATTTAAAAAAAAACCAATATTTCTTACCTTAAAGTCGATATTCTGGACCACGATATTCTTGCAGTCGATATTCTGGTATCACAATATTTTCAACTCAATATTATGGTATATCGATAATAACAACTCGATATTCTGTGCACCATGCTATACACCCAGTCTGGATCCAGATATTATTTCCTATCTTTTTAAGATGGGTAGAGATTCATGTAAGGGTCTGGAAAGATCACTAAAGCAATGCCAGGATCGCTTACTAGATATTTTGGGTCCACTGGCTAAAATTATGGATATGTCAGAGGAGGCACATTTAAATGGAGAACATGTAGATGTAGAAATATTGCGGGGTTGAAGCCAAAGGGATATGGTTGTTTAGTAAATTCCAATTCTTGACTTTTGGAAGAACTTAGGAAATTTGTGCTGGTGAAGATGAATCCCAAATTACGAGATATGGCTAATAAGGAGGCCAGCACCAACGCAAAAGGATTACTCTTTGGTGATGGCATGTAAAAAGTTTAGGGAAACATGTAGCCACATTCACTGCACTAGACAAGGTGCATAATAATTTGGGAAAGGTATTTGGAGGTATTTTTGGAAGGACCAGAAAACAAGGCCCTTATGCTGGTCAGGAATTTCAAAGGTCCCAATATAATTACATCACCAGAGGGTCCGGAAGAGGCTTCCAAAATTCCATGTGATTCCTTCCTCAGAGAGGACTGTTTGCAAGATCAAGAAGTATCTGGGAAAGGGGACAGGCAACCTCTGGTACCCACGGTGAGTACAGAGATTTCTTTTGGTTCGTCACAAATAGAGTAGGAGGATGATTGCAGATTATGTAAAGGAATGGGTACTTATAACAAACGACCCTTGGCTCTTGAGTACGATTCAAAGTTTCAAAATTGATTTTGTAGCAGTACTGAGTCAGGTAAATGAACCAAATGAGATAAGTCTGAATCAGGAGCAAGTGAAAATTGCAGATTTAGAAATAAATGCAATGTTAGAAAAGGAGCAATTTGTTTTGTAGGAGAGCACTTAAAAGGATTTAGAAGCACATTATTTTTAGTGGAAAAAAAGGGAAAGGATGGAGACTGGTAATAAATCTGAGAATTTTAAACTGATCTATTGTGTACAGACATTTCATGATGGAGGGAATCATCTGTTAAGGGATATGCTTCGGGGCAAGACTAGTTGGTAACATTAGAATTGAAGGATGCATATTTCACAGTGCCTATGGAGGAAAACAGTTAGAGATTCCTTCAGTTCAGATGAAGAAACAGTTATATCAGTTTCAATGTCTTCCATTTGGTCTTTCATCGACACCTTGGTACTTTACGAAGGTGATGCGTGCTGTAGTGGCTTATTTGAGGGAAAGAGGTTATCAAATGATTGTTTATCTCGACGACATTCTTTTGATGTCGCAGAATGTGTAAGTATTAGTATCTCAATGGAAGGATACGATTCAACTTTTGGAAAGTTTGTGTTTTATCATAAACGAGGAGAAATCCAATATGATTCCATCTCAGAGTTTGGAATCCTTAGGTTTTAGGATAGACACAATTGGGGCTTGGGATTGTTTTAATCATCGACGCAAGCTATATTCCCAGGCCCTTTGCATTCTCCAGCTTTGCAGAGGGTAAAGGCAGAGGCTTTGAGAAAAGGCTTAGGGTATGGAGGCAAAGTTGTTTAAAACAAGCATTTGCAATGCAATAGGTCTCGCAGTTGCGAGATTTTGAGCTATTGGCATTGTAAGTGACCTCGGCTTTTATTTATGTGTTTATAAAATCTGCAGTAATAAAAGGCATTGCCATTTACAGTACCAATAGGTCAAAGTTTCTAAAATGCGAGACCTATTGCACTGCAAATGCTTGTTGTTTACAGGCACCACATGCTGCGCTTTCACAATAATAGGGGCCATGCTGCCCCTTTTTTCAAACGAGTCATATCTAACGAAAGGTCCGCAGACACTATTTAATAAGTGTGATATAGGGTGCTTTTACCAAAAAAGCATTTGTTTGCCAAGTTGATAAAAAAATGCTTTTTTTCCGTAAAAGCGCCCCATGAAAGAGTGCATGGCGCGCTGAATGTTGTAGAAAAGCATAGTGCATGCAGTAGGAGAAAAGCATTAAAGAAAATAGTGTTTACAGACTAATTAAGACGCACCGAAGTAAAATAGCCAGTCCTCATGGGAGGTTACAAAAGACAAGGTGGTACTAAGGAGGGACTAACAAACTTATTACTGAATCAGAAATAGCATTTACGAACGACAACAACACAAATATGGGCAGAGATCAGCATGATATAGTGATTTTCTTTCTTTTATTTTGGTCAGCATCTTATCATTTTAAATACATTCAAAATATTTTTGGAGATGAGCGAGTAAACAAGCCATGAAATAAGCTGCGATAGCACATTAACCACAGATAAGAACATCTCTGAACCTCTCTCAGCACAAAGAATTGAGATGGGGTGAAACCTTGCCATGTAGGGTCTACCTCTGCCAATTTAAAAGTAAGGATAGCTAGAAAGGCCATGCCCTTTGAACACGAGGCTCTGGAAAGAAAGTGCAGGAAACAAGCTGTTGGTGGCTTCACATTTGAGCCTCCTAAATCCTCCTTGTAAGTTTTATTTGGGAGGCCGAGTGGTGACTACAGCTCGCTGAAATAATAAACGCTTTCATTAACCCCTTCACTGCGGCGGAAATTCCGCCGCAGTGCTGGAGGGTGCGGGGGGCAGCGCGGTGGCGCGGTGCTCATGACGGAGCCACTCCGCCATGAGCCACGGATGGGCTGTGCTCATGACGGAGTGGTTCCGTCATGACTCCGCCCACGGCGCTAATCGCCCGCACAGGCGGGGAATTAGCGCCGCGTGGGCGGCCCGGCCGCCAACGGCCGCCGCATGACGGAACCACTCCGTCATGAGCACACGGCAACCGTGGCTCATGACGGCGTGGTTCCGTCATGAGCACGGAACGAGTTAAGGAGGAGTCTACGTACTATTGCTCTATATCGTTCATGAATATAAACCAGAGAACACATCCACATGGCAATCTCATGCAGAAGGCTCAGCTTTGGTTTACTGTAATCATGGCTAGCTGGCTTGTCTGCCAGGCCTCTCCCCCTCACCTTTCTGTCATATCATGAGCTCAGAGGAGAACCTTTGTCTTCCTGTGACTCCGCTCATTTGAGTCAGGTAATTGGCAGGCACTTTAAACACTTCCCTCAGTATACTTGATTGATTCAAACGTCTGAACTCAAAGATCCTTTTGCAAGTAAATGATCGGTACACACATTATTCCGCAAGGAGTTTACTAATCACCAATTTTAATGGTAAAACAATGATCAAGGAAGAACAGTGCAAGAATGTAATTGCGTGTGGAAAAATCCATCTCTGTTAGGTGACTTGACGATGTGGATATTATGGGGGTGGTTGACTAATCCAAAAAGCCAGACGAAGGGAATGGATGGGGGAGGGAGTGGGAACAATGGAGGAAGCGTTTGCAGTTTGTTTCATTAACACAGCACCCGCTTCGGTCGCCGTCCGTGCAGGGGGGGGGGGGGAACGGGGGAGCATATTTACTACATATAATGGCCTTAAATAGTCAAACATTTTTGTTGAAAAATGTAAATGTATTCAATATAAATAAAACCGCATATATGACCGCAAAACTCTTCCATGTGTGTTTTTTTTTGTTTAATCTGGTTCCGAACTGCGCCTTGGGGAGGTTTACGGCTCCTTGCTCTTTCTCCTCCCTTCGTTCATGGCTGGTCTCCGAGCCTGAAAGTAGTTAAGGCCAGAGGCAGCGCCGTATGTGCTAAAGAGGCACAGCGGGCTGAGTAACGGAGGGTGAAAGTTGGCCCAATATGGAAAGTAAAGAAAAACGAAAACAAACAAACCTTGTTCAAATCATGATGCGCGGTGTTGGAGTTTACCGTGCTTCATGCTTTGGACAGCCCGGTGCTAACAATGTTTGTTTATTTTAGTACAGTCTTTCTAAAATAAACAAGCTTACTAGCACTCTGCTGTCCAAAACATGAAGCGCAGTGTCAGAGAAACGGGTGCCGAAGGAGCGACGCGGACTACTGCTGCAGGGGCGGTGTGCGCTGTGAGGGAGGCACAGTGCTTCAACAAACTAGGGAAAAATGAAGTACCATGAAGAGCGATGTCGGAGACGCGGGTGCATATATGAAGTAAGAAAAAGTGTGAAATTCTGGGAAAAAAAATGCTTTACCTACACGATGTCCCCTCGCATCGCATGCCGCTTCTTCTCAGCTTTGGAAGCGGTGAAATATAAGACGTGACCCCTGGTTATAAACAAGCAGCATGCAGTGTCCGCCCCTCGCGCACACCGGCACTTGAGAACGGCGGTGGAAAATAAACAAGGAAGTAGTCCCTACACGAATAGATAATGCCGAGCAGTGGAACGAAGATGTAGTTGGTCGGTGCTGCTTCCTGCTAAAGGGAAGCAAAACGAAAGTGCCGCATGGGATCGTAAGCCAATGACAAGCCCGCTAACAAAATAAACGTCCGAGTTAAGGAATGGCAATGGGCAGGAGAAACTACCGGCAATAGGCGGAGTTTCACCCAATATTCAGAATTACTTAATGCCTCGTAGAGGCAGCGCATGCGCTGCCTTATGCGAGACCTAAAAAGGAAGAGGAGGCAGAATTGGATTGGAGGATACATAATCTGGAGGCTTGGAATGGAAGAATACATTTTGGATGTGTACCAGACTTTGCTTTGGCTACAGATGCCAGTTTGATTGTTTGGGGTGCTCCTTTGGGAGAGCAGTAGACAGGTGGTGTATGGTCAGGTCAAGAGAGGGATTATCTTATCAAATGTTTGGAATTAACAACGGGCATTTAAATGCCCTGAGGAGTTTCAGGAACATATTACAGGGTCAGACAGTTTTGATGAAGATGGACAATGTTTCAGCAGTGTCTTACATAAACTGCTTAGTATGTTGCAGGTCCAAAAATCTATCAGAAGCAGCACAATGTATCTAGAGAGAGCTGTCATATTTTATTTTTGTGATACCATATGTTATGGTCACCCCACAAACTCTATTATGAGACCTTCCTACCATTGTATTTTCCTGAAAAAGCATTGCATATCTCTAGAAAACTGTAGTGAAATTGTGAATTTCGTAATTTCAACTACAGTATTGCCAGTGACAGTACCACTGCTCATATTTTGATCATCTGACATCTGTAACATGAATCCTGGAAGATTATAAGCATGCGTTTGTGAGATTTGCTGGGGCCTACATATCTATAAATAAAATGGGTGGACCGCAGAAAGTAATTATTTGTTAGTTAACAGACCTGAAAACTCAACAAATCAGGCTTGCTGGAAACTCCCAACTAAAGCATCATTGAGGCTATTCTCTTTTATAGAAGCTGACAGATACTAAAGCTTCCCCAGTTCCCTGTTTCTCTGATGATTGCTTTCTACACACTTCTAATTTCCTGATGCAAACCCAGCATTAATTTATTTGGTGAAACTCCTGATGGGTCCTGACCAGTGGCTTAGCAAGGGGAAGGGGGTGGGAGGCAGTCTGCCCTGTGACGCTTGAGTTTTGGGGGCAGCGGCCTCCCCCCACTCTTACCTGCCATCTCAGGGCGGCAATCACCAGCATCCCCTGCTCTTCAATGCGGCCGTTGCAGGGAGGCAAAAGCAGGGACCGCCACAGGCGGCCAAAGGTCTAGCTACCCCACTGGTCCTTTCTATGGCTGGGGTTCTGGGATAAACTTGTGCAAAACCTCATGCATTGAGGCCATTACAACTCAGAGACTGGTAGGCTCAAAGGGCAGTCCTGTGGCATCTGAGAAGTTATTTGCCCAGACATTTTCTTAGATATCTCCTTTTTTCTGGGTACGCACCTGCAATTGGAGTCCATCCATCTAACCTGTTAGTGTTGTCCAAATGATCTCCTCCTCTCCTTGCACACATCACATTTGTGAAAAGCTATTGTTGTTGCTATCCACTCCTATTGGTGCAATGAGTCGTTCACAGAGCATCGGGGCTGACAGACTGAGACTGCAATGGCAGTTCTGGTGGTGATTCCTCGAGGTGGAGGATGGTCCCTTAAGTAATTTAGAAGAATTTAAAATAAAGGTTAAATGAGTAATTACTGAAGGAATAGTGGTAAATGTGAGTGATTATACTTAAAATGACACAGATACAAGCTTGTCCATATTTTATCTTTGTACAAAATTAATCTTATGCAGGTATTTTTTTGCCTCCTTATATATACATCATTGCATCCTTGCTCTTAATGTAATAATTGCTCTTCTATTTTCTATTACAACCCTAGATATTCTCTAGGGTTTCATTGTTTTTCTATCACCATTGTTATTACTGTAACTGGCTTTATTGTAGTGTTTGTAGGAAATAATGTCAGAAAGCTCCAACTTAAATAAAAATTATTCCGTTTTTTATGTAGATTCCTTGTTAGACTGAGTGAGATAGGGTTTTTGCTTTCTTAAGTATAATAGCAAAGCTTTGACAGCAGCATTGACCTTTGTGGCCATTGATTATCCCCACAGGCATTCTTGATTCTGGATGATTGCTCGGCCAATGCCCTATTGCAGCACATAAATACGAATGTGTGCGTCATCTACAGTTTTCTTGTTTTGGATTTCCAGAAAACGTGATATGTTATGGTAGAGATTTTCCAATAATGTCTCAGGGTCTGAGGTATTAGCAGGTTATTATTGACTACAACAAATTACCTTGAATTCTAGAAACTCTGACTCCTTTTAAAGTCTTACCTCAGGTTTTGGATTCTCTCTGCTGTGGGAAGCGGGATGATACCAAAATGGTGAAAGGTGGAGCGAGGCAAAAGAATGGCGCAGTCAGACAAGTGATTCCACTGCCATTTTGGGGGTTAACACTGTACATGAAAATGGGGGGTAGTGCGAGGCCAGTTGTTTGCTTTGGATTGTTTATTACGGATAAAAGTGCCTGCATGTTTTCTAATGCGTTTTAGGCTGGTTTTCACTGGGGTCTTTAGGTTAAAATCCCCAGTGATCTATATTTGAGCACAGCTATGCTGTGTGTGCTATTTAGATTGGTTGTTCAGCAGGTGACTATCCATTCAAGGGAAAGGGAAAAGGGAAACAGAATATTTCCTACAAGTCTGCTAATTTGTATGAATAAGATACGTAGCACACATAGAAAGAGGAAAAAAGGAAGAGAAATAAAATTATTTCTCCTCGTTATGCCTCACCTTAGGTTTTGGCGCTTCTTCAGGTTTGCATGCTCTCGTAAATCTGGGGAAGTGTGAAAATCCATGGGTGTTTCATGGGAAAACCCACTGTAACGCCCATGGGATGCCTCCCGAGCTCAGAGTAGGGCAATGCAGCGATTTGCACTGCCTTGCCATAACTCTATATCCATGCGGCCATTCATAGCCACATAGTGGCTTTGCGTGGACTCATAGATATGATTTTGTGATTTGCGCCGCTGGAGCGTCACAGAAAGTGACAGTCCAGTGGCTCACAAATATGCCCCCATTAATCTTTAATAGCAACAATGTTGCTTTTGTGCTCAGATATTAGGTCGTGATTGTTCAGAGTGGGCTTTTGGTCCAAGACAGTGAGGATGAGGCCCATTTTCATGGTGCAGTCATCAGAGGCCCACTGCCCCCAAATTATAGATGGTATTTGTACTAACAAACCAGGGGGTGGGTCTCATTTGCTGTACTTGCATTAGGGACCATGGCACCCTTACTACCCTACTAGCCACTACCCGAATTAGGAAATAAAAGTTCACACCATCAGAAAAAATAATAATAAACTATCACTGTTAGATGTTTTGTAAGACTGCAATTAGACAGCCTCACACAAACATCCTTATCCTCTTTTTCGTCCTTGGGGGTAGTCTCGCTGCTTTAAAACCACACTCATGGGCTGCCCCGTTGTATTTGAAAATGCTAATAGCACTTCCCTGCGTGCTGCGATTGGTAATGCCCCGCATTATACAGAGATGAGGCTATCATGTTGCCATGCAGGCAGGCATTTCTGTTTTGAAGGTTTCAGCTTCTTGTTACCGGAATAGCTGTTCTGATCGACGTTGTTGCCATTGGTGACATCATCACGCAGTGCGGGAACATTCTTTTCTGCCACCTGCACCCCGGCATCCTTAGCATACACGGGCAGTGTAAGACTGGGTAGTAAACAAGAAACAAGATGCGCACAGCCTGGCCTCTAAGTGGTCCTCTTAGAGCCGCGCTGGCTATCTGAAACAGCGCCAATTAAGTTTTATGGGCGAATTAGAATTCAGAACAGTCTGTGATCCAGGAGCGAGTTCACACGTTCCTACATATTCATGAAGCACTAGTTCTCTTTACGACCAAATATGTACATATTGTGCTCCGTGCAGCATTTTATGGTTCTTTTCCCGTTTCTCTCTTCTTTGGATGAAGGGGTTGAGTTGCTGTGACATTTAAAAGTGCAAAATCCCCGGAGGAAAGTACTGTCTGAGGCATCCACGTGTAACATGTGAGATCCAAAGAATAAAATATGCAGAGCATGGAAGCGAAAAGAGGCTGAGGGATGCGAGCAAAGAAATCAAATGCCTCCCGGGTGTTAATAATGTGCAAGAGGTGAGCTTTTTCTCGAGGAAAAGAAGTAATCGAGAAAAAGAGGTCAAAATCAAACTGGAGGGGAAAAGCAGAGAAAGCAGCCTGAATACATATCCATTTTTGTCAAACGCCGGTGAATGAACGGCTCAAGGTCACAAAAAGGCGTAACTTCTGTTCGTGCAGCAGGTGAAGTAGCACCGGGGTCCCCAGGCTTGAGAGGCCCACTGAACCCTTTTTATTCCTGTATTTTATAACTCAAACAGCAGCCAGGGGGGCCATCTCCTTCCTTGTAATAAGGCCATGGCCATGACACACTGACTACGCTACTGGTTAGACAGAAATATAGCCATTCATTTAGAAAAAGATAGGGCAGGCACATAGATTAATGCTAACGGTAAACAGATGTGGGAGCATGTTATATCATAAGACGAACATTAATGCAAGTGACAACTGCAGTTTCATGTGAAAAATGAAGGGCATATTTACAAGCCCCTATCTCCACAGGAACATCACTTTTTGCAACGTTCCTGTGGCGATAGGGGCTTTGCCTTATTTACAAGGTGGCTTTAAGCCACTTAACGTGGTTTAACACTGCCTTATAAATAAGGTACCCTTTCACTCTATACTTAGTGTGAAAGGGGTGAGCAATGGGTGTTATGGTGGGCATTCCGCTGCAACGTCCATTGATTTTCACGCTGCCCCCTATTTACAAGGGTGGCGTAAAGGTGAGGCAGTGCCAAAATTAAGACCAGGGAAATCCTGGTCTTAACATGGCAAAACGAGGAGAAATGCTTTATTACTTCTCGTTTTAGCTGTTAATTGCCATGAATGATTGCTTATGTACAGGAAGGTGTGCCTTCCTGCATATAATCATTAAAAAAATGACAATTTGCAACTTCAATGTGTGCTACACAATGCACCATTCTGGATTCAGGGAGTGACACCTTTATGCACACAAACAATTATTCCCTCAATGCAGGCAGCCTTGCACTATGGTGCAAGGGTGTCTGCATTGGTGCTTGGCAGCTTAACTTAATGCCAGTGCAGGGAGAGACTGAGGGGTGCACTGTTATATTGTAAATACAGTGCATCCCTGCGTTCCTAAAGTGGTGGAGCGCGGCGTTAGCTATTTTGGACTTAACCCACTTTCCGCTACTTTTTAGGAAATATGCCCCAGAGTCTAACCAGGATATCATAAATAAGCAGTGCTGTTGAGACTGTAATTTAGAAAGTGGTGTGGGGAGGTGCAATACGCGTGTGCACCCAATTCTTTATGTCATTTTGACACTTTGGTTTCACAGAAGGGGCAGCGGTGCTTGTGCGGCACCTTCTGTGATAGAGATCATGCCGGCACTGAGTGACAACATAATCTCAAAAGTGGGCTTCCTCGTTTGCATAGGGGTACGGCCCCGGAATCTCCATACAGAGGGGATGGAATTTTTCTTTATTATGTCAGCTTAAATCACTTCTGACAGACCAGGAGTGGTGCTAAAACTTTAAGGATTTGTTGGTCTTCAACTTGATCTAGTCAATAAAACTATAATGCAAGCTGTAAAGCAGATTAGACTTTACAAGAGAACAGGAAAAATACTTTAACCCATTTGGTGCCGGGGACGAAATGGTTACGTCCTCGGCACAGCAGAACTGTAATGTAACCATTACGTCTTGGCGCTTCCCCACCGGGAAGGGCCCAAAACATATTGTGGAGGCCTCAAAAATGATCAATCAGAAAACAACCTGGTTTTGCACGAGAGTCACTGGCGTTTTGGGTCCTGGGCTCGGCCGCCATGTAGGGGAACCTACCAAAAAGACATTTCTGGAAACTAGACACCCTGGGGAGTTCAAGGTTGTGCGGCATGGGTGGATCCTCAACGTTTTCCCACCCAGAATCCCCTGCATTCCTCACATTTTGCTGGTACACATTTCCTATCACCCAGTGTTCCCCTAGGACTCCTGAGTAAAATGATAACTCACTTGTGTGGGTGGTCCAAAGCCCTGCAACTGGGAAATGTCAAAAACTTAGAGATTGAGGGGATAGCACAGCAAGTTCTAAGCTCTATACTTTTGTTTTTATACGTTTTTAGGTTGACTCTGCATTGGGCACCCACACAAGTGAGGTATCATTTGTATCGGGAGACCAAGGGGAATGCTGGGTGATAGCAAATTTGTGCCTGCGCGGTGATCCCAGACAGAAATTTAAGGAAAATGTGAATTTTTGTAACTAAATTTGAGGTTTGCATGAGATTCTGTGTAGATAAACGTTGTGTCATCCATGCAATCTACACGTCCCCTGGATTCCCCGCATGTCTAATTTTCAGAAATGTCTGGGTTTGGTAGGTTTCCCTATCATAATAATTTTCAAGTCTCCACAGTAAGTTTTGACCCATTTCCTATTGCGGGCACTAGGCCTACCCACACAAGTAAGGTAGCATTTTTATTGGGAGACTTGGGGGAATGCTGAGTGGTAGGAAATTCATGCTGGCCCGGTGATTACACAACTTTCCCACATACAAATGTGAGAAAAATATGAGTTTGCTTTAGCTAAATTTGAGGTTTGCAGGGGATCTGGGTAGGAAAACGTTTGGAGATCCATGCAAGCCACACATCCTTGGACTCCCCTTGTTGTCTAGTTTTCAAAAATGTCTGATTGGTTTCCTTACATGGCCGATGAGCCCTGGACCAAAACCTCAGTTGACTCCCTTGCAAAACAAGGTCTTTTCTTAATCGATAATTTTCAAGTCTCCACAGTAAGTTTTGGGCCACTTCCTGTCACAGACACTAGGCCTGCCCACACAAGTGATGTACCATTTTTATCGGGAGATGTGGGGTAATGCTGGGTGGGTGGAAGTTTGTGGCTCCATGCAGTCTCCAGAAATTCCCATCACAGAAATGTGAGGAAAATGTTTTTTTATTTTTTAAAGTTTGAGGTTCACAAGGGATTCTGGGTAACAGAACACGGTAAGAGCCACACAAGTCACCCCATCCTGGATTACCCTGGGTGTCTTGTTTGAAAACAATTTATAGGTTTGCTAGGTTTCCTAGGTGCCAGCTGAGCTAGGATTAAAAATCCACAGCTAGACACATTGCGAAAAAAAGGGTCAGTTTTCACTGGAAAAATGCGATGTGCCCACGTTGTGTTTTAGTCCAGTGGTTCCCAAACTGGGGTCCGGGGACCCCCAGGGGTCCGTGACACATTCCCAGGGGGTCCGCAGGCAGCAGTTTGAAAAGCAATGCAAAGTTCCTTGTATAAACAGCAGTTTTTGGGCACCAATAAAAGTGTCCAGATAACGCCGATGATTAATGTACCTGCTGGAGAGAGATGGGGGATTTGTCCAGTGGCAGCTTTGGGTCATCTTAGGAAGCCCAGATGGTTAATATGCCTGCTGCCAAAAATGTTTACAATGCATTTAAAAAATAAGTATTTTGTTTTGTGCATAGCTCAGTCAGTTCCTGCTTTTGCCAGAGACTCTTTTGTTATCATGCAGTTCACAAGTTCCAATCGCATTTAGCACAGTGAGCTATGAACTGACATTAAAGAGCTGCAAGCAAACTGCATGGTACAAGTTAGTAAGTTATGCTTTTTCCCAGTCTTTCATTATCCCGATGCTGCTAAAAAGGTTTGTTTGGGTAGAAATAAATCCTTATTATTAAAGTCAATGCTAACCCCTGTGTTATGTTCTGAATCCTGAGTTTGTGCTCTCCAGACCAAACACTCTTAAAAAATGCCTACCAGTATGGATGACTTGTGAATACTACACCTTGTAGTCCCCTTTGCCTTATGTAACATTTTCTAGTCACTGATTCATTGTCTCTGTATTTGTGCGATGTAAAGTGCTCTGACACCCTACAGTGGTCTGAGAGGTGCTATAAAGCAAATGAAATACATGTGACAGTGGGGCTATGGAGAGATGAGAGGCACTGTTGGAGGGTAGTAGTGAGGGAATCAATGAAGATTGACAAAAGATTGTTGTATGCTGGTGCATAGTAAGGTCATTATTTCAATTCAATATATGACAAATGTGTTGTAAAATGCACCATTTCCCCCCAAAGTTTCTAGGGGGAGAGGCCCCCAATGCACCCTTTGTAGTGGTCAGACTCACTCGCTGCACTTGGTGTGCAATGTATGGGGACTAGTCTGACAACATTTGTCAGAGCAGCTTTAAGTTTCCAGTCTAGCCTTGGCAGGAGCAGGAGCCCCGGGCTGTGAAATAAAACCAAACAACGAAAAGCTATTCGTGAGATGCAGCACCAACCTTCCCATTAGGATTTTTCTATTTTTGCAAATATTTTAATATAAAAATACTAAAATCTTTAGTAATTTAAGTCTAGTCTTTGTTTGATGTGCATACGTGTGTGTTTTATTTTCTTCGAATTACAGTTTTAATGTTTGACATTTAAATCATACAAATTGCCTGGGGGTCCCCGGCTGCCAGTAGTGACTCAATGGGGGTCCTTAGGAGTGAAAAGTTTGGGAACCACTGTATTTAGTCCATTTCCTTTCACGGGCATAGGCCTACCCACACAAGTGAGATACCATTTTTTATCAAGGGACTTGGGGAGATGGTGGGTGGGTGGACGTTTGTGGCTCCCCACAGATTCCATGGGGCATATTAACAACAACCGGCGATAATTATCTATAAGCGCACTTAGCGCTAGGATAATTATCGCCGGCTAGCGTGAATTTTTATCGCTGAGATAGCGTGCTATTAGCAACGCTTATCTCAATAGCAATAAAAATCCTCACGCTAACAGGCTAACGTGAGATTATCGCTGGAAACCCAGCGATAATCTCACGTTACCTTGTTGATAGGGAGAGGCAAACTTAGCCATGATATCCTCCTTCCATAGGATATCATGGCTAAGTCTGAAAAATACCAGACGTAAAAAAGCAGCGTTGACCGCGGTTAGCGCTGCTTTTTTTGTCTCTAACAGGGTTAGCGACATTCTTGATAATAGGAGAAATGTCGCTTAGCGACATTTCTCCTATTATTTTACTCTGGAACGCCCCCTTTGCATCTCATTAGAGATGCAAGGGGAAGCGTAGAGTAAAAGGGTGCTAACATGCAAATTTGCATGTTAGCACCCTGTTGTTAATAGGGCGCTAGTTTTATCTCTCCTTTTTTAGCTTTTAAAGCCAAAAAAGCAGAGATAAAGCCCTTGTTGATATGCCCCCAAAACTTTTCACCACATTAATGAGGAAAATGGGTTTCTTTTTTACAAAGTTTGAAGTTTGCAAGGGATTCTGGGTGACATAACCTGGTGAGAGCCATGCAAGTCACCCCATCCTTGATTTCCCTGGGTGTCTAGTTGTCAAATATTTACAGGTTTCCTAGGTACCAGCTGAGCTAGGGCCCAAATTCCATAGCTGGGCAGATTGCAAAAAAAGGTTCTGTTTTCTGTGGAAAAATGTGATGTGCTCACGTTGAGTTTTGGGCTGTTTCCTGTCACGGGCACTAGGCCTACCCACACAAGTGAGGTACCATTCCTAGTGGGAGACTTGGGGAAATTCTCAGTGTGTGTGGAAGTACCCATGCAAGTGAGGTACCATTTCTATTGGGAGACTTGGGGAAATTCTCAGTGTGTGTGGAAGTTTGTGGCTTCCTGCAGATTCCAGAACTCCCCATCAAAGAATGTGAGGAAAATGTGTTTTTTGACAAAGTTTGAAGTTTGCAAGGGATTCTGGGCAACAGAACCTGGTGACACCCATACAAGTCACCCCATCCTGGATTTCCCTGGGTGTCTAGATTTAAACAATGTACAGATTTGTGAGGTTTTCCTAGGCGCTGGCGGAGCTAGGGCCCAAAACCCACAGCTAGGCACAATGTAAAAAAGGGTCTGTTTTGTGTGGAAAAATGTGATGTGCACACTTTGTGTTTTGGGCCATTTCCTGTCGCGGGCATAGGCCTACCCACACAAGTGAGGTACAATTTTTATAGTGAGACTTGGGGGAAGCTGGATCCATTGAAGTTTGTGGCTCCTCGCAGATGCCAGAACTTTCCATTACAGAAATGTGAGGAAAATATGTTTTGCTTTTATAAACTTTGAGGTTTTCAAAGGATCCTGAGTAACAGAACCTGGTGAGAGTCACGCAAGTCACCCCATCATGGATTCCCCTGGGAGTCTAGTTTTAAAAATTGCAGAGGGTTGCTAGGTTTCCTCTGATGCCGGCTGAGCTAGGGCTTAAAATCCACACCTAGGCACAGTGCAAAAAAAGGGTCAGTTTTCTGTTGAAAAATGTGATGTCCACAAGTGAGGTACCATTTTTATTGGGAAATTCTCAGTGTGTGTGGAAGTTTGTGGCTCCCTGCATATTCCAGAACTTTCGATCAAAGAAATGTGAGGAAAATATGTTTTTTTGACAAAGTTTGAGGTTTGAGGTTTGCAAGGGATTATGGGCAACAGAACCTGGTGACAGCCATACAACTCACCCCATCCTGGATTCTTCTGGGTGTCTAGTTTAAAAAATCCACAGCTAGGTACATTGCTAAAAAGGGTCTGTTTTGTGTGGAAAAATGTGATGTGTCCATGTTGCATTTTTACCCGATTTCTGTCGCGGGTGTAAGAGAGTAGGATATGCTTCACATGTTTACCCCCACTTTTTGTTGGTGTTTCCCTGTTTTTCAACTTTAGTCTGGCTGGGACCCTGCTATTCAGGGCCCCAGCCTAGCTGCTTCCTCTTTAAAATGATTCCATGTACTTTAGGTACATTACAGATTGGGATTGAGGTGCCCTTATAAGGCCCTAGTATAATGGTATACTATGTACCCAGGGCATAGGTACCCAGAGGCCTACCAGGGGCTGAAGCATGTATTATGCCACCCCTGGAAAGCCACCCAAAATGACAGCACAGGTCTGCTACTGCAGCCTGGGTAAGGTGGTGCATGCACCCCTTACTGTGAGATAGGTTACCTATATCACTATACACACACACACATATAAACCTATAAGTCACTCCTATGGCAGGCCTTATTAATCTTGAAGGCAGAGTACTTGGTTCTTATATGAGAGGGTGCCCCTGCATGAGCAGAGCCCCTCTGCAGCGTTCAGAGACCCTTCTCTGATGCTGTTTGTAGTGCAGCCTGACCATATACACAAGTGCATTATAACCAAACGGTAAATGCTAACTTTGGACTGGCTGCACGGAAACATGTAATGTTTGGTGTCAAACACCTTAGAATCATACCCCTACACCAGTAACTGGTGTGGGAGTATGATCCCAACCTTCTAGAGGGAGAGACATGACAGCAGTGGTATACCCAGTAGAAACTTAATAGAGCCCGGGCATCGCAAAATGGATGCTGCAGCCACAGACACAAGTCTGGCACCCTACTGCTGACCGAAACTCCGGCAGGGGAGGCCTGGACAATAGGTTTCCTGTCACAGGGAGGTGTAACCACCTTCCAGACAGGATTATGTGTATTCGAGCTGGGTGGGAGCACTCTCTGAGTGCTTTGAAGTTCTGCACTGGGGGCACATTTGGTGTCTCTGTGCATAGTCCAGCTCAGACCGGTTCAGGGGCTTCCAGCCCCTGCTCTGGTGTGAAACTGGACAAAGGAAATGGGTGTAGCCACCCCTCTTTCCAAACCCTCCCATAGGTGGGACCCCAGAGCTAGTCCAACCCCTTCCTTAGGTATAAGTAAGGAACCTCTGTAACCAGAACTTTAGATTACCCTGGACGAAACTCTGAAGCCAAATCCTGGACCTTCGATGCTCTGCTCAAGACCAGAGGACTGAAGAAATCTCCCTTGGGGTCAAGGAGTGACTCCCCTGCTTGGCAGGCACCAATGAAGCAATTTGCCAGTCTGCATTTCCGAAGTGCCCACCGGACTCTGAAGTATTTGCAGCCCAGGAAGAGGATTTCCAGACATCTCAGCAAAGCTGAGACCCGCAGCCCTCGTGAGTAGTGTGGAACCAGAACTCCTGGTCACAGTGCATTTCTGCAAGTGCATTGACTTCTCAACATCTCTTGAAGTCGTGCTTGGGCTGACTTGTAGCCCCTACCTTGAGCACTGAATTCACTGAAGATTGTCAGCCTGGGCATTCCGAGTGACCCGTGGGCTGCCATTTTGTGTTTCGTCTTGAGGTCCCTTCGCGATCCCTGGTCTGTTGACCGGTGGGTCCCTGAGGGGGTAACTTTGAATTTCCTTGGGCTTCCCTGGTTGCTCCAGACATGCCCCGACTCCCTTCCAAGTGGCGAGTCCCACAAACCTTGCTGGTCTGCATCGAAGCATCTTCCTCGTTTCTGCGTGGGTTGTTGTTGCCAAGGCTTGTTGTGTCCAATACAGGCACCGACGCTGCAGCACTCGACATCCTTTATGGAACAGCTCGAATCCAGCTCCTGGTTGTCCTCGACGCCTCTGGCCCTCGTGGCTGAAGAGTAAAGCTTCACCTCTTTCACCTGAAATCACCCGACATCGGTGGACATCTGTCTATCGCCTTCCTGGTCACTGGCTAGTGACCCAGACTCTGTCCCCTCTGCTTTCAGGTTCTTCTCATCTTCGATCCAGGCTTGGATCTCTTCAGACACTTCGCATCTTCACGGCAGCAGCACTTCTTCGCCAGCTCCCATTGAAATCGACGACGCGACCCGACACCAAAAGGCACCTATGCACCCGGCTTCCCTGGGTGAGGTAACACGAGTACTATGGTGCTCCCGTGGGTGTTAGCCCTAGAACTTCCTACATCCAAAAGGATTTGGTCCTGACTCATTTCTAAGTGTCCATAATCTTTAAAAATCTAACCGTGACTTTTTCCATAGAAGCTAACTGGAGCTTTCGGCTGTGTTCACACAATGCACATGGCCCCCGTGCGTCCCCTGTCACTACCTTGGGTGGTTCCTTGGGGTCCAAGCAATTCTACAGTCTCTAGGCCTTGTGTCTAGTTGAAAGGTGCCTGACATGTATTTGTGCTATTTTACTGTGATTATTGAAGTGTAACTTATGTGTTTTGACCTCTAGTCTCATAAAGAGACTAAGAGGGCGTGTTTAGAAATAAATACATATATTTTATATATATACCTGGTGTGGATATCTTTCATTTGGTGACTTAAGAGATTATAGACTGGTAAAACAAGCTGCTTTACATTCCTTCAAGACTTAGCCTGAAGGCTGCTCTCCATAGCTACCACTAGGATAGCTTTCAATAAAGGTTGTCTTTAACCTATAATCACTAAGGGGTTGTTTGAACTGATACAAGGTGCCCACTATGACTAGTGGACAGCATATATCAGGCCAACTTCTCACAGCGGGCACTATGCCAACCCACACAAGTGAGGTACTGTTTTTAGCAGGAGACTTAGGGTAATATAGGATAGTAGAGAAATAGTTTTTACCAGTTGTCTTTCTATGCATTTCTGCCATCCAAATGTAAGACAGTGTGTTAAAAATTAAGACATTTTAAAAATGCCCCCTAATTCACCTGCTAGTATGGCTACCAACATATTCCGAGATGTGCAAATAACTCCTGCTTCTAAACTCCATATCTTGTTCTCATTTGGGAAATACATAGGTTTCCTTGGTACCTATTTTTCACTCTTTGTATTTTACTAAATGAATTGCTAAACACAGAGTACACAATGAAAAACCATTGCAAGGTGTGGCTCAGTTATTGGCTTTGTGTACCTTCAGTTGTGAACCTACAAGCCCGATATATCCCTGCAACCATAAAGGTCCCACGGAGGTAACGATATATTGATTTAAAACATCTAGCATACTTAGAAAAAGTTACAGGTGAAAATGTAGGCAGATATGGCTGTTTTTTAACAAATTTTCAATATTCGTTTATCTCAACTGTTAGTTTCTATAGGAAAGCATTGAAGGATCTCCATAAATCACTCCTTCCTGAATTCAGAATGTTCTTTTCTTCATAAAAATGTATAGCTTTCCAGGGTCCATTATTAGTTTCGTACCCATTTCTACCACTAACTGGAAGGCTGTTGAAAGCACAAAAATAGGGAAAATAGGCTTTGTCCCAGTAAAATGCCAAAACTGCATACAAGAGTTAGGTTTTCTGAAAAAAGGCTGCCTGTTCTTGAAAGCTGGAAAGATGATTTTTTTAGCACAACAAACCCTTTGTGGATACCATTTGCAAGGAAAAAAACAAACGCTGTCTTCTGCAGCACTTTTTCCCATTTCCATCCCACAACTCTCAAATTTCTCTGTATTTTGCCTAATTTCTCAGTCCCCTGAAGGGGAACTACAAACCTTGGGTACCTTTAGGATTGTCAGGATGTTGAAAGAAAAGGACCCAAATTTGGCATTGATAGCTTATGTGGACAAAAAGTTATGGGGGCCTAAGCACCAACTGCCCCAAATAGCCCAAAAAAGGCATGGCACGGGGGGACCTGGCAGGAAAGGGGTTAATAAAACCATGAAGATTAATAGTATAATAAGACCATTAACCTGCAATATCAAGATAAATTCAGTAAGAAGGTAAATTGATGGTTGGAAGTCAGTTAATTTGTCCTTTATATCAGGAAATAGCATAAGGCTTAGAATACATTTGCAAGAAACAATTAAACAGAACCAGATATAGTTCAGTTCTAGTAAATGAATCAAAGTCACAAATCTGAGGGCAGACCAGTGTGGTGCTTCTGTCGGCGCACTAACCAGTTTCTCTTAACCTTACCTAGAGCACGCCAACGGCTCAGACTAGGAGTGGTGTAGTCCCTATACGGACTTTGGGGTTCACAGAGTGGACCGTCTCTATTTCTTATGATCTCAAATCAATAGTAGGAATAGTGACATTCTCAGTAATAATGACAGACACAGGTCAATAATTGTTAGAAGTTTATATACTGGATTAATAAGCAAAATGCATGGAGTATTATCAGTATGGTCAGCAGTAAAGCATACAGTTCATAAATACTAAGAACTCAGTAAAGTTAAATGGAAAACACAGCATAGGTTTGCCTAATAAAAATGGGAAATGGGGTTCCTGGTTGCAGAGGAAAAGTGCGTCCTTTTACTGCATTCAGATAAAGGATATTGTACATTACTATACAGAATTAGGGATTCTCTCATAATACTATTGCATTGAATTCAGTTGCTGCCACAGTTTATTAGAGTACTATGATCTACACATTTTATAGATGATAGTCTAAGGCAGTTGTGATGTCCTTGATTAGTTACAGCATGGTGAGAAGCAGCTGAAAACGCTCACCATTTCTAAGTGACGAGCTTGCAATTCTTTATTTAAAGCCGGGAAATAACAGTAACAGTGATCATGTGGTATGCTGCAACATCAATTAAGATGGAGGAAAACAAACGCTCGGTTCATGTTAACCGCAAGTTCTGTTTCTATACCTTTAAAGCTAAAGAGACTACAGCTCCCACACTGCCTCCCAAAAGTCAAGAGAGAATGAGCCCACCACCTATAAAAAGGTGTTTTAAAAAAAATGTGTTACCCAGTGGAAATTATACATTGAATACAATTGCACAAGAGTCACACATTTTGAACCAATAAAATTGGAGAGAGAATGCTACAGTTTCTGAACTCACACTCTCAACATCATCCTGCATGATGCAATTCCCTTCCCTTGTGCCCTTCAGCACTTAAATTGTTAATACAAATGTGGTTACTAAATATATAATGACAAGTCTCATGAGGAATCCCACTGATAGGTGAGGGCTTGCGAAAATTCACTTTCAGTTGAACATTGTTCTTAAAGGAAGGAAACATCATCCTGTACATGGGAATTTCAGTCGTTTAGAGCGCGACTAATCACCCGTAAGGGTCTCAAGGCAATGGGGCGGGGGGTTCTGCAGTTAGTCGAAGAGCTGGGTTTTGAGGTCCCTCCTGAATTAAGGCAGTGATGGTGATTGCCTGAGGTGCAGAGATACAGAGTTCCAGATCTTCTTAGTGAGGTGTGAGAAGGATCTTCCTCCAGCTGATGTCTTACGGATCTGTGGGATAGTTGTGAGGGCCATATGGGTGGGGCGGAGTTGTCTGGTTGGTATGTAGATGGAGAGTAGGTGATTGAGGTGTTTGGGTCCGGTGTTGTGCAGGGCTTTGTAGGCATGTATGAGGAGCTTGAAGGTGATCATTTTGTTGATCAGGAGCAAGTGGAGGTCTTTCAAGTGACCAGAGATGTGACTTCAGTAGGGGATGTCCAAGGTAAGTCTGGCCGAGGTGTTTTGGATTCACCACAGTTTTTGGTTCGTGCTGATGTAGAGTGTGTTGCCCTAGTCGAGCCTGCTTTTGACAAGTGCCTGGGTGACAGTTCTCCTGGACTCAGTGGGGATCCATTTAAGGCTCTTTTGGAGTAAGAGGAGCATATGGAAGCAGGAGGATGATACAGCATTGATTCAGTGGTTTATAGAGAGTGCAGAGTTGAGGCTGATGTAGAGACTGCATGCATGGTCCGTGAGCGTGGGGGGTTCCTGGTGCTGCTGGCCACCAGGAGTCATTCCAAGCGGATGGAGTGGAGTCCAGGATTAGGACTTCAGTTTTGTCAGAGTTAAGTTTTAAGCTGCTCTCCATCATCCAGGTAGCTACTGCCTTCATCCTGTTATGGAATTTGCTCTTAGCGGCTGTGGGTTTGTTGGTGAGAGAAAGCATCAGCTGTGTGTCATCGGCGTCAGGGCCAGACTAGGAACGGCAACCAGCCCTGGCGATTGCTGCCCGACTGGACCTTGGAGCCGGGGATGCTAGCAAAAAGCACCGCTCCCGCTTTTGTTACAGGGGGCAATATTGCAGCGCTGCTGCAAAACCATCTGCTTGTAACTAAACTGTCCCCCACGGGCACAAAACCGGCCCCCACCCCTCCGGCCCACAGGGGAAATGCCCGGTGTCTGCTACTGCCAGTCTGGCCCTGATCAGTGTAGGAGACAATGTTCAGTCTGTGGTTTCTGACGATGGCTGTGAGCAGGTCCATGTAGATGTTGAAGAGGGTTGGGCTCAGGGAGGAGCCCTGGAGGACTTAACATTTGATCTCTGTAGGGTTTGAGGAGAATGGTGGAAGCATGACTCTTTGGCTTCGGTTGGTGAGGAAGGAGGGGATCCACTCCAGCGCTTTGCCATGGATGCTAGCATCATGGAGTATTGTGAAAAGAGTGCGGGGGGAGGTGATGTTGAAGGTGGAAGAGAGGTCAAGGAGGATGAGGGCTGAGGTTTTGCCTCAGCCAAGGAGAGTGCCGATGTCGTCAGTTGCAGTGAGGAGTGCAGTCTCGGTGCTATGCATCACCTGAAGCCAGATTGTGAGGGGTCCAGGGTGTGGTTTGTTTTGACAAATTCTGAGTTGGACATTGATGGTCTTCTCAATGACTTTGGCTGGGAAGGAGAGTAGAGAGATGAGTGTGTAGTTCTTGAGGTCTGTCCAGTCAGAAGAGGGTTTCGTAAACAGGGGATTGATCTCTGCGTGTTTCCAGTCTTCAGGGTAGGTGGCAGATTCGATGGAGCAGTTGATGGTACAGCAGAGTTTGGGGGGATGGCAGTGCCTGCTCAGTTGATAATGTGGTGGGGGCAGTGGTTCAAAGGGGGCCCCAAAGTGGATCTTTTTCATGATCCTTAGGGTGTTGTCAGTGGTGAGGGTGGTCCAGTTGAGCCGTGTCAGATGGGATCTAGACCCTTCAGGTGCGGTGGTTGAGATAGGTGGGTCCTGGATTGCAAAACTGTCTAAAATCTTGCAGTGGAAAAAGGTGGCGAGGTTGTCGCAAAGATCTTGGGAGGGGGATGTCTGTGCAGGGTTTGGCAAATTCTTTAATCACAGTGATGAGTTATTTTCTGTTGTATGCTTTGGTGTTGATGCGTTCCTGTATGGCAGTTTTGTCAGTGGTTCTGATGAGGTGGTGGTGTGCGGTGATGGCGATCTTGAGGGCTGCATGATCTGCAGAGGTCTTGCTGCTCCCCTATCTTCTTTTGAGCCATCAGCAGGTGCACCTGGGCTCTTGGAGGGCATGGGAGAACTAGCTGGCTTTCCTAGGGGCTGCTCGCCTGAGGGTTTTCTAAGGGGGGGTCAGCGTGTCAGTGCAGTTGGAGATACATCAGTGGAGGTTGCGTGCTGAGGCGTTGGCATCCGTGGTGGTCGTCGGTGGGGCTCTGCTGAGGGAGGTAGTGAGTTGTTCTTCATAGATTTTATTCCAGCTTCTGTGTGGGTTACGGTGGGCACTGTGGTGTTTGGTGGGTTTGATGAAGGAGTAGTGGATGCAGTGGTGGTCTGTCCAATGTAGTTCAGAGGTGTAGTTGTCAGAGATGTTGTTGCCTGCGGCAAGTAGGGGATCAAGCATGTGTTCTGCTGAGTGGGTTGGGGAGGAGACCAGTTGCTTCAGTATGATGATGGTGAGGTTTTCTAGTACGGATGATGTGTTGTGGTTGTCCAGGTTGTCCAGGTGGATATTGAGGTTGCCGCAGAGGATTTAGTCCACTGAGGAAGAGAGCGTGGTGAGCGATAAAGTCAGCTATAGCTTAGCTGAAGGAGGGATGGGACCTGGGAGGTCTGTAGATGAGCGTGCTGAAGAGGGTGGCGTTCTGGTTGATCTGGATCTAGAAGTGGAGGTGTTGCATGTCAGGAGAGTGGTCATCAGAACTACTTGTGAAGCAGAGAGTATCTTTGTGTATGATTGTGCAGACCTTATGGATGATCTTGCAACTGTCTGGGATGGTGGATGAGATGTCGGTGCTGAGGTGGGGTTCAGCCAGGTTTCCGTGAAGAAGAGTAGTCAGGGAGATGGATTTGAGCATGTCCCAGATCTCTGCGGCGTGTCTGTTGAAGGAGTGGATGTTGAGTAGGATGCAGCTGAGGTGGTCGGGTCCTTTTCTTGTGAATTGTGCAATTGGTGGGTCTGGTGTGCGGAGGCAGGAGAAGGTGCAGGTGTGGTAGGTGAACAGGCCTTGGGTGTTCTTCAGTTACGCGAGGTGTCAGGAGGTGGAATGTCCGGTGTTGAGTGCAGGGAGGGTGCTGGCATCATAATGGTGGAGGATGTGGGGACCTGGGTCTGTGATGCTGGACAAGGTCCTGGCGTGGAGGGGCACAGATGGGATTCTCATTGGCGGCCACCACTAAGTAGTCTTGGGAAGGTAGGAGGGCTGGTCAGCTGGGAAGCGGGAGGCGGGAAACAGCACTGGAAGGGTCAGGGCCACAGGGAACAAGCAGCGGCAAGGGAGGGAAGGGGGACATGGAGAAGGAGAAAGGGAAAGAAAGAAAAGCTAACCAGAGCAAAATTAAAAGGACAGTAAAAGGCTCAAAATAAGAACAGAGAAATGAAAGACAGACAAAGGCTATGAAAAAGAAACAACAACAGAACAGAAACAAAAGACATGATCCCACTGGGCCACCAGGGATGAGGCACATGCAGGAGCTTGCGGTTGGAGGAGGGCCTCTAACACAGAAGCTGGAGCTCAAGAGGGCAGACTACTGCAAGGTGGAGCTACGCAGTGGTAAAAGAATGCACGTTGACAAGGTCAATGAATGAAAGTGACCTTACATCTCAAAATATTAAGTACAAAGCTGCTTGTGCATGAATCATCTGTGCACAGGGTGAGACAAGGAAACAAATAATGACATGCTGAAGAGATGGCTGCAATCCTCACCAGCCATTTTGAAACCGATGCTTACATTGACCTACGTTAGAATAAGCACAGTTTTCCCAGTATAATGTCTTCACCTGAACCACGTTATTTATTGTGTTAATACTATTGTTCATTCCTTAGAAAAAAAGTTTTTTCAAGGAGATCTCACTCCATTTGAAAGGCAAGCCAGTTTCCACCCGCACTGTGAAAGGTGGAATGGCGGCTTGTCCTCCTTTAGCTAAAACGCTGTTGCTAGTGGAGGAGCTTGTTTGTGCTTGCATAGGGAACAACACATTTGTTGTGACATGTGGCTCTGTCCTGGTCACCGCATGGTGCGCAGATTTAAGTGTGCCCTCAAGTGTAGAGTGTGACAGTGAGGTATGTTTATTAATCAGCCCTTGGGACATGAAGACACGTGCATGCAGGAGCATGCACCACACCGCTGTCAGGCTGTGCTGCAAAGTGTCCTGCCATAGAGTTGGACCTGAAGGCTGCCACAAAAAATGGTGTGGTCCCAGACTGCGATCATTCATGTATCATTCTCAGCCGCCACTCACAGCGTGTTGTGCATGTGCACCTGCCAATTTTGTGCCCAGCCACCACTGAATAGGGCAAGCTGTTTCTGTGATTGCTTCCTCCTTTCCTTGTCAGGGCCAAAAAGGTTGGTGGTGGCCCACATGCCTCATTCTAAGCCCCCAGGGCATAATTTATATATGGCAGATGCACATGTCTCCTATGTTTTTGCATACCCCTGCTTTGGGCTCATGCTTACATGCAGTGGGCGTTGCCTCGTGTTATGTTATGTTTTATTGATTTTTATAGCACACTAATCACCCAAGGGGGTATTCAGGTGTTTGGGCAGATGTGCAGGTGTTTGGTCCCTAAAATACTTACATGAAGATTCGAGTCTTCAGCTTGTTACGGAACGCAAGAAGTGAGAAGGCGGTTCTGAAGTGTTGAGGAAGTTCATTCCATGTTCTGGGTGTAATGTAGAAGAATGAGTGACTGCCAGTTTTGCTTTTGCAGATGCAGGGAAGGTCTGCAAGTAAGAATGAGGCAGAGCTTAGGTGTCTGGTGGGTTGGTGAATGTGTATGCTGTTGGTCAGGTATTCTGGTCCTGCGTAATGTAGGGCTTTGTGTGTGTCCATAAGAAGTTTAATTTGGCTGCACTGGTGAATGGGGAGCCTGTGAAGTTTCTTGAGGTGTTGTGTGATGTGGGTGCTGCATGGTTGGTTGAGTATGAGTCTTGCAGCAGTGTTCTGTATGGCCTGGAGTCTGTGTAGGAGTAGTTTGGAGATTTCAACGTAGAGACTGTTGCCATTGTCCCGTCTGCTAGTGGTGAGTGCTTGCGTGATGATCCTTCTGGTGTTCTGAAGCAACCATTTGAAAATCTTTCATAGCATGCGTAGGATGTGGAATTTGGAGGTGCAGTCTGCATTGACTTGAGCCGTTATGTTGAACTTGTTGTCTAGGATGATTCCTGGAATCCTTGCATCGTCTGTGGGTTTGGGTGTTGGTCCTAGCTCCGACGCCCACCAGGTGGAGTCTCATGCAGTCTCATGGGGAGGTCTTCTTGTTGAAGACCAGTAATTCCTTTTAGTTGGAGCTCAGCAGCAGACAGTTGGTTTGCATCCAGTCTGCTACCATGGTCATGCAGTTGGTGAAGTTGCAGTTGGTGAAGTTGGTTCTGGTAATGGTTGTCTTGTCTGTCAGGTAGAGGATGAGTTGGGTGTCATCGGCATAGGAGATGACGGGGATGTCTTGAAATTGGATGATGCTGGCGAACGGTGTGATTTGGGTCGGCTGTGGCCTTCTTAAGGATGGCGTTGATTTTTGCAAGTTTCCATTCATCCAGGAAGGTGTCTAGTGAGATGCATGAGAGGTGTGATGGATGAGATAGAAATGTTGATAAGTGGTCCATTCGGTCAGGTGGCAGTCTTGGTTGGTGGTGGGTAGGTTAACAATGAGTTCTGTGGAGTTAGGGTGCAAAGTTGTATAAATGGTTGCAATTTTAATATGGAGGAAGTTGGACAGGTTGTCACAGAGTTATTGGGAGGCAGCAATGTTGACAGGGGCTGAGGGTGTGGTGAAATCCTTAATGATCAACAAGGTTTCCTTAGAGATTCCTTCAATGTGGTTCACTAGAGCTGTTTTCTTGGTGTAGCTTATTTGCTGGTGATAGAGTCTAAGTGCAGCCTTGTAGTTAGTTCTGTTGGTTGTGTCATGGCTGGCACTCCATTTCCTTCCTGGCTGTTAACAGCGTTGTTTGGTGTCTTTGAGGTGTTCTGTGTACCAGCTGCCCTGCTTATTTGATCTACTATGCTTTTTGGGTTTGATGGGTGTGAGGGAGTCCACACAGTTCTTGATCCAGTTGTTCAAGTTGTTGATGTCCTGTTTGAGGTTGTCTGTGGTGCTACATAAAATTAATGCTACCAGAATGATTGTGATATAGCATTACCGCATTCTGTATAGTTCCCACAACAATAGGTGCTCACTGCTATGGCCAATAGTCCAAGAGACCCTAAAATTAACAATATAAAACACAAGGGGAGTAGAATACAAATGAGAATGAGTCAAGAGAAGAGTTTTCACATGCAGTATGGTATCCCTCAGGAGAGTAAAATAATAGTTACAACAACATTACAACAAAAGAACTAAACGTCACAACGCATACACGTTTTTCTGTAAGTTCTATTATTTCTTTTATTGCACTTTAAAAATAGGGACAAGGATGCAGCCAACACATATCATCCCAAAACATAGGGACTTCTCCAGGGCTGTTAAAAAACATATTGGCAATTACTTAGACAAAGCAAACAATACACACACAAATTGCAAGTTCAAATTCAAAATAAGCTTTATTCGATTATTAAAACAACAATCATAAAAGCACAGAATAATATAAAACTTACTAAATAATTTTTCCAAGAAAAGCAGTTAAGAGGGTTACAAAACAGAAATTGTATGACAAATTAGTCAGCCATCAGAACAGAATAGTTAAAAACCATACTTTTCCTACCAGCAATTGATTTTAGGATGAACATAGCAGTAAGAAAACATATATCTATCTCATTTAAGGTAAACAGCAGGCTCATAGCTGATGTCAAAATGTTCGAGACCCGTATTTTTTAAAAAGTGGTTTGAGATAGACAATGCGCAAATGCGTGTATAGATCACATGTGAGGAGAAAATGTGTAACACTCTGTTTGGTGACTCCGTCACATGGACAATTAATAGTAGGATATTTTCTTATACATGGAAAAGCCACCAAATGATGAACAATACCTAATCTCAATCGGGTCAATACGAACCGATGTGAGATTCTAGTGACCTTTAAAAGGTATGGTTGAAACCCTACAGTGTGTGCCTGTGAATAATAAAAAAAGCCACAGTTGCTAGCTGCATATTCTTAAAATGACGGCATTGAGCTTTTTCCCTCAGTTAAAAATTTTTAAATTCTGATTTAGGGATAACGGTCGCGTAATTCGGATCTTCCAAAATATTCACCTGGAATAGGTCCTTAAATGTAGATACCACATATTTTAACCAGGGAATTTGTAGGCATTTATCCAGACAAATGCAGTCCTTTATGATACTTCTATTGAACCCAGTCTCTTTCTTCATCCAGATTGATCTCCATAGCATTAGGGGTCTCAGCCCTATCAGGTCAGTCAAATAGTTCAACCCCACTTCATTATGAATTAGAACAGTGGGGGCAGATGAAGGTTAACATAACTTCTTTAAAAAAATATTTTCCTCCACCTGAAGCTCTCCATGAGGGCAATGGCCCCAAACCCCTGCTCCGTAGAGCGCAACCGAAACACATTTATTTCTGTAAATATGTAGCATATCAAATATGTGCCGATCCCCCAATTTAATAACAAATTTAAAAACTCCATAAGCGCTTTTGGCCATTTTGGCCTTAACATTTAAAATCTCTTGATGCCACATGCCATTACATTAACATAATGCCAAGGTAACAAAATGTATTCACTGAAAGAATTTTTAGGTTCTCGATATAGAAGGATTTCTTATTTCTTATTTTACGTCCACACGGTAAAATAAAAGTTTTAGTATTATTAAGTTTTAATTTCCTTCCTTTTATAAAATCGGAGAACCTACCCATTAATTTTTGTAAACCAATGGGAGTTCTTGAGAGGAGTACAGTATCGTCAGTATAAAGCAGCACAGGTACATCCTGTCCCTCAATTTGCGGGGCATCACATTAAACCTTTTTAAGATCTGCTTCAATGGCATTGATAAAGAGAGAAAAAAGGAGGGGTGCCAGCACACAGCCTTGCCTAATGCCAAGGCTCACCGCAATTTGACTTGTACATTCTCCTGCTTGACCGTAGCGTATACTTGCAGATAACTTAGAATAAAGTCTTGTCAAAAAATAAATAATAGCCTGGGGGGCACCTAGATCCAATAAAGTTGACCATAATAGACAATGATCCACCAGATCAAACGCGCTACTAAGATCTGCAAAGCAGAGAAAAAGAGATCCCTGCTTTGCGCGCGTGTACTTCCCTATAATGAGATCCAGATTTATACATTGTTCCAGGGTCCCCCGGCCCTTCCTGAACCCATATTGAGATTGAGCCAGGATCCCATTATCCTCTGCCCATTCTTCCAACCTAAGTAATAATACCCGGCTCATAGTTTTTAATGATGAGTCTAAAAGGGATATGGGGCGATTATTTTTGGCTTCCGATCTGATTCCCTTTTTATAAATTGGGATGATTATAGACTCCCCCCAAGTCGAGGGAATCTTTTCCTCTACAGCCGCGTTAAAAACATTAGATAAAACAGGGCCCCATGTTATCATATCAGCTTTATAAAGGTCAATTGGCACTCCGTCTGGGCCAGGAGCTTTCCCACCTTTGCTATATCTTAAAGCAGTTACTACTTCAGGAGGTGTAATATTAAGAGGAATAATAGGCCACGCAACGGAAGACGAACTTGACGTGCAAGTAATGTCACTATAATTAAAAATAGATGTAGAATGAAGAACCCAACTTTCCTTGCTGACTTGAGATGTAATAGTGGGTACATCATCATTCCTTAAAAATGGGCTATTGACCGTATCCCAAAAGAGCTTACTATTAGATAGCTCCACCGCAGCGGCCAATTTATCCCATGCTTCTTCCTGAAGTTCTCGCTTCCTGCGCTTTAGCTGCTCCTTATAGGCTATTCTAAAATTAGTAAAAATTAACCTATTCTGGGGGCTACACGAAAGAGCTTTCTCTTACTTCTGTAAAGCCTCGGTGCAGGCTTTATCAAACCATCCCCTTTTCTGCTTTTGTTGCTTAATATTGGAGATGGTCAAAACTTTGTTAATTTTTTCGTAAATTTTGCTAAAGCATTGTAAAATACCTAAGAAGACAGCATTAACCTCCAGACACATGCTTATCTCAGGTAAACAGGTGGTGACAATTCTTTTCAAATACATGTCTGAATTGGAGACGTTCCACTTAATCCTGTAGCCATTAGGTCTACATAGATCAACATCGTTTACAATAGTTTCGGTCACCTGTTTCTTGAAGCCCCATATGGACAAACATGAAATGATACAGTTATGGTCACTAACAGATAAGTTCAGAGTCACCGGGGTTCCACAGAAAACATTAATATTCGCCGAAATTACTAAATGATCGATTACAGTACTGGTGCCCCTACAAGTAAATGTAGGGACAGGATTGCCCTGGACATCTTTTAAACTCTGCAAAACTTCTAAGTCATATTTAGCCATAACAGAGTTCAACATCTCTCCGTAAGAATTATGTGGGAAATGGACCTCCACCTTATCGCTATCAGTGGTATACCCACAAGCCTCAATTAGGGATAAATGACAGAGAGGAGTATTAAAATCACCCGCCCAGATAAAATCAAAATTAATAAGATTATCAGAGCACAGTTTTTCAAGGGCACCCATTAATTCCATGACCACAAGTGATCGTGTCTGATCAAATAAATTGTTATAATAATTGATAATCAAAACATTGCGGCCTTTCTCGTGTTGTAACCATAACACTTGAGAGTGATATCCAATCATTTCATATGCCTTAACAACCACAGGCAATTTGATTGACAATATCAAAAGGCTACCCTTTGCACGACCTGCCAAATTTTCCTGAGCTGGGAGATTAAAAGAAACAAACCCATCTAAGTTGATTTGTTCCTTGCACCAGGTCTCTTGCATACAAAATAAATCACAACTACCAACAAACTCCCTCCAGCCAAAAATATGTTGCCACCCAGCAATATTCCAGGTGGCTAAGTAATAACCTAAGCGAGTGGAAATTGATTGGGAACCAGAACAATCATATGGTGGCTGAGGTAATAGTCCAAAAAGCCTAAGTGCATTCTCAGTAAAAATTGGACTAATTGGCGTACTGGTGGGAATAGATTGGGAGCCAGAACAATCATATGATAACTGAGGCAATAGTCCCAATTGCCTAAATGCGTTCTCAGTAAAAAATAAACTTATTGGCATACCGGGGCCCATGTCCTCGACTACTTCCGATGGAATATCCTCGGCTCCCTGAGCAGATAGGTCTATTTTGTTGGCATCCTTCTCTAGAAATAACCCCTCTAGCGTCGGGCATATTTACCAGTACTCCCATCCGGGGGCAGAATATTACTTCTATCTGGGGGACCCGAGGCTAACTCTCCAAAAGGGGTTTCAACCTGGGGTGGTATATACCATCAATCACAGTCTTCCAAGCCTGACAAGCCCTCAAACCGATTAAACAGAGATGTTCTTTCGCTTAACCTTCCATGTGGAATACCAGGCATTAACATACGCGGGAGACGCTTATTTTGTTGTGAGGGCGGGTAAAAGAATGTAAGTGGTAATGAAATAATATGAGAGGTCAGATTATTTAGGGGCCAAGCGCAAATATGCTCTACGGCCCTCCTATCTCTGAAATTTAAAACAATACAGTCTCCCTTTACAGATTTAACTTGGGGGCCCACCCATTCCACCCGTCGTGCAAAAATGATTTCAGCCGAAACCGACGCTGGCAACGGCCTATGTTTGTTTAACCAGTGAATGCACTTATATTTTAGATCCAAAAACTCCTCCCATTTCCCGTCCATTAATGCCGGGACCCCCGTAAGGACAACGGAATAGGGGGTCGATTCAGGCAGGAGATTTAGATGTTGCCTTCAATCAACTGGCCCGAAAGATTGGATACCCCGTTGTGCTTTAGATTTAATAGTAGCATCATTAGCAACATTACCTCCATCCCCACACCCAATCCCACCCTTCTCTCCAAATATAACAGGTTGCGCCCCAATGACCGTTGAGCTAGGAGGTACAACCAGGGGTGTTGGAATTACTTGGGGTAGAGAGACTGCCCCTGCAGTTACCTGCAGTCCCTCTTGGTTGGTTGATGTTTGTCTCGAAGCATCCTTATTAGGGTCATTTCCATGAATGGCACTGCCCCGCAGATCGACTCTAATTTGGGATGAGGCAAAGGCTAATTCCAGGCAAGAAAGCCTATTGTCAATACGATCAAGCCTATCCTGGATCGGTGAAACAGATTTTTTTAATACCAATTCAAGTCCATGCCAAAAATCCTCTCCCAGTGTATTAAACGTATTACCTACCGGGGCCAAAGAGGTGGGCGAGTCTTCACATGAATCCCTCCCTTGGTCTCGATAAACTGGGACTACAGGGACTGCTAGATTATTATTAGGAAGGCCAATTTTACGATTTTTAGGCAACTTGCCTTTTTCTTTTTCAACCCCCCCGTTTCCTTTTAGGACATATACTCTTCAGTACGGGGGCAGGTGATGGTTTAGACGATCCCTGCTTGATAGCAGAAGTAGATCTAGTTCTAACTGGAGACAAAAAAATAGATGGGACTAATAGATTTGTACTCTTAGGTTGGCATAAGGTATTTCGGCTAGACATGCCTTCTTCCTCAGAAATTGGATGACACCTTTGCCTAGTTTCTAACCTTTTCTTTAGCGGAGCCAAAGAACTCCTGCTACCCAACAAGTCCAGGCAAAACAACAATCACCGCTGCGAGCGGCTCCCGCGAAGCGGGGGCCGCGAGCAGTGAAACACAGCTGGCAGTAGTGGGAGGGCCTCGGGAAGAGTCCGAAGCTGTGCGAGTCCCTCGGGCTGCTGGTCCTCGCAGTCCCGAGCCCACAGGCAATGCAGGAAAATGGCAAGAAAAGTCCAGGCAAAAATCACTGCTGCGAGCGGCCCCCGCGAAGCGGGGGCTGTGAGCAGTGAAATACAGCTGGCAGTAGTGGGAGGGCCTCGGGAAGAGTCCGCAGCTGTGCGAGTCCCTCGGGCTGCTGGTCCTCGCAGTCCCGAGCCCACAGACAATGCAGGAAAATGCAAGAAAAGTCCAGGCAAAACAACAATCACCGCTTGTATCCAGTCAACATGTTTCTGCCATGTGTGACTTAGATGTTCCAGGTATTCTTCAGGACCATAATGTATTGTCACTCTGCTGTGTAGATATGTGTATTGTAATTAACAACATAATCAAAAGGTATACTCAGGCCTATTTCTTGACCAGCAGTGCACAATGGCAACAGGTTGATGAATAGATCAGATGGCCCTGGCGAAGTTGGGTTTTCATTTGAGAGAGGAGTGTGCAAGTTGAGGGCGTTGTATGTGACTCTACTACACACACACGCTACAGGATTATAGTGTCGGCTCCCTCTACTGTCTTCTTCCCGTTAGGACTGCAAGTTATAAACATGATGTGCAAGCAAAGAAATACAACATTACATATGACACATTAAAAAAAATTCAACAGAAAGGTAATCACATAATATCACAATCAGTACTGATTCCCATATGTGGTACTCAAAACAATGTAGTGCAACAAAATGTCTTCTATCTTGTAAACAAAAATGAGTCTGTGGGGCTAGGTTGATCCATACTGATGGTGCTGAGAGCCTGCTTCTGGTATTTTGCTGTGGCTTGGAATGCTGAACCTGATAGGGCTGTTGACTTGAGGTGTGTTGATTTGGAAGTGGATGATGGAGTGACCAGTCCATGTGTGCAGTGTGGTGGAGTTGTATTTGATACTGTTGCCTGTGGTGATGATGGGGTCCAGAGTGTGTCCTGTGGTGTGTGTTAGTTTCGGGATGATCTGGGTGAGTCCAATGTTGCACAAGCTTTTGAATAATGCTGTGAAGCAGGGGTCGTTTTGGTCTTCCAGGTGAAAGTTGAGGTCACCGAGAAGAATTTAGGCTCTGAAGTTGATGGTGAATGGAGCAATGAAATTGGTGATGAGGTTGGTAAAGGTGGCTCGTGGTCTGGGTGGTTGGTAGGCAAAGGTTCCATTCAGGGTGAAGTTTGGGAAATCTGCAGATTGAAGTGCAGGTGTTCCATGGACGGGATGGTGTTCTATGTGGATGATGTGCATTTAATGGATTCCTTGTCAATGATAGCGAGTCCTCCTCCTGGCTTGTGGAGGTGGTCCCGTCAATCAGTCTTGTTGTTCACTTGGATCGCCGTGGTGATGTTAAGAGTTGATCAGGAGTTGAGCCAAGTCTCTGTGATGAAGAGGATGTTGAGTGTATCGCTAATCAGCAGGTCTTATATTTTGGTGATATGTTTGCTGAGTGATCAAGTGTTGAGAAGCCTGCATGTTAGTGGGTGTTGAAATGTGGGTTTGCTGTGGTATGTATTGTAGGGTGGTGATGTCAGTGTTGTTGGTGCTTGTGTGGCATGTGTGTTGGAATAGGATGTTGAGGACGTTGTTAGTATTTTCATGGGGTGTGTGAGTGGGTGGGTGACTGCAGGAGACCTGGCAGTGGGTACAGGTGAAAGTGTTATGAGGCACAGCAGCATGTCATTCGGGCACTTCTGAATACAAACAACAGAATATGTCCTTTTTTAAATGTATTTTTTTTTTAATTGGCATTTGAAAAAAAACTTACAGCAACAAAGGACTGTAGTCGCAGACAACCAGCTGACGGTTGAAATACATATTAGCATCACGTGTTTAATACACATAATTGATATAACACAGTATCTAAAGCGAGCTCGACGTCTCCCAATAGCTATATAAGTCATTAGAGATTTATCATTAAGTGAAAACCATACTAACAGTTCGCACAAGTCAGCATCAAAAATAAACGCAGTGCTTTAACACAGCAGTCATCACTCCACATTCTGTACCTGAGAAGATGAATGCCGGAGCCCAGTTCTATTCTGTGTATTTTGAAGCCGAGGCTCCTCCTCCGCAGATGAAGGCAACAAAATACGTCCTTAGTGTTACACTGGCACTAAGTTATCACCAGTTTATTCATATGACAACAAAATGCCATGCAAACTGTGTAGCCCACAATGTAACACCAGCTGGAGCAATAATAACGCTGAAGAAATAATAATACTTATAGGAAATATGCTAGATAGGTTGTTGACCATTGAGACGTGCTGTTAGTTTTCACTAATTTCTTTATGTGGCAATATCAACCCTGTATATATGTCCATGCTTGCCTTTTATAGCATGAACTTACTCACTGTGAGTAACAGAGCACTGGACATATTTGGAGTAGGTGAACACAACCCCAAGTTTTAATTTACATTGCTGATAATTGAAGAGCACAGGTGAACTTTTAGAGAGCAGTTTATGAATTCAGGTTACAATTACATATGATACTTCTGTATAATGTGCGAAAGTGCCTCTTTCTGAGTGGTCATCCCCAATTCTTTTCTGGAATGATGTTTTATTTCTCTGTCTGCACTGGGGCACTGCTAAACATGCCCCAGTGCAGATACTCTGACCCCTAAAACATGTTAAAATTGACTGACACCTAATTGGCATGTTACATTTACTAAAAGGCCACAGTATATGGTGCCCAAGCCATGCAAAATTAAATGTCACTCATGGACTACCGAAACCAAACAACAAGAGGTTACTCGTATACCCAGTTGAGACCTGGGTGGTTAGTGTATATAACAAATGACAACATGTCAATAGGTAATATTTAAAAACCGTTATATAAAAAATGTACAATAGTTGCAAAAAAAGGAAAGAACGGGAGGCTTGAATGGTTGTTAGAGCAATGCAAGGAGCGGTCTGTATTCAGAACAAATAGAAATACCCAATAGGCACATTTAATTTACTTATACGTCCCTAGTAAAGGGGTACTACAAGGGCCCAGAGCCTGTACAGTGAATGCTACCAGTGGGCCTGCAGCACTGATTATGCCACCCATTTGAGAAGCCTTTTAACCATGTCTCAGACCTGCCATTGCAGAGCTTGCGTGTGAGTATAAACTGGTATGTTGGCCTGGCAAAATAAACCTTTTTCCAGTACCAAACCTTCCCTTTTTACACATATAAGCGACTCCTAAGGTAGGCCTTGGACAGCCCAGAGGGCAGGGTGCAATGTATATAAAAGGCAGGTCATGTACTTATAAGTTTTATATGTTCTGTTAGTGAAAAACCCTCAAATTAATTTTACACTACTGCAAGACCTGTCTCGCCCATAGGATAACAGTGGGATTACCTTATTACATTTTCTAAGTGTAAGGTCCAATTGGGAAGAGATAAACCCTTCAAGTCTGGTGTCTCTGGAACCACATTTTAAAATCCAAACTGAAGGTGAAGCCAGATTTTAAATTGCCATTCTGAAAATGTCACTTTTAGAAAGTTAGCATTTTCTTGCTTTAGCCATTTGGGTGACATTAGCACGTCTCCAGTCACATGACAGGGTGTAGTTTCCATTTGGATTTTATGTATTCTTCCAAGACAGCCACACACAATGGAAGCTTAGGTGTGTCTCAATCAGCCATCTCTGGCAGGTTGGGAGGAAGAAGATGGGCACAGCCTCACTTACACCTGAATAGGCCGTGTCCTGTCTGCAAATCAAGGGCTGCATACCCCCCTGTAGTGAGTCTGGCACCAGGGCAGGAAGGGAGGATATCTGTGCACTTCAAAGGCAAGTCCTTGAAGTCTCCCCCACTTAAAAGGCACCACTTGGTATAAGTACTGGACCTCAGACACCACCACTTCAGCACACTTCTGGACCTGTGGATACTCTACCAGTAAGAAGGACTGCAGACCTGCTGAAAAGGCTGCCACTGTGATGGACAGTTACACTGCTGGTCACCCGCTTTCCTGTGCTGGCCTGCTGCCCTCTTGCCTGAATGAGAAAGACTGGACCTGCATCTCGAACCCAGAACCCAGAGAGAATCCAAGGGCTAGTTTGCTGGTCTTCTGATTTGAAGCCTCAGGGACATAAGAGGCTGCCAACCACTCCGCACCTGCACCTGGACTCTGCCATCTGTTAGTCTACCCTGCCAAGTGGTGCCATCCCTGTCCTGAACCCTTGGAAGTGGGCCTAAGGTACTTACTAGCGGAACTGACCGATCTTCTCTGCTGAGCTGCACATCTGCGAGCAGAACTGATGCATCTCCTTGGCTGAGTGGCACATCGTCGTGCAGAACCAACGCATTGCCACTACTTCATGGATTGGACCCTGCACAGAAGGCCTGCATCACCATCACAGTCCTTGAACCAAACACATCATCGAAGGTGTGGCGCATCTTTGGCCCAGGTCCCAGCATCTCTCATCAACAGCTGCCTCGACGCACGACTAAGCACTGCAGACTCGCTGCTTCTCAGAACTGATGCATCGCTAGCTGCATCCCTGATGCCAGGAGTTCACATCACAAGCTCCGTCAATGGGATACTTGATAACATCACAGTCCATCGCAACCAGATGTCCATTGCTGGAGCTTGGTGCTTTTTTTTAGCACCATTTCAGCCTAAACTTTAAAATTCAATATCTCCAGTTTTACTGATTCTATTTTCGTCATTTTGGTCTTGTTTTATTTATTAAATTATGGTTTACTTTCCTAACTTCAGTGTGGGATCCTTTTTGTGTGGTGTGTTAATGTTTGAGGTGCTGCACTAATACCTTACACATTGTCCTCAAGTAAAGCCTGACTCTTTTGTGCCAAGCTACCAGAGGGTGAGCACAGGTTAATTTGGGGTTTGCTTCTGCCTTACTCTGACTAAGATTGTGATTGCTGCTTGATAAAGGCCCACACTTCAGTCAACCAGTAACCCAATTTCTAACAGCCAGCCACTAGTTTGGCCAGGCAGATATGACTCTGGACTTAACACAGTAGCCTAGCTGATTCTGTATTTATCCTGCTGCATGAGCTATTTAAATACCCCTTTTTGACAGGGAGAAAACCTTCACCTTAACTGTTAATAAGTCATCTAATGTCAGCCTTGCAGCTCAGAAGACAGTATGCTGGGTATTTTACAGTAGTAGGACATGTAGAAATTTAAAGTGGACATGCACTTACAAAACCTAGTACCCAAAGACTATTTTCACAGTAACAAGGCTAGCTGGCCCATGAGGAAACAATGGGAAGCAGGAGTCAAATATTCATTTTGCTATCTCTGGATTTAGAACAGCTAGAAATATGATTAATCCACTCTTTTTAATATTCATTGAAATCCCAACTTAAAGATTTTTAATACATAGTAAGGAAAAGTACTTTTAGAAAGTTACCTTTTCCCTGCCTGAAGCTCATGGAGGTAAATTTGCATTAGCTCTCAAGCAGTAGTCCAGTGAGTGCTTAGCCTTGAATAGGTGTTAAAGACTGCTCCCAGAGAAGAGGCAATGAGTTGGGTGTGGGGAGGTATTTTCCCTCCCACTGGTAGGAAGGCCATTGGAGGTGTACCCAGGAACTTAATTTACTTCAAAGAGGTCATCCCCTGTTACAAGCAAATGTTAGTTGAAACTTCGAAGGGCCCCAGCATTTATCTTTCCAGTCAGAAAAGTACCAAATCCAGTGGGGAGAGAGCTTCCCCCAGAATTGTTTTGAAGTGACAAGAGAGTATGAGACTGCTCATTGCCCTGGTCAAACCATTGCGTAGAAACACAAGCTCTGCAAAAGGTTAGAATGGTTTCTCCAGCTTGGAGTTTGACAGTGAGGGGTACCTTGTGAGTGTTTGCTGTAGGGCAATCAGGAACTGCCCAACTGCAGCAAAAGTGCATAGTGTTCCACCTGGGAAGTTTCTGGACCTGCGGAAGAACATAAGGGGACTAAACCATCTGCCTGTAGCCTAAAATTAGCCCTGAAAGAATTAACCTGCTTCCTCTTGTAACCAGGACAATGATGTGGACTTTGAGGGTCAGTTGGCTGACCTCCTCCATGGCATCAGGGTTACCAAAAGCTAAAAGAGGCCTTCTCTTGAAATTCTCAGCTGACCAGTACCAATAGCACATGACCAAGATGCTGTTGGTGGCCTCTGTTGAAGTGAGTCCCTCAAGCTCTGTTTCTGAGGACCTAGGACCCTTGACTATGTTTAACAAGACTTATCCTCCCATCTGTGAGAACAAGGGACTTAAAAACATTTTGGACTTTCAGAGCTCCGGAGGACTGGGACAAACCATCCCAGCATCTCAGACCTAGGTGCGACCTTGCTAGGGTAAGAAATCAGGTTTCTCTCATTTGGAGATTCTCCATAGTAGCAAATCTGATTTGGTGAACCCTTGGCAAGGAGGTACATGGCCTCATGGAACTCAACGTTGGATACAGCCACAGCCTTGTCCCCTGAAGGATTCTGAGCTACAAAAAAGAGATTAAAGGGCTTATTTACAAGCCCCCTGCGCTGCTGGGACATCACTTTTTGTGTTGCTCCAGCAGGGCAGATTACAAAATCATATATATGAGGCAATGCTTTTGAATTGCCTTCCAACACCCATGGATTTTAACACTGCCCCAGATTTACAAGAGTATTCAAACCAATGGAAGCACCAAATACTTACGCCTCCTAAGGTGAGGCATAACAAGGAGAAATTTCTTTATTTCTCCCTGTTATTACCACTTTTTATGTGTGCTGCATTTTGCAGCAGTTATAAAAAGAGGAAAATGCATCTTAGGATTGTTTCTGTGTAGGAAGGTGCCCCTTCCTGCATAAACACAATCCTAACGGCAGCACAGGCACCCTTGCACCTTGGTGTAAGTGTGCCTGCTTTGGCGCCAGGCAGCTGATATGGCTCCAGCTCGGAGAGAAAGGACAGGAATGCACCCTATTGCATAAACACAGTGCATTCCTGCCCTTTCACTTTGGCGTTGGGCAGTGAAGCAAGATGAATTTCTGTGCTGCCCTACGCCAAATTCCCATAAATAAGAGCCTAAGTCCGAAGATAAAAATCTTGCTCAGGTGAATACGCCAAAAGTATCTGACTGGTGAGAGGACTTCCCTGGCACAAAATTTGAATTTCTCTTGCTCTCAGCCTCTCCCGTCCAAAACCAACATCTAAAGTTGTGCCGATCCAACTGCATGGAGACTTCTTTGGATAAAGCCTGCTGCCTTGCCCCACTGAAGGATTTTCACTTCCAAAAAAAGATTAAGTTCCAAGGTAAAATCTCCAACCAGATTGAGCATGGTTGGTGTATCTGACCCATGGTCCATCGGCGTAGGCATAAATTCACACCTAAATTCTGATGTACAGAGGCCATTGACTATTATTGGAGCGTTCTTATTTTTGGTGCTATTTTTCCTTAAATCTTTAAAGAATCATATCTCCAGTTCCCATTATTTTAGTTGATAAATATTACCATGTGTCTATAAATTGGAGGGTGATTTTTAATGTGCAGTGTTTTTGACTTTATAACTGGTCTGGTGCTTCTAAATGCCTTACACATTTGTGTTAGGTTAAACCTGCCTGCTCTGTGCCATATTTGCCATAGGTTGAGCTCAGTTTTAAACTTTTGAAAGCTTTCACTGGACCTAACAGGATAATGACTGCATTACTTGTGGTGGGCATCAAACCACCCCATCTAATAAGGCACTTTCTCACAATAATAAAATGTATATATCTTTGACTTTAGGTGGGATTTCTTTGAATTTAAACATAAGAAAAATATTTGTTATTTAATTTAACACCATTTCTCCACCTCCATTGATTTCTATGGAAAGGTGGTGCAAAACAAGTGGCTGGGTATGTGTGGTGATTGGCTTACTCCAGAGTTGGGTTATTTTGACTGCAGTAACTTTAGAAGTACAGTTTGTGAATAGCAATGGTCATGGGGCCAGATCCATCAAGCATTTTTCTCCTTACAAAATGCTTTTGCGATGCATCAAACCCAATTTTGCAATTCGGTATACTGTTATCGAATCGCAACATGGGTTTGCGATATGCTATTTGGTAGGGGCGTGTTTAGGGTGTCCCTTCCAAATAGCGAATCCTAACAGTATGCATGAATGTTTTGTGACTGTGAATGCGGTTGCAAAACATTCGCATGTTACCACCTACTTCAAGTAGGTGATAACTCATTCGCAAATGGGAAGGGGTCCGGACCCCTTTCCCTTTGTGAATGTTTGTAAAAGCATGTTTAAGAGCAGGCAGTGGACCACTGCCTGCTCTTAAAAAATGAAAAGAAAGCTTTTAAATTTTTCTTTTTGTAAAGCATCTCGTTTTCCTTTAAGGAAATCGGGCTGCTTTACAAAAAAAAAATGATTGCTTTATTTAAAAGCAATCACAGACATGAGGATTTGCTGATTTGAGCAGGCCAACATGCCTGTGATTTTTGCAATTCCTAGGGGTTTGCAAATAGCGACCTACCTCATTAATATCCATGAGGTAGGACATTTGCGAACCCTTAGTAATCGCAGAAAGTGTACTGCACACTTTCATGCATGCCGTTTTGCAATTCCCTAATTGCGAATCCCAAAGATTCGCAATTAGGGAATCACAAAACATTTTTTGGATGCGTCTGGCCCTTACTCTTTTGTGGATGCCACTCCCCTCTGCCATTCTCACATTTACTACAAAAATGTAAAATATGTATACTTATGTGTGTAGAGAATTTGCAGGCCCGGTGGAGATGTCGGCCCTGAAAACGATAGGAGAGGCAGAAGCAGAACCTCTACTAATAGGTTTGTGAATAGCATTTTGTAATATGGTTAGCCGCACTACTAACGTACTGCAAAATGCAGTTTGTGAATGATCCCCTACATAAATAGCATGTTTTTATATAGCACTTCTGCCATTAATACAGGTTGTAAATATTATGTGTCTCATTACCCATTGTAATGGTACTCAATGTATTCACTTTGAAGAATGCGATGCTGACGTAGAATTCTAACTCGCCAATTGCAGATCAGATCAGACAATGGTTTAACACTCGGAGCTACATTGCCGACTGAATGTGTTCATTGATGATGCAGCGAAATGTAAAATAGGTTCGGGAAAATATATATTTGTCTGTGTGACAGTAACTACACATTATCAGTATTTAACTGAATTACTTTACAGCCTAAATAGTGGTTCAACAATCCATGTTTCCTAAAACATTAAAATGGGATAACATTAGGCTGCAAAGTAAACTATGATTTAATACGTGAGAAGACACGAATTATGAAAACTGAGTTGTGTGTGTATCCTGATTTCTAAGAAAATATGTTGGAATGTGTGTAGGTGTGTCTGAAAATGTGGCAAGAATAAAAGCCATGTGTTTTTTTGTGAGAGTGCAAACGTGTTAGCTCCAGTGTGTGTGTATATGTATCAAAAATATCATTAATCTGTGTTCAGCAAGAGTGCTAGTGTTAGTGTATATATGTATAAGATACAGTGAGTGTGTATTTACCCGTCTAAAATTGTCAATTGATCGGTGTGTGAGTCTATGTGCTCATGCTGGGGATTTGGAGAATGTTTACATGCAGGTGTACACGAGTGTCAAAGTGTGGACAGATGTATGAGTATTTCTGTTGGTTGGTTATACCGAGGGTGCTGCAAGAGTGTGTGTAACTATACAAAATTTGCTTTCAATTGATCTCTTGTTTTCACCTTGGACTCCTGTTGCATCTTGCAGCCCATTTTTTACCCTGCACTCCGACTGGCACATTTTTTCTCCGTTGCCACCCACACCACCTTGCATCCATTGATTGCACCCTCCATGCCCCCATGTACTCTTATTAAAAATCCCCTGCCCCCTACGCATACCGGTTCCAGTCACCCAGTTCTCTAACCATCCCTGAGCTTCAACTTGCACTCTGCTCTCCCTCTTTGCACGTTGAGTGACATCTCTGGCCCAACCTGCACTCTCAACCCAGTGCACCCTGTACTAAAGCTCCTTCATTCCTGCGTTCCCCATGCACCTGCCCCTCACTCTAGCAATGCTTTGCACCATGCACCACCCACTCTCACGCCTCCTATATTTCTAAACCCATGAGACCCTTTGCTCCAACTTAACCCTGAGCTTCTCCTTTTTAACCTGCCTGTCGCCATCCTGTCCTTCCACCTTGCACGCTCTGCTGCCTATGCACTCTAAACCCCCAACCTACATATATCTCATACTCTCAACTCCTTTGTACCCTTCACTACCCACTCCTAAGCAGTTCATACTCCCCAAATAATTGAACTCTCTACCCCCTTTTACCCTACTTTCCTTAACCCATTATACCACCCCCTCCATACACTTACACTCTTCTCTTCCCAGTCCTTTTTACCCTGGGCTACACTGCCCTCTGGATAACACCAACCATTTTGGCTTTTAAATAGCGAAAAAGCATTCTTTCACCAACACAGTGCTTAATTTGCAAAAGAAAGAGTGCTAGTGCCTGGATCACTGCTCAGAAACCATTAGCTGGAGCAACTACATCTTGGTACAACTAATTCCGAGGCTATTAGTCTCTGATCCGCCTAATGTCTATTTAATCCACTACCAGGTGCTCCCTGCCCCTAATCTCATTGTTGCTGGTCCCTGCTTCTTCCTCTTGTGACCATTGTGCCGCCGTGTTTCCCATCCAAAGACTTATCCATATGTGTGCTTTGGTTGTATGCCGGACCCACAACGAATGCCTTTACAACACTGGAACAAAGACAGTGTCTTTACAGCAAAAGTCTTTACTACAGCTTTTCTTTTTACCAAAAGTATGCCTTTACCACGTATCCCTTTACCATGAAAATGTAACTATTGTACAGGTAAGTATAAGCTCTATCTATCTATCTATCTATCTATCTATCTATCTATCTATCTATCTATCTATCTATCTATCTATCTATCTATCTATCTATCTATCTATCTATCTATCTATCTATCTATCTATCTATCTATCTATCTATCTATCTATCTATCTATCTATCTATCTATCTATCTATCTATCTATCTATCTATCTATCTATCTATCTGTCTATCTGTCTGTCTGTCTGTCTGTCTGTCTATCTGTCTGTCTGTCTGTCTGTCTGTCTGTCTGTCTGTCTGTCTGTCTGTCTGTCTGTCTGTCTGTCTGTCTGTCTGTCTGTCTGTCTGTCTGTCTGTCTGTCTGTCTGTCTGTCTGTCTGTCTGTCTGTCTATCTATCTATCTATCTATCTATCTATCTATCTATCTATCTATCTATCTATCTATCTATCTATCTATCTATCTATCTATCTATCTATCTATCTATCTATCTATCTATCTATCTTTCTATCTATCTATCTATCTATCTATATATCTATCTATCTATCTATCTATCTATCTATCTATCTATCTATCTATCTATCTATCTATCTATCTATCTATCTATCTATCTATCTATCTATCTATCTATCTATCTATCTATCTATCTATCTATCTATCTATCTATCTATCTATCTATCTATCTATCTATCTATCTATCTATCTATCTATCTAACTATCTATCTACCTATATGACCTACTGGCAGATGCCAGTAGGTAGTTATAGTTAGGACCAAGTTTCCATAGGAATTTTTGTTTTTTAACCTGACTATAACTTTGGCGTTAGACGAATCTTCATTACATTTTCCCAAAAAAGTGTCAAGGTAGGTTCTATGTTTCATGTAAGGTTTTGGGGGTTATCCATGCAGTGGGACTGAGAATTTGTGATTGCAAAAAAGGGTGCATTTGTAATGTTAATTCCTGGAGGAACCTTTAGCCACAGCTACAGCCTGAACTACTGAAAGGACTTACGCCAAATTTGGCAGGGAGGTAGATGTTGGTTCAAGGAAGGGCCTTTTGCTTATTTGGTGTAAATCCGTTCAGTAGTTATTGAGCAATTCCAGTTGAAAATTATAGTGCTATCTCTGGTCACGAAGTCTTCACGAACAAAGATGAGCTCATGCACTGCTCTAATTGGCTACCAACGCTTCAACCAGTAAGTGTTGGCAGCCATCTTGCGACTCTGCTTCACTGATCTCCCCCAAGAAAGTGAAAATAAAGAAAAGGGGGCAGAGTAGGAAACCCTAACCCCCAAGCCATGGTCTTAGGGTCCACCTGGGACCCTGCCACGGCATTTGAGCATTTAAAAAATAAGGAACATTGCTGCAATTTCACGATATTTGCGAATTCATAACAATTTGTTTTTAAAAAGCAATCGCAGGCTACTGCGCTTGCTTTAAAATCACCCTCGAGTGGGCCAGGTCCTGGGGCATATAATCTATATAGGAGGGGGGCGCACCCAGGGTTATTAGCATTATTAATTCAGGTGGGCAAACTGGGCCCACCCGCATCCCTGGGGACTGCCACATCCCCGGGGCTATTGCGTTTTATGTGGGGGGGCTTGCTACCCCCCTGTCCCAGGGACTGCCACCTCCCCAGGGCTAATTGAAACAATATGGGGGTTTTGTGGACCCCCCTGCCTCAGGGACCTCCACCTCCCCGAGGCACATGAGCAAAAAAAAGGGGCACCGGGACCGCCACCTGCCTGAGGCTAAAATAAATCAATAATGATGGGCAGGGGTCTCCGCCCCCCCACGTACCCCTGGGACTGCCACCTCCCCGGGGCACCATTACACCAATGAAGGGGGTCCATTGTCGACCCCTGACCCTGGGGACCACCACCTCCCCAGGGCTATCTATATACAAGATGGGAGGAGGGCCTTCATGGCCCTGGAGACCGCCACCCCCCAGGGCTGGCTCCAGCAATGTCCCAGGGTGCTCACCCCCAGGACATTGCAGTTTACCATGGGATGGCAGTATCACTCCACCCACCATTTCATAGCAAACAGTGTGCTCTGATTTGCTCAATGTCTGAGTGGGTCTGGGAGTGAGTGCATAAGTTTCTTAGTGGGTCTATCACTGGCAGTGTGAATGTCTGAGCGGTTCTGTCAGTGGGTACATGGATCTCTGAGTGTGAGTCTGAGTGGGTACTTCAGTCTCTGAGTGTATAACTGACTGGGTGCATAAGTCTATGAGTGGGTCTATGAGTGGGCATGTGAGTGACTGTATGGGTGGGTCTGTGAGTGGATGTATGAGTGTCTCAATGGGTCTGTGAGTGAGAACATAAGTTTCTGACTGGGTGAGTGAATGGGTCCATGGATGAGTATCTGGGTGGGTCTGTAAGTGGATGAGTGAGCCTTGAGTGGGTGAGTGAGTGGGTGCATGTATATCTGAGTGACTTTGTGAGTGGGTGTGTGAGTTTCTGAATATATGAGTGAGTGACTGGGCCTATAAGTCTCTGAGAGGGTCAATGACTGAGTGTGGCAGTGATTGTATGGGTGTGTGAGTGGGTGTATGAGTGTACGAGTGGATCTGTAAGCGGCTGTATGAGTGTCTCAGTGGGTTCAGTGAGTACATACATGAGTGTATGAGTAGGTCCGTGAGTGGGTGTGTGATCCTCTGAGTGGGTCTGTACATGGGTGTGTGACTCTATGAATGAGTCTGTAAGTGAGTGCATGAGTATCTAAGTGGGTCTGTGAGTGGGTGCATTCGTGCCCACATGGGTCTGTGAGTGGGTGTAAAAGTCTCTAAGTGAGTATGAGACTGTACACATGAGTCTGTGAGTGGGCCTCTAAGTAGGTGCATGGATCTCTGAGTGGGTCTGTACATGGATACAACACTCTCCTAGTGAGCCTGTAAGTGGGTAAATGAATACCTGAATGGGTATGTGAGTGGGTGAATGAGTATCTGAGTGGGTATGTAACTGAATGTATAAGTGTGTGATGGGGTATGTGAATGGGTGTTTAAGTATCTGAGTGATTTTGTGTGTGCGTGCATGAGTGTGTGGCAATGACTGGTGAGTTTTAACAAAGGTATATATATATATATTCACCAATATTCATGTTGACGTCCCAATATTCACGATGTCCCTGTGACAGGAGACGGGGGGCCACGCTGGTGATCACAGTGGCGTCATTAATATCATGCTAGATTAATAAAATCAAATTTGGACACATAATTTGTGTCATTAACACTCCCAATTCTCAAATGTGGGGTCAGCGTACCTCCTCCCTGACCCCTTATGTTAACTTTCACAGAAATTTTGAGACCCGGAAGCTGTTCTCCATCAATAAAATGGCAGCCGTAACTTTCTGTTCAAGTTGCATCCAGCCAATCAGACCATTCCCATTGGTGTATGCATTCGCGATTAATCGCGAAACCGTTATGAAATATCAGCGGCCAGAGATTTCACTATAATTTTCAGCCTAGATTTCGTAAAAAGCACTGAACAGATTTGTGCCAAATAACAAAAAGCAGAATCTACATAACAACATTCAACTTTCTGCCAAATTTGATGTAATTCCATCCATCGGTTCGGAATGTACTTTCAACAACTCGTTCCTATGGGAATTAACATTACAAACACACCCTTATTCTGTGCGCCTATTTCTCGGACCCCACAGCATGGATCACCCCCAAATGTTCCATTACACACAGAATCTACTTTGATACTTTTTTTTGTGAAAATTCCATGCAGATTGGTCAAACGACATCAAAGAGTTAGGCAAGTCAAAAAATGCTTTTCCTATGGCAACTAGGTCCTGACTATTACTACCTACTGGCGACCCCCAATAGGTAATAAATAAAACTATATATATATATGAATCACACTCTCTGTGATCTTCATTTGCCAACAAATGCTGTTGCAACATAATCAGGAAATTGTTGTATGAGACACCAGACTCAGAAAGGTGGATTAAATCATCTTTATTAAGATAATGTCTTGAACGAAAATTTAAACAGGACGTCTACACATTTCGGCATATGCCTTCAGCTGGACAACCTGTGACCTCTCACCCCATTGATTTAAAAGCAGTCCCTCTACTAGTGCACTGCTCCCAAGCCTCGCCTACTGGAATGCTGAATTAGACTTAATTTGACACATTTTTACAGCCATTTTATATGCTTTACATTTTCCTCAGTCAACCCCAGGCTACAATTAATGCTATCCATTATACAGTTTCAGATATTCTCATTATTCCAAACTCACAATTGACCATAAACGTTTTTTTGCAAAATATCTGCTAGTGATTCAAAATGTTGATTTCTACATTCCAAAATATTCCTAATTATCTGTTGATACTTTTGCATCAAGCGATAAGGGAACTGTAAAGGAAAGGAGAAAAATGGTGCATACAAGGTAAAATGTTCTCCTTCTATAAAGAAGATGGTTCAACAAGTATATTGAGGCGTGCTCTTGTGCAGCTATACACCCTAAAGTTAGAACAATTTCCAGAGCTTAATATGCCGCCCAGACATTGTGAAGGCCAAATAATAATAAAAAACAACATCACTGTTAAGCCACTTGATTTGGTGGCAAAATTCGGCTTCAGTCCCATACAGGTCAGTATTTGCTACAGAACACCAGAGGAATACTTATCCATGCATTTTAGTGGCTCCAATGACTGCCCATTGGTAAATGTAATAACTAATTGTGCCATCCTATCTGTATGCTAAAGTATCAGGTTCCAAGGAGTTTATAGAAGAGGACTAAGATGTGAAGTCTATCAGTGTGCTCGATTGCCCCTAATTAGGGTATATGTCTTGAAGGATACAAATTACCATGGGCTTCTAAAGAGACACTATGTTTCAGTGCAAATACCTTATTGAATTTTAAGTCAAACAAATTGCTCATATCAAGGACAAATACACTAATTCTAAAGTGACATTGTGCTTCTGAGCAAACACAAATTGAAGTATCAAACACATTTAAGGTTACAGACACTAGTGCTGAGTGGCTATCAAAACCAATATTTGTTAGATAGTCCTTTAGGGTGGAATAGATTATAAAGTGATTCCATGTTTGTGTGCAAATCATAATTTGAACCTTAGGATATGTGCATAATAATCATATATATTAAAGTTATCAGGTGTGGACCTAAGGGAACTTCCATTGGGTGTCCTTGTTCCCTTCGGTGAACTCAAAAAATAGATATGTAAATTTCAATGTAAGCATAAATTATATTACTTGAGGACAATCTAAAGTGACTTTGTGCTAAAGTGAACATATCATAAAACTGCATATATCATAAGACTTTAAAGTAACTCAATGTTTATCTGCAAATCATAGCTCGGACCTCAAGATATATTCGTCATAATCATATATCTTCAAGTTATCAGGTATGAACCAAAGGGGCAAATATGCTAAACAAATTAGTATATTAAAATCAATGTAAGCATAAATCATATTACTTGAAGATAATCCAAAGTGACTTTGTGCTAAAGTGTAAATATCCAACTGAAATGCATGTACAAAGTGCTGACCAATATCACCCATCACTGTCTGGGAAATATGGGCTCTAAGTATGGAGGAAAATTCCATCATACGTAGGGGTAGATTGGTATTCCACAAAGGTAATGTGGCTACTGCCGAGGGAATAAAAACACCATAAAAATGTTTCAATTAATTCCAATAATTACATAACTGTAATCAATAACAAAAATTCATGTCATGAACAGGCAATGGAATGAACCCTAAGCAGAGCATCATTATGATACATGATGCTAACATCATTTTATCATCATTCTATCATAAATCCATATTATTATCTTTAAGCAACTATATATATAGACATACATTTCTTCATCCAGATTGTGTCCCCATGGCTTTTCTGCACCCAGTACTAAGATCATTCTGGACTCAGCTCTTTGCCGTTTGAGTTACCGATCCCCTTTACGGTAGTGGGCTTTTATGTGCTTGATACCATAGAAGGTAAGCCTGGTAGAGTCACCATTATGGATCTCCCAAAAGTGTTTAGCCATAGGGTAACTTCTGTCCTGGATCTTTATGGTTCTGAGGTATTGTGGGAAGTGAATTTTAAGGTCGTGGATAATTCTTCCAATACATTTCGCTTTACTTTCACATTGCAATGCATACACTACAAATTCTGTCTTACAGGTTATCCTCGCTTTGATTGCACATGATTTTCCTTTAAAGGTTTCATATGTTTGTGTGTTGGTACCATGTGAGCATTCCTTGCAGTGTTCACATCTTCAAAAACCAAGATTCTTTTTGGAGAGCCAATTTGATTTATTATTGTCGATGAACATACTTGCCTCAAAATATCATCCAGAGACATGGCTTTGCAGAACGTGATCTGGGGGAGAGAGCTGATTCATGTTCTGATGTATTCATCATGTTGCAAGACATGCCAATTGCATATGAGGATAGATCTAGGAGTGATGCTCCTGATTGAACTCTACTAAAAACCTGATGGGAGAAGTGTCCATAACTTCCTGATGTGTAAAGTCACACCTATGGCTTCTCTTAGGATGCATCTTACTATAGAGCAGATATTCTCTCTTCCTTGATTTGATCCTGCAGTGTGCTTAATTGAGGATCTTATGGGGATAGCCTCTTTCAAGAAATCTTACAATCATGGCAGTGACTTGTTCTTCAAATTGTGTATCCATGGAGCATATCTTTCATGCCCTTAGAAGCTGACTATATGGAATGCCCTATTTAAGAGCTTTTGAATGCCTGCTATCGCCATGCAGGATTGAAATGCAGCATGCTGGTTTACGAAAGACATGCAAATCCAGTCTATCACCATTTGCACCCAAGAATTCAATGCTAATATGGCTGAAGGTCATTGTCAAATGGACATTATACTTGTTCTCATTCAATTTTTGCACATATTCCTGTAACAGGATCTCTTCCCCTTCCTATATGAGAAATAAGTCATCAATGAAGCGCACCCAGGGCACCACTTTACACTTTATCCATGTCTTGTGTATGACTGTCAGACCATGCAACATTTTTTCCCACCAGCACATATATAGGTTGGTATATGTCAACGCAAAGGATGGGCCCACTGTGGTTCCCTTGGTTCAAGAAGTATAAATATGTGTATATGTATATATATATATATATATATATATATATATATATATATATATATATATATATATATATATATATATATATATATATATATATATATATATATATACTTATACATATATATATACTTATACATATATATATACTTGGACGTAGGCAGGGTGCCAAGGGGTCTAAGGATTTTAACGGCACCCAGCTATGAAAATCCAGACAAGGACATGATGCGTGAATGGGCAGAAACAAATCTTGATTTTTCACGTAGGCTCATGGTAATTTTGGATAAATATGCGGAAAAAGATCATCAGAAATTACAGGAACAGATTGACCGAATTAATGAGGATTTGAACACTATGGAGCAACAAAAAGATGAAATGATCAAATTAAAAGAGGAAATGTCAAAACGACTCAAACGCGAAGAAGATAAAATAAGAGAACGAAAAGCCTACAAGTTTCATAGGGACAGAACGGATTATGAAACAGGTTGTATCTTTACCTTCGCCAAAAAATATGACTCCTTAAAAGCTTCTAAATATAACATCAAACAATCCACAATAGCAAGTTCAACAAGGACTGGAGGAGAAGCCGATGCCACCACACATTCAGATCTCAATTCAGCCCTTGAGAGTGAAGCTGAATCAGAGGCACGCAATCAGGCACTAAGCCTAATACCAAGTAAAATCTCTCTCTCAGAAGAGGTGGATTTTTTAGTCTGGGAAAGAGGACAAACGCTACGCCCCAGAAATCAAACCAACAGAACCCCTCGAGCAGAACAACCAAACGAAGAAAGAGGAGGCAAGCCAAACAGCGGAGAGACAAGAAAAACAGCACAAAAATCTAAGAAAAAATGGAGGCGCAAAATAGCACAGAATATGGAAACAACCAGACTATTATTAATTTGACTGACAACAAGCTCAATGAAACTGAAAAACAACTTTTGAGTCTTGGGTTATCATGCTGCCCACAGTCCAGTTTCAATTATGCAGAAACGAGGGTAAATATTTATAAAAGCGTGAGAAAACTTAAATTAAAGAAACATTTTAAGTTAAATGAAAAAACAGATAGGGAACCCTTAACTCAGTTAGTTAGTCCTTTGAATTTGTCACCTTCTATCAATCTCATGCCCTCTGCAATCCTATATACAACAACTTATTGGATTTAGCAGAGGAAAGCAGAACTTCAATACTCTCCAGCGGACAGGGTACACTAATAAAAGAAACAACCCCATTTAAACCACAGTCAACCTTTAATCCTATTACAACTAGAGACGCAATTGACACTTTCCAAGAGCACGTGATATCAGATATTAAAAAACTGAACTTTGAGGTCAATCAGATTAATAGAAACAAAACTAACAACAAAAAAGAACTACAGTACCATCTATTGATCAACAAATTAAAAGCCAATAAATATATTGTCATCAGAAAATCTGACAAAGGGGGAAACCTAGTAATTTGGAGTAGAAAAGCATACATAGAAGAAGCTAACAAGCAATTAATGGACAGAGAATGTTACCTTCGTTGTGATCAAACGTCGATTAAAACCATTCAGAATGACTATTACAATAAATTTATAGCTTGGAAATCTGCAGGACTAATCATAACACCGGAATTCAAGTTTTTACGTAATGATCATCCAATCACTCCCATATTATATTTTATTCCAAAAGTACACAAGGACCCTCTCAAACCTCCAGGTAGACCGATAATTTCGGCCCAAGGCAGTTTACTGGAAGCAAAATCACAATATGGGGATTATTTTCTACAGGACCATGTCCAATGACTGCCTTCCTACATCAGAGACACTGGGGACTTTCTGTCCAAGATTCAAGATCTGGAATGGAAGGAGGACTATCTACTAATTGCATTAGATGTGACGTCACTCTATACCTCTATCAACCATCAGGACGGACTCAGGGCTCTGGGTCGCTACTTGATAAGAGGATCCACGAAACAAGAACAACATAGTAAAATGATTATCAATATGGTTGAATTTTGTCTGAAGAATAACATATTTTTGTTTCAGAGTACACATTACCAACAACAAGGAGGTGTGGCTATGGGGGCCAGCTTCTCCCCAAGCTATGCATGTCTGCATATGGGGTGGTGGGAGGAGCTGGTCCTCCGTAAACACTTTGTGGCAATTTTGCGTAACAATGTGAAATGTTAGTACATATTTACAGATGACCTCTTTGTGGTTTGGCAAGGCTCGGAAAGATCAGCACAGGAGTTTCTAAACTGCTTAAATGTGAACAATCTAAATTTACATTTTACATCCACCATCAGTCCAGAAAGAATAACATTTCTGGATGTGGAGATTTACATTAAAGAATGTAAGATAGAGACAACACAGCATAGGAAATCAATGGCAGGAAACTCTGTCTTACATGCGAGCAGTTCCCATCCGGTGCATCTGATCTATAGCATCCCCTACGGGGAGATGCTTAGACTAAGAAGGATCTGTAGTAATCAGGATGAGTTGAAAAAAGTACAGACAGACAGCAAACTCAGATTCCTAGCAAGGGGCTATACATCAGCATGTATAGATGCAGCTAATAAGAAAAGTGCAATTATCCCCAGAACAAGTCTCCTAGAACGGAATGTAGACAAAAGCAAACCAGACACACAAGTAGCTGACGACACAACATTCAGAATGATTTTGGCTACAACAAACAACACAGAAAGATAACAAATATCATCAAAAGAAATTGGCCACTCCTGTTAGGAGACCCTGTGATAGGACATTTACTACCCAGACAAGCGTCCATCACATTCAGCAGGGCACCTTCAATGAAGGATTCTCTGGTGCATAATGATGAAGGCACACCATCAACTGGCTCATGGTTATCTCAGAGGAAGGGATTCCATAAATGCAAAGTGCAAGAGCATGCCAATTTGGGATAAGTAAAACCAGTTACCAGACACCCTTCAATGAGGAGAGTAAATTCATCACCAAAGCCCTAACTTGCAAAAGTGAGTTTGTTGTCTATGTGTTGGAGTGCTCATATGGCCTACAATATGTGGGCAGTACTATCCTGCAGGGCCACAAAAGGGTACTCCAACACATAAGAGCCATCAAGAATCACGATCAATCATACCCAGTGGCGAGGCACTTTGGGGAAAAACACAATGGAAACCTGATTGGTCTCAAGTATTTTCTCATTGATGCCATCGCACCCAACAAGAGAGAAGGAAACAGAGAAAAGGCACTAAGACGCTTAGAGACCCGATATATTTTGGATCTAGATACAAAGGCCCCACAGGGACTGAACGCTACAGAGGAGCTCTATACTTGCCTTTAGGGAATCTTTTGCACAAAATTTAGTAGAAACTGTCAGCTTTTTAACAAGAGTCACAAGGTCATTTGACCAGAGATGAAATCAGCCTAACTCCAAATCAAATGTATTTTATAAAACACAATTATTCACGATTTAAGACGGGGTATCGATTATGATAATAGCACTTGAGCACTTTACACTTTTATCAAATAAATACTTTTAGCACTACGTGCAATGGATAGGATTATATTAGGGGTTTGACACCTTTGAGCCCGTAATAGAACAATCAAGGCAGATACAAGGGGCTAGATGGCTATACAAGATAGCAATAAAAGTATTAACAAGGTTGGCCAAAAACCAGGTATTGAGACCTGAACGCCACATATAACCCCCAAAGGACAATACAGAAAAATTGTCAATATAGTAGCGTGACAGGGCAAAAACAAAGACAAGGCAATATACTCTAAACTAAGCAGTGACAATTATAGATAATAAATATAAAGAAAATATTGGGACACCCATAAATGGGGTACCCCATTCATTACCTTAGAACTAGACACAGCCAGACCCAAGCACTATTGCCGCAGTCCAGTCGAGCTGTTAGTTATAAGTAGTACAAAAGGGGGTGGTGATGGACGGAGCATCAGAACCAATCAAACACTCACACCCAGTCAACAGATCTGGGTTTAATCCATCACCGTTCTTTAGCCCACTCTGCCACCCCAGTTCAGACATGGCCATATGCAAATCAGTCTGACCCTGTGCCTCATGGGAACAGTCCAGCCCGACCTGCCAAGCCATGCCTTCCCTGGACCGGAAACAAGCTTCCTAGGACCGGTTTCTGGCATTTCAGCCGTCTTCAGCCAGGCTTGCTTGAATCCAGTGGCAAAGTGAGCAAGGGACTCACGTCTGAGCATACCCTGCCAACTTATGGCGAACAAAGCGGTACAAAAGGGGGTGGTGATGGACGGAGCATCAGAACCAATCAAACACTCACACCCAGTCAACACATCTGGGTTTAATCTATCACCGTTCTTTAGCCCACTCTGCCACCCTAGTTCAGACATGGCCATATGCAAATCAGTCTGACCCTGTGCCTCATGGAAACAGTCCAGCCCGAACTGCCAAGCCATGCCTTCCCTGGACCGGAAACAAGCTTCCTAGGACCGGTTTCTGGCATTTCAGCCGTCTTCAAAAGTATGGGGTTGCTGCCTCTTTACCGACCTATATTTCTTTTATTCTTTGGTTAGCACTCTCAAAAAGTCAAAATAGACAAACATCAGTAATGACCCATAAATACAAAATCTACACACAGATATTTCTTTTTTTCATCTTCGTTTTTTTTATTTAATAGAAAAAGAATTTTTTTTGTATCAAAAGTGTATATAGATATTTCATTTCTGTATTTTCTTTTTTATGATTCACAAATATACTGAGAACAAATATGTGCAAACAAACAAACATATAAATGTCAGAAACATTAGTTACAAATCACAATGGTAAGACAAATGGTTTTGCCCCTCGACAAACAAATAAGTCTCTACATACACATCTTGCATACTAATCTTGCATCCTAACAGTCATACCAAAAGCAAATCAATATAGGGAAAAGAAACAATAAAAATACACAACTGGAAGAATCACTTAATTATCGAATGATGTTCAAATATTCTCTCAGGATTTTACTATAGAGGTTATGGCAACAGATTTAGTTTCTTCTTGTTATTTGATCTAAGTTGGTCCAGATAAAATTTGTTGTCCAGTTGTGGGGTAGCTGGTCTACGTACGTTTCGGTGAGAGTTTAATTAAAATCACCTTCATCAGGACCATTGAAGAACAAATTTTCCTGTGCACAAGCGAGGTTGACTGTATTCTGTAATTATAAATGCATTGTATGTAAGGTATGGGCATTACTGATTTACTTCATGTATACTTCTAAAAACAATTATTAAATATTTCTTTGAAATGGCCACAACATGCACGTCTCAGAAGGAGAAAACAGGAAAGATAAGGAAAGAAAGAGATAACCTCCTAAGTGAAGGAGACTAGAGGCTTAAATTCACACCCTTACGTAAAAAGAGATTTTCGTATCAGTTCCCAAAGAATAACAATGTGATTCTCCTTTGTACAGAAAAGTGGTTTAGGGAGACCAGATAATCCTGTGCTCAAAAAGAAGAAGGGTATAACTGAAAAATACCTACTTTAAAAATAAAACAACTCGTATTTTCAAGCTGTTAAACTTCTATCAGATTCCTCAAGGATAGAAGTGAATTAGAATTAGGTCTTCTGTTAGGCATATCTGTTAAATAACAGGGAAGAGTTTTATAATAGAATTAGACAATTTACCAAAATATACAGAATCGTTATAAAGCCTGTGAGTCAAAATCGATTCTGAGATAAAGAGAGATATATAATTATCTCTTACCCTAAAAGTGTGTGGGTTGTCAAAATCAAGAAACGTTGACTAGCCTTTCTGAGATATTTCCAAGTCGAGTTTCTCCTATGTGAAGGTATCCCTAAAGTGAGAAAAATATGCTGTGTATTCATTCAAAGAAGAGCGGGACATGCATTGCTAGCTATATTTTAGTTATAGGCTCAATGGATCTTACCTTCAGAGGAAATATAGAGGGAAAGGAATGGTGTTGTCCTTTTCTTCTAAATCTTCGGGAGACTTGGAGTGGTGATGTCGTTCACCACGGTCAAATCGGGGGTCTTTGAATTTTAAGTGATTCTAAGAATAGATCAAAAAGGGTTCTCATTATATTTAATCAGACAGAATGCCCCTGATGTTTTTAGTCAAAAGCAGGATAGGACAAAGTCAAAGTCAATGACACGTGGTTTCACATGTGCAAGCTAGTCGGTCTCAATTAGATATGTTGTATGAGTGTGTTTTTTTGTAATCCAAACCGTCTGTTCTAATCTACGCCCATCTGGGTATTTAAGAATTAGCCTGAATTTTATCAATATTGAGGGCTGAAAACATATAATGTGGCAGCCGTATGTGTCAGCCGCTGAAAATGTCTAATGTAGAGGTGAATTAAGTTACGACCGGGACACATACCAGAAGTGCGATCTGCTATAAGTGCGGTGATGGAAGATATACTACCAAAAAAAATCCTCATCTGATGAATATTAGTGTCATATAAATGACACCGCCCGAGGTTAAGGGATATACTGGGCCATTTATTATGCAAACGAAGTTCATTAATCTACAAAGACAAGGCAATATACTCTTAACTAAGCAGGGACAATTATAGATAATAAATATAAAGAAAATATTGGGACACCCATATATGGGGTACCCCATTTATTAACTTAGAACTAGACACAGCCAGACCCAAGCACTATTGCCGCAGTCCAGTCGAGCTGTTAGTTATAAGTAGTAAAAAAGGGGGTGGTGATGGACGGAGCATCAGAAACAATCAAACACTCACACCCAGTCAACAGATCTGGGTTTAATCCATCACCGTTCTTTAGCCCACTCTGCCACCCCAGTTCAGACATGGCCATATGCAAATCAGTCTGACCCTGTGCCTCATGGGAACAGTCCAGCCCGACCTGCCAAGCCATGCCTTCCCTGGACCGGAAACAAGCTTCCTAGGACCGGTTTCTGGCATTTCAGCCGTCTTCAGCCAGGCTTGCTTGAATCCAGTGGCAAAGTGAGCAAGGGACTCACGTCTGAGCATACCCTGCCAACTTATGGCGAACAAAGCGGTACAAAAAGGGGTGGTGATGGACAGAGCATCAGAACCAATCAAACACTCACACCCAGTCAACAGATCTGGGTTTAATCCATCACCGTTCTTTAGCCCACTCTGCCACCCCAGTTAAGACATGGCCATATGCAAATCAGTCTGACCTGGCTTGGCAGTTCGGGCTGGACTGTTCCCATGAGGCACAGGGTCAAGACTGATTGGCATATGGCTGGGTTCAAACTGGAATGGCATGGTGAGCAAAAAAACGATGGATTTAGGCCCAGATCTCTGTACTGGGGTGAATGTATGATATTGTTCTGCATTCTGTCCATCAACTGTTGTATTTGCATTTGTCACCCTGAGTGGGACGGGTATGCTCAGACGTGAGTCCCGTGCTCTCCATGCCACTGGAATCAAGCTATCCGGTCCTAGGATGCTTGTTTCCAGTCCAGGGAGGACCTGGCTGGGCAGTTCGGGCTGGACTGTTCCCATGAGGCACAGGGTCAAGACTGATTTGCATATGGCTGGGTTCGAACTGGAATGGCATGGTGAGCAAAAAAACGATGGATTTAGGCCCAGATCTCTGTACTGGGGTGAATGTATGACATTGTTCTGCATTCTGTCCATCAACTGTTCTTTTTGCATTTGTCACCCCGAGTGGGACGGGTATGCTCAGACGTGAGTCCCGCGCTCTCCATGCCGCTGGAATCAAGCTTCCCTGGCTGAAGATGGGTGAAACCCCGAAACCGGTCCTAGGATGCTTGTTTCCAGTCCAGGGAGGACCTGGCTTGGCAGTTCGGGCTGGACTGTTCCCATGAGGCACAGGGTCAAGACTGATTTGCATATGGCTGGGTTTAAACTGGAATGGCATGGTGAGCAAAAAAACGATGGATTTAGGCCCAGATCTCTGTACTGGGGTGAATGTATGACATTGTTCAGCATTCTGTCCATCAACTGTTGTTTTTGCGTTAGTTATAAGTAATCACAAACTGAATATAATAAGTTATTCACATTAAGGGCTTTTATATTTATATTTATGTAAATCTATTTTTAACTTTAACAGATAACCAATTGTGAATGTGTATTTATTTATTTATTTACCTGTTTATTTATTTATTTATTCGGGTAATCATCTAATAATTGCTGCTATGTATAGATACCTGCCTGTAAGTTTGCAATGTCGTAAGTCTGTCCGCTATGTCTACTATATACCTTACCCATTGCACTGTCACTTTAAAAAAAAGGAAAAAAATGCAAAAAAAGTATTTAAACTTACCTGTCACCTGAGAGTGCGTCATGTGATCAAGGGCATTGGGGCTCGAACGCGTCATGATGGCTGGTGTTGGAGGAGTCTGGATAAACACTTCTGTACACTGATAACGTGGTTAGTGCTCCATCTCTCAAATTGGTGGCAATGAAATGCGAGCGGAGTGTGCCAATATGTGTATATATATATATATTTATATATATATATATATATATATATACATCTATATATATATTACCTACTGGCGGTCACCAGTAGGTAATTATAGTTAGTACGAATTTTCCATAGGAAATCTGCAACATTCAATTTGGAATAACTTTGGCGCCGGTTGATGAATCTTCGCAAAATTTTCAACTGGTGGGGCGCTCTGGCACGCTCCTCTCCTGAAAGTCTCAGGGTGATTCGTCATGAGGGGGCCTAGAAAAAAGGGGGGTCTAAAAGCGTGTTTTCCCAATGCAATATTCCATAGGAACCTTTAATCGCAGCTACAGCCAGAACTGCTGAACGGAATTACACCAAATTTGGCAAAGAGGTAGCCCTTGGTTCAAACCCGTGCCTTTTGGTTAAATGGGGTAAATTCATTCAGGAGTTTTTGAGAAAATCAAAAGTAAAATCACATATATATCTGGGCGGAGCCTAACCACACATCTCATCGTGAGATCTGATTGGCTGTCAGCACTTCATCCAAGAAGTGTTGGCAGCCATCTTGGGACCAATATACATGATAGCACCTCATTAAAAAGCATTGCAGTTAATATAAGGTTTTAAGACTTTAGTTACATTATAAATCATTTGATGATGGTACCATACTCATTTTAGGAATTGTGGTGTGTTCTAAGGTGACTGTACCATGTGAAAAAGCCTTCTGCTGGGATATCATGAATCATGTTTGAGAGAAAACTATTTTCTCATGCTTTTCCCACAGAGGTTTGGAAGGTGATCTATAAGCTAAAGTGAGATTATATTTTCTGAAAATTCACATTATCTTTCTCAGTCATTTGAGAATGAAGTCTGACATTCTCAGTAAAACATGTACATCCAACAAGGGCAGAAACTGTCAGTTGATTCCTTTGTGTTCTACTGCAGCTTCCCAGAGTGTTCTAAAGAACAACTAGAGCGCTAACAGTCCTACTTATGACAAACGTATGGCACACCTGAAGCCATCTTGATTGGAATAAAGTGGTAACTCTTAAAACATTTAATTTAAAAAGGAACAAAATGAGGGGGTACATTTTGCCATAGAAATTATGATTAGTGCTGCATAAAGAAAAATTAGGGCACATTTTGACTTTCAAATCCTCTTCTATTTCATTAAAAAATTCTGACATGCAGAGTGAAACATGCACTTTGAATACCAGCAGCAGACTTCCCTGCTGAGCAGTAGCTTTACTACAGTGATCTAATGACCAACTAGAGTGCTAATATTCAGAATTTATGGCAAATGTGTGACACAACTGAATGCCTTCTTGATGGAATCAAAGTAAACAAGCATTGAAAATGCAATAGGTCGTACCCCCGTTTAAGTTAAAGCAATTCTGTTTGCAATTAGGTGGCTTTTTAGCTTTGCTTTTATTAGTGTTCTTCAAACTTTCATGTAGTAACATGCATATGTATGCATATATGTATATGTATATGTATGGATGTATTTATATCTGTATTTATATAGATATGCAGAATATATATATGTTTATATATGTATGTATATATATATATACACATGCAAAAGACACTCTGGGTGAACAGTTCCACTCTTGGGGCATGTATGTGAAGGGTGTCACTGTATGCCAGTAGTATTATCGCTGGGAGATCTGATTTTCAGATCATAATGCCCTCACACACCTGTTAGGGTGTCATGCTTCATCATAGGGTGCTCCTCGTCGGACCGGCGCTGCAATGTCCAACGGACCTAGTGGCTGCTTTGGCGGAGTTCTTCAGATCTGAGAATGCCGTATGTGAAGGGTGTATGTGGGCAACAAGTGCTATGTGTGAAGTAACTTACATGAGTGAGTATAAAATAGGTTACAGATCTAAGGATATTTTAATTCACAATGTAGATCTGAGACTAAGTAAAAACAATGGAGCCGCCAACAGGACATAAAGTGCCTCGGTGGCTAGTGAATCTATAAGGTCGACATGTTTCGTGTCAAATGTGCCCCATATTCGAGCGACACTACTTCAGGACTTATGGAGGTGAGGGTGAATCCAAATGGTGAACACCGAAAATAGAATAAATATCCACTCTCGGATTATGTAATGGGAGTGGATGTATATCCCCTAGGCGGGACTCCGCCTAGCCTCCCCACCTTACTTGGTAGAGAGTCCCACTACATGGAAGGGGGAAGTCAGCCCTCGAATTAAAGGGGTAGACAGCGGTTCCCAGGAGGGCAGTGCCTGTAGTCTGAAACCTCACCGCTTCCGAATCAGTGATGTCAATTGAGATGTCATCAGTGATGTCATCAGGGATGTCACAGACCATGTCTTGAATGATGCAATATGTGACATCATCAGCAGTGCATTGCGGGCGCGTGAGTTATAGGTAGCAGAACTAACTATAGCAGAGGAATTTCTATGGTTTTGTACGAGTGAAATGGCCAGCTAACTATAACACCCCTGAAACCTATGTTTTTTTCTGTGAATTTCTAAGGTTTTTTAAATGCTAATTTCTACCTATAACGTCTCTGAAACCTATGGTTTTTTCAGTGAATTTCAAAGCTTTTTTAAATGCTAATTTCTAACTATAACGTCTCTGAAACCTATGGTTTTTTTCAGTGAATATTTATATATATATATATATATCCACTCACTTCTCTCGAGTATTCCTTGCCACTCCAGAACAAGAGTTGCGTCATCGCTGTGACCCCTCAAGACCGGGTCCTATACATCAATTAAAAAAATTACGACGCCGAGTGTGGATTTAAACATTTATTCCGCTGCCGCTATCAAACACTTTTTGACTGTAAAACAGTCTTGTTCACAGTCGAAACGCGTTTGATAGCAGCAGCGTAATAAATCTTTAAAACTGCACTCGGCGTCGTAATTTAAAAAAAAAAAAAATATATATATATATATATATATATATATACATATATATATATATTTGTATATATTTGTATAGATATAGATAGATAAAGAGCTATATATACTACACACACACACACACAAACACACACACAAACACACACACACACACCCATATATATATATGTATGTGTGATCAAGGAAGTTTTCCTTCCGAAACGCGTAACCTGAACCTTAAATAAATATCCTGATATGGACTTCTGAGAGCGCGTATTTACTTATATTGTGACTATGATTATATGCCAGTTTTGCTCTACTGGCTTTACGTGCCACTGAACTATGGGCGGAGCTCCCGGGAAGGGCGCTTGTATTACAGAGATGTATATATATATATATATATTCACTGAAAAAACCATAGGTTTCACACATGTTATAGTTAGCTGGACATTTTACTGATAAAAAACCAATGAAATTCCCCCGTTATAGTTACTGTAGGCAACTATAACTCACGCGACCGCAATCCTCTGCTGATGCTAATATTGCATTTAGACACTTATTTGCCCATGTCTTCTTCCATTAAATTTTAGCTATACATATATTACAAATATTTTTTTTTCATAAAGACACATATGTCATCAGCAGAGGATTACGGTCGCGTGAGTTATAGTTGCCTACAGTAACTATAACGGGGGAATTTCATTGGTTTTTTATCAGTAAAATGTCCAGCTAACTATAACATGTGTGAAACCTATGGTTTTTTCAGTGAATTTGCAAGGTGTTTTAAATGCTAATTCCTAACTATAACGTGTGTGAAACCTATGGTTTTTTCAGTGAATTTGTACGGTTTTTTAAATGCTAAGTTACTTTACGCCATTTGTGGCGTGCGCGCCCACTTAACGCAGTTCGTTCCGTGCGCGCACGGTGCGCTTTGCGCACCGTCCGCGCACAGTGAGCACGCGGTGCGCTTCGCGCACCGCGTGCCCACGTTACGCTACATGGGCCATGAACGCACGATGCACTTCGCGCACCGTGCACACATGGAGGAAATATGTTGAGCATCGCTGTGATAGGTAAAATATATGTTAGTTTTAGCTCTAATAAGCCATGCTCAAAAGGTGCCCTTCGGGCACCTTTTGCACACGGGGTGGGGAGAATGTGGATATTTTTTTTTTTTTTTTAATTTATTACCGTACGCGTACGGTAAGCGTATTCGGCGAAATTTTCAAAAAAATTAAAATTGCCTTTTTTCCCTGAGGGGATCGTTGGGGACTCCCTGAACATGGCTAGGTGCTTGGGAGCTGTCTAAACAGCCCCTTTACATGTTTTGGGGCTTTGTTTTTCAACCCCCTGTCAGAGTGCGAGAGAGAAAATGGCGGACGCCGCTTCCTGGTTTCGACCGATTCGAATGTTTACTAAGATCTAACAGCCAATCAGAATCACGCTCGCGCACATCACCGTACGCGTACGGTAAGCGCACCGTAAGCGCACCGTAAGCTGGCTCAGATATATATATTGATTTAAAGGCTATTTTCTCAGAATCTACTGAACAGATTTACACCAAACCTACAAAAGGCATTTCCTTGACCTGAGGACTACCTCTCTGCCAACTTTCAAGTAATTCTGTTCAGCCGTTCGGGCTGTAGCTGTGTCTAAAGGTCCTATGGAAAAATGCATGGGAAAAACGCATTTTGGGACCCCCCCTTTTATCTCAGCCCCCGCTTGACGAATCCCCCCGAGACTTTCAGGGTAGGAGCGAAGCGGAGCGCCCCACCTATTTTGAAAAATTCGCGAGGATTCGTCAACCGGCGCCAAAGTTATTCAAAATAGAATGTTGCGGATTTCCTATGGAAACGTGGTCCTAACTATAACTACCTACTGGCGACCGCCAGTAGGTAATATATATATATATATATATATATATATATATATATATATATAGACACACACACACACACACTGAAGTAACCAAAGGTTACAAGGACGTTATAGTTAGGCTCAGGTTTTACTCGTACAAACCAGTGAAATTCAGCACTTATAGTTAACTGAGCTAACTATAACTCACCCCCCGCAATGCAATGCTGATGACCTCACATATTACATCACTCATGACATGGTCAGTGACATCATTGATGACATCACCCAGTTACTGTGAGTGTTTTGAAAAAGTTTATGAGGGTTCAATATATATAAAAAGGTGTATTGGTGTATTGGTGAATCAGTGGGTGTATGAGTGCCTTTATGGAGAATTCAGTGGTTGCATGACTGACTGCATAAGAGAGTGATTAGTGCGTATCAGTGAATGTATGTGAGTGACTGGTGTGTAAATATTTGTATCAAACTATCATTTGGTGCCTAAGTGGCTGTATGGGTGTATGGGTGGGCATGTCAGTGGTGTATGGGTGATTGATTGGTTGTCTGAGTACCTGAATGGGTGTCTGTGTGGGTGGGTGAGAGGGGTGTGACTGCCTGTATGGATGAGTGAATGGGTGAGTCAGTGTCTGTATGGGTTAGTGAGTGTGTGCGTGAGGGCTATACAGGTGAGTTAGCGTGTGTATGGCTGAGGGTGAATTAATGTTTCAGTGGTATGTGTGTGAGTAACTGGGTACATGAAAGGTAGTATGGGTGAGTGATGGGGTGTATATGAGTGACTGTATGGGTGAGTGAGTGAATGTGAGAGTGGCTCTATGGGTGAGTGTGTGTGCTTGTGTCAGTGACTATAGGTGAGTATGTGTTAGTATCTGTATAAGTAAGTAAGTGGTTGTGTTTGTTTATAACTTTATGTGCAAGTGATTGTTTGACTGTATGGGTGAGTGAGTAGGTGTGTGAGTAGGTCTATGGGTGAATGACTCAGTGTGTTAGTGGCTGTATGGGGGTATGAGTGGATATGTCAGTGGCTGTATTAGTGAGTGAGTAGGTGTATGAGTGGCTGTATGGGTGAGTGAGTAGATGTGTGTATAGATCAATGAAATAGTGAGTGGATGTGTAATACTGGTATTGGTCTTTGAATGGCTTTGTGAGTGGTTATGTGGGAGTGAGTGTATGAAAGGTTCTATGGGGTGTGCGTGGGTGTGTTAGTGATTTTGAGAATGATGTCATCAGTGATGCCATTTGAGATGTCATCAGTCATGTCACGAGTGATATCATTGACCATGTCATGAGTGATGTAACATGTGAGGCCATAAGCAGTGCATTGTGGGAGCACAAGTTATAGTTAACTAACCTAACTATAACTGCTAAATTTGACTGGTTGTATATGAGTAAAACCTGAGACTAACTATACCATACCTGTAACCTTTTTTTTGTGTGAATTTCTAAGTTTTTTAAAAATTCATTTCTTAACTATAACGTCCTTGTATCCTATATTTTTTCAGTTATTTTCTAAGGTTTTTTTCAATGGTAATTCCTAACTATACCGTCCCTGTAACCTTTATTTTTCAGTAAATTTCTATTTCTTTTAAAGTAGTAATAGCGTTTGCAGAGTGGTGGAGAAAGGGTGCGGGCATCTCACCAGCTCTCAGGAATCCCGCTATGTAGGATTTACAGAAAGTACCAGGAGGGCTTCTTGACCTCCAAGGTCCCTCAGCATCCAAGAAGGCTTCATTTCCAACCAGTAGTGCGCTAGGAGGTACATTTGCAGAGTGTTGGAGGAAGGGGGCATGACCTCCTAACACCTCTCACCAATCCCGCTGTGTGGGACTTATTGGAGATAACAGGAGATCTTTTTGGTCCCCGAGGACCCTCCGCAGCCAAGGGGATTTCATCCCCCAACCAGCAGCACCTCAGGAGGTATGATTGCAGAGTAGTGTAGAAAGGGGGTGGGGCCTCCTGCATCATGCCATTGGCTTTTACTTTTTTGTTTTCAATTATAAAGGAAGGGGGGCTGTGTGGCTCTCCCTCCCTGGGCCAATTTCAGAATTGGTGACCCAATCCCCGGGGTCAGGTACTTTTGGATTGGGGACGGGGGCTACACCGTCTCCCTCCCCGGCCGATTACGGCCCCAGGGACCCATCCCCCAGTGCCCTGCTTTTTCGTTTTTAACTTTTTTTTTAATAAAGGAAGCAGACGTGTGGCCCTCCCCTTCCAGGGGCTGGTTTTGGCCCTGAATACCCCATCTCCGAGGGCTGCCCTTTTTTATTTTTTTAAACATGGGAGGGGAGCCACTCAGCCCCTCTCTAATGGCCAATTTTTACCCTGGAGCCCAACCCCCTGGGCCGGGCCACAATACTAGGTGCCCTGTTTCCACCCAGGGCACCCAGTTTCTCATGTATGCAACTACAGGGGAAGCCTGAAGGCCCCTGAGGTCCCTGACGACTCCCCGCATCCTGCCGGGAGCCAACATTGCTTTTGGACAGAGGGAGATGCTAAAATCCAGCTCCCTCTGCCTATAAGCAATTCTGTGCCACTTCATGCAAGTGAGAGCATTTTATATGTTTATATTGTATAAGTGGAGCAGTGTTTGCTATGGCTTTATTGGGAGCGGTGCTACAGCTAAGCCATAGCAATCTGCAATGGCAATGGTGTGCATCCTGGGACATTGCAGGAGCCAGCCCAGGTGGACACCAGGGCCATCTAGGGCTCTTGGAGGAGGGCTGTGTGGCCCCTTCCTTTGTTCTAAGTTGCCCCAGGAAGATGGTGGTTCCTGGGGCTGCGGGGGCCACATAGCCCCCATATAAATTACAATTAAAATCCCGGGGAGATAGCAGTTACCGAGGCTGCAGGGGGGTCCGTGCAGCCCTGCATTATTTTCAAGTACAGCCCTGGGGAGGTGTTGATCCCCAGCGCTGTGGAGGGTCCAAGATGCCCCACATTTTTTTAATTATAAGCCCCTCGGAGGTGGTGGTCCCCGGGGCATTAGTATGCCCCAGGGCGGGGGACCATGCACCCCTCTTCTATATCGTCATAATGCCCTTGGGCACTGGCCCACCGGGGGGTAGATCATGTGTTGTGTGGTTCCTAATAATACACAGGATCTGTGCGTTTAGACAACATATACTAAGTGATTGGTATCCAGACTGCAAGGGGTGTCAGACCGCTGCATGTTGGAGCTTTTTGCAGGCCAGCACCTCAGTATCTAGTGTCAACGTGAAGCTTCTCCTCTCTCTACCTAGTGTTGGTATGGGCCTTTAATACCATAAAGATAGCCTCAGGGTTCCTTACTCAATCGATGTGTGTGAATTTGATTATGCAAATGAACCTAGAACAATACCTGCGATCATGCAAAGTATTCCTTTCGCCCTAGGCTGAAGATGACCAAGACATTTTACACAGAATAAGTTCATGCTGTTACGCACGTCATGTGCAGGGACTTTTCTAAGACTCCTCATGCATAATAAATGAGGCTAGTTTCCAAGAAACTGATCAACATTTATTCAGCACATAACTGGGTAAAAGGTCAGAGCCAGAAGTGTTATGCAGAGCAAGGTAGAACAAATGTAGGTAAAAGGTTGTGTAGCTACCTAGGCCTATATAGGGGTACTTTGGGGGTCATAACAAATTAACAAAGCACCGGAGCCCGCGTTTCATTTGTAAAAAACATTTCAGCCAGATCCATGGATTCTGCCAAACTATTTTTAACAAAAAAGTATTTTTGGTCTCTGCTGGGTCCCAGCGGGACCCTCTCAAGAGACCTAGGGGATTAGGGTGTTTCTACCCTACCCCCTTTCTGTTTTTAACATTTTTGTGGGACTCAGTTCAACAGAGTGCCAATATGGCTGTCAATACTTCCTGGTTGAAGTTTTGGTTGACAATCAAATTTCAGTAGGGTTTCAGTAAGGGGCTCCCAGATAGCTATATTTTGTAATCTTAAATATCGTTGAAAATACTGAATGGATTTACACCAAATTACAAAATGCATTCTTTCTGGACAACATCTAGCTTGCAGCCAAATGTGGTGTAATTCCTTTCAGCGATTCGGGCTGTAACCATGTCCAATAAATTATAAATCTCCCTAGACATAACAAGGGGATAGCGCGTTTTGGGACCTCCTATTCTCTCAGCCCCGGCTCTACGGATTACCCTGAAACTTTCAACACAGCAGCTGATTCAGGGGAAGTTCTTTTAAAATGTTATGAAGATTCATCAAGTGGTGCCAAAGTTATTGGCAAAACAAAAACTCTTTTCCTATGGAAATTTTATTCTAACTACAACTACCTAACATATATCTATATCACTCGTACAAAACCATTGCAATTTACCAGCTGTAGCTACCCGAGCTAATTGTAAGTTACTCTCCCCAATTCACTCCTTATGACCACATATATTATATCACTCATGACATGGTCAGTGACGTCACTGATAATATCTCAAAGGAAATGAGAAGTATATATATATATATATATATATATATATATATATATATATATATATATATATATATATATATATATATATATATATATATATATATATATATATATATATATATATATATATATATATATATATATATATATATATATATAACCTACTGGCGATCACCAGTAGGTAGATATAATTAGGACCTATTTTCCATAGGAAATTCGCAACATTCTATTTGGAATAACGTTGGCGCCGATTGACGAATCTTCATGAAATTTTCCAAACTTTTGGCCAGCTCTGGCCCGCTCCTATCCTGAAAATGTCATGGTGATTCGTCAAGCGGGGGCTGAGAAAAAAGGGGGGCCCAAAACACGTTTTCCCCATGCATTTTCCCAAAGGACCTTTTGACGCAGCTATAGCCCGAACTGCTGAACAGAATTACACCAAATTTGGCAAAGAGGTAGTCTTCAGTTCAGACTTGTGCCTTTTGCTTAAATGGTGTAAATCCGTTCAGTAGTTCCTGAGAAAATTAGAGGTAAAAGTACATTTATATCTATGACCTCGGAGGATCCGCACACCCTCCCTGCACCCAGTGCGCACCCTGCCGTGCACGAGCTGTATTCTAATTGGCTGTGAACACTCCAGATCAGGAAGTGTTGGCAGCCATCTTGTGCCTCAGTAGAACCGAGGCACAAGAAACCTATAAAACAAACGTGAAAAACGTGACAAGGGGGCAGAGTAGAAACACCCTGACCCCCTAGGCCTGCCCAGGGGGTCCCACAAGGACCCCAAGGGCCAAAAAAAGCATTTTTTTTTTAAGTCGGCGAGATTCGTTCACCCAGCGTGAATTTCGGCCGAAAATTTAAAAAAAGAAGCACGGGGCTCCTGCGCTTCTTTGGTAATTGGCCCCCGGGGGGGCTAAATCCCGGGGGCAGAAGTAAAAAATGTGTGGGGGGTCCTAATCCCACTCACACTGCCCTGGGGACCACCACCCCCGGGGCTCAAAGATAGTATATGCAGGGGGGCTCACGGCCCCCTTCGCAGCCCTGGGGACCGACACCCCGGGGCTTCTTGAAAATGGGTGGGGGGCTTAAGTGGCCAGAGGTGGGGGGCTACGCAGCCCCCCTCCATAAAAAAAGGGCCATGCCCCAGAGGATGGGGTCCCTGGGCAAATTATGGCCTCGGGAGGGGGGGCCACGTGGCCCCCTTCCCGATTTTTTTTTTATAAACAAAAATTGGGGGCAGGCCCTGGGGGATGGGGCCCCCAGAGCCAAAAAAATTGAAAAAAAATTCTAAAAAAAAGAAGAACAAATAAGACCGGGATCGTGCCGGAGGCCACCCCCCTCCTTACACCACTCTGCAAATGCGCCCCCTGGCGCGTTTGGAGGAACTAATTCCCCTTGAATACTGGGGGTCCCTGGGGGCCAACTAGCCCACCAGGAACCTCCAGTATGCACCAGGGGGCTGCGTTGCAGAGAGGTGTAATGTGGCCACGCCCATTTTTACACCTCTCTGCAACGCAGCACCGTGGCACTAACTGGAGGTACCTTGTGGCCTAGTTGGCCGCCAGGGGACCTCAGGATTCAAGGGGACTTAATCGCCCACGGGGCGCGTTGGCACAGTGGTGAAGGTAGGGGGCGGGGCCTGAGGTGATACTGTGCAAACACACCATGTGGTGCGTTTTAAGTTGGGGTATTCATCCCTCTTCAATCCAGAGGTCCCCTATGGGCCAACTAGCCCACCAGGTACCTCCGGTAAGCGCCACGGAGCTGCTTTGCAGAGTGTTGTAAAAACTGGCGTGGCCTCTGAACACCTCTCTGCAATGCAGCTCCCTGGTGCATACTGAAGGTACCTGGTGGGATACTTGGCCACCAGGGGACCTCAGGATTCAAGGGGACTTAATCCCCCAACTTAAAACACGCCACGGGGCGCGTTTGCACAGTGGTGAAGGTAGGGGGCGGGGCCTGAGGTGATATGTGTGCAAACACACCCTGTGGCGCGTTTTAAGTTGGGGAATTAATTCCTCTTCAATCCAGAGGTCCCCTAGGGGCCAATTAGCCCACCAGGTACCTCCAATAAGCGCCACGGAGCTGCGTTGCAGAGTGTTGTAAAAAGGGGCATGGCCTCTGAACACCTCTCTGCAACGCAGCTCCCTGGCGCATACTGGAGGTACCTGGTGGGCTAGTTGGCCCCCAGGGGACCTCTGGATTGAAGAGGAATTAATTCCCCAACTTAAAATGCGCCACAGGGCGTGTTTGCACATGTCACCTCAGGCCCGCCCCCTTCCTTCAACATTGTACAAATATTCCTCTAAAATCAGCCGAACTACGAATTCCGATTTACTCACCTGTTATCAGGAGAGAACCCAGTGCTGCATCTTTTAGCCCAGCACTGACCCTGAAAAGTAATTCTAAGCGTACTTACCAGTAACTTGTATTTCCTTCCATAGGACTCCATTATGTGGTTTTCACCAGAAAAGTTTCTAAGTGTCCACTTTTGAAACGTACAAATATTCCTCTAAAATCAGCCGAACTACGAATTCCGATTTACTCACCTGTTATCAGGAGAGAACCCAGTGCTGCATCTTTTAACCCAGCACTGACCCTGAAAAGTAATTCCAAGCGTACTTACCAGTAACTCATATTTCCTTCCATAGGAATCCATTGTGTGGTTTTCACCAGAAACGTTTCTGTGTCCATTTTTGAAACTTACAAATATTCCTCTAAAATCAGCCGAACTACGAATTAAGATTAACTCACCTGTTATGAGGAGGGAACCAAGGGCTGCATCTTTTAGCCCAGCACTGACCCTGAAAAGTCATTCTAAGCGTACTTACCAGTAACTTGTATTTCCTTCCATAGGAATCCATTGTGTGGTTTTCACCAGAAAAGTTTCTAAGTGTCCATTTTTGAAACTTACAAATATTCCTCTAAAATCAGCCAAACTACAAATTCCTATTTACTCACCTTTTATCAGGAGAGAACCCAGGGCTGCATCTTTTTGCCCAGCACTGACCCTGAAAAGTAATTCTAAGCATACTTACCAGTAACTTGTATTTCCTTCCAGAGGAATCCATTGTGTGGTTTTCACTAGAAAAGTTTCTAAGTGTCCATTTTTGAAACTTACAAATATTCCTCTAAAATCAGACGAACTACGAATTCTGATTTACTCACCTGTTATCAGGAGAGAACCCAGGGCTGCATCTTTTAGCCCAGCACTGACCCTAAAAAGTAATTGTAAGCGTACTTACCAGTAACTTGTATTTCCTTCCATAGGTATCCATTGTGTGGTTTTCACCAGAAAAGTTTCTAAGTGTCAAATTTTGAAATGTACAAATATTCCTCTAAAATCAGCCGAACTACGAATTCCGATTTACTCACCTGTTATTAGGAGAGAACCCAGGGCTGCATCTTTTAGCCCAGCACTGACCCTGAAAAGTAATTCTAAGCGTACTTACCAGTAACTTGAATTTCCTTCCATAGGAATCCATTGTGTGGTTTTCACCAGACAAGTTTCTATATATCCATTTTTTAAACTTACAAATATTCCTCTACAATCAGCCGAACTACGAATTCCAATTTACTCACCTGTTATCAGGAGAGAACCTAGGGCTGCATCTTTTAGCCCAGCACTGACCCTGAAAAGTAATTGTAAGCGTACTTACTAGTAACTTGTATTTCCTTCCATAGGAATCCATTGTGTGGTTTTCACCAGAAAAGTTTCTAAGTGTCTATTTTCACTAGCTAAAAATATTCCTAAAAAATCGTCTGTATGACTTAAACACATTCTTTCAACTGTTTACAGGAAACTGGCCAGTGCTGGATCCAGGATACACCACTGAGTAAGAAAAAGTGACGATAACACTACTTACCTGCTAAGTGAATTTTCTGCAATAGGATAACATTGGTGATTTTATGTGAAAATTTTTCCAAGTGTCAACTTTTAAAATACAATGATATTCCTTAAAAATCACTACTGTAACCAAAAGGCTTTTACTCAACTGTTTACAGGAGATGTCCAAGGACTGAATCTAGGATCCATTCCTCTGGTTAGAAAAGTAATCCATAAAGTAATGAATTGCATTTGACTAGAAATTCAGATTGAGCTCAATGTTGCATTGTGTTTGAAATTGTGTTGCCCATTGGAACAACTGTAACTACTGTACTTAAAAGTCTATTGCCTATTTGCAAAGTATTTAAACTAAAGTAATTAATTCTGAGAAAGTATATTTTGTATTGTAATGTATAATGTAATTAAAATACTAAAATATCTAAAAATGAACAGTTTACAAAATGTAGTATACCGGTATCAAAATAATCAGTATAACAATTAATACATTAAAAATTGTCATTTACAAATCATTTGAAATTCACTGCCTGAAACCTATGGTTTTTTCAGTGAATATATATATATATATACGACTGGCCCCACTAGGCGTTTGATGAAGGATTGACAAGAAGAGATACAGAACTTCCTAAAGGAAATGAAAGGAAGACTTGCCAAGTATGAGGAAGGGATTAAGTCATAGAAGAAATGGAAAGTCATTCACAACAAGATCGATTACACAACTGGACACATTTTAACATTTGGGAAGAAGTGTGACAGCGCAAGGAAGGAATTTGGGTAAACAAGTTCCCTGAGGCAGAAGGAACTCGTTAGGTCAGAGTCAAGTTCAGGTGCCCTTTCTGATATTGATGAGCGACAAATGACCTCCAGCACACTATCTTTCACAACACTGGAAAAGTATAATCTTTAAGTCAGAATCTGGTACCCCAAAGAAATGCCATAAGGAAGAGGAGATGACAGGCCCACAGGAAAATCCATGAGAGAGGGCACAGCCCAAAGAAGACATCATGCTGCATGGGAAAGACACAAAGCAGAGCAAGAGAAACAAATGATGGGTGAGAACAATCTTACAATAGTTAACCTACCTTCCCATGATCTCAGGCCAGATGAGCGTTCTTTATTGAAATTGCATTCATCATTCTGCCCCATTGCAAACTTTGACTACTCCTGCACTTGCATTGATATTTTCCAATTCATCTGGAAATTAAAGCTGCTCAAAATCTTTGCTAAAATAAAGAAAAATGTAGGGAGGGAGTGGATGTTATTCCCAGCACATCTACAGATTCAACCACCAATATTTTATCCATTGGTGGCATTGAGGGGCTGACATCTCTCAGGGAATTTGAACTGGAGTTAAAAGATTTGGAATCTGAGAGATAACTACTTTGCAGCATGGGTTTTGAGATTGATGGAATGAGTCGGAATGATTTTAAACCCAAGTATAATCCAGTGACCCCCCCCATGATAATAATGACACATACCATGAAGTCATTTTGCGTGACCTCATTTGTGGAAGCAAGGCAGTAATCATTTTGTTGAAAATTTGACCAAAGGACAATGGGAAGCCTTAGAAACATTAAGGAAATCTTATTTGTTTGTGATAAAACCCTCTGATAAGGGTGGAAATGTGGCGCTGTGAGACATTAACATATATAAGGTGGAAGCCAAGAGACAATTGGACTTTTCCAGCAGTTACACCAAATCCAATGTTACTTTGTATGGTCAAACTGTTGTATTATACCACAGCATGCTCGCTAGCTGCCATTAGAGGGGTTTATTGAGTACAGATGAGTTACAGTTCTTGTTTGTTAAGAAACCCTTGACACCTTGTTTTTACATGCAGCCTAAAGTACACAAACAAGACATCGACCCCCCCAGGTAGGCCCATTATATTGGCCAAAAACAGTCTATTGGAAAATATGTCCATTTACCTTGATTACTTTCTGTGTCCCTTTGTCATCAATATACCATCTTACTGTAGGGATAGTATGGGTTTTATATCCAAAATACTAGACATCCCCTGGAAATCCAGCAACATTCTAGCAACAGTCGATGTAGTATCATTGTACACCTGAATAGATCTTGGTTTAGGAATGTGAGTATGTTGGCATTTTTTCAGGGATAAACCACTAGCCACATATGATCACTCCATGTTACTTATCGAGATGTTGTCTTTTTGTTTAGAGCATAAGTTATTTTTATTTGAAGATCGGAGGTATAAGCAGCTAACTGGAACTGCCATGGGAAGTTGCTTTGCTCCTAGCTATGCTAGGATGTTTATGGGGTGGTGGGAGTCAGAGCATATGTGGACAGATGACAATGTGGATTGGACTCATCGTCTGGTTCTATTGACATGGTACATGGATGACATCTTTTTGATTTGGGATGGTTCACAGAGGACATTAGATGTTGTCCTGGTGTGGAAAGCAGACAATGATCTGAACCTTAAGTTTACTAGCAGGATACACATAAGTACAATAGATTTTCTGGATTTATTGGTCGAAGTGACAAAAGAACGCATAAACACTATGTTGCTCAGGAAAGCTGCTGTGGGAAAAAGCATTTTAAATACCCACAGCCCCTGCCCCGTCAAGCTCAAGTGGAGTATCCCCTATGGGGAACTCCTAAGGGAAAAAAGAAACTGCAGTACTAGCAATGCCTTTTAAGCTGAAGAAAAGAGGATGGTGGTGAGATTTAAAGTGAGAAGATACCCAGAGAAAGTGATCAGGCCAGCAAAGTAAAAGTTGTGGGGATTAGCAGGGACAGTCTGCTTAAACCCAAAGTGAAGAAAGAGGACCAGAAGGAAGTGAGGCTTATCACCATGTTTAATTGTGAATCATCCACGGTTTGGATAATTGTTAAAAAAAAACACTGGCATTTGGTTAGATCTAACCTTGTCATTGGCAAGTTGGTTAGCCCCAGTCCACACATTACCTGCCGGATGTGTAACTCCCTTAAGGATATGCTGGTACATAGCTACCCAATCCAGGGGTGGAGCATGGCAGGGTCTTGGTTAAGGGAACTGCCAGGATTTTTCAAATGCAGTAGGTGTGAAGCATGTGCCCATAGCACCAACAGAAAAATATATCCACTTCCTACAGGAAGGCAGGTTAAGATAAAGAAATTTGTGAATTGCAACAGTGACTGTATGGTTTATGTTCTGGTGAGCGTGTGTGACGTACGCTATGTAGGGAGCACCATCTTCCCGGTAAAGAAAAGGATTCTTGAGCACTTACGTGCTATAAAAAATAATAACATGAGTTACCCTGTGGCTATGCACTGAAATCAGATGTTTGGGTCCAACATTGACAAAATTTCATTTTTTGGCATTGACAGGATCCTAATAAATGTGAGAAGAGGCAACAGTGAATGGGTTTTGAGGAAGTTGTACTCAGAGTACATAATTTAACTAAACAGCGAACATCCGGGTGACCTCAGCCAGGATGATGAACTCCAAGTTTGTCTAGGCTAGCCCTCCCATCTGCTTCCGAACACTGGGTGATTCCTGTTCTGGCAGCCAGTCCATCCATTAGTTTTGCAAGCAACAGTAATGAATTCTAGAGCAGGCTGATTTTTAGAGAGATTGGCCACTTCGTGCAGTGTCCAAATTTTGTTTATTTTTTATTTTGTCACTTACACTCCTTTTTTTCTATTTTTAGTTGTGTAATTTTCTAATCTTTGATTGTGGGACCCCAATTAAGTTTTTCTCTTAGAATAGGGTGTGGTTGACTGTGTTCACCACTCTGAGTATATGAAAATGTGTGTTATGTCACTTGACGTTTGATTTTTTTAACTGGGGAATATTTGTTTGGTGAAGCGAATTATAACAATAATCAGATGGAAATACTTTCTAACAGCAGGATGTATTGAGTGGCCACGTGTGGCTATCATTTGAAAAGATATTATATATGAAGGCCAATTATGTGCTCTTATTTGTGGCATCAACTTGTGCATATAATCTATGACTGCACTCTCGGGCATTTGAAATTGTTTTTTGTATAAATTGGAAGCACACAAGTCCAATATTGTGCAATTACATATTTCAGTATGGGTGAGAACAGCAAATGTACCAATGTTGCGGCTTTTTACAAAAACAGCAGATGTTATGAGTGAATACCTTGATTTGAACACACACTTGTGCATGATTATTCTGTGTTGCAATGTTAGACAATAACATTCACCCAGTCTCTTTTCTTTTTACTTCCATGGGATTAACCGAGTTTTCATGAGTCTGTTTACTATGTTCACTCAAATAGGTGAACTGTGTTTATATGAAGTAGGGAACTTTCACAATTGTCATATTGGCTTTCAGAAAGACCGGGCAGCACGAAATACGTCAGCCAAATAAACTGTTGTTGAAAATTCTCCTGAAGTGCGGACCATGACTTTCGCAGCTGCACAAATGCATTTGGATATGTTATGTGTCCTTTTTGGCCCCAGCACCAACCCCGCCAGTTGGAAGCAGTCAGGAGAACTGCAGGGAAGCTGTTACGTATAAATAATTAAATAAATAAATATAAATATATATATATATTCACTGAAAAACCATAGGTTTCAGGGACGTTATAGTTAGTTGGACAATTGACTCATATAAAACCAGAGAAATTTGCCCGTTATAGTTAGTTGAGCTAACTATAACTTGCGCGCCTGCAATGCACTGGTGATGACGTCACATATTACATCACTCATGACATGGTCAGTGACATCACTGATGACGTCTCAAATGACATCACTGATGACATTACTGATGACATCATCCAGTGAATGTGTGTTTCTGTAAAGTTTAAAAAAAATCATATATATCTATGCCAAGGTGTATTGAAGAATGAGTGGATTTACAAGTGCCTGAATGGATTATTTAGTAGGTGCGTGACTGACTGTATAAGTGAGTGATTGAACATGTGTTACTGAATGCATGGGTTAGTGACTAAACTGTGTGAAAGTCTGTATTAGTCTCTCAGTTGGTGTGTAAGCAACTACCAGCCTCATGCATCAAGCCAAAATCCAGTCGGTAAAATACCGAATCGCTAATAACACCCGTTAGCGAGTAAAAAAAAACGAATCCCAATGCATCAACCAAATGCAAAAATCGGAATTTAAGGAATCAGTAAATAGCGATTCCTTAAATTGCGATTGCATTTAAGGAATCCCAAATTGAGATTCCTTAAATGCAATGCATTAAAGTTAAAAAATTAGCGATTTCGCTAATAGGGGGAGCAAATTACCATGAAGTTGAACTTCATGGTAATTTGCAATAACTTTGAAAAATGCACTTTTGTGCATTTTTCAAAGTTTCATGTTGCGCACACACATGCCCTTAGAGCATGTGTGTGTGCAACATTTGTGCACAGAAGTATTTCAGGGGTGCAATAGGGTGTCATTTGGACACCCTTGAAATTGCATGAGCAATTTGCGAGTACCTACTGGTACTCGCAATTTGCTCATGCAATCTCCAAGTCATTCCTATGGGCCTGGAGGCCCATAGGAATGAATGGGACGGCTTTCCTTAATTGCTACTCGCTATTTGCGACTAGCAATTAAGGAATTTTAAGGAATCGCTATTTTTATAGCGATTCCTACATGCATAGGCTTTTGCAATTCCTTAATTGCGATTCCTTAAAAATCGCTATTAAGGAATCGCAAAAGTCTTTGTTGATGCATGAGGCTGTACATGGGTTGGGGAGTAGCTACATGGTTGTCTATATGGGTTATTGATTTGTTGTCTGAGTATCTGTGTGGGTGCCTGAGTCTGTGTGGGTGGGTGGGGTGTGTGTGACTCTGTGCATAGATGTCTGAGTGGGTGATTCACTGGTTGTATGGATTCAAAAGTGCATCTGGGAAGGGCTGTATGGGTGAGACAGAGTGTGTATGGGTGTGTTGGTGAGTGAAGGAATGTCTCAGTGGTATATGTGTGAGTAACTACATATCTTTTAAGGCAGTATATGTGAGTGTTGGAGTATATAAATGACTATACGTGAGAGTAAGTTATTTGAAGAGTGGGTGTATAAATGAGTGTCTGCTTGTATCAGTGATTGTATAAGACAGTAAGTATGTGTTAGTATCGGCATAAATAAATGATGTGGTGTGTGTATAAATAACGGAGTTGGTGTGTATAACTGTATACATGGGTAAATGGGTATGTGATTGATTCTTTGCATGACTGACTAGGTGTGTGAGTAACTCTATGGATGAGTGGTAGAGTGTGACTTTATGTATAGGTATATGAATGCATATTATAGTACTGTATTTATGAGTAACTGCATGTATAAGTGACTGTATGTGTGTGTAGACCTAGGAAATAGTGGGTGGTATGTAGTATCTGGCATTGTTGTGTTTATGGTTTCAAAAATAGTAGTCTGTATTTTAGAGTGCATGTATCAAAGTTTATATTAGGGCATCAGTATGTGCATAAGATTATCACGTGGATGATGTCATCAGTGATGTCATTTGAGATGTCATCAGTGATGTCATCAGTGATGTCACTGACCATGTCATGAGTGATGTGATATGTGATGTCATTACCAGTGCATTGCGGGCGCTCGAGTTATAGTTAGCTCAACTAACTATAACGGGCACATTTCTCTGGTTTTATATGAGTCAAATGTCCAACTAACTATAACGCCCCTGAAACCTATGGTTTTTTCAGTGAATTTTTAAGGTTTTTTAATGTTAATTCCTAACTATAACATCTGTAAAACCTATGTTTTTTTCTGTGAATTTCAAAGATTTTTTTTAAATGTGAATTTCATATATTAATATTTATAAAACCTATATTTTTTCTATTTTTTTTGTAATATTTTGAAACTCTATTATCCTTTTTTTAAAATGTTATAAATTATGTAATGTTTTATATCTTCCAAAAAAAGTATGTATATCATTTTTTGTTGTTGAGAAAACTGGACTCCCGTACCGGTAGTGTACCAAGCTCCATCAGCATGCGAATCCTATCCGCCATATTGCTAAACTCGTAAAGGATGCGCATTTCGTATCCAACGGCTTCGTGGCACCGCATCCAGTTTAACATCATATACGTATAAGGTCTCACCAGCTGCTAGTTTGGTATGCAACGGGTGCGCGGTACCAAGCCGCGCGTTATGTCATAAACATATGAGGTTGCACCGGCTGCGTGTTCCATATGCGACGAGTGCACGCTGCCAGGCCCTGTGTTACGTCATAGACGTATGGAGTCGCGCCTGTTACGCCATTCTCTCATTTTTGTTTATGTCTCAAAATTATATCTAAATAAGTTTAAAGTGTATATGAGAGCAAGCGATAATCTAAAATATTTGAAACATTTATATATTTCTAACTGTAATAAACTTATATTATGGTAAATGTATTTTCTCAAAATCGCGTCGGGTGTGGCCACCTTGCGCGCTCGGTGAGCGATTGCCATGTGACCTTAAAAAAAAGCATTTGATTGGTTCATAACATTTCCCATTGTAACAGTTGGAGGACCCCACCCATTTCCGTCATTCGCTCTACAGCGTTTGATAAGAGACACCTCTTCTGCTTAGAGAGTTTTTTTGAAAAGTTTTTTGCTGTGTACACATATCTTATAGTACACACAACATGCAACAATCATCTTGATCAGTATTCATGCTCTGTACAGTAGCCTTCCATGTGTGATGGCCATGCATCTGAAACGTTACATCAAAAAACAAATGTGTGTTACACGATGCCCCTGGTGTGTGTGTGTGTGCGCATTATTGTGCTGCCTTTCGGCCTGGGTTTGGTGGCTTGAAGGGGTATTATCAGCCACGGGCAGAGTGCACATCCTAGATCACATGTGACAAACAGTAAAGAGTAATGTGTAGATTTGTGTTGCAGTATACTCTGTTGTCAGGCTTTACCAGTATAGTAGTGTGTCATATGTGAGACTTTCAGATTCACGTTTGACATGCATTGCTTGACTGTAATGAGTGTAATCACTGTGTATGACGTAGCCTCCCTGCTGATACTCCCTCCATCTAAGCACATTCACAAGTGTGCGCTTCGCGATAGCAACACTTTCAATAATACCGCACACCATTGACATGCGTGTCTGCACATATCCACAAGCTTGACAACGACATGTGATGTTGTCCATTCATTCTTTTTGGACAGCATCTCATTAGCGATAGTTGCCGCCCTCCCGGTACATGCTACATTAATGTAAATTGCAGATTGTGCAACGTCCAAACTGCAACAGGGACACACACATAAGTACACTTCCTGCCCAGGCAGGAACTGAACAATGCCCAGGTCCCTGGAATAAGTATTCACACCCTAACGGTGGCCTGGCATATGTAAGCCCAGCCCACTTTGCTTACGTATAAATAGTATAACGATGACGCCACATCTCCCAGTTCTTAGACACTGCCTCAGGTGATATGGCCGCATCCACCTCACATATTACAATACGCAATAAACAAAAACAGGTATCCATGAGGTGTACACCATCCTGGCAATCAAAACTAGATCTGAATTGTGAACCCTGCTGGCCATTGTGTATGGACACACACCAATGACAGAAGGTGAGCAGTGGTGCCTGGGTGCACAGGGGCTGCAATTGAGCGCAGTGCGGCGGGAGGGGTGGGGTGCATCAGCCTGGGTGCGCAGGTGCTAACAAGCGATGTTGCCGTGCATAATGATGTGATTTCTGACCTCATTCAGTCACATCTCTGTCTCATTTTAAGGACCTGCTGGACCGTACTGTAGGCCGGTGCCAGCGGGCCGCGCTGCGCTACAGACACGTGGCGTTGGCTTTTGGGGCACTGTACTGTCCTGATTACTAAGTGTACATGCACACAGGCTTGCACCACTGCATTGCACACACACATTATGCTTCTAGCATGCACTCTGTTCCTTTGTATGCGAACGTTGGCATAACATATTATTTAACCTTGTGTATTCTCGTGCACTCCAACTCCTCTTTGAACCACGATTACCACTAACAGTTGGTAGATCGTACTTCAAGAAGGGAGGATGCACTCAACTGGTGTTCTCTATTAAGCTTGAAATAAACCTTCATTTATCTCAAGACGTTTCCAGCATTTAATTATTTCTCCCTGTTCAGACACTGGGTTAGTGGCACCAAAATCAGCGGACGCTCAGCCTGTGATAAGGCCCTGGGCATTCTGACGCCTTCCATCGTGGTATCAAGACACCGTCCCCGACCGGAGACCTGCTGTGCCACCCTGTGAGAGCCACCCTGTATTTGGAGCTCACACCGGCACGTTGTTGGGCACACCGGTTGTGGCAGGTGAGCAGTGAAGCCTCGGTGCACAGGAGCTGCAATTGAGCACAGTGCGGGGGACGGGGCTGGGGCACAGCAGCCTGGGTGCACAGGTGCAGTCAAGCGATGTTACCGTAGATAATATTATAATCTCTGGCCTCAATCATATCTCTGTTTCAATTTAAAGACTTGCTGGACCGCACTCTTTCTCACGGACCCCAACGTCCCAGACACACGGGTGACGACAGGTGAATAGTGAGGGCTGGGTGCAGTAGGCCGACGCTCTGTCTCCTCCTCCCTCTGTTCTTTTGACTCTCCCTCCCCTTCTCCCTTCCACCCACTCACTCTCTGTCCCATTCTCACTTTCTTCCTTTCATTCTGACCACCTTTCTTTTTCTCTTGGACATGGCACACATACTTATGTTTCTATTTCTCTTGCAGGTTTTGTACGCTGCTTCCGGAGGAGTCCCACCGACTTATTTCATGTTTTACTGTTGTTTGTTCAAATAAAGTTGAGTTTCCATTTATTTGTGTTGTTTTAATAAAAGTTATTTTTTTTACCAATAAATAAGTGAGTGTATGGATCTTCTTTTTCTGACAACACTTGGCTGTAGTTTATTGTGAAAATCGGCAGTTGATAGGAGGTTATGTGGGAAAACATTTGTAATTTTGTGCACCTATAGCATAAATGAAGCCTAGGTAATTCTACAATTGCAAGGGTTCTATGAGTGTATCACTTTATAACACCATGAGTACTGCCCGTGTGATTACAGGACCAATAAGGCACTGCCTAGGGCCACCGAGGCTTCAAGGACTGACGACGCCCACCCTGCATATTTAAGTAAAGTCCCGGAGGGTGGTGATCCCTGGACTTGAGTTGGCCTTGAAGCCCCCCCAAACACTTACTAAACAATACCCGGGGAGGTGGCGATCCCCTAGGCTGCGAAACGTCTCTGTGCCCTCCCGCGCCTAATTTACATGTGAGATTAAGGTCCCCAGTGCTGCAGAGACCCCGCAATATAATAATAGGATTGGCCCCAGAACATTACCTACCAGGGGGCTCATTTAAATGAATGGGTGAGACCCCGCTTCATTTTTTTTTTCTCACCTTTTACCATTCGGATCCACTTTATTGAAGCGATATGCGGTTTTCCTCCTCTCGCTTCAACAAGACAAACAAGGATTTGTTATTACAGGGTGGAAGCCATTCTTCCGCCCTGTAATAGCAAACATAAATGTCCCGCGGATGCACACCCTGGGACATAGTATGAGCTGTGCCTGGGAGGTGGTGCTCCATAGGGCCATGATGCATTGGTTACTGCATAACTACAGAATTAGTATAAACGCATACTAACACTACTTGCACATGTGTTGTACAGCGACCAGAGTGTAGTGAAGAGGCAGAGGAAGTCCAAAATCCAAAAATGTAAATCGTACCACAGGTCGGATGCCATAGTTCGAGGAGCCGACGACCATGGGATGAGTAGAAACAGTTTCACGAAGAAAACGGGTCTTCAGCAGAACGCAAGGAAGCTCAAAATATTGGTGAGTTTCTACCTTCTCCCGCTCATCAACAAATTTATGTAGTGAAGTGAAAGACAGCAGTGGATCCCACGAGTAGATTTATTGAAGAAAAAGAAGACAGCTTAATATGCCACCAACAGGAGCAGACAGCAAGGCAACCGTCTTCTCCAGCACCGTGTACAAACTCCCCAAGATTCCCCTCATAACAGCCCTACATTCTAACATTGCATACTTACATTTTAGTAGCATAACATACGAACACTCTACCATGACTTACATTGGAATACTACACAGAGCACATAACTTTACAGCAATGAGCTCATAGTTTCATCCACGAGTCTTGAGACCGTTAGGGGTGAGCAGTTCACTTCCCACTCCCTGTATAGTATAAACGCAAACTAACACTACTTCCACAGGTATGCTACAGCGCCCAGAGCACATCACTTTACAACAATGAGCTCACGGTTTAATCCCCAAGTCTTTACACCGGTAGGCGTGAGTACTTCGCTTCCCACTTCCGGTATAGTATAAACGCACGGTAGAGGTCAGTAGTTCGCTTCCCACTCCCTGTATGGTATAAACGCCTACTAACACTACTTGCACAGGTATGCTACAAAGACCAAAGCACATCACTTTATAGCAATGAGCTCACGGTTTAGGCTCTCGGTTTCATACCTGAGCAGCATCTCATCTCAGCACATGTCACTCTGAGCAACACCGCACTTTCAGACAGGCAGGAGTGACTACTTCGCTTCACACTCCCCCACAGAGGTTACAGTGCTCCTATCCTCCTGTTTCCTACTCTTTTTGCCCTTTTTTCCCTTTACTCATTTCAACGGAATCACAAAATGGCTGCCAACACTTCCTATTTGCAACATCTCGCAGCCAATAAGCAGCAAGCTTGTGCTCGTAACGCCTCAGCCAATCAGATGGCAGAATTCCCAAATATCGATATCTGCAAATTTCGATATATCTCAAAAACTACTGAACAGATTTGCACCAAATAAACAAAAGCGTGCTTTCTAGCCCAAGACCCTGGAGGATACACGGGTCCACATGTTATGTTATGGTAAATAATTTCAAAAGCGCACGAAAACCCGTGATGCTGATGAGTAAAGCAGTTTGGCAAGACAAAAGAGGACTAGGTGTTAAAAAGCCAAGTTTTGAGCAGCTTCCTGAAAGTCAATAAGGTGGGAGCTGCTTTGATATTTAAGGGCAGACCATTCCAGAGTGCGGGGCTTCTGAGGAGAAACAGCTGCCCCCCATTTGAGTCTCTTAAAACTGGGACGGGAGACCATCATAGAGCTTTTAGATTGTAAATCTCCACTGGGAATGTACCAGGTGAGGAATTGTTTTAGATGGCAGGAGCCTGCATCATGTAAGGCATTGTAGGTGAGGTACAATGCCTTTAATGTAATTCAGTTACTCACTTAAAGCCAGTAGAGTCCTCTAATGAAAGCAGAGACAGGTTGGAACTTGGGAAGATCAAGAATAAGTCTTGCAGCTGCATTCTGAATGCTCTGTAGCCTTTTCACATGCTGTTTTTGAAGCTTGACATAAAATACATTACAGTAGTCAAGTTTGGTAATAATAAGTAATCTAATAACTGTTTTTCTTGAAGTAAGAGGAATGAAATGCAGAATCTTCTTAATAGTTCTCAGGGTGTTAAAACTGAAAGAGACAACTGAATTGATGTGTTTATTAAAATTCAACTTGTCATCTATGAGAATGCCTAGATTTTTAACTTTCTGAACCGGAATGGGGAGTGTTCCTAGCTCAGTTGACCAACAAGCAGGGCTCCAGAAGTGAGGACTAATTCCGAAAAGTATGACCTCGGTTTTATCAGAGTTAAACTTAAGGCAATGCTTGCCCATCCATTGATCAACAGCTCTCATACAGTTATGAAGTTGAGAAACAGTGACATCTACATTATTAGAGGCAGATACAACAATCTGCGTATTGTTGGCATGAGAAGTAGGGGACAATCCGAAAGATCTGATCAAGGAGGCCAGGTCGGTAACATATATATTGAAGAGCAAAGGGCTCAAAGACGAACCCTGGGGGACCCCACAGGGAAGAGAAAAGGATTTTGAAGAGAAATTCTCCAGCATAACTGAGTGGTCTCTGTCCATGAAAAAAGACTAAAGCAGAGCAAGAGCTTTGTTGGAAAGGCCCAGTTTTTTTATATGATCGATGAGAGTGGCATGATCGACCGTGTCAAAACCCGCCGACAGGCCAAGAAGGATGAGTGTTGTGGAGCCACCTTTGTCCAGGATTGTTCTTAACTCGTCTGTATTGTTTATTAGTGCTGTCTTTGGCACTAAAGCGGTGTCTAGTAACTGATTTAACTGAATGAATTGCGTCAATTGTGTATTTATTAGTTTTTCTACCAATTTTGCTGGAAACGGTAACCTGGAAATTGGACAATAGTTTTCTTGGTTGTCTGGATCTAAATTAGGCTTATTGAGGAATGGCAAAATAGATGCTTTTTTCCCTGTCCCCTGTTGCACCACAAATCCTGAGCAGGTCATCAGAGGCCCACCGCCTATGTCCAACACTATTCAAATGTGCAACCTAGTGCACTACTTGGGAGTTGAAATCCCATCGGATTCTGAGGTTCCTAGGAGGCCAAAAACCCTCTGGTTACCTTCAGTATATCCCACACAGCACGATTGCTGGGAGCTCATCTGAGGCCAAGCCTCTTTTCTCCACCACTCTGCAAATGTGCCTCTTGGCGCACTACTGGTTGGGGGTTGAAGTACCTTTGACAGCAGAGGGTCCTTGGGTGCCAGGAACCAACAGAATGTCCCACACAGTGCAACTGCTGGGATTTTGTCATATGCCCCACCCCCTATGTCCTGCACTCTGCAAACACACCTACTGGAACACTACTGGTTAGGGAAGAAGTCTGTTTGGATGCTGTGGATCGTTGGGGTCAGGAACCCCTCTTGTTAACACCAGTAAGTCCAACACAGTGGGATTGCTAAGAGTTGGTCAGAGGCCCTGCCTCCTTTCTCCACCACCCTGCAAATGCACCTCCTGGCTCACTGTTGGTTGGGGGATGAAGTCCCCTTGGATGTTGAGGATCCTTGGGGCCAAGTAACCCTCCTGTTACCACCAGTATGTCCCATACAGCAGGACTGCTGGGATTTCATCGGAGGCACCGCTCCTTTTGTCCCGCAGTATGCAAACGCGCCTCTTGGCCCCCTTGTAACATAATAATGAGCCTGGCGGAGGTGATGGTCCCCAGAGCAATACTAAGTCCTTGGAAGGGGGGCCCCGTGTGCCACCTCCTTTTTTGTAAAAAAAAGCCCACATGCCCCTGGGTCCTGGACCACCTTATGGGGGCTATAATGTAAACGAGTGCGGGAGGCAATGCTTGCTTTGTTTTAATTATTTTTGCCAGAGTTGCAGATCTGCAGCAATTTTCTGAAAAAGTACCCCAAAAAATGCTTTTTTGGCTCTGTTGGGTTCCCAGGGGGACCCCTTGACCAGAAGTGGGGGTCAGGGTGTTCCTACCCTAACCCCTTTTATTTTTTTGAAATGCTTTTTCAGGGACGGACTTGGCTGAAGCTGAGTCCCAAGTTGGCTGCCAATACTTCCTGGATGAAGTGTTGGCAGCCAATCAGATCTCAGCACGAGATAAGGAGGGTTTGCGGATATATACAAGACAAATTAGTTTTTTCTTTAATATCTCAAAAACTACTAAACAGATTTACACAAAATAACAAAAAGGGTTCTTTCTGGACCGAGAGATACCTTTCTGCCACATGTAGTGTAATTCCGTCCAGTGGTTCGGGCTGCAGTCATGTCTAAATACCTCTATAGAATAAACATTGGAAAAACACTTTTTTTGCCCTCTCCTCCTTCTCACCCCTCCCCTCTTGCCGGATCTCACCCAAAATGTCCATGCGCAACAAAAAGCATGGCACACCTTTTTCAGAACATTTCTTGAAGATTCGTCAAACAGTACCAATGATATTGATATAGGCAAGTCAAAAAATGCTTTTCGTGTAGAAACATGGTCCTAGCTATAACTACCTACTGGTGACCGTCAGTAGGATATATCTGAAGCAATTTCCTCTCCAAAAGAAACAAAAAACAGGGCTCTCAATGTGGCTAGCAATCCTTTATTCGTATATTCATAAGAAGTTGCAACATTCATCCTCCTGACGTGTTTTGGTCCCATCTGTTAGCAACATTAGTTCTGCTTTATAAATTGGTAGCCCCCTAGTGGACACCTTGTGGGTGGTCAAAGTGTACACTGGAACTTGCAGTTGCATAACAGTACTATAAAGCCCCAGTGGGCAGTAAATTCAAATTTTAATTGCAGCCAAATAAAAATCATCTTTCAGATAAGCAGCCACATATCGCTCCATTCACAGTCCTTATCCAAAAGGATGGCAGTAACCATGCCGCAATGACTCATGGCAGCACCACTGCCCAATCACCCCTCAGTGTACCTCCAAAGAAAGTCCTTCTGGGCTATGGCACTCTTACTGGTGGTGCAGAACTGCGCCAGGACCAAGTTGCTTAATACGAATCAAGTTCCTCTCCAAAAGAAAGAAAGAACTGCACTCTTGATGTGGCTAGCAATGCTTTTTTCTTATATTCATAAGAAGCTGCAACAAGAGGTGCAATCCTCTAACTGTGGTGTAATCCCCATGGGAAAACAGATTGTTAACATTCTGTGTTTTTCAAATGGTGTGGTATTTGGGAATACTGCTTCTAACTGGGTTATTTTCTGAGCTACCCACAAAGGAATGTGTTCACATTTTGAGGGCACTTTGCGCATTACCGTGTGTAATGTTTGTGGAGTAATTTTAGTACCTGAGCTCTCTGTGTAGGAGCTGGATTTGGTGTAATTACTGTTGGTTGGACCACTAGTGTCCTTAAGACGAAGTGTGTCATGTTTCTGTACAGTTTTATCAACTCTTTGTGTTGAACAAGCAGTTCATCACCTGGCATTGTATCAATGTCTAGATGAGGTGCATAGGTCGCTAATATCGGCCATGTTGCTCCTGGTCTTTCTAAAGGACCAAGCCTTGCTCTTGATCTTGTATGGGGTAGGGCACCATTAAACCAGAAAATAGGTTACTGGTAAGTAAGCAGAATTTCAGTCTCTTCAAACGGAGTGCATGCCGCCGGAACTTCTTCATGTGTGTAATAATAAAATGTTTGTGTTAAGAGCATCTACTGCTGGGAATGTAACCCATGAATAGAATACCTCTGTTTTTAAATCTTCATGTGCCTCTATCACAAATATTACTACACCTCCTCTGGCAAGTACGCCTGGCAATCGTGTTAACAGCTGTTTACACGATCACTGGGCATACTTGCCGTTCTGAAGAAGGAGAGTGCTCAGATTACCGCTGCTGGGGGTTACTACTTTATAACCCCTATTGTGGGGCTCCTTCGTTTATATAATTATCGACTCTAACTTTTGATGCTTCGGAGTATTTCACCTCAAATATTTAGCCCTGATGAAGTTCCTTTGATAGGAACGAAACGCGTTGGCTGATGTCCTACCGCTTTTGCTACTAACCTGTCACACACTGTTTGCATGTACTCAGAAGAATTAGGGAGCCATGGGCCAGATGGACAACTCGCCAATTAGCGAGTCACAAATTGCATCGCATTTGCGACTCGCTAATTGGGATGCACAACAGTGTTCGAGACACTGTTTGCGATTCCCAATGGGGTCGCAATTTGCATGCCTCATGCATATTAATGAGGCTGTCGCAATTTGCGACCCCATTGGAAATGGCTGGCACTCTCAAGAGTCTTGGGAAACTAAAGAGATCCACCTTGAAGGGTATCGCACATTCACTACCCCTGCAGTCCAGTCTAGGAGGGGCAGACCTTCGGGAGGTCTCTGTACGTATATTTCCAACACCGTAACCACGACAATAAAACTCTTGACCAATGATGGTCATGTTTTTTACCAGATTCTTTCCCTCGTTTTTGGAGGTAAACGACAAATTATCCTGGTGAATTTATATAACAATATTCCCAAGGGAGATTGTAAGCATGCTTTTGAGGACATAAACAATTTGATTTATCATGGGGCTGACCGGGATCATAAAGATACGTGTATTATTTTCTCTGGTGATTTTAATTGTCACTTATGCCCACATAGCAGCATGGGTACCTGCGGTTTGTTAAATCCTTTGGGCGAATGTTGTACTCATTTTGAGCACTCAACGTTAGATAACCTATTGAATGTTTTAATTCACGATTGGAATTTGGGCTATGCTAACGAGCTCTGCAACCCACAAATTAGTTTTCAACCCACTTTTTTTGGGCATGGACTACATTCCACGATAGACTTTACATTAATCACTACCAGCTATCGCCATAATATCCTCATGTTTAATACAGAGGATATTGCTATGAGCGATCATTTTCCCATCAGCATAATCTTTGATATTGGACTGAGGAATGGAAAACTACCAAACATAGTGGAAAATCTGTATGGTCATTCTATCCAAATGGCGAGAAAAAATGGATATGCAATTAAATGGAAAATGGTTGATTCTGTCAACTTCCTGCATAGCCTAATTACTGACCAGTATTTTAACATCATGACTTGTTTGGCAGATTCTCCAGATCCTAATATGGTCATTAAAGCCTTCCAGTCGATTGCGATGCAAATATCTAACAACCTGACTGGAACGCCCAGAGAAGGAGGGGGAACAAAACCCGAGGGCTGGTTTAACTCTGAATGTAGTAAAGCCCATGCAAATCTGAAACAGTCCCTAAAAACCACGCCTAGGAATTATTTAGACATTAGAGCAGCCAGACTAGTTTACAAACTTACCTTACGAAAGCGAAAACAAGAGATTAAGGAGAATGCCTGGACTGCCCTAGTAAAGGCGTCTTGTTTGAGAGACAATACTGCATTTTGGAAAGCAGTTAATGCTCCTTTTTTTGTGGACAGAAAAACTGATGTGATAGATCTGGCAATTGAACAATCTGCTTGGGTAGATCACTACACTGAACTTTATAAGAAGGATGACCTGTTTAGTTTACTAACTCCAACACAAAGTATATCGAATAACAGCTTGTCCACTTCAACTGTGGGTTTCCCTCTGGAGATTTCGTTTTCTGTGACGGAAATGGAGCTAGCTCTATCTGAAAGTTCAAAAAACAAAGCTCCGGGCCCGGATGGGATTCCCATAGATCTATTTAAGGAAAATATCCCCTTTTGGGCCCCGCTCCTGACCAACCTATTAAACAACTATAATAAAAAGGGTTTCCCCTTGACTTGGCAGGAAGCAATAATCGTCCCTATTTTCAAAAAGGGAGATCGTAATGATCCAAAATGTTACAGGCCTATCTCGCTGCTGGATTCGTTGATGAAAGTAGCCGGAAGACTTATCCTAAATAGATTACAATTATGGGCTAAAGACAGCGACATCCTTTCTAAATTTCAATATGGTTTTAAAGAAGGACTAGGCACAGTCGAACAAGGACTTAATCTAGCTATAATAACTGCAAAATACACGATAGCTAAGAAGGGCAACCTTTTTATGACCTTTGTCGACTTAACCTCAGCCTTTGACTGCTTAAGCCATGAACTTTTGTGGGACACTTTAAACTCACTAGGTATTGATTTGAATATTTTGAATTTTATCAAAGAGTTATATCGTGGAGCAGGAGCAAAGGTCTGCTTTGGTAAAAATGGTGAATGTACAAATAAATTTCCTATTATGAAAGGCGTACGTCAGGGTTGCATCCTGGCTCCCTTTCTTTTTAATCTATACATAAATGGAGTGGCGGAGTTCTTATTAAAGCAGAAAGTAGATTATCCCCAGATAAATGGTGAGGCCGTTCCTATTTTATTATACGCTGATGATGCGGTCATCATGGCCAGAACTCAATTAGGCCTCCAAAAAGCGTTAACCACTTTCTCAATTTTTATGTCATCCAGGGGTCTAAAAATCAACACTGGAAAAACTTTTACCATGTCTTGTTCATCAGCGTCTAAAGTTCCTTGTAATACTTTTTTAAATCAGTCTAAGATAGAATTAACACATTCATTTTCTTATTTAGGGATTTTATTTAATTATAGGGGTTCTTGGACACCAGCAGTTAACACTAGGAATTTAGCTTTTGCACGCTCACTTGGAGCTCTGAAACAGTTTGCTAACAAACTAGGAGGTAGACCTGTCCGTATCTTAATGGACATCTACAAAGCTAAATGTGTTTCAATTGCCACATACGGGGCCGGTCTTTGGGGTATTGCAGATTGCCGGGAAATTCAAGTAAGGGAAAACATTTTCCTCCGGTATTTGCTAGCAGTCCCCAGGTCTACCTCCACGTATGTGTGCCACAACGAATTGGACATAACTTATATCTCTGATTTGATCAGAATTAGCCCTTTGTTATTGTGGTATAAGATATGGACCTCATTAGCTACTACCTTAAATAGAACTGTCTTATCTGATTGTATCAACCTCGAAAGAGGTAAAAATATTCCATGGTTAGCATACATAAAGGCTTTTCTAACAAATATGGGCCTACCACATTACTTTAACAATCCAACTTTATTATCCACGCTTTCAAGAAAGGAATTTAAATACCGATGTCTCGCTTTCTTAGAAACAGACGGTGGATTAAAGAGAGCACGAAAAAATCTGTCTCACAACATCAGTTACTCCTTCAGGGTTTCGGATTACAGTTTTATTTATCGCCTGATTATATCTGTTATGACAGAATGTTACTGGCCCGTTTGAGAACCGATTGTTATTACAGGCTAATCACATTTCCTGAAACAAATAATTGGTCGCCTCACTTAATCAAATGTCCATGTGATGATATTTCTGAGCAATCATCTATTCATAGTCTTTTGTTCTGCAAATTTTATGCGTGGGGCAGGAAGAGACATTTGACACCTTTACTGAAACCCTGGGGTCTAAGGCAGTGCAGACCAGCTTTTGTAAAACTGCTTATGCTCTAAGATGAAATGACTATCAAGGCTGTATCTAAATTTTTGAAATATGTAATTAGATGCAGATCTTCTATGTCCTAGTACCCTTCAATTTTATGTTCAAATAAGATCATTTTATTAAGATACAATTAATTGGATTTATTTGTATATTCTTTTTTAATATGTGATTGTTGTATTTACTGTGCTTTTATGGTTTTTAATGAAATTGAATAAAGCTATCTTTGACTTGACTTGACTTGGCTGGCACTCCCAGGGATGGTGGCCTGCTGGGGCAGCAGACCTCCATGGCTGGTGCTGCTTTCAGCTAAAGCAGTTTTCTATTTTTTAAATGCAGCCCATTCTCCTTAAAAGAAAAAAGGATGCATTTAAAAATAAAAATGAAACTTTTCAGTTTCATTTTTTAAGGGCAAGCAGTGGTCCCTGGGATATTTGCACATGCATTCACAAATGGGAAGGGGTCCCCTGGAGACCCCTTCCCATTTGCGAGTGCTTTACCACCCTTATGAGAAGGGTGGTTAACTGCAAGTGTTTTGCATTGCAACCGCAATTGCGGTCAGAAAACATTCTTAAATAGCTTAAGAAGTCGCTATTAGGAAGGGACGCCCTTGGAACACACCTTCCTAATAGCGAGTAGCTGATCCTATTTTGCAAGTCGCAAATTGAGTTGCAACTCACAAAATAGGATTAGTACATAGGCCACTGGTTTTTTGCAGACGCAAATGGGTCTAAAACCCATTTGCACCTGCAAAAAACCTTTGTACATCTGGCCCTGTATGCTGTGATGAAGATGAAAGTGCAGGTTTTTATATGCAGTGTTTCTCAAATATATATCTGACTCATCTAAGTAGAAAAGTACTGAAACACTAAATCTACCAGTGACACAGTTGTAGAGAGGCACATAAATAGCTCTTAAGTTGTGTTTTCAGATTTAGAGTATTGAGACACTATATGTTAATGTTAATGTTAATTAATTTATAAAGCGCAACGGTTACCCTAGGGTGTCCTGGCGCTGTTACCTAAACTTAAATAGCTATGTTACCAAAGAGTGGAGTGAAGAATGAGGAGATTTAGTGGGTAAAGAACCATGTTATTAATGCCCTTCTAAAGGACAGCAGGTCTGACAGGTTTCTAAGCTGAGCGGGAAGGGCATTCCAAGCCTTCGCTGCCCCCACTACAAATCTTCTGCCTCCCCTTGAGAGTTTTTTTACCTTGGGGATGGTGGCCAATTTCGCCCCCCCGAGACCGAAGATCTCTAGAGGGTATGTACCATTTTAAATGCTTTTGCAGATAGACAGGTCCAGTCTCGTGAAGAGCCTTAAAAACCATACTTAATGTTTTAAAAAGTATCCTTTTCCTGACTGGAAGCCAGTGCAGTTTCTGAATTTCTTTAGATATGGGTGCAAATTTAGGGAACCCAGTCAACAGTCTGGCTGCTGCATTCTGTAGCCTCTGTAGCCTATTAAGAAACCGTTCCTGAATGTTTAGGTAGAGGCTGTTACAGTAGTCCAGCTTAGACATAACCAAGGCAGAGACCACCGTTTTCTTGCTTCCTGTAGGCAGGAAGGGCAGAATTCTTTTCACAGTCCGCAGAACGAAAGACGTAGAGGAAGAGACCGAGTTTATTTGGGCCCCCATATTCAGCTTATCATCTACCACTACTCCCAGGTTTTTTACTTTTGGAGCTGGGGTTGGGAACTTTCCCATACTAACCGGCCACCATTTAGTATTCCAAAAGGTAGGGGCATTACCAAACACCATGACCTCTGTTTTATCGGCGTTCAGCTTCAGGCAGTTTTCCGCCATCCAGTGACTCACTGCCATCATACAATCATGAAATCTGTTTACCAAGCTGACCTCCTAAACTGGCTGCACGGATATCACAATTTGCGTATCATCAGCGTAGGATGTTAATTCAAAACCCAAGGTCTTGATAATGGGGGCCAAAGAGGACACATAAATATTAAACAGGGTCGGGCTCAGGGACGAGCCCTGTGGAACTCCGCAGGGTAAGATAAATGGTTTAGAACTGAACTCACCCATGGAAACCACCTGGGATCTGTCAGTAAGAAATGATTTTATGAGACTCCAGGCCTTGCCCTGAAGTCCGCATGCCCAGAGCCGGCCCAACAAACGCTGATGGTGGACCGTGTCGAAAGCTGCGGAAAGATCCAATAAAATCAGGGCCGCCCTTCCTCCCGAATCTACCGCTCTTCTGATCTCATCAGTGGTTTTCAGAAGTGCCGATTCTGTGCTGTGGCCACTTCGGAAACCATACTGCGTGTCCTCTAACGTCTGAGATCTGAGAAGAAAGGCCGCCAATTGAGTGTTACGGGCCTTTTTCACCATTTTGGCTGGTAATGGGAGCATAGATATAGGGCGAAAATTAGAGGGTTCCAGTGCATCTAGATTGGGTTTTTTAAGCAGGGGTAAGATTGAGGCCTTTTTCCAGAGCCTGGGAAAGCAACTGGTCTCAATCATTGAGTTAAAAACTGGGGTCAGGGCTTTACTCAGAGGATCCGCAATTGCCTTTGCAATGGACACCGGGCAGGGATCATAAGGTGATCCGGATTTTGCTGTATCCAGGAGTGTGCGTACTAGTTCCAGAGGAAGAGCCTCAAATTTCTCGAAGACTACATTGGGGGCCTGATATCCCCTCCGCACATCCTCAACACTTCCCTCTGCTGGGGAACCATTCAAGGCTGAAAAGATAACTTCAACTTTGTTCAAGAAGAAGGAAGCCATCCCATCACAGAGTTCTGCGCTCGGTTGCAGTTGGACCGGACGCGGGTATGACCGGTCCAAAACTGTTTTGAAAAGGGTTTTGGCTGAGTCTTTGGCAAGCTCAATGTTATTAATAAAAAACTTTTGTTATTATTATTATTATTTATTTTTGTAAAGCGCATAGTCACCCGGAGGTATCCCAGCGCTAAAAACCCTAATTCAACAAATCTGAGGCCCGGGAGCTAAGAGCAAAAGAGAGGAAGGGTGGGAAATCAAAACAGATGGGGGGCATGGAAGCTAGGGAAAGAGATGTGTTTTTAGCAGCTTCCTGAAGCGCAGATATTGTGGTTCAAGACGTAAGTCATGGGGGAGTGAATTCCAAAGACGGGCAGCTTGTACCGAGAAGCGTCTTCCTCCTGATCGGGCTTTCCTGAATCTCGGGGTATTGATGAGGTTTTCTGCGTTAGAACGGAGGGATCTAGTGGTAGTGTAAGGGGTGACAAAATTGTTGAGGATTGGGGGGCCTTGGTTATGCAACGTTTTGTGGACCAGGCACAGGGCCTTAAATTTGACTCTCTCCCTTATGGGGAGCCAATGGAGGAGTTTGAGAGCGGGTTTAGCAGATGATCTGGCCGGGGTGTTTGTGATGATCCGGGCAGCAGTGTTCTGAATTCTCTGCAATTTATTAAGGGTCGCTTCGGGAGCGCCCAGATAAATCACGTTACTGTAATCTAGTCTCGATATTATGAGACCTTGGATTAGCAGTTTTTGGGATTTAGGGGGAAGAAGGGGTAGGACTTTCCTCAAAGATTTTAGAAGACCGAAGCAGGTCCCTGCTACCTTCTTTGCTTGCGGAATAAATGAGAGATCGGAGTCGATCCATACTCCCAAGCTTTTCACCTCTGTTTTTGGGTCAGGGAGAGGACCTAGACAGGCTGGCCAACTATCCAGGGGGAGTGAGGTTCCTTTCGGGCCAAGTATAAGGACCTCCGTTTTTGTCCCGTTTAGTTTTAAGGCTGATCTATTCATCCAACGATGAACCTGCGTAAGGCAGTTGAAGAGATCAGCTTTCTGTTGTTTGGGATGGGACAAAGACACCACTAATTGTGTGTCGTCAGCATAGCTGACGACGCTCACTCCGAATGGGGTGATAACCTCCTCCAATGTGGACATATAGATATTAAATAATGTGGGGCTCAGGGAAGAGCCCTGAGGCACACCACATTGGAGGGGCATTTCGGAGGAGCGGGCGTTCTTCTCCCAAATCTGATAGGACCGTTGGGCCAGGAAAGATGACAGCCAGGATAGGGCTGTACCTTCCACTCCAACTCTTGCCAATCTTTCGATAAGGAGTTGATGGTCGACGGTATCGAACGCCGCGCTAAGGTCGAGGAGGATCACTGCCACTGATCCTCCCCCATCCAGTAGCGCTCTGGCCTCCTCTACCGCTGCCAGGAGGGCGATGTCCGTGCCCTGCCCTGGTCGGAAGCCCGTCTGGGAACTTTTTAGTTTGTTATTGGCCTCTAGAAACTGCGAGAGTTTCCTGTTGACTAATTTTTCCGCAATCTTGCTGACTCCTGGGAGTAGGGAAATGGGCCTGTAGTTCACCAGGTTCTCAGGATCGAGAGAAGGTTTCTTCAGTAGGGCTTTTACCACAGCTTTCTTCCAGCTCGAGGGTACGACTCCTTGTTGGAGTGAGGTATTAATCAAATGAGTAAGGGAGGGGATGATGGTGGGGGCTACCTCCTTAAGGATCCGAAGAGGAGCAGGGTCCCTAGGGGAGCCGCTCTTCATGGAGTTGAACGTATTTCTCACTTCGTCTATTGTGACCTGGCCCCATGTGGACAGACAAGTGGACGATGTCGTGTATTGGGAAACAATTTCTTCCCCTGGGCTCGAGGGAGGAATTGAGTCCAGAATAAGTCGGATTTTGTTCAGTGACAAACAGCAAATGTTTGTAGTTTGCTAAGCCTTTCCTATATGCCCACCTGTCAGATTCCTTGTACTCTTTCCTCCAAACCCGCTCCAACCGTTTACAGGAAAGTTTACCTTGTTTTAGTTCATCTGAGAACCAGGGAGCTGATGGGGTGAGTCTCTTGGGTCTAATAGACCTAGATGGAGCAAGTTTGTTACAGGCAGTATTAACCCAACTCGTATAAGATATTGCCCCTTCCTCTGCTTCTAAATTTGCAGGGGTAAAGGAGGCCGAGAGGAGATCTTGAAGAACCCCTGTGTTCAATCTATTCCACGGGCGAACTTCAATAAGTTTCTTATTCTTAGACTCCCCTAGAGTGTGTCCCTGACTGCTAAGGTCAAACAAGATGGCAGAATGATCAGTCCAAATCAGAGGCTTAACTTCTATGACCTGTAAGCCGGGGTGATTAGAAAAAATTCCGTCAAGTGTGTGTCCTGCCGAATGAGTAGGATCCATAACTTGTTGTGTGAGTTCCACGCTCTTCATGATATCTAAAAGAGTGGCCGTATCGGGGTTTAGGAGCATCTCCAGATGATAATTAAAGTCTCCCAAAACTGTATAAGAATTCTGACAGATACTGTCTTCTAGCAGATGACCTATCGCTGACACAAAAGTCTGCTTATTCTTCGGGGGTCTATAAAGTAGGATGCCTTTAAAAGTGTGGTGGTTTGATATGTAAAAAGTAAATGTCAGTGCTTCACACCCCTCATTAACTATAGGGTGAAAGATTGCCTTAAAAGAGCTGGGGTAGATTATGGCCAGACCTCCCCCTTTTTTGCCCCCGCCCCTGTTGAGTACGTAGCAAACAAAGCCTGGCGGTGATGCTGATAGAGATCAGGGTGTATATAATATCCTCACTTCCACGGATCGAGTAATTTCACAGTTACACGCACATACACTCATCACACACTAGGGCCCATTTCACTAACATACGCTCAAATACTCTACCAGTACTGAACCTGTGGAAAGAAAACTCCTAAACACCCTGCATCTATATCGAGGTCGATAAGACCTGGTTATTGTAACTGCCCTGAAACATAATCTAAACAATCTATACCATAATAATCAAAACATAGTACCCAATAATTGACAAGAAATAATAACCAACACCGTATTCAAAAGTATGGTACTTTATCTAAATTAGTCAAAGAAAGTAAATCAGAATAAATCATTTTCTCATAGTTACCTATTCTAGCTAAATGTCAGAATGGGTCAGGACAAGTCTCTCGGTAAAGTCTCTCAAGACGTAGTCCTCTCAGCAACAATCCTCACCAACGCAGATTCGGGAAGGAAAAGCAAATGGCAAGTGGCAAAGACCCTCTCTAGGCTAACAATTTTTATAAGGGTTTAAACAAAGGAAAGATACAAAAATGTTCATTGCATCCGCTGAGTCTCCGAGCAAAGCGAGAAGGAAAGGATGTAGCTTCGTTACATTTGGAAAAATCTCCGCTCAGAAAAATCACAAAAATAAAAAGACAGAACAGCAACTAATATTCAAAAAGTATCTTCTTAACTTCCACACATTTCCTCCGATGAGCTCAGAACTCAGAGTCTTTCTTTAAAGCTCCTTTGTTTTCCAAGGCTATCAAGGCTGTCGTCCCAAAGCATCTGGAGACATGCCCAGAACTGCTGCTGTCCTCACGGAAAGTTTTAACCAGGCAAGGACTGTGGACAGATGACTCGCATCCATATTCAGCAAGGCCTTTTCCATTTCAAACGCTCACCCGACACCAGGCTCTAAATGTCGGCCATCTTTTAACTAGGCCTCAATAGGCCACAATAGACCATCTTAATTGAAAGAGACAAAAACAACATTACCACAGCATAGTGATTAAACAGTGTTAACCCCACTAATACCCTTATGTGTATGTAATTATCTAGCCTTTGCAACATAGAAAAGCATTAATTCGAAAGCGTTTCGTGCTTTAAAAATAAACAGCACTCAGCAACGTTTAAACATGTAAACATGCACGTTATTGTTAATCAGCACACTTATGCGTTCCCACGTGTAATTCTCTCTTGTTAAAACATACAGGTTGATCAGTATAAAACACTTACACAAAAGAAATGATTAATAATTAATAATTAATAAATTAATATGACAAATAGACAAGCCAGAGCTTCAAAAACCAATGAATTTTCAAACAGAAAACTCTGCTCTAGCAATGCTTTCAGCAGATCCGGACCTCAGGCATCATCGGACCAGGACTCCGTGATAAATGTTAACTGGATGTTGTTGTTCTCAATAAGATGTGCGCATTCAGTACTATGTTTAATCAGGGATCTAGCATTTATCAATGCACACTTACAGGCTGGGGCATGGACCTTTCGATGACAGAGCTCAAAATCATTATCCTTGAAGGGCGCCAAAAATAGCAGGTCTGGTCGTCTAGAGTTGCAACTGATAGATGCTCTTGATTGTGGAGGCACCTCAGTATTAAAGGACCACACCTCATAGTTAGGATTCCTCCCTCTCCCCCCAAGGCTCATGAGTGCCGCTTTTGAGTAAACCATCCGAACAGCTGTATCTGTGATCAGTGACACAGGGGCTATGGCACTAGGCACGGGCCAGGCGCGGACGGGCACTGACGGGCTTGCCCTTGGCGCGCCTTCGGCGCACCGCTGGCATGTCCCCTGCGCACGTACGCTGCGCGCTCGCGCCATCACCCTAAATATAGCGTGTGGGAGTCAGACGCTAGACTGCTCCCCACGCTACACCCAAGATGGCGGCCGCACTGAATAAGGCTGCTAGCAGGTAACCTCGCCGCTTATTAACAGCTCTCTGAGATTAAAACCTGGCTAAAAACGATTTCCTGAAGTAAAAACCCAGCGGAAACACCGTTTTAAAATTGCCCCAAGATACAAGTTTTAAAATACAACAATAATATTACAGTTTTAAAATAGCTATTGATTTGAAGATAAAACAGCTTGTCAATCTCACGCGCAAAGCAGCAATCGCTCTTCACCTCCAACTCCCTGCTCAAGCCTCAAGAGTGGTAACAGAGCGCGCTCGCGCCATCGTCCTAAATATAGCGTGTGGGAGTCAGACGCTAGACTGCTCCCCACGCTACACCCAAGATGGCGACCGCGCTGAATAAGGCTGCTAGCAGGTAACCTCACCGCTTATTAACAGCTCTCTGAGATTAAAACCTGGCTAAAAACGATTTCCTGAAGTAAAAACCCCCACGGAAACACCGTTTTAAAATTGCCCCAAGATACAAGTTTTAAAATACAACAATAATATTACAGTTTTAAAATAGCTATCGATTTTGAAGATAAAACAGCTTGTCAATCTCACGCGCAAAGCAGCAATCGCTCTTCACCTCCAACTCCCGGCTCAAGCCTCAAGAGTGGTAACAGAGCGCGCTCGCGCCATCGCCCTAAATATAGCATGTGGGAGTCAGACGCTAGACTGCTTCCCACGCTACACCCAAGATGGCGGCCGCGCTGAATAAGGCTGCTAGCAGGTAACCTCGCCGCTTATTAACAGCTCTCTGAGATTAAAACCTGGCTAAAAACGATTTCCTGAAGTAAAAACCCCGCAGAAACACCGTTTTAAAATTGCCCCCAGATACAAGTTTTAAAATACAACAATAATATTACTGTTTTAAAATAGCTATCGATTTGAAGGTAAAACAGCTTGTCAATCTCACGCGCAAAGCAGCAATCGCTCTTCACCTCCAACTGCCGGCTCAAGCCTCAAGAGTGGTAACAGCATTATATGTACTTTTACACTTTGGTTGATGTTTATTTTAAAATGTACTACAAAAGGCATAAAGTGGTCTTTTACCGTGTATAAGTGAGAACTGAGATGTGCAGCTGTGTTTTAGGAGAGGGTGCTATAATATTAAAATATAAGTAATAAATTACATTTTGTATTTTGGTTTGGGATTGGTACATTGAAGTAAATGCTTGTAGTTTTTTAGGAAGGTTGATTTGCAGATTTTAAATGACCACATAACATAAAAACAATTTTTTAATATGTGTAAGCTAGTAATAAAGTAGCTGGTACATTGGCTAGTAAAAAATTAAAACATCGTTTTTTTAACAGATCAATATCTGCATAATTACAGTCAGATACCCTACAAAAGCTCGGAGGAAAATGGAACAGAAGCAAGAACAGAATCTATGCAGAACTGAGACACAAAATTGCCAAAATGAAGAAACAGTGGTGAACAAAAAAGAGCTATTGGTAAGAGGACAAACTCACTTAAAAAAAAATACGTGGACATTTCCAAAGATTATGAAATAATGAAAATAAAATTCAAACTATGAGAAATAATAACAATGGACAACATCTATATAGCAAGAACAGGAAATAATGTAACAAAGATGTATACACCTTAACCGGGAGACAGAAGCAGTTTAGGGAAATCAGAGCTAGGATGTTTCATAGTAGCGTAGTTATAAATCTACTGAAAATGTTTGAGAGGTATAGAAGAATGAGACATGCAGTGAAACAGAAAGGAGGAGTTGAGAGAGTAGTTGATAAGGTCTTTGCTTTGATGGTGATGGTTTTTATTTTGATTATAAATAGAATAATGAAGAAAGCTATGTTCAGGATAATAGGTTAGTTCATGCTATTGATTACAGAGGAGAATGTTTTGAAATGAAGAATGGCACTCCTATAGCGAAAGAGGTGATGGTACCTAGAAATGTAGAACAAGTTATTGGAGAGCAGGTACAGGTAAGGCGCCTGTATACAAATTGAATTGTAGTAGTGTTTGTAGTATTCAACAGCAGTCCATTGATATATTAAGGACATTTCTGCATATCTTTCCAAGGCAAAGTTTAAAACAGAGAATAAGTAGTTTACATGGATTGGTTCTTTGCAAGATTAGAAACCATACAAATTTGCAGGGACACTCACTAGCTTGTTTAGCAAACAAAGGGCCTCATTAATGAGGCCCTACCAGCACTTTTGCGCTGCCAGAATGTCACATTACGGGGCTTTTCATGGTCTTCTAAATATGTGCCCTTTTCATGCAGAAAACTGCATCGAAGGGACGTTCCATAGGTGTTGTTGGGGACATTCTCAGCAACATCTATGGCTTTTTCACACTGCCTCATATTTATGAGAAATCGTAAGCCTAAGGCAGCACCAACAATGTATGCCTCCCCTGGGGAGGCATAAGGGAGGCACAATGAGGAGAAATGTTTTTTTTTCTCTCTTTTTATCCTCTTTCTATGTGTGCTGCATTCTGCCTCTGGTGATTGTTTTTGTGCAGGAAGGTATTCACATTTCATCATTCCAAGATGTTAGCTGTAATACCACTCAACAATGTGACCTTTAGTTAGGAAGTTGTACTATGTGAAAACTCCTGCTTTATGTTTAGGAGAAATGAATAGAGCACTTTTGCATAGTACTGTGGCAGATGTAGAAAAGGTTTGTGGAGATGTGCAGTTTTGTTGATAAGAGGAGAAGTTGCAGAACGGGACTCATATATTACAGTTGATAGTAGTTTTAAAAAAGTAATTAAAAAATTCAACAGTGTGGTGTAAAAACCCAGAGTATGTTTGTATATGTTGTCAATGCACTCACTAGATTAGAAAATTTAAACACAGACTGTTGACTTATATTTAAAAAGTGAAAAAGAAAACAATGATAACTGGCAAAAGTTAGCTGTGTATTTATTTGTAGATGAACACTTTGACTTTTCTATATGGCAATTCATATGTAAGCAGTGTTATAATAAATTAGAAGATAATGAAATGAACAACACATAGCTATTAGATACCCATTTTGTAAGATAATAAAATGCCTGCTAATGTAGGAAAACTTTTAAGGGCCCACAATTAAAAAAAATCAACATTTATGATTCTTTGGAGCATTGTGAAGGGCCATTATAGACTGCTCTCCAACATGCACTACACCTCCACAATCCATGCAGTAGGATGCCATCTGACAAAACTGTGGACCAAAATCTTGAAGTTGAGATTGGACTTCTGAATTTACTCTCTGCCCCGGTGTTGTTGTGCTGCTATTGAAGTTGAGGGTCCTTCAACCTTGCGTTGCTTTTTTGGTGCTTTTACACTATTGCTTTGGCATGGTTTTAGATGGTAAAGCATGGACATAGTCCTGCGGAAATATTTTTTTATTTGTACCCCTCGACAATGTCTTATGACATATTGCGCACTGCACAAATCTGCTCACTACGAGCTCCTCTTAAAGATTGTTCAAGATAAATAAATGTTTGTTTTAGTTGAAAAGTGTATTATCTGATGACATTCCTTTATTTCCCAGTGACATGGTTGTTTGTTTTATTTTTGAATTTTTGGGGGGGTTTTGTAAAGTTGTAAAAAATTGTTGTTCTTTTGTATGGTAACAAAAATGGCAACTGGGACAGGAAGAACTGAAAAAATGTGCACTGAGAAATGTGCAAAAAATATAATCAGGGAAAAAATTGCATGTATGATTTTTCGCAGCATTGTGAATGACTGTAACACACTGCTCATCAGCACTTATATCACTACAGTCCATGCAATACAGGGCCATTCTTGAAAACTCTGAAGACATATCTGTTACAGTAGAGTAGACTTTTCACACAGAGTGTTCATTGTATTCGTTTTGGAGCAGTTTTTTATTCCAGTTGAGTTTGGGTAAGAACGGGTAGTTTTATGGGTGTTTTGTAGTTATGTTCTATTTGTGAGTTCAGATGCTGTAAGTTATGTTTTGAAATTCTTGTTTTTGTTAAATCTGTTACTAAACAGCTCGAGTCAAACGTTGTGTAAAATATGTTTAAATATCTTAAATGTCATGGCAACCTTTTGCGTTGTTTTGAAGAAGCAAAATGCAATTTTGATGTAGTTATTTTGATAAATGTATACAAAGAGGAAACTTAAATTAGTATTTTACTAACTAGCTACATTGATACTTTATGTAAAATATGTCTATATATGTGTTTTACACTTTGTCAAAAGCACCCTGTATTTGCAGTGTGTCCTTGGCAATGGAACTCATAGAATCATACAGGCACTACCTGTGCAATCATCAAGGACGTCTTTTCTTCACCACTATGCAAACGCACCTCCTGGCATAGTACAGTTGGGGAATGAAGTCCTCTTGTCTATTGAGGGTCATTGGTGGCCAACTACCCCTCCTGTTACCTCAACCAAGTCCCACACAGTCAGTTTGCTAAGATGTCTTCGGAGGCCACACCACCTTTCGGCTCCACTCTGCAAACACGTCTCCTGGCACACTACTGTTTGGGGAATAATGTTGTCTTGGATTCTAAGGGACCTTGGGGACCAAGAAGCCCTCCTGGTACTTTCTGTAAGTCCTACACAGCGGGATTCCTGAGAGCTGGTCTGAGGCCCCACCCCTTTGCACACCATTCTGCAAACACCATTGCTAATTAACAAACCATAGAAATTCACTGAAAAAACAAAGGTTACAGGCAAGTCATAGTTAGGAATTAGCATTTAAAAACCTTAGAAATTCACTGAAAAAAACAAAGGTTACAGGGATGATATGGTTAGGAAATAGAATTTAGAAACCTTAGATATTCACTGAAAGAGACAAAGGTTACAGGGACGTTATAGTATGGCTCAGATTTCACACTCACAAAACCAGCTGAGCTAACTATAACTCACTCCCCCGCAATGCACTGCTTATGACCTCACATATTACATCTCACATGTCATCACTGAGGACATCGCTAATGGCATCATCAACAGAATCTCTGACATACCCACTCACACCCGAATATAATCTTTCATACACCCATTTCAACTTCCACACTAACATTCTCAAACCCATTGACACACCCATACCTGTACTTACACATCCACTCTCTTATTCATAGGACTACACACACATTCGCTCAGTCACCCATACAGCCATCATACATACACCAATTCACTCACTAATACAGCCACAAATATATCCACTCATACACCCATACAGCCACTTACACAGTCAGTCGCTGACAGAGCTACTTGCACATCTATGCACTCACCTATAGAGTCAATCATACAGCAATTTACTGACCTATACAGTTATAAACATATCCACTCATTTATTCATACAGATACTAACACATACTCACTCACCTATACAGTAACTGACACAAGCACACACTCACCCATACGGCTACTCTTGCAATCACTCAGTCACACATGCAGTCACTCATATACTCCAGCAGTCACCTATGTTGCCTTTCACATATGTAGTTACTCACCCATATACCACTGACACATCCATACACTCACTGACACAGCCATATACACACTCACTCACCCATACCGCCTGTTACACACACACTCACTAACCCAGAGAGCCACTGACTCACCCATGCACTCATCCATACAGTTACACAACCCCTCACCCACACACACAGACATTGAGATACCCATACACGTACTCAGACAACCAATCACTCACCCATAAAGAAACTCAAATACTCACTCACACACCAATACAACCACTTAGACACCAACTGACAGACACAGATATTCACACAAGTCACTCACCCATACATTCACTCAGACACCTCATCACTCACTTATACAGTCAGTCACGCACCCACTGAATCACCCATATAGGCACTCACATACACACAGATTTATCAATACACCTTGGTATATATATTTAACCCTCACAAACATTTTAAAAACACTGACAGTCACTGGATGATGTCATCAGTGATGTCATTTGAGACATCATCAGTGATGTCACTGACCATGTCATGAGTGATGTAATATGCAATGTAAGCAGTGCATTGCAGAGGCACGAGTTACAGTTAAATCAGCTAACCCACAACTGCCGAATATCTGCTGAATATCTGCTGAATATATCTGCTGAATATCTCTGGTTTTGTGCATGTGAAATCTCAGCCTAACTATAACTATATTCACTGAAAAAACCATAGGTTTCAGACACGTTATAGTTAGGAATTAGCATTTAGAAAACCTTAGAAATTCACTGAAAAAACCATAGGTTTCAGCGAAAGTTGTAGTTAGTTGGACATTTCACTCGTATAAAACCATAGAAATTACCCAGTTATAGTTAGTTCAGCTAACTATAACTCGCGCCCCCGCAATGCACTGCTGATGACGTCACATATTACATCACTCATGACATGGTCAGTGGCATCACTGATGACATCACTGATGACATCTCAAATCACATCACATACATCCTCTGAACCTGGCTCGGGAGGAATCCCTCATCTGCTGCAGCATCTACATCTGGAGCGTCCTCAGCAACACCTGCACCGGACATTAGGCCAGAATTTGCGTTTCTTGAACAACGTTGTGTAAAGTGCAAGAAACTAATATGCTTTGGTGAGCAGTCAGTAAATGCAGTTTGTGCTGCGCAACAAAATCATCATTGTTATTTTTTTTTTATTGGAAAGATACATAATTCCAAAAGTTTCCTGTTTTATTCGTTCTTTTTGTTTTAATTTTTTGAAAAAACACCCAAAAAATACAAAACTGTTAAAAAAATATATATATAAAAGAAAAAAAGTTCTTATTAGAACTACCTTATCTGGTTAAATAAAGAATTATAATTGCATGGTAATGTGTGAAAGTTTGGGTGAATATATGTGTAGAGCATGATTGAGTGAAAGAATGCATTAGTGGTGTATGGTGAATGTATAAGTGCAGATCTATAAGGAAGTACTGCAGCATGACGCTGCAAGCTCTTTAGCTGCACCGCGCTGCTGCACTTCCGAAGCACAGGGATGTGACATATTTACATAAATATGTCACAACTCTGTGCTTCTTCCTGCACTGGCGCACAAACAGCTGCCAAGTGCTACTGCAGGCACCCTTTCATCATGGTGCAAGGATGTTTGTGCCGTGGAGAGATTGCTTTTGTGTTTTGTGCAGGAAGAGACACCTTCCTGCACAAAAATAATTACTAGAGGCATTTTTGTGTTTCAATGTGTGCTGTGGAATGCAGCATGCATTGAAAGACAAAAAAACGAGGTGTACTTGTATTAGTAGCTAAGCAGCTCTATAAATACATTACTAGTAAATGGAATGATTACAGTGCTGCAAGTACAATACATGGTCAATTTATGAATGCTGAGGTATTGACGGAGTGATAGGATACGAAGATACTGGTGGTGTTGACAGAGTAAAAGGATTTGTTTAGTGGTGGATAGGTGATGGAAAAGTATATAGAATAGACATGAGGATACCTAGACTGTATAGTTAGAGTGCTGGTAGTTAACAGTAGGGTATGTATATAAGTTGTTTTGTGTTGGCACAGAGATTAAAGAAAGATATGGTTCTGTCAGGATAATTGCAGGAGTGGACAGAGACTGATAGTCTGATTGGGGCAGTACTTGAATACTACCTGGCTTATAGCAAGGGTGAATCACTACTCTGCTGGGGGTTAGAGGCCTGCATAGATTGTGCACATTTGACTGGACCACTTTGTATCTTAATAACTGAGTTATTATGCATATTTAGAATTAGGATCTGTAAAAGAGAAGAAAATATAAAGTTATAATATATAATCTTTTAATTTTTACAACACAACATAATTTTACCATTATATAAATTATTTAGTTTGCCTTTTTTGCTGTTCTCAGAATATATTGAATGTCACTATTAATAGTGATTTCAATGTTACTCATCACATAACAGCGGGCAAAAAAACAACAATCAGTAAGATTGTTTTAAAAAAAACAAATCTGTGTCAAAAATATTTTAAACATAGTCAACTATCTCTCCACATTGCATATAAATACCATCCTGAATAACATAGTATATAATGCAACTGTCGTATATATAAAATGCTTCTTTCTAACTGAATTTTCTCAATATAATATCAAAGAAGATAAACAATAACTCAATCAACAATTCTTTATAATTTCCATATACTCTAAATGATGTCATTTAAAATATTTGCTGACAGAATATCTCTAAAAAACTGCTTAATTTTTATTAATATCTTTCCAGTAGGCCAAATGATATTGCTAAAATCCTTCATACTGAAATTGTCAAAAGTATTGGTATTAATACATATTAACATATTCCCAATAGCCCGAATTATGTTGTTAGAACTTTGGCTTTAAAAATATTAGGTATGAATTTGGTAATTCCTTAGGCAAACGATATTTAAAAACGAAATGAGCATCATTACAATATGTTCATCTTTATTGCATTTTAAATAGACTGTGTAATGTCCAGATGTTGTTGAAGGTCCATCGTGGAAAATAATTGCTACTGCTACAAAAGTTCTTCCTGATATTGATAGTTGACTTGCTACAAATTTTTTTATTAAAGTTTCCAATTTTCTTCCATCAGCTGTACAACGTTGTATCATTAGAATCATATATTGTCCAAATCTTTCTATAAATAATGTTGATAAAATTTCTGATTTGCATTGGCTACACTCCATGTTTTGATTTGCTGCTTTAACTAATTTGTTGAAAGATACTGCTTTACAGTCCGGTATTATTAAATATATGAATCTCTCAGTGTGTATGTTAGTGGTAGAAGTAAATATACAATTTTCACATTGATGTTTCCCTTTATAACAAAGTCCAAATAGATTATCAATTTCTATTCCTTCATCTTCCAATACTGCAAGCATATACATTAGAAATTCCTGAGCATCTTGTTGCATATTCTGTGTAAATTGCGTACAACCACTACATATATCCAAAAGATTCGAATATCAGAAACACTTTGGATTTTACTTTTATCAGTTTTCAATTGTTCAAAAATAGAATGCAACAAAGAACAAAACCGTTTTTCTCGATGCTCCATAATTTGCTGTTGCAGATATTCTAAAGAAAATACCACATTTACCACTACATTTGCATAGCAGTTGATACCTGAACTATTTTCTAATTGATATCCAACAATCTCTTCAATAGCCTCCTTCTGCTTTTTGTTTGGAATCTCAACATTATCTTGATTTTTTTTCTTTCTTCTTTAACTTCACTACAGAAATTCTCATATCTCCGTTTTTGACGAACTACACGCTTTTCAGATACAGGATATTCACCTAAACTGGGAGCATTTAATCTTCTTAACCGAGTATACTCTCTTACACAATTTGAATCTGCACTAATCTTTCTCTCATCAAAATCAATCAAATACAATCCAGATAAAGTTCTGACTCGTGACAGAGCATCATATGCCATACCCTCTTTAAATATGGTACTCCCAATGTTTACCAAAGCACTGTCTACACTTAAACCTTGAGACTTATGAATAGTCATTACATATGCCAAGGAAAGAGGAAACTGTTTTCTACGAACATACAAATCTTTAACTAGCAAAAAACGAGCATAACAACGACCAATTTGCTTTACTTCTTCAATCTGCTCAAATTAGATTTTTAACGATTCAATCCCATCTCTTTTTTGATAATTGACAAATTCAACCACTTTTCCCGTTGCTCCATTTACTAAACCTTTTTCCACATTCAAATTACACCGTAAAATGACCCGACAATTTACACATACATATAATTTTTTTCTAAACCAGCAGTTTTAGATATAGATTTTTCTAAAGAATCCAATTTTGTTTGTAATTTTTCTGTTAAAATAATAGTAACTCCTTCATGCTCTATTTTGTCAATGGCTTCCATTTTAATTATTTTTTCGTTTTCAAGCTTTAAAAGTTATTCATTGAATGTAGAACACTCTCATAGTGTCGGCATTAGGAAGATTACAGATTTTTTTTTCTGCAATTTTCTTGTATATTTTTTCAGGAATTATATTTTCATTTGCAAACAAGGTAGTAAGTAGCCGACTTTCCAAAGCTTGTTTGCCGTGTTCTGTCAATACTCCAATTCTAATATCTTGAAGAATAGTTCCATAATCTATATCATTTGCCTGTCTCATATTTTTAGTATGTTCTTTGTATTCAAAATATGACCAAATGTTAACATTTCCAATGCTTCCCAAAGACTTTCTGGAGTCTTCATGCTGAAGTTTTTTTAATACTGGTTGTCCTTTTACAGGAGTGAGTTGAAGTAGATCACCAAAAACTATGGCATGTTTTCCTCCAAATAACACATCGTATTCTGTTTTTAAAATTTGCTGCATTCTTAAATGCACAAAGGCAAGCATTAAGTTTGAGATCATGCTCACCTCATCAATAATTAGAAGTTTCATTTTCTTTAGCACTCTTGAAACTTCATAGCAAGCTTCTCCAGATAGCTTGTGATATTCCAATTTATTTTCATGCTCTACAGGTAGCATAAGTAAACGATGCAAAGTAATTCCTTTAAGGTTGTGTGCTGCCAACCCAGTTGGAGCAGTTACAACACAAGGCAAATCTGAGTCCGTTGTTTTCTGTAGATAACTGGTCAAAACTTGAATTAAGAAACTTTTTCCTGTACCAGCTTGACAACTGACATACATTCGGATAGGTTGAAATGATGTGCATGTACATTCTTTCTTTTCATGAAGAAAAGGATGGTCGATCTGTTCTTTCACTTGCTGGTATATTTCTTTCTGTTCAACATTTAGTTGTTCTTCCAAGAATCCCAAGTCCATCATATCTTCTTGAGCTTGATGCATTGCTGTTTCCACTTCAGTCATGGCGATGGCTGCTTCATTTTCAAGAATTGGTTGTCCTAGAGAATCCTGACTCAGTGGAGCAGAACTTTGACTATCTTGAGAACTGTCTCTAGCAATCTCAGCTGCAATAGTAGCTTCTTGATCGATTTCTTCATTCAACATTTTGAGATAATTAGCAAAAACTGTGCATTCAATGCTATCTTTACATGCATTGAAAGAATCTTCATAGCACTCAAAATCTCCAAGTAATTCCAGTTCCGTACGTCAAGGTTTGAAGAGTTGCAAAAGTGCCAAATAGTAAAATTCTCTTTTATCAGGAGTATCACAGGTCAGTTTCCTATGATTAATCAAATTTCCTTAAGTATGTTTCACCAAACATCCTTCTGAACCAATCACTGCATATTTTCCTTCATTTATATTCTCTGTAGTATTTCTCTTAAAACTGTAATATTGCAGTACTTCATAGAGACATATGTTCTCAAGATGAGGACTTCTATTTGGATAGTATGTATCCACCATGTTTGTTCTGACTATGTCTGTGTTTTCCGGTTCATTTAATGCTAAATATTCAATTTACTGGATAGGTTTAAGTACTCGATTTCGCGTTGCAGCAAGACCTAGACTAACCCAAACAATTTCTCTTCACTTTGAATATAAACTTGCAGACGATAACCGATCCTTACATTTGTACGATCCAATTTCTCAATTTGACAGCATCTTCAAACTAAAGCTGTACAATTTCTTACTGAGACTCTTCTCGTGGGAAATTTCTTCCCACATTTCTTTCAATTTCATCTTTTCTGATTTTGTTATGTATGATGTTACATACCGAGTCACAGCAATGGAATTATCTGCAACATACTGAATATCCATATTAGCATTCCACATTGACAGAATAACTGGACTATAATCATTTATATACTTCGATTCTTCACTTCTTCTCAAATTGTAAGTATTTTTTGGAGATTTTCTAGTGATGGTATGTCTCACCGCTGACATGAAACTGTTCACTCTTCCTTTGGATATTACTGGACATGGAAATCCAAAATGACATTTGGTATAAAACTTTTCCTTCGACTTGTATTTTCATCAACAGTATTTCCCACATCGATGACTTTGGAATCGTAACACTTGTTGCCTTAATGTGTTTTCTTCTGTTATTTTAGGTATAGCACATGTAACATAATCTTCAATAAAAGATAAAACAGTGTCATCCGAATCAGTTCCGAATTTGGGTGCATCCTTGATCCATAGAAGCATATGTATATGAGGAGCACCTCTAGCTTGATACTCCTTTCTCCAAAAAAAACTCAATAACTTCTCCAAGAGGAGGATTCTTTTTGTTGCAGATAAAAGACATCATAGCTTCAAACCTATGAGTGAAATATCTGCATACATTAACAGGATCCAAAGTACACAATTCTCCAGGAGTCTTGAATTCAATGTTTTGAATGTTTGAATTTGCTTCTCGAAGAAATTGAAGTAAATCATCCCATGCGTATTCAGCACAGCTTAGGGTAAGAAACCACGTTGGAGTTCCTAAATTCCTTAGCATGCATTTAAGTTCTCCATGACGACGATACCAATACTCTTTAGTACCACGCTGACATGCCATCAAATTAATCAGTTGAGATTCCAAATGATCATCTCTCTGATGTACTTTTTCCATAATTTCCTTTGCAGAAACATTTCGATGATGTACTCCTGTTTTTAATATATGGTTGACTGCATATGAAAGTCCAGACAAGTCACTCTCAAACAAAAAATGAAATATATATGGGATACATTGTCGAAATCTAGGATCTTCTGCATACAATCTTGTTGTCTGATATTCTGATGGTCTGATATTCTGATGCAGGAATCTGTATTGATCGTTCATCATATCGTTCACCTTTTCCAGTTGAGAACAGCTGGGGAAAACAACGAGCTTCCAAAGTCTTTTCCCAAACACTTAAGGGATTCCCCTTTGCTTTCTTCATTTGTAATAATTCAATAGTATTCCCCAACACTTCTTTAGAATGTAAAGAATGTACACTATAATGTTAATAAATTTCTTCAGTTTTCGACATGTCCACTTTCTCAATCTGACCACTTGACATTTCGCTATCATCTCCTAGAAGTATTTCTTCTTCTTCAACATACACATTCTTGTACAAATCATTGTTTTTTATAAGATACAATGTTGCCTTTTGCACTTTCCTGACATCCACTAATTCCTGCCAGATTTTCTTACTCTTAGTAGGAACACCATTCACTGGAATAATTAATGGTTCACTTTCTTCTTTCTCTACACCAATAATTTCAATATTTTTCTTTAACTCTAGAGGTAAATATACAACTCTTCCTTTTAATCCTCTCTGTAAATCTGTGAGAGGCAATTTACCTGTTTTAGGCTCCATAAGAACAATAGCCTGAAACATGTGGGCAGATTGAATCAGAATACACTCATACGTATTTAAATCCATCAGTTCTTGAGGAATATCTACCAACTCCAGATCATTATGCACAGCTCTTCCTGGCATTTTATTATCCTCTAATTTGTTATAACAATATTTACAAAAACGTTGATTAGTACCCAAATCAAAGCAATCCTCTACCAACAAATAAGTTGCAAATTCCCTCCACTTATCATTATTTTCTTTTTCACTTTTTAAATACAGATCAACAGTCCTAGTCTGATTCTTATAGTGAGTTAGTCGACAACAAATACATGTATGATTTGGCCTTTCACACAAAATTACCTTAAACTTTGAAATTTCTTCTTCAAGTTTCTCTGTAGTAACCTTTTCCACGTTATCTTCAATGTCTACTTCTATCAATGTCTCACTTTGTCTATTCTCTTCTTCAGGACCAAAGTAACGAAACTCTATTTCATCACAAACTTTTTTTTACATCTTATACTGACCCATGCACAAGTGCACTGTTTAGTTCATTTAAAAATATTGCTGGACTTTTTGCATAATACAATCTTCTGACTAACTTCCGCATTTGAGAATGATGCACTGCTAACATTCTAAAATGATGAAAAACACTTTGACATACTTTTCTAGAAAGAGAAGCCAGAGAATAACCTTGCAAACCAGTATTTTTTCTCACTCTGCAAGGATCTAGACTTTGCAACATCTTAATCTTTTGTTTAATACTTTTTTTACTATAAACTCGTAAGAAATTCCAAAAAATATCAAAAGATTCCTGACCTATACTGCATATGCTACTATAACCCCAAGTGTACACTGGGGCTTTAGTACGTCTCCCTAGAACTTCATCAGCTTCCAGTTCCTCTACATTTCTAGGAACCATTTTTTATTTTTCAATTGGACAACCGTTTTTATCTTCATAAGCACGACCACTGGTATCAACTGCATGCAACAATCTGTTGGTTTGAAAATAACTCTCTTCATTAAAAAAGGCTTTGAACTTGAACTGTGTCTCCATTCACCCCAAAAAAATCACAAAAGTTACTTCTGTTAATTAATCTCTTCCTTTTACTTTTGCCCTTCATAAAAGATATTGGCTTATCTAATGATCGAATTCTATTTAATACTAAAATGAATAATTTCCTTTTCAGTTCAAAAGCCTTTTCAACAATAGTTTCAATCTGTTTTTTCTTTTTATAAAATGATGATCTTTTTTTATATTTCCTCACATCTTTCAACAAATTAAAGATAACTATTATAAAACATTCTTTTTCTTATTTCAGTAAATTGATTCTTTCTCCTTTTACCATATATTGTTTCCTGAAAACTTAATTTCCCATTCTTTTCTCCTTTTTTCTTGCTATTGTTCTTTCTTCTTGAGGCATTGTTTCTACTTTCCACATTGTGAACACTGTTTCTAGGCTGTGAAAGTCTTTTAATAAATTCTTTGGTTCTCTTTCCCCACATGTTGATCTTCATCTAAATGTTGCTGTTGTTTTTTCTTCAACTAATACTCCTTTTTTTGTTGTTACCTTCTTTCTGTTTATTTAGTCATGGTGACTTTTTTTGTAATGATGATGAACACTATCTGTTTCGAAATTTTATTTTATAATATTATTGAAATGAATCTATAAAATAATTTATTGTATTATTAAACAAATATCTTCTACATAAAAAATATTTATATGCTTTGTTTAGAAATCACAACCCATTTTCTGCATTACAGAGGTAGTAGTTTGAAAAATTAAGGACAAAATAAGTAGTGTTTATGTGTTTAGAGGACTGCATGAATATTGGATAGGTGTTTGTAATATTGATGTATTACTACCAGGGTCATTGCATAAGTACATAAATACTGACTCAATGATTAGAGTACTGCAACAAAAGGGAAGGCTGAATTTATAAATCCCTAGGTTTTAGTACAGTGATTATATAAAGACATAGTTCTGTTAAGATGATTGGAGGAGTGGACAGAGAATGACAGGCTGATTGGGGCACTACATGAATACTACCTGTTGTATTGCAAGGGTGATTTAGTAGTCTGCTAGTGGTTAGATGCCTACATAGATTGTGTACATTTCACTGTAGCACTGCTTATCGTAATGCCTGAGTCATTCTACAAGTGCATGGATAGTGACTGGATATTAACACTGCCGGTAGTTGACTGCAGGGAGAGTTTATAAGTGCTTGTGTGTTGGCACAGAGAATGGATAAGGACATGCTTCTGTCAGGATGACTCCAGGAGTGGACAGAGCGTGACAGTCTGATTGGGGCACTGCATGAATACTACCTGGCGAATTGCAAGGGTGAATCAGTACTCTGCTGGGGGTTAGGGGCCTGCATACATTGCACACACTTCACTGTGCCACTATGTGTCTTAATGCCTGAGTCATTCTACAGGTGTATAGACACTGACTAGATAGTGAGAGTGCTGGTAGTTGACAGGAAGGTGACTTTTTACGTGCTTGTGTGTTCAAACAGTGATTAGATAAGGACATGCTTCTGTCATGATAATTGCAGGAGTGGACAGAGACTGATAGGCTGATTGAAGCACTACAAGAATACTACCTGGTTATTGAAAGGGTGAATCAGAAGTCTGCTGGGGGTTACAGGCAAGCATACATTGCGCACATTTCACTGTAGCACTTTGTGTCTTAATGCCTGAGGCATTCTACAGGTGTATGGACAGTGACTAGATAGTGACAGTGCTGGTAGTTGACAGGAGAGTGAGTTTTCAAGTGCTTGTGTTTCAGGACAGCGAGTAGATACAGACATATTACTGTCAGGATGATAGGAGCAGTGGACAGGGACTGACAGTGTGATTGCTTATCTATATGGCTACTGTATGGATTTTTACAGGAGTGAATCACTAGTGTGCTGGAGGTAAAGGTACCGCATAGATTGTGCACATTTACTTATATACTAACTACACAATTAGACATTATAGAACCACAAAATCACTTGTCATACACTTACAAAATCACATTTTCACCACGTGTGCAATCCTCTAATGTATCAAATACCTCTCATTAATTCATACAAATATAAATATAATGTAAACAAATACCTGACTCATGACATACCAACTACTACATACCAGAAAGAATAAAATGTCCTGACTTTCATTGCAGCTACATATTGTCCTTTAAATCTACAAATATGCAACTACATCAAACTGTACCTCTCAACAGACTGAATAAAGAAGAGTAATAAAGATCCCTTTTTTAATAAGGATTTTTTAAACTACACAAACTGTACCAACTAATAACAGATTCATAATTATTAACAGCTTATATGATCATTCTACAAACAGCACAATTGTACCTCATTTTACCACACCATCTATAATAATGCAATATTTTTAAACTATACCTTTTTACACAGAAGAAATATTCATGCCTAATAAACTACACCCTATATGAATATTTTAGAAAATACACCTTCTTAGTACATATTTAACCAATTAATAGTAAATAAGAGCCTTCATTCAACTATATCTTCCAACTCACATAAATATATATATTACTGCACATACTGTTTTTTAAACAAACTTCAAGTACAATAAAAATAATCCCAATATACATCTCTGCATTTAATAATATATTTCAAACAACCCAGTTTCATAAAAATGTCAAATCTTTTTTAAATTAACCTCAAAAATATGTAAATCACCTATTTAAAAAAATCTGTTGAATGAAAAATCTCACACTCAGTCAGGATTTTCATTTTCACACAGAGAATGTAGACTCTGCAAGGTTGAACCAGTATTGGCAAACTTTCCCTCAATTTTTCAACACGTATAGACATAAGCAACAAATGGTATTGCTTCCCAGTGTTTTTCAAATTGAAAAACGATTTTCCATTGGTCACAGAGAATAATACTTCTCAACTGACATCTTCACCCCTTGTCCTTAATGTCAGTTTCCCTAGCAAATAGGTCATGCAACATTCAACTTAGCTGCCATGTCACAGGTTCACCACACAATGTAGCAAATGACAATTGCAGGTGTGGTTGGCTTTGCAATGCTTGACCTTATCCTTTATGCTGTAGCTTTCCAGCATATGTTAATAACCAATAAGAAACAAGCTTTGTAAACTACGTTAAATGCACCCTATATTTGAATGTAGATTGTTCTTAAGCTGCCAATCAAATCTTTACTTTCTTAAAAACAGCATCTTGTCCACCATTTTAGATTTTATTCTTCCACCTGCCTATCTCAGCTGCAGACATCGTCTGATTACCAACAGAAATCCCTTCAAGATACTTTCTGTGTGGATTATTGGACACAGCTATATTTTCTGGTGCAAAAGGTACCTGCCTTTGTGTACTCTAATATATGCCAAAGACAGAAGTGGAACAGGTCCAGTCAATTTTGTCCACAGATTGATAAAGCAAGAAAAAATGTCAATAAAGCTGTTTCTGCTTATCTCAGAGACCATAGTATGGGGTCCATATACAACAACAATCTGCGTTTTAATATGGATGGCATATACAGAAGAGATGGTGTACATTTCACAGAGGAGGGAAACAGAGTCTTTGTCAACAACTTAAGATTCTGCATAGGCACTTACATGTAGCTACAAAAATCTCCCAATGAACACAAAGGCTCTTTTTAGAGCCACCCAATATCTTAACATGTAACCTAGGTTTTTATTTTAAATTTTTTTTTATATTTTTCTTTGGAGTCTCGCACCCAACGTGAATTGGAGTTACGTACCCCTCACGTGCACACTTGGGGCCGCACTGAGCGCCGCGCTAGGTACGCGACTCTGTATTTTCCTGTAAAACAAAACATGGCTATTACCATTAATTTCTATTTGCCCCGGGCACCCCATACCCCGGGGACCATATAATACATTGGGGACCGTGGGAGAAGCCCCAATGCCCCCATGGTCCCGCCGGCTCCCCGCGACCTTCAGGAGCTGGCATAGCTTTTCACGCTAGGAGTCGTGTACCACTCGCGTGCACACTAGGGGCCGCGCTGAGCGCCACGCTAGGTACGCAACTCTGTATTTTCCCGTAAAAAAAACATGGCTCTTACCATTAATTTCTATTTGCCCCGGGGACCCCATCCCCTGGGGCCCATATAACACGTTGGGGACCTTGGGGGGGAACCCCAATGCCCCCACAATCCCTCCGGCTCCCCGCGACCTTCGGGAGCCGGCATTGCTTTTCCACATGGGGAGCTGCTAACATGCAGCTCCCCATGACGAAAAGCAATCTGCTTTGCTTCATTGAAGCGAGAGCAGGTTTCCCTGCTCTCATTTCAACGAGTTCGCGGCTCCCGACCTGTCTTTGCAAACAACAGTGTCCCGGGGTGGGCACCACTATTTTTTTAATTTCTCAGAAACTACTGAACGGATTTACACCATTTGAAAAAAAGGGCACTTTCTGAACCAAGGGCTACCTTTTTGCAAAATTTGGTGTAATTCCATTCAGCAGTTCGGGCTGTAGCCGTGTCTAAAATTTCCTATGGGAAATAACATGGGAAAAACACGTTTTGGAACCCCCCTTTTTTCTCAGCCCCCGCTTGACAAATCACCCCCAAACTTTCAGGATAGGAGCTGACCAGAACGGGACATTAGTTTTGAGATTTTTGCGAAGATTTGTCAAACGGCACCAAAGTTATTGGGAATAGAATGTTACAATTTTCCTATGGATAATAGGTCCTACCTATAACTACCTACTGGCGACCGCCAGTAGGTAATAAATATAGATATAGTAAGTTCACTAACTATAACTTGTGCGCCCGCAATGCATTGCTGATGACATCACATATTACATCACTCATGACATGGTCAGTGACATCACTGATGGCATCACTGATTACATCATCCACTGAATATGTGTTTTTTGTTAACTTTAAATGTGTTTTATAGATATATATAGCCAAGGTGTTTTGAAGAATGAGTGTTTGTATAAGTGTCTGAATGGATGATTTTGTAGGTGCGTAACAGATTGTATAATTAATAGATTAAGGATATTTTACTGAATGCATGGCTTAGTGAATAAACTGTGTAAATGTTTGTATGACTTTGTCAATTGTTGTATTAGTGGCTGCATGGGTTGGTGAGTAGTTACATAACTGTATATATGGGTTTTTGTTAGGTTGTTTGATTATCTGTATGGGTGCTTGAGTGTCTGTGTAGGTGGGTGGGGAATGTGTGACTGTGCATAGATGTGTGACTGAGTGATTCAATGGGTGTATGGTTTAAAAAGTGCTTCTGTGAAGAGATGTATGTGTGGGTGAGTGTGTGTATAGGTGTGCTGGTGAGTGAATAGATGTCTATGTTGTACATGTGTGAATAACTATATATGTTTTAAGGCAGTATATGTGAGTTTTGGAATATAAAAATAACTATATGTGTCAGTGAGTGATTGCAAGAGTGGCTGTATGGATGAGTGTCTGATTGTATGAGTGATTGTTTTAGAAAGTAAGTATGTGTTAGTATCTGTATAAATAAGTGTGGTGGTGTGTGTATAACTGAATAGGTGAGTAAATGGGTGTGTGTTTGTTTGCATGAGTAACTAGGTGTGTGAGTAACTCTATGGATGACTGGTAGTGTATGTATAGGTTTATGTTAGCATATGATAGTTCTGTATTGATGAGTGACTGCATGTATGACTGGTTGTATGGGCGAATAAGTGCATTTGTGTGTTGACCTAGGAATGAGTAAATGGGTATGTAGTAACTGGAACTGGTGTGTCTATGGTTTCGAAAATGGTAGTCTGTATTTTAAGAGTGGGTGTATCAAAGGTTATATTAGGGTGTAAATTGGTGCATCAGATTGTCACATGGATGATGTCATCAGTGATGTAATTTGAGATGTCATCCGTGATGTCACTGACCATGTCATGAGTGATGTAATATGTGATGTCATCAGCAATGGATTGAGGGCACGCGAGTTATAGTTAGTGAATTAACTATCACGGCCGATTTTCTCTGGTTTTGTACAAGTGAAATGTCCAACTAGCTATAACGTCCCTGAAACCCACGTTTTTTTTGTGTACATTTCAAAGGTCTTTTAAATGCTAATTTCTAACTATAATGTCCCTGAAACCTGTGTTGTTTTCAGTCAATTTTTAAGGTTTATTTAAATGCTAATTTCTAACTATAATGTCCTTGAAACCTACGGTTTTTTTCAGTGAATTTCAAAGGTTTTTTGAATGAGATTTTCTATGTATAATGTGCCTCAATCCTATATTTTTTTTATTGACTACATATATACATATGTATATTTAAAAAAGTTGAGAATAATTTATAGTTAGGAAAACTATATTCATTCATTCTTTGAAAAAAAAATTATTATACAGAAGTAGCGCACCCTACGCGCACCCTACAGGATGGCTGCACGCATCCTCGTAGCCATTTTGAAAAGTACGGCGGGGGTCGCGACTTCAGCGTAATTTGGAAAGTATGAAATGCCTTTAAATTAATTATCAATTAAAGTTTTGCTTTAAGTGTTTGTTTAATTTTATTATCAAAAGTATTTATAAACTAATTTTTTCTGTATACTCCGAAAAATTCAAAATTTGCCGTATGCGCATAGGGTGCACGACCCCTCCCCGCATGTATTTCCGGGATCACGCCGTCCTCGCACAGGTGTCGCGACTTCAGCATTTTTTGAAAGTTTAAAAAATGAGTAATGAAAGTTTGAATATGAGTTTAGAGTAAATTATTTAGGAAATATACTTATTTAAATATTAAAGAAACTTTTATTTATAGTTTATATTCATATATGCAATATTTTATGGGTGCGCAACGGGTGCGTGACGTAGGCACACACCCTACACAACACCATGTCATTAGGAAAAAAAATATCTGATTGGTTTGCATCATTTATTCTAGGAGAGGGAGGATCAATCCCTGTGAAGTTCCCTTTATCTTTACTATTCATAAAGAGAAGATTTGTTCCTTACTGCTCTGCCTTTTGTATTTTTTTGTGTGTTATTATTGGTTTTTGGTTGAACAACAGTGGCTTCCAGCCTTGTTCCAGTGGATCCTTTGGCTATGGAAGAAGAGGAACAGATGGTGCATGACAACAGGAAGAAGAAGGATTGTATTGTGTGGGTCTTCTGCACAGTTCCTGAGGGTGAAAAAAAAGTAAACGCCCGGAACGTTACCTGCATTATTTGCAAAAGAGTTTTATCAAGAGGGTCAGACAAGACATATTCCTGTGGCACCTCCAGTATGAAAAAACACCTGGAAATCTTGCACCCAGTCCATCTTGCAAGGAAAGAACAAAGGTGGGAATTAAATGCTGCAGCACAGGAAGACCCTAATGCTCCTTCTACATCAAGACAGCAAGCTGCAGCTGCTCCAAGGCCCCACATCATGCCTAAAGTCTTGGATGCAACTATATGTTGCAAGAAGTGCAATGTACAACTTTGCATTGCTGAACAATACCTAGATGTCATTAGTGCTGCATTGAAAGCACTCAAATGCTATTTTTTTAATGTGCTTCTGTTTTTGTTAACAAATTTATTTGTTGTTCCTCATTTTTCTGTTTAAAAAAACACACAAAAAAAATTGAAAGGTTTACAAATTACAAAAAAATACAAAATTGCTTAAAAAAAACCCAACAGTTCTTACGGAACCAACTCTACTGGTTAAAAAAAAAATTACCTGAGTGATTGCAAGTGAGTATGGAGACTCTGTGAGTGGTTGGTGAACTGCAAGGCTACTGCATGGTTATTTTATGAATGTTTGGGTAGTGGCAACATGATTGAATGAGTTCATGAATAAAAGCTGGATGATTGGAGGTGTGCACAAGGAGTGACATGGTGATTGCTGGACTGCATGGGTACTACCTGGGTAATTGAAGATGTGAATGAGCAGTGTCTAGGCGGTTAGAGGATAGTATGGGAAGTGCACATGTGATTGTAGCAGTGCATGGTTAGTGCCTGGGTCATTGGGCACTGACTGGATGATTAGAGTACTGTAAGGAGGGTGTATGGTGAATTTATAAGTGGTTGCGTTTTGGTGAAGTGATTGAATAAGTACATTGTGCTCGCTGGGTGATTAGAGGACTGCATGGGCAGTGCACAGGTGATTACACCACTGCATGTGTTATTGCTTGAGACACTGCATGAGTACATGGGTAGTGACTAGATGATTAGAGTACTGCAAGGAGAGTGCATGGTGAATTTGTAAGTGCTTTGGTATTGGCGGAGTGTTTGGATAAGTACATGGTACTGGCTGAGTGATTGGAGGAGTACAAAAAGAGTGACAGGGTTATTTCTGGACTGCATGGGTACTACCTGGGGAATCTAAGGAGTGAATGAGAAGTGTGTAAGTGGTTAGAGGACTGCATTGGTAGTGCATAGGGGATTGCAGCAGTGCATGTGTTAGTGACTGGGTCATTGCATGAATACATGGGTAGTTACTGGATGATTAGAGTACTGCAAGGAGAGTACCTGAGTTAATTTATAAGTGCTTGGGTATTGGCGCAGTGATTGAATTAGTACATGGTACTGGATGGGTGATTGGAGGACAGCACGGGGAGTGACAGGGTGATTTCTGCACTGCATGGGTACTACCTAGAGAATTGAAGGAGTAAATGAGAAGTGTGTAGGTGGTTAGAGGACTGCATAAGTAGTACACAGGGGATTGTAGCAGTGCATATGTTACTGCCTGGGTCATTGCATGAGTACATGGGTAGTGACTGGATGATTAGAGTACTACAAGAAGAGTGCATGGTGAATTTATAAGTGCTTGGGTATTGGCGGAGTGATTGGATAAGTAAATGGTACTCTCTGGGTGACTGGAGGAGTGCATGGGGAGTGACAGGGTGATTACTGGACTGCATGGGTACTACATAGGGAATCAAAGGAGTGAATGAGAAGTGTGAAAGTGGTTAGAGGACTGCATCGGTAGTGCATAGGGGATTGCAGCAGTGCATGTGTTAGTGACTGGGTCATTGCTTGAGTGCATGGGTACTGACTGTATGATTAGAGTACTGCAAGGGGAGTGCATGGTGAATGTATAACTGCTTGGATATTGGCGGAGTGATTGGATAAGTACATGGTGCTGTCTGGGTGACTGGAGGAGTGCACAGGGAGTACCAGGGTGATAGCTGGACTGCATGGGTAGTACCTGGAGAATCGAAGGGGTGAATGAGAAGTGTGTAAGCGGTTAGAGGACTGCATCGGTAGTGCATAGGGGATTGCAGCAGTGCATGTGTTAGTGACTGGGTGATTGCATGAGTACATGAGTAGTGACTGGATGATTAGAGTAGTGCAAGGAGAGTGCATAGTGAATTTATAAGTGCTTGGGTATTGGTGCAGTGATTGGATTAGTACATGTACTGGCTGGGTGGTTGGAGGAGTGCAGGGGGTGTGACAGGGTGACTGCTGGACTACATGGGTACTACCTGGGGAATTAAAGGAGTGAATAAGAGGTGTGTAGGTGGTTAGAGGACTGCATGGGTAGTGCACAGGGGATTGTAGCAGTGCATGTGACTGGGTCATAGAATGAGTACATGGGTAGTGACTGGATGATTAGAGTACTGTAAGGAGAGTGCATAGTGAATTTATAAGTGCTTGGGTATTGGTGGAGTGATTGGATTAGTACATGGTACTGGCTCAGTGACTGGAGCAGTGCATGGGGAGTGACAGTGTGATTGCTGGAGTGGATGGGTAGTACCTGGGAAAATGAAGGTACGAATGAGCAGTGTGTAGGTGGTTAGAGGACTGCATGGGTAGTGCACATGTGATTGTGCCACTACATGTGTTAGTGCCTGGGTCATTGCATGATTACATGGATAGTAAATGGATGATTAGAGTACCGCAAGGAGAGTGCATGGTGAATTTATAAGTGTTTGGGGTTTGGCGGAGTGATTGGATAAGTACATGCTGATGGCTGGGTGACTGGAAGAGTGGATAGGGAGTGACAGGGGGATTGTTGGACTGCATGGGTAGTGCTCAGGGGATTGTAGCACTGCATGAGTTAGTGCCTGAGTCATTGCATGAGTACATGGGTAGTGACTGGATGATTAGAGTGCTGTAAGGAGAGTGCATGGTGAATTTATTAGTGCTTGGGTTTTGGCGCAGTGATTGGATAAGTACATGCTGCTTGCTGCGTGACTGGAGAGTGTACAGGGAGTGGCTGGGGGATTGCAGCACTGCATGAGTTAGTGTATGGGTCATTGCATAAGTACATGTGTAGTGACTGGATGATTAGATTACTACAAGGAGAGTGCATGGTGAATTTATAAGTGCTTGGATTTTGGCGGAGTGATTGGATAATGACATGGGGCTGGCTGGGTGATTGGAGAAGTGCATAGGTAGTGACAGGGAGATTACTGGACTGCATAGGTAGTGCTCAGGGGATTGTAGCAGGGCATGTGTTAGTGCCTGGGTCATTGCATGAGTACATGGGTAGTAATTGGATAATTAGAGTACAGCAAGGAGAGCGCATTGTGAATTTATGAGTGCTTGGGTATTGGGGCAGTGATTGGATAAGTACATGCTGCTGGCTGGGTGACTGGAAGAGTGCATGGGGAGTGACAGGGAATTGCTGGACTGCATGGGCAGTGCTCTGGGGATTGTAGCACTGCATGAGTTAGTGCCTGGGTCATTGCATGAGTACATGGGTAGTGACTGGATAGTTAGAGTGCTACAAGAAGAGTGCACGGTGATTTTATAAGTGCTTGGGTTTTAGCACAGGGATTGGATAAGTACATGCTGCTGGCTGGTGTAGGAGAGTAGGATCTGCCCCTTATGGTTACACCCACTTTTTTCTGATGTTTCACTGTTTTTAGGTCTCGCCTGATCCAGCGCATGCGCTGGTCTGGCGAGACTTTTTGTGAGGGCTCAAAAAAGTGCTACCAGTGTAGCCTAGAGCTACAGTGCATGTGCGCGGGCGCGCGTGCCTCACTTTCGCTGCCGCACGGCCGCTTTGATGTTTGATCGCGATCACTTTCACGGCCGCACGGCTGCTTTGATGTGCTCCGTGAGCCGGCACTTTTTTTTAAAAGGAACTTTTGATCGCTTGCCATAGAAACAATTTACTTTTGTTGACATGTAGAATTATGCGGCAGAGGTAGTAGATTAAGTAGCAAGTGCTGTCAATCCATGATTATGTGTTAAATGCTGTTGACACCATATCACACATATCCAGAGCCCTTCCATATACTGATAGCTGTATAATCTACTGCTACTGAGACATAAACCGCATATTATAACGGTAACTTGACAGAGACTTTACCAGCACTGCACCATCTGGACACGGAAATATACCATACAGTAGAAATATTCCTGTTCTACAAGGAAAGACTTCCAGGAGGAGGACTGGAGACAGGGGTGCCCCCAACCATTGCTAATACATCACAAATGCAAAGGAAACTATGCAACGCACCGCAGACATTCGGGTCGCCTTTCTTTTTCAATTGAAACAAGCATTGGCATAGCCAATAGATCTCGCTTTGGGACCTTATAAGTGTTTAGCCATGCAACAGTTGATGTTGTTGCACCAAGGAAATTGTGCTGCATAACTAATTACTTAAAAGGTCCCAAAAGCGAGACCTATTGGCTATGCCAATGCTTGTTTTACTTTTGTCTGGCAGGGGGCCCTTCTATTCAGGACCCCAGCCTAGCTGCTTCCTCTCTAAATTGATTCCACGTACCTTAGGTACACCACAGATTGGATTCTGGGGTGCCCTTATAAGTCCCTAGTATATGGAATACTATGTACGCAGGGCAGAGTACCCCAGAGGCCTACCAGGAGCTGCAGCATGTATTATGCCACCCCTGGGAAGCCCTTCAAAATGACACCACAGGTCTGCTACTGCAGCCTGGGTCAGGTGGTGCATGCACCCCTTACTGAGATATAGGTACACTATATCTCAACCTATCACTGCACAATTAAACCTATCAGTCACCCATATGGAAGGCATTATCAATCCTGGAGGCAGGGTGCTTGGTTTTATGTGAGAGGGTGTCCATGCATGAGCAGAACCCCTCTGCAGCCTTCTGAATCTATTCTCCGGAGTCGTCTGTGATGCAGCCTGACCTTATACTCTTCAGTGCATTATAAACTCACGGTAAATGCTAATTTGGGTGGCTGCACGGAAATATGTCGTGTTTGGTGTCAAATACTTGAAATCATACCCCCACACTAGTAACTGGTGTGGGAGTAAGTGCTTGGGTTTTGGCGCAGTTATTGGATAAGTACATGCTGCTGGCTAGGTGATTGGAAGAGTGCATATGGAGTGACAGGGGGATTGCTGGACTGCATGGGTAGTGCTCTGTGGATTGTAGCACTGCATGAGTTAGTGCCTGGGTCATTGCATGAGGACATAGGTAGTGCCTAGATGAATAGACTACTGCAAGGAGAATGCATGATAAATGTATAAGTGCTTGCGTTTTGGCACAGTGATTGGATAAATACATGCTGCTGGCTGGGTGATTGGAAGAGTGCATGGGGAGTGACAAGGGGATTGCTGGAATGCATGGGTAGTGCTCTGGGGATTGTAACACTGCATGAGCTAGTGCCTGGGTCATTGCATGAGTACATGGGTAGTGACTGGATGATTAGTGTGCTACAAGGAGAGTGCATGGTGAATTTATAAGTTCCTGGGTTTTGATGGAGTGATTGGATAAGGACATGGTGTTTGCTGGGTGACTGGAAGAGTGCATAGGGAGTGACAGGGGGATTGCTGGACTACATGGATAGTGCGTTGGGGATTGTAGCACTGCATGAGTTAGTGCCTGAGTCAATGCATGAGTACATGGGTAGTGACTGGATGATTTGAGTGCAGCAAGGACAGTGCATGGTGATTTTATAAATGCCTGGGTTTTGACGGAGTAATTGGATAAGTACATGGTGTTCACTGGGTGATTGGAGGAGTGCATGGGTAGTGACATGGCAATGGCTGGACTGCATGGGTACTGCTCAGGGTATTGTAGCAGTGCATGAGTTAGTGCAAGGGTCATTGTATGAGTGCATGGGTAGTGACTGGATGATTAGAGTGCTGCAAGGAGAGTGCATGGTGAATGTAAAAGTGCTTGGGTTTTGGCGGAGTAATTGCATAAGTACACACATGTCACATCAGGTCCGCCCCCTCCCTTCACCACTGTGCAAACGCACCCCCTGGTGGGTTTTAAGTTGGGGGTTAAGTCCCCTTGAATCCTGAGGGTCCCTGGGGGCCAACTAGCCCACCAGGTACCTCCAGTAAGCACCACAGAGCTGTGTTGCAGAGAGGTGGTCCAAGGCCACACACCCTTTTTACACCACTCTGCAATGCAGCTCTGTAGTACCTACTGGATGTAGCTGGTGGGTAGTTGGATCCCAGGGACCCTCAGGATTCAAGGGGACTTAATTACCCAACTTAAAACGCACCACAGTGCACGTTTGCACACTTGTCACATCAGGCCACGCCCCCTCCCTGCACCACTGTGCAAACGCACCCCTTTGTACGTTGTAAATTGGGGGATTAGGTCTCCTTGAGTCCTGAGGGTCCCTGGGGGCCAACTAGCCTACCAGCTACCTCCAGTAAGCGCCACAGAGCTGCATTGCAGAGTGGTGTAAAAAGGGTGTGTGGCCTTGGACCACCTCTCTGCAACACAGCACTGTGGCACACACTGGAGGTACTGGTGGACTAGTTGGCCCCCAGGCACCCTCAGGATTCAAGGGGACTTAACCCCCCAACTTAAAACACACCACAGGGCACGTTTGCGCACTTGTCACATCAGCCACGCCCCCTCCTTGCACCACTGTGCAAATGCGCCCCCTGGAGCATTGTAAATTGGGGGATTAAATCCCTTTGAGTCCTGAGGGTCCCTGGGGGCCAACTAGCCCACCAGGTACCTCCAGTAGGCACCACAGAGCTGTGTTGCAGAGAGGTGTAAAAAGGGGCGTGGCCTCTGAACACCTCTCTGCAACGCAGCTCCCTGGCCCATACTGGAGGTACCTGGAGGGCTAATTCGCCCTCAGGGACCCTCAGGATTGAAAGGGACTTAATCCCCCAATTTACAATATGCCAGGGGGTGCGTTTGCACACTTGCTATATCAGGCCCCGCCCCCTCCCTGCACCACTGTGCAAATGCACCCCCTGGTGCATTGTAAATTGGGGGATTAATTCCCCTTGAGTAGTGATGGTCCCTGGGGTCCAACTAGCCCACCAGGTACCTCCAGTAAGCGCCACAGAGCTGCGTTGCAGAGGTGTAAAAATGGGCGTGGCCTCTAAACACCTCTCTGCAACACAGCTCCCTACTGCGCATACTGGAGGTACCTGGTGGGCTAGTTGGCCCCAGGGACCCTCAGTATTCAAGGGAAAATAATTTCCCAAATTACAACGTGCCAGGGGGCGCGTTTGCTGAGTGCTGCAGGGAGGGGGCGGGACCTAGCCGCAATGCCGGCTTTTTTAAAATGTATTTATTATTTTTACAAGGAGGGCTGTGTGGCCCCCTTCTTTTATATTAATTGGGGCCCTGGGGACCCCACCCCCAGGGCCTTACTTTTTTTTTACTTTATAAAAAAATAAACGGGAAGAGGGCAGCAGGGCCCCCCTCTCGAGGCCAATTTCAGCCCCGAGGACCCCATCCCCCGGGGCATGGCTACATATATATATTTTTTTATATTTTTTTTCTCAGGTGGGGGCTGCGTGGCCCCACTTCCGAGGCCTCTACTGGCCCCGGGGACCCCATCCCCTGGGGCAGTGCCTCTTTTATTTTTTTTATTGAGGGAGGCGGGCCAGGTTGGTCCCACCGGATCCCTGCCTCCTGCGGGAGCCGACATTGATTTTCCACATGGGGAGCTGTGGACATGCAGCTCCCCGTGTGGAAAAGCAATCTGCTTTGGATTTTGGAAGAGAGAGCAGGTTTCCCTGCTCTCGCTTCCAAAATCCAAAGCAAGTTTGCTATGGCAGGGCGGGAGCCAGCCCGAACTGCCAAGCAGTGTCTTACCTGGACCAGAAACAAGCATCCTGGGACCGGTTTCTGGCTTATCAGCCGTCATCAGCAAGGCTAGCTTGAATCCAGTGGCAAAGTGAGCAAGGGACCCACGTCTGGGCATACCCTGCCAACTTAGGGCAAACAAAGCAAAACCAAAGGGGATGATGGACGGAGTGTTGAACATTGCAAGCACTCACCCCCAGTCAACTGATCTGGGTTTAATCCATCATCATTCTTTAGCTCACTCCACCACCCCAGTTCAGACATGACCATATGCAGATCAGTCTGAGCCTGTGCCTCAAGGGAACGGTCCAGCCCAAACTGCCAAGCCGTGTCTTCCCTGGACTGGAAACAAGCATCCTGGGACCGGTTTCTGGCTAATCACCAACATTTCCACCTTTATCTGAATTGCGGATTGCTAGCGTGTCATTGTGTTTCCTTCTGCTGGTGGTTGTTTTATTATTTAACTTTTTAATGTCTGACGTTATTTCATTAAAAGTGTCTATCAAATCTCTTGGCATGATTGGTACAAACTTCGATTTAGGCTTAAACCCCGTCACTATTAAAGCATTGATTGTAATTCCTTGCTGTTCCATAGGGGACTGTGTGAACTCTGGACACATTGGATGCGGTTCATAGCTTTGTAAGGCTTGCAGGTCACCCAGCAAACTCACATCCAAAGCTGTTAGAACATTTATATTATTGGGTGTTCTCTCAATTGTCATAGTTGTATTTGTTTTACTTAGTTGTTGCAAATGAAATGTTTTTAGTTTTAATTTTCCTATAAACTTATAGATATCTGCCCTGGTTTGGGGGTAGTCAAAATTACTTTTTGGACTGTATGATAGTCCCAGCGCCAGTAGTTTTTGTTCAGCGATGTCGAGAGTGAAGTCAGACAGGTTTATGATAGTATTGGTAGAATGTGAGCTTTGATTTCTTTCCGTTGCCAGCTTCTGTTTGCGGGTTTCTTGTTGTAACGCTTTTTGCTGTTGCGCCTTCGTCGCCTTCGTTCCCGGCGTCTTGTGTGGCTCCTTTGTTTGGTTTTTTATTTCGATTTCTCGGGCGCAACGTTTGGCGCCTTTCTTCTCTTAAAAAAGTCAGCTCTTCGGTGAGTGTATGCTTTTCTTTGCGCCGATTGCCACCTCCTGTCGCGCCTTGGTTTTCCTCCATATCTGAGCCGCTGTCAATTGCCGAACTTAAGTCTGATAAAGATGATATCTCCCGTATTTCCCGACTGGGACCTGCTGTTGCTTCTTTCACTGCAGTGTATCTCACTCTCTTTTGTGAGGCTTTTACTGCATCATACTTGCAGGTGAAAGTGAAGATCTGACCATTGTTATAATGATCCTTATCTATCTGAAATTTGAATGTTTTATGCTTTTTTATGATTTCTTCTACTTTCTTTAATCTGGCAATCATATCTTCTCTGAGTTTTGTCATGGCCTCACCACCTTCAAAAACTGCAATTTGATGGTTTAATTGATCAATTTGTTTTTGCAGCTCAATCCTGTCAATGTGGGCTCTCGGCCCATTCCCGTAACATATCCGGATTCAGATTTTCGCAACTAGGTGCGAGCAAAATACGGAGTCCGTGGGGAATCCTGCTGATTTCAAGGTATTTTGTGAGAGACCTATGCTCCCACCACTTTGCTTGTTCAGCCTTCATTGCTTTCTCCAGTTTTTTGTACAGCTCCTTAATTTTTGTAAGATTTCTACTCGGTTCCTCAATATTACCACAGCTTGCCGTCTGCACACTTAGGGGCATATCATCAAAGGCCGGCGTTAATGTTATTGCCCTATCAGCATTGACAAGCTAACGCGTGAATCCATGCTTCAGCGCCCTTTTTCTTTTCGCCTCGCATCGCTAATGAGATGCGAGGTAGGCATTCCTGTGAGAAATACAGCGATAATGATCGCTAACTAAGGATCTCCCTATCACCAAGGGAAGCGCTAACCAGCATAGCGACATTTAATGTGGCGCTAACCGGCTATATCGCCGGTTCCTTACGCCTGCTAATTTTTTGATTTAGGTATATGTAACATGGGAGGTGAATCGTCGTGCTGAGTCCACATCTCCCTATCACCAATGTTTTTGCCGTTTTTTTATCGCAGGTAATCCTGCGATATTGCCCCTTATCGCCACTATTGCCGGGATTTCTATCGCCTCTGCGATGCTCGTTGCTGATAGTGCGCTCACTGGGCGATAGAATCCGGCGATAGGCGGCGTTAATTTTCTGCACGCTAAACACGGCCAGCGATAATTATCGCTGGCCGTTGATGATATGCCCCTTGGTGTTTCTGTGAACATTTCCTCAGCAGTTTCCTCCCTGCCTCGTAGGACGTCGGCGGCCATTCTCAGTGCTTTTGTTAGATGCAAGGCTTTAGCCAATACTGTGCTAGTCTTGCTTTGCAAACCTCTTACCAGATACTCGTGGATAACTCCTACCTTGTGTGGGTTTTGCCGGCGTTCTCCGCGTCCTCCGACTTGGATACTCCCACTATGCCACTGTCGGTTGGCGCTTATCCTTTTTCATCTGGGGGCTGCTACGACCTTCTCCTCATGGAGAACAATACTATACTTCCGGGTTGAGGATCCGGATTCATCTTCCTGTCGTTGCGCCCAGAACGGGAGGGTGTCCGTTGTCCCCAAGGAAGTCGTCTTGGTACAAATTGCAAATATCCTTTTTCTTGCTCGGTTCAATGCCTTCAGGAACAGGCTCCTCTTATTTTGTGCAAAGTTTTTTTATTCTTTCTTTTGCTTTGTGCACTGTGCCGCCACAACGCGTTTCAACCTATGCAGGCCTTCATCACATGATGCTCCTATAAGACTTCCCCATTTTTAAAGTGAAACTGGAAATAATAGATATAGAAAACATGCTGTCAAAGTTAAAAATGCATTGACTGATGTAATGGCCCGGTAACACAATGAAAAAACTATTTTGTTTACACAGTTGTTTTGCCATATGTAGATAAACGAGTAAAAGTGTTTGTATAGAGCTGGTATAAATACAGTAAATATAATAAATATATATTACGACTTGTATAAAACATTCCACAAATTGTATATAGTTCGTTTTGTTTAGTTTATTAGTCAATTAAAACCATAAACAAAATCACACAGTTAAAAAGTACATAACGAATGAAAAGTAAAATGAATGAAAAACGGGTATGTCATACAGCTAGTACAACCTCGACTCTTCACGCTACATACCCTTTGCTTTCTTCAACTTTTCTTCCTGGAAATTTTAGTCAGGATACCAACACTAATCTATGTTAGATAAAAAGTGACTAAACATGAATCATTCGTTACCCTGACATCTAAAAAAGCAAGCTTTCTGCACAGATAACTAAATTGTCCCTTAAGTAAATGAATATATATAATTAAAATGCCTATAAGCAGGACTAAGAAAAGTATGAATATGGTGTCAGATGGACTGTGAAACCCACTATTAAAAACAATTATACAAATATTCACATCATTGTATATAGTTAAAATTAACTATAAAATCCACTTAATGTATAATACATTTGTGCAAATTGTGCAGATAACTGAACGTATACTACTTATATGGCTGATAATAGAAAACATTGTGTTGGAGATGTACTACCCTAGTGGGCTTGTGATCTGCTACTGGGCCACATATTAAATGCAAAAAGTAGTTTTTACTGTGCTAGTGGCGTTAGTGCATACCCTGTGATTAAACTTATTACTCAAAATAAAATATTTTTATTCCATGTGCTCAGCCAGTGAACAAGGACGTTCTGTAGCCCGAAACGCGTATGGCAAACTCTTTCAATTGAGAGCACATTTCCATTGCTGCCCACAATATAGGAGGTGTTTGCTTCAAAATGTGTTGGCGTATTCTACGAGGGCAACCTTTTGTTTGTATGGATTTATAGAGCGGCGCGCCCCGCCGCGAATATGCTCCACTGCAGATGAAGCGGACCAGCAGCACTGGTGACAAATTGGTGCTGCGAGGATTTTGAAGCCAGAATATTGTGGGTCTTTCATTTGGCAGTGACAATGATGTTTTTATGGAGGAGAACACACTTGGGATTAAATTATGAACATTGGAAATTCAGGCAGCACCCGCTGGGAGTAAGGAAGGAACTACATGAACCAAGATGCAACGGGGCAGGTGAAGACCACTGAGGCATGTCCATTAAGTATTTAAATGTTCCTCACATGCTGCCGAGATCTCCATGTGCTCAGCCAGTGAACAAGGGCGTTCTGTAGCCCGAAAGGCATATGGCGAACTCTTTCAATTGAGAGCACATTTCCATTGATGCCCACAATAAAGGAGGTGTTTGCTTCAAAATGTGTTGGCGTATTCTACGAGGGCAACCTTTTGTTTGTATGGCTATATATATATGTATCCAACACGATTGTTCGTCCACTTTCACAAAAACAATGCCACGGCCACAGTATCCTTCACAGCGTGTTTTTTATTCTTTTACAGCCTTATCACTCTATGCGTTTCGGAGAAACACCTCCTTGTTCACGATGTCATCAGTGATGTCATTTGAGATGTGATCACTGATGTCATCAGTGATGTCACTGACCATGTCATGAATGATGTAATATGTGATGTCATCAGCAGTGCATTGCGTGGGCGTGAGTTATAGTTAGCTCAACTAACTATAACGGCCAAATTTCTATGGTTTTCTACCAGTGAAATATGCAACTAGCTATAACGTCCCTGAAACCTATGGTTTTTTCAGTGAATTTCTAAGGATTTTTAAATGCTAATTTGTAACTATAACGTCCCTGAAACCTATGTTTTTTTCAGTGAATTTCAAAGGTTTTTTCAATGCTAATTTGTAACTATAACGTACCTGAAACCCATGGTTCTTTTAGTATATTGCAAAGGGTTTTTAAATGCTAATTTCTAATTATTTTCTTCTTTAAACCTATAGGTTTTTCAGTGATTTTAAATTATCACTTCATTGTCAACCTAGTGAAAACAGCCAATATCCCTAGTTTTCCAGCAATAGCTTCCACAAAAAATATTTGTCACAAATGAGAACAACAACTAATGGTAATAATATACAGAGTAGATGTCCGCTTTCAAAAATTAACGCAAAAGCACCAGTTCCCGATATAATTTGAACGAGCAGCCAAATCTGGGGTGCGATCCAAAAACAGGGAATAAGCCACATTTGCAGTAGGTATCTAACATCTGCATTTTACTGGTGTAAACCAGGATGACTACCTACAATGTGAAAGGGATCGCAGCCCAGAATCACATCTGAAGCGCAACATATGTCATAGAGTTACTGATCACGCAGCTCAAACACCCATGAAGGACACAACACTCACTGCCACCAGCCTCAGGACGTCCCCCCAGACCCCCCCATCCCTACTACCACCGAGGTAGTGCAGGAAAGGACAGCGAACCTTCCAAAAATGTCATGGTCCCTCAGCCACACAATACTTGTATGTTGGCAGATATGGCAAGCAAATATGTGTGAAGGACGCAACTCATCCATCAATAATAATAATGCTCACAATACCAAGTGTAGCCATGATGTGCTGAACATACCTCACTATACAGATCATAAACCTCTCCATTTGTACATGTACTGCTGGTGCTTGTAGTGTTGTGCACAATAGACGCAACCATGTTACCTCAGGCAGTGGGGAAGATCGATCTCGTACATGTAGCTGTGTTGTCCTCGTCTGAATGCGGAAGCACAGTGGGCTGGTCCATTATACGCCACTCCAGCGTAGGAGTATGAATAAATAAGCGGGGGCTCTGGGTGGGGTTCACTTGTGAACTGTGAAGACCAAACGAGTCTGCCAGAGCGGCGGGACTCACCCTGCCACGTGGCTGCTGCCATAACCGCAGGTCTCCTTGACACAGTCCCCCTGCCAACCCAGCGGCACAGCACCGCAGACTTATATCTGTACAGACTACTGCCTTCGATCTACACTGCGGACAGCAGGCATTTACAATTCAGATGGAGTAGCGATTGCAGATGATGCAGTCTAGTACGCAAGATACATTGCTCCCAGTGAGGCCCTCTCGGACCACGCATCATCGCAGGGTGCGCACACGCTGAGTGCTTCAGGTGCCACTAACTCAGTGCACCACAAGTCATCGCCACAAGGCCTTATTAAGGCAGAATTCAAAAGACATTGGTCCGAGTGCGGCTCCCCGGACCATGCATCATCACAGGATACATACATGCTGAGTGCCAAAGGTACTACTAACTCAGTGCACCATAAGTCATCGCCACGTGGCCTTATTGAGGCAGAATTCAATAGACAAAAGTCATTGCTCTGAGTGTGGCCCCCCGGACCATGCATCATCGCAGGGTACATACACGCTCAGTGCCAAAGGTACTACTAACTCAGTGCACCATAAGTCATCGCAAGGAAGAGTGAACAGTTTTATGTTAGCAGTGAGGAATACTATCACTCGAAAATCACCCAAAAATACTTAGAATATAAAAAGAAGAGAAGAATCGAAGTACATTAATGATTACAATCTGGTGATTTTGAAGATGTGAAATGTAAATATGGACATACAATATGTTGCAGATAACTCAATTGCTTTTTCTCGCTATGTCACGTCATATATTACCAAGTCTGAGAAGACAGAATTGAAAGAAATGTGGGAAGAAATTTCACTAGTGAAAACACTTAGCAAAACATTGTACAGCTTCAGCTTGAAGATGCTTTCTCATCGAGAAATTGGATGCTATGAATGTTCGGATCGATAGACATCTGCAAGTTTATATTCAAAGTCAAGAGGAATCATCTGGATAAGTCTAGGTCTTGCTGCGGCATGAAATCGAGTTTTAATATAAATGAAATAAAACAAGTTTGTGATGATATAGGGTTACGTTTCCTTGCTAGTCAAGAGAAGTGTACAGAAAATAACAGTTTGATAAGTGTACATGTTGAAGAAGAGATGGAAGATAATACTGATGTGGAGTTTGAAAAAGAAATAACAAAGTTTAAAGTAGTTTCTGCTGAAAATCCCAACTATGTTTGTATTTGTTCTCGAAGTACCCATTATAAAATTCAAACTCGGAATGTAGATGTGTTTTTAAAAAGTGAAAAGGATAACAATGGTAAATAGAAAGAATTTCCTGCTTATCTGTTTCACCACAAGTCACCGCCACGTGGCCTTATTGAGCCAGAATTAATTAGACAAAAGACATTGCTACCAGTGCAGCCCGCTCGGACGACGCATCATCTCAGGGTGTGCACACGCTGGTTGCTTCAGGTGCCACTAACTCAGTGCACCACTTATCATCGCTGGCTGCACACACGCTGATTTGCCAATAACTGTGCAGCTCTACTGACCGCCACTTGGCTGTGGGCCCTTGCTGACCGCTGCCTCCGGCCTACACTGTGGTCAGCACTGCTCACAATTAAAATTGAGTGTTTATTCATTAATTACAGAGTCAGTAGGCAACTAACTACATCTTCGACACCTAAATAATATCCTTCTAGTATCCTTGCTTCTAGAACTTTTTTTATATCAATTATAGCTTTACTACAATCACGAAATTCATTTTGCAAGTCCAAAGGAACACTGAATGGCAGTCTACGCTGCGGCCAGCAGAGCTCACAGTTCGAATTTAGTCTTGATTCATGAATTTCAGAGTCCAGTAGGCAACTAACTATAACGTCCCCGAAACCTACATATTACGACAATGTATTCCATACATATTTCATCTTTTCTTACCTACACTGTTGAGACATGATTTATTAATTGCAGACAGAATTCTACTCTGTGTCCTCGAACTTTGTCAAGAGGAAGTGACTAAAAATATTCCTCGATGTCTGTGCTGACTACTGCCTTCGATGTGCACTAGCGATAGCAGGGCTCACAATTCACATCGAGTTGCGATTCTGTGGCTCACCCGCACCACGCATCATCGCTGGCTGCGCAGACGCTAAATGCTTCTGATGCCCCTATCTCAGTGCAGCACAACTCATGCTCCCTTTCTGATACAATATTTTGTGCATAATTTCACATCTGCTGTCCTACCTCAGTGTATCACAAGTCATGAACCCTTTACGATAGAATCTTTTCTGTATGATTTCATATCTGGTACCCGTACCTTAGTGCAGCACAAATCATTGACCCTTTATGATTAAATCTCTGTGTCTGATCCAATGATTACTGTTGTACTTGTTGCCAGCACCAACCATTCCCAGAGGGTTGGCTTACAATTACCCCACAAGCATCCACCACAGACGTCACTGGACATGTGACCCTGGTAATAAAAAGGAGTCGAGCGCACGTGCCTGTACCCAGTTCCACTATCTATCTGTGTCTGTGTGTTCATTATGTGTGCAACAAGCTGCCCCTAGGCCCTACCGCATTACATAGTGCTCTGGACAGTGCATGCAACCATCTTACCTTTGGCAGTGGGGTGAAACTTCAGTTATGTAACTTTGTCTCGGTCATTGTACAAGTACGTACGTAGAGACTGCATCATTAGAGTACTGCAAGCAGAGTGTATAGTGAATTTATAAGTGCGTGAGGATCGTCGCAGTGATTGTATAAGTATATATGTTGGCGCAGCCTAACTCCTACAACAAGCTTGTCTCTAATTGGCTGCCCTCCATGTGCCAAAAACTGAAACATCAACTTTCCATGGCCCTGTATTGCTACAGCTGCAACACTCCACTGAATGTGCAATAAACATTCATATCCACACATGTCTCATGTCCACCATCTTTCTTGTTTGAAACTATGGATGAATATAGGGTCAGTAATTCCCCGTACCTTCCATGTTGGCCATATTGTTGGACTTGGCTCACAGAGTGACACTTTGGCTTTTGCAACCCCGGTGACGGTAGCACTCCAACACGGACACCCGCATCCAGGGTTGTCAGATTTTTTCAGCTTTCTATAGCCCAAAGCCAACCAAAAAGTAGCCCAAAGTAGACCAATATTGCTACTTTAGGGAAGGAGGGGCAGGGACAGCGTCAAGCAGGCGGTGAATGAATTTGAATTGATGTTGCAGCAGGATGCCAAGTAAATATTTGTCTAATAAAGTGCTTTAACATACTACTTTGCTGGAGCGCTGCATATATATTTATAATCTGGCAACTAGCACAAACCAACATTTTACCACACAACCGGCAAAATATAGCCCTATTGTGCATGATCTAGCCCAATCTGGCAACACTGATGCCACAGCCACTCCCTTACGGCTAGTATACACCCACACCACACCCATCCAGCACAGGCGTCACAGGACACGTGAGCCTACTCATAGAAAAGACCGGGCGCACATGCTCTATGTAATTTTAGAGTTGCTCGCAATGCATGCACTGCGGCCGGCACAGTCACACCGCCATGGTGATGGCCCGTCCCTAGTGGTCCGGACACTTGATGTTTTGTGTGCTCTGCTGCACCGCAGTGTAGGCCTGAGCCCAACAGCGAGGGCCTACCGCCACGTGTGTGGCCTCAAATCTCACTGAGTTAGTAGCACCCCAAGCACTGAGTGGGTGTATAACCTGCGATGATGATAGGTGCACTAGTATGTCCTCTGCCATGGCGATATCAAGACTCAGTACGAAATGTGAGACCTATTAGCTTGCAGCACGGAGCTGCATGATGTGGAGCGTGCCATGACTGCGAAAAGGTGAGCAGTGAGGCCTTGGTGCGCAGTGTTGGGCAGATACCTCTGGGCGGCGGGAGTGGATGGGGTACAGCAGCCTGAATGCAGAAAAACGGCAGAGCGATTTAGGCGTACGCACTCGTATATACTCTGCCACAGTGTCGCACTGGTAACGTGAGCACTGGTGCAATGCCCGAGGAGCTGGTGCCGTGTTCCAACTGTGGGCTGCTTTTTAGAGCAGTCAGGGGGGCAGATTTGGGCAGTGTCGCTGTTGTTTGAATACAGCCAGCGGCCCAGTTGGTGCCTGAATGGCCTTTCTGGAGGTAGATGGGCGTCATTACCTCACGTTTAGCAGCATGCAGAGGTGTCACTTTCTTTCTCTCGCAGGGCCGCCCATTAATGTATGCATACCTAGCAGGGCAGGGGGCCTGAGCAGAAGTGGCCTCACTTGTTTTTAAGTCACCAGTGTAAACGAATCCGTGCATTTTTTGTATCTCCCCCACCCCCCCTTTCTTAAATAAAATGTTGCCAAAGCAGTATTTTGAGGAAAGGCAATATGCAAATGTGGGCCACATTTTTTTTTGCGTGCCCGTGCCGATTTTGAATCCTAATCCAACCCTGCTCTGCCATTACTAATTCTGTACTATCTTTCAGATGTGGGAGCTTGAGAGTTCCACTAGATCATGGCATGTGGTTGGAGACAGAGCGGTGGCGTAAAGGTAAGCTGTGCGGTTTTGTACACATTGTGGGCACTCAGTGCCCCTCCTCATCTCTTCCTTTCTCTCCCTCACACTCTTTCTATCTCCCTCTTCCTCTTACACTGTTTCTCTCTCTCTCTCTCTCTCTCTCTCTCTCTCTCTCTCTTTCTCTCTCTCTGTTTCTCTCTCTCTCACTCCTCTGTTTCTCTGTTCCTTTTTCTCACACTCTTTCTCTCTCTTCCTCTCTCTCACTGTTGCTCTCTCTTCATCTTTCTCACTCTTTCTCTCTGTCTTCTTCTCACTTCCTGTCTTTTCTCTCTCTCTCTTTCTCTCACTCTCACTGTTTCTCTCTTTCTCTCTGTCTTCTGCTCACTCTGTCTTTCTTTCTTTCTCTCTCTCAACCTCTCTCCTTTGATGGACGCATGGTGCACAATCTTATCTTGCTTTTTATCTAACAGGCTGACCCGATATCAACATTACAGCAAAAACAGATGGCCGTATCCCTGATTGAAATGTGTTAATATTTGAGTCACGGGTTCCATTTCAGAAACAGGCACTGCACTCATAAAGAACGCCGCGGTGATGAAGTCAGCCTTACAATAAAGCGCTCCTTAATATCAATAGGTATCGCATCAGCAATAGACAGTGAACAGTAATGACGTAGTTACAGACGATCATATCATTCATTAAAAATGCCAAGATCTAAAAAAACGCGCGCGCCATCTTAAGGTCAGGCTCTGAACTCATGGGAATCGCCACATAGATGAGATCGGCTTAGCAATAACTCACTCCTAATAAGATATCAGGCACCGCATCAGAAATACTTGCTCAGGTTACAGGATTCCACCGCGCAACCCCGCAGGAGAAGGCGAAGAGCTCCCCGTATTTCTTATATGGTCGCCATCTTAGGGTCAGGCCACATTAAAACCAATGATCGCCGGAACGTTTGATCAGCATCTGAACACCTACTCAATACTCAGTTCACCGACCGTGATTGCAGACTGATGTCGGTAGCCCGTTATTGTTCCTTAAACTGCTCCAGCAATGTGGTGGCAAGAAACAATGCCGCAGGGAGAAACGGGTCCTCGAGTAGCAGCACTTCAAGGATCTGAGCAGCGGGAGCGAGGGAGGTGTGGTGTTCTCCTTATTTTAGTTAGAGAACACCGACTCAACAATGAGAGCTCGGGTGCGGTGAATGGTGCGAAAGACATTCCCTCAGCGGCTGCTGCGGCGAAACTTCGGCATCAGCCTAGACTCGGGAGGCTCCGCTCCGCTCTCAAGCCAGAGGCAGTCCCCGTGGAGCATCGTCATCACATAAAGGTAATCTGGTAGGTTTATTGCCAAATTCCCTTGTTTGCAGGGGTGAAGTACCGCACATTGTAGATGAGTTACTTAATGCTGGGAAGTCGAGTAGAAGGGTGGATGATGACCCTGGCCCACCTGTCCAACAGCAAATCAAGGGAAGCACAGAGGCAGAGTGGAGAAGGCACAGAGACCACATAGCCAGACATTTCTTTGCAAGGTACAATCTATCCGTTTACACACTACCCTCTACAAATGAATTAGCAATCCCCAGCACAAGTTTTCAAATTCAAACATGCAATGTCAGCAGTAGCACATATAAATCCACATTTCAATATGCAACAAAAATCACGATAAGTTCTTATTTTGTTCTCCTTTTTTATTTTCTTTCTTCAGGTCCCTTTATATTTCAACAAGATCTTAGCCAACACGTGTTTCGTCGCCACAGTGGGAATATATCTTGTGACTTTTTCAAGGTTCCTGTGTGGTGATAATTCCAACCCACACGATCCTACGGCGTGGGCAAACGTACTTAGTCAACTTTCAATATGTCCATTAAGCGACCACCGATTATTTAGGGTGTGTCTTCGTGTTCTCTATGTGAATCTCATAAACGCCCAGTGCTGGTCCATTGAGTATGAGCTATCCTAGGCCACAAGATTTGGGGAGGCAGGTGGTTCTCTCCACCCTTCAGCACCATTGCAGATAAGACCAGCTCAAGATATTAGGTGTATTCATCCTGTAGAGCGCCGATTTCTATATATATTATACCACCGTCCTTTCCCTTCCCTCTACAAATGACAATACAAAATGTAGATCTCACAATAAATGTTTCCCTTTATTTTCAGGGCACACAAAAATCTTGCTGGACAACCAGTCCATCATTATTATCATAACATAAAGAAAGGTACATGTTGTGTGGTTACTACGCCACTAATATAAACAATAATTGGGGCAACGGTATGGCTCAATGTCAATGTGCAGTTATATCTACCCTCTATGTCTGGCATGGGGGAATCTGACAGGTGGAGTAGCAGGCTGGCAGCTGCTGCTCCTAGGCACTATATGGGTGTCTGCAGAAGAGACACTACTGCGCCTAGACACCTCACTGTCCGCTTCCTCTCCTGTTCCTCAAGTAGTAATGGTGGCAGTCTGTATCACCTCATGTGCTGCTGTGATTTCTTGCAGGCCTCGTACAACACCACTGTAGTGTCCCATCTCAACCTGCGGGCCCAGGGTGCGCTTTGAGTGTTGGGTGGTTGCCTGAGCCAGCCTCTCAATTGCCCTGGTCATTGCCTTGATCTTGTTTGCCCAGCCACGTTCCATGCGCCTTGGCTGCCTTCTCTCCTTTGACAGCTCCATACACAGTTGCCCAATTGACCCTGTAAGGACATCACATTTCCAGTGACTGCTCCTCGAGGGAGTGCTGCAGGGCGGCAGGGCGGGGGAGGGGGAGGGTGCAATGCAGAGCGCACAATGTAATTTGTTTTATTTATTTATTTACTTACTAACCCCCACCCAGCCCCTACCCCGCCCCGCTCCACCGCCCCGCAGCACTCCCTCGAGGAGCCGCCACTGCACATTTCTCATTCAGCCGTGCCTGGTTGTCAGCCAACTGTTGGCCTATGTTGTTAAATCCCTAGCTCACCTTGTTGCTTATAAGCCTTATTTGTTTTTGCTGTAGGTGATGAACCTGTAGCATGGCCTCTTCAAGACCACCAAACACTGCCTGATTGCCTGATTTTGCCTGGGAGTGAGCGTCAAGCCTTGATTGCAGCCGCCTTCTTGTGTGCAGTGATGGATGCAGGTGCTGGACCCTGGTGACAGGACTGCATCCGGTTGTGGCTGTCTGGTGGGATTCTGGAGTCTGAAGTGCACTAACCTGAGGTGCACTAGGCGCAGCACTGCCCTGGACATGAGAACAACTTGGCTGACTCCCTGTAGCCCCATCCTGTCCTTCCTCCATCAGGCCCCACTTCTGGTCTCCACCCGCATCACCAGACCTTTCCTCTCCTCCCAGAGGTGTATCGATGTCTCAAAAGGGGAGGTATCTCAGTGGTGGTACAATGTTGTTTAGCTTATGTCATATCTTAACTGCGCTATTTATGTCACTGACTACATTTCCCATAATCCACCAGCTGTGACTTTTTGATCATATAAATGGAGCATCTAGGTGTATCTGGGTGAGTGTATATAGCATGCATATGGAGAGCAGGGTTTTGGCAGGAATGCTGATATAGTAGACGTATTGCACTTATCAGGGGGTGGTGGGGGTGGGGGTTGAGACGTTTCGAGGGACCCAAAGCCACATACTGCCTCTGTCTCCAGTGTACTATCCCCCATTTCTTCCGCAGATGAGGGTGGGGTGACATTGGATGGACCTCCTCCTGTTCCCTGGACGTCCCGCAGCCATTCTGCCACCCTCTCCTTGGCACGAGAGCGCAGGTCATACCACCTTTTTTTTAATTTCATCAATGGACCTGTCTGTCCCACCCATGGCATTGATGCACAGCTGCATATTCCTCCAAATATTTTGCTTCTCAGACTCTGGGACAGTCTGAGATGCACATCCAAAAAGCTGCTCGTGATTGTTGCAGCATTCTTCTGACTCCCAACTTGCTTCATTGCTAATAGTGATTCAAGTCATTTGCGAATTGCAAATGGGTGGCCAGTTTTCTTCGTGCATTAGGTTCGCCATTTAAGTTTCACAATGTTTCGCAAATTGCGAGTCGCTAATTCTAGCGGTTGCACATCTGGCCCTAATATACTAGGCGGCAGCCGAATGTAAGTCCTCACACTCACAGACCAGAATATAACGTGCTCCAGCAGTTCAAGCTTCCCTAACACAGAATAGTTACAAGACAAGCAGTAGCAGTGTGTCTCCTGCATACACAGAAAAGGTGTAACATGTGAAGCAGCAATGCAAGCTTTCCTAACACAAAGAACAATTACAGGATGGGTGACAGCAGTGTGTGCTTGCTCACCCACATAAAAGTCCAACATGTCCAATAAATAGTATTGCTAGATCCTGTATGTAGGAAATAAGCATTGTTACTTCTACCCATCATTACTCTACGTTACTCAAGCATATTTTTGATATCCAAAAGGATTTCCATTACCAATGCTTGTTCGCCTCCCTACAGCGCATGGCTAAATAATTGCCCTGACTGTAGCTACTGAGGAAAAGTTGAACTCAGGAGACCTTTGTTTCTTTAGTCAAGTATTCCAGCTGCACTAAGTAACTTTGGTTGTGCTACAAAGCTGTAGCTCCAGGTTAGGGATGGCGAACTCCGTCCCTGGAGGCCCCGGGCATGCGCGCGCCTGGCTATTTTTATCCGGGGGTTGGCCATCTACCCTGGGGAAGGCTTAATGGCGAAGGTGGCTCTTGTTAGCAGAATGTAAGTAAGGAACACCTGCACGGCAAGGTATGAAAGAGGCTGTAAATGCCAGGAGTCAAGCAAAGATCACTATTCCAACAGAGAGGGAAGGGAGGTAAGCGACTACAAAAATGACAGATCGCACTGTTTCACCTCTGATGGAATTGGGGAAAAATTATGACAACAAAAATATACTGTATATCCTCCCCAGACAATAACCAGCCCAAGCAATGCATGTTAAAGCTTTAACAACTTTAAGTTTTCACATAGGGATAGTATTTTCTTAAAGGAAGCCCTTGGAGTTTTGTCGTTTTGCTTTAGTGCCATAATATTGTTTGGAAGCTGATGAAAAAAGAAAGATGATAAAGGAAACAAAATGAGCGGCAAAATGGTTAGACAGCAAATGTTTCAACAACGTATTTACAACAAAGGAATATATCAATCATAAGTGGAAAGCGTTCCTTAGATTGGAAAACCCGAGGAAGCTGGAGCTGTGATCGAAGCATAATCCATGCACTAGTCTTCCTAAATCTTTCCATCCGCCTTTCAATACCTGCAGGAAATGGGGATTTCTATGTTATTAAGATAAGGCGTTTTGCCGCAGCTGCAGCGCTTCCTGTCTCCGGAAGATATACTCAGATTCTGAATAAAACAACCTAATATAGCCATCACAGGCATTCTGCGAACAGTAACCCCCGAGAAAAAGCCTTTTCCTATGTGAAATGATTTCCTAGCGCCTTTCACCGCAGCCTCCTTGGCGAAGCGCCTGAAGGATTGGTCCAGTTTCAGCCTTGCAGCATCATTGGCGACATAGACAAATTTTACTCACTCAGGTCCACTACATTTAATCAGGAACCTCGTGGACGGGTATGGTCTACAGCGCCAGCCCCACAGGACCTCCTCGTGGTTTTTAATTTCCCATCTAGCTGATTTTGATAGCTAGCAGTGCCTGCCTTATAACTTTAAAACACTTCATAGAGGACCTTGGAGAGGAACAGCGGTGACAGTGCATGGCCTTTCTGCAGCTCTTAATGCGCTGCATGGTGGATCACAAAGAATCCGCAGCGCTGGTGCTGCCACAACCTCTGTAACCAAGGGTACACGCCATTCTACCTGCACCAGTATGGAGGGAATGCCTGTTGGCCATATCTGTGTTTGGTCTTTCTCCCATGTCTAAAGTAATTTGCCTCTATCATGTTTGGGGCATGTATGGAGGGAGGTTGCAGGAATGTGTACGGACATGGGTATGTGCACAGTTGCAGGAACTCCTGGAAGAGTGTGTGCAATGACAAGGTGGGGTCTGGCTTTAATTTAGGATACTCAAGGTCTCTCTCAGACCTGGGAGCGTTCACACAACCAGTCCCCTGACTCTATCCCTGAAACTATGTGTCTCTTTGTGTGAGGGATTTAGCCTAGGAGCTCCTATGAAGTAGCTATGGTTCCTCCCTTCCAGAGAAAACTTACTCCCTCCCCTCTTCCTGCCAGGACTTGCATTGCTTTACAATCTGGATGCCTGACTGAGGACGATACTAATTACATCAGAACCAGTTTAAACTGGCCCAGGAGGGGCAGTGGTGCTTCGAGACTGTTGCACAAGGTCATCTGACCAGTATGTGGCTCAACGTTTGACACTGCAACTGCTGAGGGACTGTGCACTTGTATAGCTGTATAAATTAACAAATATCCTGAAAGGGAACCCATTCCTAAACCTGGACTGGGACTAAGTTTGGATAAGACATGTACTACTGTTGCTGAGCAGCATGAAGAGAAAGGCCTGTTTACTTGTGTGAGCCAGTGGACTGGGACTCCAAGGAGGAAAGACAAATGCCCTCAGCAAAAAACAGAGGAATGGAAGGACCTGTGAAGGACAGCCCAAAGGACTGAGTCTGCACTCCTGAGAGTATGACCAGAAACCAAGAACTACTAGCATCACTAGATCTGGGACTAGAGGAAGCCTACCACTTTTAGCCATTGTTGGACTTGGCCCTTCTGGCCGGTTCACCCCGAAACTTTTTGCTTAATATTGTGACTTGGTTTAGTGATTTTATTGACTTTGGCGCACTTTACCGCTGTGTCCCAGGGTAAAGTGCGTGCGTGTTGTGAGGTTGGCCTGCCCTCCCATAGGAATGCATGGGGGAATGTATGTGTCCCGGTAGTTCCTGATGCGTGGGGTGTGCAGGCCCGTGTTTGGTATGTGCGGACTCGTGTGAGTGAATGCTGCGCGTTGATGTGTGCGGCGTGCATGTACCTGGTGTGGAAGTGCCACTTCTAGAAGTGGGCACTTCAGTGTGCAGTCTGAAATGTGTGGCTTGTCTGGCGATTGGCTGGTGAGGTCAGGTGACGGACTAGGGAATTCCCCAGAGTCAGGAGGAGTCACCCAGTGGTGAATGGGGAGTTAGCATGTTGATTGCTGGGGAGGAGTGTACCTGGGTCCTGAATAGGACAGGGCTTCCCCCACACAATGCTGGCGCCAGCCCCTGTGGTGCGTCTAATGACCCTGCCCTGCCAAGTGAATAGGGAGGGGGGCTGAGCAAAACAAAGTGCTCAGGAACCTGTTGGAACTGGTTCGCCCCTTCCCTGCACCTTAGACAAAGCCTTATACTGTATAAAAAGGGGCTGTGTCCCCTTACATGTGTTCTCTTGCAGGATCCACTTGAGGGGGGCCTGCTGCTGCTGGGCGCCAGGAGAGACCGCCACTGGGGACTGCCTCCCTGCTGGAGGGCCCTGTGAGCTGGCTCTGGGCCCAGCCTTTGCCCCCCTGCGCTCTGAAGGAACTTTTGGGTTACTGGACGTTGCTAATAGCGCCTGGGAGCGCTTTCTGGACTTTATAAACGCTGGGCGCGCTGTTTGGGCTTTTGTAGCGCTGTGAGCGCTTTATTTCAAGGAGCCGGTGCCCACCCGGCGTTTGCCCCGTCTCTGTGGATCGTGAGGTCCCCTGGCAGGTGCCCACCCTGCCTGGGACGTGGCCGTGATCGTTGGCGGGTGCCCACCCCGCTTATTTGGTTATCCTTACGGCGGGTGCCCACCCCGCCGGACATCGCATCATTGAGGGAGCCTACCCCTCGTTGCCGCTGGGAACGTCACCGCCGCGGCCGGGCTTCAGCCGGAAGTCAGGCGGCTGAGGGCAGGCCTCCGGGACAACCGGAACTTAGGAAAGGAGGGCGGGAGCCTACCCCGCCTCCTACTGCCGCGTCGCGGCTGCTCCGAGCCCCGGAGCAGGCAGGAGCCTACCCTGCGCCCCGGTGCGTTCTGCCCGAGAGTAAGGATCCAGGCGGGAGTCCACCCCGCGCTGGACCAGAGAGAGGAGTGCGGCAGGACCTGGTGCGGAGGGGGCGCGAGGCACATTGTCGGTGCCTGCCCCTCCGCGTTAAAGAGAAGCCTCGGAGCCTTCCCCCCAGAGCGGAGAGAGAACAGCCGACGCGGGAGTCCCTAGAGCAGCCCGGTGAGTACAAAGGGCTGGGGGACTCCGCGCCTGTGCTGAGGGGGTGCGGGGGCAGTGTGTCGAGCCCCGTGAGGCTCAAGAAGGGGCATGAGTATCTAGAGCGCTAGACGCTCCAACGTGCGGGGCATTGACTCTCAAGAGCCGTGAAGGCTCCAAGGACGGTGCCACTATTGGTGTAGAGCCTGCGAGGCTCGGGGGCAGTTTGTTTAAAGAGTCCCCCGTGTGGGACTCCAACGTGGTAGCACGGCATTATTTAGAGCCTGCGAGGCTCTAGAGGGCAATTTGAATGGTCAGAGCCCAGAGAGGGCTCCAGAGGCACGCAGAGTGCCTGAAGTTCGTTTTCCAGCTGCCCAGCACTTAGTGGGCAGCTGCCACGTTTAGGTTGTGACCCTCTGAGTTTGGGACTGCGCCTCCTGCGCAGTCTTGCCCCTAACTTTGCTGAACACAGGGCTTCCTAGCCCCTACCAGGCCAGTTGGCCCAGGTACTGCCACAGGTGGTGGCTCAGGTGGAGTTTTGCGCAATTGTTCCTACTTGCACCTCTGAATGTGTGTTGAGGCATCATGTGCCTTGTTTTACACCTCTGAATGTTTTATGCATCATGTGTGTTCCTTCCTTGCACCTCTGAATGTGTTCTGATGCATCATGTGCCATTACTTCACACCTCTGAATGTTTTTAGGCATCATGTGTTTTCCTTCCCTACACCTCTGAATGTGATGCATCATGTGTAACGTTCTATTACCCCTACAGGTATTGTGATACGTAGGTGGTTGTTGCTTTCTCCTAGTACAGGTGGTGCTAGTGAGGTTCTAGTTCCCTGCGTGACAGTCTCCTAAGGTAGTTAGGGTTACGCAGGTGGTACTTCCCCGATACCAGTAAGTACTGGTTGTGTGCTATACAGATTATTTTTGTGCTACAGTGATTTTATATATTTTATGTGCTAAATATCTAAAAGTGCTAATTCCTGACAGTGGTCCAGGTGGCCCTGTCTTGTACATAATCCCTTGTAAATTCTGCCCCTGCCTGTTGGCACATTGTAAAGTGTGTGTTTTTATCTAATGTGTTGTGTATAATACAAAGGTTATTTTTATAGAATACCTTGTGTGGAGTTTCCTTTGTGGTGGGCCTTGGGTGTTGTTGCTGGGTGCGCGCGCAAACGCTTTACACATCGCCTCAGAGATAAGCCTGACTGCTCGTGCCAAGCTACCAAGGGGGTGAGCAGGGGTTATCTTTGGCGTGTAACTTCCTTGCCCTGACTAGAGTGGTGGTTTCTGCCTGGCTTTGGCGCAAGCCTTAGCCAACCAGAAATCGCCAGGTCTAACATTGGTGATCAGCGGTGGGATTTGGACTTGCGTTTGCGCTGTACCGCAGCAGCGACTGGCTACACCACAAAACTCTGCATTAGATAAACCACATTTTGGGGATTATTGTTTTTGAAGTTCCTTTATTTCTTCTCCTGAAGGTATCATTGTGTAATTGTGTCCAGTACATTTGTCCCCCGCCCTGCGCCCAGAGTTGGTACCTGTGTCACGTGGTGGTCAGGTTGAGGGATCAGGGGTGGTAGAAACTGCCTTACCAGTCCGAGGGGAGGGTTGTGTGTGGATGGTGTGTGGGGCACTAGACAGTGAGTGTGAGTTCTCCAGGATAGAGAGCTCACTGAAACCTTTTGTGAATTGTGTACTCCTGTGTAGCTCCGACCCCCAGGTTCCTTGTGTCGAACTCTTCTCAGGAACGTCCGCCAAAATGGAGCCGGCTTTTAACTTCTGTAGTCTGTTTAGGTACAGTAGGTTGGAGCTGGTAAGGTTCTGTGAGGAGAGGGACATAGAGGTGGGTGAGTTAGATACCCAGTCCAAACTGAGGGACAACCTGATCCTTTGGCAAAAGGAGGAGTGGGAGCGAGAGCGCAGCGAGGAAGATGGGGCCCGGGCCGCATGCCGAGAGGGTGGTGGGTCTGAGGGGAGCCCTGAGGAATTTGAAGAGGAGGAAGGTTACCTGACAGGGACGCCAGTAGAGAGTGAAGACCCCATAGATAGGGAGTCCCTTGCTGGGTCCAGTGTCAGGAGAAGCACCCCATCCCTTTCCCTGTCCCCAGAGGAGTGGGTAGATAGGAGGGAAGAGAGGGAGCATCAGCTGGCCATGGAGAAGCTCAGGTTAGAGCATGCCTGGGGGATGGCGCAGCTGACTATGGCAGAGAAAAAGCTGGAGACCGAGAGGGTCTTAGCGCAGGAGAGGATGGCGGAGGCTGAGAGGGCCTTCGCCAGGGAGAGATTAGCTCTGGAGGGTAAGTTGTCCCCAGAGCGCAGTGGTAGTTTTCTGGGCTCCCCATGGAGGGTTGATTCCAGTGGTGGCAGCAATAGAGAGACAAGTGCAGAGAATCCCATTCCCAGTTCCCCCAGCATGGTACCTAGTTCCCGGGAGGAGGAATGTAGGTTGAAATTCAGGGGCAGGAAGAAGCTGCCTCACCAGTCTTGGGAGAAGTTTGTGGAGGAATGCGATGATGCACTGTTTGATTGGGTAATGGTTAGCACGAAGGAGGATTTTGAAAAACTGTATGATCTGCTCATCGGAGAGCAGCTATCCAGTAGTTTTTATCCCGAGTTGCGCCAACACCTGTTAGCATGGGGGCGCACTGATCCATGGGAGCTGGCAACGGAAGCAGACCGATGGGAACGGGCCCCGAGTTATGAAGAGGAATGGGATAGTTCTTCCCACACTAGTGACTCAAGGAGTGGTTCAGGTACCTTCCAGCCCAGCGTGGTGGAAGAGGCTCCGTGTAGCCCAGCTAGGTCCCAGGATAGCGAGGAGGGTGTAGGGCCTTACGGCCTGGCTCAGTGGAGCGGGAGTAAGTGGGTGACCGAGGGTCCCCAGACGTACGAAACCCTGCCTCAGGACTTGGGTGGTTTCAGGAGGGAACACCAAGTTGGGGACCTAGGCTGTCCTGTTAGCCCATTTGAGGAGGATCACCTAGGGAGTAGAGGACCTGGAGCGCCTGTAAGCAGGGCTCCTGTGGTTCTAGAGTCTGGCAGTACCGCTCCGGTAGGGAGGGTACAGGAGTCCAGCGTGAGGAGTGGTTGGGGGATGAGTTTCCCAGTGGATACACCAGTGGACCAGGGACTAGCCAGTTGGGCTAGATCTTCTTGGGGGGACCCGGGTGGCGCCACTTCTGTTCTGGGGGGTCTTTGCGCACTGTCAGGTGGACAGGGGACAGGAGATCTGCGCCAGACAGACAGTCACACGACACATGGGTCATGTGTCAGCCTCAGGGGGATGGCGTGTAAGTCCCCAGAAGCCCTGGAGTGCCAGGCAATTATTCCACCGCAGGTTTTAGACCAGAGGTCGGGAGGCCAGGTTCAGGAGCAGCCTGACCTGAAGGGTCTGACTACTGTAACCAGTGTCCTGACCGGTTCTTCTTCCAGAGGGGCCGCCCCAGTTGGTAGGGAGCAGGACTCTGGAAGGGGGTGCAGAGGGTGGGAGAGCCCACCTCTGACCCCGGTGCAACCTGAGGGGTTAAACCCTAGGTTGGGAGACCAGTTCTCAGGGAAGGGTCCTGAGCTGGTTGGTGAGTTATGTTACGAGGGTGCCTCTCAGAGGAGGAGAGGACAGAACCCTAGAAGAAGAGGTAGGGGGAGGAGAGCCTCACCCGTGACGTTTGGTCAGCTTGAGGGTACAGACCCTAGGCTGGAAGATCAGTGGCAGTTCAGAACTGCCCTGATGAGGGGTAGAGTGGAGAATGGCTGCTATGTGCCAGGGGTTACTACCCCCCACTCTGTGGTTAGGCAAGGACCAGTGGCACCTGGGTGGCCTAGGGCCTGGTCTTGGCCGCGGACAGCTTGGGAGTACCAGTGGGGTAGCCCAGTTGGTCCGGAGAGCGGTTTGAGAAGAAACCCCATGGGTTCACCGTGGCGTAGAACAGGAGGGTGTCCCGGCAGTGGCGGGCCTGCGTCCGTGTTCTATCGCCCCAAGCAGGGAAGTCCATCACGGTGGTGATTGGTCTACCCTGCGTTTTGGCTGGAAGGGGATTGTGTTGGACTTGGCCCTTCTGGCCGGTTCACCCCGAAACGTTTTGCTTAATATTGTGACTTGGTTTAGTGATTTTATTGACTTTGGCGCACTTTACCGCTGTGTCCCAGGGTAAAGTGCGTGCGTGTTGTGAGGTTGGCCTGCCCTCCCATAGGAATGCATGGGGGAATGTATGTGTCCCGGTAGTTCCTGATGCGTGGGGTGTGCAGGCCCGTGTTTGGTATGTGCGGACTCGTGTGAGTGAATGCTGCGCGTTGATGTGTGCGGCGTGCATGTACCTGGTGTGGAAGTGCCACTTCTAGAAGTGGGCACTTCAGTGTGCAGTCTGAAATGTGTGGCTTGTCTGGCGATTGGCTGGTGAGGTCAGGTGACGGACTAGGGAATTCCCCAGAGTCAGGAGGAGTCACCCAGTGGTGAATGGGGAGTTAGCATGTTGATGGCTGGGGAGGAGTGTACCTGGGTCCTGAATAGGACAGGGCTTCCCCCACACAATGCTGGCGCCGGCCCCTGTGGTGCGTCTAATGACCCTGCCCTGCCAAGTGAATAGGGAGAGGGGCTGAGCAAAACAAAGTGCTCAGGAACCTGTTGGAACTGGTTCGCCCTTTCCCTGCACCTTAGACAAAGCCTTATACTGTATAAAAAGGGGCTGTGTCCCCTTACATGTGTTCTCTTGCAGGATCCACTTGAGGGGGGCCTGCTGCTGCTGGGCGCCAGGAGAGACCGCCACTGGGGACTGCCTCCCTGCTGGAGGGCCCTGTGAGCTGGCTCTGGGCCCAGCCTTTGCCCCCCTGCGCTCTGAAGGAACTTTTGGGTTACTGGACGTTGCTAATAGCGCCTGGGAGCGCTTTCTGGACTTTATAAACGCTGGGCGCGCTGTTTGGGCTTTTGTAGCGCTGTGAGCGCTTTATTTCAAGGAGCCGGTGCCCACCCGGCGTTTGCCCTGTCTCTGTGGATCGTGAGGTCCCCTGGCAGGTGCCCACCCTGCCTGGGACGTGGCCGTGATCGTTGGCGGGTGCCCACCCCGCTTATTTGGTTATCCTTACGGCGGGTGCCCACCCCGCCGTACATCGCATCATTGAGGGAGCCTACCCCTCGTTGCCGCTGGGAACGTCACCGCCGCGGCCGGGCTTCAGCCGGAAGTCAGGCGGCTGAGGGCGGGCCTCCGGAACAACCGGAACTTAGGAAAGGAGGGCGGGAGCCTACCCCGCCTCCTACTGCCGCGTCGCGGCTGCTCCGAGCCCCGGAGCAGGCAGGAGCCTACCCTGCGCCCCGGTGCGTTCTGCCCGAGAGTAAGGATCCAGGCGGGAGTCCACCCCACGCTGGACCAGAGAGAGGAGTGCGGCAGGACCTGGTGCGGAGGGGGCGCGAGGCACATTGTCGGTGCCTGCCCCTCCACGTTAAAGAGAAGCCTCGGAGCCTTCCCCCCAGAGCGGAGAGAGAACAGCCGACGCGGGAGTCCCTAGAGCAGCCCGGTGAGTACAAAGGGCTGGGGGACTCCGCGCCTGTGCTGAGGGGGTGCGGGGGCAGTGTGTCGAGCCCCGTGAGGCTCAAGAAGGGGCATGAGTATCTAGAGCGCTAGACGCTCCAACGTGCGGGGCATTGACTCTCAAGAGCCGTGAAGGCTCCAAGGACAGTGCCACTATTGGTGTAGAGCCTGCGAGGCTCGGGGGCAGTTTGTTTAAAGAGTCCCCCGTGTGGGACTCCAACGTTGGAGCACGGCATTATTTAGAGCCTGCGAGGCTCTAGAGGGCAATTTGAATGGTCAGAGCCCAGAGAGGGCTCCAGAGGCACGCAGAGTGCCTGAAGTTCGTTTTCCAGCTGCCCAGCACTTAGTGGGCAGCTGCCACGTTTAGGTTGTGACCCTCTGAGTTTGGGACTGCGCCTCCTGCGCAGTCTTGCCCCTAACTTTGCTGAACACAGGGCTTCCTAGCCCCTACCAGGCCAGTTGGCCCAGGTACTGCCACAGGTGGTGGCTCAGGTGGAGTTTTGCGCAATTGTTCCTACTTGCACCTCTGAATGTGTGTTGAGGCATCATGTGCCTTGTTTTACACCTCTGAATGTTTTATGCATCATGTGTGTTCCTTCCTTGCACCTCTGAATGTGTTCTGATGCATCATGTGCCATTACTTTACACCTCTGAATGTTTTTAGGCATCATGTGTTTTCCTTCCCTACACCTCTGAATGTGATGCATCATGTGTAACGTTCTATTACCCCTACAGGTATTGTGATACGTAGGTGGTTGTTGCTTTCTCCTAGTACAGGTGGTGCTAGTGAGGTTCTAGTTCCCTGCGTGACAGTCTCCTAAGGTAGTTAGGGTTACGCAGGTGGTACTTCCCCGATACCAGTAAGTACTGGTTGTGTGCTATACAGATTATTTTTGTGCTACAGTGATTTTATATATGTTATGTGCTAAATATCTAAAAGTGCTAATTCCTGACAGTGGTCCAGGTGGCCCTGTCTTGTACATAATCCCTTGTAAATTCTGCCCGTGCCTGTTGGCACATTGTAAAGTGTGTGTTTTTATCTAATGTGTTGTGTATAATACAAAGGTTATTTTTATAGAATACCTTGTGTGGAGTTTCCTTTGTGGTGGGCCTTGGGTGTTGTTGCTGGGTGCGCGCGCAAACGCTTTACACATCGCCTCAGAGATAAGCCTGACTGCTCGTGCCAAGCTACCAAGGGGGTGAGCAGGGGTTATCTTTGGCGTGTAACTTCCTTGCCCTGACTAGAGTGGTGGTTTCTGCCTGGCTTTGGCGCAAGCCTTAGCCAACCAGAAATCGCCAGGTCTAACAGCCATCATCAAGGCAAAGCTTGCTTTATCCCGAACCCCTTTTTGTCAGTGGTAAGCCAGTGCAAGCCTCTCTAGTTGCCCCCAGAGGTCTTAAGGAATCCTTGAGTTCATCCTATGGCCCAGAGAGCGCTTTGGATATCTGAAAGAGGAAGCCTTGACACGAGAACCAACGCTGGAATTATCATTCACCAAACATATCTCCATTTGAGATTCAAGTTAGTACACCAGTTCCAACCTAGTCTACAGCTTTGTCTTGGCGCCACCAGTGGCTCTGGTTGATGCCTGTCAACAAGTGAGTGAATCCATTACTGGAAAATCTGTACTGTGACTGGTAGATTCTGAACTACCGCCCTCTTGCCAATTATAATGGTCAACTCCTATTGGGATCAGATATTTTCCAGTGTTGGTCCTGAATCTCGGGTAGGGAATATTGTTATACCTGATTATAAAGATATCAAATGCAAAAATATTGACAGCTATGTATGTATAGATTTTCCATACCTAATTCCACATATGCATATCTTTAAGGTATCTGGAGCTAGGGATACAAAATATATACTCTCCTATATACACTTGCCTTTCGATTTTTTGGTTCTCAATATTTTACCTACTGCAATAAGGAATTCACAATATTTCTGTACTCCATATTCCAGACTACAGACCAGTGATCTCAACCATTGAGTCCAGTAACCTCTTGTCTAATGGACCACAGTAGCTGTGCCCCACAGTGGACATCAGTCACTGGACACCTTGAGTGCCCAATGATATGGTTTGTTTTCCAAGGAAGTTAGGCACTTTGTCCTTTAGGAAGTGGATTCATGGCAGTCCAGTAGAACACTTTTCAGAGTTTCATACAAGAAGAATTGAAACAAAATAAACATTCCAGTATCAGATATGAAACACAAGCATTGGTAATGCATTGGTTTCGCCTATGTGATAAATAAAGAGCTGTTTTAATCAATCATCGGCTGGGAGATGGAAAGAGCTCCTTGACAAATAACACAGGAGTGGAGAGGATGTGGCATATTGGTCAGAGCTGCTGACTCAAGACCTGGGGATCTGGTTATGCATCTCAGCGGTGCAACATCCTGTGATTCTATGCAAATCAGTTAATCTCATCGGGTGATAAATTATTATATAAATATGCTGCATGAGTGAAAAGCAAAAAGAGGCAAAGCTTTATGGAAAAATAGTTCCACCGAAGCAGATGTTAACAGTATTTCGGCCACGGGAAACTGATAGGAGACGCAGATGAGGAACAAGCATTGGGAAATGCAGGAAAATATTCTACAGCCAATGGAAATTGAGTACAAGTAAGGAGCACACACAGAAACCAATGAGAAGCCAGGAAAGAGAGAAGGTGGAATGTAAGTTCCTTTTAAGTTTACATTTAAAACCATAGCTTTCTCAAGCACAGTGCAAGCACTGTGCAGGCGAAACCTAAAAAAGCACTGCAAAGCAAACAAAGTGGCTTCAATTAGAAATGGGCAGACTGAGTGCACTGACCTGATTCAGTGCTGCTTCCACCCTGCCAAATTCTCCTATCTATTTGGAGTTGTGGAAGTGCCCAGATTACATTGGTGGAGACTCTGCAATCGGAATAAAACTGTGGCCTGATGGCTGTCCACCACAGGGCCGTAGGGTCATAGTAGCCTTCGCTCCAACCTATTTATGGTGTTAAAACTGTCACTCACTTTCCCTTCATGGGACAGCTATGTGATGCATGGCAGCACCAGGCAGGGAAATGCACAGTGTTCCTCACTATGCTCCAGGATCACTGGGATTTTTGTTTTGATGTTCAAGAATCAAAGTGCTGCAATGGGAGTTTGTTTTGTGTAACAAAAAACTGCTGTTGGCTGTGGGGCAACACACATGCTACCAATTTGGCACAGCTTCTTTGCCTTCAATGGAGCTGCTGCACTGGACTCTCTGTTGAGGGTGTGGAGATTCCCACCGAGATCTCTACCTGCTTGGTGGGGGATCTTTACATATGCCAGATGATTCTCCAGCTTGGGAGAAGTCACCATAGTGTTCATTGGCCTGTCTGGCTGCCAGGTGGCCCACAAGGGCCCAAATACCACAACCACAAGATCGTTACTTTCGCTTTGAAGTGCAGCACAGAAAATGTTGGACTCTGAAGTATAGCAATCATAAGTGCATTTCTATAGCTCAGGCACTTTAATACTGTTTGTGCTCAAATCTCTGGCTAGGAAGCTAATTGAGACTCCTTGTTTTCCCTGTATTTCTTTATGTGTTGAAGCCTATGCTTATGCCTATTAAAGCCATTTTCTTTTACAAAGAACAGACTGGACCTTGCCTTAAGCAACTGTTACTGTTCCATAAACTGCACCCGAGAGTCTAAGCTCACAGCACATCTTGGAGCAAGCCTTTGATGTTCGACCTTGCTAATCTGTGCGACTTGGGAGCATTTAGTCATCTAGGGGCATATGTATCAAAATCCGTTATTGTGATTCTCAAATAGCGATTTTTTGAGAATCGCTATTTGAGAATCGCAAAACGGGATGTATTTAAAAATTCACAAATATTTTGCGATTTCTTGTTATTCCTTAATTGCGATTAGCAAATTGCGAAATCGCAAGTAAGAAATACGTTTGCATTCATTCCTATGGGCCAGGCCCATAGGAATGAATGGGAAGTTATTCTCAATTTGCGATTCGCAATTAGAGAATCGCAAATTAAGAATAATTTCAAGTGTGCAAGAGTGTCATAAGGAGACCCTGATGCACCCCTGAAATGAGCATGTGTGCTCATATGGCGCACATACATGCCCTATGTGCATCACATGGCACTTTGAAAAATGCCCAAAAGTGTATTTTTCAAAGAAATCGCAAATTACCACCAACTTAAAGTTCGTGGTAATGTGCGATTTCTTAAGGAGAAATCACACAACTTGCATGCTTGTTACATAGCATTTAAGGAATCGCATATTGCGATTCCTTAAATGCTTACGCAAAATTAAGGAATCGCAAAATTATCAATTCCTTAATAATGCGATGAGAAAATGGCTCATACATCGGGTATTGCGATTTTGTATTCGTAAACGCAGCATTTGCGAATACAAAATCGTTTGATACATATGCCCCCTACTTCGAGTACATTAGCACTGTGTCCTCAGTTTTCCAGCAGTAAACAACCTCAGTTGTTAAGCTTGAGGCCCAGTAACCTCTGGCTGCCATATGGACTCACAAACACTCAGTGAAGTCCCCTTCTCCCAAATGGGAAAGGGATGTGAACTTGCAGAGGGCTGCCCCCAAAGTCTTTGGTGCAGCCTGGCACATCTAGCATTAGCTTGAATTAGTTAATGGTAAGTCTGCCCTTGACCTGAGATGCTGCACTTGGCATCTTTCACAGTCGGTTTTATCATGTGGGAAATTCGCCCCTGTGCCAGGCAATTACGCATGGAATGGATAAGTACTGTAGAGGACGGATTTATTCGGCCATAATATTAGACAGAATCACCTATTCCATTTGTTTTTGCCAAATACATTTACCACCTGCCTCAATGCGGCGTCTGGTGCATAGGATGGGAGGGAGAGTGAGGTGATGGGGGAATAGGAGAGGGAAGGGAGTTTTTGTAGTGGGGCGGGTATCTATTGAAGTTGGCCTTCACTCCAGAATATTACCATTAAGTGTTCTTCAAGACAAAAGCTTACACTTCAATCCTAAAATTGCTCTTACTAATCAACAATACACACGCTCGTTGGGGACATACAATCATCAATGCTCTAAAATGCTAGTAATCCTTTTATTTGAAACCTATTGCAATATAACTCTAAGTATGATTTAGGAGATTCAGATTGTTCTGGCTAGTACAACTGTCATCCTGATCAGAATTACAAAAGTCAAGGTTTGTGTTTTATTTGCTGATTTTTCAATCTTACAGCCTACATGTGTTTCAATTGACCTAACGTTTTCTACTAGAGTGTAAGCCACAGCATGTTTGCCAAGTCATGTGTTGATTGTGAGCACATTTATGTGAAATGCAGTCAACAATGTGGTTCACCATATAGTGCATTGTTGTGTCATCAGATATTAACTTGGTGAATCGTTTTTCACAGTTTTCGGTGATGAGTGTTATGTTTCTGAGCCTGTGCATAGTGTCCATTCACAGACTTTCCTTCGTACTTACTCTGGGAGTCGAGACTGAATAATGGGTAGGAGGCATTACAGTAGGTGTTTGTTTGCTGTGGGAGGGCCACAAGTGCAATAAATAGACTGCTGAGAGAGTTGCTGATGCATCCTGCTCCCTGCGGCTCTCTCTTTCACCCCATCCTGTAGACTTGCCACCTGCCCTTCTCTCCGGACACGGGGCTGGCACTTAGGTGTCCTGACACCCTGGCACCTCCAGACCTGCCAACCTTGAAAACTTTTTGACTGTGTGATAAGGGATTAGGGCCTTGAAGGGGGTGAGGTATAGAGCTGAGAAAAGCCCAAGGAACTTTTACATTTACTACCAAACCATCTTCCCCCCTCCCAAAAAACAAAAACCCCATTGAAGCATTCCTGGTAAATAAATTCTGGACACAGGAATGCCATTGAAATTATGTTTATTCCAAGAGAAAGATCTCATCCATCAGCAAGCAGGAGTCACCAACAAATGACCAAATACGTCTCAGCAGCCCTAGAAAGGGTGCCTGTGCTTACGTTACAGTGCGAAGGGCGCTCAGTGCTGTACCCCAGTGGCAAGACAAAGGCAAACATACGTGCTCGTTATACGTGGCCCAATTGTCAACGGCGTGTGCACTGTTAATTTAATAAAGCGTGAACTACCACTACAGGACTGCTGTTCACAACTGGACTTTCCTGTCAGGAGGAAGCAGATTCGATTTTAGTGGATTGGATCATTGTAGTGAGTCTTACTACCCTGAGAGGATGAGGAGACCTCTCAAAGCTATAACACACACTCTGGTTCTTGGGAGTAACTGGAGAGCTGCACCAGCACGACCTCGTCCGCTTTTTAGGTTTCGCCTGCACAGTTGTGAAATCTATTGTATTTGAAATATCTTAAAAGGAGCTTATTAGGTCTCACTTGCTCTGTGCGGGTGCCGTTCGAGCCTGTGGAACTCTGTTGTGGATTCTGTGCTCTACCTGGGCGTGAGGGACTGCGAGGCTCCGCGGCTGGGAAACCAGCTACAGCTGCGGCCTCTTCCCGGACACTCCCCCTGCCAGCCCTTAAGAGGACGACTCACGGCCCCCGCTTCGCGGGAGCCGTTCGAGCCTGTGGAACTCTGTTGTGGATTCTGTGCTCTACCTGGGCGCGAGGGACTGCGAGGCTCCGCGGCTGGGAAACCAGCTACAGCTGCGGCCTCTTCCCGGACACTCCCCCTGCCAGCCCTTAAGAGGACGACTCACGGCCCCCGCTTCGCGGGTGCCGTTCGAGCCTGTGGAACTCTGTTGTGGATTCTGTGCTCTACCTGGGCGTGAGGGACTGCGAGGCTCCGCGGCTGGGAAACCAGCTACAGCTGCGGCCTCTTCCCGGACACTCCCCTCTTAGTGGAACACCACCCATATAATCTCAGTTCAGTGACGCGGCGCGGGACGCGGCGCAGGACGTGCGCCGGGCGAAGCCCGGGCCAAGGGCGGGCCCGTTCTAGCCCGTTACAGACCGATTAGGACCGGACCGGGCCCCCCCTCTAACATTTTATTCCCCAGGTGATTGGACGTCGTTTCGTAAATTTTGGTTGACTATTAGCTGTGGAAATTATATGTTATCACCCATGGCGACCACACGAGGAAGTAAGAACAAGGTGATTAAGGATGTTAGTAATATTACTGGCCCTTTAGATAACTTTATTGTGAGAGCAAACTCTGTTATAGACCAAGGAATAGCTCTTATGGAACGAAGAGTATCACAGGACCTAATACTGGCCAGACGCTCCTCTATGGGCCTTTATGCAACAGCCAAAACCCCCGATAATATAAGTAACAAAGCACCCCTTCCCTCAGTACACGTGGATATACATAGCATTCCTAATGTAGTGGACTTGTCCTTTTCAATGACTGAATGTATATCATCTTCGCAACTAGAGAGGTCTCCGATTCTTACAGCGGAGCCTTTGGTACTAGAATCACGATTGCAAAATTCAATTAACAGTCAGACGGCGAGAGAGCATGAGGGGGCAATACCAAAGACGACAAAACCTTCCAAGAGAAAGCATAAGAAAAATGAACTTAAAATAAATAAGCCCACTAAGTCAAAAAAAACAACCCCTATTGGAAAAAAAGGTCCGGGCAAACTTATCTCCAGAGGGATAGAACGAAGTGAACAACAGTCAAAGACGCCTCGTCTCCAAGCAGTCCTAATGAGGATAGCCTGCCATTGGAATTGTCGAGCGTTGTTATTCCCTCTACGACGCCTATAATTTTGGAGCCTCTGAAGGCTGACCATAAGCAAACTGAAACCATAAGGGAGCTTTTTAAAATATATCTTACTCCATTGGAAACTAGATTGAAGAAGATTGAGAGGCAATTAACAGATGTGGCTGCTTTATTAAAGATCTCGACTAATACTGAATTACCAAAGGTTCTGGATGAGGGACAAAGACACACAAAAAATTTAACAGCGGGTTGTTCAACAGCTAAATCACCAACCTACGCTTTAAAAACAAATAAACTGGCCACTGCTAATATAGAGAACTCTGCAAAAGGAAAAATTAATCATCCACCTGGAAATAAAGATCAAGGGCCAAACATACAGAAAGATTTAACTAAGGGACTTAAACCGGGTAATCCAGTTATAGATTTGCCCCCAGAAGTATCTCCTTATCTGGTGATTCTAACAGGGGTTCCCGAATTGGAAGAGGGAAAAGAAGAACCCTTTGGTTCTTTGAAAAATAAGGTCCAACTCTGGCTCAATGTAAATCGACCACTCCCTTCGAATAGGACGAGTAAGATTCTAATGGTCCGTAGAGTTTCCTGGGTGGGGGCAGAAAGAAAAACAACTCAGGGTGACTGTGTCCTGGTTAACTTTGAGGACCCGGAAACAGTTGAGCATATCTGCTCCGGGGGAAATCACTTTGCAAATGAGAGTATTGAAACCAAAAGATTATCTTTTTTTTACCCGCCTAAATCGCATTCCTATCTATTCAATGAGCGTGAATGGATTACTGTAAAATCGCGCGATAGAACAATCGGTACAAGGGATTGGGGAAGGCAAATTAACAGAAATCTAATAGATAGTGATAACTGGAGGGGTTTACCAACCTCCAATCGCTATAGTAGTTTAGAGATGGTGGATTGACGCCATCGGACTGTACCTAGTCTCTCTCAGCATTGTTTTAGCCCGACCATCACGGTCAAAAATTTAAATCTCCTGCTAATTGACCCACAAAGAGTTGCAAATGAAGGGAAGATAAAAAATCTGCCAGACCCCCTAATAACATCCAAAGTCTCACTTGATGAACTAGGTAAACAAGGGACTGGAACAATCACATATCCCGGCTTTGGTACAAAAACTCCTTTACCCCCAAAAGTTGACCATCTGAGGGTGCAGCCTGACGTGGAATACATTCCCCCTCTGGCAGAAACACATTTCACTGTGACTAGCCCATTTAACGAGGAAACAGAAACGGAATATAATACTCCTGTGAAGGAACAAAATCTGCATGTAGACTGCTCCCCTAATAAGAAGCGTCACCGAGATTCCGAAAGGGGAGAGCTGGCTCTTTTATCCTGGAATATAGCAGGCTTAGCAAATAAGGTAAACGATCCTATCTTCTGTGATTTAATCGAGAAGAATGACATTGTATGCTTGCAGGAAACCTGGGAACAGGCCGAAATTCATCTTGCAGGGTATCGTACGTTCTTTACCCCCGCAATCCAGTCCAGGAGAGGGAGAAACTCAGGGGGGCTTTGTACTTATATTTCCAACATGGTCAAGCTGGCAATAACGCAACAGAATACAGAGGGACATAACTGTTACCAGGTCTTTTGCTTAACCGTAGGCGAAAACCGATTTATTTTAATAAATCTATACAATAATATCCCGAAGGAAGATTTGATTAAAGAATTTGAGAATCTAAATAATTTAATAGCCCGCACAATTGGCTTGGAACCAAATGACGTGTGTATCATTCTGACAGGGGATTTTAATTGCCATTTGTGCCCCTATAATAGCTCTGGTATATGCGGAATGGTCAACCTAACTGGCGATCCATGTACACATTTTGAGCACACTCCACTGGGAAATATGTTTAATAACTTAATTTCTGACTGGGACTTGGGATTTGCAAATGAACTGTGCACGCCTCAGGTTTATTTGCAGTCTACCTTTAATGGTCGCGGTCTTGAATCTGTCATAGATTACACTATGGTTAGCACCATTCATAATCGCAAAGTCCTGTTGTTTAAAACATTAGACACCGCAATGAGTGACCATTTCCCAATCAGCTCAATCTTTGATATTGATAGGGGTGCTAGATCTGCCCAGAGCGTAGTGGAAAACCTTTCCCATTATGCTATTTCTTTGGCAAAACAAAATGGCTATGCCATAAAATGGAAGAAGGTCGACCCATCAAACTTTCTTCAGAACTTGATTCTGGATCAACACGAAAACATAAGGATCTGTCTAGAGATCAATCCAGACCCTAGTTTGATTATTAGTGCCTTTGACCAGATTTCTTCATTTATTGCCAAAAAGTTAACAGGAACTCTACGAGATAAGGCTAATCAAAAAACTATCGGGTGGTTCAACTCGGATTGTTCCAAAGCACACTCTAACTTAAAGCAGATCTTAAAGAAAAAACCTAGGAACAGGCTGGAAGTTGGAGCTGCCAGGGCAGTTTATAAAATATCGCTAAAAAAACGGAAGCAAGAGCTCAAGGAGAATGCGTGGAACGCACTGGTAAAGGCAAGCTCCTTGAGAGATAACACTGCATTCTGGAAAGCAGTAAACGCCCCCTTCTTCGCAGAAAGAAATTCTGATAAGCTGGAACCTGCGATAGAAGAATCAATCTGGGTGGATCACTTTACCGAGCTTTATAAAAAAGATATTTCGCTCGCTACAGCCTCTAAACCATTAATTCAGCAGGCTGATATCGAACCCATTGTACTTGTTTCATTTCCCCTGGGGATTGTCTTTTCTGTCTCAGAAGTAGAATTGGCCCTACAGGAAAGTGCCAGAAACAAAGCCCCTGGGCCTGACGGGGTTCCTACAGATATATATAAAGATACTCTCCCTTTATGGGCCCCTTTGTTGACTAATGTGTTAAACAGTTTTAATATTAAGGGGTTCCCATTAACCTGGCAGGAAGCCATTGTGGTGCCCATTTTTAAAAAGGGAGATCGAACCGATCCCAAATGTTATAGGCCTATCTCCCTACTCGACTCATTGATGAAAGTGGCAGGCAGAATTATTTTAAACAGATTACATATCTGGGCAGAGGAATACGACGTTATATCTAAGTTCCAGTATGGCTTCAAGGCTGGCCTAGGTACTATTGAACAAGGGCTCAACCTGGCCTTAATAACTGGCAAATACACACTGGCAAAAAAGGGTAACCTTTTCATGACCTTTGTTGACCTTAGCTCAGCATTTGATTGCCTGGACCACGACGTACTTTGGGATTCTTTAATAGGCTTGGGCATAGATTTAAATATTATCAATTTTATTAAAGCATTGTATAGAGACGCAGGGGCCAAGGTGCGTTTTGGCAACACAGGGGAGTGTTCTGCTAAGTTTCCTATTAGGAAAGGTGTCAGACAGGGTTGCATTTTGGCACCTTTTCTTTTTAACCTGTATATTAATGAAGTGGCAGAATTTTTAATTAAACAAGAGTTAGATTATCCTCAAATTGACGGCACCCCAGTTCCCATTTTATTATATGCTGACGATGCAGTTATCATGGCCAGAACTCAGCTGGGTCTTCAAAAGGCTTTGACCAGCTTTTCTTTTTTTAAGAGTTCTAGGGGTTTAAAAATAAACATAGGGAAAACCTTTACCATGTGCTGCTCGTCAAAGAATAAACTCTCTTGTAAGACTTTTATTGACAAGTCTAAGATAGAACTCACTAGCTTTTTTTCATATCTGGGGATTGTTTTTAATCAAAAAGGTACTTGGAAAGCAGCAATTAGGGCCAGGAGTCTTGCATTTGCCCGTTCGTTAGGAGCAATCAGACAGTTTGCCAATAAATTAGGAGGCAGACCTGTACGTATTTTATTAGACATCTATAAGGCCAAATGCACATCAACTGCTTTATATGGATCTGGCATATGGGGCATCGCAGATTCACAGGAAATCCAAGTAAAAGAAAACACTTTCCTACGCTATCTGCTAGCGGTCCCTAAATCGACCTCCACATATATATGTCACAGGGAATTGGATTTGGTCTATATTTCGGACCTCATTAAAATCAATCCATTACTCCTATGGCATAAGATATGGACCTCAGAAGCAGCCGTTTTTAATAGAACCATTCTGAGTGACTGCCTTAAATTAGAGAGATGGAAAGATATTTATTGGATCTCCTATGTAAAGGAGTTCATGACTAACATGGGGCATGAACCTTTTTTTGATAATCCCTCTTCGCTATCTCTGATCTCTAGAAAGGCTTTTAAGATAAGTTGCCTTGCTTTCCTCGAGAACAAAAGATGCCTCGAGGAGAGGACTAAGACATCAGTAACTCAATATAATGCACTTGCTCAGAGCCCCGGCTTACAGCTTTACCTGTCCCCTGATTACCCAGCATATGACAGAATGCTGCTATCGCGATTGAGAACTGGTACTTATCATAGGTTGATAACATTTCCAGCCAGAAATGATTGGTCTTTAAAATTAATCAATTGCCCCTGCGACGACATTGCTCTGCAATCTTCGATACATTGTGTTTTCTTTTGCAAGTATTATGCCTGGGGAAGAAAGAAATACCTGATTCCCCTTCTTAAGCACTGGGGCCTAAGACGCTGCAGACCTGCGTACTTAAAGTTACTCCTGTTAGATGACGAACTAACAATTAGTGCTGTATCTAAGTTTCTAAAATTCGTAATTAGATGCAGATCAACCCTGGATTAACTTTTAATGTTTTCTTCTTTTTTATCTCTGCCATTCCTTTTTTCTCATGATGAATATAACCTGTATGTAATTTGATTGTGTTTTTAATCATGTTTTATTAATTGTGCTTTTATGATTTTAATTTTAAAATCGAATAAAGCTATCTTTGACTTGACTTGACTTGACTAAATACAGAACCTTCACATGGTTAGAACATCATGACATGTATAAAATTCCAAATATGACCTAACATTAAGCATTCATGAAGAAACACACTTAGGCAACTAAAGAAGTAAAATATCACAATTTAGTAAATACCACACCCATCCCCAGCATAAATCAAAAACAAAGCTTTTGAAGATACCGCCGATGTCTTGGGGAGGTTTCCCACCTCGTAATGGAGATTAGCTGAGTTGTGCCTCCTAACAATCAGCTGGGAACCTGCTTTCTGCAGGGATTTCTAGCAAATTGTGTGCACACTGTGTGATATTGGCTCCTCCCTCAGTGACCATGTGATGGGAGCCACTATTGTGTGACACATAATGGTACTGTGTGAGTTGGAAGGTCTGCAGTTCCTTTAACCCTTGCCGAGTGGCCACATGATGACCAGTTGATTGGCTATTGAAGGTTGGTTGGTGTCATCAAGCAACCCCACTTTGCCAGAGGTGAGATGTGAAGACTGGCAGGACTTTGGGCATAGATTTGTTTATGAATCGTTGCACCAGAGTGTGAAAAACTCTCATGATTTCTTGATAGTGCTGGGGGTAATGTCTAGGGGGTGAGCCTGGAGTCAACGTTTACACCAACACTTTGCAAATGACACATTGTTAACCTCCAATGTCCTCCAACCTTGCCACCTTTGTTTGTATTGCCAACTCTGTATTGCTGTATCACCTCAACACCACCACTGTGCAGATTGTGCTCTTCTTTTGGCATAATGTGCACAAATTGCGTGATGTACGCATAACCAAATTTCTCTTGAAGCATTTACAATGTACACTATGGAGAAAAAATGAGAAGTAGTTCACACATCCTCAGTGGAAATAGGCAACACAGGGAGGTCCTGTATAGCTAGGCTAATCCAGTTTAAACGACCAGTCACCTGTGAATTTAAACAGAGGCATATTTTTGAGCTGTCCCCAAGAGAGAGTCAGGAATGCATCAAAGAAATAAAGACGGGATCTGAACTACCTACTGTATCTCACAATATGCATTCTGCAAATTTGACTGTTTCCCACCTGTTTGCAAATCTCATCTATGCATCAGCAAGCTTTCTTACAACTACCAGCAATTATTTCCTGGGCTTAAAATACAACACACATCAAGGCCCACCTCATAATGTACTACAGAGCCTCTTCTCTCGAGTAGTTCAGAATAAAAAGGAACTAGGGGGAACTATGGGAGATGGAATAGGCATACCATGGATGCAGGTAGACATAGACGGGCAGCCCTCCACTCCTCAGGTGACATCCTGCAATTGATTCTAGAAACCAGTGTGATTTCATGCATTAGGTAGAACAGATACTATGAAAAATACAGATTCCTCCTGAAGGCACTTGGTCAATCTAGGGTGTACCCAAACCCAAGTAACTCAGTTCCTAAGGCGTAATTAAGAGTTGAGGTGGATGGGACCTTGGAAGTTTTAACCCCAGTGCAAGCAGATCATCTGCTGCATTTTGAACAATCAGCAACCACTGTCAGATGCAGAGTAATTCCTTCCTTACCATCCTTACCAGGCTCAGCTCATGAACCTTGAAGTCCCACAGAAATGGCAGGGGGAGAGGAGAGGAGTTGGCCAAACGGCTACAGCGGTCGACCTCAAATCTGGGGAACCAGGTTCGAGTCTTGACAAGGACGCCAGCATCCTGCGATTCTGAGCAAATCACTTAATCTTCCCGTGCTTAACAAAAATGAATGTGTCCTCATGTAAATGAAACTGGTGCTTTTGTAAAGCACTCTGATACCCAATACCTTCGGGTCAAGTTCGCACTATATAAAACTCCATTAAAAAAAATGGCAGTAGTACCTGTAAACCAAGCGGGATACTCAAACGTGATATGTTCGATTCCCAGTATACCTCTAACTAGAGTAGAGACTGCCTGTCGGCCCCGAAAAAAAACATAAGGCACACAGGATTGGGACTAGGGTTGGGTGTTTTGTGGCACTGGATAGTTTGCTACAGACCAGACTAAACTGCTAATAATAGTGAGAGCACAGAGCTCGTTGGTTGGGAGTTTGTGAAAAGTGCTATCAGGGATGTGGAGAATCTTGGATGAAGTAAGTAAGAAGACGCGCCCACAGGTGGCCACCATGGCCTCCACCCAGTTAAATTCTGATAGTAAAATTACACAATGACTGTTTGCTAAGAAGGAAACCAAAAGAGAACCTCTTGTGTCTCCATGTAGTAAATCAGCTCAGATAGTGGAAAATGACCCTGTAGCCCAAATAGAACCGAAGAAGATAATTAAACAAGACATCAAGCAATGCAACCTGGAACGAAGGGTGACCTTCCCCTGCCACATGGCTAAGAGAAGGGCCTGTGCTGAGGGGGAGAATTCCTGGCAGCAACATCCCCACCTTCAGATAAGACCAGAAAAATGTATTTTGAAGTTCAAGGCCAAAATGCCACAAATCTTAGATACTAGAGTGCTTTCCCAGGTGGAGGTTGAGAGAAACCTGGTAATCTCAAATGTGCCTAGAATCGCAAAGAGAGAACCGAGGAATGTCTTGTTAAACAGGATTCTATCATGCATTAGATACTAGGTGAGTCACGGTGATTTGATGACACATGTCCTTAAATAATTCAGGCGGTTGAGTTTCCCTAAACTGAGCCAAGACACATCTGCATTATTGTAGGGCTTGGCCAGAGCAAACCACGAGGAGCCAAAGCTAGCAAAGAGCCATCAATATGCTTTTAATCGTGTATCCAGACAATTTATTCACAAAGCAGTAAATTGCAACATGCACTTCACCTTGAAACAAAAGTTATTCTTTAACGTTTGTAATTTCGACGATATATTTGCCCAGCATGACTACAATTTTTAAAAACTACTTTGTGCAAACCATTTAATTCTGACGAGTATATATCCCATATTTACATTTGAAAAAACGGTGCAACCACCTCTCAGTTCTGATAAAAAAGAAATCACAATAAAAAACAGACCGCATAATATTTCTGACTAAAGTAATTAGCAGCAAATATATCTTTTGTAGACAGTATCTCTTTCAACCCCCTTATAAGCAAAACCGAGTTGATTCGGATCCTAGATGTCAAAATGTTCATAGGTAAAGGCCTTAAAGGTATTTAAAAAAACATAACATAAAACAAATCGTCCCCAAGGCATTGTTAGTTCAATGCAAGCTTTGTTTCCCTTTGACAGAGTAAAAAATTGCGCTCTTACTTCCCCTGTCACCAACTAAAATTACAATCTGCATTCTAACCGATCCAATACTTGTCAATCAGAGAACATCACTTTCGGAACAAGGTTACACTACTTCTGTAATTCGATTTCGAAAACCTCGAGCGTTCTCAAACGCCTAAGCAGATAAAGTCGAACAACATATAGCAGAAATTTTACTGCGATTGACCAAACTTAAACAAGTCTTAGATACAGTATCCTTCCAAAAAGTGATTAGATACCTGTAATAAGGGCTTTAAGTTTGCCGGGTCTCACCGGTGCTGAGCACCAGCAGTTTTTTAAAGGGGGCTTCGAAACGGGTCTCTAGCTGGCTCTGTTTTGTGCCCTGGCACAGGTGGTCCGTTTTTTTTCGGACTGCAGTGACTGCAGGCACATCGCTGTGCGCTGCTCACACTGCTCACTTCTCACTAGTGGAGGAGTAACGGCATGACGTCATGCCAGGTGAGCGTTGTAGGGGAAGAGAAATCCTTTAAAGAGAGTCATTTTCTCTCTGGATTTCCCTTCTCTTTTTGAAACTCAGGAGCAGCAACATTGTCATGGTGTCACTAGGGCTTTAAGAGGAAGCTTTTCAATATTATATACAAGCCATAGTTGCTGGTTATTTGTCTTATGGAACTAATAACCATTGACAAAGGCAATAGTCCTGCCTTGTTGTAGGTATGATGTTACTTGTATCATATATCTGGATGCAATGACAGAAACAGCAAAATACAAGTCGGGCGGCACACTATGCTAAGCACAGATTTTTAGCTTACGAGTTTTTAAGCCACGCCCTTAATCACACTGGCAACACCCCTTTGAGAGACCTCCTGGTTTTCTCATCCCACTTAAATCCCTGCCTGTAATCATTCCATCACAGCAGTTATCATTGCCTTAACCATCTCTGCATGCTCATTTCAATTCAACTTTTTCATAAGACTGGGGGCACAATTTAAAGTTTGCGGATTGGTTACTCCATCACAAACATGACGCAGATCCTGTCTCTCTTTTTACAAGAGCTTTAGAACATAATGGACTTGTAATAAGGCGCACAGGATATCCATCCTATTTGTCGCAGAGTGATCCACATGCCAATCTCAAATACAGGCCTTAAACTTGACTATTTTTAAGAGTCCATCTATTTCTAAAATGAATAATGAATCCTGCCAGAGGCCATATCGATATGATTGGCTTTGCAGAGACTTCCACACTCTCAGTTTTGGTTTAAAGTAAACCAACCATGATGTAGCCAATGTCTTCTGAATCATCTGCATTTAGAAGACTTGACAAGTGTTTGAACCAACTTAGGGTAGAGCAAGCCGGTATCCTGAAACATGCTATATAATTCTACTAAACATGGTCTACGCAAAGCGGGGCCGAGACCCAGCCCTATTTAGTTCTGTTCGTAACAAATGTACAGTGAGAAGCTTCTCTAAATCCACGACTAGACCTGTATGATTGTACCAGTGTGCAAGAACTCCAGGAAATATATTTATACCAAAGCATGTTTGTTCTTTATTTAGCAATGTTTTTCCCATTGAGTTTCTTTTCTATTGTGTCAAATGCTGCCCGGAAGTTGATGGAGCAGCTATTTAAGGCTCCAGCTTAAGCTGTCAACTTCCGAAAAATTGCCCAAAGGGCAAAGTAATAATTCAACAATCAATGTTGCACTTGAAAATCCTCTTAGTGGATATCTTTAAGTGTAACTTGAAGTGACCACTAGTCACTTCCCTAAAGGTCTAATATTTAATACATTGCTGCTTTAGTGAAATGTTCCATAGATATAATCAATTCGCAACAGTGAACAGTCATTTCTAAAGGAGGTATGTGCTGACCTATTCCTCAAAAAGTGCCACTGCGGTAGATTCAAATATGTTATGTCAAGCCTAAGCACATACTACGTGCTTTCTCAAATTGAGTAAAACTCGAGAAAGCAGCAGAGTCAATGCCATATCATTCAAGATTGTCACTAACTGCTCACTCAAAAGGGCTAATAAGAGCATTGAAAACCAAACCTTATAAAATAATTTCACTTGTGAACAGATAATTCCTGTTTGATAAATCCTCATCTATATAGGTTATTTAGCAAGCCTGTCCTTCTTTATAAGAGGGGACATATATATTTGTAATTTCAACCTAAACTCCCCTTCACTACTTGCTTCAAGCTTACAATAGCACACCGGTCAGATTTAGGATGTATTATGTGTGCTTCTACAACATGCTCTATGACATAAAATGTGCGGTCCACCGATGGATGGACCCCCAACCTATTGGAAGCAATTATATGAGATAAAACAAATCAATTAATGATAGGGGTAACCCAGAACCAGGTTTCCTGGAATATTAATATGCATAACTATCGCGTGTTAGAACATTGGAATTATTGAAGCTCACCTGAAGTCAATGAAGTGTCTCAGGGCCAATACAGACCTTCTGCTCCCACTGTCCAATTTTTGTATTTCTGTTTCTACATTTTAAATTTAGAAAATATATGCCCAGTAGGTCAAATGTTCTAATAGCATTACAGCCCTTCTGCCTCGGGTCACACTAATTGATAAAGAGCCTCGCCCTCACTATAGGCCCATGCCTGTGGCTTATGCCTATAACTCAAGTTCAGGGCCTTTAACAATGAGGTCTTGCCCTCAGCAGTGTGATAAAATGCTATATTAGGGCATACTGCTGCACCTGTGTAAATAGATTTTCATAACTATGTATGAATGTTCCCCAATTGAAGTAAGATAATGACACCATCCTGTTACCAGTAATCTTCCAATGCTTTAAACCTGTTACAAGCATAACATTCCTTTGGAGAAGGCTGTTTATTCTCCTAAATGACTAAAGATAGTTTGTGTAGAGCTATCTTGCTAAGCACACTAATATTGTGTTTTTTCATTGGGTGGACCATTTAAAACTCATCTAGAGCTATTTGGGATGATATGAATCCCCAATGGTGCTTGAGGAATCTAGAAATGCCATCCAGTACCACTACTTCATCAGTCACAATTTCCAGGCCTTCATGACATAACTCTTCCTGTGCACACAGATTAGGTAGGAATACAATATAGCTCTTTTAATTTCCCACACTTGAAAGCATCTGAAGTGCACAAACTTTATATCTTTAAACAATAGTGATGCCAAGAGAAATACGTTTGTGTATCTCGAATATTCTTCCATGGGTTATTGAGTGGAGAGTCATGGTTTTCTTCCACGAGATGCATGGAAGAAATACATGACTTAAAGCCACATACCCCCGTGAGATTTACTGTACTTCATTCTCAACAGACGTTGTTTTTTAAAAAAATGTTTTCATATTTTGCTTCCTTTTTACTTCTGTTATTTTTAAGATGCGAGGTGAAATGCCTATCCATAGTAAATGTACAGGATATACCTGGTACTTTAACCACTATTCTGGGAAGACCAAATTCTTGGTCCAGGCAAGATTCTTTTCTCAAAAAAGCTTACTTACGTAAGCTGCTATCATTACCCTTTTTCAGGTTTCGTGTGCACAGCACTTGTGCTCTGCTTGTGAAATCTATTGTATTTAATATAAATCTTAAAAAGGGGTTACATCCGACCTCTTTGATTTCCATGCTTTTCATTGGTTTCTGTGCTTGCCACTTACTTTTTCTCTGTTTCTATTGGCTGTAGCATACTGTTTCCTGTTGTTTCTCATGTTTTCCGCTTGTGCTATTCTTATCACTTTCCTGGGGACCAAGTACTGTTTCCATCCTCTTTTGTGGAATAATTTTTTTAAGCTTTTGCCTTGCTTATATTTTTAAAGTGCTGTCATTTCTGTTAGGAGGCATAATTAGTTTGTCAAAAGATTTTGCCATCAGATGTCTCCTTTATCTGGCTTCGGTTTCCCTCGCGCTGTAAATTTTATTCCATACACAAGGCTCACTTTGCCACCGCACATCGGAAAAACCCCTTAATGCAACCCCCCTCTCATAGGAACTGTGGTCTATGGCTGCAGGAGGTGTCTACTGCAAAGACACATTCCAGGGAGCCTCAGCGCAACTGACTTGTTTTTGTTGATGGAGCTGCTTTTACTTTGTAATCAATGTCTTTTTGTGACTGCATGTACTTTTTGAAGTTGTGGTTTTTTTTAACATTAATTCTGTCTAATGGACCTTCAAAGCGCTGCACTGATTGTTTACATGTCTGTCACCCTCCTATTAGTGTCACTGCAACTCTTGTGGAAAATCAAATCCTCCTTTTATTTTTAGACAGTGCGATGGTCTTGAAGGTGTTGCAGCACTTTATTTGATCACCAATTACATTCCACGGCAACACATTAATTTATTTAGTAGGCATGAGGAGATTAAGTAATTTGCCCAGAATCACAGGATGTTGAGCCAACACCCAGACTCAAACCTGGTTACACAGCTCCAAAGTTAGCAGCTCTGGCTTTTACACCACATCTGAGCCATTGCACTCTTACTCCCAGTCCTGCTTTCTGCAGCTGTCTGATGGAGCGCGCTTTAAGGCACATCATGCAGAGGTGTAGCAAGGATGCATGTGCCTGCTGGGGTAGGTGTACGTCTCTCTAAACTTATGCTGACATCCAGCACTTAAAATACAGGGGAAGGCTGTTGATATGTGCAGGAACAAACCTTTTATAGGGCTCTGGCTATATGTTTGCAAGTGGTATAATGAGTGGGTGAGCAGTAAAATACACCATCTTGTAATTGCCATACTTCTGAGTGTTATGCCCCATGAAGGTATTACATAAAGTACAGAGTAACTGCATACAATCCAATGTGTAAGCTATTGTGCCTTCAAACTCTTTTCTTTACTTTTTGTACAGCGTAAAGTGCTGAAGTTGTTTAGTAACATTGCGTCTACTGTTCTCCCAGCACCAACAGTCCAATACAATTGTGTGTGAGTCTGACGATCTTTCCTGAACCCCTTCAGTGCTCATGATGGCATGATTCCGTCATGAGCACCAGTGCTCGTGTGCTCATGACAGAACCATTTTGTCATGTGCACACTACCACAAAATGCTTGTGCTGTAAACAGCAGAGGGATTTCCTTTTATTTTTGCTTCAGGAGGTGGGGAAGTGCTTCCCCAACCTCCCGAGGAATTTGTTTTGTTTCCCAAGTAATGACAATCACGGGCATGGTGCGCTGACATCATGCAGCTATCTCAGCTCCCGAGCACTGAAACAAATGGGAGATGTATCATTGGAAAGGGGAGAATGTCTCCTTTACAGTGGTACCCCTGCCTAGTGGAACCCTGCTTGGGTATTGCCGCAGGAGGGCTATCCCCAAGCAGGGATCAACCCACTAGACACCAGGGTGGGGAGATGGGCTTCTTGGGCAAGGGCCGTTGCTCATCCCATTTCGAAATGGACCTAGCAAACCCACACATTTCTGAAAGCTAAACACCCGTGGAAGTCCAGGAAGGTGTGACTTGTGTGGATCCTCCCATGATTTCCTACCCAGAATCCCCTGCAAACTTTAAATTTAGCTGAAATGATGTGTGTGTTTGGTAGGTTTTCCTAAATGGCCGCAAAGCCCGGGACCAAAAACGCATGTGCCCCCCTTGCAAAACCAGGCCGTTTAGTGATAGATAATTTTGATGTCTCCACAATACATTTTGGGCCCTTGCCTGTTGCGGGTACTTGGCCCACCCACACAAGTGAGGTACCATTTTTATGGGAAACCTGGGGGAATGCTGGGTGGTAGGAAATTCATGTCAAGCCAGTGATCCCACAAAGAAATGTGAGAAAAATGTGATTTCTTCAGCTAAATTTGAGATAGATTTGAAGGGGATTCTATATAGGGAAAAGTTGGGGGGTCCATACAAGTCACACCTCCTTGGACTCCCCCAGGTATCTTGTTTTCAGAAATGTATGGGATTGGTAGGTTTCCCTTGATGGCCCTAGATCAAAAACGCAGGTGACTCCCTCGCAAAACAAGATCTTTTAGTAATCAATAATTTTGAAGTCTACACAGTTTTGGGCCATTTCCTGTTGCGGGCACTAGGCCTACCCACACAAGTGAGGTACCATTTTTATTGGTAAACTTTGGGGAATGCTGGGTGTGTGGAAGTTTGTTGCTCCCCTTAGAAGTCAGAACTTTCCATCACAGAACTGTGAGGAAAATGTAGTTTTTTTTGTACAAAGTTTGAGTTTTGCAAGGGATTCTGGGTAACAGAACCTAGGGGCATATCAGCAAGGCGAGGCGATAGAATTATTGCCGCTTTTGCGGCCATTTTTGGCCGGAAAGCGGCGATAATTTTATCGCCTAATTAGCAAGCTCACGCTAACGCGTGAAAACTTGCGTTAGCATAGGAATTCCTAACGCCCAGCTGTGCATCTCTGATGAAATGCAAAGTGGGCGTTCCTGACCTGACATGACAGGAGAAATGTCACTAAGCAACATTTTTCCTATCATCAAGCCCCACGCTATGAAGCATAGCGGCAGGAAAAGTAGCGATAACCCCTGTTATCACTACTTTCCTTACGCCTGCTTCAGGACTGACTTAGCCATGATATCCTATGGAAGGTGGATATCATGGCTAAGTTTGTGGGGCCCTATCAACAAGCTAACGCCACATTGCGTGAGATTATCCAGCGATAATCTCACATTAGGCAGTTAGCGTGAGGATTTTTATCGCTTTTGAGATAAGCGTTGCTAATAGCACGCTATCTCAGCGATAAAAATCCACGCTAGCCGGCGATAATTATCCTAGCACTAAGTGCGCTTAGCGATAATTATCGCCGGTTGTTGCTGATATGCTCCTTAGTGAGTGTGACACAAGTCACCCCATCCCTGATTTCCCTGGGTGTCTAGTTTTAAAAAATGTATAGGTTTTCTAGGTTTCCCTAGGTGCCGGCTCAGCTGGGGTCCAAAGTCCATAGCTAGGCACATTGCAAAAAAAGGGTCAGTTTTCACTGGAAAATGTGATGTGTCCACGTTGCATGTTGGGCCGTTTCCTGTCGCAGGTACTAGGGCTATCCACAAAAGTGAGGTGCCATTTTTATTGGGAGACTTAGGGGAACACAGAATAGTAGAACAAGTGTTATTGCCAATTGACTTTCTCTGCATTTCTGCCTTCCAAATGTAAGACAATGTGTAAAAAATAAGTAATTTTGAAAAATGTACTCTAATTCACATGCTTATATGGGTACCCACAATTTCGTAGATGGGTAAATAACCACTGCTTCTAAACTGTTTCTTTTGTTCCCATTTCATAAATAGATAGGTTGCCTTGACACCTATTTTTCACTTTTTATGTTTTACCAAATGAATTGCTATATACCCAGTACACAATGAAAAACGATTGCAAGATGCAGCTCAGTTATTGGCTCTGAGTATCTCTGGTTCTTGGTGAATCTACAAGTCCTATATATCCCCACAACCATAAAGGTCCTGCAGACATAACAGTATATTGCTGTAAAAATCTGCCATACTTAGAAGGAGTTACAGGTGAAAACTTTGGCACAAATGGCAGGTTTTTTAAAATCCAATTTCAATATTTTTTTAGATTTTTTTAATTTTAATTGCTAGTTTCTATAGAAAAACCTTAAAGAATTTACACACCCACCCATCACTACCGCTAACTGGAAGGAAGTTGAAAGCACAAAAAATAGGAAAAATAGGCTATGTCCCAGTGAAATGCCAAAACTGTGTAAAAAATGTTGGTTTTCTGATAAAAATCTATCTATTCCTGAAATCTGTGAAGATGATGATTTTAGCACCACAAATTCTTTGTTGATACCTTTTGCATGGAAAAAACAGAAGTTTTCTTCTGCAGCTCATTCCCTCCCCCCAAAAGAAAATTGCTGTATTTTGGCAAATATCTCGGTTCCCTCCAGGGGAATCTACAAACCTTGGGTACCTTTAGCATCCTGAAGATGTTGTAAGAAATTGACTCAAATTTGGCATGGATAACTTATGTGGACCAAACGTTACAAGGGCCGAAGCACAAACTACCCCAAATAGCCATAAAAAGGCTTAGCATGGGTGGGGGAGAAGGCCTAGCAGCGAAGGGGTTAACCGCACCTCGCAATGGATTTGTTTTTGTTGCTGGATCTTCTTTTTACTTTGTAATCAGTGTCTTTTTCTGACTGCATGTCGTTTTTGAAGCTGTGCTCTTGTAGAACATTATTTCTGTGTAACGGACCCCTAAAGTGCTGCACTGATTGTTTACATATATCTCACCCTCCCCGTATTGTCACCGCAACCATTGTGGAAAAATCACTTGTTCTTATTTTCTTTTTTTTAGACAGCGCAATGTATTTTTGACTGCAGTGGAGTGCTTTATTTGTGCACCAGTTACATTACACAACACATGCATTTTTGGTGGGCATGGAGAGATTAAGTGATTTGCCCAGAATCACAAAATGTTGTGTCAATACTGAGAGTCGAACCTGGGTCCACAGCTCCATTGTTTTCAGCGCTGGCCGTTTCGTCACGTTTGAGCCATTACATTGATCCAAGCCTTGCTTGCTTCAGCAGTGAGGATGGAGGGCGCTTTAAGCACATCATGCAGAGGTGTAGCAAGGATACATGCACCTGCTGGGGGAGGTGTTTGTCTCTAAACCTGTGTTGACCTCCAGCACTTGTTACACTTGATAGCACTGTCTGGGCATAGGTCGCAGCTCATTAGTACCGGTTCAATACCCAAATATAGCAATAAGCAACAGAAAGATGACCAGTCATCCTTTGCAAAGGGCATTCCAATGTGCGGCAACACATGACACTGCGTTTTCAGTAACTTTTGAACCATTTCAGCTAGAAATGTTTTTTTTTAATCTGCAGATAATGCATCTGATGATGGAGTATGTGGCAAATGCACCAAATCCATATTTGTGTGAAAAACGTGCACAAATTGCCTTTATCAATAAACAAGTCATAACACTTTTATGACGTTTCAGTAACATATATTGGACAACTGCTCATCAAGCTAAAATTTACAACCTAAAAAATCTTATTAATCACATTGGTGAAACCTAATGCATTTACCAATGCTTGTTAGTTTGAGGCTGGGATCACCTACTGCATCCTGCTAGGAGCCAGATCACTTTTCTTATGTTTTGTCTCATTAGCCTTTCCCTTGAGATTTTACTACATACCTTCTCTACTAGATATTTTTGTGCTACTGCGATTTTCCTGGTCTTTAGTGTGTATGTCTGTCTGCCCCGCCTGGAACATCTCACGGGTAATATTGGTTTGTATGAGAAGTCAGCACCTCCCACTTCCCAACAATTAATCCTACTCTCAACTAACTGCAACGGAGCGTCATCTTTGCACACTGCAGGTCCAATAATGTTCTCTTTTTCAGACATAGGAAAAAAATTATTACATTAGTTGCATGGCCTGGAGGGTGAGTTGTTAAAGTAACTAATCCTAGATTTGTGGATATTTACTTCCTTTTCCGACTGACATCAATTCCTCTATCCTGCATTCAAGTTTATCAATGATCAGACCACAGGCGCAAGCAGCTGTAGACCCACACCAATTAGACAAGCAATAAAAGCAACCAAGGCTGGTACATTCTGGAAAACGACCATTTGTAAATCAAGGTTTGAAGATTGCCAGTTTAATGGTTTGACATTTGTGCTAGGGTATAACGCATTATTTCAATTAAACTAAGAACTAGCCGAGTGGGAGGCATCCGATTCCTTTCCCTGGTGGTCCTTTTGTCTCATCACTTTCTTCCAAATAGTAGGAAATAGTCTTCCTCATTAATATAACAACCCAAACAATTACTTAGCAGTGAAGAAGATGAAATAATCGTCTCATCATTATAAATCAAAAGAGATCGAGACATTCATGATTTGGGGATGAATCTAAATCCTTCAGGCTAATATCGCTGCAATTTAGGAATAGAGATAATAGCTCCTCTTTTGCATTATCTGCCCCAATATGTTGTGCATTGATCAATAAACCATTGTGTAGAGAAGGAGCACTAACTGGCATGATTAAGAGAGATCCCTGGCTATTTGTGATCATATATCTGAGCAAATGTAAAGTAATCGATGGTTGCTTTTTTTAGGTCTTTCTTGACAGTGCACCTGTATGAAAGACATATTGTCAACAATTTTTTAAAATGTATATGAATGAGGTCCACCAGAGGAGTAATACTCTACCAGTCTCACTTCATGCGATTGGCTATTTGGTGTATAATTGCACTTTTGAGTAAGTGTTTCTATTGGAATGAGAAAGGGAGTATTTTATATTTAATAAATACACACAATCATCATGGTGTGGGTCACACTCACCTTTTTTTTAATCTCTGCAATGAATTCTTTGCAAAAAAGCAATTGTTTTTGCTACTTTATTCCCACCACTGATAAACTGTGTGATTGCATATATTCAGTATTTAGTCATTCCTGTGTTTACATTCATTGGCATAATAAAGCCAGACCTATTGCTTTTAATAATGACTATATTAAGTATGGCAAACTTTAAAACATTTGTGTTAGAGACAAACGCCTTGATATGTTTTTTACTGTTAGATGCTAAAAGCTTTAGTTTTGAGAGAGACATTGCAGAAATCAAACGCAATCCTAAAAAATAAGTAACGCTAGAAAAAGATTACAAACGACACCAAGTTGTATAAAACACACAAACCACCTGGGCCCCAGCCCCCGTCTGGCAACCAGTTATACTTACTACACTTAGCCCACTGGGCACTACCACCCACCCTGCGTCGCTCTGTCATGTCACTCAGGGTAAATATGTTTATTTAAAACTCTCAGGGGCCAGTGGTCAGTTCCTTAACAATGTATGCGCTGCCCTGGGGGCAGCAGTGAACTCGCACTGCCCCCAGGGCAGCACATTCATGTGGAAACACGGAGCAGCTGCTCCGTGTTTTCATAGTGCAGGCCGCACCTGCTTGCACTTTTGCAGGGTAATAGAGATCCCCTTGGAGGCGGGTACAGTCACTGATTGCACCCATCTGCAAGGGGATGTCTGGGGGGTCCATGGGACCCCCTTTATCACCTGTAGAGGGCTGCTCTCGGGAGGCGCACTGACAGTGCACCACCTTTTAAATGGCACACTGTCAGTGCGCCTCCTGAGGGCTGCTTTGACTCTGCGCCCGCTTCTGTAATATGGCGCGGTGTAGAGTCAAAGGAATTCCCTCGTTTGCATTGGGCACACCCATATGCAAATGAGGGAACGCCCTCTGTTGGTGCTTTAAGTGCGCCAGCGCTATCGGTATTATAGAAGTGGATGCACAAGCGTCTGCGCCCTCTTCTATAATACAAAAGTGCCCCGGGCGCGCGTAAAGCGGGCGCAAACACCTGTTGTACCCAAGGGGCCCTTATTGTAATACGGCCCTTGAGCTGCTGGACTGCCAAACAGCATGATCTCCATTTTATCTGCATTTAACTGAAGGCAGTTGGGAGATATCCAGGTTGCAATTGCTTTCAAGCCTGTAGCAAAACTTTGTCTAGAACTTTGTTAAATGTGATGACCAATTGTGTATCATCCGCATAGGACAACATTTCAAAACCGAAAGTATTGACAGTTTTGGCCAGGGAGTTATATAGATGTTGAATAGCGTGGGGCTTAAACAGGAGCCCTGAGGCACTCACTTGTCAATTGACCTAGTGTTGATTTGAATGAGCCCAAAAATATTGCTGGGTTCTATTTTTTAGTAAGTAGGAAAACCATAGTAGGGTTGTCCCATAGATGCTAGTTTCATGCAGTCTTTGAAGTATTCTTGAGTGGGTCAGCGTCAAGGGCTAATTGTATGTGATCGGTGACTGCTACTAAGGCAGTGTCCATGCTGTCTGAAGATCCGAAACCTGATTGTGATGGATCCAGGATCATATTGGCTTACAGGTAAACCGAGAGTTGTTTGTTAATTTCACCTTCCGCAATTTGCCCAGTAGTGGAAGGAGAAAGATGGGCCTATAGTTAGCAAGATTTGTGGGTGCAAGATTGGCCTTTTTTGAGTCGGCATGACCTGCGCCGCTTTTCAGACCAATGGGATTTTCCCCGTTTCTATTGATAAATTAAACAAGGAGTATATAGCAGGGGCCAACTTATTAGCAGTTAAGGCTGAAATTCTGAGCAGGCATGGATCCAAAAGGGTGCCAGATTTGACTGTTTCAAGCAAACTTTTAATAAGTTCCGGAGACAACAAGTTAAACTTTCCCAAGCTGGAAGCGCAGTTGGGATGTGGGGCATTAAAATTGTGCTCAATGAGAGTCAGACCAGAGGCACTAGGAAAATTCTGATAGACGAGATTAATTTTGTCCTAAAAAAAGTTGGCTAGTGAGTCACACAACTCTTGCGAAGCCTAAACTTTTTGAGAGCACGCTCTGGGATTAATGAAATTGTTCAGCACTTTAAAGAACACTGTGGAACAATTGCCCGCTTTGTCAATTAGACTAGTAATATGAATCCCTATAGCAGTTTTGATATTTCTGTGATACACTGAGATGGCAGTTATATTACGCTCATATCATTGGTATAGTTAGTGAGGCACCAGCATCTTTCACTTTTTTTGAAGCCCGCTTTTTATGTGCGTAGTTCTGTGGTATACCACAATGCGTGAGTTCTATACGTGGTTATCTCACAGATTTTGGGGGGGGGGGGACAAACTCTGTCAAGAGCAAAGTTAAATGCATTGTGATAGTCTGCTAAGGTTTGATCAACTTCAGCAGCCCCGGGAGTAAATAAAACTTTAAATTCCTTGGAGAGTCAGGAATGACTCTCTGTCAATGTCTGGCAGCAGTGGTGCTCACCATAGTTGACTTATTTGTCTTGTCAGTTTTGGGAATCTGAAAGCAGATCACAAGTCAGACTTGAAGAATTATTAAATATTAAACCCAGCATGTGCCCAGCTAAATGGGTTGGCCTATTGATTTTCTGATGTAGCCCTAGCATAGGAACGTCCAAAATAAGCTGTACTACATCAACGTTTAGGCAGTCTTCTTCATGATAATTCAAATCACCTAATAAAAGGATTTGATGACATGCTAAAGCATGGGTTGTAATATTTTCAATTAAGCATTGGCTTAAGGGGTGTGGTACACTAATGCAGCTTTCGAACATTCATTGGGGGAAGTTCTATTTTAAAAATACATATCTCCGCCCAATCAGTATTTGCTGAGTCAATGAGAGAGACATTTACTGTCTTTAAAAACAGTGGCAATAACACCACCTGTCCTATTTTCTCTCTCAAGTTTGAGCATGTTGCAGTTGTCAGGGAGTGCTATAGTAACAGCTAGAAAAAAAGAAGGGCCCAGTCAGGTTTCAGTCAAAAAGCCAACCTCTGGGGATAGTGAATAAAGCAGATCCCTGAGTTCAATAACATGCTTAGGTAAAGACCTGATATTGGAGACAAACTGTTTAGACCGTTAGGTGTCTGAGGGTGTAAAGAATTGGGTGCCGATCACGATCCGGCAAAAAATGTCCCCGTGCGACTCGTATCGGGTCTTTTTACCGTACGAATCGTACAAGTTCCGTACGAACTGGCAATCACGATTCGCATGGTAAAAAGTCCATACGAACCGCACTGGGAATCATTTCCCACACGTCCTCGGGTCGGAAAATGTGTCCGACACGTCCTCGGACGATTTACCTTACAAACGTGAAAAGCCAAGTCCGACCGAGGAATCACGATCCATCCCGTGCGTCCGAGCGTACAACCGTATGGAAAAAAACACCGTCCGCACCGAACTCCTATGGCAACCATGGAGACATGTGCCCGCATACGCGCCCAACACTCCCCCCAGCCCCCGTACGTCCGACACGTACCCCCCATGTATGTATACCCCCACCCGACTAGGTACACCCCAGTACGTTCCAGTCGTACCCCCACCCCAGTACGTGTCATATCCCTCGTCTACCGACACCCCAGTACGTTCGAGTCGTACCCCCACCCCAGTACGTGTCGTACCACCGTCAAGCCAAACCCCAGTACGTTCCAGTCGTACCCCCACCCCAGTACGTGTCATATCCCTCGTCTACCGACACCCCAGTACGTTCGAGTCGTACCCCCACCCCAGTACGTGTCGTACCACCGTCAAGCCAAACCCCAGTACGTTCCAGTCGTACCCCCACCCCAGTACGTGTCGTACCACCGTCAATGTACACCCCCCACCCCAGTACGTGTCATAGCCCCGTCTACCTACACCCCAGTACGTTCCAGTCGTACCCCCACCCCAGTACGTGTCGTACCACCGTCAATGTACACACCCCCACCCCAGTACGTGTCGTACCACCGTGTACCTACACCCCAGTACGTTCGAGCACCCCCCCCACCCCAGTACGCGTCATACCCCCCGTCTACCTACACCCCAGTACGTTCCAGTCGTACCCCCACCCCAGTACGTGTCGTACCACCGTCAACCTACACCCCAGTACGTTCCAGTCGTACCCCCACCCCAGTACGTGTCATACCCCCGTCGACCTACACCCCAGTACGTTCCAGTCGTACCCCCACCCCAGTACGTGTCATATCCCTCGTCTACCGACACCCCAGTACGTTCCAGTCGTACCCCCACCCCAGTACGTGTCATATCCCTCGTCTACCAACACCCCAGTACGTTCGAGTCGTACCCCCACCCCAGTACGTGTCGTACCACCGTCAAGCCAAACCCCAGTACGTTCCAGTCGTACCCCCACCCCAGTACGTGTCGTACCACCGTCAATGTACACCCCCCACCCCAGTACGTGTCATAGCCCCATCTACCTACACCCCAGTACGTTCCAGTCGTACCCCCACCCCAGTACGTGTCATATCCCTCGTCTACCGACACCCCAGTACGTTCGAGTCGTACCCCCACCCCAGTACGTGTCGTACCACCGTCAAGCCAAACCCCAGTACGTTCCAGTCGTACCCCCACCCCAGTACGTGTCGTACCACCGTCAATGTACACCCCCCACCCCAGTACGTGTCATAGCCCCGTCTACCTACACCCCAGTACGTTCCAGTCGTACCCCCACCCCAGTACGTGTCATATCCCTCGTCTACCGACACCCCAGTACGTTCGAGTCGTACCCCCACCCCAGTACGTGTCGTACCACCGTCAAGCCAAACCCCAGTACGTTCCAGTCGTACCCCCACCCCAGTACGTGTCATATCCCTCGTCTACCGACACCCCAGTACGTTCGAGTCGTACCCCCACCCCAGTACGTGTCGTACCACCGTCAAGCCAAACCCCAGTACGTTCCAGTCGTACCCCCACCCCAGTACGTGTCGTACCACCGTCAATGTACACCCCCCACCCCAGTACGTGTCATAGCCCCGTCTACCTACACCCCAGTACGTTCCAGTCGTACCCCCACCCCAGTACGTGCCATATCCCTCGTCTACCGACACCCCAGTACGTTCGAGTCGTACCCCCACCCCAGTACGTGTCGTACCACCGTCAAGCCAAACCCCAGTACGTTCCAGTCGTACCCCCACCCCAGTACGTGTCATACCCCCGTCGACCTACACCCCAGTACGTTCCAGTCGTACCCCCACCCCAGTACGTGTCATATCCCTCGTCTACCGACACCCCAGTACGTTCCAGTCGTACACCCACCCCAGTACGTGTCGTACCACCGTCAATGTACACCCCCCCACCCCAGTACGTGTCGTACCCCCGTGGACCTACACCCCAGTAGTTCCTGGCGCACCCCCAACACAACCACCGAAGTACGGAGCGCACCCCATGCCCCAACATCACAACCGCATGTACGAGTCGTACAAAGCCACACACAAGGACATCATCGTACAACCAAATGGCCCATGTACACACCGTACACACGCTCAAAACGCACGGACACTACCAGGACAAAAGCAAAACAACACAAGAATACACCATTCGAAAGGCACAAAGCCACTAAACATGGCCAACAACCACTAAAATAACACAATCACTGACCTGCAACTGCCAAAAACAAACAGAGGCCCAATACACCACCACTCCTTATAACACACCCACCCAAACTTCAAACCCTGCCACACCCACCCATGGACCAATAAAAAGGGCCCACACACACAAACCATGAGCCTTTGCAACAGACTCACTGCTGCCAGACACCACAGAACCAGACTACAAGCTACACCACACCTTACACTTGCACACCTTTACACAACCACCCTCACAAACACCCTCTCATCACATTCACACACACACACAACCATCCACACCCCCCCCCAACATCCACGCACCACCCGCACCCACACCATCCCCACCCACACCCCTCACCATGCCCACTACCAAGAATCCAAAGTTCAGTCACCGAGAGTTGGAGGTCCTTGTTGATCAAATCCTCAGAGTCGAGCCACAGATCTTTGGAACATTGGTCAGAAACACCAGCCAGGCAGCCAAAACAGCCATGTGGCAGACCATCGTCGATGCTGTGAATGCTGTTGCGGACACCAGGAGGACCAAGCAGGATTGCCAGAACAGGTGGTACGATCTGCGGAGGAGGGTCAGAGCCAAGAGGCAGGAGGAACACGACCAGGCCAACGTCACCGGAGGAGGGCCCTCCCGCAGACCCGTACAGTACCATCCCTGGGAGGAGAGGGTGATGGCCATACTGCCGGTGGAGGCAGTAGAAGGATTAGAAGGACTCCGAGACCCGGGTGAGTACACAAACAACGCACCTCACATGGGGGGAACTGCAACCACAACCAAAACTACTAATAGGCACGCAACTACCACAAGCCATCGCATGACTCAACCACACTCCATGAGCAGGCACATGCCACTGCTGACACCATGCCCCATGCACCCAGCTGGACAATGTCAAGTCACAGGCCACAGAAGACAACAACACATGACACGGTAACCCGGATGGCGGGAGGCTGGGCACCAACAATCACATAGTGCTACTCCAAAGCAGACAACAATGCCCTCTGCCCATATGGCCTAGGTCACAGCCAGACAAACAGTGTGTCCCAACACAGGAATGACTTGCCAGCAAATGGCGGACGCCTTGCATCAACACATGGGGGTGAAGGCACTGGTAGGCACATGACGGCAGGTAATGAACAGCCAACATTGTGAAAGAGTGGCAGCACACACCACCACAGCAGCAGCGCACAGACACACATCACACCAAATGGGTGCCTGGAGATCAGAAACAAACTCACATCAACAAGCCAAGGGCCACTCAAAGAACTGCTAACAGTCTGTGCCCAGGAAGCTGGGCCGAGGTGACAGACGGGGACACACAGAGGGAGGGAGAGGGGGACAGAGAAGGAGGGAGAGGGGGACAGAGAGGGAGGGAGAGGGGGACAGAGAGGGAGGGAGACGGACAGAGGGAGGAGGCTGACACACAGAGGGAGGGAGAGGGGGACAGAGAAGGAGGGAGAGGGGGACAGAGAGGGAGGGAGACGGACAGAGGGAGGAGGCTGACACACAGAGGGAGGGAGAGGGGGACAGAGAGGGAGGGAGAGGGGGACAGAGAGGGAGGGAGACGGACAGAGGGAGGAGGCTGACACACAGAGGGAGGGAGAGGGGGACAGAGAAGGAGGGAGAGGGGGACAGAGAGGGAGGGAGACGGACAGAGGGAGGAGGCTGACACACAGAGGGAGGGAGAGGGGGACAGAGAAGGAGGGAGAGGGGGACAGAGAGGGAGGGAGACGGACAGAGGGAGGAGGCTGACACACAGAGGGAGGGAGAGGGGGACAGAGAAGGAGGGAGACACAGGGAGAGCAAATTAGTCCTTTGGTGTGTGGGAATGTCTGCTCGTAAGCAGGTGGACCGCGTGCATGTAGACATGGGTGGCCAGTGCAAGAACCCCCCCTCTTCATCTGGGCCAAACGCAGAGCCATGTCACAACCTGTACACGAGCACAAGGATAGCTACCTGCATCGTATAAGTGTGTGGATCCACTCCATGTGCACATGTACAGTGGTACAAGGAAGGCGCAAATGCATGGCTCGCCACACCTGCCCACTCCCCTGCTGACTGCAGTCACACTTGACGCAGCAAGTAAGACTGTGCCACACATAGTTAAAGGGGCCAAAGTGGTGCCCAAGGGACACACCCATGCACAAGTGCACTGTGAGTGGAATGCAAGACAGATCCTAATTCCAAGAGGAAATGTGCCAACTCTGAAACGGATGAAACATGGATGTTGCATGGACCAAATTTAACATTGTCTCTCTCACACACAGGTCGACGTCGTGCTGCACCCCCCAACACTGGGGGGGAACACTCACAGGACCCGGATCTGCAGGAGACCGATCCCACCGGCAGCGACCACTCTCACCACTCTGCGGACGACCTCGACCAACCTGGCCCCTCTGGTGTCCAACCACCTGCAGCACCTGCGTCAGGTACAACCGTGCCAACCACCACCCCCACTCCTGCCACATCCCAGGAGACACCCAGGATCCCTGCCCCAACACCACAATGCAGCCAGGCTCGCCAGGTGGGACACGGTGTCCCGGGCACCCAGGAGGAGGCAGGCGACAACGCAAATGCCACCCCTCAGGGGTCCCGGGGACCCAATGTGCCCACAAGTGCAGGCCAGGCGCAAGTGGGCAGGGGTGGTGGGAGTGGAGGACGGCGGAGGCGCGAGCCTGACCAGTTGGCTGGGGATCCGGTATTTTCACATGTCCGTAACATCCTGGACTCATACCGGCAGGACACCACGGGCATGGCCCAGGTTGTGTCCGTCCTCGAGGGGATCAAGGTCCAGCAGGCCCAGCAACATGCGGAGCTAATAGCCTGTCTACAGCTACACCAACGGAGGATGGAGGACAGACAGGCTGAGCAAGTGACGGCGTCCCAGGGGATTCACGCTGAACTCCGTCGGATGGCCGACACCATGGCCGACCCTCCCTGTGCCAGAAGGCGGAGAACATCACCACCCACAGGGAGGGATCATGAGGAGGAGGAGGAAACATCCGACGGAGCACCCCAGACGTCGTCACGGCCTGCTGCTGAGGTTCCCCGCAGGAAGCCGGGTCGTCCACGGAAAGGACCGTGAGGGTGGCTGCTACATCACCATCTCCCAGGACACCTGGCCTGGCACCTGGCCCACTGGAGCAACAGCATCACAGCATCAAGAGACATTCTCTGCCACATGGCCCTGCTGGTCACTGGCTGACCAATGTTGACAAAGACTGTGGCATGGACTCTGACGATTTCCAATGGCAAGGACACCAACTCCCCTACTGAACTTTGGATTCCCTAATCCCGGAAAGCCCCCCACTTTGTCCCCCCCCCCCCTAATAAATCACACTATTAAGAGTAGATGCCTGCTGGTAGCATTATTACCTAACATGTGTCTTGTACAGTCTAAACATGCCTGAGTCATCTGTTCACTTCAACCATCCACACCCTGGGGCCTGAGTCTGGCACAGGACACATGGGTCACAGTTTATTAGGCAAGACAGACATGGAGCACCATACACACCCGTGATGTGCAGAACCAGCTGAGGGGGTGGCCGAACAACCGTGCTGACAGACACATTGAGTACAGCAACAGTCATGCGCAGAGGTCAGGGAACCTGGCCCGTGTCCTGGGGGGCACCCAGGTACGTGTAGACAGGTGGCAGAACCATGTCCTGCAAGCTTGAGTCCGGTGGATGCAGAGAATGGGGGCCTGGACAACGTTGGATGCATGGGGATGGCACATGTCACACTACCCACACAGTCATGGACATCATGCCCAATACACAGTCTCAGCACACACACACAGCTTGCATCTTGCCACTCGACGCATTGACACATAGCCACAATCAGGGGATACCATGCCAGACATGCTGGATGCACCGTGCCAACACACCAGCATTGACTGAGAAGAGGCACCTTGGAGGCATAGGGACACCTTTATTAGTCATGTATTCGGGATTGCAGAGGCAACTTGAAGTACACAGGAACACTTCATGTGGAGTAACATGTGGGTCCAACACTGGCACCCCCCTTCTGCAGCACAAATGCGTGATAGCCATGGTACTGGCACACAAGCGTCGGCCAACAGCTAAATACCCACAGCTGCACACGGAGAGCCTAACATACACCACAGATCCGCTGATGTGGAAGTCCCACGCCATGTCAAGCAATTGTTAACCGTATGTGTCCGAGGGCAGTGTCACACACATTGATGGCATCATCACAATCCACAATCCCATCACTGATGACTGACAACCAGGCAGCCCATCTATTCTGGTGTACCCAGCTGCATGTCGTGTCCCATGGGGATGCCCCATGTCTGCAGAGGAACCAAACCCCGACCGGGGCAGTGTGCACACATCGTGAACAACTGCCACACCCAATACACCCCTGATGCATCCCTTACCCCATGGAGACTTCCAAACGTGTCCGTGCCTGTAACGCTGACTCAGCCCACGATGCCATGTCCATGAGGAATAGCAGTGCCACAACAATGCAACCAGCAGATGGCATGCGCAGGTACCTGGGGAAGAGAGACACACAAGAAGTCAGCCACAAAAAGCACAGCCACTTGCATGTGCATGTACTCGACACATGTTAGGATGTCAACATGCTAGGTCACATTTATGAGTGGGGAAATACTGCCATCACTGCCACCATCACTCCAGTGACACACCCACACACACCTCTGACTCACGTGCCATACATGCAGGTGGAGACACACATCACAACGCATGCCACACGGGGACCAAGGCGTGCACACTCAAGACACTGGTACCCACCACTAAGCAAAGAAGTCGTGTATGAGCCGAGTCCGGATGTCCTCTTGCGGCTCCACATCCTCCACATCACTAGCCCCATTGCCAAGGCCTTCGTCCTCCACGGGTGGATGGTCCTCGTCATGTTGATTCAGGATGAGTGGCACAGCTCTTTCAACTGCCATGTTGTGCAGCATGCAGCAGACCATGAAGATCTTGCAAACCTTCGCCGGGGCATATGGGAGTGCGCCGCCGGTCTTGTGGAGGCACCGGAATCGGCTCTTCAGCATGCCAAACGTCCTCTCTATCACACGCCTTGTCCGGCCATGGGCGGTGTTGTAGCGGAGCTGGGCCGGCGTGATGGGGTTGCGGAGAGGTGTCAGCAGCCAAGGCATGTTGGGATAGCCAGCGTCCCCTACATGGAAAGCACATGGATATCGTTAGAACTGGCGAAGCGGTCGTGCTGGTAGGCTATACAGAATACAGGACAGACAGACTGTACCCACCAACAACACATGCCCGTTCGTTGCGCAGCTGCATCATCATATCAGGCATCCCGCTACGCCTCATGATGTAGGCATCGTGTGCTGATCCTGGAAAACGAGCACAGACATGTGAAATCACCATGTTGGACAGACACACCACAAGGGCATTGATGGAGTGGTAGTGCTTCCGATTCCGGTACGCCACCTCCCGTGCGTGTGGTGGTACCAAACCTACATGTGTCCCATCTATGGACCCAATGACATGGGGCATCCCTCCCAGGGCATAGAATCCACGCTTGACCTCTGTCATCTGTTCAGGGGTTGGGAACTTTATGAAGTCATCCAGGTGAATCAACATGGCCTCCAAGAAATCATGCAGCACACCGCTGAACATGCTCTGGGACATGCCACCAACATGAGCTATGGTATTTTGGAAGGTACCCGTGGCTAGAAAATGTAGGGCAGCCATTACCTTCAGCTGGGGTGTCAGTGCCGTAGGATACCTGTGCTGCGGTTGCAGGTGTGGTGCCAGTCTCGCTGTCAGCTCCAGAATCAACCGTTGGGGGAAGCGGTAGAGCCGGATCCTGTCATTCTCCTGCATGGCAGCCAAGTCTGGAATTATTCGGGCAACAGGCGGCGCTCTGCAGTAATTTGGAAGTGACAAGGAAGAGTGAGTGCACTACGACAACAACTCATGTCTACTGAGCACATGTAAATCTGGCAATACACACATGCTACATAGGGAGTCACATATGTGCTACATGCCCAGGACACGTATGGATGCAAGGTGACACTCCTTCCAAGACCCAGCTACACACGGAGATTGAGAACCTCCCCATGCCACGCCATGGGAATAGCTGTGTCCCAGTGCAAGTGAACAGCCCGACGCAAGACAGAAGTGACATACACCCACACATCAGCAGAAGTAGGATGCCGATTGTAGAGACTGGTAGCGGAACACCGGCGCCACAGGTCACATGAGATTACACTAGGCCTGCCCACACACCTTGCCATGAAGGTGCACATGTCATGACTCACCACACATTCCTTGTGAGGATGCTGACATGGCCTTGTCACGCTACTCCGTGTCCCATGCATACATGTGCACCTCACATCCGATACCACATGTGGCATGGTGTGCGGAACAGTGTGCAATGACAATCTACACACAGACACATGTTGGTTGCTGCAACGGCTGCAGCTTTTGAGGGTGCTACAACATCAACCTGATGTAAATCCCGGACACATAAATGACATAGTCACATTGTGCACTGTGGGTAGTGACAAGTCAGGTGTCATGACCCCTGTACCGGGCATCATGGGACACTTCCGTGTGTTGGTGTCCGTGCCATGCCAGTGACGCTCACCCCAAGTGCGCAGTACGACATGCACACATGTCAAAGGAGTCAAGGGCATGCCTGGCACACATTGCACCCTCACACAGTACACCTGTACACATCTCATCATACATCTGGTGCCTCCTCCACTCAGGAGGCATGTTCCACATCACAGCCTGTCACACCTGTGCCCCACACATGTAGTAATGCACAGACGATGCCTTGATGTCCATTCCTGGACAAGTATGTCCATCCATGGACAAGTATGTCCGCCCTATTCCTACCTGTGTGTCGACTATCACCACAGTGATGTGTACAAACCGGCGTACTGCTGCTAAGAGGGCCTGTGTATGTTCCCCAATCACTGTGGGAGTGCTGCCGTATGTGTACCCATCGTGATGGCGAGCGTACAGGCATTTGTACGGTCCGTACCACAACGAGTACGCATACGCGTGCAGAACCATAGTGAGAGGGACGTACACTCGCATGTACGATCACTATCACTATGGGTCTGCACGCGTATGCGTACACGTAGTGGTACGGACCGTACACTCGCATGTACGCTCACTATCACTATGGGTCTGCACGCGTATGCGTACACGTAGTGGTACGGACCGTACACTCGCATGTACGCTCACTATCACTATGGGTCTGCACGCGTATGCGTACACGTAGTGGTACGGACCGTACACTCGCATGTACGCTCACTATCACTACGGGTACACAGACCCATAGTGATAGTGAGCGTACAGGCATTTGTACGGTCCGTACCACTACGTGTACGCATACGCGTGCAGACCCATAGTGATAGTGAGCGTACATGCGAGTGTACGGTCCGTACCACTACGTGTACGCATACGCGTGCAGACCCATAGTGATAGTGAGCGTACATGCGAGTGTACGGTCCGTACCACTACGTGTACGCATACGCGTGCAGACCCATAGTGATAGTGAGCGTACATGCGAGTGTACGGTCCGTACCACTACGTGTACGCATACGTGTGCAGACCCATAGTGATAGTGAGCGTACATGCGAGTGTACGGTCCGTACCACTACGTGTACGCATACGCGTGCAGACCCATAGTGATTTTGAACGTAGGCATGCATGTACGGGCCGTTGCCATGCATTTGGGATGCCCTAGGGCCCGGAAACGCACCGTACCTGTGTGTGATTCTCCTAATTACATAGGGGACAAGTATTAAGGCCTACATGCATGCTGGTTGTCATGGCGACCAGGTTCAAATTTCGATTTTGTTCTGGAAGGTGCACAGCAGAAGTCAGTTGGAATTCTTCTACTTTGTTGCAATGTGTTTGTGGGGCTGACATCATGCAGGAGGATGTAACCGATAGAGAACCCACAGACTGCTAGGTTTGAAGGGATTGGTGGAAACATAGGATGCAAATGTGAGTGACCAATCACTCTGTACTCCTGTGCATGAGACTGGGCAGAAGGCCACATATAAGGCAGCCAGGTCCCATGAGGGATTACTTGCCTGCACATCTTTGCATTTGTCGACCAAGCTGCTGCTACTGATTCCCTGGAACCATGTCAAGGGCTGTGGAGAGGACACAGCCATTCACCCTGGAGGAGAACATGGCTCTGCTGGATGTGATCCTCCCACAGTACCCCATGCTGTATGGGAGACCAGGGTATCAGGTGAGTGCATAGGCCACTGCCACAGACTGTCCCTATGTTGTGACTGTGTCTTCAGGCATTGTGTCCCGGTGTGACACACATGCCATGTACTGTCGGGGGGGTACGAGGGGGGGGGTGCCTGATGTCTCCCAGCAGTGCCCTGAGACAGGAGGGGTGTGTGCAGAGTCCTCCCAGCAGTGCCCTGAGACAGGAGGGGTGGGTGCAGAGTCCTCCCAGCAGTGCCCTGAGACAGGAGGGGTGGGTGCAGAGTCCTCCCAGCAGTGCCCTGAGACAGGAGGGGTGGGTGTGATGCACAGTGTGAGCCTTGATCATTGATTGTGACATTGCCATCATTCCACCTGAGTACCCACTATGGCACGTACTGCCTTTTCCCTCACCAGAGGATGATGTCCCTATGACAGAGGTGCAATGCGTTGGCTGCATTACATGCCATGTAGTAACCAGCTATTATGTTCACATATGTCCCTCTGTGACATGTGGCTGGTGTATTGATGTGGTGTCACTTGTTCTTCCTCACAGGTAGGCGCCACTGCCAAGGAGCAGATCTGGCTGACCGCCGTCAGTGCCGTGAGGCGTGTGGATGGTCGGAGGCGGAGCCTGTCCCAGGTGAGGAAACGCTGGCAGGATATCCGGTGCTGGACGCGGAGGATTGCACGGCTCCTGCTGGGGGACTCACCTGAGAGCCACAAGAACCGCGGCCGCCGCCGTCTGACCCACCTCCACAGGCGTGTGCTGCCGGTGGTCTTTCCAGACCTGGAGAGGCGCTTACAGGCGATGCAGCAGGCGGAAGGGGGTAGGTACATGTGCGTTTGTTGTGTGTCACCGGCATTTGTGAGGGCACAGTGGCATTAATTCACTGGCAGGGTTTAAAGGTGCTGTGCCCATCCAGTTTGCCCCAGTGTAGCGCTGCGCCCCTGCCACCCTTCCCCTCCTTGCAATGTGTTCCCTGGTCTGTGTGTAGTCACTCCTTCACAAGGTAATGTAGGCTGGCGCTTTGTCCACGAGAACAATGACTGTAGCATCATGGGTGGTGGTGGTGGGTAACAGGTTGTGGGACCTTGCCTGTGAACTGTCAAGTTCACTGCATGTGGGTTCCATGTCAGTTGGCACTGATGCTGGCTCCAGACATGGGAGTTGGTCTCTCATGTGTCATGCCTTACAGCGCGCATGTCCTATGTAGTGGCCTGTGACATGATGTGCATGAGTGTGCGCTACGCATAGTGCAGGGATGGTGACGTGTGTAGCAGTCATTCCCATTCAGTAGCATGTAGTTGCGTGCCCAATACTGTCCCCTGGGGCACCTTATCCTCAGTGTTGTTTGTGTCATCATCAACGTGGACACTCTCACTGTCTACAGCGTAGGTTGTGCTCTGTGCCATTGTCCCCTGTCACCATGTATATAGACGTGCTATTATGTACAGGTGTCCACTGTGCAGCCTGACCTGATTGTCCTTATTCATACTCACAGTTGCCAGTGCCTGTGTGTCTTGTTATACTCATCTGAGGATGGGCACTGGTACCTCATTATTTGTACAGGCGCACCTTTGCTGTTTTGCGTCCAATCTTGCCTTTTGCCTGCCACTGTGTTTATCACCCAGACTATGAGATGTTGGTGCCACCTGTGTCTCAGCAATTAGCATCGTGTGGGGGTTGCTTGGGGCGGGCAATGCCTATGTGTCAAATCCTGATTCCTAATTGCTGGGTCTGGACAGTGTGTGATGTTACTGGACACACACGCAAGGTGCAGTGACCGAGTTATGTTGGGCATGTTTGCAGCATTACCTATGCAGCATGTGTCTCAAGTTCATGGATATTGTCCCTGGTCATAGGTATTTTCACATACGCTGTGTGGTGCAGAGGCAGTGCAGGATTGTCCCCAGGGCCTGGGTGCTATGTCAGACTCCGTTTCCTGTCATCAGCTATTGTCTCATGCTCTCCATGGTATTTCAGTGGCATGGTGGCTCAACCAACTGTGTTTCATGCCCTACATCGGTACCTTGTTTTGCAGATGTTAGGGATCTGCCTCTTCAGGCTATGCAATGTTGACTATGTAGATTGGACTCATGTGACAGATGTGTACAGGTGTCTGATTAATTTCTGTCTCTCCACCCTGCCCACAGCATCGTCGGGGGACACAGAGGGAGACATGGACACGGACCAGGCGGAGGGACCGAGCACCAGTGGCAGCCGTGACATCGGGGCTGGCACATCGAGTGGGACAGGGGCGGAGGATAGTGTGGCCGAGGACCTGTCGACTGGCACATCAGACTACGAAGCTGACAGGTCCGAGGAGGATGTCTCAGAGTTGGCGGAGGCTGCACCAGCAGCTGACAGTGGAACAACACCTGCCACCGCCCCCTCAGTTCCCACCAACCGCCTCCCACTTGCTCGTGTCCCTTCCCAGCGTGCCCGGTCACCGCATGTCTCCTTCCTGCCAGGCACCGCACCCCCTGCCCCTGTCTCCACTGCTGCCGCCAATGCTGAGTCTATGGACATCCAGCGGCAAATGCAGGTTGGTCAGGCTGCGATCCTGAATGTCCTCCATTCCCACGGGAAAACCCTCAGCAACATCGAGGCATTCTTGGAGGGCATTCATTCTTTGCAGGCTGACCAACGCAACTTGCTGAGGTCCCTAGACTCCACACTGACTGCAGCAGTGGGTCTCCTGCAGCGCGACCTCCCCCCACCTACCCCTGCCCCATCCACACTTCCCACTTCCATGCCTGTCCCACGTACACCCAGACGTCGGCATGCACCCACCACAACAGACACAGGCACCACACCAGCAGGGAAGGTCCACCGCACTCCTCCTGACACGCACACACAGGGTGAGATAGGCACACCCACTGGGTCGGGGGGCAAACGTGTGACACGCAGCCAGAGTGGGAGTCCGCATTCCACACAATCCACTCCCTACAAATCCCCTCCCCTCAGCTCTCCTGGCCACATCTCCCCCAAGGACTCCTTCATGGCCGCTCTGTCCCTGAGCCCCACAGTTCCGCCACCACGCAAGCGGTCAAGGAAGTCCTCGGTCAGGGTGCTTGAGTCTCCCCCCCTGTCTCCACCCTCCCCCGGTGGCGCTGCAACCCATCCCTCTGACCCCCCCCCCCTCCTTGGGGCCTGAGGTCACGTCGGGTGCAGGGGAGTCCCTGGAGGACCTTGCTAAGGTGTGTAGTGCCATCCTGGCCTCCGCCTTTGGCCATGACACACCCCCTGTGGTTGAGTCCTCCATCCCTGCACCCACAACGCCGCCCCTTTGCCCTGATGTCCCTGTGGTGCCTGTTGCTTCCCCCCCCCCTGATGCCCTCACCAGTATGGAAGACGATGGCATTTGACTGTGCAGGCAAGGTAGGGGACACACATCCCACTGTGTCCCCCATGCAGCTGGGAATCATTGACTGCCCTATGGCCTTTGTTGACTTTGAACTGCCTTTGATCCACGGACATTGTGCTCATGCTGAATAAAGCTTATTTTTTTTTTTCATCATCACACTCCTGCTATGGTGGTATTGGTGTTGGTGGGGCTGCTACATTGTTTTGGGTGGTGTTTAAGGCTTTGGGTGTGTGGGATTTGTAGTAGTGTTCTGCTCTTTGGGGCCACCCTAGGATCTGTGTGCCATCACAAGGTGTTGGCTAACTTCCTTAGGTCATGTCAGCAGTTACTGCATGGTTCAATTGTCCCAGGGTGTATTCCTTCCTCTGTGTACCCAGATTTCTTCCCTGCAGGGTGTTCCCAATGTTTAGCGCAGAGCTGTGTGTACATGAGCTGTGTGTGTGACGGAGGCCTTCTACTTTGGCCATGCATGCATGGCCATGTCTCCACCTGCAACAATCGTGGCATCCTTGGTGATCACTGTACTTGTGTGTGGAGTCAGTTGACATGAGTTCATGGGGACATGTTCCCTTGTAGGCAGTATGGATGTGGGTAATTGTGGCATCACACACATGTGTTACACCCCTCCTGGGTGTGGACACTGCTGGGAGGACTCTGCACCCACCCCTCCTGTCTCAGGGCACTGCTGGGAGGTCTCTGCACCCACCCCTCCTGTCTCAGGGCACTGCTGGGAGGTCTCTGCACACACCCCTCCTGTCTCTGGGCACTGCTGGGAGGACTCTGCACCCACCCCTCCTGTCTCAGGGCACTGCTGGGAGGTCTCTGCACCCACCCCTCCTGGGTCTGGACACTGCTGGGAGGACTCTGCACACACCCCTCCTGTCTCTGGGCACTGCTGGGAGGACTCACCACCCACCCCTCCTGTCTCTGGGCACTGCTGGGAGGACTCTGCACCCACCCCTCCTGTCTCAGGGCACTGCTGGGAGGTCTCTGCACCCACCCCTCCTGGGTCTGGACACTGCTGGGAGGACTCTGCACCCACCCCTCCTGTCTCTGGGCACTGCTGGGAGGACTCACCACCCACCCCTCCTGTCTCTGGGCACTGCTGGGAGGACTCACCACCCACCCCTCCTGTCTCTGGGCACTGCTGGGAGGACTCTGCACCCACCCCTCCTGTCTCTGGGCACTGCTGGGAGGACTCTGCACACACCCCTCCTGTCTCTGGGCACTGCTGGGAGGACTCTGCACACACCCCTCCTGTCTCTGGGCACTGCTGGGAGGACTCACCACCCACCCCTCCTGTCTCTGGGCACTGCTGGGAGGTCGCAGCACCCACCCCTCCTGGGTCTGGACACTGCTGGGAGGACTCTGCACACACACCTCCAATTTCTGGATATGTACGCTTGGGACATACACGGTGTGGGTGCGCTCCATGCATTCGAGGTGAGGGTTCGAGTCGTACTTACACTGGTGTGGTGGTGGTACGGTCCGTGAGTCCAGGAGTCGTACTTACACTGGTGTGGTGGTGGTACGGTCCGTGAGTCCAGGAGTCGTACTTACACTGGTGGGGGTGGGGGTACGGTCCGTACGCCCGCGGGTGAGGGTTCGAGTCGTACTTACACTGTTGGCATGGGGGGTACGCTCCATGCATATAGGGTGTGGCTACGGGTCGTACTTACACTGTTGGGGTGGGGGTACGCTCCTTGCATACGCGGGTGGGGGTACGTGTCGTACTTACACTGTTGGGGTGGGGGTACGCTCCTTGCATACGCGAGTGAGGGTTCGAGTCGTACTTACACTGTTGGGGTGGGGGTACGCTCCTTGCATACGCGGGTGGGGGTACGGGTCGTACTTACACTGTTGGGGTGGGGGTACGCTCCTTGCATACGCGAGTGAGGGTTCGAGTCGTACTTACACTGTTGGGGTGGGGGTACGCTCCTTGCATACGCGGGTGGGGGTACGGGTCGTACTTACACTGTTGGGGTGGGGGTACGCTCCTTGCATACGCGGGTGGGGGTACGGGTCGTACTTACACTGTTGGGGTGGGGGTACGCTCCTTGCATACGCGGGTGGGGGTACGGGTCGTACTTACACTGTTGGGGTGGGGGTACACTCCTTGCATACGCGAGTGAGGGTTCGAGTCGTACTTACACTGTTGGGGTGGGGGTACGCTCCTTGCATACGCGGGTGGGGGTACGGGTCGTACTTACACTGTTGGGGTGGGGGTATGGTCCCTGAGTCCGCTGTTGGGGGTCGGAGTCCTACTTACACTGGTGGGGGTACGGTCCGTAGGTCCGCGGGTGAGGGTTCGAGTCGTACTTACACTGTTGGGGTGGGGGTACGCTCCTTGCATACGCGGGTGGGGGTACGGGTCGTACTTACACTGTGGGCATGGGGGGTACGCTCCATGCATATAGGGTGGGGGTAGGGTCCGTACATATCCATCCCCACGCTATGTGATGCTTGTGCGGGCCGTACCCAGGCCTTTGCCACGTGGGTACGATCCGTCCCGCCATTGTTGGGGTGACGTGTGTGTGGGCGTGGTACGACTCGTACCCACGCTCTTCAGGCGTGGGTACGGGACGTACCTGTCTGGTTGTGTTGTCGGTTCGCGTGGTGACGGCCTTCCGTTGTGGCGGTAGCTGGCTTATCAGGACACGCCCCCACCCCCTCGTGGTGCCCAGGGCATGGGAGTCAGGTATGTCCAGGCCATGTGTGACTTATGTGGTTGTTTAGTGGCCTGCCCTGGTCGTGCCACCCCCACCCCACCCCACTTTCCCCCCTCCCTTAGTTATTCTTACCTTCTGCGGCGTCTGCGTCGGTGCCTGTAGAGCAGGTGGACTGCTATGAGGGCAGGGATGACTCGTAGGTTCGGGTCCATGTCTGTCCGTCGCGTACTGGTACTCCTTGCTCGCGTCGTCCTGTCGCGTACGGGTCCTCCTTGATCGCGTCGTCCTGTCGGGTACGGGTCCTCCTTGGTCGCGTGGTCCTGTGTCCGTCGCGTACTGGTCCTCCTTGTTCGCGTCGTCGTCTGTCCGTCGCGTACTGGTGGTCCTTGTTCGCGTCGTCCTGATTTCCCGGCAGTTTTTGGCTGCCGCAGAATCTTCACCGTGCGGGGTGACGTCGGTGCGAATCGTGATTCCTGGTTCGTGAATGGCTGGCTGCGTGCGTCCAGAGGTCAGGTCTGCGCTTTCCCGGATCACATTGGTAGTTGTTTTTTTGTTCGGTCGGGCTTTTTTAAGATTCGTACGGAAAAGGTGTTTCCGTACGAATCGTAATTCCTTGTTTGTATATTTACACGACCGGGTACGCGTCGGGCGGAGATTGTGCTCCGTCCGACGGTTCGTACCCGGTTTTTGCCGGATCGTGATCGGCACCTAAGAGTTGGGTCAACGCCAATCTGTGGAAGACTCTACTTCTCGTGGATAGATAGAGGCGTCCAGAGGATGAGAGGTGGTGTTAGAACCTTTAGTGGCTGTTTTAGTGTCTTTCAGAGGGTACTTGAGACATTGAAATTTGCATTTTGAACAGGCCACAGGGCCTTTTAAATAATGTGGAAGGCAATTGGTATACTCGGAGGTTTCAAAATTTGAGGCCATGTATAGGCCTTATTATATAATGCAGAGCAAGTCATCTTGCCCAAGTGACTAATCTCTATTGTTAAAGGAGCAGGGGTCCTGGCTCCTGGAGACGGTCGGTAAGGTTTCTGTCCTTTGCTGTGGTTCCACGGCTTCAGCATTAACTTTGGTGATGTGTCTCTGACAGATGAATCTGATAATATGAGGGTTGTCAGCATTCAAAAACATTTCTAACTATGATTCTTGTGAAAGATAGCTGTATCAACTGAGCAGTGCTCTTGGTTTTATGAAATAGTCTGAAGATGCTCTCTCATTGTTAGAGCTGACATCCATGTTGTGGTTTTTTCAAAGACTTTGTGCACCTTACCACTACTAACCAGTGTTAAAGTAATGTTGCTCTCTCCCTTAAATGTGGTAAAAATGGCTTGCATTTAATTGCCACATATAATTTACTTGTAAATCCCTAGTAAATTGTACTATATGCACAAAGGGCCTGTAAATTAAATACTACTAGTAGGCCACAGCACTCATTGTGCCACTCACTAATGTAGCCTTTAAAACATGCCTCAGCCCTGCCACTGCAACCTGTAGTCCGGTTTTAAACTGCTCATTTCACCTGGCAACATAAACCTAAGTCCAGGCCTAAAACCTTCCTTTTTAATATGTCACCACAAAGCTAGGCCCTAAACAGCTCATACAGCAGGCTGCATTGTATTTCAAAAGTAGGACCTGTATACTTAAGTTATATTTCTCCTAGCAGTGAAAAACCCCTAATGTCGTTTTCACTGTTTTAATTCCGATCTCTCCCGTTGACTAACACTGGGTTACCTTATTGCATTGTATAGCTGATACATTTGGACTGGGTGCAGACAGAGATATGTTGTTTACAGTCAAATTAATTATAATGGCAAGGTCGGATTTTAAGTCACAATTCTAAAAACACCACCTTTAGAAAATTGGCATTTTCTTGTCCCAACAATTTGAGCCTTCTGTCATTGTCCTGGGTCACATGACTGGGAATGTCTCAGCTGTTGTGGTATGTGAATTGCTTCCCAACAGTAACAAATAGGGGGCTTTGGTGTGGACAGGGTGGGCAATCCTGGCAGAATGACTGGGGAGGGGCTGTACACTGCCACGCTTACTACTCAAAGGACTGTGCCTTCTGCACACATAGAGGAACCTAACATCAGGTCTGACCTGCCTTTTGTCACCCCCGGACAGTTTATAGCCTTGATAAAGTGAGAAGAACTTTCTAGAACCAGATATGGGGTCTAAATATTGGATATCTAGAGCCACTCTTCAGAACACTTCTGGACCTATGAAGTTTCCGAAGAAGGACTGCCCTGCTGCCAGAGGACTGCTCTGCTTCTGCTGCTTGAAGCACTGTCTTGCTGTCTGAGACAGAAGACTGGACCAGCTTTCCTTCATCCTAGGCCAGCCGGAGTGACTCCAAGGGTCAGTTGGCTGACCTCCTTTGTGAGTTACAGTCACACAATAAGCTTCAGAGGCCTTCTTGCAACTGCCCAACTGACCTGCTGCACTGGACCTGCCTGGCCCTGCAACTGGACATTCCTAAGCCCGGCTGCTGGCCTTTGCCTGGAGTGACTCCTGATCCCAAAGAAGTGCCCTCCCCTCCCCAGTAGAGGACCATTGGCTGGCAGCAGAGTGTACTCCTCCATACCTAACTGTGGGTTCCACTTAATCCGAAACAGCTCGATGCAGGATTTCATATTGCAGCTCCTGATTGGTGGCCTAATAGGAACTGACGCAGCATGACGCAACTTGATTCAGGACCTTGCATTACAGCCCCAACAGCTCTTTATTGAAGCCGATGAAGCACAATGCAACTTGATGTAGGACTTCTCATCACCGCTTGTGCAACTCCTGTTGGGAACCGACGTCGAGTGATGCAAGCCTTGCAATAAGGACGTACAGTACAACTCTCAGCAGAACTAACCTGGTCCCTATATCTGGCCTGTGCTCCATTGCAATTGGACTGAATTTGTAATTGACCCAGGTCTGGCGTGACCAGATAACTGTGCTTTTGGCTATATTTCTACTAAAACTTTAAAAGTCAATATCTCCCGTTCTACTGATTGGATGTTTGTCGTCATGGCATAATTTTATTTATTAAAATGTACTCTATTTTTCTAAATTGGTTTGGGATTTTTCTTGTGTTATGTTTTCACTCTATTACTGTTTGTTTGCTGCATAAATACTTTACACATTGCCTCTAAGTTAAGCCTGAGTGCATTGTGGTGCTTATACACCCTCAAAACTGATTACCTTTCATGGACTATGCTGTGGTCTTCCACGTCTACAGCTGTCTGATTACCTCTCTTTGCATAATTTTTCCAGGAAGTGGTAGGTATATGAATTGACTGCAACTGACACTTTCAGGAGTTTATTTTTGCACGAGACCATACCGGGGAAAAAGTACAAATTGACAAGTTTGTTGATGATAGGAGAGAGCAAAGACAGAAATATTTGCATGTTGCATTCTTTGTAAGCATTTGCAAGCAGATAATATCTTTGATCTTACTCTCTACGTTCACCAAGTTTTTCAATCTTGTGGGTTTGAAAGAAAATAAAGAACATTGCAGTCTAGATGATCATATGTGGTAGTGCCTGAGTGGTACAGATGTTTCACTAATGCCTTGCAGATTGTTGATATTTTCTTATATCACTAGCTCCTTAGTGTTACTGTGTATTGCCAGATGAGTTTTCTAAGCCTTCTAGATTCGTCAGTTCCTTTCAAATTGATATACACTTCATTTAAATGGATGGTTGCCTCAATGATCCAACTGGTGTAATATGCTTTATTGCTCTTCATCTTGCTTTGTGACAACCTCTGATTTACAGTTGGAAGCAAATCTCTATTTGAGTGTGTTGGAAATGGCTGTTTTTGCAGTGTCACCTCCAAACTTCTTGCCTTCCTCCTCCTACTTTTTGCTGAATTCGTTTTGTTGACATTCGAACTCTGAGCACTTTACCACTACTAACCAGTTATAAAGTGCTTTTGCTGTCTCCTTAAAATAGGGAAGAATTGGCTTATACCCAATTGGCATATTTAGTTTACTGATAAGTCCCTAGTAAAGTACACTGCATGTGCCCAGGGCCTGTAAATGTAATGTTACGACTTGGCTTGCAGCACTGATTGTGTCACTCACTTAAGTAGCCCTTTACACGTCTCGTGCCTGCCATTGGAAAGCCTGTGTGTGCAATTTAAACTGCTATTTGGACCTGGCAAAATAAACCTTTTGCCAGGCCCAAACCTTCCTTCTTAATACATATATGTCATCCCTACACTAGGTCCTGGAGAGCTCAGAGGTTAGGGTGCAATATATTTAAAAGGCAGGACATGTACTTTTAATTTTTACATGTACTGGTAGTGAAAAACTCTTAAATCTGCTTATCACTAGTTCAATGCCTATATCTCCCAAAGGATAATATTGCGATTACCAAGTCTAATTTAAATGGGGACATATAACTGGTTTAAGTATGGCATCTCTGGAATCCTAATTTAAAATCAGTGTTGAGACAGAATATCGAGTTAAAATGTCGACTTACACAAATATTGAGTTGGAAATATGATTCAGAAATATCGACTGCAAGAATATCGTGGTCAAGAATATCGAATTTAAGGTAAGAAATATTGTCCCTAAAATTATAGAAGTCATTAATATTGTTTGTAAAAATATAGTTGTTTAAAATATTGATTTTTTCAATTAGTGTTATGTATTTAAGTTTATTTTTTAAATGTATTTTTTTTATAAGTTTTGTTTATGTATTTTAATAAATGTGTTACATTTTTAGTAGTTATGAATTTTGTTTTAAATAAATGTAGCATTTATAAGTTCTGTAGCAGGTTCTGGGATATATAGGGGAATAGAGTGGGAAGTAATTTAACTATAATAAATTAATGATTATGTTTTATTTACTTAATTTAAATGTTATAGTGTTAACTGTGGGAAGTAATTTATTTGTAATTAATTATTAATTTATTGTTAATTAATATCAAATTATTAATTGACAATAATTATGTTGATTGTGTACTTCTTTTGGGTGCGGGTTGTTTAATTGAAAATAAGTTTTAATAGTGTAATACCTTTGTTGTATAGTTTAATTTTAGCTGTGGGTATTATAGGGGTAAAGTGAGGGTAGTTAAATAATTTTAATAAGTTTTAATTTGTTTTTTTATTAATAATATTTCTTGAATTGGTAATTAATCATGTTAATTAAGGAAGTACTCTATTAAAAATTTAGATGTGGGTTGTGAATTGTGTGGTGTTAAAGGGTAGGAAATATAAAAAGTAAATTTATGTAATAATTAATGTTTTTGTTTCTTAGTCATTTGTAATTTAAAATCTTTATTTGTTTGGAATTTAGTTTTTAATATAATATTTATAGCTATTTGTCGTATGTATTTAACATTATAATATGTTTTAAATGTTCGTTTAATATTAAATATATTTATAATAACATTTTTACCATATTTATATATTTTTCAATGTATTTTGTTTTTTAAAATATTTTTGTTGTTGGTAATATTTTGTTTGTTTAAATTTTGAACTGGCTGGAGTGAAAATATTAATTGTGACTCCTCCGCAATTCAACAGTTTCCCTACTGTGCACTTATTGAAATGGGAATAGTAATTTTTACCTCTTCGCTATCCAACACTTTCCCTACTTTTACAATTATTGGAGTGGGAATAGTAATTTTTACCCCTCCGCTATCCAACACTTTTCTTACAGTTGACCTCACTGGAGTGCGAATAGTAATTCTTACCCCTCTGCTATCCAACACTTTCCTTACTGTTGCACCCACTGGAGTGCGAATAGTAATTTTTACTCCTCCGCTATCCAACACTTTCCCTACTGTTGCACTCACTGGAGTCGTAATAGTAATTTTTACGCCTTTGCTATCCAACACTTTCCCTATTGTTGCACTCACTGAAGTGATATATTTCAGTTTGAAGATTTTTAAATAGTTTAATGTTTTAATCTATAATAGAATGTTTTTTATCAGATTTTATGTTACTGGTACACACACATATATCAATCATCAAACAGGATTGACTGCTGTAAAATATTATCTAGACAAAATATCACTTATTTTTCATAACCATAATGTGATGCTTCTTGAAATGATTAAGTGGTGCTTATTCAATAACTTTTTCATGTTCGACAATAAGTTATTCTGTCAAAAACGAGGCGTGGCTATTGGAGCCTGCTTCTCTCCCAGCTATGCGTGTTTGCACGTTGGCTGGTGGGAGGAGCAGGTTCTCAGGGGCTTTATGGGTAGGATATATGACACTAATGTGATGCACTGGCTAAGATACATTGATGACGTGTTTTTGATATGGAGGGGAGATACAGATAGTGCTATATCTTTCATCAATGAGCTCAACAACAATAACATCAATCTCAAATTTACATCACACATTAGCCAAACACAGGTAGCTTTCCTTGATACTACCATCTATGTATCAGGAAACAAATTGGAATCCACACTTTTTAGGAAACCCACTGCGGGCAACGCTACTTAGCATGCATCTAGCTTCCACACCAGCCACCTGATTAGAAGTATCCCCTACGGGGAACTTCTAAGACCTAAACGAATTTGCAGCACTGATGTTGAGCTTACCAAATGTACTCAAGAGGCATTAACCAGATTTAAGGCTAGAGACTATAGTGAGTATATACTCAAGGAAGCTAGTGATAAGGCGGCACTAAGAACAAGAGAGTCTTTATTAGGCACAGTCAGTAGGTCTTTTGAGATAGGACATAAGGGAGATGAGGATAATGCGTCTTATCACCACATTTAACAGACAACATAAACAGTTGAAGGCTATCATAAATAAAAACTGGCCTATTTTGAGAACAGATGCTGTGTTGGCACCTTACCTACCTGACAAACCGTTGATCACTTACAGACGCGCTGTCTCTATGAGGAGCCAACTAGTTAAAAGCAGCACTGACATAACATCCAGTAACACCTGGCTGCAACCAAAGAAGGGCTTCTACAAATGTACCTCATGTAGGGCTTGCAAATTTGGTATTAACCGTATATCATATACCACTCCTTTTAGTTCTAAGGAAATGCAGATCAAAGGGCACTACACTTGATGTACGGAATATGCTGTCTATGTTCTTACCTGTACCTGTGGCCTCAACTATATGGGCAGCACCAAACTCCAGGTGCATGCCCGCATTCTCCAACATTTGAGAGCCATTGTTAATAACGATGCCACCTACTCGGTGGCTCGTCATTTTAAAGACAGGCATAACAATGACCTCCAATGTCTCAGTTATTTTTTGATTGATGCCATCCCTAAATTACGACGGGGTGGCAATAGGGAAAAGATGTTGAGACAATTGGAGACTCGCCTAATATTAGAACTTGATACAAAGGCCCCCTTTGGTCTTAACACTACTGAAGATATGTATACTTATTTGTAGTGTGCCTTGACTTCTGTTTCCTCTATTCTTTGCATCTGGAACATTCGTCTGTTGTTTCTCTCACCATATGTATATTTTTATTGACTTGGTTATAATTTAATATGTATATTCTGTCTACCTCGCACCCATACATTTATTATTGACATGATCAGAATTTTTCTGTTCATCACATTTGACGACACCTCCATTTACATTTGCAGTCTCCATATAATCGATTATTGGTTACTGCTATTTGTATATATATATATATATATATATATATATATATATATATATGTATATTTTTAGAATGGGCATATTTGCTCATCTTTAGCACTTTATATATTGCACTGACATGAATTTTTTAATGTTAACAGCATAGTATATATAATAATAGCATTTTGCACATTTAGGTGGTGGTCAGTTGATGTTTTATCATGGAGTTTTTTACAGACTTTCATTTATTTTTTAGATTTTTTACTGTGTCAAATAGATGTGTTGCATTTAAGATATATGCATCAATATTCATGTGTATTTTTATTACAGCATTTATGCTGTTACAAAGGATCTACTTATGTGTTTTACAATTGTATTTATACAGGGATATATTTATTCATTTATTTATAATATATATTTAAATGTGTATTTATTTATTGTAATAATACATGTGGTTTACCATACAATTCCAGTTATCAGCAATGAAATAACTGTTTTCTGTTAATGGTTTTACTATTGTGCACTATTCGCCAGTATGTTTTCCAATCTATATGCAGTATAAAAGTATTTAGTCTGTTTTCCATGTTAACTGATCATGTCACACGGGTTAAGCATTTTAAAAAAGAGTCTTTCCGCATAGCCTACCGTATGTGATCAAGGCCGGCGTTCCGGCCGAAACGCGTCATGGCAGGCAGTTGAGAGAAAATAAAATAATCTTCTATTGCCACTAAGAGGAGTTTGCCTCGTTCCTTTTTGCCATACCAGGAGAATCAGGAATGATCGATTTCAATATATATATATATATTCACTGAAAAAACCATAGGTTTCACACATGTTATAGTTAGCTGGACATTTTACTGATAAAAAACCAATGAAATTCCCCCGTTATAGTTACTGTAGGCAACTATAACTCACGCGACCGCAATCCTCTGCTGATGCTAATACTGTATTTAGACACTTATTTGCCCATGTCTTCTTCCATTAAATTTTAGCTATACATATATTACAAATATTTTTTTTTCATAAAGACACATATGTCATCAGCAGAGGATTACGGTCGCGTGAGTTATAGTTGCCTACAGTAACTATAACGGGGGAATTTCATTGGTTTTTTATCAGTAAAATGTCCAGCTAACTATAACATGTGTGAAACCTATGGTTTTTTCAGTGAATTTGCAAGGTTTTTTAAATGCTAATTCCTAACTATAACGTGTGTGAAACCTATGGTTTTTTCAGTGAATTTGTACGTTTTTTTAAATGCTAAGTTACTTTACGCCATTTGTGGCGTGCGCGCCCACTTAACGCAGTTCGTTCCGTGCGCGCACGATGCGCTTCGCGCACCGTGCGCGCACAGTGAGCACGCGGTGCGCTTCGCGCACCGCGTGCCCAAATTACGCTAGATGGGCCATGAACGCACGATGCGCTTCACGCACCGTGCGCACATGGAGGACATATGATGAGCATCGTTGTGACAGGTAAAATATATGTTTTGATTACGCTCACAGAAGCCATGCACAAAGGTTGCCCTTCGGGCACCTTTTGCACACGGGGTGGGGAGAATGTGGATATTTTTTTTTTTTTTATTATTATTTCTTACCGTAGGCGTACGGTAAGCGTAATCGGCGAAATTTTCGAAAAAATAAAAATAGCCTTTTTTCACTTGGGGGGTCGTTGGGGACTCACTCGACATGGCAAGGTGCTTGGGAGCTGTGTAAACAGCCCCTTTACATGTTTTTGCACTTGTTTTTTCATCCCCCTGTCAAAGTGCGAGAGAGAAAATGGTGGCCGCCGCTTCCTGGTTTCGACCGATTCGAATGTTTACTAAGATCTAAGGGCCAATCAGAATCGCGCTCGCGCACGCCACCGTACGCGTACGGTCAGCGCACCGTAAGCGCACCGTAAGCTGGCTCAGATATATATATTGATTTAAAGGCTATTTTCTCAGAATCTACTGAACAGATTTACACCAAACCTACAAAAGATACTTCCTTGACCTGAGGACTACCTCTCTGCCAAATTTCAAGTAATTCTGTTCAGCCGTTCGGGCTGTAGCTGTGTCTAAAGGTCCTATGGAAAAATGCATGGGAAAAACGCGTTTTGGGACCCCCCTTTTATCTCAGCCCCCGCTTGACGAATCCCCCCGAGACCTTCAGGGTAGGAGCGGAGTGTAGCGCCCCACCTATTTTGAAAAATTTGCGAGGATTCGTCAACCGGCGCCAAAGTTATTCAAAATAGAATGTTGCGGATTTCCTATGGAAACGTGGTCCTAACTATAACTACCTACTGGCGACCGCCAGTAGGTAATATATATATATATATATATACATATATATATCAGCTCCAAAAAGCAGGACCTCAGCACTCACGGGACTTTGGTTCATTTTATTTTCAGCAAATGCATTTCGGCGCTATGCCTTCATCAGTGCTCTTTAAAACGCCATCATACACTTGTGTTTAAATCACTCAGCAAGCAATTCCATTGGAGGGCTCAAGAGAGATGACAGCAACAAAGGACTCACACAATAGATGCTATTACTTGCAATAATATGGCAGCCATGGCTGTATGCATTTATCCTTTATGTAAATACAATAGGTGCTGTTCGTTTTTCACAATGATCAATTTCATATAGTCTCTGATACTCAATGCAGAATGTATTTTGCATGAAGGGAAAAACAAGATTTTCTCTCCCACAGTACCTTCAATAAGGCTGCCGTTTTCCAGTCCTTGTAAATTGTCAAACTCTGTCCCCAAAACAAGTTGTTATCGTGTAGATGGTTCCACTGACCCTCGTCACTGCCGTGGTTACAATTGAAACACTAACTCCCCTGCAACCTGGGGAGTTAGTGTTTCAATTGTAACCACATTATGTAAACTATGGGGTGACCCTGTGTCCCTCAGAACCTGGGTATAAATGATATGAAATACAGTGGTTCTGTCGGGTATGACCAAACAATTGCTTTGTTTTATGTTATGAATGAATCAAAAGAGAACCTAAGTACATTAATCAGATAGAAGAAAATTCAAAAATAATTACATTAACAGGACCACATAAAGCAATGACAATGTACAAATCACAATAAAATCAGATTTGTAGGGTGGCAGAATGTTCTTTATATATAAATTGCCTCATTTATATCAACACCCATAACATTCTTTTTTTGCAAAGTATGGCTACCAAAGTTGTAAAGATTAAAGTGAATTGGTGAATCAGTGACAAAGTGACACAGGTGAAAGAATTAGTGTACAATATATACAAAGTGAATACAAAAGTTTTTATGTACAGAATAAAAGTCGGCCAGTATTTGAAAGAGCACAATGACCCAGTTTCCACGGAAAATTCAAATTCTATAAGAAAACGAGTCTTGGACTGGTCCTAGGTACTGTCGACGTTTCAACCCTATATATGCGATCTTAAATCGTCATGCGGGTCTTCATCAGGACTTAAATATTGGCAGTGGCAACCTACAAAAGCAAGTAAAGTACGTGTCAAAGGCTGGTCCTGAATAGTCACAAGCGTATGGTCCCAAATAAGCCAGAAATGGCTATGACTCACCTAGCCGTTGGTCTAGGATGGCCTAGTGTTCATATTTAGTGGGTCCGATGCATTCATCCAGCGGAGTTTCTAAAAATTAATTCAAACAAATGGTAATTGGATGACGTGCAATCATAAACCCATCACCATTAATTCAAGAGCTCCACCTACAATTCTGGGAATTGTGAGACTAACACAATCATTGAACACGCATCACATCTCAAAGTGGTGGAAATTCAATTAATGGTTGCACAATTATAGCCCAGGGCCAATTTGGAGGTAACTCATGGGGTTAACTAAAGGCTCTTACCATAATAGGGATGTGCGTATCGATTCAGATATTAATAACCTAATTATCCGGATGGGATTGGCAATTTGATGAGGACCAATTAAAATGAGAGACCACTCATAAAATTGGTCCAGACATAGAAAGCAATTGTTAAACGTGTGTTTGAATTACGCAACACGCCCGGTTAAGAGACATCCCTAACAGGGGGCTAATGGTGACAGGCTCATTCCTTAGGTTTCAAATTTACGTAAAATAAGCTTAAACATAGTTGCCCCAGTTTTAGGTATGGACGATTCACTCACCTGAAAACTGACTTGTAAGCTACAATACTTAGTGGAGCGAATGGTAGCCGTCAAATCCAATTTGAAACAGGAGTGACTGGAAGATTCTAACTGCGTCTATAAGGTAAATAACAAGCGCAAGCTTAGTTATAACCATAGCAAGGCAAACAGAGAAGGGAAATGCTTAAACGCGTTAATCGTGAACTTACTCGGTGAGAGCAAAACACTTTTTTCCGAGCGATCTTGATTCCCGCTTCTGTACCACCTTTCGTTGCTGTGGGAAACCCGTGCAAGGCAGGCCAGCTGATATATGAAAGCAACCAGGTCCCTCCCTGTATGACGTAAAACGTCAAAAAACGCCAAGACGGTTGCCACGCAACTCAGTCAGCGTCAATGGAAACCAAGCCCGCTAATAGAACGCAGTCGCTGTTCGACCGTGCCACTTTCTATACTGACGTCAAATGTATGGTCTTCTGATGACTAATGGGGAATGTGTCATGATGTTCGCTGGGTAACGGAATTTCCGCCGAAAGCCACACTCAGGAGACAGAACTCCCCATTTGAGTGCCCTCGTACTGCTGATGTACCTAATGCTTCCCCACAGAAAGCGAACGTGAACGAAAATTCAGCTTTATCACGCTGTTATATATGCCAAAACAGTTACAACGAATTTAAATAAATTATCCAAAATTCTTTGCATTATAAATGAGACAAACTCAACAGGAGACGAACGTGAACCAAGATTCAGCATTGTCACGCTGTTATGTGTGATAAGACAGTTACACTGAATTAGAATAAATTACAAACAATTCTTTTCTTTACGAATAAGACATATTCAACTTTTTCATTCTGAAAATGAAAACAATTTGTTTTGAGAAACGTTGATGACATAGCGTACAGAGCCCTGTGTACAGCAAACTTCTGAAGACATCAATACAAACCCGAATAATTATGTCACATCGGGCCAACTATTAAAAACAGTGACACTATAATTTGCAAAGAGGTTATATGATCCAAAACAAATTTGAAAATTATATCTTGTCCCAAAAAGGGGCACACTGAACATTTTCATATAGATGTAAAAGTAAAATTTCAAAGTGCATTGTGAGATGTCATACAGAGTACATCAGAATGGAAAACCTAATACAACCGTTGTGCATAGTAATTTGCGCATTAAACAAACCTGAACAGAATTAGGTCACGATAGCATTATGATTTGGAACCCATAAAATTACAACATGGTCTCTCAAAAGGAGGGGCACGTTGCACCTTTTCAATTGGATGTAGAAAACGAGCGTTTCAATAAAGTTTCAAACAACATGACATATAAATATAGGGATATAGATTTAAATAGGATTAGGCAAGCGTTCACATCCACTACCTAACCTACTCTAGTAAAACCAGAGTTCAATGGCCAGCAGCCTTAAAATGATATCTGTGCAGTTAAAGAGAAAAGAAAGGAAACCATAGATTATAATTGACCCATCTGCCTAGATGTTTCCTCAAACTCATTCAAACCCTGTTGTACTGTGTCAAGGGAATGTATCCATCTGCATTCTTTTCTCTTTAGATTAACTGTAATTGAACCCCCTCTTGGAGCCAAAGTCACCTTTTCCAGCACCCACCATTTGATATCCTCCGGCTGGTGGTTCTGTGCAAGACAGTGATCAACCATAGGGGCCCCTTGTGTCCTACATCTGATACGACTCATGTGTTGGAGTATCCTTACTTTTATCTTTTGCGTGGTTTGACCCACGTACAGAAGACCACAAGGACAGATTATTGCATAGATTAAATTGCAACTGTTACAATTTGTGAAACTAAATGATTTGTATGTTCTGTTGTGATACATGAAAGAGGAGCCCTCCACTGTCAAAGGGCAGGCTTTACAATGGCCACATTTATAATGGCCCAGGAGGGGAGGTAAACCCAGGTGATCTCTGAGTCCAAGGGGTTTAGGTGGTTCCAGATATGCCTTAACAACATTATCTTTCACACTCCTGCCTCGTTTAAAAGCAAATAGAGGTTCCTCAGTGGTTGGAAGCTCACTGGCAACCAAGTTCCAATATTTTTTCATGATCTTCTTCATGTCATTACTTTTAGTATTGAATGTAGTGACACATACAATGCTCTCCTTTTTAGTTGTTCTCTCCTTCAATTGTAAGAGTTGATCTCTTGGGCAGTACCAGGCGTGTTTCCATGCGCGTTTCAATAGACCAGTAGGGTAACCCCTCTCCTTGAGGCGAGTGGTAAGGATGTCAGTTTCTTTAAAGAAATCAGCTCGTCGTGTACAATTCCTTCTTAGTCTAAGGTATTGCCCGTACGGGAGGACTGCGTGGGTGGTGGGAATCGTATTTTAGGAGGGTATTCCTTTCTGTAGGTTTGCGATATAAATCACAAATTAACCGTCCATCATCCACTTCAAATGTAAGATCAAGGAAGTCAATTGTTTTGTTACTATTCGTCATAGTGAATTGGATATCAATTGATCTTGTATTCAACCAGTTATAGAATTGCTCAAGCTCCTCGCCAGTGCCCGTCCAAATCATTATAACGTCATCTATGTAACGTTTCCAAATCATAATTTGGTTGATGAATGGGTTTAGATGGCTGTAGAGATGCTCCTCCTCGTATGAATCCATAAAGATATTGGCCAGGCTTGGCGCATAGGTAGCGCCCATCGCAACGCCTTTACATTGGTAGTAGAATTGCTTCATGAATACAAAATAATTGTGCTTCATTGCAATTTCTAAGTGGCCTATCAGAAAATCAGTTGGTATCCAATGCGGTCTCAACCTCTTATCAAGGGTGGCTCTAATCACCTCAAGGGCCTTAGCCTGAGGAATGGAGGTGTAGAGCGAGGATACATCCAGTGTGACAAGTAATTGGGTTTGCATGTCGAATGGTTGCCCCTCCAACAGCTGAATAATGTGCATTGTGTCCCGCACATATGATTTGGTCTCAGGTATCCAAGGTTGGAGAAAGTGATCTATAAACTGGTTGAGAGGTTCCAAAACCGATCCACATCCGGAGACAATTGGTCTCCCTGGCGGTTTCTCCAGGCGCTTATGTATTTTGGGAAGGGTATAGATAGTCGGAATCCTGGCTTCTCTTTAGTTTAAGAAGTCGTACTCTGGTTGACTTAAGAAGCCCTTTGCCACTCCGTCCATGGTTATCTCCTCAGTCAGTGTTTTAACCTCCCACGTGGGATCCCTTGGTCTGGGGCAATAGCTATCTCTGATCCCCAATTGGAGCTCTATTTCAGCTATGTAGTCTTGTGTGTTTTGTAGGACAACCGCCCCACCCTTGTCGGCGGCCTTGATCACGATTGCATCGTTGGTTCCTAATGCAGATAATGCCAATCTTTCCTGCTTGCTGATATTGTATTTTATATATTTCTTCTTCTCCATCAGATCCATGATTTCTTCAAGAACAATTCTTTCATATGCAAGTATTTTCTCGCTCATCATATATGCACTTGGAGTGAACGTGGAGGAACGTGGAGGAAGGTCTGAACGGTGTCGCAGCTGCTACCGGGGCATATACATTTTTGCTGAAATAATATTTCAAACGTATTTTCCTGAAAAACCGTTGTAATTCAACCTTAACATTAAAGGAATCAGGAGCAGACGTAGGTACAAACGTTAGCCCCTTTGCAAGGACCATCCTTTCCTCATTAGATAGTGTGTAGTCCGAAAGATTGATAATAGGGTCTTGTGATCCGGCTAACAATGGATCAGAAAAATCTTGAGTCATTGTAGGACAAATCATGTTTCGAGGATTCAATGCAGTGTCATCCACAGAAGTGGGTTGGGGGTTCACAATAGAAAGCAAATCAGAATTGTCCACACGTAAGGTTTCCATCACAATGTCACTGGTTTTATGCCGCTCCATTGGGCTCCCATTGGTGGTTATGGCCAACGTGTTCTGTGTAGACATGTGTGTCACAGATCTATGTTGTGAGCAAGGTAAAGACAATGACATAATGGAGATGTCAGGGTTACCAACCGGGCCCATAAGCACGGGAGTGGGATGTGTATTTACAACCACTAAATTAACACACTGCGTGTTCACCATCTGTATGTTTGTCTGCGGGTCGAGATCTCGCCATGTGTTTCTGGCTGGAAAAACCGGACCCGTGAGTTGGTACGCCGAGTGTTTCCACCCCTGTGGTCAATTGTAACCACGGCAGTGACATGGGTCAGTGGAACCATCTACACGATAACAACTTGTTTGGGGGACAGAATTTGACAATTCACAAGGACTGGAAAACGGCAGCCTTATTGAAGGTACTGTGGGAGAGAAAATCTTGTTTTTCCCTTCATGCAAAATACATTCTGCATTGAGTATCAGAGACTATATGAAATTGATCATTGTGAAAAACGAACAGCACCTATTGTATTTCCATAAAGGATAAATGCATACAGCCATGGCTGCCATATTATTGCAAGTAATAGCATCTATTGTGTGAGTCCTTTGTTGCTGTCATCTCTCTTGAGCCCTCCAATGGAATTGCTTGCTGAGTGATTTAAACACAAGTGTATGATGGCGTTTTAAAGAGCACTGATGAAGGCATAGCGCCGAAATGCATTTGCTGAAAATAAAATGAACCAAAGTCCCGTGAGTGCTGAGGTCCTGCTTTTTGGAGCTGATATATTTTACGTGACTCACCCTTCACGCTTGCAGGAAATAGCACCCGTCCAGAGTTCGGCAGAAAGGGTGTACCTGGAGCTTTCATATACATATATATATATATATATAGATCGTTTTTACGATCGAAACGCGTCCGGGGCGGACACTTGTCTGCTTATTTTGGTGATATGCGAATAAACTTATAAAAGAAGCTGCAACCTGTTTCCGTGGATGCTAATTAATTAAATCTTTAAAGACTATGGTGGACCGTACCTGTTAATCTCTGGATCAATATCCAGCAACTCAGGTTCCTTTTTGCATATATATATATATATATATATATATATATATATATATATATATATATATATATATATATATATATATATATATATATATATATATATATATATATATATTACCTACTGGCGGTCGCCAGTAGGTAGTTATAGTTAGGACCACGTTTCCATAGGAAAACCTCAACATTCTATTTTGAATAACTTTGGCGCCGGTCGACGAATCCTTGCGAATTTCTCAAAATAGGTGGGGCGCTACGCTCCGCTCCTACCCTGAAAGTCTCGGGGGGATTCGTCAAGCGGGGGCTGAGATAAAAGGGGGGTCCCAAAACGCGTTTTTCCCATGCATTTTTCCATAGGACCTTTAGAACGAGCTACAGCCCGAACGGCTGAACAGAATTACTCAAAATTTGGCAGAGAGGTAGTCCCTATGTCAAGGAAGTGCCTTTTGTAGGTTTGGTGTAAATCTGTTCAGTAGATTCTGAGAAAATAGCCTTTAAATCAATATATATATCTGAGCCCGCTTACGGTACGCTTACCGTACGCTTACGGTAAGCGTACGGTGGCGTGCGCGAGCGCGATTCTGATTGGCTCTTAGATCTTAGTAAACATTCGAATCGGCCAAAACCAGGAAGCGGCGGCCGCCATTTTCTGTGTTTCACTCTGAAAAAAAAGAGTGAAAACAAGAAAAGGGGGCAATGAGGAGAGTTACAGACCCCCTATTTGTAAGGGGGTCAAAGAAGGACAGAAAAGTACAAAAAAAACATTTATTGATTTTAAAAAAAATCACGGGGTACGCGTACGGTAAGCTTACGGTAAGCGTACGGTAAAATAAATAAAAATAAATAAATGAAAAGCAGATTTAAGAGTTTAGAAATTAGGGAGCTCTAAAAAGAGCTGTTGTGTTTATGAAGTCATTTTTTAGTGGTACCTACAAGTAAGTACCGATGCAGAGTCTAAGGTTCAAGAGGAAGACTCTGTTCCCTTCATCATTGAAGTGCACACCATCTCCTCTATAAATGTCTTGCATGTCATAACGCAAGTTGTTGTGGTAAATGGCACCCATACCATAGTCACGGAGGAAAGCAGAAACAGATTTGTTGACGTGCTTTCTTGCTTTGTCAATCTGCGGACAGAAATGATTGGACCAGTTCAATTTTTGCCTTTGGCATATGTTGGAAAACACAAAGGCAGTTTTAGGGAAAAGTGTAAACAGTTGTGCAAAGGTGTCCTTCATAAGCATTTCCAGACCTACCCCAGTCAAAGTGCCTAGGTCATTGCCACCACAGCGCACTATTATGAGGTCAGGGTGTTGGATTTGAATGAAGGATTTCACCAATGGCATCAATTGGTGCCACTTTAACCCTCTCTGACCAATCCATTTAATGTCTACATTTGGCAAAGCAAGGTCTCTCACCATACCTGTTTTCTCTGCAAACTTTTCACTCCAGAAGACATAGCTGTGCCCTACAATCCACACTGTGAACATCTTCAAAGGAGAACTGGATGCACTCAGGAGGTGTCTTTCAGTAGAATGGCAATATGAAAAGAAAGACAGTTTGGAAATGGAGGCATACATATTTTTTTCAAAACAAAAAGAACTGATTGGCTGTTTCATACCATTCTAGAATAAAAACTAGGCTGTATGTGTCAATTGATAGAAGCATGTTTTGTATTGGTACAGAAAAATGTGTAACCAAAGAACAGTACTATGGATTTGCTGTTAGGTTTGAAAAGTCAAGCACTCTTGCTCTGTGGAATTGAAACATTGTTTGGCAAACTTCTGACCTAACTGCACACAGCAGTGTTCCATTAGCTGTTGCTATGGTAGCAGGCAGAAGTCAAGTTGGGGGAAGGGTACTAGGCAGAAGTCAAGAAGGGGGAAGGGTACTTTTGGAAAAGGGTTGGTTTTCAACCAATAGAAATGTGTGATTACATTTGAAAAAAAGGGGGAAGCACTGTGTCAGTCTGTAAAAGTGATTTTCACTTGCCCCGAAAAAAAAAGAGCAGTAAGTGTGCTTTCAAATTGGCAAAGAAATTTCGTTTTGGGACTAATGTGAAAACATGACTCTGTGTGCAGAGAGGAATTATAGGCAGAGATTTATTGCATATTGCTCTGGTGATTTCACAGTTGCATTAGATGGAAAGGGGGAGCGAATTTTTGGGGGAAGAAGCAGACTCTTAGCACACACCCATGTGCTTGCCATGTATAATCATGCACAGTATTTACAAGCGAGTGGGGTTTTCAGGTTTCAGTCTGTAATGCAAATACATTCAGCATCACTAAGGCTGGTTGCCCTTGCTGTAGTGTAGCAGTCTGGACATGGGCTTTTTTTAAAATCTGAAAAGTGGTTTCATAATGTGACAGTAGTCTCTCAAGGACCTTGTAATGTGATAAATGATTTTTAGTGTTTTTTTTTAAAAATAAAAAAAAGTACGCGCACCGTACGCGTACGGTAAAAAAAAAAAAGTTTTAAAAAACATATGTAAAAAAAAGATGAAAGATAAGGTTGGCTCTTAAAAGAACCGTTGTGTTCATGCAGGGACAGAGGAAAGGAAGCATGGGAAAATCATTCAAAGCGACAAATGTGCTGATCTATTTTGTTGTTCACTAGGGAAACACTGGTCTCCCTATAGCAAATTAGATCTTTACAAAATGTGCATCGAATATCAACCTTCCGAAATCGAGGGTTCATTTCCAGAGGGCCAGCAAAAGGAGATTCTCCCCCACAGATGAAGGGCTCACCTGACCTGCAGAGGAAGGAGTCAGCTCTGCAGATGATGGTCCAGGCTGAGCTGCTGTGGATGTACTGGCTCGTCTTTCTGAAGAGTTACCTCCAAAAAGATGACCATGTGTCCTTCCATGTACATCCAGGAGGTGTCTCTTCATGGTGTGATTCCCAAAGGAATACTTCCTGTCAGGTTTACCTCTAGAAAGTACACGCTTACACAGCCTGCAAGTAACTAAGGGTGCATTCACCTTTTGCTGGCCTTCAGGAAAAGTAAAATAATCCCAAACATAAGAAGGCTTTTGTTTCCTCGCTCTCTGCCTCAAGACAGTGCTGCTGGTGCTAGCCTCACTCTCAGAAGGGCTCTGCTGTTCTGCCATCGTATCCCAAAGACAAACCAGCTCCTTCTCCCAAGGGATCACAAGCAGAAATGAGGGGAATGGGTGTGGTGTAGGAGAGTTCTAGAACTGAAAGTAGTTTCAACCAATCAAAAGTTGTGTTTCATGATCACATGACCTACCGTACACTTACGGTACGCTTACGGTACGCTTACGGCAAAAAGTACGCATGCGCGTAAAAAAGACACGCGCTTGCGCGCATGCGCATAACAGTCACTCCCCGACACTTCCGCGTAACGTGCGCGTGTGGCGTAAGCGCGCACGCGTCCCACGCGCAGTACGCGCGGCTACGCAAAGTGCGTAACTATACGCAAGCAGCGTAGATAGATTACGGACGTTGCGTAAACCGTACGCTTACCGTGAGCTTACGGTACGCGTACTAAAAAAAAAAAAAAAAAAAAAAAAGAACTGGAAATACATTTTACATGTTTATTTTAAAAAATATATTAAAAAAAAAATATTAAAGAATTTTAAAAATTTAAGCATAGTCTTTATAAAAGGTAAGAAAATTAAATTAAAAATATGTTAGAAAGAATTGAAGAATAAAAACAAAATTAGCATTTAAAAAACCTTGCAAATTCACTGAAAAAACCATGGGTTTTACACACGTTATAGTTAGGAATTAGCATTTAAAATACCTTGCAAATTCACTGAAAAAACCATGGGTTTCACAAACGTTATAGTTAGGAATTAGCATTTAAAAAACCTTAGAAATTCAGTGAAAAAACCATAGGTTTCACACATGTTATAGTTAGCTGGACATTTTACTCGTAAAAAAACAATGAAATTGCCCCGTTATAGTTAGTTCAGCTAACTATAACTCGCGCGCCCGCAATGCACTGCTGATGACGTCACATATTACATCACTCATGACATGGTCAGTGACATCACTCATGACATCACTGATGACATCTCAAATGACATCACTGATGACCTCACTGATGTCATCATCCTTGTGATAGAGTGGCAGACCTCCTCTCACCCTAATATAACCTTTGACACACACATTCAAAAATAGACAGTAAAATTTTCAAAAACAATGGACATACCAATAACAGTTACAACAACCTCTTCAGTAATTCTAAGATCCACATAAACATCCACTCATTCACCAACAGTCCAATACAGTCACTCATACATGTACTCACTCATCATATGTACTCATACACCTATACATCCTGTTACACAATGCCACTCATCCACAGAGTTACTCACACACATAGTCACTCATGCTAATAAAGAATCAAACATACATTTACTAGCATATACAGTTATACACACACCACCACACTTACTTCTACAGAAACTTACACATACTTAGTCTTTTAAACAATCACTTATAGAAACACATACTTATTCATACAGGAACTCTTTCAATCTCTCACATATACTCACATATATACACCAATAGTCACATATACTAGTTTTAAACATATGTAGTTACTCATAAAGACACTATTGAGACAGTCATTCACTCACTAACACACCCATACACACACTCATCCACCCATACAGTCCTGCACACATGCTGTGTTCAACACACACAAAGAGTGAATCACTCATTCATGCACCTATGCACTACATAATACCCCCCACCGAACCATACAGACACTCAGACTGATACTCAAAAAAACAACTAATAACCTATATAGACACCTATGAAGCTACTCACCAACCCATGCAACCACTTATACACAAAGTGAGAGACTGATACAGATATTTTCATATTTAAACATTCCTCAGTAAGCCATGTATTCACTATGATACACTTAATCAGTCAGTTACACAATAATTTTTCAAAAACAAAGCATCCATTTAGACACTTATATACCCATTTATTCTTCCATCGACCTTGAGATATACATATATAAAACATATTTAATTTTCAGAAAAACACACATTCACTGGATGATGTCATCAGTGAGGTCATCAGTGATGTCATTTGAGATGTCATCAGTGATGTCATGAGTGATGTCACTGACCATGTCATGAGTGATGTAATATGTGAAGTCATCAGCAGTGCATTGCGGGCGCGCGAGTTATAGTTAGCTGAACTAACTATAACGGGGCAATTTCATTGGTTTTTTACGAGTAAAATGTCCAGCTAACTATAACATGTGTGAAACCTATGGTTTTTTCACTGAATTTCTAAGGTTTTTTAAATGCTAATTCCTAACTATAACGTTTGTGAAACCCATGGTTTTTTCAGTGAATATATATATATATATATATATATATATATATATATATATATATATATATATATATATATATATATATATATATATATATATATATATATATATATATATATATATATATATATGTGTGTATGCTCAAAGGTTGTCCACCAAATGAGTGATTTGAATGACTGCGCACGCCATTGGAGAACAGGAGTGATCAGCCTTTGAGGAAGCTATATCAGCGAAACACCTCAGGCTGCACCACAATAGCTGCATGGTCCATGTGGTATCGCTGGTCCTTGAGTGCTCCCCAATCTGGTGGACAACCTTGGAGCATACATTTACACGCGGCAGTCCAGCCGCGGGGGCAGCACCACCGCATCAATCAAAGCAGGCCGCTGGGTCGGGAATCTGCCAGGTTCATTGTGGAAGAACTGGCACCGAAAATAAGGACTTTCCAGCCCTTGTGACCCATACAGGGGAAGCATCAGAAATCTTCAGTCTCCTGGCACCTATACAAGGTTCGATGGCGCAGCATGAACACTACATGCCCCACAATTCTGTGCAAGATGGCTGACCTATCAGCAAGCAGCATGAGTGATTTGAATGACTGCGCACGCCATTGGAGAACAGGAGTGATCAGCCTTTGAGGAAGCTATATCAGCGAAACGCGTCAGGCTGCACCACAATAGCTGCATGGTCCATGTGGTATCGCTGGTCCTTGAGTGCTCCCCAATCTGGTGGACAACCTTAGAGCATACATTTACACGCGGCAGTCCAGCCGTGGGGGCAGCACCACCGCATCAATCAAAGCGGGCCGCTGGGTCGGGAATCTGCCCGGTTCATTGTGGAAGAACTGGCACCGAAAATAAGGACTTTCCAGCCCTTGTGACCCATACAGGGGAAGCATCAGAAATCTTCAGTCTCCTGGCACCTATACAAGGTTCGATGGCGCAGCATGAACACTACATGCCCCACAATTCTGTGCGAGATGGCTGACCTATCAGCAAGCAGCATGAGTGATTTGAATGACTGCGCACGCCATTGGAGAACAGGAGTGATCAGCCTTTGAGGAAGCTATATCAGCGAAACGCGTCAGGCTGCACCACAATAGCTGCATGGTCCATGTGGTATCGCTGGTCCTTGAGTGCTCCCCAATCTGGTGGACAACCTTGGAGCATACATTTACACGCGGCAGTCCAGCCGCGGGGGCAGCACCACCGCATCAATCAAAGCGGGCCGCTGGGTCGGGAATCTGCCCGGTTCATTGTGGAAGAACTGGCACCGAAAATAAGGACTTTCCAGCCCTTGTGACCCATACAGGGGAAGCATCAGAAATCTTCAGTCTCCTGACACCTATACAAGTTTCGATGGCGCAGCATGAACACTATATGCCCCACAATTCTGTGCGAGATGGCTGACCTATCAGCAAGCAGCATGAGTGATTTGAATGACTGCGCACGCCATTGGAGAACAGGAGTGATCAGCCTTTGAGGAAGCTATATCAGCGAAACGCGTCAGGCTGCACCACAATAGCTGCATGGTCCATGTGGTATCGCTGGTCCTTGAGTGCTCCCCAATCTGGTGGACAACCTTGGAGCATACATTTACACGCGGCAGTCCAGCCGCGGGGGCAGCACCACCGCATCAATCAAAGCGGGCCGCTGGGTCGGGAATCTGCCCGGTTCATTGTGGAAGAACTGGCACCGAAAATAAGGACTTTCCAGCCCTTGTGACCCATACAGGGGAAGCATCAGAAATCTTCAGTCTCCTGGCACCTATACAAGGTTCGATGGCGCAGCATGAACACTACATGCCCCACAATTCTGTGCGAGATGGCTGACCTATCAGCAAGCAGCATGAGTGATTTGAATGACTGCGCACGCCATTGGAGAACAGGAGTGATCAGCCTTTGAGGAAGCTATATCAGCGAAACGCGTCAGGCTGCACCACAATAGCTGCATGGTCCATGTGGTATCGCTGGTCCTTGAGTGCCCCCCAATCTGGTGGACAACCTTGGAGCATACATTTACACGCGGCAGTCCAGCCGCGGGGGCAGCACCACCGCATCAATCAAAGCGGGCCGCTGGGTCGGGAATCTGCCCGGTTCATTGTGGAAGAACTGGCACCCAAAATAAGGACTTTCCAGCCCTAGTGACCCATACAGGGGAAGCATCAGAAATCTTCAGTCTCCTGGCACCTATACAAGGTTCGATGGCGCAGCATGAACACTACATGCCCCACAATTCTGTGCGAGATGGCTGACCTATCAGCAAGCAGCATGAGTGATTTGAATGACTGCGCACGCCATTGGAGAACAGGAGTGATCAGCCTTTGAGGAAGCTATATCAGCGAAACGCGTCAGGCTGCACCACAATAGCTGCATGGTCCATGTGGTATCGCTGGTCCTTGAGTGCTCCCCAATCTGGTGGACAACCTTGGAGCATACATTTACACGCGGCAGTCCAGCCGCGGGGGCAGCACCACCGCATCAATCAAAGCGTGCCGCTGGGTCGGGAATCTGCCCGGTTCATTGTGGAAGAACTGGCACCGAAAATAAGGACTTTCCAGCCCTTGTGACCCATACAGGGGAAGCATCAGAAATCTTCAGTCTCCTGGCACCTATACAAGGTTCGATGGCGCAGCATGAACACTACATGCCCCACAATTCTGTGCGAGATGGCTGACCTATCAGCAAGCAGCATGAGTGATTTGAATGACTGCGCACGCCATTGGAGAACAGGAGTGATCAGCCTTTGAGGAAGCTATATCAGAGAAACGCGTCAGGCTGCACCACAATATCTGCATGGTCCATGTGGTATCGCTGGTCCTTGAGTGCTCCCCAATCTGGTGGACAACCTTGGAGCATACATTTACACGCGGCAGTCCAGCCACGGGGGCAGCACCACCGCATCAATCAAAGCGGGACGCTGGGTCGGGAATCTGCCCGGTTCATTGTGGAAGAACTGGCACCGAAAATAAGGACTTTCCAGCCCTTGTGACCCATACAGGGGAAGCATCAGAAATCTTCAGTCTCCTGGCACCTATACAAGGTTCGATGGCGCAGCATGAACACTACATGCCCCACAATTCTGTGCGAGATGGCTGACCTATCAGCAAGCAGCATGAGTGATTTGAATGACTGCGCACGCCATTGGAGAACAGGAGTGATCAGCATTTGAGGAAGCTATATCAGCGAAACGTGTCAGGCTGCACCACAATAGCTGCATGGTCCATGTGGTATCGCTGGTCCTTGAGTGCTCCCCAATCTGGTGAACAACCTTGGAGCATACATTTACACGCGGCAGTCCAGCCGCGGGGGCAGCACCGCCGCATCAATCAAAGCGGGCCGCTGGGTCGGGAATCTGCCCGGTTCATTGTGGAAGAACTGGCACCGAAAATAAGGACTTTCCAGCCCTTGTGACCCATACAGGGGAAGCATCAGAAATCTTCAGTCTCCTGGCACCTATACAAGGTTCGATGGCGCAGCATGAACACTACATGCCCCACAATTCTGTGCGAGATGGCTGACCTATCAGCAAGCAGCATGAGTGATTTGAATGACTGCGCACGCCATTGGAGAACAGGAGTGATCAGCCTTTGAGGAAGCTATATCAGCGAAACGCGTCAGGCTGCACCACAATAGCGGCATGGTCCATGTGGTATCGCTGGTCCTTGAGTGCTCCCCAATCTGGTGGACAACCTTGGAGCATACATTTACACGCGGCAGTCCAGCCGCGGGGGCAGCACCACCGCATCAATCAAAGCGGGCCGCTGGGTCGGGAATCTGCCCGGTTCATTGTGGAAGAACTGGCACCGAAAATAAGGACTTTCCAGCCCTTGTGACCCATACAGGGGAAGCATCAGAAATCTTCAGTCTCCTGGCACCTATACAAGGTTCGATGGCGCAGCATGAACACTACATGCCCCACAATTCTGTGCGAGATGGCTGACCTATCAGCAAGCAGCATGAGTGATTTGAATGACTGCGCACGCCATTGGAGAACAGGAGTGATCAGCCTTTGAGGAAGCTATATCAGCAAAACGCGTCAGGCTGCACCACAATAGCTGCATGGTCCATGTGGTATCGCTGGTCCTTGAGTGCTCCCCAATCTGGTGGACAACCTTGGAGCATACATTTACACGCGGCAGTCCAGCCACGGGGGCAGCACCACCGCATCAATCAAAGCGGGCCGCTGGGTCGGGAATCTGCCCGGTTCATTGTGGAAGAACTGGCACCGAAAATAAGGACTTTCCAGCCCTTGTGACCCATACAGGGGAAGCATCAGAAATCTTCAGTCTCCTGGCACCTATACAAGGTTCGATGGCGCAGCATGAACACTACTTGCCCCACAATTCTGTGCGAGATGGTTGACCTATCAGCAAGCAGCATGAGTGATTTGAATGACTGCGCACGCCATTGGAGAACAGGAGTGATCAGCCTTTGAGGAAGCTATATCAGCGAAACGCGTCAGGCTGCACCACAATAGCTGCATGGTCCATGTGGTATCGCTGGTCCTTGAGTGCTCCCCAATCTGGTGGACAACCTTGGAGCATACATTTACACGCGGCAGTCCAGCCGCGGGGGCAGCACCACCGCATCAATCAAAGCGGGCCGCTGGGTCGGGAATCTGCCCGGTTCATTGTGGAAGAACTGGCACCGAAAATAAGGACTTTCCAGCCCTTGTGACCCATACAGGGGAAGCATCAGAAATCTTCAGTCTCCTGGCACCTATACAAGGTTCGATGGCGCAGCATGAACACTACATGCCCCACAATTCTGTGCGAGATGGCTGACCTATCAGCAAGCAGCATGAGTGATTTGAATGACTGCGCACGCCATTGGAGAACAGGAGTGATCAGCCTTTGAGGAAGCTATATCAGCGAAACGCGTCAGGCTGCACCACAATAGCTGCATGGTCCATGTGGTATCGCTGGTCCTTGAGTGCCCCCCAATCTGGTGGACAACCTTGGAGCATACATTTACACGCGGCAGTCCAGCCGCGGGGGCAGCACCACCGCATCAATCAAAGCGGGCCGCTGGGTCGGGAATCTGCCCGGTTCATTGTGGAAGAACTGGCACCCAAAATAAGGACTTTCCAGCCCTAGTGACCCATACAGGGGAAGCATCAGAAATCTTCAGTCTCCTGGCACCTATACAAGGTTCGATGGCGCAGCATGAACACTACATGCCCCACAATTCTGTGCGAGATGGCTGACCTATCAGCAAGCAGCATGAGTGATTTGAATGACTGCGCACGCCATTGGAGAACAGGAGTGATCAGCCTTTGAGGAAGCTATATCAGCGAAACGCGTCAGGCTGCACCACAATAGCTGCATGGTCCATGTGGTATCGCTGGTCCTTGAGTGCTCCCCAATCTGGTGGACAACCTTGGAGCATACATTTACACGCGGCAGTCCAGCCGCGGGGGCAGCACCACCGCATCAATCAAAGCGTGCCGCTGGGTCGGGAATCTGCCCGGTTCATTGTGGAAGAACTGGCACCGAAAATAAGGACTTTCCAGCCCTTGTGACCCATACAGGGGAAGCATCAGAAATCTTCAGTCTCCTGGCACCTATACAAGGTTCGATGGCGCAGCATGAACACTACATGCCCCACAATTCTGTGCGAGATGGCTGACCTATCAGCAAGCAGCATGAGTGATTTGAATGACTGCGCACGCCATTGGAGAACAGGAGTGATCAGCCTTTGAGGAAGCTATATCAGAGAAACGCGTCAGGCTGCACCACAATATCTGCATGGTCCATGTGGTATCGCTGGTCCTTGAGTGCTCCCCAATCTGGTGGACAACCTTGGAGCATACATTTACACGCGGCAGTCCAGCCACGGGGGCAGCACCACCGCATCAATCAAAGCGGGACGCTGGGTCGGGAATCTGCCCGGTTCATTGTGGAAGAACTGGCACCGAAAATAAGGACTTTCCAGCCCTTGTGACCCATACAGGGGAAGCATCAGAAATCTTCAGTCTCCTGGCACCTATACAAGGTTCGATGGCGCAGCATGAACACTACATGCCCCACAATTCTGTGCGAGATGGCTGACCTATCAGCAAGCAGCATGAGTGATTTGAATGACTGCGCACGCCATTGGAGAACAGGAGTGATCAGCATTTGAGGAAGCTATATCAGCGAAACGTGTCAGGCTGCACCACAATAGCTGCATGGTCCATGTGGTATCGCTGGTCCTTGAGTGCTCCCCAATCTGGTGAACAACCTTGGAGCATACATTTACACGCGGCAGTCCAGCCGCGGGGGCAGCACCACCGCATCAATCAAAGCGGGCCGCTGGGTCGGGAATCTGCCCGGTTCATTGTGGAAGAACTGGCACCGAAAATAAGGACTTTCCAGCCCTTGTGACCCATACAGGGGAAGCATCAGAAATCTTCAGTCTCCTGGCACCTATACAAGGTTCGATGGCGCAGCATGAACACTACATGCCCCACAATTCTGTGCGAGATGGCTGACCTATCAGCAAGCAGCATGAGTGATTTGAATGACTGCGCACGCCATTGGAGAACAGGAGTGATCAGCCTTTGAGGAAGCTATATCAGCGAAACGCGTCAGGCTGCACCACAATAGCGGCATGGTCCATGTGGTATCGCTGGTCCTTGAGTGCTCCCCAATCTGGTGGACAACCTTGGAGCATACATTTACACGCGGCAGTCCAGCCGCGGGGGCAGCACCACCGCATCAATCAAAGCGGGCCGCTGGGTCGGGAATCTGCCCGGTTCATTGTGGAAGAACTGGCACCGAAAATAAGGACTTTCCAGCCCTTGTGACCCATACAGGGGAAGCATCAGAAATCTTCAGTCTCCTGGCACCTATACAAGGTTCGATGGCGCAGCATGAACACTACATGCCCCACAATTCTGTGCGAGATGGCTGACCTATCAGCAAGCAGCATGAGTGATTTGAATGACTGCGCACGCCATTGGAGAACAGGAGTGATCAGCCTTTGAGGAAGCTATATCAGCAAAACGCGTCAGGCTGCACCACAATAGCTGCATGGTCCATGTGGTATCGCTGGTCCTTGAGTGCTCCCCAATCTGGTGGACAACCTTGGAGCATACATTTACACGCGGCAGTCCAGCCACGGGGGCAGCACCACCGCATCAATCAAAGCGGGCCGCTGGGTCGGGAATCTGCCCGGTTCATTGTGGAAGAACTGGCACCGAAAATAAGGACTTTCCAGCCCTTGTGACCCATACAGGGGAAGCATCAGAAATCTTCAGTCTCCTGGCACCTATACAAGGTTCGATGGCGCAGCATGAACACTACTTGCCCCACAATTCTGTGCGAGATGGTTGACCTATCAGCAAGCAGCATGAGTGATTTGAATGACTGCGCACGCCATTGGAGAACAGGAGTGATCAGCCTTTGAGGAAGCTATATCAGCGAAACGCGTCAGGCTGCACCACAATAGCTGCATGGTCCATGTGGTATCGCTGGTCCTTGAGTGCTCCCCAATCTGGTGGACAACCTTGGAGCATACATTTACACGCGGCAGTCCAGCCGCGGGGGCAGCACCACCGCATCAATCAAAGCGGGCCGCTGGGTCGGGAATCTGCCCGGTTCATTGTGGAAGAACTGGCACCGAAAATAAGGACTTTCCAGCCCTTGTGACCCGTACAGGGGAAGCATCAGAAATCTTCAGTCTCCTGGCACCTATACAAGGTTCGATGGCGCAGCATGAACACTACATGCCCCACAATTCTGTGCGAGATGGCTGACCTATCAGCAAGCAGCATGAGTGATTTGAATGACTGCGCACGCCATTGGAGAACAGGAGTGATCAGCCTTTGAGGAAGCTATATCAGCGAAACGCGTCAGGCTGCACCACAATAGCTGCATGGTCCATGTGGTATCGCTGGTCCTTGAGTGCCCCCCAATCTGGTGGACAACCTTGGAGCATACATTTACACGCGGCAGTCCAGCCGCGGGGGCAGCACCACCGCATCAATCAAAGCGGGCCGCTGGGTCGGGAATCTGCCCGGTTCATTGTGGAAGAACTGGCACCCAAAATAAGGACTTTCCAGCCCTAGTGACCCATACAGGGGAAGCATCAGAAATCTTCAGTCTCCTGGCACCTATACAAGGTTCGATGGCGCAGCATGAACACTACATGCCCCACAATTCTGTGCGAGATGGCTGACCTATCAGCAAGCAGCATGAGTGATTTGAATGACTGCGCACGCCATTGGAGAACAGGAGTGATCAGCCTTTGAGGAAGCTATATCAGCGAAACGCGTCAGGCTGCACCACAATAGCTGCATGGTCCATGTGGTATCGCTGGTCCTTGAGTGCTCCCCAATCTGGTGGACAACCTTGGAGCATACATTTACACGCGGCAGTCCAGCCGCGGGGGCAGCACCACCGCATCAATCAAAGCGTGCCGCTGGGTCGGGAATCTGCCCGGTTCATTGTGGAAGAACTGGCACCGAAAATAAGGACTTTCCAGCCCTTGTGACCCATACAGGGGAAGCATCAGAAATCTTCAGTCTCCTGGCACCTATACAAGGTTCGATGGCGCAGCATGAACACTACATGCCCCACAATTCTGTGCGAGATGGCTGACCTATCAGCAAGCAGCATGAGTGATTTGAATGACTGCGCACGCCATTGGAGAACAGGAGTGATCAGCCTTTGAGGAAGCTATATCAGAGAAACGCGTCAGGCTGCACCACAATATCTGCATGGTCCATGTGGTATCGCTGGTCCTTGAGTGCTCCCCAATCTGGTGGACAACCTTGGAGCATACATTTACACGCGGCAGTCCAGCCACGGGGGCAGCACCACCGCATCAATCAAAGCGGGACGCTGGGTCGGGAATCTGCCCGGTTCATTGTGGAAGAACTGGCACCGAAAATAAGGACTTTCCAGCCCTTGTGACCCATACAGGGGAAGCATCAGAAATCTTCATTCTCCTGGCACCTATACAAGGTTCGATGGCGCAGCATGAACACTACATGCCCCACAATTCTGTGCGAGATGGCTGACCTATCAGCAAGCAGCATGAGTGATTTGAATGACTGCGCACGCCATTGGAGAACAGGAGTGATCAGCATTTGAGGAAGCTATATCAGCGAAACGTGTCAGGCTGCACCACAATAGCTGCATGGTCCATGTGGTATCGCTGGTCCTTGAGTGCTCCCCAATCTGGTGAACAACCTTGGAGCATACATTTACACGCGGCAGTCCAGCCGCGGGGGCAGCACCACCGCATCAATCAAAGCGGGCCGCTGGGTCGGGAATCTGCCCGGTTCATTGTGGAAGAACTGGCACCGAAAATAAGGACTTTCCAGCCCTTGTGACCCATACAGGGGAAGCATCAGAAATCTTCAGTCTCCTGGCACCTATACAAGGTTCGATGGCGCAGCATGAACACTACATGCCCCACAATTCTGTGCGAGATGGCTGACCTATCAGCAAGCAGCATGAGTGATTTGAATGACTGCGCACGCCATTGGAGAACAGGAGTGATCAGCCTTTGAGGAAGCTATATCAGCGAAACGCGTCAGGCTGCACCACAATAGCGGCATGGTCCATGTGGTATCGCTGGTCCTTGAGTGCTCCCCAATCTGGTGGACAACCTTGGAGCATACATTTACACGCGGCAGTCCAGCCGCGGGGGCAGCACCACCGCATCAATCAAAGCGGGCCGCTGGGTCGGGAATCTGCCCGGTTCATTGTGGAAGAACTGGCACCGAAAATAAGGACTTTCCAGCCCTTGTGACCCATACAGGGGAAGCATCAGAAATCTTCAGTCTCCTGGCACCTATACAAGGTTCGATGGCGCAGCATGAACACTACATGCCCCACAATTCTGTGCGAGATGGCTGACCTATCAGCAAGCAGCATGAGTGATTTGAATGACTGCGCACGCCATTGGAGAACAGGAGTGATCAGCCTTTGAGGAAGCTATATCAGCAAAACGCGTCAGGCTGCACCACAATAGCTGCATGGTCCATGTGGTATCGCTGGTCCTTGAGTGCTCCCCAATCTGGTGGACAACCTTGGAGCATACATTTACACGCGGCAGTCCAGCCACGGGGGCAGCACCACCGCATCAATCAAAGCGGGCCGCTGGGTCGGGAATCTGCCCGGTTCATTGTGGAAGAACTAGCACCGAAAATAAGGACTTTCCAGCCCTTGTGACCCATACAGGGGAAGCATCAGAAATCTTCAGTCTCCTGGCACCTATACAAGGTTCGATGGCGCAGCATGAACACTACTTGCCCCACAATTCTGTGCGAGATGGTTGACCTATCAGCAAGCAGCATGAGTGATTTGAATGACTGCGCACGCCATTGGAGAACAGGAGTGATCAGCCTTTGAGGAAGCTATATCAGCGAAACGCGTCAGGCTGCACCACAATAGCTGCATGGTCCATGTGGTATCGCTGGTCCTTGAGTGCTCCCCAATCTGGTGGACAACCTTGGAGCATACATTTACACGCGGCAGTCCAGCCGCGGGGGCAGCACCACCGCATCAATCAAAGCGGGCCGCTGGGTCGGGAATCTGCCCGGTTCATTGTGGAAGAACTGGCACCGAAAATAAGGACTTTCCAGCCCTTGTGACCCGTACAGGGGAAGCATCAGAAATCTTCAGTCTCCTGGCACCTATACAAGGTTCGATGGCGCAGCATGAACACTACATGCCCCACAATTCTGTGCGAGATGGCTGACCTATCAGCAAGCAGCATGAGTGATTTGAATGACTGCGCACGCCATTGGAGAACAGGAGTGATCAGCCTTTGAGGAAGCTATATCAGCGAAACGCGTCAGGCTGCACCACAATAGCTGCATGGTCCATGTGGTATCGCTGGTCCTTGAGTGCTCCCCAATCTGGTGGACAACCTTGGAGCATACATTTACACGCGGCAGTCCAGCCGCGGGGGCAGCACCACCGCATCAATCAAAGCGGGCCGCTGGGTCGGGAATCTGCCCGGTTCATTGTGGAAGAACTGGCACCGAAAATAAGGACTTTCCAGCCCTTGTGACCCATACAGGGGAAGCATCAGAAATCTTCAGTCTCCTGGCACCTATACAAGGTTCGATGGCGCAGCATGAACACTACATGCCCCACAATTCTGTGCGAGATGGCTGACCTATCAGCAAGCAGCAAGAGTGATTTGAATGACTGCGCACGCCATTGGAGAACAGGAGTGATCAGCCTTTGAGGAAGCTATATCAGCGAAACGCGTCAGGCTGCACCACAATAGCTGCATGGTCCATGTGGTATTGCTGGTCCTTGAGTGCTCCCCAATCTGGTGGACAACCTTGGAGCATACATTTACACGCGGCAGTCCAGCCGCGGGGGCAGCACCACCGCATCAATCAAAGCGGGCCGCTGGGTCGGGAATCTGCCCGGTTCATTGTGGAAGAACTGGCACCGAAAATAAGGACTTTCCAGCCCTTGTGACCCATACAGGGGAAGCATCAGAAATCTTCAGTCTCCTGGCACCTATACAAGGTTCGATGGCGCAGCATGAACACTACTTGCCCCACAATTCTGTGCGAGATGGTTGACCTATCAGCAAGCAGCATGAGTGATTTGAATGACTGCGCACGCCATTGGAGAACAGGAGTGATCAGCCTTTGAGGAAGCTATATCAGCGAAACGCGTCAGGCTGCACCACAATAGCTGCATGGTCCATGTGGTATCGCTGGTCCTTGAGTGCTCCCCAATCTGGTGGACAACCTTGGAGCATACATTTACACGCGGCAGTCCAGCCGCGGGGGCAGCACCACCGCATCAATCAAAGCGTGCCGCTGGGTCGGGAATCTGCCCGGTTCATTGTGGAAGAACTGGCACCGAAAATAAGGACTTTCCAGCCCTTGTGACCCATACAGGGGAAGCATCAGAAATCTTCAGTCTCCTGGCACCTATACAAGGTTCGATGGCGCAGCATGAACACTACATGCCCCACAATTCTGTGCGAGATGGCTGACCTATCAGCAAGCAGCATGAGTGATTTGAATGACTGCGCACGCCATTGGAGAACAGGAGTGATCAGCCTTTGAGGAAGCTATATCAGAGAAACGCGTCAGGCTGCACCACAATAGCTGCATGGTCCATGTGGTATCGCTGGTCCTTGAGTGCTCCCCAATCTGGTGGACAACCTTGGAGCATACATTTACACGCGGCAGTCCAGCCACGGGGGCAGCACCACCGCATCAATCAAAGCGGGACGCTGGGTCGGGAATCTGCCCGGTTCATTGTGGAAGAACTGGCACCGAAAATAAGGACTTTCCAGCCCTTGTGACCCATACAGGGGAAGCATCAGAAATCTTCAGTCTCCTGGCACCTATACAAGGTTCGATGGCGCAGCATGAACACTACATGCCCCACAATTCTGTGCGAGATGGCTGACCTATCAGCAAGCAGCATGAGTGATTTGAATGACTGCGCACGCCATTGGAGAACAGGAGTGATCAGCATTTGAGGAAGCTATATCAGCGAAACGCGTCAGGCTGCACCACAATAGCTGCATGGTCCATGTGGTATCGCTGGTCCTTGAGTGCTCCCCAATCTGGTGAACAACCTTGGAGCATACATTTACACGCGGCAGTCCAGCCGCGGGGGCAGCACCACCGCATCAATCAAAGCGGGCCGCTGGGTCGGGAATCTGCCCGGTTCATTGTGGAAGAACTGGCACCGAAAATAAGGACTTTCCAGCCCTTGTGACCCATACAGGGGAAGCATCAGAAATCTTCAGTCTCCTGGCACCTATACAAGGTTCGATGGCGCAGCATGAACACTACATGCCCCACAATTCTGTGCGAGATGGCTGACCTATCAGCAAGCAGCATGAGTGATTTGAATGACTGCGCACGCCATTGGAGAACAGGAGTGATCATCCTTTGAGGAAGCTATATCAGCGAAACGCGTCAGGCTGCACCACAATAGCGGCATGGTCCATGTGGTATCGCTGGTCCTTGAGTGCTCCCCAATCTGGTGGACAACCTTGGAGCATACATTTACACGCGGCAGTCCAGCCGCGGGGGCAGCACCACCGCATCAATCAAAGCGGGCCGCTGGGTCGGGAATCTGCCCGGTTCATTGTGGAAGAACTGGCACCGAAAATAAGGACTTTCCAGCCCTTGTGACCCATACAGGGGAAGCATCAGAAATCTTCAGTCTCCTGGCACCTATACAAGGTTCGATGGCGCAGCATGAACACTACATGCCCCACAATTCTGTGCGAGATGGCTGACCTATCAGCAAGCAGCATGAGTGATTTGAATGACTGCGCACGCCATTGGAGAACAGGAGTGATCAGCCTTTGAGGAAGCTATATCAGCAAAACGCGTCAGGCTGCACCACAATAGCTGCATGGTCCATGTGGTATCGCTGGTCCTTGAGTGCTCCCCAATCTGGTGGACAACCTTGGAGCATACATTTACACGCGGCAGTCCAGCCACGGGGGCAGCACCACCGCATCAATCAAAGCGGGCCGCTGGGTCGGGAATCTGCCCGGTTCATTGTGGAAGAACTGGCACCGAAAATAAGGACTTTCCAGCCCTTGTGACCCATACAGGGGAAGCATCAGAAATCTTCAGTCTCCTGGCACCTATACAAGGTTCGATGGCGCAGCATGAACACTACTTGCCCCACAATTCTGTGCGAGATGGTTGACCTATCAGCAAGCAGCATGAGTGATTTGAATGACTGCGCACGCCATTGGAGAACAGGAGTGATCAGCCTTTGAGGAAGCTATATCAGCGAAACGCGTCAGGCTGCACCACAATAGCTGCATGGTCCATGTGGTATCGCTGGTCCTTGAGTGCTCCCCAATCTGGTGGACAACCTTGGAGCATACATTTACACGCGGCAGTCCAGCCGCGGGGGCAGCACCACCGCATCAATCAAAGCGGGCCGCTGGGTCGGGAATCTGCCCGGTTCATTGTGGAAGAACTGGCACCGAAAATAAGGACTTTCCAGCCCTTGTGACCCGTACAGGGGAAGCATCAGAAATCTTCAGTCTCCTGGCACCTATACAAGGTTCGATGGCGCAGCATGAACACTACATGCCCCACAATTCTGTGCGAGATGGCTGACCTATCAGCAAGCAGCATGAGTGATTTGAATGACTGCGCACGCCATTGGAGAACAGGAGTGATCAGCCTTTGAGGAAGCTATATCAGCGAAACGCGTCAGGCTGCACCTCAATAGCTGCATGGTCCATGTGGTATCGCTGGTCCTTGAGTGCTCCCCAATCTGGTGGACAACCTTGGAGCATACATTTACACGCGGCAGTCCAGCCGCGGGGGCAGCACCACCGCATCAATCAAAGCGGGCCGCTGGGTCGGGAATCTGCCCGGTTCATTGTGGAAGAACTGGCACCGAAAATAAGGACTTTCCAGCCCTTGTGACCCATACAGGGGAAGCATCAGAAATCTTCAGTCTCCTGGCACCTATACAAGGTTCGATGGCGCAGCATGAACACTACATGCCCCACAATTCTGTGCGAGATGGCTGACCTATCAGCAAGCAGCAAGAGTGATTTGAATGACTGCGCACGCCATTGGAGAACAGGAGTGATCAGCCTTTGAGGAAGCTATATCAGCGAAACGCGTCAGGCTGCACCACAATAGCTGCATGGTCCATGTGGTATTGCTGGTCCTTGAGTGCTCCCCAATCTGGTGGACAACCTTGGAGCATACATTTACACGCGGCAGTCCAGCCGCGGGGGCAGCACCACCGCATCAATCAAAGCGGGCCGCTGGGTCGGGAATCTGCCCGGTTCATTGTGGAAGAACTGGCACCGAAAATAAGGACTTTCCAGCCCTTGTGACCCATACATGAGAAGCATCAGAAATCTTCAGTCTCCTGGCACCTATACAAGGTTCGATGGCGCAGCATGAACACTACATGCCCCACAATTCTGTGCGAGATGGCTGACCTATCAGCAAGCAGCATGAGTGATTTGAATGACTGCGCACGCCATTGGAGAACAGGAGTGATCAGCCTTTGAGGAAGCTATATCAGCGAAACGCGTCAGGCTGCACCACAATAGCTGCATGGTCCATGTGGTATCGCTGGTCCTTGAGTGCTCCCCAATCTGGTGGACAACCTTGGAGCATACATTTACACGTGGCAGTCCAGCCGCGGGGGCAGCACCACCGCATCAATCAAAGCGGGCCGCTGGGTCGGGAATCTGCCCGGTTCATCGTGGAAGAACTGGCACCGAAAATAAGGACTTTCCAGCCCTTGTGACCCATACAGGGGAAGCATCAGAAATCTTCAGTCACCTGGCACCTATACAAGGTTCGATGGCGCAGCATGAACACTACATGCCCCACAATTCTGTGTGAGATGGCTGACCTATCAGCAAGCAGCATGAGTGATTTGAATGACTGCGCACGCCATTGGAGAACAGGAGTGATCAGCCTTTGAGGAAGCTATATCAGCGAAACGCGTCGTCAGGCTGCACCACAATAGCTGCATGGTCCATGTGGTATCGCTGGTCCTTGAGTGCTCCCCAATCTGGTGGACAACCTTGGAGCATACATATATATATATATATATATATATATATATATATATATATATATATATATATATATATATATATATATATATATATATATATATATATATATATGAAGAAAAGGTTGCCCTCGATTGGATCCGCACACCAACCAGGCAAACACACATTTATTGAGGGTGACAGCATAGTAAGCAGGAAACCAGGAGACAGTTCAGTTGCCTGACACGTTTCGGGCCGTGCGCCCTTGTTCACAGGCCTCCAGAGTTAGCAAACAGCTGGCAGTCACATGACGCTATTTAAATAAAAAGTTCCGCCCATCACAGGCTGTCAAGTGAAGTGCATGTTGGTAAATGCAGTGCTGCCATATTTCACCCCAGTGGGCTCAGCTGCTAAACCCCATAGTTCCACCCAAGTGGGTTGTCTCACGAGCTGCCTCCTCACCACCACTGCCGTATACTCCTCCCTCACAAACGATCCTGTTGTCCGATACTGATAACACGCCGTGTTATCACAAAACTGTTTCACACGGCGGTGCGGCACCGCGACTGGACCCCAAGAGTGCTCCGTATTCTTTTCGTAGTTGTTGTGGAACAAACGACCTCACACGCCACACGGAGGCACCCGCTGAGAGTTCAGCCGCCTGGTGGAACGTAGTTGGGATATATAAATATATATATAGATAAGATAGATAGATAGATAGATAGATAGATAGATAGATAGATAGATAGATAGATAGACAGACAGACAGACAGACAGACAGACAGACAGACAGACAGACAGACAGACAGACAGACAGACAGACAGACAGACAGACAGACAGATAGATAGATAGATAGATAGACAGACAGACAGACAGACAGACAGACAGACAGACAGACAGACAGACAGACAGACAGACAGACAGACAGACAGACAGACAGACAGACAGACAGATAGATAGATAGATAGATAGATAGATAGATAGATAGATAGATAGATAGATAGATAGATAGATAGATAGATAGATAGATAGATAGATAGATATACATATATATTCGTATAACTCCAACTCTTTCAATCCACATGGAGCACGGACCACAATTAAGTACTGATTCCTTAACTTATTCTGTTCTCACAAGCACTAGCAGCATTACGCGTTTTGGCTCCAGGGAGTCTTGATCCCATGCTGCGCCATGACGGTACAGAGTCTGTTTTTATGCAACCTTTTTTTGTATATATATTTGTAAATTTTTATATGATTTAAAAATAATAAAGGGTGCGGACTATTCAAGTCTGTGGTACACCAACCATATGCGGGACACCAGCATGAGCTTTCAATCGGACATTCCACGCCTTTCCTGTTACCAGCAGAACCCATTAGGATAGAACTTGCCTGTTTTTTCCCCACGTAGTACTTACCTGGTTATGTTGCCTTCTGGGAACTGCAGTTTTTACTGAAACTGCAGTTAGTATGCGAACACGAGATCTGGGGCCAAAGTCACTCCCACCAATGGGAGGGAAGCAGGACATTCAAAGTCGGGGGGTGGAGCAGCATTCCCGGTTAACAGCGGCATCTGATGAAGGCTAATAAACCGAAATGCATAATGCCTGAGCTGTCCCATTAAAGGTCTTCCATTTGTTTCCCCGAGTGGCCTCTAACTGCTTCTTTTACTATAATATATATATATATATATATATATATATATATATATATATATATATATAGATATATATAACCTACTGGCAGTCGCCAGTAGGTAGATATAGTTAGGACCTATTTTCCATAGGAAATCCGCAACATTCTATTTGGAATAACATTGGCGCCGATTGACGAATCTTCGCGTAATTTTCCAAACTTTTGGCCAGCTCCGGTCCGCTCCTATCCTGAAAATTTCACATTGATTCGTCAAGCGGGGGCCGAGAAAAAGGGGGGTCCCAAAACGCGTTTTCCCCATGCACTTTCCCATAGGACGTGTTCACGCAGCTACAGCCCGAACTGCAGAACGGAATTACACCAAATTTGTCAAAGAGGTAGTCCTCTGTTTAGACTCGTGCCTTTTGCTTAAATGGTGTAAATCCGTTCAGTAGTTCCTGAGAAAATTAGAGTTAAAAAGATAGATATATCTATGGCCTCGGAGGATCTGCGCACCCTCCCGCACCCAGCGTGCACCATGCCATGCACGAGCTGTATTCTATTTGGCTGTCAACACTCCAGATCAGGAAGTGTTGGCAGCCATCTTGTGCCTCGGTAGAACCAAGGCACAAGAAACCTAAAAAACAAACGCGAAAAACGTGACAAGGGGGCAGGGTAGAAACACCCTGACCCCCTAGGCTTTCTCAGGGGGTCCCACAAGGACCCCCAGGGCCCAAAAAACATTTAGCAAATTTCCAGCGAACATTTTGGCCGAAAAAAACGGGCTCCCACGCTGAATATTCTAATTTGCCCCCGGGGCCAAATCCCAGGGGCATAATTTTAAAAAAAGTGTGGGGGGTCCCAATTCCCCCCACACTGCTCCGGGGACCGCCACCCCCCGGGGCTTCGTTACCATAGGTGGGGGGTCTCACAGCCCCCCCAGCCCCGGGGACCGCCACCCCCGGGGCTTAAAACGATTTGATGTGGGGGGCCCCCGGAGAAACTTGTACATGTTGGAGGGGGGCCTTGCGGCCCCCTCCTGGAGCCTTGTATTGGCCCTGGGGACCACCCCCCCCAGGGCCGGCTCCTGCAGTGTCCCGGGGTGCCCACCCCGGGACACTGCTGTTTGCAATGGCTCCCACCCTGCCATTGCAAACTGCTTTGCTTCATTGAAACCTGCTCTCGCTTCAATGAAGCAAAGCAGATTGCTTTTCCACATGGGGAGCAGCATGTTAGCTGCTCCCCATGTGGAAAATGCCGGCTCCCGCAGGAGGCAGGGAGCTGGCTGGGACCGTGGGGGGATTGGGGACCCCCTCACAGTCTCCAATGAGAGGCCAGGCCACGTGGCCCCCTCCCCCATTAAATAAAAAAATAATTTAAAAAACAGTGGCCGGCCCCAGGGTATGGGGTCCCCGGGGCCTTAAAGTGGCCAGAGGAGGGGAGCTATGCAGCCCCCCTTCAAAAAAAATTAAAAATAAAAGGCTCATGACCCGGGAGATGGGGTCCCCGGGGCAAATTATGGCCTCGGGAGGGGGGGCCACGCGGCCCCCTTCCCGATCTTTCAAATATAAAAATTGGGGTGAGGCCCTGGGGGATGGGCTCCCCAGGGCCAAAGAAATAGAAAAAGAAGGGGGGCTACACAGCCCCCCCTTAAACAAAAAGAAGGAAAAAAAAACATGGGGTAGGGCCGGAGGCCATGCCCCCTCCTTACACCACCCTGGCACGTTTGCAGAGGAGGAACTAATTCCCCTTGAATACTGAGGGTCCCTGGGGGCCAACTAGCCCATCAGGAACCTCCAGTATGCACCAGGGGGCTGCGTTGCAGAGAGGTGTAATGAGGCCAAGTCCCTTTTTACACCTCTCTGCAATGCAGCTCCGTGGCGCTTACTGGAGGTACCTGGTGGCCTAATTGGCCTCTAGGGGACCTCAGGATTCAAGGGGACTTAATCCCCCAACTTAAAATGCGCCACGGGGCACGTTTGCACAGTGGTGAAGATAGGGGGCGGGGCCTGAGGTGATACTGTGCAAACATGCCCTGTGGCGCGTTTTAAGTTGGGGAATTCATTCCTCTTCAATCGAGAGGTCCCCTAGGGGCCAACTAGCTCACCAGGTACCTCCAGTAAGCGCCACAGAGCTGCGTTGCAGAGTGTTGTAAAAAGGGGCGTGGCCTCTGAACACCTCTCTGCAACGCAGCTTCCTGGCGCATACTGGAGGTACCTGATGGGCAAGTTGGCCGCCAGGGGACCTCAGGATTCAAGGGGACTTAATCCCCCAACTTAAAACACACCACGGGGCGCGTTTGCACAGTGGTGAAGGTAGGGGGCGGGGCCTGAGGTGATATGTGTGCAAACACGCCCTGTAGCGCAGGATTGAAGAGGAATTAATTTGTTACCTCACGCCCTGCCCCCTTCCTTTACCATTGTACAAATATTCCTCTAAAATCAGCCGAACTACGAATTCCAATTTACTCATCTGTTATCAGGAGAGAACCCAGGGCTGCATCTTTTAGACCAGCACTGACCCTGAAAAATAATTCTAAGCGTACTTACCAGTAACTTGTATTTCCTTCCATAGGAATCCACTGTGTGGTTTTCAGCAGAAATGTTTCTACATGTCCATTTTTGAAACTTACAAATATTCCTCTAAAATCAGCCGAACTACGAATTCCGATTTACTCACCTGTTCTTAGGAGAGAACCCAGGGCGGCATCTTATAGCCCAGCACTGACCCTGAAAAGTAATTCTACGCGTACTTACCTGTAACTTGTATTTCTTTCCATAGGAATCCATTGTGTGGTTTTCATCAGAAATGTTTCTAAGTGTCCATTTTTGAAACGTACAAATATTCCTCTAAAATCAGCCAAACTACGAATTCCGATTTACTCACCTGTTATCAGGAGAGAACCCAGGGCTGCATCTTTTAGACCAGTACTGACCCTGAAAAGTAATTCTAAGCATACTTACCAGTAACTTGTATTTCTTTACATAGGAATCCATTGTGTGGTTTTCAGCAGAAAAGTTTCCTAGTGTCCATTTTTGAAACGTACAAATATTCCTCTAAAATCAGCCGAACTACGAATTCCGATTTACTCACCTGTTATCAGGAGAGAACCCAGGCCTGCATCTTTTAGACCAGCACTGACCCTGAAAAGTCATTCTAAGCGTACTTACCAGTAAATTGTATTTCCTTCCATGGGAATCCATTGTGTGGTTTTCAGCACTAAAGTTTCTAAGTGTCCATTTTTGAAACTTACAAATATTCCTCTAAAATCAGCCGAACTACGAATTCCAATTTACTCACCTGTTTTCAGGAGAGAACCCAGGGCTGCATCTTTTAGCCCAGCACTGACCCTGAAAAGTCATTCTAAGCGTACTTACCAGTAACTTGTATTTCCTTCCATAGGAATCCACTGTGTGGTTTTCAGCAGAAAAATTTTTAAGTGTCCATTTTTGAAACGTCCACATATTCCTCTAAAATCAGCCGAACTACGAATTCCGATTTACTCACCTGTTCTCAGGAGAGAACCAATGGCTGCATCTTCTAGCCCAGCACTGACCCTTAAAAGTAATTCTAAGCGTACTTACCAGTAACTTGTATATCTTTCCATAGGAATCCACTGTGTGGTTTTCAGCACTAAAGTTTCTAAGTGTCCATTTTGGAAATGTACAAATATTCCTCTAAAATCAGCCAAACTACGAATTTCAATTTACTCACCTGTTATCAGAAGAGAACCCAGGGCTGCATCTTTTAGTCCAGCACTGACCCTGAAAAATAATTCTAAGCGTACTTACCATTAACTTGTATTTCCTTCCATAGGAATCCACTGTGTGGTTTTCAGCAGAAAAGTTTCTACGTGTCCATTTTTGAAACGTACAAATATTCCTCTAAAATCAGCCGAACTACGAATTCCGATTTACTCACCTGTTCTCAGGAGAGAACCCAGGGCTGCATCGTTTAGACCAGCACTGACCCTGAAATGTAATTCTAAGCGTACTTACCAGTAACTTGCATTTCTTTCCATAGGAATCTATTGTGTGGTTTTCAGCAGAAAAGTTTCCAAGCGTCCATTTTTGAAACGTACAAATATTCCTCTAAAATCAGCCGAACTACGAATTCCGATTTACTCACCTGTTATCAGGAGAGAACCCAGTGCTGCATCTTTGAGACCAGCACTGACCCTGAAAAGTAATTCTAAGTGTACTTACCAGTAACTTGCATTTCTTTCCATAGGAATCCATTGTGTGGTTTTCAGCAGAAAAGTTTCCTAGTGTCCATTTTTGAAATGTACAAATATTCCTCTAAAATCAGCCGAACTATGAATTCCGATTTACTCACCTATTATCAGGAGAAAACCAAGGGCTGCATCTTTTAGACCAGCACTGACACTGAAAAGTCATTCTAAGCGTACTTACCAGTAACTTGTATTTCCTTCCATAGGAATCCATTGTGTGGTTTTCAGCACTAAAGTTTCTAAGTGTCCATTTTTGAAACGTACAAATATTCCTCTAAAATCAGCTGAACTACAAATTCCAATTTACTCACCTGTTATCAGGAGAGAACCCAGGGCTGCATCGTTTAGCCCAGCACTGACCCTGAAAAGTCATTCTAAGCGTACTTACCAGTAACTTGTATTTCCTTCCATAGGAATCCATTGTGTGGTTTTCAGCAGAAAAGTTTCCTAGTGTCCATTTTTGAAACGTACAAATATTCCTCTAAAATCAGCCGAACTATGAATTCCGATTTACTCACCTATTATCAGGAGAAAACCCAGGGCTGCATCTTTTAGACCAGCACTGACACTGAAAAGTCATTCTAAGCGTACTTACCAGTAACTTGTATTTCCTTCCATAGGAATCCATTGTGTGGTTTTCAGCACTAAAGTTTCTAAGTGTCCATTTTTGAAATGTACAAATATTCCTCTAAAATCAGCCGAACTACGAATTCCAATTTACTCACCTGTTATCAGGAGAGAACCCAGGGCTGCATCTTTTAGCCCAGCACTGACCCTGAAAAATAATTCTAGGCGTACTTACCAGTAACTTGTATATCCTTCCATAGGAATCCACTGTGTGGTTTTCAGCAGAAAAGTTACTACGTGTACATTTTTGAAACGTACAAATATTCCTCTAAAATCAGCCGAACTACGAATTCCAATTTACTCACCTGTTCTCAGGAGAGAACCCTGGGCTTCATCTTCTAGCCCAGCACTGACCCTGAAAAGTAATTCTAAGCGTACTTACCAGTAACTTGTATTTCTTTCCATTGGAATCTATTGTGTGGTTTTCAGCAGAAAAGTTTCCAAGTGTCCATTTTTGAAACGTACAAATATTCCTCTAAAATCAGCCGAACTACGAATTCCAATTTACTCACCTGTTATCAGGAGAGAACCCAGGGCTTCATCTTTTAGACCAGCACTGACCCTGAAAAGTCATTCTAAGCGTACTTACCAGTAACTTGTATTTCCTTCCATAGGAATCCATTGTGTTGATTTCAGCAGAAAAGTTTTAAGTGTCTATTTTCACAAACTAAAAATATTCCTAAAAAATCGTCTGTTTGACTTAAACACATTCTTTCGACTGTTTACAGGAGATTCACCTGTGCTGGATCCAGGATCCACCACTGAGTAAGAAAAAGTAACGATAACAGTACTTAACTGCTAAGTGAATTTTCTGCCGTAGGATAACATTGGTGATTCTATGTGAAAAATTTTCTAAGTGTCAACTTTTAAAATAAAATTATAATCCTTAAAAATCACTACTGCAACCAAAACGCTTTTACTCAACTGTTTACAGGAGATGTCCAAGGACTGAATCTAGCATCCAGTCCTGTGGTTAGAAAAGTAATCCATAAAGTAACTAATTGCATTTGACTAGAAATTCACATTGAGCTCAATGTTGCTTTGTGTTTGAAATTGTGTTGCCCATTGCAACAACTGTAACTACTGTACTTAAAAGTCTGTTGCCTATTTGCAAAGTATTTAAACTAAAGTAATTCATTCTGAGAAAGTATACTTTGTATTGTAATGTATAATGTAATTAAAAAAATAAAATATCGAAAAATAAACAGTTTAAACAAAGTAGTAAATCAGTATAAATAAAATCAGTATAACAATTAATACATTAAAAATTGTCATTTACAAAACCTTTGAAATTCACTGAAAAAACCAAAGGTTTCAGGCCTGATATAGTTAGGAATTAGCATTTAAAAAACCTTTGAAATTCACTGAAAAAACCATAGGTTTCAGGCCTGATATAGTTAGGAATTAGCATTTAAAATACTTTAGAAATTCACTGGAAAAACAATAGGTTTTAGGGGTGTTATAGTTAGCTGGACATTTCACTCGAACAAAACCATTGAAATTCCTCCAATATAGTTAGTTGTACTAACTACATCTCGCGCGCCAGCAATCCACTGGTGATGATGTCACATATTACATCATTCATGACATGGTCAGTGACATCACTGATGACATCTCAAATGACATCACTGATGACATCACTGATGACACCATCCAGTGAATGTGGTTTGGTTCGTTATTTAAATATGTATTATATATATATAGCAATTTGCATTGAAGAATGAGTGGATATATAAATATAAATATCTGGATGGAGGATTTAGTAGCAGTGTGATTGACTGTTTACTTGACTAATTTATAGTGTCTCACTAAATATATTGGATAGTGACTAAACTGTGTGAATATCTGTATCACTTTGTCAGTTGTTGTGTAAACTGCAGCACCAGTTCGTTACTGACTATGTGAAAGTCTATATCATTTATTGATTAGTTAACTGAGTATTTGTATGGGAGAGTGAATGTGTGTGTGGTTCGGTGGGGGGTGTGTGACTGCCCAAAGATGTGTGAATAGTTGATTCAGTAGGTATATGAAGTTAAAACTACATGTTATAACAGTTGTTTGGGTGAGTGAATATCTTTATGGGTGTGGCGATGAGCCAATATATGTCTCAATGGTGCATGTCCAACAAACTAGGAAAATAAAAGCCAGTGTATGTGTCAGTTGTTGTATTTAAATAAGTATACATAAGACTCAGTGATTTTATGAGTGACTGTATGGATAACTGTATACTTGTAATAGTGTTTTTATAACACACTAAGTATGAGTTATTTTCTATATGAATAGATGAAGTGGTGTTTTTATAAGTGTATAGCTAAGTAAAAGTAAATATGATCCATTGTTTGCATAAGTGAGTAGGATGACTTCATAAGTGATTAGGATGTGTGCTGGTGTGTAATGTCGATATAGGGGTATATTTGATAGTGTTCTATTGATCATTGACAGCATGTATGAGTGAATCTATAGGTAAGTGATTAGATGTCTGTATAGGCCTAGGAATCCCTTGGTGGGTGTTTAGAAACTTTTATTTGTGTGTCAATTGTTTTAAATCTGGTACTCTGTATTTTACAGTGAGTGATGAAAGGTTATACTAGTGTATGATGAGGTGTTTCTGATTGTCACGTGGCTGAGGCCATCAGTGATGTCATTTGAGATGTCATCAGTGATGTCACTGACCATGTCATGAATGATGTAATATGTGACATCATCAGCACTGGGTTGCGGGTGCGCGAGATGTAGTTAGTACAACTAACTATATCGGAGAAATTTCAATGGTTTTGTTCGAATGAAATGTCCAGCTAACTATAACACCCCTAAAACCTATGGTTTTTTCAGTGAATTTCTAAGGTTTTTTTAAATGCTAATTCCTAACTATGTCAGGCCTGAAACCTATGGTTTTTTCAGTGAATTTCAAAGGTTTTTTAAAAGCTAATTCCTAACTATATCAGGCCTGAAACCTATGGTTTTTTCAGTGAATATATATATATATATATTTAGATAGATAGATAGATAGATAGATAGATAGATAGATAGATAGATAGATAGATAGATAGATAGATAGATAGATAGATAGATAGATAGATAGATAGATAGATAGATAGATAGATAGATAGATAGATAGATAGATAGATAGATAGATAGATAGATAGATAGATAGATAGATAGATAGATAAATAGATAGATAGATAGATAGATAGATAGATAGATAGATAGAGATATATATTCATATAACTCCAACTCTTTCAATGCACATGGAGCACGGACCACGTTTAAGTGCAGATTTCTTAACTTATTCTGTTCTTACAAGCACTAGCAGCATTACACATTTCGGCTCCAGGATGTCTTGATCACATGCTGCGCCATGACGGTACAGAGTCTGTTTTTATGCAACTTTTTTTGTATATATATTTGTACATTTTTATATGATTTAAAAATTATAAAGGGATGCGGAATATTCAAGTCTGTGGTGCACCGACCATATGCGGGACACCAGCAGGAGCTGTGCGCAATGAAAATCGAGGTAGCGAGGGAGATGCACAGCCATGAAACGAGACATTAAGTGGCTATCAGTAGAAATTACATTAAAGAGAAGTTGCTGCAAACCTATTATATCATCATTTAATGGTGCATTATGGGACATTGACGCTCCTTCTCTTTCCGATGACACACCTCGATGCACAAAGAATGGTGTTGTTTCCTGATTGGTGGTAGCCCATCCAATGGGGTGGATATTTGTTAAAAAGATCGTAAGCTGTGCAGAAAATTCGTAATGATTGAGGGCACTGAGGAAGGTACAATACCGAAACGCGTCTGCCCAGTAGATTCTATTGAAAGACCACGAGAGTGCTCCGTATTCTTTTCATAGTAGTTGTGGAACAAACGACCTCACCCGTCGCACAGAGGCACCCGCTGAGAGTTCGGCCGCCTGGTGGATATATGAAGGAGGCACTATCCCATTTGAATGATAGAACCTGCTATAAAATCAGTAATTGGGGTGCTCTGAAAACAATACAGAATGACTTTTATGGAAAATTATTAGCTTGGAAATGTGCAGGAGTACTAACAATGGATGAATATAAATTTATTCACAAGGACAATCCTACCATACCTAACATCTATTTTATTCCAAAAATCCATAAAGATGCCAAGAATCCACCGGGCCGACCCATCATCTCGGCCTAAAATAGCTTATTGTAGAATGCCAGCCAATATATTGATTTCTTTCTGGTACAGGCATTGCCTACATAAATAGGAGATACTAGTAACCTCCTAGAAAAAAATCAATAACTTTGAATGGCAAGAAGGATATCAATTAATGACTTTGGACGTAGTGTCTTTATATACTAGCATAAGACACAGGGATGGCATAAGAGCATTGGAACATTTCCTAAGCAAAGGAAAACCAAGACTTTCTGCACATAGCATGATGCTAAGTAATCTGACACAATTCTGCCTACATAACAATGTCTTTTTGTTTGGTAAGACTGTCTACCAGCAGACGTGTGGGGTTGCGATGTTTACACATGGGCTCGTGGGAGGAGGTGGTCCTCAACGTGACACATAGGAATGTGGTGGACAAAAATGTCAAACTTTTTCTCAGATACATAGATGATATCTTTGTGGTTTGGGATGGTTCTTTACAGGATGCAAATGATTTTGTTAAAAGCCTTAACACCAATGTGATCAATGTAAGCTTCACGGCAACAATTGACTTGCATAATATTAATTTCTTAGATGTGGAAGTTTATGTAAAGAATGGTAAACTGGAGACAAAACTTTTCAGAAAAAAAACAGCAGTAAACTCATTATTAAACTCTATGAGCTTCCACCCACGACATCTGATCAATAGTATCCCTTATGGGGATATGTTAAGAATCAAACGTATCTGCAGCAGCCCAATTGACCTACAAAAAGCGCAGGCAGATAGCAAGAAAAGATTCCTAGCAAGAGGATACAATGTCAAAATCATAGATACAGCTATAGCCAAAACCAGGAAATTGGAGAGAGAACTACTTTTAGTCACCAAACCTAAAACCGATTCAGCCCATGAATTGCAGTTCATCACTACTTACAACCTGCAACACAAAACTATTAGAAATATAATACAACGCAATTGGCCGATAGTGTTAGACGACCCGGTAATAGGAACATTGCTTCCCAAAAAATTAGGTCTGACCTATAGAAGGGCCCCATCTGTGAGCAGCAGGTTAGTGACAAGTAGTCCTGATGTAGTGGAATCTCTTAATTGGCTTACACAAAGGAAAGGGTTTGTGGCCTGTAAGAATTGCAAAGCATGCATTCATGGCACAAGCAGGAAATCGTTAAAAACACCCTTTAGTGAAAAGGAAGTGGAAATAAATCAAGCCCTACACTGCAAAACTGATTACGCGGTGTGCATCCTTGAATGTAAATGCAACCTCAAATACGTGAGCAGTACAAAACTTCCTGCCAATAAAAGAATCCTGCAACACCTTAGAGCCATTATCAATAGAGACCCTTCCTATCCAGTCGCTAGACATTTCCAAGAAACTCACAACAGCAACCCCAAATATTTGTCCTATTACCTCATAGATGCAGTACCAAAAAATAGAAGAGGAGGTGACAGAGAAGGTGCATTACGCAAACTAGAAACCCAGTACATCTTAAATCTCGATAGCAAAATACCGGGTGGTCTCAATGCCACAGAGGATCTTTATACCTGCATTTAATTTGCTGATACCTTTTCATGTGTCAGATATACAGGTACGTTTGGCGTATACAGTTTCCATGTTTCTAGCTACAAGCAACCCAGAGATTTGACTACTATTTTAGTTTTCGGTAGGCACATTAGTTGATTATCTCTTTTAAAATTTTACTCCCCATCAGGATCAAGTCACCAGCTTACATGGAGAATCAACTATAACATGTCGATGCTGCAACAAGAATCAAAACATTATCAACTCAGATTCTTAGCCTATGCCCCGCAAACAAGATAAATAAAGTCAAATAGGTTGTACATACAATATGCATATCATTTAAATCACTAAATAGGTCCACATCTTAATTTTCAGTTCATCTATTCAGCACGTTTTTTTGCACTGCACAATTTGTAATTGTATTAATGGAAAGCTAAGCAACATTTTTGGCTAACGCTCATATCATTCCACAAGTTACTTGAACTAGGACAACGGTGACACGCATTTATGCTATTATGTTTAACTATGAAGTCAAAAGATTTGAAACGTTACCACTTTATCTGTATACTTATACAACATTTTATCAGGTCTTTTTAAGCAAATTGAGCATATTTGAATTTTATGTACCTATGTACAACTACTTATTAATGTGTCTTAAGTGCTTTTAAATTGATTGAAATCATGCATTTATGTTTTTACGAATATTTAAAACTGGTATTAGATCATTTGCACCAAAGCTAGCAAAAATTAAACAATGCATATAAGTTTACATGTTAAGTATTTCCTCTCTTTCCATGTAGATGAGGATTTTGTTGCTATCTATTCCGTTTTGCACTAAGCACTAGCACTTTAAATAGTATAAAATGGTGGCTGAAGCCAAGAAGCGTTGTCATGTGATCAAGGTCCAGGAGGGACCGAAACGCGTCATGGCCGACTAGCAAAATAAACGTCTTTGCACAGAAACGTGGTCCGTGCCTGCTTTATGTCTCGGAGACTTTGGATTGAAGAACGCAGCTAAACAGGATATTAGGGAGGCAGTAGCTTCAGGCAGCCTTGCACGGACCCCCACTCATCAAGAGGCGACGGGACATTGGAAGCTTTTTACCTCCGTGCCTTCAGCCGGAAGTAATTGGATTGATTTTCCCCGTAAGGAATTATACCGTCAGCCCTCCCGCAGCCAGAAGAGAATAACCAACCTGAAGTGGGCTCCTCGGTAAGCAGTGTCGGAGGACGCGCCAGCCGAGGATTGAACATTGAAGGTAGGTAAATCTACGGAAGTGCGGGGGGAGTGGTGGTGCGAGCAACGACGTCAACGGGAGGCACTAGCAAGGAAGCCCGTGACGATCGTTTGTCTCCTATATTTAAATATATTGCAATATGTCGGCGGACACGCTTAGGGAGCGGGAGGCGGCGGCCTCTGAAGTTTTTAGCAATATACCACAAAGCAGCGTGGGTTCTTATCAAGCGGCGGACACTCCACTAAATGTCCATATTAAAGATAAATTTAGGGTGTTGGAAAAGCTGTCTAAATCTAAACAAGGCAAATGGTGGGAAAACAAATCTTTGCAGCGCTATTTGGATGTCAACAGAATCCCGAGGGGTTTAAGAATTCTGATAGCCCCCAGTTACGACCAACCTAATCCTAACATGATGAGAGATTGGGCTCAAAGCAACTTGGACTCTTCCAGAAAGTTAGTGGAAATCTTGGTTAAATATGCGGAAATTGACAGAATAGCACTGCAGGAGAAGATTGAAGCATTAAATGAGGAGATCAAACAAATGAATAAAGGCGATGAAGAAAAAAAGCTAAGAGAAGAAATGATCATACGCTTAAAAAGAGAAGAAGACAAAATCAAAGAGCGAAAGGCTTTTAAGTTCCACCGCGACAGAGTGGATTATGAAACAGGCCGTATTTTTACATTTTCCAAAAAATATGACGTAATGAAAACCAAGAAAATGACAAAACAAAATGAAACGTGCATTGAGGCATCTATGCGTAAAACCACCTATGAATCAATATCCAATTTGGATTTAAGTTCAAACTTGGAAAGCGAGGTAGAACCGGAGGGCCAACTCCCAGCTCCAAGAACAACAATACCCAACTTTTCTCCAGGGGAGGAAATGAATTTTTTAGTGGAGGAACGAAGGGCTACGTTACGCCCAAGGACTCAACAGAATGCCAGAGGAAGAGGCGGAACCACAAGCGGAGACAGAGAAGAAAAGCAAATAGAACGGCCAACAAACAAAAAGTCGAAAGGGAGAGGGAGAGGGAGAGGCTGGTGGAACCACAACTAGACAATAATGCAGTTAAAACAATCATCAACCTCACCGATACTACCCTATCAAAAGCTGAAGAACACATTTTATCATTGGGACTCTCATTCTGCCCGGAATCCAATTTCAATTATGTCAACACTAGAATGGACATATATAGATTCATAAGAAAATTAAAATTAAAAAAACATCACGAATTAAATACCAAGTCATTAAAGGACAAGGAGGAAAAAGAAAGAGAAAAAACAAAAATACAAACCAATACGGCGGAGTACAATCCAATAGAGTCATCGTAAGTGACAGACGATCCACTACTTGAAACCCTCATGGAATTACATAAAGCCAACTATACCACTGACGTGGCAACAACTAATACTCAAGGCTCAGATTCAAGTGAAGCAAGCCAAATACCTATTTCTCCTATGCTTGTTGCATTACCCGAAAGAAGACATACATCTTTCAAACGCAAATCAACATTCAGTCCCATAATGCCAAGAGACAGCATTGACATTTTCAACGATCAAATAACCAATGAAATAAAAAAACTAAACTAAAAAATCATGCAAAGCAAATCGAAATGGCATCCCAAAGACAGGCAGCTTAAGCAATTAATGGCAAAATTACAAAGCAACAAAAATGTGATGGTCAGAAGTGCAGACAAAGGAGGTAATATCGTATTATGGGACAGGACACAATATATGAAATAGGCACTATCCCATTTGAATGATAGAACCTGCTATAAAATCAGTAATTGGGGTGCTGTGAAAACAATACAGAATTACTTTTATGGAAAATTATTAGCTTGGAAATATGCAGGAGTACTAACAATGGATGAATATAAATTTATTCACAAGGACAATCCTACCATACCTAACATCTATTTTATTCCAAAAATCCATAAAGATGCCAAGAATCCACCGGGCCGACCCATCATCTCAGCCCAAAAAAGCTTATTGGAGAATGCCAGCCAATATATCGATTTTTTTCTTCAGGAACTGGTACAGGCATTGCCTACATACATAAGAGATACTTGTAACTTCCTAGAAAAAATCAATAGCTTTGAATGGCAAGAAGGATATCAATTAATGACCTTGGACTTAGTGTCTTTATATACTAGCATAAGACACAGGGATGGCATAAGAGCATTGGAACATTTCCTAAGCAAAGGAAAACCAAGACTTTCTGCACATAGCATGATGCTAAGTAATCTGACACAATTCTGCCTACATAACAATGTCTTTTTGTTTGGTAAGACTGTCTACCAGCAGACGTGTGGGGTTGCGATGGGGGCCAGCTTCTCTCCCAGCTATGCTTGTTTACACATGGGCTGGTGGGAGGAGCTGGTCCTCAACGTGACACATAGGAATGTGGTGGACAAAAATGTCAAACTTTTTCTCAGATACATAGATGATATCTTTGTGGTTTGGGATGGTTCTTTACAGGATGCAAATGATTTTGTTAAAAGCCTTAACACCAATGAGATCAATTTAAGCTTCACGGCAACAATTGACTTGCATATTATTAATTTCTTAGATGTGGAAGTTTATGTAAAGAATGGTAAACTGGAGACAAAACTTTTCAGAAAAAAACCAGCAGGAAACTCATTATTACACTCTATGAGCTTCCACCCACGACATCTGATCAATAGTATCCCTTATGGGGAAATGTTAAGAATCAAACGTATCTGCAGCAGCCCAATTGACCTACAAAAAGCGCAGGCAGATAGCAAGAAAAGATTCCTAGCAAGAGGATACAATGTCAAAATCATAGATACAGCTATAGCCAAAACCAGGAAATTGGAGAGAGAACTACTTTTAGTCACCAAACCTAAAACCGATCAAGCCCATGAATTGCGGTTGATCACTACTTACAACCTGCAACACAAAACTATTAGAAATATAATACAACGCAATTGGCCGATAGTGTTAGACGACCCGGTAATAGGAACATTGCTTCCCAAAAAATTAGGTCTGACCTATAGAAGGGCCCCATCTGTGAGCAGCAGGTTAGTGACAAGTAGTCCTGAGGTAGTGGAATCTCTTAATTGGCTTACACAAAGGAAAGGGTTTGTGGCCTGTAAGAATTGCAAAGCATGCATTCATGGCACAAGCAGGAAATCGTTCAAAACACCCTTTAGTGAAAAGGAAGTGGAAATAAATCAAGCCCTACACTGCAAAACTGATTACGCGGTGTACATCCTTGAATGTACATGCAACCTCAAATACGTGGGCAGTACAAAACTTCCTGCCAATAAAAGAATCCTGCAACATCTTAGAGCCATTATCAATAGAGACCCTTCCTATCCAGTCGCTAGACATTTCCAAGAAACTCACAACAGCGACCCCAAATATTTGTCATATTACCTCATAGATGCAGTACCAAAAAATAGAAGAGGAGGTGACAGAGAAGGTGCATTACGCAAACTAGAAACCCGGTACATCTTAAATCTCGATAGCAAAATACCGGGTGGTCTCAATGCCACAGAGGATCTTTATACCTGCATTTAATTTGCTGATACCTTTTCATGTGTCAGATATACAGGTACGTTTGGCGTATACAGTTTCCATGTTTCTAGCTACAAGCAACCCAGAGATTTGACTACTATTTTTGTTTTCGGTAGGCACATTAGTTGATTATCTCTTTTAAAATTTTACTCCCCATCAGGATCAAGTCACCAGCTTACATGGAGAATCGACTATAACATGTCGATGCTGCAACAAGAATCAAAACATTATCAACTCAGATTCTTAGCCTATGCCCCGCAAACAAGATAAATAAAGTCAAATAGGTTGTACATACAATATGCATATTTTTAAATCACTAAATAGGTCCACATCTTAATTTTCAGTTCATCTATTCAGCACGGTTTTTTGCACTGCACAATTTGTAATTGTATTAATGGAAAGCTAAGCAACATTTTCGGCTAACGCTCATATAATTCCAGAAGTTACTTGAACTAGGACAACGGTGACACGCATTTACGCTATTATGTTTAACTATGACGTCATAAGATTTGAAACGTTAGCACTTAATCTGTATACTTATACAACATTTTATCAGGTCTTTTTAAGCAAATTGAGCATATTTGAATTTTATGTACCTATGTACAACTACTTATTAATGTGTTTTAAGTGCTTTTAAATTGACTGAAATCATGCATTTATATTTTTACGAATATTTAAAACTGGTATTAGATCATTTGCACCAAAGCTAGCAAAAATTAAACAATGCATATAAGTTTACATGTTAAGTATTTCCTCTCTTTCCATGTAGATGAGGATTTTGTTGCTATCTATTCCGTTTTGCACTAAGCACTAGCACTTTAAAAACTATAAAATGGTGGCTGAAGCCGAGAAGCGTTGTCATGTGACCAAGGTCCAGGAGGGACCGAAACGCGTCATGGCCGACTAGCAAAATAAACGACTTTGCACAGAAACGTGGTCCGTGCCTGCTTTATGTCTCGGAGACTGGGGATTGAAGAAAGCAGCTAAACAGGATATATATATATATATCCAAAATCGGGTCAGTCTCGGACGGGTGCTTCTTCGTGGAGGTGCCTCACGTAATATCCACGCTTCAAACTCCCCAAATTTCTCTAACAAAGAATACAGCACTCACGGGGGAAAAGTTTCTATTTCAGATTTATTCACAACAAATGCGTTTTGGAAATTCTTTCTTCAGTGTCTACCATCCGCACTGAGAGGGACCATTTAAATTTTGTTTCATCATCAATTCATTGGCATAGAAAAAGGGGGGTGTAAACTTTAGTCTGTGAAATCATTCAATAAGCTGCACATTTCTATATTGCCATTTTAAATTACAAGCAAAAATCATGCATTAAATTTATATAATTCATTATTCCTCCTGCATCTCTGATCACGTTCAGGAAAGCGAGATCTCTGAGGGACAAATTAGTCCAGTCATTTACTAGCAGGATTTAATAGATCGGGGACCCTTAAGGATATGAAAGCTTTCCACCCCTGCGGGAAATGCAAGGCGTGTGCCAATAGTAAAAGGGTACTCTCCTATCAGATAGCAGGCTTGAGGAAACCAAAGCTGATTGATAAATTTCTGACATGTCATATAAACACATGCTGTCTATTGTCTGGTTTGCCCTTGTGGGCTCAGATAAATAGGAAGTACTATTCACAGCATGAAAATACGCGTTCTTGAACATCTACGCGCTATTACAAATAAAGATGTTAATTATCCTGTCGCCAGACACTTCTCCATTAAACACCAGAGCAACAGGGAGCTGTTGCAGTACTTTGGTTTAGATAACTTACCCATTGATCTGAGAGGAGGGGATAGGGTGCAAAGATTACGGAGGTTAGAATCCCATTATATATTATTGATCTACAGACTAAGGTACCCAATGGTCTTAATAGTTGGGAAGAGTTAGCGGTGCATTTAGGAAGATGAGAAAAAGTAACTTGATGGTACTGTGATTGATACTATACTGTAGTAAATTTTCTTTTAATTTTTTTTTTCTTGTACATAGACTGTTATTAGAACATAAGCCAATACATGGCGAGTTATTAACTTATGGGGTGATGGTATTTAATATCATAAACTCCGCAGCAGTGGCCCATTGATGGCTTTATTATGAAATGCATATTAGGCACTGATTCCTTGTTGCCGATTCGCAGCGGAATAATGAATTATATAATGTTACTGCATGATTTTTGCTTGTAATTTAAAATGGCAATATAGAAATGGGCAGCTTATTGAATGATTTAGTGGATGCATCATGAATAGCGTTATTTAGTACGCTATTAGAGTTGCCCACTGTCTATATGTATGCGAATACATTGTTCCAAGATGGCCACGATGGTGATTTCACAAACTAAAGTTTACACCCCCCTTTTTCTATGTCAATGAATTGATTAAGAAAACAATAAATGGTCCCTCTCAGTGCGGATGATAGACACTGTAGAAGGAATTTCTAAAACGCGTTTGTTGTGACTAAATCTGAAGTAGAAACTTTTCCCCGTGAGTGCTGTACTCTTCCTTTGAGAAATTTGGGGAGTTTGAAGCGTGGATATTACGTGGGGCACCGCCACGAAGAGCCACCCATCCGAGACTGACCCGATTTTAGTGCTTAACTGTAGCGTGATTAATTGCGGAGGCACCGTCTCTGGACTGAACAGCAGAACGCGATGCTCTGAAGACAACACATAGACTGACAACCCGAGAAAAGTGAGGGATGGGAGTTGGGTAAGCCGCAAGTGTGTTTGAGTGGCGTCCGTGAATGCATGCGTCCTGAGAAGGGGGAAGGGGAAATTAGCACCATTGAAGAGCGCGAGCAGCTCTTCCACAACACTACTATCATTATGTTCAGCGAAACAGCACGCAGGGAGGCAGCCATGGACATGTTTAACAAGAGAAAATCGGAAGTAGGATCAATCAATGCAGAAACTAGTTCAAATGTACCCAACAGCCTTCACATGCGATTCATTAAGCTGGAGAGCCTTTATGAAAGAGAGATGAGGAAGTGGTGGGAGGCCACTTCCCTCCAAAATTACATGGATGTGGACAGGGTCCCGAGGAGCCTACGAATATGCACGGTACCGACCTATGAGAATCCGGACCCACTATTATTAGAAGAGTGGGCAGAATATAGAGTCGCGTCCTGTAAAGGCATGTTAGGTATTCTCATCAAATTTGCCTTCGAGTGACCGAGAGAAGACGTTCGCAGAAATAGCTATACTGGAAGAAGAAATTGCCAAAGAAATGGATAAAAACAAACAAGAAGAATTGAGAGAAGCAGTGAAAAACCGTTTACAAACGTATGAGCTCAAAATTCAGCAACGAAAACAAGACAAATTTGAAAGGGATGAGAGAGATTATTCTCAAGGCAGGATATTGACTTTTGCGAAAAAGTTTGATGGGCCACGCAAAGAATTGACCAAGTGAAGAGCGACTCCTCCAGCTGAGAGAGTAGAAACCTCAGAATCTGAGATCACCGAAAGTGAGCAATCAGGGGATGAGCTAGCAACGTTCTCCAGTGATAAATCAAAGACCCCTTTTCACTTGGAATTCAACCTCATTCGCCAGAAGGCGCAGGCGAGCAAGGAGAGAAGGGGAAGAGGAAGAGGTGGCACCACAACGAGAGCGATATGAAGCAAGAGAGGAGGCAGATGGTAATGGAAACAGGGAACCTTACAATTGTAAACCTAACCTCCAGAGTGTTAACATCGACAGAGGAATCAGCACTCAAATTAGGCTTAACAATTTGTCCCAATGACCGATTAGAGTTCACACAGACGAGGATCGATCTTTTTAAGTTTGTGAGAAAACTAAAACTGCATAAATTCTTCAAGCTAAAACCCACTGTGAAAGAAGTGCGACAGTTAAAATTGAAATCAAAAACTAAAGACACTGACATCATACTAGTGGATGATCTGAGGGCTCTTGAAATATTGGAGGACTTACAACTGGAGCAAGAAGGAGAGAGAGACAACAATGAAGAAATGGTGCAAAAGGACAAGACATATTGGTATTGAACAAGAGGCACCCGTAACTCCTTTTAAACCAATATCTAAATTCATTCCACAAATGCCATATGACGCCATTGACTTCTTTTCAGAGGCGGTAATGAAGGATCTCGTCAAATTTAGGCACTGTAGTAAGCCTCTGACCAAAAAGAAAAACATGAACAAGGAACAAGAACGAACTTTGGCTAATTTGCAAAAAGATACTGAGATCATCTGCAAACCCTCTGATAAAGGGGGATGTGTCGTTCAGATGACAAGGGAACAGTACTGTCGCGAGGCATTGCGACAACTCAATGATGACAGATATTATGAGAAAACCAACAAAGAACAATACAACAAAAGCATCAAGCAATACCATGTTTTGATCGACAAGTGGAGCAATAAATCCATGCTGGACGCAGATGAATAGCTATTCTTAAGAAATAGTGATCCAGTCATACCTACATTTTATCATCTCCCAAAGATTCATAAAGATGGAGTAAACCCACCCGGGAGACCCATAGTATCGTCTAAAGGAAGCCTCACTGAAAATCTATCAGTCTATATCGAACATTTCCTTTTTCGAATGGTTCTACAACTAGTTTGCTATATCAAGGATACAAAAGATTTTATCATCAAGATAAGAGAACTCAAATGGGAGCCAATGTACCTGTTGATTGCACTTGAGATTACAAGCCTTTATATGTGTATTAACCATCAACACGGATTGGAGGCTATCAAACATTTTTTGAAAAAGAGACCCTTGAAATTCGCAGAACATAGTAATATGCTAATAGAACTTATTGAATTCTGCCTATTAAATAACATTTTTTTTATTTCAGGGAGCTCTATATAGACAGATTTTGGGAACAGATATGGGTACCTGCTTTGCCCCCAGTTACGCACATTTTTTCGTGGGCTCTTGGGAGGAGCAGGTAGCCCTAACCCAAGAAAATGCTGAGTGGGTCGATGAGTTAGTGGCATGGCACAGGTATATTGATGACCTCCTCCTTGTATGGAGAGGGTCATTAGAGTCAGCTGAGGCATTTATACAACACCTCAATACTAATGATGTGAACTTAAGATTTACATCTGAATTCAGTTCAGTGGCAGTGAACTATTTAGATCTGAGGGTGTATGTGCAAGAGGGTATACTGGAAACAGAGCTGTATAGAAAAACAAGCCGGCAATTCCATTTTGCATGCCGACAGCAGTTACCCTCCCAAACTGATTGAAAGCATACCCTATGGGGAGCTCCTCAGGCTAAAACGCAATTGCTGCAGAGAATGTGACTTCAAAGCTGTAGCTCAGGAGAGCATAGCCAGATTCTTGGCCAGAGGGTACGGGAGAGATCTCTTAGATGTCACCTTGAAGAAGGTAGAGAGAATTCTGAGAATGGAGTAATTGAAAGTGAAAGATAAAGCCAATATTGCGAAGGATGAGGAGGGATGCAAATTTTGAATGATCACAACCTATTCTGATGATGCCAAATCATTAAGAGGTATTCTAAAAAGAAATTGGCACATCCTTAAGACTGATATTGTGATAGGTAAAGATATTCCTCCTGCGCCTCTGATCACGTTTAGGAAAGCAAGATCTCTGAGGGACAAATTAGTCCAGAGTCATTTACCAGCAGTATTGAATAGATCGGAGACACTTAAGGACATGAAAGGTTTCTTCCCCTGCGAGAAATGCAATGCGTGTGCCAATAGCAAAAGGGTACTCTCCTATCAGATAGCAGGCTTGAGGAAACCAAAGCTGATTGATAAATTTCTGACATGTCACACAACACACGCTGTCTATTGTCTGGTTTGCCCTTGTGGGCTCTGATATATAGGAAGTACTATTCACAGCGTTAAAATACGCGTTCCTGAACATCTATGTGCTATTACAAATAAAGATGTTAATTATTCTGTCGCCAGGCACTTCTCCATTAAACACCAGAACAACAGGGAGCTGTTGCAGTACTTTGGTTTAGATCACGTACCTATTGATCTGAGAGGAGGGGATAGGGTGCAAAGATTATGGAGGCTAGAATCCTGTTATATGATTGATCTACAGACTAAGGTACCCAATGGTCTTAATAATGGGGAAGAGTTAGCGGTGCATTTAGGAAGATGAGAAAAAGTAACTTGATGGTACTGTGATTGATACTATACTGTAGTAAATTTTCTTTTAATTTTTTTTTCTTGTACATAGACTGTTATTAGAACATAAGCCAATACATGGCGAGATATTAACTTATGGGGTGATGGTATTTAATATCATAAACTTCGCAGCAGTTGCCCATTGATGGTGATTTATCCTATACTGTAGTACATTTTCTTTAAATTTTCTTTTTCTCATACATAGACTGTTATTAGAAACATAAGCCAATACATGGCGAGATATTAACTAATGGGGGATTTAATATAAGCTTCACGGCAGTTGCCCATTGATGGCTTTATTACGAAATGCATATGAGGCAATGATACGTTGTTGCCGATTCACGGTGGAATAATGAATTATATAATGTTACTGCATGGGTTTTTGCTTGTAATTTAAAATGGCAATATAGAAATGTGCAGCTTTTTGAATGATTTAGTGGATGCATCATGAATAACGTTATTCAGTACGCTATTAGATTTGCCCACTGTCTATATGTATGCGAACACATCGTTCCAAGATTCCTACGATGGGGATTTCACAAACTAGAGTTTACACCCCCCTTTTTCTATGTCAATGAATTGATGATGAATCAAAATTTAAATGGTCCCTCTTAGTGCTGATGGTAGACACTGAAGAAGGAATTTCCGAAACGCATTTGTTGTGAATTAAACTCGAAGTAGAAGCTTTTCCCCGCTAGTGCTGTACTCTTCCTTTGAGAAATTTGGGGAGTTTGAAGTGTGGATATATATATATATATATATATATATATATATATATATATATATATATATATATATATATATATATATATATATATATATATATATATATATATATATATATATATATATATATATATATATATTACCTACTGGCGGTCGCCAGTAGGTAGTTATAGTTAGGACCACGTTTCCATAGGAAAACCTCAACATTCTATTTTGAATAACTTTGGCGCCGGTCGACGAATCCTCGCGAATTTCTCAAAATAGGTGGGGCGCTACGCTCCGCTCCTACCCTGAAAGTCTTGGGGGGATCCGTCAAGCGGGGGCTGAGATAAAAGGGGGGTCCCAAAACGCATTTTTCCCATGCATTTTTCCATAGGACCTTTAGAACGAGCTACAGCCCGAACGGCTGAACAGAATTACTCAAAATTTGGCAGAGAGGTAGTCCCTAGGTCAAGGAAGTGCCTTTTGTAGGTTTGGTGTAAATCTGTTCAGTAGATTCTGAGAAAATAGCCTTTAAATCAATATATATATCTGAGCCCGCTTACGGTACGCTTACCGTACGCTTACGGTAAGCGTACGGCGGCGTGCGCGAGCGCGATTCTGATTGGCTGTTAGATCTTAGTAAACATTCGAATCGGCCGAAACCAGGAAGCGGCGGCCGCCATTTTGTGTATTTCACTCTGAAAAAAAAGAGTGAAAACAAGGAAAGGGGGCAATGAGGAGAGTTACAGACCCCCTAACATTTGTAAGGGGGTCAAAGAAGGACAGAAAAGTACAAAAAAAACATTTATTGATTTTAAAAAAAATCACGGGGTACGCGTACGGTAAGCTTACGGTAAGCGTACGGTAAAAAAAATAAAAATAGATAAATGAAAAGCAGATTTAAGAGTTTAGAAATTAGGGAGCTCTAAAAAGAGCTGTTGTGTTTATGAAGTCATTTTTTTAGTGGTACCTACAAGTAAGTACCGATGCAGAGTCTAAGGTTCAAGAGGAAGACTCTGTTCCCTTCATCATTGAAGTGCACACCATCTCCTCTATAAATGTCTTGCATGTCATAACGCAAGTTGTTGTGGTAAATGGCACCCATACCATAGTCACGGAGGAAAGCAGAAACAGATTTGTTGACGTGCTTTCTTGCTTTGTCAATCTGTGGACAGAAATGATTGGACCAGTTCCATTTTTGCCTTTGGCATATGTTGGAAAACACAAAGGCAGTTTTAGGGAAAAGTGTAAACAGTTGTGCAAAGGTGTCCTTCATAAGCATTTCCAGACCTACCCCAGTCAAAGTGCCTAGGTCATTGCCACCACAGTGCACTATTATGAGGTCAGGGTGTTGGATTTGAATGAAGGATTTCACCAATGGCATCAATTGGTGCCACTTTAACCCTCTCTGACCAATCCATTTAATGTCTACATTTGGCAAAGCAAGGTCTCTCACCATATCTGTTTTCTCTGCAAACTTTTCACTCCAGAAGACATAGCTGTGCCCTACAATCCACACTGTGAACATCTTCAAAGGAGAACTGGATGCACTCAGGAGGTGTCTTTCAGTAGAATGGCAATATGAAAAGAAAGACAGTTTGGAAATGGAGGCATACATATTTTTTTAAAACAAAAAGAACTGATTGGCTGTTTCATACCATTCTAGAATAAAAACTAGGCTGTATGTGAAAATTAATAGAAGCATGTTTTGTATTGGTACAAAAAAATGTGTAACCAAAGAACAGTACTATGGATTTGCTGTTAGGTTTGAAAAGTCAAGCACTCTTGCTCTGTGGAATTGAAACATTGTGTGTCGAACTTCTGACCTAACTGCACACAGCAGTGTTCCATGAGCTGTTGCTATGGTAGCAGGCAGAAGTCAAGTTGGGGGAAGGGTACTAGGCAGAAGTCAAGTTGGGGGAAGGGTACTTTTGGAAAAGGGTTGGTTTTCAACCAATAGAAATGTGTGATTACATGTGAAAAATAGGGGGAAGCACTGAGATTTGAAACTTACATGTATATGTGTGGAAAAATAGAGGGAAAGTTTGCCATTATCTGGTTCTGCTGAGAGGAGAGAGGTGAACACAACAGAGATCCTGGCTCTGATAATCTGCTGTTTGAGTGTCACATTTCTTTCACAACTAACTAATTTTAAAGGTGAGTTTACAGTTTGAGAGGGTATGTATGTGGTAACTTAAGAAATGAATAATAGAAATGGGAATTGTTTTTGTTGTAGTTACACATGGTGGTTTCATAATGTGTCAGTCTGTAAAAGTGATTTACACTTGCCCCGAAAAAAAAAAGAGCAGTAAGTGTGCTTTCAAATTGGCAAAGAAATTTCGTTTTGGGACTAATGTGAAAACATGACTCTGTGTGCATAGAAGAATTATAGGCAGAGATTTATTGCGTCTTGCTCTGGTGATTTCACAGTTGCATTAGATGGAAAGGGGGAGCGAATTTTTGGTGGAAGAAGTAGAGTCTTAGCACACACCCATGTGCTTGCCATGTATAGTCATGCACAGTATTTAGAAGCGAGTGGGGTTTTCAGGTTTAAGTCTGTAATGCAAATACATTCAGCATCACTAAGGCTGGTTGCCCTTGCTGGAGTGTAGGCAGTCACAGACAATACACATGGTGGTGGTCTGAAAAAAAAACAGCTTGGACATGTGCAATTAAATAAATCAAAAATAGTGGTTTCATAATGTGTCAGTCTGTAAAAGTGATTTCAAATTGTAAAAAGAGATTTTCACTTGGCCCGAAAAAAAAAGAGCAGTAAGTGTGCTTTCAAATTGGCAAAGAAATTTCGTTTTGGGACTAATGTGAAAACATGACTCTGTGTGCATAGAAGAATTATAGGCAGAGATTTATTGCGTCTTGCTCTGGTGATTTCACAGTTGCATTAGATGGAAAGGGGGAGCGAATTTTTGGGGGAAGAAGCAGAGGCTTAGCACACACCCATGTGCTTGCCATGTATAGTCATGCACAGTATTTAGAAGCCAGTGGGGTTTTCAGGTTTAAGTCTGTAATGCAAATACATTCAGCATCACTAAGGCTGGTTGCCCTTGGTGGAGTGTAGGCAGTCACTGAGAATGCACATGGTGGTGGTCTGAAAAAAAAAACTGCTTGGACATGTGCAATTAAATACATTTAAAAAAAAGGTTTCATAATGTGTCAGTCTGTAAAAGTGATTTTCACTTGGCCCGAAAAAAAAAGAGCAGTAAGTGTGCTTTCAAAATGGCAAAGAAATTTCGTTTTGGGACTAATGTGAAAACATGACTCTGTGTGCATAGAGGAATTATAGGCCGAGATTTAATGCGTCTTGCTCTGGTGATTTCACAGTTGCATTAGATGGAAAGGGGGAGCGAATTTTTGGGGGAAGAAGCAGAGGCTTAGCACACACCCATGTGCTTGCCGTGTATAGTCATGCACAGTATTTAGAAGCCAGTGGGGTTTTCAGGTTTAAGTCTGTAATGCAAATACATTCAGCATCACTAAGGCTGGTTGCCCTTGCTGGAGTGTAGGCAGTCACAGAGAATACACATGGTGGTGGTCTGAAAAAAAAACAGCTTGGACATGTGCATTTAAATAAATAAAAAAAAATGGTTTCATAATGTGTCAGTCTGTAAAAGTGATTTCCAATTGGAAAAAGTGATTTTCACTTGGCCCGAAAAAAAAAGAGCAGTAAGTGTGCTTTCAAAATGGCAAAGAAATTTCGTTTTGGGACTAATGTGAAAACATGACTCTGTGTGCATAGAAGAATTATAGGCAGAGATTTATTGCGTCTTGCTCTGGTGATTTCACAGTTGCATTAGATGGAAAGGGGGAGCGAATTTTTGGGGGAAGAAGCAGAGGCTTAGCACACACCCATGTGCTTGCCGTGTATAGTCATGCACAGTATTTAGAAGCCAGTGGGGTTTTCAGGTTTAAGTCTGTAATGCAAATACATTCAGCATCACTAAGGCTGGTTGCCCTTGCTGGAGTGTAGGCAGACACAGAGAATACACATGGTGGTGGTCTGAAAAAAAAACAGCTTGGACATGTGCAATTAAATAAATCAAAAATAGTGGTTTCATAATGTGTCAGTCTGTAAAAGTGATTTCAAATTGTAAAAAGAGATTTTCACTTGGCCCGAAAAAAAAAGAGCAGTAAGTGTGCTTTCAAAATGGCAAAGAAATTTCGTTTTGGGACTAATGTGAAAACATGACTCTGTGTGCATAGAAGAATTATAGGCAGAGATTTATTGCGTCTTGCTCTGGTGATTTCACAGTTGCATTAGATGGAAAGGGGGAGCGAATTTTTGGGGGAAGAAGCAGAGGCTTAGCACACACCCATGTGCTTGCCGTGTATAGTCATGCACAGTATTTAGAAGCCAGTGGGGTTTTCAGGTTTAAGTCTGTAATGCAAATACATTCAGCATCACTAAGGCTGGTTGCCCTTGCTGGAGTGTAGGCAGACACAGAGAATACACATGGTGGTGGTCTGAAAAAAAAACAGCTTGGACATGTGCAATTAAATAAATTAAAAATAGTGGTTTCATAATGTGTCAGTCTGTAAAAGTGATTTCAAATTGTAAAAAGAGATTTTCACTTGGCCCGAAAAAAAAAGAGCAGTAAGTGTGCTTTCAAATTGGCAAAGAAATTTCGTTTTGGGACTAATGTGAAAACATGACTCTGTGTGCATAGAAGAATTATAGGCAGAGATTTATTGCGTCTTGCTCTGGTGATTTCACAGTTGCATTAGATGGAAAGGGGGAGCGAATTTTTGGGGGAAGAAGCAGAGGCTTAGCACACACCCATGTGCTTGCCGTGTATAGTCATGCACAGTATTTAGAAGCCAGTGGGGTTTTCAGGTTTAAGTCTGTAATGCAAATACATTCAGCATCACTAAGGCTGGTTGCCCTTGCTGGAGTGTAGGCAGACACAGAGAATACACATGGTGGTGGTCTGAAAAAAAAACAGCTTGGACATGTGCAATTAAATAAATCAAAAATAGTGGTTTCATAATGTGTCAGTCTGTAAAAGTGATTTCAAATTGTAAAAAGAGATTTTCACTTGGCCCGAAAAAAAAAGAGCAGTAAGTGTGCTTTCAAATTGGCAAAGAAATTTCGTTTTGGGACTAATGTGAAAACATGACTCTGTGTGCATAGAAGAATTATAGGCAGAGATTTATTGCGTCTTGCTCTGGTGATTTCACAGTTGCATTAGATGGAAAGGGGGAGCGAATTTTTGGGGGAAGAAGCAGAGTCTTAGCACACACCCATGTGCTTGCCGTGTATAGTCATGCACAGTATTTAGAAGCCAGTGAGGTTTTCAGGTTTAAGTCTGTAATGCAAATACATTCAGCATCACTAAGGCTGGTTGCCCTTGCTGGAGTGTAGGCAGACACAGAGAATACACATGGTGGTGGTCTGAAAAAAAAACAGCTTGGACATGTGCAATTAAATAAATTTTAAAAAAAGGTTTCATAATGTGTCAGTCTGTAAAAGTGATTTTCACTCGGCCCGAAAAAAAAAGAGCAGTAAGTGTGCTTTCAAAATGGCAAAGAAATTTCGTTTTGGGACTAATGTGAAAACATGACTCTGTGTGCATAGAGGAATTATAGGCAGAGATTTATTGCGTCTTGCTCTGGTGATTTCACAGTTGCATTAGATGGAAAGGGGGAGCGAATTTTTGGGGGAAGAAGCAGAGTCTTAGCACACACCCATGTGCTTGCCATGTATAGTCATGCACAGTATTTAGAAGCCAGTGGGGTTTTCAGGTTTAAGTCTGTAATGCAAATACATTCAGCATCACTAAGGCTGGTTGCCCTTGCTGGATTGTAGGCAGTCACAGAGAATACACATGGTGGTGGTCTGAAAAAAAAACTGCTTGGACATGTGCAATTAAATAAATTTAAAAAAAAGGTTTCATAATGTGTCAGTCTGTAAAAGTGATTTTCACTTGGCCCGGAAAAAAAAGAGCAGTAAGTGTGCTTTCAAAATGGCAAAGAAATTTCGTTTTGGGACTAATGTGAAAACATGACTCTGTGTGCATAGAGGAATTATAGGCAGAGATTTATTGCGTCTTGCTCTGGTGATTTCACAGTTGCATTAGATGGAAAGGGGGAGCGAATTTTTGGGGGAAGAAGCAGAGTCTTAGCACACACCCATGTGCTTGCCGTGTATAGTCATGCAAAGTATTTACAAGCGAGTGGGGTTTTCAGGTTTCAGTCTGTAATGCAAATACATTGAGCTTCACTAAGGCTGGTTGCCCTTGCTGGAGTGTAGCACTGTGGACATGGGCTTTTTAAAAAATCTGAAAAGTGGTTTCATAATGTGACAGTTTGTAAAAGAGATTTTCACTTGCCCAAAAAAAAGAGCAGTTTGTGTGCATTCAAATTGGCAAAGAAATTTTGTTTTGTGACTATTGTGAAAACAAATGTAGTAATATATTTAAATACAATAAAGGATTTTTTTTTTAGTTTTTTTCAGGTATTGCTGAAGAACAGTGAACAAAATTTAAGATGCCTACAAAATCTCGAGTTCAAAAAACGCTAAAAAAAAACTATATTTGAAGACAACTGGAGGACCAAAGTTAGTAGAAGATGCTCATGTTGGGAAAAAGAAAAAATCTTCTGGTAAGCAGAAAAAACAATTTCTTAACAAAATATTCAAAACAAAGAAAAATGTACAAAATGTCTGTCCTCGGAAAAATGTAACAAAACATAGAGAACAGCAAAAAATTGAGAATTTAGTTAATGCAAATATACCTTCTGCAATTGAAAAGTTTAACATAAACAGAAAAACAGCGTTTAAAGAGATACGTAGAAAAATGTTTCAGAGAAGAGTTATGTCCAATTTGATAAAGGATGTAAAGAAATATAAGCAAAAGGCAAAATATTACAAGAGAAAAAAAGAAATTGAAGCCATTGCAGCAAAAGCATTAGAATTAAAAAGGAAACTATTCATATTAATTTTGAATAGGATGCGTACATTAGATAAAATGGTTAATGTACTGAAATCACAAAGCAAAAGCAAAAGAGTAGTGAACAGAACAAACTTTTGTAAAGTGTTTTTAGGGAAGTGGATGCATAGTTCAAGTAGTGAACCTTTTTTTTAATGAAGAGAGCTATTTTCAAAGTAATAGTTTGCTGCATGCAGTTGACACCAGAGGTCGTTCATACGAAGTAAAAAATGGTTGCATAATGGAGAAGGAGATAATGGTTCCAAGAGATGAGGTACAAGTGATGGCAGATGAGGCAATGGGGAGACGTCCTAAAGCCCCAGTGTACACTTGGAATTGTAGTAGTATTTGCACTGTGCGTCAGGAATCTATTGACAGATTTCGAGAGTTTCTAAGAGAATATAGTAAAAAAAGTGTAAAACAAAAGATTAAGGTGCTTCAAAGTCTGGATCCATGCAGAGTGAGAGAGAATACTGGTTTGCAGGGTCATTCTCTTGCTTGTCTATCTAGAAAAGTGTGCAATAGGGTTTTCCATCATTTTAGGATGCTGGCTGTTCATCATACTGAAATGAGAAAGTTTGTGAGACGGTTGTATTTTGCCAAAAGTCCAGCAATAAAGTTAAATGAATTGAATAGGGCTCTGTTCGGAGGAACGGTATCAGATGTAGAGAAGGTTGTTGATGAAATTCAGTTTTGTTACTTTGGTCCTGAACAAAACAGTGCAGAGAAGGACACAGTAAATGAGGCAGAAGTGGAAGAGAATGTAGAACCCTCTGTAAGTAACACATTTAATGATCACATAACAAAATTTGCAATAGTCTCTAATGAAAGACCAAATGTTACTTGTATTTGTTGCCGCAGAACTCATTATAGAAAACAAACTAGGAATGTTGATCTCTACAGAAAGAGTGAAAATGAAGATAATTATAAGTGGATGGATTTTGCCACATATATATTTCTTGAAAATTGTTTTGAATTGGGTGAAGATCAGCGTATTTGTAAATACTGTTACAACAAGTTAGAGGAAAATAGAATGCCGACCAGAGCTGTACATAATAATTTAGAATTGGATGCTATTCCTGCTGAACTTTCTGAATTAAATACATATGAGTCTATACTCATTCAATGTGTTCATCCGTTCCAGACCATAGTACGTATGGAGCCCAAAACTGGTAAATTACCTCCTTCAGATTTACTGAGAGGTTTAAAAGGTAGAGTGGTGTATTTGCCCTTGGATTTGAAAAAAAATATGGAAACTATTGATGCGGATACTTTGGAAACTGAACCATTAATTATTCTGGTTAATGGTGTACCTACAAAGAATAAGAAGATTTGGCAGGAGCTGGTAGATGTGCGGAAAGTACAAAGAGCAAATTTGTATTTGAAAAAAAATAACAAATGGTATGAATCAATTTATATAGAAGAAGAAGAAGAAGAAGAAGATTTTCAAGAAGACACAGAAACACCAACTGGACAAATTGAAAAAGTGGACAAGTCAAAGGAAGAAGAAATTTATGAACATTTTAGCATACATCCTCTCCATTCGAAAGAAGTTATGGGAGACAATATTGATCTCTTTCAGATGAAGAAAGCAAAAGGAACTCCCGTGAGTGTATGGGAGGAGAGCTTGGAAGCTCGATGTTTTCCCCAGCTGTTTCCTAAAGGAAAAGGAGGACGATACGATGAACGTCCAGAACAGATTCCAGCTTCAGAGTATCGGACTACAAGACTATATGCTGAAGATCCCAGATTTCGACAAAGTATTCCTTATTTGTTCCATCTTTTATTTGAAAGCGACTTGTCTGCACTGTCTTATGCAGTAAATCACATTTTAAAAAGTGGAGTACATTTACAAAATGTGTCTGCTAAGGATTTTATGGAGAAAGTGCAGCACCGAGATGATCATTTGGAAACACAACTGATCAATCTGATGGCTTGTCAGCGTGGGACAAATGAATATTGGTACCGACGCCATGGTGAACTAAAATGCATGTTACGCAATTTAGGAACACCAACATGGTTCCTTACCCTAAGCTGTGCCGAGTACGCTTGGGATGATTTACTGGATTTTCTACGAGAGGCCAATTCAAACATTAAAAACATCGAATACAAGACAGCAGGAGAACTGTGCTCATTGGATCCGGTTAATGTTTGCAGATATTTCAATCATAGATTTGAGGCTATGATGTCCTTCATCTGCAATAAAAAAAATCCACCCCTTGGAGAAGTAGTGGATTTCTTTTGGAGAAAAGAGTACCAGGCAAGAGGTGCTCCTCATATTCATATGCTGCTGTGGATCAAGGATGCCCCAAAGTTTGGAACAGATACTGATGAAGCAGTGTTATCTTACATTGAAGAATATGCAACATGTGCTATACCAAAAAGCACAGAAGAGAACAAGTTAAAGGAGCAAGTTCTACGTTTCCAAAGTCATCGGTGTGGAAAATACTGTCAACGGAAATACAAGAGCAAAGAAAAATACTACACTAAATGTCGATTTGGATTTCCTAGACCTGTTCTTTCAAATGGAAGAGTCAACAGTTTTATGTCAGCTGTGAGACATACTATCACAAGAAAATCACCTAAGAATACCTACAACCTTAAAAGAAAAGAAGAATCAAAAAATATAAATGACTACAACCCAGTCATTTTATCCATGTGGAACGCTAACATGGATATACAGTATGTTGCTGACAATTCCATTGCTGTTGCACGATATGTAACGTCTTACATTACGAAACCAGAAAAAACAGAATTGAAGGAAATGTGGGAAGAGATTTCTCACGAGAAGACTGTCAGTAAGAAGCTGTACAGTTTCAGTTTGAAGATGTTATCGCATCGAGAAATTGGATCCTACGAATGTTCAGATAGGTTATCTTCTGCAAGTCTCTACTCAAAGTCAAGAAGAATAATTTGGGCAAGTTTAGGCCTTGCAGCAATGAGAAATCGGGTACTGAAATCTGTTGGAGAAATTGAATATTTGGCTGAGAATGACCCAGAAAGTACAGATATATTGAAAACAAACATGTTGGACACATATTATCCCAAGAGAAGTCATCATCTGGAGAACATGTGTCTCTATGAAGTGTTGCAGAACTACATTTATTTACGGAAAGCTGCAGAAGACATCAACAGTGGAAAATATAAAGTTGTTGGTGAAGAAGGATGTTTGGTGAAGCAAACCAAAGGAAGTTTGATAAATCACCGGAAGCTGAGTTGCGACACTACCGACAAGAAAGAATTTTACTACTTGGCTCTTTTACAGTTGTTTAAACCATGGCGTACAGAGGATGAACTACTGGGAGAATTTCAAAGCTATGAAGATTCTTTTAATGCTTGCAAAGACAGCATACAATGCAGTACATTCTCAACTTATCTGCAAATGTTAAATGAAGAAATTGAACAGGAAACTACAATTGCAGCAGAAATAGCTAGAGACAGTTCTCAGGACAGCCAAAGTTCAGGAACATACAGTCAAGATCCCCTAGGACAACCAATCGTTGAAAATGAAGCATCAATAGCCATGAATGAAGTGGAAACGGCTATGAATCAAGCTCAAGAAGAATTTATAGACTTAGAAAATTTGGAAAGACAACTGAATCAAGAGCAGCAACAAATTTATGAAGAGATCAAAAACAAAATTGATCACGGATTTCTACATATAAAAAAAGAGTGCTCATGCACATCATTTCATCCAATCAGGATGTATGTAAGCGGACAAGCTGGCACTGGAAAAAGTTTCCTAATTAAAGTCATCAGAAGCTACCTAAAGCAAAAAACGGATTCTACTTTGTCTTGTGTGGTTACTGCTCCAACTGGGTTAGCAGCATATAACATAAAAGGAATCACCTTACATCGTTTGCTAATGTTACCAGTGGAGCATGAGAACAAAATACAATTCAACAAGCTAACTGGAGAAGCATCCTTGGAAGTTTCAAGAGTATTGAAGAAGATGCAAGTTCTCATTATTGATGAGGTGAGCATGGTATCAAACTTAATGCTTGCCTTTGTGCATTTAAGAATGCAGCAAATTTTGAAGACAGACTATGACGTGTTATTTGGTGGAAAACACGTCATAGTTTTTGGGGATCTTTTGCAACTTACTCCAGTTAAAGGACAACCAGTGTTTAATACTGTGACACATGAAGACACGAAGAAGTCATTGGGAAGCATTGGAAATACAAATATTTGGTCCTTCTTTGAGTACAAGGAACTTACAACTAATATGAGGCAAGCAAACGATGAAGAATATGGAAGTATTCTGAAAGATATCAGAATTGGACTACTCACAGAAGTTGGGAAAAAAGCATTACAGAGTCGGCTGCTACATAATTTATTTCCAAAGGAAGAAATAGTTGCAGAGAAAATATACAAGAATATTGCAGAAAACAAAAGTGTCATCTGCTTAATGCCAACTCTACGTGAATGCTCAATATTCAATGAGGAGCTTTTGAAATTGGAAAAGGAAGAGATCAGGAAATTGGAAGCAGTGGACAAAATTGAGGATGGAAGAATTACTGTCACAGTAACAGGCAAACTGAAAATTGGACTCACTAGAGAAGAACATCTCCAAAACAGCAGGATTAGAAAAAAATCTATATGTTTGCATGAACTGTAGAGTGTTTTTAAGGAGAAATTTGGATGTTGAGAAAGGCTTAGTGAATGGAGCGATGGGAAGAGTTGTGGGTTTTATTAATTATCAGAAAAAAGAAGGAATTGAATGTTTAAAAAAAAAATTTGATCAGATAGATGAAGTTAAAGATATTTGTCGTTGTACAGTTCGTTTTATGCTTGTGAAAGACTTATATGTACGTAGGAAGCAGTTTCCGTTTTCTCTAGCATATGCTGTAACTATCCACAAGTCTCAAGGATTGACTGTAGATTGTGCATTTGTGAACATTGGTTCAACTGTGTTCAAAGAAGGTATGGCATATGTAGCTTTGTCACGAGTCAAAACATTATCAGGTTTGTTCATGATAGACTTTGATGACTCAAAAGTTAGTGCTGATACAAACTGTGAAAAGGAGTATAATAGATTAAGAAGAAGCTATGCTCCTCATTAGGTCAGTATCCTGTGTTGGAGAAACGTGTAGTTTCTCGTAAAAGGAGAAATGAGAATATCTGTAATGAAGATATAGAGAAGAGGAAAAAAAAGAGGAGTGATGTAATTGCAAGCAAAAAGAAAAAGGAAAATGAAGAACAGGTTGTAGGATGTCATTTTGAAAATAGCTCTGGTGTCAACTGCTACGCTAATGTAGTGCTGAATGTTGCATTTTATCTGGAAAGTTTGCAAGAGCAGATAATAGTAAATCAGGGAAAAAGATTCTGTTCAGAGCTGAGTCTCCTTTTTCAAAAGCTGAGTAAAGATAAAACTCAAATAGAAAGTGCTACTGATATTAGAAAACTTTTAGATGTATGTTCAGGACGAACACAGTTTTCTCAAAATGAACAGCAAGATGCACACGAATTTTTGATGTATTTTCTTCAGGTAGTGGAAGAAGAAGGAGTTCCCATTGACATTTTTTTTGGTCTCTCTTATAAATGGGAACATAGTTGTGATAATTGTTATAATATATGTGGCTCTATTGTTGATAATGAAAGGTTTATTTATTTGACATTTCCAGAGAGTAAAACAGTCACTTTTGCAAAATTAGTTAAAGATGCTAATCATAGCATGAAATGTGGTGAGTGTAAATCTGACATGTTTTCAACATTAATTTTAAGGGAATACGGACAGTATGTAATTTTAATGATGCAACGATGTAGAGCTGATGGTTCAAAATTGGATACTTTAATAAAGAAGTTTACAGGACAGCAATTATCAATTTCAGGAAAAACTTTTGTAACTGTTGCAATAATTTTCCATGATGGACCTACTGTTACTTCTGGACATTACACAGTTTATCTAAAATGTGAAAAAGGCTGGACACTGTGTAATGATTCCCAATTGATTTTCAAACAACGTTTGCCTTTTGATTTAGCAAATTCCTATCTAATCTTCCTGAAACCTAAATTTTAGAGAGACTTGGCAAGATCTGGACAAAATAATTTTACCATTTTACTGGATTACCATTGCAATTTTGTAAAAAAAATATTTTTAAAATTATCATTTGGCCTAAAGGAAAGATAACCAATTGTAATGTGGACTTTTTTAATTTTTAATGCAATTTTGAAAAACCAATAATTTAGAGATAATCGGTAACTTCTGCACATTTTAAATTTTGGAATGCTATTGGACTGCCATTGGAAATTTTTTCAAAAATGATTTAAAAAATTACTATTTGGCCATGTGGAAAAGTAAGCAATTCTATTGTGGACTAAATAAATTATTCAAAAAATTTTCGTGAACCAAAATGTTACAGAGAATCGGTGAGATCTGGACAAATTAAACTTTAGAATTTTAATGGATTTCCCTTGGAAATTTATTCCAAAAAAAAAAAAAAAAATACTATTTGGCCTAAAGGAAATGAAATCAGATGTATTTTGGAGTTATTTGAGATATAATATTGTGATTATACTTCTGAAACAAACATATCAGACGGTATTTTAAAGAAATAAGTATTGTTTTTAGATGATATTTTTTTAGAATAATATGCATTTCTGTAATGATAAGTTTAAGTGAGAAGAGATTCTGGGCTTTTTTAATACAATCTTTGAGATTGTTATTTTTTTTTGCCCGCTGTAAAATGATGAATGCAATTGCTTTCACAATTTATAGTGAAATGCAATATATTCTGAAAACAGCAAAAATAAGGCAAAAATATTTTTTGGAAAAAAATGTAAATATGTGTACTGTATTATAAATTGTTATAAAAATATTAATACTTTTTTCTTTTTTTTCAGATAGATATAGAAAATTTTCGAAAACTAGAACCATTTTTAAAACTATTTTTTAAAAAAACAAATGAATAAATATTTTTTTGAGTGAGTATGGTAAGTCAATAATAATAATTGTAGCCTCTCAAGGACCTTGTAATGTGATAATTGATTTTTAGTGTTTTTTTTAAAAAATAAAAAAAAAGTACGCGCACCGTACGCGTACGGTAAAAAAAAAAAAAAAGGTTTTAAAAAACATATGTAAAAAAAAGATGAAAGATAAGGTTGGCTCTTAAAAGAACCGTTGTGTTCATGCAGGGACAGAGGAAAGAAAGCATGGGAAAATTAGTCTCTGTGACAAGTGTGCTGATCTATTTTGAGGTTCACTAGGGAAACACTGGTCTCCCTATGACAAATTAGATCATGACAAGAGGCACATCGAATATCAACCCTCAGAAATCGAGGGTTAATTTCCAGAGGGCCAGCAGAAGGAGATGCTCCCCCCACAGATGAAGGGCTCACCTGACCTGCAGAAGAAGGAGTAAGCCCTGCAGATGATGGTCCAGGCTGAGCTGCTGTGGATGTACTGGCTCGTCTTTCTGAAGAGTTACCTCCAAAAAGATGACCATGTGTCCTTCCGTGTACATCCTGGAGGTGCCTCTTCATGGTGTGATTCCCAAAGGAATACTTCCTGTCAGGATTACCTCTAGAAAGTACACGCTTACACAGACAGCAAGTAACTAAGGGTGCATTCACCTTTTGCTGGCCTTCTGGAAAAGTAAAATAATCCCAAACATAAGAAGGCTTTTGTTTCCTCGATCTCTGCCTCAAGACAGTGCTGCTGGTGCTAGCCTCACTCTCAGAAGAGCTCTGCTGTTCTGCCATCGTATCCCAAAGACAAACCAGCTCCTTCTTCCAAGGGATCACAAGCAGAAATGAGGGGAATGGGTGTGGTGTAGGAGAGTTCTAGAACTGAAAGTAGTTTCAACCAATCAAAAGTTGTGTTTCAAGATCACATGACCTACCGTACGCTTACGGTACGCTTACGGTACGCTTACGGCAAAAAGTACGCGTGCGCGTAAAAAAGACACTCGCTTGCGCGCATGCGCATAACAGTCACTCCACGGCACTTCCGCGTAACGTGCGCGTGTGGCGTAAGCGCGCACGCGTCCCACGCGCAGTACGCGCGGCTACGCAAAGTACGTAACTATACGCAAACAGCGTAGATAGATTACGGACGTTGCGTAAACCGTACGCTTACCGTGAGCTTACGGTACGCGTACTATAAAAAAAAAAAAAAAAAAAATATCTGGAAATAAATTTTACATGTTTATTTTAAAAAATATATTAAAAAAAATATTAAAGGATTTTAAAAATTTAAGCATAGTCTTTATAAAAGGTAAGAAAATTAAATTAAAAATATGTTTGAAAAAAATGAAGAATAAAAAAAAAATTAGCATTTAAAAAACCTTGCAAATTCACTGAAAAAATCATGGGTTTCACACACGTTATAGTTAGGAATTAGCATTTAAAAAACCTTGCAAATTCACTGAAAAAACCATGGGTTTCACACACGTTATAGTTAGGAATTAGCATTTAAAAAACCTTAGAAATTCACTGAAAAAACCATAGGTTTCACACACGTTATAGTTAGGAATTAGCATTTAAAAAACCTTAGAAATTCAGTGAAAAAACCATAGGTTTCACACATGTTATAGTTAGCTGGACATTTTACTCGTAAAAAACCAATGAAATTGCCCCGTTATAGTTAGTTCAGCTAACTATAACTCGCGCGCCCGCAATGCACTGCTGATGACGTCACATATTACATCACTCATGACATGGTCAGTGACATCACTCATGACATCACTGATGACATCTCAAATGACATCACTGATGACATCACTGATGACATCATCCTTGTGATAGAGTGGCAGACCTCCTCTCACCTTAATATAAGCTTTGATACACACATTCAAAAATAGAGACTAAAATTTTCAAAACAATGGACATACCAATACCAGTTACAACAACCTCTTCAGTAATTCTAAGATCCACATACACATCCACTCATTCACCAACAGTCCTATACAGTCACTCATACATGTACTCACTCATCATATGTACTCATACACCTATACATCCTGTTACATAATGCCACTCATCCATAGAGTTACTCACACACATAGTCACTCATGCTAATAAAGAATCAAACATACATTCACCTGCATATACAGTTATACACACACCACCACACTTACTTCTACGGAAACTTACACATACTTAGTCTTTTAAACAATCACTTATAGAAACACATACTTATTCATACAGGAACTCTTTCAATCTCTCCCTCTCACATATACTCACATATATACACCAATAGTCACATATACTAGTTTAAAACATATGTAGTTACTCCTGAAGACACTATTGAGACAGTCATTCACTCACTAACACACCCATACACACACTCATCCACCCATACAGTCCTGCACACATGCTGTGTTCAACACATACAAACAGTGAGTCACTCATTCATGCACCTATGCACTACGTAATACCCCCCACCGAACCATGCAGACACTCAGACTGATACTCAAAAAAACAACTAATAACCTATATACACACCCATGTAGCTACTCACCAACCCATGCAGCCACTTATACACAAAGTGAGAGACTGTCACAGATATTTATATGTTTAAACATTACTCACTAAACCATGTATTCACTATGATACACTTAATCAGTCAGTTACACAATCAATTTTTCAAAAAAAAATCATCCATTTAGACACTTATATACCCATTTATTCTTCCATCGACCTTGAGATATACATGTATAAAACATATTTAATTTTCAGAAAAACACACATTCACTGGATGATGTCATCAGTGATGTCATCAGTGATGTCATTTGAGATGTCATCAGTGATGTCATGAGTGATGTCACTGACCATGTCATGAGTGATGTAATATGTGACGTCATCAGCAGTGCATTGCGGGCGCGCGAGTTATAGTTAGCTGAACTAACTATAACGGGGCAATTTCATTGGTTTTTTACGAGTAAAATGTCCAGCTAACTATAACATGTGTGAAACCTATGGTTTTTTCACTGAATTTCTAAGGTTTTTTAAATGCTAATTCCTAACTATAACGTGTGTGAAACCTATGGTTTTTTCAGTGAATATATATATATATATATATATATATATATATATATATATATATATATATATATATATATATATATATATATATATATATTATCTACTGGCGGTCGCCAGTAGATAGTTATAGTTAGGACCACGTTTCCATAGGAAAACCTCAACATTCTATTTTGAATAACTTTGGCGCCGGTCGACGAATCCTTGCGAATTTCTCAAAATAGGTGGGGCGCTACGCTCCGCTCCTACCCTGAAAGTCTCGGGGGGATTCGTCAAGCGGGGGCTGAGATAAAAGGGGGGTCCCAAAACGCGTTTTTCCCATGCATTTTTCCATAGGACCTTTAGAACGAGCTACAGCCCGAATGGCTGAACAGAATTACTCAAAATTTGGCAGAGAGGTAGTCCCTAGGTCAAGGAAGTGCCTTTTGTAGGTTTGGTGTAAATCTGTTCAGTAGATTCTGAGAAAATAGCCTTTAAATCAATATATATATCTGAGCCAGCTTACGGTACGCTTACCGTACGCTTACGGTAAGCGTACGGTGGCGTGCGCGAGCGCGATTCTGATTGGCTCTTAGATCTTAGTAAACATTCGAATCGGCCGAAACCAGGAAGCGGCGGCCGCCATTTTGTCTCTCGCACTGAGTGTTGTTTATCAAACATGATGGCCAAAAACATGTTACGGGGCTGTTTTGAGAACTCCCTCCCACATAGTCATGTTGAGGGAGTCCCCAAACATCCCCCAAGTGCAAAAACGGTTTAAATTTTTTTTCGGCAATTTCGCGGGGTACGCTTACCGTACGCTTACCGTAAGCGTACGGTAAAAAAAATAAAAATAAAAAAAACACTATCCACACTTACCCCACCCCCTGTGCTTTTGGTGGCCGAAGGCCACCAAATGTACAGGGCTTATGTTAAGGGCAAAAAACACTATCCACACTTACCCCACCCCCTGTGCTTTTGGTGGCCGAAGGCCACCAAATGTACAGGGCGTATTATAAGGGAAAAAAACTTAGCATTTAAAAAACCGTACTAATTCACTGAAAAAACCATAGGTTTCACACACGTTATAGTTAGGAATTAGCATTTAAAAAACCTTGCAAATTCACTGAAAAAACCATAGGTTTCACACATGTTATAGTTAGCGGAAATTTTACTGATAAAAAACCTGTGAAATTGCCCCGTTATAGTTAGCGCAGGCAACTATAACTCACGCGACTGCAATCTTCTGCTGATGACATATGTGTCTTTATGAAAAAAAAATATTTGTAATATATGTATAGCTAAAAATGTATGGAAGAAGACATGGGCAAATAAGTGTCTAAATACAGTATTAGCATCAGCAGAGGATTGCGGTCGCGTGAGTTATAGTTGCCTGCGCTAACTATAACGGGGCAATTTCACAGGTTTTTTATCAGTAAAATTTCCGCTAACTATAACATGTGTGAAACCTATGGTTTTTTCAGTGAATTTGCAAGGTTTTTTAAATGCTAATTCCTAACTATAACGTGTGTGAAACCTATGGTTTTTTCAGTGAATATATATATATATATATATATATATATATATATTCAAAGAAAAAACCATAGGTTTCAGGCCTGTTATAGTTAGGAACTAGCATTTAAAAAACCTTACAAATTCATGGAAAAAACAATAGGTTTTAGGGGTGTTATAGTTAGCTGGACATTTCACTCGAACAAAACCATTGAAATTCCTCCGATATAGTTAGTTGTACTAACTACATCTCGTGCACCCGCAATCCACTGCTGATGATGTCACATATTGCATCATTCATGACATGGGCACACTGCAGGAGCCGGCCCTGGGGGGTGGCGGTCCCCAGGGCCATCATTGGCTTCAGGGGGGGTGGCGGTCCCCGGGGCACGAGCCCCCCACACAGGGTTTTTTTTTAAAAACAAGCCCTGGGGGGTGGTGGTCCCCGGGGCAGTGGGGGGGCCATGAGCCCCCCGCATACATTGAAACAAAGCCCCAGGGTGGTGGTGGTCCCCAGGGCAGTGTGGGGGGGATTGGGACCGCCAGACACTTTTTAAAAAAAATTATGCCCCTGGGATTTGGCCCCCGGGGGCAAAGTAGAATATTCAGCGCGGGAGCCCGCGCTGAATTTTGTTTTATTTTTGGACGAAATTCACGCTGGGTGCGCGAACTTTGCCGATTTAAAAAAAAAAATATATCTTTTTTTGACCCTGGGGGTCCTTGTGGGACCCCCTGAGCAGGCCTAGGGGGTCAGGGTGTTTCTACCCTGCCCCCTTGTCGTGTTTTTCGCCTTTGTTTTTCAGGTTTCTTGTGCCTCGGTTCTACCGCGGCACAAGATGGCTGCCAACACATCCTGATCTGGAGTGTTGACAGCCAATTAGAATACAGCTTGTGCACGGCAGGGTGCGCGCTGGGTGCGGAGAGGGTGCGCGGATCCTCCAAGGCCATATATATATGTAAAATCAGCCGAACTACGAATTCAAATTTGCTCACCTGTTATCAGGAGAGAACCCAGAGCTGCATCTTTCAGAGCAGCACTGACCCTGAAAAGTAATTCTAAGCGTACTTACCAGTAACTTGTATTTCCTTCCATAGGAATTCATTGTGTGGTTTTCACCAGAAAAGTTTCAAAGTGTCCATTTTTGAAACGTACAAATATTCCTCTAAAATCAGCCGAACTACGAATTCCGATTTACTCACCTGTTATCAGGAGAGAACCCAGTGCTGCATCTTTTAGACCAGCACTGGCCCTGAAAAGTAATTCTAAGCGTATTTACCAGTAACTTGTATTCTCTTCCATAGGAATCCATTTTGTGGTTTACACCAGAAAAGTTTCTAAGTGTCCATTTTGAAACGTACAAATATTTCTCTAAAATCAGCCGAACTACGAATTCTGATTTACTCACCTGTTATCAGGAGAAAACCCAGGGCTGCTTCTTTTAGCCCAGCACTGCCCTGAAAATTAATTCTAAGCGTACTTACCAGTAACTTGTATTTCCTTCCATAGGAATCCATTGTGTGGTTTTCAGCAGAAAAGTTTTAAGTGTCTATTTTCACAAAGTAAAAATATTCCTAAAAAATCGTCTGTATGACTTAAACACATTCTTTCAACTGTTTACATGACATTGCTAAGTGCTGGATCCAGGATCCACCACTGAGTAAGAAAAAAGTAACGATAACACTACTTACCTGCTAAGTGAATTTTCTGCCATAGGATAACATTGGTGATTCTATGTGAAAATGTTTCTAAGTGTCAACTTTTAAAATACAATAATAATCCTTAAAAATCACTACTGTAACCAAAACGCTTTTACTCAACTGTTTACAGGAGATGTCCAAGGACTGAATCTAGGATCCAGTCCTGTGGTTGGAAAAGTAATCCATAAAGTAACTAATTGCATTTGACTAGAAATTCACATTGAGCTCAATATTGCTTTGTGTTTGAAATTTTGTTGCTCATTGCAAAAACTGTAACTACTGTACTGAAAAGTCTTTTGCCTATTTACAAAGTATTTAAACTAAAGTAATTCTTTCTGAGAAAACATATTTTGTATTGTAATGTATAATGTAATTAAAAAAATAAAATATCTAAAAATAAACAGTTTAAAAAATGTAGTAAATCAGTATCAAAAAAATCAGTATAACAATTAATACAATAAAAATTGTCATTTACAAAACCTTTGAAATTCACTGAAAAAACCATAGGCTTCAGGCCTGATATAGTTAGGAATTAGCATTTAAAAAACTTTTGAAATTCACTGAAAAAACCATAGGTTTCAGGCCTTATATAGTTAGAAATTAGCATTTAAAAAACCTTAGAAATTCACTGAAAAAACAATAGGTTTTAGGGGTGTTATAGTTAGCTGGACATTTCATTCGAACAAAACCATTGAAATTCCTCCGATATAGTTAGTTGTACTAACTACATCACGCGCACCCGCAATCCACTGCTGATGATGTCACATATTACATCATTCATGACATGGTCAGTGACATCACTGATGACATCTCAAATGACATCACTGATGACATCATCTGCATGACAATCAGATGCGCCTCATGATACACTAGTATAATCTTTCATCACTCACTGTAAAATGCAGAGTGCCAGATTTAAAACCAATGACATACCAATACAAGTTTATAAACACCCACTCAGTGATTCCTAGATCTATACACACATCTAATCACTTACCTATAGATTCACTCATACATGCTGTCAATGATCAATAGAACACTATCAAAAATACTTATACACCTATATCGACATTATACACCAGCACACATCTTAATCACTTATGAAGTCATCCTACTCACTTATGCAAACAATGGATCATACTTACTTTTACTTAGTTATACACTTATAAAAACACCACTTCATCTATTCATATATATAATAACTCATACTTAGTGTGTTTTAAAATCTCTATTACAAATATACAGTTATCCATACAGTCACTCATACAATCACTGAGTCTTATGTGTACTTATTTATATACTACAACTGACACATACACTGGCTTTTATTTTTCTAGTTTGTTGGACATGGACCATTGAGACATATATTTGCTCATCACCACACCCATAAAGATATTCACTTACCCAAACAACTGTTATAACATGTAGTTTTAACTTCATATACCTACTGAATAAACTGTTCACACATCTTTGGGCAGTCACAACCCCCCACCGAACCACACACTCTCCTATACAAATACTCAGTTAACTAATCAATAAATAATATAGACTTTCACGTAGCTAGTAACCAACTAGTGCAGCAGTTTACACAACAACTGGCAAAGTGATACAGATATTCACACAGTTTAGTCACTATCCAATATATTTAGTGAGACACTATAAATTAGTCAAGTAAACAGTCAATCACACTGCTACTAAATCCTCCATCCAGATATTTATATTTATGTATCCACTCATTCTTCAACGCAAATTGCTATATATATAATACATATTTAAATAACAAACCAAACCACATTCTCTGGATGATGTCATCAGTGATGTCATCAGTGATGTCATTTGAGATGTCATCAGTCATGTCACTGACCATGTCATGAATCATGTAATATGTCACATCATCAGCAGTGGATTGCGGGCGCGCGAGATGTAGTTAGTACAACTAACTATATCGGAGTAATTTCAATGGTTTTGTTCGAGTGAAATGTCTAGCTAACTATAGCACCCTTAAATCCTATTGTTTTTTTAGTGAATTTCTAAGGTTTTTTAAATGCTAATTCCTAACTATATCAGGCCCGAAACCTGTGTTTTTTTCAATGAATTTCAAAGGTTTTTTAAAAGCTAATTCCTAACTATGTCAGGCCTGAAGCCTATGGTTTTTTCAGTGAATGTATATATGTATATATATGTATATATATATATATATATATATATATATAAATTCACTGAAAAAACCATAGGTTTCAGGGGTGTTATAGTTAGCTGGAATTTTCACTTGTACAAAACCATTGAAATTCCCCCGTTATAGTTAGTTCAGCTAACTATAACTCGCGCGCCCGCAATGCACTGCTGATGACGTCACATATTACATCACTCATGACATGGTCAGTGACATCACTCATGACATCACTGATGACATCTCAAATGACATCACTGATGACATCACTGATGACATCATCCAGTGAATGTGTGTTTTTCTGAAAATTAAATATGTTTTATATATGTATATCTCAAGGTCGATGGAAGAATAAATGGGTATTTAAGTGTCTAAATGGATGATTTGTTTTTGAAAAATTGATTGTGTAACTGACTGATTAAGTGTATCATAGTGAATACATGGCTTAGTGAGTAATGTTTAAATATGTAAATATCTGTATCAGTCTCTCACTTTGTGTATAAGTGGCTGCATGGGTTGGTGAGTAGCTACAAGGGTGTCTATATAGGTTATTAGTTGGTTTTTTGAGTATCAGTCTGAGTGTCTGCATGGTTCGTGGGGGGTATTACGTAGTGCATAGGTGCATGAATGAGTGACTCACTGTTTGTATGTGTTGAACACAGCATGTGTGCAGGACTGTATGGGTGGATGAGTGTGTGTATGGGTGTGTTAGTGAGTGAATGACTGTCTCAATAGTGTCTTTATGAGTAACTACATATGTTTTAAACTAGTATATGTGACTATTGGTGTATATATGTGAGTATATGTGAGAGTGAGAGATTGAAAGAGTTCCTGTATGAATAAGTATGTGTTTCTATAAGTGATTGTTTAAAAGACTAAGTATGTGTAAGTTTCCATAGAAGTAAGTGTGGTGGTGTGTGTATAACTGTATATGCAAGTAAATGTATGCTTGATTCTTTATTAGCATGAGTGACTATGTGTGTGAGTAACTCTATGGATGAGTGGCATTGTGTAACAGGATGTATAGGTGTATGAGTACATATGATGAGTGAGTACATGTATGAGTGACTGTATAGGACTGTTGGTGAATGAGTGGATGTGTATGTGGATCTTAGATTTACAGAAGAGGTTGTTGTAACTGGCATTGGTTTGTCCATTGTTTTGAAAATGTTAGTCTCTATTTTTGAATGTGTGTATCAAAGTTTATATTAGGGTGAGAGGAGGTCTGCCACTCTATCACAAGGATGATGTCATCAGTGATGTCATCAGTGATGTCATTTGAGATGTCATCAGTGATGTCATGAGTGATGTCACTGACCATGTCATGAGTGATGTAATATGTGACGTCATCAGCAGTGCATTGCGGGCGCGCGAGTTATAGTTAGCTGAACTAACTATAACGGGGGAATTTCAATGGTTTTGTACAAGTGAAAATTCCAGCTAACTATAACACCCCTGAAACCTATGGTTTTTTCAGTGAATTTCTGAGGTTTTTTAAATGCTAATTCCTAACTATAACGTGCCTGAAACCTATGGTTTTTTCTGTGAATTTCAAAGGTTTTTTAAATGCTAATTTCTAACTATGTCTACAGAGATAGGACATGTGAAGAAAGAAGAAAAAATGCACAGAAAGAAACAAAAGAAGTGCAGAAAGAAGCAACAGAAGTCCTCAAATATGAAGATAAGTGCAGGAAGAAGGATAACGTGCAGAAAGAACAAAAAGAAGAGCAGAAAGAAGCCTTGTTGCAAAATCATCCTGTACCCTCAACTTTTTCAGACGGATACTGGTGGTAACTGAGTCTGACTAACCAGTCCTAGAGCCAGTGCTATGTTAAAAGACACTTAGAATACAGTGAAAACACCTACATACACTAGGGAACATTATGCGTTGGGGTCCCCCTGTGATTAGCATGACCTCCTCTTTAAGCCCCTAGTATATATTAGGGCATGGGGATTAAAACTACCTCTTAAAACAGGCCACAGGGCGTTTTTGCACACGTTAACTCAGGCCCCGTCCCCTCCCTTCACCACTGTGTAAACACGCCCTGTGTCCGTTTTTAGTTGGGAGATTAAGTTCATTTGAATCCTGAGGGTCCCTAGGGTCCAACTAGCCCACTAGGTACCTCCAGTAAGTGCCACAGAGCTGCGTTGCAGAGAGGTGTAAAAAGTGGCACGGCCTGGACCACCTCTCTGCAATGCAGCTCAGTGGCGCTTACTGGAAGCACTTGGTGGGCTAGTTAGCCCCCAGGGGCCCTCAGTATTGAAGGGAAATTATATCCCCAATTTAAAACGTGCCATAGTGCGTGTTTGCACACGTCACCTCAGGCCCCGTCCCCTCCCTTCACCACTGTGTAAACGCGCCCTGTGGCTGTTCTAAGTTGAGAGATTAAGTCCCCTTGAATCCTAAGGGTCCCTAGGGTCAAACTAGACCACTAGGTACCTCCAGTAAGCGCCACAGAGCTGCGTTGCAGAGAGGTGTAAAAAGGGGCTTGGCCTCAGAACACCTGTCTGCAGCGCAGCTCCCTGGCACATACTGGAGATGCCTGTTGGGAGCGCGTTTGCAGAGTGCTGCACGGAGGGGGCATGGCCTCCGACAAAATGCCAGTCTTTTATTTATTTAAATTTTTTAAGAACGGGGGCTGTGTGGTTCCCCTTCTTATTCTAATTTATTGGCCCTGATGACCCCATCCCCCAGGGCCTGTCTCCTAATTATATTTTTTTGACCCCAATCCCCAGGGCCGGCCACTGTTTTTTATTATTTTTAAAAAATATATATTTATAGACACACCTAGGACATGCTGGACAAACCGTACGTACCTATCACCATGACGATTTGCGTGATATTCATTAAAAGGCGACTATGCATGCAATGAATCCACGTGGAATGTATTTACACCACTAAAGAAGCTCTGACATGTCTGATGCCCTACCGTGCCTAATCCCGGTAGACACCCTTGTCGTTTATTTATACAAACATGGGTAGCTATTGATGGGCACATTTAATACACATGCACACCAAGCCATTCAAAGGGGATTCGACAAAAATTCGACCAAAACTATGCAAGAAACCCCACTCATGGTTAATAAAACACACATCCACTGCCGGATGTGTAATACTTTTTATTTTACTCTCTGGAAAGGGGACGAACATCACTTGAGAGTGTTACACCCACCATTGCCTGCCGAGTGTCACACACCTCTGTGTTGTATTCCACTAGCTAGTGCATATGCTATGACACTCTCTAGCCCATGTGCACTGTAACACCACCCCGTGAATATGTCATGCCACACTTGTCTTCGCACGGGTTATATTGCCCCATCTAACGTGCCTTCCTCGATGCCTATGTTATAACGCACAGTGCTATACCATACATATTACAATCTGGGATCCATATCTTTGTCACAGTGCATATGCAACGTTACACTCCCCAGCACATATTTTATATTACAACTTTAGAGACTAGTTAGGTTACACAACACTGCCCTGTGCATATTACACTCCAAGGCGCATATCGCATAGCACGCGCTAGTGCCTGTGCTATCTCGTGCTCTCCAATGAATCTGTCATTGCGCAAAATGTATTGCATATTATATTTCACGCCCGGTTCATCTTATATCACACTTTTTGGTGCATAGTTTATACCATACACTATATCTAGTTTTCATTTTCAATCGTGCTCTTAGGACTATGTTCTATATAACACTGTGTTCACCTACCCTTTTCACGGGCATTTCATTTTGCGATAGGGGGTGGAGGGTCAGGGGGTGTTTCTGCCAAGTGAGCCCGGAGTCACAGTCACAAACGTCCTCTTCTTCCTGAATAAAAGTGAGATTATGCTGCATACTTGTTCATATTTTAAGTAGTTCGCACAGACACAATGTTTTAAAAACAATAAAGTTCCTAATACCCGCCTTCTCTGATCAGTTAGCTTGATGCCCAATCCCCCTCCTCCCTACCCTCTGTTGTGTGAATCCATGGACTAGCCTCCTCCCTCCTGCCATGCATGGTCTGATGTGCTGCCACTGCCCTCAATTTAGTATGATGTACCAGTCCACTCCTCCTGCCCTCCATTGCCCAATTCTATGCCCCATCATTGACCTCCTGCTTAAACTCTGTGCTTAGCTTGCTGCCCCTATTCTCCTTCCCCCTGCCCTCCGATGTCTTTGTGCATGCCCCTGCTCCATCCTTTTTGCCCACCATGTCCCATGGACCTGCCACTCCTATCTACTCTGAGTGTTCTGTTGAGCTGCCACTCCCCTCCCACCTGCCTAGCATTGTCAGATGACTGTAACCTGTCCCTGCCACCTCCACCCTGCCTGTCCACATGCCATGCCCCTATCCTCTTCCTCCTGTCCTACATGGTCCATTGTACTGCCACACCCTTCTGCCCTCCCTGGTCTGTTTTGCTGCAACTGCTCCTCCTGCCTGCCCCATGTGGTCTGTTGTGAGGCCCCTTCCCCTGAACTTTCTTGTCTGTGCACAGGTCCTGACCCTACCTTCTATCCTCCATCGTCCTTTGTGCATGCCCCTGCACCCTCCTTCTTGCCCATCATAGCCATTGTGCTGCCACTAACCCTCCCACTTGCCATGCATGGTCTTCTGTGCTGCCATGGCCCCTCCCACCTTCCCTGTGTGGTCAGTTTGCTGCCCCTGACCCCCTCCCACCTTCCCTGCATGGTCTGTGTGTATGCCATCACAGTGTCACTGTTGCTCTTCATGGTGTGTCTTGCTTCTAGTGCCCATCCTGCCTGACCTCCATGGCTATCTTGCTGCTCCTGCCCTGCCCCCTTGCCCCCAGCCCTCTGTTTACATGTGCAGACCCCTACTCCCTCCCTCCTGGCTTGTCTGTTCAATTGTAATGCCCCTGATCCGTCCCTCCTGCCCTTTATGGTCTGTTATGCTGCAGCTTTCTCTCCTGTCTGGCCATTATGGCCAGCTAGCTACCATTGCCTCTTGCCCCTCTGTTCTCTGTTGTCCATGTGCATGGTCCTGTCCCCTCCCTCTTGCTTTCTATGGATTGTTGTGCTGCACTCCCGTCCTGCATGCCCTGTGTGGTGTATTGTGCTGCTGCAAACCCTGATGCCTGCCCTGCAGTGTCAGTTTGGTGCACCTCTCCATGTCCCTCCTGTCCTCTGTTATCCAAGTCCATGTCCCTATCCCATTTCCTTCCATGATCCAATGTACCATACTTGCGAACATTTTGAACTTGGTAAGAGGGAGATTTTGAAAAAAAACTGGGGTATTGATTTTCCCCTTTGAGTTACATTGAAAAAGAGGAGATTGTAGACAGGAGACAGATCAAATAAAGCCCATTTGAGCTTAAAAACATTGGACGTTTCCTGGCTGAATCGGGTCTGTTGGCATGTATGGTTGTACTACCATTGCCTCTTCCTTCTGCCCACAATGGTCTATTACATTGCCACAGCCTCTCTTGCAAGTCCTGTAATGTTGGTTTGTTGCCCCTCCCCCCCTTTCCACTGCCCTCCATAGTCTGTTGTGCTTCCACGGCCCTTCCTGCCTGCTCAGTGTGGTTAAATTGTTGCCTTTGCACCCTCCTACCTGCCTTCAATTTTCAGAGTCCGTGCCCCTGGCCTCTTCCTCTCAACAGTATCCTAATGAACAACTAGATTGCTAACATTCTATATTTATTACAAAAGTGTGGAACGCCTGACATCATCTTGATGTCATCAAAACTGTAATACCTAGAGCATTTCCTTTAGAAATTACAGATATGAGAGGGTCTTCTTGGCATCAAAATTATGGTTAGTGCTCTAAAAGACTAAAATAAGGACATATTTTCTGAGTTTTCAAATAGCGACAAAGCACTTTTAAATTATTTGTTATCTTTATGTTTTTTTATCCAGTTGACCACTTGATTAAATGTTGCACTTGGGGGAGAGGATGTGGTGTTACTTCCAGAACTGCAGACTTTGCAACTGGGGAACCAGGTTGTAGTTTCTGCTTCAGCTCGACATTCTGTGATTCTGGTCAAATCATTTAGTCTCCCCATGTCTACAACCAAAATGAATTTGTTCTTGTGTGATGTAACCAATGCTCAAGTAAAGCACTCCAATACCTGACAAGTCTGCACTATATAACACTGCAAAAACACAAAATAATAAGTGTTTTGCACACTTCTGTCATTGGGCTATATTTGGGCTACATCTGGGTGATTTTGGGCTACATTTGGGCTCTTTTGTCTCCGGTGGCCATCTTGGGAGATTTATTTGTTATGAAGTTTCCTAATTTCCTCATGTACTGCAGTCTCCTCAGTAGGAAATGCTTTCAGTTTTTTACTTTGATTCCATCATGAAGGTATTCAGATATGTCACACATTTGCCATAAATTCTGAATATTAGCACTCTAGTTGCTCATTAGATCACTGTAGTAAAACTACTGTTCACCATGGAAGTCTGCTCCTGGTATTAAAAGTGCATGTTTCAGTCTGCATGTCAGAATATTTTAATGAAATAGAAGAGGATTTGAGAAGTCACTCAAAATGTGCCCTCATTTTCTTTCTTCAGCATTAATCATAATTTCTATGGCAAAATGAACCCCCTCATTGTGTTCCTTTTTAAATTAAATGTTTTAAGTGTTACCAGTTTATTCCAATCAAGATGGCTCTAGGTGTGTCATACTTTTGTCATAATGAAGACAGTAAGCGCTCTAGTTGTTTTTAAGAACATTCTGGGACATTCTGTCATTGGGCTTTACTTGGGCTACATCTGGGTGATATTTGGGCTACATTTGGGCTCTTTTGTCTCTGGTGGCCATCTTGGGAGACTTATTTGTTATGAAGTTTCCTAATTTTCTCATTTACTGCAGTCTCCTCAGTAGGAAATACTTTCAGTTTTTTACTTTGATTCCATCAAGAAGGCATTCAGATGTGTCACACATTTGCCATAAATTCAGAATGTTAGCACTCTTTTTGCTCATTATATCACTGTAGTAAAGCTACTGCTCACCAGGGAAAACTGCTGCTGGTATTGAAAGTGCATGTTTCAGTCTGCATGTCAGAATTTTTTAATGAAATAGAAGAGGATTTGAGAAGTCACTCAAAATGTGCCCTAATTTTTCTTTCTGCAGCACTAATCATACTTTTTATGGAAAAATGAACCCCCTCATTTTGTTCCTTTTTAAATTAAATGTTTTAAGAGTTACCACTTTAATCCAAGCAAGATGGCTTCAGGTGTGCCATATGTATATCATAAGTAGGACTGTTAGCGCTCTAGTAGTTCTTTGGAACACTCTGGGAAGCTGCAGTAGAACACAAAGGAATCAACTGACAGTCTCTGCCCTTGTTGGATGTACATGTTTTACTGAGAATGTCAGACTTCATTCTCACATGACTGAGAAAGATAATGTGAATTTACAGAAAATAAGCTCTCAGTTTAGCTTATAGATCACCTTCCAAACCTCTGTGGTAAAAGCATGAGAAAATATTTTTCTCTCAATCATGATATCCCAGCAGAAGGCTTTTTCACATGGTGGAATCACCTTAGAACATACCACAATTCCTAAAATGAGCATGGTACCATCAACAAATGATTTATAATGTAACTAAAGTCTTAAAACCTTCTATTAACTGCAATGCTTTTTAATGAGGTGCTATCATGTATATTGGTCCCAAGATGGCTGCCAACACTTCTTGGATGAAATGCTGACAGCCAATCAGATCTCAGGATGAGATGTGTGGTTAGGCTCCGCCCACATATATATATGCTTTTAAATGCTATTTTCTCAGGAAATAATGAACAGATTTACACCAGACCTGCAAAAGGCACTTCCTTGACCTTATGGCTACCTCTCTGCCAAATTTCAAGTAATTCTGTTCAGCCGTTCGGGCTGTAGCTGTGTCTAAAGGTCCTATGGAAAAATGCATGGGGAAAACGCGTTTTGGGACCCCCCTTTTTTCTCGGCCCCTGCTTGACGAATCACCCCGAGACTTTCAGGGTAGGAGCTGAACGGAGCGCCCCATTAGTTTTGAAAATTTCGCGAGGATTCGTCAACTGGCGCCAAAGTTATTCAAAATAGAATTTGGAGATTTCCTATGGAAACTAGGTTGTAACTATAACTATCTACTGGCGACCGCCAGTAGTTAATATATATATATATATATATATATATATATATATATATATATATATATATATATATATATATATATATATATATATATATTACCTACTGGCGGTCGCCAGTAGATAATATATATATATATATATATATATATATATATATATATATATATATATATATATATATATATATATATATATATATATATATATATATATATATATATTACCTACTGGCGGTCGCCAGTAGGTAGTTATAGTTAGGACCACGTTTCCATAGGAAAACCTCAACATTCTATTTTGAATAACTTTGGCGCCGGTCGACGAATCCTCGCGAATTTCTCAAAATAGGTGGGGCGCTACGCTCCGCTCCTACCCTGAAAGTCTCGGGGGGATTCGTCAAGCAGGGGCTGAGATAAAAGGGGGGTCCCAAAACACGTTTTTCCCATGCATTTTTCCATAGGACCTTTAGAACGAGCTACAGCCCGAACGGCTGAACAGAATTACTAGAAATTTGGCAGAGAGGTAGTCCCTAGGTCAAGGAAGTGCCTTTTGTAGGTTTGGTGTAAATCTGTTCAGTAGATTCTGAGAAAATAGCCTTTAAATCAATATATATATCTGAGCCCGCTTACGGTACGCTTACCGTACGCTTACCGTAAGCGTACGGTGGCGTGCGCGAGCGCGATTCTGATTGGCTCTTAGATCTTAGTAAACATTCGAATCGGCAGAAACCAGGAAGCGGCGTCCGCCATTTTGTCTCTCGCACTGAGTGTTATGTATCAAACATGATGGCCAAAAACATGTTACGGGGATGTTTTGACAACTCCCTCTCACATAGTCATGTTGAGGGAGTCCCCAAACATCCCCCAAGAGCAAAAACGGCATTATTTTTTTTTCGGCAATTTCGCGGGGTACGCTTACCGTACGCTTACCGTAAGCGTACGGTAAAAAATTATAAAAAAAAAAAATCCACACTTTCTCCACCCCGTGTGCAAACGGTGGCCGAAGGCCACCATTTGTGCATGGCTTATCAGAGCACAGAAATTCCCAAAAAAATTTCAACAGATTACCTATCACAAGGAAGCGCATAATATGTCCTCCATGTGCGCACGGTGCGCGAAGCGCATCGTGCGTACATGGCCCATCTAGCGTAACGTGGGCACGGCACTAACTGCGTAAAGTGGGTGCGCGGTGCGCGAAGCGCACCGCGTGCTCACTGTGCGCGCACGGTGCGTGAAGCACACCGTGCGCGCACGGAACGAACTGCGTTAAGTGGGCGCGCACGCCACGAATGGCGTAAAGTAACTTAGCATTTAAAAAACCGTACAAATTCACTGAAAAAACCATAGGTTTCACACACGTTATAGTTAGGAATTAGCATTTAAAAAACCTTGCAAATTCACTGAAAAAACCATAGGTTTCACACATGTTATAGTTAGCGGAAATTTTACTGATAAAAAACCAATGAAATTGCCCCGTTATAGTTAGTGCTGGCAACTATAACTCACGCGACCGCAATCTTCTGCTGATGACATATGTGTCTTTATGAAAAAAAAATATTTGTAATATATGTATAGCTAAAAATGTATGGAAGAAGACATGGGCAAATAAGTGTCTAAATACAGTATTAGCATCAGCAGAGGATTGCGGTCGCGTGAGTTATAGTTGCCAGCACTAACTATAACGGGGCAATTTCATTGGTTTTTTATCAGTAAAATTTCCGCTAACTATAACATGTGTGAAACCTATGGTTTTTTCAGTGAATATATATATATATATTACCTACTGGCGGTCGCCAGTAGGTAGTTATAGTTAGGACCACGTTTCCATAGGAAAACCTCAACATTCTATTTTGAATAACTTTGGCGCCGGTGCGCGAATCCTCGCGAATTTCTCAAAATAGGTGGGGCGCTACGCTCCGCTCCTACCCTGAAAGTCTCGGGGGGATCCGTCAAGCGGGGGCTGAGATAAAAGGGGGGTCCCAAAACGCGTTTTTCCCATGCATTTTTCCATAGGACCTTTAGAACGAGCTACAGCCCGAACGGCTGAACAGAATTACTCAAAATTTGGCAGAGAGGTAGTCCCTAGGTCAAGGAAGTGCCTTTTGTAGGTTTGGTGTAAATCTGTTCAGTAGATTCTGAGAAAATAGCCTTTAAATCAATATATATATCTGAGCCCGCTTACGGTACGCTTACCGTACGCTTACGGTAAGCGTACGGTGGCGTGCGCGAGCGCGATTCTGATTGGCTCTTAGATCTTAGTAAACATTCGAATCGGCCGAAACCAGGAAGCGGCGGCCGCCATTTTCTGTGTTTCACTCTGAAAAAAAAAGAGTGAAAACAAGAAAAGGGGGCAATGAGGAGAGTTACAGACCCCCTTACATTTGTGAGGGGGTCAAAGAAGGACTGTAAAGTACAAAACAAACATTTATTGATTTTTAAAAAAATCACGGGGTACGCGTACGGTAAGCTTACGGTAAGCGTACGGAAGAAACATGGCGTGCGCGAAGGAGATTCTGATTGGCCCATAGATCTTAGTAAACATTCGAATCGGCCGAAACCAGGAAGCGGCGGCCGCCATTTTGTGTGTTTCACTCAGAAAAAAAACAGAGAAAACAAGGAAAGGGGGCAATGAGGAGAGTTACAGACCCCCTAACATTTGTAAGGGGGTCAAAGAAGGACAGAAAAGTACAAAAAAAACATTTATTGATTTTAAAAAAAATCACGGGGTACGCGTACGGTAAGCTTACGGTAAGCGTACGGTAAAAAAAAAAAAAAGTAAATGAAAAGCAGATTTAAGAGTTTAGAAATTAGGGAGCTCTAAAAAGAGCTGTTGTGTTTATGAAGTCATTTTTTTAGTGGTACCTACAAGTAAGTACCGATGCAGAGTCTAAGGTTCAAGAGGAAGACTCTGTTCCCTTCATCATTGAAGTGCACACCATCTCCTCTATAAATGTCTTGCATGTCATAACGCAAGTTGTTGTGGTAAATGGCACCCATACCATAGTCACGGAGGAAAGCAGAAACAGATTTGTTGACGTGCTTTCTTGCTTTGTCAATCTGCGGACAGAAATGATTGGACCAGTTCCATTTTTGCCTTTGGCATATGTTGGAAAACACAAAGGCAGTTTTAGGGAAAAGTGTAAACAGTTGTGCAAAGGTGTCCTTCATAAGCATTTCCAGACCTACCCCAGTCAAAGTGCCTAGGTCATTGCCACCACAGTGCACTATTATGAGGTCAGGGTGTTGGATTTGAATGAAGGATTTCACCAATGGCATCAATTGGTGCCACTTTAACCCTCTCTGACCAATCCATTTAATGTCTACATTTGGCAAAGCAAGGTCTCTCACCATACCTGTTTTCTCTGCAAACTTTTCACTCCAGAAGACATAGCTGTGCCCTACAATCCACACTGTGAACATCTTCAAAGGAGAACTGGATGCACTCAGGAGGTGTCTTTCAGTAGAATGGCAATATGAAAAGAAAGACAGTTTGGAAATGGAGGCATACATATTTTTTTCAAAACAAAAAGAACTGATTGGCTGTTTCATACCATTCTAGAATAAAAACTAGGCTGTATGTGTAAATTAATAGAAGCATGTTTTGTATTGGTACAAAAAAATGAGTAACCAAAGAACAGTACTATGGATTTGCTGTTAGGTTTGAAAAGTCAAGCACTCTTGCTCTGTGGAATTGAAACATTGTGTGTCGAACTTCTGACCTAACTCTACACAGCAGTGTTCCATGAGCTGTTGCTATGGTAGCAGGCAGAAGTCAAGTTGGGGGAAGGGTACTAGGCAGAAGTCAAGTTGGGGGAAGGGTACTTTTGGAAAAGGGTTGGTTTTCAACCAATAGAAATGTGTGATTACATTTGAAAAAAAGGGGGAAGCACTGAGATTTGAAACTTACATGTATATGTGTGGAAAAATAGATGGAAAGTTTGCCATTATCTGGTTCTGCTGAGAGGAGAGAGGTGAACACAACAGAGATCCTGGCTCTGATAATCTGCTGTTTGAGTGTCACATTTCTTTCACAACTAACTAATTTTAAAGGTGAGTTTACAGTTTGAGAGGGGATGTATGTGGTAACTTAAGAAATGAATAATAGAAATGGGAATTGTTTTTGTTGTAGTTACACATGGTGGTTTCATAATGTGTCAGTCTGTAAAAGTGATTTACACTTGCCCCGAAAAAAAAAGAGCAGTAAGTGTGCTTTCAAATTGGCAATGAAATTTCGTTTTGAGACTAATGTGAAAACATGACTCTGTGTGCATAGAAGAATTATAGGCAGAGATTTATTGCGTCTTGCTCTGGTGATTTCACAGTTGCATTAGATGGAAAGGGGGAGCGAATTTTTGGGGGAAGAAGCAGAGTCTTAGCACACACCCATGTGCTTGCCATGTATAGTCATGCACAGTATTTAGAAGCGAGTGGGGTTTTCAGGTTTAAGTCTGTAATGCAAATACATTCTGCATCACTAAGGCTGGTTGCCCTTGCTGGAGTGTAGGCAGTCACAGAGAATACACATGGTGGTGGTCTGAAAAAACAGCTTGGACATGTGCATTTAAATAAATCAAAAAAAGTGGTTTCATAATGTGTCAGTCTGTAAAAGTGATTTCCAATTGTAAAAAGTGATTTTCACTTGGCCCGAAAAACAAAAGAGCAGTAAGTGTGCTTTCAAATTGCCAAAGAAATTTCGTTTTGGGACTAATGTGAAAACATGACTCTGTGTGCATAGAGGAATTATAGGCAGAGATTTATTGCGTCTTGCTCTGGTGATTTCACAGTTGCATTAGATGGAAAGGGGGAGCGAATTTTTGGGGGAAGAAGCAGAGTCTTAGCACACACCCATGTGCTTGCCATGTATAGTCATGCACAGTATTTAGAAGCGAGTGGGGTTTTCAGGTTTAAGTCTGTAATGCAAATACATTCAGCATCACTAAGGCTGGTTGCCCTTGCTGGAGTGTAGGCAGTCACAGAGAATACACATGGTGGTGGTCTGAAAAAACAGCTTGGACATGTGCAATTAAATAAATTAAAAAAAAGGTTTCATAATGTGTCAGTCTGTAAAAGTGATTTTCACTTGCCCCGAAAAAAAAAAGAGCAGTAAGTGTGCTTTAAAAATGGCAAAGAAATTTCGTTTTGGGACTAATGTGAAAACATGACTCTGTGTGCATAGAGGAATTATAGGCAGAGATTTATTGCGTCTTGCTCTGGTGATTTCACAGTTGCATTAGATGGAAAGGGGGAGCGAATTTTTGGGGGAAGAAGCAGAGTCTTAGCACACACCCATGTGCTTGCCATGTATAGTCATGCACAGTATTTAGAAGCGAGTGGGGTTTTCAGGTTTAAGTCTGTAATGCAAATACATTCAGCATCACTAAGGCTGGTTGCCCTTGCTGGAGTGTAGGCAGTCACAGAGAATACACATGGTGGTGGTCTGAAAAAACAGCTTGGACATGTGCAATTAAATAAATTAAAAAAAAAGGTTTCATAATGTGTCAGTCTGTAAAAGTGATTTTCACTTGCGCCGAAAAAAAAAAAGAGCAGTAAGTGTGCTTTAAAAATGGCAAAGAAATTTCGTTTTGGGACTAATGTGAAAACATGACTCTGTGTGCATAGAGGAATTATAGGCAGAGATTTATTGCGTCTTGCTCTGGTGATTTCACAGTTGCATTAGATGGAAAGGGGGAGCGAATTTTTGGGGGAAGAAGCAGAGTCTTAGCACACACCCATGTGCTTGCCATGTATAGTCATGCACAGTATTTAGAAGCGAGTGGGGTTTTCAGGTTTAAGTCTGTAATGCAAATACATTCAGCATCACTAAGGCTGGTTGCCCTTGCTGGAGTGTAGGCAGTCACAGAGAATACACATGGTGGTGGTCTGAAAAAACAGCTTGGACTTGTGCAATTAAATAAATTAAAAAAAAAGGTTTCATAATGTGTCAGTCTGTAAAAGTGATTTTCACTTGCCCCGAAAAAAAAAGAGCAGTAAGTGTGCTTTAAAAATGGCAAAGAAATTTCGTTTTGGGACTAATGTGAAAACATGACTCTGTGTGCATAGAGGAATTATAGGCAGAGATTTATTGCGTCTTGCTCTGGTGATTTCACAGTTGCATTAGATGGAAAGGGGGAGCGAATTTTTTGGGGGAAGAAGCAGAGTCTTAGCACACACCCATGTGCTTGCCATGTATAGTCATGCACAGTATTTAGAAGCGAGTGGGGTTTTCAGGTTTAAGTCTGTAATGCAAATACATTCAGCATCACTAAGGCTGGTTGCCCTTGCTGGAGTGTAGGCAGTCACAGAGAATACACATGGTGGTGGTCTGAAAAAACAGCTTGGACATGTGCATTTAAATAAATCAAAAAAAGTGGTTTCATAATGTGTCAGTCTGTAAAAGTGATTTCCAATTGTAAAAAGTGATTTTCACTTGGCCCGAAAAAAAAAGAGCAGTAAGTGTGCTTTCAAAATGGCAAAGAAATTTCGTTTTGGGACTAATGTGAAAAAATGACTCTGTGTGCATACAGGAATTATAGGCAGAGATTTATTGCGTCTTGCTCTGGTGATTTCACAGTTGCATTAGATGGAAAGGGGGAGCGAATTTTTGGGGGAAGAAGCAGAGTCTTAGCACACACCCATGTGCTTGCCATGTATAGTCATGCACAGTATTTACAAGCGAGTGGGGTTTTCAGGTTTAAGTCTGTTATGCAAATACATTCAGCATCACTAAGGCTGGTTGCCCTTGCTGGAGTGTAGGCAGTCACCGCGAATACACATGGTGGTGGTCTGAAAAAAACAGCTTGGACATGTGCAATTAAATAAATTAAAAAAAAAGGTTTCATAATGTGTCAGTCTGTAAAAGTGATTTTCACTTGCCCCGAAAAAAAAAAGAGCAGTAAGTGTGCTTTAAAAATGGCAAAGAAATTTCGTTTTGGGACTAATGTGAAAACATGACTCTGTGTGCATAGAGGAATTATAGGCAGAGATTTATTGCGTCTTGCTCTGGTGATTTCACAGTTGCATTAGATGGAAAGGGGGAGCGAATTTTTGGGGGAAGAAGCAGAGTCTTAGCACACACCCATGTGCTTGCCATGTATAGTCATGCACAGTATTTAGAAGCGAGTGGGGTTTTCAGGTTTAAGTCTGTAATGCAAATACATTCAGCATCACTAAGGCTGGTTGCCCTTGCTGGAGTGTAGGCAGTCACAGAGAATACACATGGTGGTGGTCTGAAAAAACAGCTTGGACATGTGCATTTAAATAAATCAAAAAAAGTGGTTTCATAATGTGTCAGTCTGTAAAAGTGATTTCCAATTGTAAAAAGTGATTTTCACTTGGCCCGAAAAAAAAAGAGCAGTAAGTGTGCTTTCAAAATGGCAAAGAAATTTCGTTTTGGGACTAATGTGAAAAAATGACTCTGTGTGCATACAGGAATTATAGGCAGAGATTTATTGCGTCTTGCTCTGGTGATTTCACAGTTGCATTAGATGGAAAGGGGGAGTGAATTTTTGGGGGAAGAAGCAGAGTCTTAGCACACACCCATGTGCTTGCCGTGTATAGTCATGCAAAGTATTTACAAGCGAGTGGGGTTTTCAGGTTTCAGTCTGTAATGCAAATACATTGAGCTTCACTAAGGCTGGTTGCCCTTGCTGGAGTGTAGCACTCTGGACATGGGCTTTTTAAAAAATCTGAAAAGTGGTTTCATAATGTGACAGTTTGTAAAAGAGATTTTCACTTGCCCAAAAAAAAGAGCAGTTTGTGTGCATTCAAATTGGCAAAGAAATTTTGTTTTGTGACTATTGTGAAAAGAAATGTAGTAATATATTTAAATACAATAAAGGATTTTTTTTTAGTTTTTTTCAGGTATTGCTGAAGAGCAGTGAACAAAATTTAAGATGCCTACAAAATCTCGAGTTCAAAAAACGCTAAAAAAAAAACTATATTTGAAGACAACTGGAGGACCAAAGTTAGTAGAAGATGCTCATGTTGGGAAAAAGAAAAAATCTTCTGGTAAGCAGAAAAAACAATTTCTTAAAAAAATATTCAAAACAAAGAAAAATGTACAAAATGTCTGTCCTGGGAAGAATGTAACAAAACGAAGAGAACAGCAAAAAATTGAGAATTTAGTTAATGCAAATATACCTTCTGCAACTGAAAAGTTTTACATAAACAGAAAAACAGCGTTTAAAGAGATACGTAGAAAAATGTTTCAGAGAAGAGTTATGTCCAATTTGATAAAGGATGTGAAGAAATATAAGCAAAAGGCTAAATATTACAAGAGAAAAAAAGAAATTGAAGCCATTGCAGCAAAAGCATTAGAATTAAAAAGGAAACTATTCATATTAATTTTGAATAGGATGCGTACATTAGATAAAATGGTTAATGTACTGAAATCACAAAGCAAAAGCAAAAGAGTAGTGAACAGAACAAACTTTTGTAAAGTGTTTTTAGGAAAGTGGATGCATAGTTCAAGTAGTGAACCTTTTTTTAATGAAGAGAGCTATTTTCAAAGTAATAGTTTGCTGCATGCAGTTGACACCAGAGGTCGTTCATACGAAGTAAAAAATGGTTGCATAATGGAGAAGGAGATAATGGTTCCAAGAGATGAGGTACAAGTGATGGCAGATGAGGCAATGGGGAGACGTCCTAAAGCCCCAGTGTACACTTGGAATTGTAGTAGTATTTGCACTGTGCGTCAGGAATCTATTGACAGATTTCGAGAGTTTCTAAGAGAATATAGTAAAAAAAGTGTAAAACAGAAGATTAAGGTGCTTCAAAGTCTGGATCCATGCAGAGTGAGAGAGAATACTGGTTTGCAGGGTCATTCTCTGGCTTGTCTATCTAGAAAAGTGTGCAATAGTGTTTTCCATCATTTTAGGATGCTGGCTGTTCATCATACTGAAATGAGAAAGTTTGTGAGACGGTTGTATTTTGCCAAAAGTCCAGCAATAAAGTTAAATGAATTGAATAGGGCTCTGTTCCGAGGAACGGTATCAGATGTAGAGAAGGTTGTTGATGAAATTCAGTTTTGTTACTTTGGTCCTGAACAAAACAGTGCAGAGAAGGACACAGTAAATGAGGAAGAAGTGGAAGAGAATGTAGAACCTTCTGTAAGTAAGTCATTTAATGATCACATAACAAAATTTGCAATAGTCTCTAATGAAAGACCAAATGTTACTTGTATTTGTTGCCGCAGAACTCATTATAGAAAACAAACTAGGAATGTTGATCTCTACAGAAAGAGTGAAAATGAAGATAATTATAAGTGGATGGATTTTGCCACATATATATTTCTTGAAAATTGTTTTGAATTGGGTGAAGATCAGCGTATTTGTAAATACTGTTACAACAAGTTAGAGGAAAATAGAATGCCGACCAGAGCTGTACATAATAATTTAGAATTGGATGCTATTCCTGCTGAACTTTCTGAATTAAATACATATGAGTCTATACTCATTCAATGTGTTCATCCGTTCCAGACCATAGTACGTATGGAGCCCAAAACTGGTAAATTACCTCCTTCAGATTTACTGAGAGGTTTAAAAGGTAGAGTGGTGTATTTGCCCTTGGATTTGAAAAAAAATATGGAAACTATTGATGCGGATACTTTGGAAACTGAACCATTAATTATTCTGGTTAATGGTGTACCTACAAAGAATAAGAAGATTTGGCAGGAGCTGGTAGATGTGCGGAAAGTACAAAGAGCAAATTTGTATTTGAAAAAAAATAACAAATGGTATGAATCAATTTATATAGAAGAAGAAGAAGAAGAAGAAGATTTTCAAGAAGACACAGAAACACCAACTGGACAAATTGAAAAAGTGGACAAGTCAAAGGAAGAAGAAATTTATGAACATTTTAGCATACATCCTCTCCATTCGAAAGAAGTTATGGGAGACAATATTGATCTCTTTCAGATGAAGAAAGCAAAAGGAACTCCCGTGAGTGTATGGGAGGAGAGCTTGGAAGCTCGATGTTTTCCCCAGCTGTTTCCTAAAGGAAAAGGAGGACGATACGATGAACGTCCAGAACAGATTCCAGCTTCAGAGTATCGGACTACAAGACTATATGCTGAAGATCCCAGATTTCGACAAAGTATTCCTTATTTGTTCCATCTTTTATTTGAAAGCGACTTGTCTGCACTGTCTTATGCAGTAAATCACATTTTAAAAAGTGGAGTACATTTACAAAATGTGTCTGCTAAGGATTTTATGGAGAAAGTGCAGCACCGAGATGATCATTTGGAAACACAACTGATCAATCTGATGGCTTGTCAGCGTGGGACAAATGAATATTGGTACCGACGCCATGGTGAACTAAAATGCATGTTACGCAATTTAGGAACACCAACATGGTTCCTTACCCTAAGCTGTGCCGAGTACGCTTGGGATGATTTACTGGATTTTCTACGAGAGGCCAATTCAAACATTAAAAACATCGAATACAAGACAGCAGGAGAACTGTGCTCATTGGATCCGGTTAATGTTTGCAGATATTTCAATCATAGATTTGAGGCTATGATGTCCTTCATCTGCAATAAAAAAAATCCACCCCTTGGAGAAGTAGTGGATTTCTTTTGGAGAAAAGAGTACCAGGCAAGAGGTGCTCCTCATATTCATATGCTGCTGTGGATCAAGGATGCCCCAAAGTTTGGAACAGATACTGATGAAGCAGTGTTATCTTACATTGAAGAATATGCAACATGTGCTATACCAAAAAGCACAGAAGAGAACAAGTTAAAGGAGCAAGTTCTACGTTTCCAAAGTCATCGGTGTGGAAAATACTGTCGACGGAAATACAAGAGCAAAGAAAAATACTACACTAAATGTCGATTTGGATTTCCTAGACCTGTTCTTTCAAATGGAAGAGTCAACAGTTTTATGTCAGCTGTGAGACATACTATCACAAGAAAATCACCTAAGAATACCTACAACCTTAAAAGAAAAGAAGAATCAAAAAATATAAATGACTACAACCCAGTCATTTTATCCATGTGGAACGCTAACATGGATATACAGTATGTTGCTGACAATTCCATTGCTGTTGCACGATATGTAACGTCTTACATTACGAAATCAGAAAAAACAGAATTGAAGGAAATGTGGGAAGAGATTTCTCACGAGAAGACTGTCAGTAAGAAGCTGTACAGTTTCAGTTTGAAGATGTTATCGCATCGAGAAATTGGATCCTACGAATGTTCAGATAGGTTATCTTCTGCAAGTCTCTACTCAAAGTCAAGAAGAATAATTTGGGCAAGTTTAGGCCTTGCAGCAATGAGAAATCGGGTACTGAAATCTGTTGGAGAAATTGAATATTTGGCCGAGAATGACCCAGAAAGTACAGATATATTGAAAACAAACATGTTGGACACATATTATCCCAAGAGAAGTCATCATCTGGAGAACATGTGTCTCTATGAAGTGTTGCAGAACTACATTTATTCACGGAAAGCTGCAGAAGATATTAATAATGGAAAATATAAAGTTGTTGGTGAAGAAGGATGTTTGGTGAAGCAAACCAAAGGAAGTTTGATAAATCACCGGAAGCTGAGTTGCGACACTACCGACAAGAAAGAATTTTACTACTTGGCTCTTTTACAGTTGTTTAAACCATGGCGTACAGAGGATGAACTACTGGGAGAATTTCAAAGCTATGAGGATTCATTTAATGCTTGCAAAGACAGCATACAATGCAATACATTCACAACTTATCTGCAAATGTTAAATGAAGAAATTGAACAGGAAACTACAATTGCAGCAGAAATAGCTAGAGACAGTTCTCAGGACAGCCAAAGTTCAGGAACACACAGTCAAGATCCCCTAGGACAACCAATAATTGAAAATGAAGCATCAATAGCCATGAATGAAGTGGAAACAGCTATGAATCAAGCTCAAGAAGAATTTATAGACTTAGAAAATTTGGAAAGACAACTGAATCAAGAGCAGCAACAAATTTATGAAGAGATCAAAAACAAAATTGATCACGGATTTCTACATGTAAAAAAAGAGTGCTCATGCACATCATTTCATCCAATCAGGATGTATGTAAGCGGACAAGCTGGCACTGGAAAAAGTTTCCTAATTAAAGTCATCAGAAGCTACCTAAAGCAAAAAACGGATTCTACTTTGTCTTGTGTGGTTACTGCTCCAACTGGGTTAGCAGCATATAACATAAAAGGAATCACCTTACATCGTTTGCTAATGTTACCAGTGGAGCATGAGAACAAAATACAATTCAACAAGCTAACTGGAGAAGCATCCTTGGAAGTTTCACGAGTATTGAAGAAGATGCAAGTTCTCATTATTGATGAGGTGAGCATGGTATCAAACTTAATGCTTGCCTTTGTGCATTTAAGAATGCAGCAAATTTTGAAGACAGACTATGACGTGTTATTTGGTGGAAAACACGTCATAGTTTTTGGAGATCTTTTGCAACTTACTCCAGTTAAAGGACAACCAGTGTTTAATACTGTGACACATGAAGACACGAAGAAGTCATTGGGAAGCATCGGAAATACAAATATTTGGTCCTTCTTTGAGTACAAGGAACTTACAACTAATATGAGGCAAGCAAACGATGAAGAATATGGAAGTATTCTGAAAGATATCAGAATTGGACTACTCACAGAAGTTGGCAAAAAAGCATTACAGAGTCGGCTGCTTCATAATTTATTTCCAAAGGAAGAAATAGTTGCAGAGAAAATATACAAGAATATTGCAGAAAACAAAAGTGTCATCTGCTTAATGCCAACTCTACGTGAATGCTCAATATTCAATGAGGAGCTTTTGAAATTGGAAAAGGAAGAGATCAGGAAATTGGAAGCAGTGGACAAAATTGAGGATGGAAGAATTACTGTCACAGTAACAGGCAAACTGAAAAATAAATTGGACTCACTAGAGAAGAACATCTCCAAAACAGCTGGATTAGAAAAAAATCTATATGTTTGCATGAACTGTAGAGTGTTTTTAAGGAGAAATTTGGATGTTGAGAAAGGTTTAGTTAATGGAGCGATGGGAAGAGTTGTGGGTTTTATTAATTATCAGAAAAAAGAAGGAATTGAATGTTTAAAAAAAAAATTTGATCAGATAGATGAAGTTAAAGATATTTGTCGTTGTACAGTTCGTTTTATGCTTGTGAAAGACTTATATGTACGTAGGAAGCAGTTTCCGTTTTCTCTAGCATATGCTGTAACTATTCACAAGTCTCAAGGATTGACTGTAGATTGTGCATTTGTGAACATTGGTTCAACTGTGTTCAAAGAAGGTATGGCATATGTTGCTTTGTCACGAGTCAAAACATTATCAGGTTTATTCATGATAGACTTTGAAGAATCAAAAGTTAGTGCTGATACAAATTGTGTAAAGGAGTATAATAGATTAAGAAGAAGCTATGCTCCTCATTTAGGTCAGTATCCTGTGTTGGAGAAACGTGTAGTTTCTCGTAAAAGAAAAAATGAGAATATCTGTAATGAAGATGTAGAGAAGAGTAAAAAAAAGAGGAGTGATGTAATTGCAAGCAAAAAGAAAAAGGAAAATGAAGAACAGGTTGTAGGATGTCATTTTGAAAATAGCTCTGGTGTCAACTGCTACGCAAATGTAGTGCTGAATGTTGCATTTTATCTGGAAAGTTTGCAAGAGCAGATAATAGTAAATCAGGGAAAAAGATTCTGTTCAGAGCTGAGTCTCCTTTTTCAAAAGCTGAGTAAAGATAAAACTCAAATAGAAAGTGCTACTGACATTAGAAAACTTTTAGATGTATGTTCAGGACGAACACAGTTTTCTCAAAATGAACAGCAAGATGCACATGAATTTTTGATGTATTTTCTTCAGGTAGTGGAAGAAGAAGGAGTTCCCATTGACATTTTTTTTGGCCTCTCTTATAAATGGGAACATAGTTGTGATAATTGTTATAATATATGTGGCTCTATTGTTGATAATGAAAGGTTTATTTATTTGACATTGCCAGAGAGTAAAACAGTTACTTTTGCAAAATTAGTTAAAGATGCTAATCATAGCATGAAATGTGGTGAGTGTAATTCTGACATGTTTTCAACATTAATTTTAAAGGAATACGGACAGTATGTAATTTTAATGATGCAACGATGTAGAGCTGATGGTTCAAAATTGGATACTTTAATAAAGAAGTTTACAGGACAGCAATTATCAATTTCAGGAAAAACGTTTGTAACTGCTGCAATAATTTTCCATGATGGACCTACTGTTACTTCTGGACATTACACAGTTTATCTAAAATGTGAAAAAGGCTGGACACTGTGTAATGATTCCCAATTGATTTTCAAACAACGTTTGCCTTTTGATTTAGCAAATTCCTATCTAATCTTCCTGAAACCTAAATTTTAGAGAGACTTGGCAAGATCTGGACAAAATAATTTTACCATTTTACTGGATTACCATTGCAATTTTGTAAAAAAAAGATTTTTAAAATTATCATTTGGCCTAATGGAAAGATAACCAATTGTAATGTGGACTTTTTTAATTTTTAATGCAATTTTGAAAAACCAATAATTTAGAGATTATCGGTAACTTCTGCACATTTTAAATTTTGGAATGTTATTGGACTGCCATTGGAAATTTTTTCAAAAATGATTTAAAAAATTACTATTTGGCCATGTGGAAAAGTAACCAATTCTATTGTGGACTAAATAAATTATTCAAAAAATTTTCGTGAACCAAAATGTTACAGAGAATCGGTGAGATCTGGACAAATTAAACTTTAGAATTTTATTGGATTTCCGTTGGAAATTTATTCCAAAAAAAAAATTAAAATTACTATTTGGCCTAAAGGAAATGAAATCAGATGTATTTTGGAGTTATTTGAGATATAATATTGTGATTATACTTCTGAAACAAACATATCAGACGGTATTTTAAAGAAATAAGTATTGGTATTAGATGATATTTTTTTACAATATTATGCATTTCTATAATGTTAAGTTTAAGTAAAAAAAGAATCAGGGCTTTTTTAATACAATCTTTGTGATTGGTATTTTTTTTTGCCCGCTGTAAAATGATGAATGCAATTGCTTTCACAATTTATAGTGAAATGCAATATATTCTGAAAACAGCAAAAATAAGGCAAAAATATTTTTTGGTAAAAAATGTAAATATGTGTACTGTATTATAAAATGTTTAAAACATATTAATACTTTTTTCTTTTTTTCCAGATAGATATAGAAAATTTTCAAAAACTACAAACATTTTTAAAACTATTTTTAAAAAAAAGAAATGAATAAATATTTTTTCAGTGAGTATGGTAAGTCAATAATAATAATTGTAGTCTCTCAAGGACAATGTAATGTGATAAATGATTTTTAGTGTTTTTTTTAAAAAATAAAAAAAAAGTACGCGCACCGTACGCGTACGGTAAAAAAAAATAAAAAAAAGTTTTTAAAAACATATGTAAAAAAAAGATGAAAGATAAGGTTGGCTCTTAAAAGAACCGTTGTGTTCATGCAGGGACAGAGGAAAGGAAGCATGGGAAAATCATTCAAAGCGACAAATGTGCTGATCTATTTTGTTGTTCACTAGGGAAACACTGGTCTCCCTATGGCAAATTAGATCTTTACAAAATGTGCAATGAATATCAACCTTCCGAAATCGAGGGTTCATTTCCAGAGGGCCAGCAAAAGGATATTCTTCCCCCACAGATGAAGGGCTCACCTGACCTGCAGAAGAAGGAGTAAGCCCTGCAGATGATGGTCCAGGCTGAGCTGCTGTGGATGTACTGGCTCGTCTTTCTGAAGAGTTACCTCCAAAAAGATGACCATGTGTCCTTCTGTGTACATCCTGGAGGTGTCTCTTCATGGTGTGATTCCCAAAGGAATACTTCCTGTCAGGATTACCTCTAGAAAGTACACGCTTACACAGCCTGCAAGTAACTAAGGGTGCATTCACCTTTTGCTGGCCTTCTGGAAAAGTAAAATAATCCCAAACATAAGAAGGCTTTTGTTTCCTCGATCTCTGCCTCAAGACAGTGCTGCTAGTGCTAGCCTCACTCTCAGAAGGGCTCTGCTGTTCTGCCATCGTATCCCAAAGACAAACCAGCTCCTTTCTTCCAAGGGATCACAAGCAGAAATGAGGGGAATGGGTGTGGTGTAGGAGAGTTCTAGAACTGAAAGTAGTTTCAACCAATCAAAAGTTGTGTTTCAAGATCACATGACCTACCGTACGCTTACGGTACGCTTACGGTACGCTTACGGCAAAAAGTACGCGTGCGCGTAAAAAAGACACGCACTTGCGCGCATGCGCATAACAGTCACTCCCCGGCACTTCCGCGTAACGTGCGCGTGTGGCGTAAGCGCGCACGCGTCCCACGCGCAGTACGCGCGGCTACGCAAAGTACATAACTATACGCAAGCAGCGTAGATAGATTACGGACGTTGCGTAAACCGTACGCTTACCGTGAGCTTACGGTACGCGTACTATAAAAAAATTAAAAAAAAAAAAAGAACTGGAAATAAATTTTACATGTTTATTTTAAAAAATATATTAAAAAAAAATATTTAAGGATTTTAAAAATTTAAGCATAGTCTTTATAAAAGGTAAGAAAATTAAATTAAAAATATGTTTGAAAAAATTGAAGAATAAAAAAAAAATTAGCATTTAAAAAACCTTGCAAATTCACTGAAAAAACCATGGGTTTCACACACGTTATAGTTAGGAATTAGCATTTAAAAAACCTTTGAAATTCAGTGAAAAAACCATAGGTTTCACACACGTTATAGTTAGGAATTAGCATTTAAAAAACCTTAGAAATTCAGTGAAAAAACCATAGGTTTCACACATGTTATAGTTAGCTGTACATTTTACTCGTAAAAAACCAATGAAATTGCCCCGTTATAGTTAGTTCAGCTAACTATAACTCGCGCGCCCGCAATGCACTGCTGATGACGTCACATATTACATCACTCATGACATGGTCAGTGACATCACTCATGACATCACTGATGACATCTCAAATGACATCACTGATGACATCATCCTTGTGATAGAGTGGCAGACCTCTTCTCACCCTAATATAACCTTTGATACACACATACAAAAATAGAGACTAAAATTTACAAAAGAATGGACATACCAATAACAGTTACAACAACCTCTTCAGTAATTCTAAGATCCACATACACATCCATTCATTCACCAACAGTTCAATACAGTCACTCATACATGTACTCACTTCTCATATGTACTCATACACCTATACATCCTGTTACACAATGCAACTTATCCATAGAGCTACTCACACACATAGTCACCCATGCTAATAAAGAATAAAACATACATTTACTTGCATATACAGTTATTCACACACCACCACACTTACTTCTACGGAAACTTACACATACTTAGTCTTTTAAACAATCACTTATAGAAACACATACTTATTCATACAGGAACTCTACCAATGTCTCACTCTCACATATACTTACTTATATACACCAATAGTCACATATACTAGTTTAAAACATATGTAGTTACTCATAAAGACACTATTGAGACAGTCATTCACTCACTAACACACCCATACACACACTCATCCACCCATGCAGTCCTGCACACATGCTCTGATCAACACATACAAACAGTGAGTCAATCATTCATGCACCTATGCACTACGTAATACCCCCCAGCGAACCATGCAGACACTCAGACTGATACTCAAAAAAGCAACTAATATCCTATATAGACACCCATGTAGCTACTCACCAACCCATGCAGCCACTTATACACAAAGTGAGAGACTGATACAGATATTTATATATTTAAACATTACTCACTAAGCCATGTATTCACTATGATACACTTAATCAGTCAGTTACACAATCAATTTTTCAAAAAGAAATCATCCATTTAGACAGTAATATACCCATTTATTCTTCCATCGACCTTGAGATATACATATATAAAACATATTTAATTTTCAGAAGAACACACATTCACTGGATGGTGTCATCAGTGATGTCATTTGAGATGTCATCAGTGATGTCATGAGTGATGTCACTGACCATGTCATGAGTGATGTAATATGTGACGTCATCAGCAGTGCATTGCGGGCGCGCGAGTTATAGTTAGCTGAACTAACTATAACGGGGCAATTTCATTGGTTTTTTACGAGTAAAATGTCCAGCTAACTATAACATGTGTGAAACCTATGGTTTTTTCACTGAATATATATATATATATATATATATATATATATATATATATATATATATATATATATATATATATATATATATATATATATATATATATATATAAATTCACTTAAAAACCCATAGGTTTCACACATGTTATAGTTAGGTGGATATTTCACTCGTAAAAAACCAATGAAATTCCCCCGTTATAGTTAGTTGAGATAACTATAACTCGCGCGCCTGCAATCCTCTGCTCATGACGTCACATATTAAATCACTCATGACATGGTCACTGGCATCACTCATGACATCACTCATGACATCATTCTTGTGATAGAGTGGCGGTCGCACGAGTTATAGTTATCTCAACTAACTATAATGGGGGAATTTCATTGGGTTTTTTACGAGTGAAAGATCCACCTAACTATAATATGTGTGAAACCTATGGTTTTTTAAGTGAATTTGCAAGGTTTTTTAAATGCTAATTCCTACCTATAACGTGTGTGAAACCTATGGTTTTTTAAGTGAATATATATATATATATATATCTCCAAACACCTCCTCCCATATATATATATATATTACCTACTGGCGCCAGTAGGTAGTTATAGTTAGGAACAAGTTTCCATAGGAAGAACATTTTTTGTTTTGCTTATAACTTTGCCGTCGTTTGATGAATCTTCATGAAATTTTTCAAACAAATTCTTTGTTCATATCAGCTCCTATGTTAAAAGTTTGGGGGTGATTTGTCAAGGGGGGGCTGAGAAAAAAAGGGGGTCCCAAAACGTGTTTTCTCCATGCAATTTCCATAGGAATCTTTAGACAAGGCTACAGGTCGAACGGGTGAACGGAATTACCCCAAATTTGGCAGGGAGAAGGGTCGTGGTCTAGAAAGCACGCTTTTGTTTATTTGGTGTAAATCCGTTCAGTAGATTTGGAGAAATATCAAAATTTACAGATATCGATATTTGGGAATTCTGCCTTCTGATTGGCTGAGGTGTTACGAGCACGAGCTTGCTGCTTATTGGCTGCGAGCGGTGCGAGCGGTTGCAACAAGGAAGTGTTGGCTGCATTTTGTGATTCTGTTGAAGTGAGCAAGGGGAAAAAAGGGCAAAAAAGTAAGAAAGAGGAGGGTAGGAGCACTGTAACCTCTGTAAGGTGTTTAGGGTGTGCTATACAGGGGTGCAAAGTGAACTACTCATTCCTACCGGTCTGAAAGTGCTGGGCTATGGAAATTAAGTGAGGTATTGCCTAGAGTCTGCTGCTGCTAAGGTTAGCTGCTGCAGGACTCGGGGATTAAAGCTTGAGCCCAAACTATGTGTCTTATAGTGTGAAGTCATGTGCCCTCTCCTTTGCATCACACCTGTGGAAGTAGTGTCAGCATGTGTTTATACCTACTAGGACGAATTACTGACTCCTACTGGTCTGAAAATGCTGGGGTATGGAAAATATGTGAGGTATTGTCTAGAGTCTCTTGCTGCTAAGCTGATCTGCTGCCGGACTCGGGGATGAAACAGTGAGCCCAAACTGTGTGTCCTATGCTGTGAAGTCATGTGATCTGGGCGCTGTGCCACATCTGTCCAAGTAGTGTCAGCAATATTTTATACGTAGTAGGAGGAAGTTTTGTTTGGAACACAGTAACTTGTATATGGTGCTGGGAAGTGATCCGCAGCACTGCCAAAGGCAGTGCACCCAGAACATGCAGCAGACATGCAAGATATAGGTGGACGTGAATGGATCGACCATGTGTTCGGGATGCCCTGCTTTGCATCAGTGGCTCTGCTTGTAGCTGCACTGGCTTGCCGTGTGCCAGTCTTGTGGATAAAATGGCACAACTTGGTGCAATGAGCTGGGTCTGTGTGCAATGGGTGCAGGGCAGGGTTGTGGTGGGAGTACGTGTGAAGGCCATTTCACGCACTCTAACTATGACGAAGGACTTTTGAGTGTGGGATGTCCACTCGTTGTTCTCAAATTGGGCAGTGGGTAGTGTGTGAGACGGATGCAAGTATTATCATATCTCTCAGGGGGGGCTGGTCACTTGCAAGTTCCTTCTTGGAGCAGCAGATGTGTTAGCGCAAGATAGCTCCGACAATGAACCTTTCATCCTTATAGTAACTTCTCCAGGTGCATTCATACAGGATGTGTACAAAGGCTGGTCGTGGGTGTTGTGGGATGTCTGCAACCCTAGTCATCATGGATGAGATGCCCAGCACATGGCACATGGGCAGGTTCACTGTGTGTTACATTACCAAACAGCTGCACCTCCCTCCCACAAGCCCCAACACTTTTGTGTGCTGCGCTGTTGTATCCCGTGCACTCCTACGGCACACCTTTGTAATGCGTATTCACGCATGTCCTGCGGCATTCCAATCACACAGTGACACTGCCGTTTGGAGGTAGGGCATGCCACTTTAAAACATCGACTTGTGCATGCAGGAGGATGCGTGCGTAGCTACATCTCCAGGCTCACTGCCACTGCTGAGGTGACATGGTAACATCCGCTGTAGATAGCACACTGTGATGTTTCAGGGCCCGTGCCTATCATGCTAACACAATGAGCACACGGACATACTTGCTCAGATGTGGGTTCTGGGGGCATTGGCGGTCCTGGGGTTGTTGTGATGAGTGTTATGGCCCTTATGGGTATCCGTGTATCATGCTCATTGACTCTGTGGCACCTGTGGGTGTTCAGGTGTGGCTCTTGGCTGTGTTCCTTTTCATGCTGCAGGTAGTCGTCCTGCTTAACACCAGCAGAAAGCAGGTGTAAAATCTCTGGTTCTAACACGGCTTATCGCTGGAATTTGTTTCGCAGCACAGTTTGTGCCTTTTGTTGTGAAAGTTGTGATGTGTTTTTTTCGTGTACAGAAAAATAAATGAACTGGGCAGTGTATCCCGACAAGATCCAGCACCTGACCCACAATTCCCAATCAATATAAATGCAATGAGATTTCTTCATTGATTTTGTGTGTACACTGTAAATGCACCCACCCCCACAGTGCAATTCAATAGAGGATTTTAGTATTTAGAATAAATCGCAAAGGTGCACCTCGTGTGTTTTTGCACGGAAACGCCTACTCTGCATTTCTTTATCAGCACTTTAATGCAACTACAGTTGAGATAAATCTAACACACTATTCAGAAGCTGGTGCAAACTGCAGACATCAGCAGTATTCCCGCGATAACTGCCCCAAAATTTAACACCATGGTGGACACCACCGAATAACAGTAATAAGAATGAGAAAGAGATTTTTTTTTTTCAAACTTTATTTTTTCAGAAACGTATATATATAAAGGATAAAGTAAATTTAATAAAATGAACACAATTCAACAAGGCGGAAGACTCCTGTCGGGACCATGAATGTTGATGACACAGCCTGGAGAATAAAGCACAAAATAAGGACGTGTGTAATGCGCATATCAAAGGAGCGAGACACAGTGAAGGAAAAAAAGCCAGAGCGAAAAAGAGAGGGAAGGAAAGAAAGGGAGTGAGAAAGGGAGAAGGGAGATAGAGAAAGAGAAGGAAAGGAATGAAGAGAGTAAGAGAGAGAGTGAAGAGAGGTAAGTTAGAGAGAGAGATACTGCCGCCCCTGCGCATCCATGACCAAATAATTACCTGCTGTCAGAGGAGTGTGTACCAGTGGGCACTCCATGTGCCAGTCAAAGCTCCGTGGCCTGGCAGATCTCACAGATGTCGCTGAGTTCTGAGTCATTAATGGCGGACACCACATCAGCTTCTCCGCGGCCCGACAGATCTCACACATGTCGCTGAGTCCTGAGTCATGAATGGCGGAGACCACATCAGCTTTTGGTGCCGCTAACCCTGTGCAACACAAGTCAGCTCCACATGGTGGTAGGCCGCTGACGGCCATACAACCTAGGGTGCGACTAACCCTGTGCATCTCAAGTCAGTGCCACGTGGTGGTAGGCCCCTGACGGCCACATCAGCTTCAGGTAGCACTAACCCTGTGCAAGTCAAGTCCGTGCCACGTGGTAATAGGCCCCTGACGGCCATACAGCTCAGGGTGCACATAACCCTCTGCGTAACTCTTCATGGACTCTTTATGATTCTGACCCGTGGAGCGTCCGCCATTCAGTCACCACTGGAAATAAAGGATGTGATGGTGTCGATCCATTATATTTGCGTGGTCACATGGCCTGTGACGCATGTGCCGGATGGGTGTGGTGTGTGTGCAAACCTGCCCTCCGGGAGTGGCTGTGACATGTTGACAACTAGAGCACTGACCTGCACACCAACAGCGAGTACGCCTGCATCAGGTAGCTATGTGGGGATGTGAGAATGTGTTTTCTCAATGGATTTTCCATAGAAATCTTTAGACAAGGCTACAGGTCAAACTGCTGAACGGAATTGCGCCAAATTTGGTAGGGAGAAAGGTCATGGTCAAGAAAGCGCGCTTTCTTGCATCGAAAGGTCCTGGGGGCAATTTAATATACCGGAGCTCTGTCTGTGCGAGATAACCCTTTCACGCTCCCTCTTCCCAACATCACCACTTCGCAGCTATAGCGTTAGAAGCCAGCCCGTCGGCTCGCAGGTCTCTACCTTTGCGAGCTAGTACCCTGCTGTGCCTGTATGCCTGCGAGCTACTACGCTGCTGTTCCTTTGGGAGCAGACGGCTCATGGTACTGCATCTGTGAGTTGACCGGATGGGCCGCAGTTGTCCCTCTGCGAGCCTGGGTGCGAACAGTTCATAAGTCACACTACATAAGCATTGAAAAGCCATTTTGTGATTCAGTCCGTCAGCTGGCATCTGTCCGAGGCATTTCTGAAAACATACCGGAGTTCTTTCTGTGAGAGATACCCCTTTCACGCCACCTCTCCCCACATCAGCAGGTAACGCACCCTCTTCCCACATTACCAACATACCCCCAACAACCTTCTTGGGCCCAGAATTGTCCCTGTGCGGTTGGACAAACAAGAATCTTAGTCATGTATAGATTTACATATAAAACATTTTATTTAAACAAAACAACAACAAATAAAACTGAAGGGAGTCTGGTGCTGTGGTCGCTGCCACGAAGTTGGGGTTACTGTCATTCAGGACTCAGGACACAGTTCCACATGTGGGACCGGCTTGTATTCAACAGGGTTAGTGGCACCACGTGTCACGCCATGTGTTGTATAGGGTTAGTGGCACCACGTGTCGCCAGCCTTGCATATGCAAATATGCCTGACTGATCAAAGGGAGTCTGGTGCTGTGGTCGCTGCAATGAAGTTGGGTTCACTGCCATTCAGGACTCAGGACACAGTTCCACATGTGGGATCAGCTTGTGTTGAACAGGGTTAGTGCAATCATGACTGTATCTGAATTGTGAGCCCTGCTGACTGCAGTGTAGGCCAGAGGTAGCGGTGAGCAAGGGCCCACAGCCACATGCATAGGTTGGTGGCCCCACCAGCCTGCGTAGTTTAGGTCCAGTGGCACCACGTGTCACCGGCCTTCCATATGCAAATACTTGTCACTAATCGAAGGGAGTCTGGTGCTGTGGTCACTGCCACGAAGTTGGGGTTACTGCCATGCAGGACTCAGGACACAGTTCCACATGTGGGATTGGCTTGTGTTGAACAGGGTTAGTGGCTCCACATGTCGCCGGCCTTGCATATGGAAATATGCCTAACTGATCAAAGGGAGTATGCTGCTGTGGTCGCTGCCACGGACTTTGAGTCACTGCCATGCAGGACACAGTTCCACATGTGGGATCAGCTTGTGTTGAACAGGGTTAGTGGCACCACGTGTCGCGGCTTGTGTTGAACAGGGTTAGTGGCACCATGTGTCAAAAATTCGAATTGCGAGCTGTGTTGCCCACAGTGTAGATTGTTATTGAGTGTTTGTTTGCACTTGAAGATGAATTTGTTGATTGTCCTAAAACTATAACTGATATAAAAACAGTTCTTGAAGCAAGGATACTTAAAGGATATTATGTAGGTTTTAGGCCTGTGATAGTTACTTGCCTAGTGGACTCTGTAATTAATTAATCAAGATTTAATTTTAATTGTGAGCCCTACTGACCGCAGTGTAGGCGTATCAAGAAAAGATGAAATATGTATAGAATACACTGTCGAAATGTATGAGCCTGTGATGCTGCTTGGTGCAGATGGGCCGCAATGGGAGCTATGTCTCTTGCCTACTGCGTCATCTGCAATCATGACTGTATCTGAATTGTGAGCCCTGCTGACTGCAGTGTAGGCCATAGGTAGCGGTGAGCAAGGGCCCACAGCCACATGCATAGGTTGGTGACCCCACCAGCCTGCGTAGTTTAGGTCCAGTGGCACCACGTGTCACCGGCCTTCCATATGCAAATACGTGTCACTAATCGAAAGGAAGTATGGTGCTGTGGTCGCTGCCACGAAGTTGGGGTTACTGCCATCCAGGACTCAGGACACAGTTCCACATGTGGGATTGGCTTGTGTTGAACAGGGTTAGTGGCTCCACATGTCGCCGGCCTTGCATATGGAAATATGCCTAACTGATCAAAGGGAGTATGCTGCTGTGGTCGCTGCCACGGATTCGGAGTCACTGCCATTCAGGACTCAGGACACAGTTCCACATGTGGGATCGGCTTGTGTTGAACAGGGTTAGTGGCACCACGTGTCGCCAGCCTTGCATATGGAAATATGCCTAACTGATCAAAGGGAGTATGCTGCTGTGGTCGCTGCAACGGACTTGGGGTCACTGTCATTCAGGACTCAGGACACAGTTCGACATGTGGGATCGTTTGGCTTGTGTTGAACAGGGTTAGTGGCACCATGTGTCACCGTCTTGTGTTGAACAGGGTTAGTGGCACCATGTGTTGCGGCTTGCATTGAATTCTGCCTGAATAAGTCCACATGGTGATGACTTGTGGTGTAGTGAGTTAGTGGCACCTGAAGCACTCAGCGTGTTTGCACCCTGTGATGATGCGTGGTCCGGGCGGGTAGCAATGTCTTTACATGCTTTGAAAGAAGCTTCATAGCAGTCAAAATCTCCAAGTAATTCCATTTCAGTCCTCCAAGGTTTGAAGAGTTGCAGAAGAGCTAAATAGAAACACCCTCTCTTATCTGGAGAAGCACAACTTAATTTCCTGTGATTAATCAAATTTCCTTTGGCATTCTTTTAGAAACATCCATCAGATCCAATTACAGCATATTTCCCTTCATTTATATTTTCTGTAACATTTTTTCTAAAACTATAATGTTGCAGTATTTCATATAGACATATGTTTTCCAGGTATGGACTTCTATTTGGATAGTATGCGAGGAACAGTAATTGAGTTATCTGCAACATATTGTATGTCCATATTTGCATTCCACATCTTCAAAATTACTGGATTGTAATCATTAATGTACATCGATTCTTCTGTTCTTTTTATATTATAAGTATTTTTGGGTGATTTTCAAGTGATAGTATGCCTCACTGCTGACATAAAACTGTTCACTCTTCCTTGCGATTACTTATGGTGCACTGAGTTAGTAGTACCTTTGGCGCTCAGCGTGTACGTACCCTGTGATGATGCGTTGTCCGGGAGGGCCGCAATCGGACCAATGTCTTTTGTCTATTGAATTCTGCTTCAGTAAGGCGACGTGTCGATGACTTGTGGTGCACTGAGTTAGTAGTATCTTTGGCGCTCACCGTGTATGTACCCTGCGATGATGCGTTGTCCGGGAGAGCTGCACTCGGACCAATGTCTTTTGTCTATTTAATTCTGCCTCAATAAGGCCAGGTGGTATTGAATTGTGGTGCACTGAGTTAGTAGTATCTTTGGCGCTCAGCGCGTACGTACCTTGCGATAATGCGTTGACCGGGGGGTGCCGCACTCGGACCAATGTCTTTTGTCTATTGAATTCTGCCCCAGTAAGGCCACATGGCGATGACTTGTGGTGCACTGAGTTAGTGGCACCTGAAGTACTCACAATATATAGATAGGAATCAGTGGATGGGTAACTAGTATCTGCTATTGGGGTGTCTATGGTTTCGAAAATGGTAGTCTGTATTTTAGAGTACGTGTATCAAAGGTTATATTAGAGTGTGAGGAGGTGTGTCAGACTATCATGTGGATGATATCATCAGTGATGTCATCAGTGATGTCATTTGAGATGTCATGAGTGATGTCATGAGTGATGTCACTGACCATGTCATGAGTGATGTAATATGTGACGTCATCACTAGTGCATTGTGGGCGCGCAAGTTATAGTTAGCTCAACTAACTATAACGGGCAAATTTCTCTGGTTTTATATGAGTCAAATGTCCAAGTAACTAAAACGTCCCTGAAACCTATGGTTTTTTCAGTGAATTTCTAAGGTTTTTTAAATGCTAATTTCTAACTATAATGTGCCTGAAACCTAAGTTTTTTTCATGGAATATATATATATATATATATATATATATATATATATATATATATATATATATATATATATATATATACATATATATTCGTATAACTCCAACTCTTTCAATCCACATGGAGCACGGACCACGATGAAGTGTAGATTTCTTAATTTATTCCTAATTTATTCTGTTCTCACAAGCACTACCAGCATTACGCGTTTTGGCTCCAGGAAGCCTTGATCACATGATGCGCCATGACGGTACAGAGTCTGTTTTTATACAACCTTTTTTTGTATATATATTTGTAAATTTGTATATGATTTAAAAATTATAAAGCAAATTAAAATGACTAGTTTATTAATTGTTCTAAGGTAAATACATATGAATTATAGTGTATATGTGTTTAACTTTTATAATTATGTTTATTTATTATATATTTTTACCATTTACATTAAATCTACTTTATATTTGTGATATTAATTTTAATATTTAACATATTTATTATCTTGTTTTATATATATATATAACATTCGATATTTTTTACAACAAAATTTTTCCTGAGATTTTTGTACTTACCTGTTTAAGTAAGGGGAGTGGATATTTTTTACTACTAGATTATTTCAGCGATATTTTTTGCTTCTATATTTTTTACATTAATATTTTGTCAGTGAACCTTTAAAATCCTAACTTACGGTGAAATTAAATTTTAATTTACAATTCTGAAAATGTCACTTTCTAAAAGTTGCTATTTTCTTGCCTTAGCCATTTGGTGCCTGCAGCCTGTCTCTTGATCTTGGTGTAGTTGGCAGTTGAGCTTTGTGTATTCCTCCTAGACAATCACACACAATGGAAGCTTAGGTGTGACTGAGTGGACTATCGCTAACAGGATGGGAGGGAAGAGCTGGGCCCAGCCTCACTTACAACTATATAGGATGTGTCCTGTCTCCACAGAAAGAGCTGCATACCCCGTAGTAGTTAGTCTGGAGACAGGACAGGAAAGGCAGGACATCTGTGTACTTCAAAGGCATGTCTCTAGAAGCTTCTTCTCACTTCAAAGGAACAACTGTGTAAAAAAGAAGGACCCCAGGCACTACCACTCCAGTATACTTCTGGAACTGTGGATACTCTGCCAAGAAGGATTGATGTGCTGCTGAAGGGCTGCCACTCTGCAGGACTCCTGCTATGCTGTGCTGACCTGCTGCCTGCTGCCCTCTTACCTGGGTGAGAAGGACTTGACCTGCATCTCTTTAACCCAGAGTGACTCCTAGGGCTAGTTTGGCTGGCATCCTGGTCTGTAGCCTTGGAGACATAACAGGCTTCTAACAATTTTACACCTACACCTGGACATCTGCAAGTCTGCCCTGCCAAGTGGTGCCACCTCAGTCCTGGATCCTTGTAGGTCGGCCTAAGGTACTAGCCAGCGGACCGCTGCATGTTCTCTGCGAGTCAAGCCTGAGAAGAACTGAAGCATCTCCATGGCTGACCAGTACATCCCCTGGCAGAATCAATGCATGTCCACTGCTGCATAGATTGAACCAGTCAAAACTACCTGCATTGCCCACCGTAGTGCTCAGAACTGATGCATTGCCCTGGTGGCATGGCGCATCCACAGCCCTGCTCCTCGTATCTCTCATTGATGTAAGCCTCAACGATAACTGTGGACTCCACATCCCTGCGCCTCATAACCAATGCATCGTCAGCTGTGCGCTGCATCCCCGATGCCTGACTTTACATCATAAGCCCCGCCGATGGGATCCTTGATGATGATGCAACAGGACCTCACATCACAGCTTCACCACATCTCAGACCCGATGCATTTCTTGGGCTGCACAGCACATCTTAGACCCGGATTCATGCAATGTTCTGCAACCAGAATTTATGGAACTCACTTCAGTGGACCAGTCTGATGTTACTAGATATTCTCAGTAATGCTCTGTCCAGTAATTGGATTTATGTTGTTTGGTGCTTTTTTGTATTTCTTAAAAATTACTCTTTTTTCAAAATCTGTTGTTGGATCCTTTTGTGGTGTGTTTTTACTGTTTGAAGTGTTGCACACTGACTAGCCTTACTGCTCTGTTCCAAGCTACCAAGGGGGCAAGCATCAGTTAATTTGTGGTCTGTTTGTGCCTTACCTTGACAAGAATTGTGGTTACTCTTTGACCAGGGCTTACATCCCAGTCAACCAACAACTCAAATCCTAACACTGGTGTTCAACGGTGAGATTTGGAATTATTTATGTGCAGTGTTGTTAGAAATTGGGTCTCTAGTTTGCAGAGGTAGGCACCTTGTCCAAGTAGGGACCTCAATCCTACTCGGGGTAAGTCAGATACACAACCTAAATTGATGTATGATCACCCTTTGGTAGCTTGGCACAGAGCAGTCAGGCTTAACTTAAGAGGCAATGTGTAAAGTATTTCTGCACAGTTAAATCACAGAAACCTGGTGAAAACCCCACAAAAAGACTCCACACTGATTTAGAAACATAGTACACTCTTAACTGAATAACACAAGACAAAAAAGACAAAAACAACAACATTTCAATAAGTACTTTTCAAGATATGAACATTTAAAATGATGAAGGTCAACACAGTGCTTAAGGGTATGAATGCTGAGAGAACACTCACATTTGGGAGGTTATTTACAGTCACGCCGACAAGGTTCCACTGTGTAAGATCCAAGCAGTAGATTGTCAGGAATGCAGTTGCAAGATATCTGAAAATCAGGGCCCCACAGTCACTAGTACAGAAGTCTCCAACCGGTCCCTCAAGAATGTTGCATTGAGGCAAAGTCAGCTGCCTGTGTGAAAGTGCACCACAACTACAGGGACCACACGGCTCCCATCACATAAAATACCTTGCGAGGAGGGGCTGCCAATGTCAGGGAATCCAATAGGATGATTATCTGAAAGAACAGGAAGATAAGTTATATTCTTCCTCATTCTGCATGATGCAGATTTTGATCAAAAATGCTCAAAGAAAGGTAGAAAAGCCGAAAATACAAATAAGTGAGCTTGAGAGAGAATTTAAGAAGATGAAATTATAGGATCTCAGAAAAAAAGTTATGACTTCCTTAAAGAAGTGATTAATAGAGATCAATTACAGAGTAAGGATAGAAAATTGAGTAAAATCTGAAGAGATGAGAAAGATTACAGCATGGGTCGGGTATTTACATTTGTCAAAACTTATGATGAAGTGAACAAACCTAAAAATTCACCGACCAGTGAACAAGTTGCAGAGTTAAGCTCAGTTAATTATAGTAGCTCAGACCTTTCATCAAATGATGATCCGGGTCCAAGTAATATGACTAGCTCTATACCTTCGACTTGCTCCTCTTTTTCAGAGTAGAACCAGCACATGAAGCTAGGAAGAGAAGAAAAAAACAGGAGGGTAAGTGAAACCATAGAAAATATCAGAATGGGAATCTGCAGTCAAAACAAGAACAGAATCTGAGACCTAAGAAGGGGTTAGATGATTAGGATTCTGACAGTCAAACTACTTTACAAGTGATTAACCTATCAGATAGGGATCTTAACTCAATTGAATGATAGGTTCTTAAACGGGGGCTCCCTTTTTGTCCTAATGCATTTTGTGATTTTACTGAACTTCAAATTGATTTGTACAAGTTTACCAGGCGCCTTCATTTAAAAGGTTTTTTTTTCAATTAATTACAAATATAATGTATCTAAAAACAGTAGAATAAAAAGACCAGATCTGACTATTGCTCATGTCCATGATGTGCACATGCTTTTATCTTTGTTGAATTAGGAAAATGCAGAAGTAGAAGAATTGCCTGCTATGTCAGACATAGAAAGGGATTATGATTGTACTAGTAGTCTAGCAATGCGTTCGAAATTTGTACCTTGGGGTAATCAATTTGCAGCCATAGATCTTTTTGAAAATAAAATACTGAGGAATTACATAGAATTGAAGATCAAACGTGTGTCCAAGAGGCATATCAGAGTAGACAAGACAATATTTTCACAGAAGAAAGAAAAGCTCTCAAAGATCTAGAGTGGGATCAATCAATAGTAAGTGGATAAATGGAGCAATATCGTCATCATGTGCAGGCTTGACTACAGTAATGAAATAAAAAAACAAAAATGGGTAGACTGATCGCTGACAAACTTTTTTTCTGGAAAGAAACGGGACTGGTAGAGGAAAGTGAATTTAGATAGCTTCACAATCCCAATCCCAAACTTAGATATCTGTTTATCTACACGCTTCCAGAAATTCACAAGTCACAAAAGAATCCCCCTGGTAGACCTATTTTTCAAGTCGAGGGAGCCTGACAGAACATCTATCGGAATATTTGAACCTATTCTTTTAAAACCTCTTGTAATCAATTTACCTTCATAAAGCTGTGATACCATGGATGTATTAAACAAATTGCAGGATGTGGTTTGGGATCCGATTATGAGTTTTGTAACATTGCTCGTAGTAGGACTGTACACATGTGTAGAGAATGATATAGGCCAACAAGCTTTGAAACATATTTTGCTTAATAGGAGTCCTAGCCTATCTTAACATTCTAAAATGCTGCTGGAAATGAGTGACCTGATCCTAAAGAATTTTTTTTTCTATTTGAAGGAGATTGGTACCATTGGATCAGAGGTACAGCCATTGGATCCAGGTTTGCTCCCTCTTACGCTAACCTCTCTTTGGGGTGGTTTGAGAGGTAGCATACCTGGTCCATGAATGCAGGCAAATGGATGGATTACATCCTATTTTGGGGTTGTTTTATAAATGACATCTTGATTACATGGAGAGGTACTAAGGATGATTTGACAGAGTACGTCAACTATGGTTTACAAGGTGTCATGATTAAAAAAAAATTGCTTTTTTGGATGTACATCTTTACGTTGCTAATGAAGGGATTCAGAGCAGATTATTTCACCCAGAAACTGCTACAAAAAACATTCCAAGTGTAGATAGTGCCCATCCCTCATCAGTGAATACAGCAGTGGCGGCTCCTCGACTAAGGCGGAGTAGCGTCGCCCCACTTCCTCGGGGTAGCAAAAGAAAGGAAAAACTTAAATGATACTAACTAATCTTATTACAATCTTATTTTGTCCTCCTGCTGTGGCAGCTTGCATGAGGGGGCGGGGCTTAAGAGCAGGGGTGGAGGGTGCAACCCTCCTAAGTGCATAATCACTGTTTGGTCAGCCCTCTTGGGCCATCTACACCAGTCATGAGCACTTTCCCCCATTATAGCCTGCATGAATAACATGCTCACCCCTACAGCCCCTGGCTGAGCACCATGTCACGGAGCTCAGACCAATCACAATACTGCATTGCAGCGTTATGTTTGGCTGTGGGGGGCATGGGAGCCCTGGTGCTGCCTGTTTCTTACAAGAAGCCAGGAAAAGGAAGCCGGACAGGCGGCAGGGGCTCTCCAGCTGGCCGGCCGGGAGGTAAGTGCCTGTATTTGTTGTGATCCCCGCACCCCTTCCCCCACACTGCTGCTTCCATGCAGCTACCTAGACAGGATTACAGGTATCCCTTATGGAGAAATGATAAGAATTTGAAGAAACTGTAGAAATGATGAGGATTTTACAGCATGTCTGAGGGACCTGAAAACTAGATTGAGGGCACAAGGTTACCCTGAACATATATTTAAAAAAAGCAGAAACAAGAGTATATAATATCAAAAGAGAGGAGACTTTGGAACAAAAGTCCAAAAGGCAGTCATGGGAGAGATTGGCCTTTGTATCTACATAATCACCAATAAGCCCTTGGTAACATACAGGAAAGGACCTATGATTGGAAATAAAATAATGAGAAGCCATTTGGAACCTGGTACTGATCTGGGATCAAATTGGTTGTGCTCACAAGCGAAAGGTTTCCATACTTGTGGATTGTGTCTGATATGTGGTAACGGGCACAATAAATTGGGAGATTTCAAGTACAATACATGGAAAACATACCACATAAATGAATTTAATAATTGTAACAGCTGTTTTGTGGTATATGCAATTTTATGTTACTGCAGCAAAGTTTACATTGGAACGTCAGAGAGGGCCTTGAAGTTAAGGATCGAAGAACATCAAAGGTCTATTTTGAACAATGATGCCAGATCCCCAATAGCGCACCATATGAGATATTGTCATCCAACCAATATTAACCTTAAATTCATGGGATCCAAAAAATTGAGAGAAATACTAGAGGGATAACATGGAACTGAGGTTAAGACAGGAAGAGGCCAAGTGGATCAGTAGACTAAGAACAGTAAAGTTGGGACTCAAATTAGAAAATAAGCTACAATTCTTTTTCTTTTTAAGAGTTTTATATAGCACAAACCACAACTGAGACATCAGATATCAGAGTGCTTTACATCAGCACCCGTTTAGTTAGAGATGGAAACATTCAAATTTGTTAGGCACGGGGAGTAAGGGATTGGCCTAGAATCACAGGATGTTGAGCATCGCTGTCGAGAATCGAACCCAGTTCCCCAGCTTCGAGGTCAATCGCTCTAGCTGTAAGGCTACATCCTCTCCCAATTACATTACTTTTTATAAAATGTACTTCTCTGCACAGAGATGGTTGATTGTAGTTCGATAGTGTATGATAACTCATGTACTAATGGTTTAGTTAGTGTTCTTGAATAAAAAATACCATATTAGAAATCGAAAATATATTTTGACTGTGCATTTCTGGGAAGTAATCTGGGGTATATCTTGCAGAGCAGCATGGTTGTAGTCATGAAGAGGATAGTTGGACTACGGAACATGACAGGAGTATTTGTGCATTGATTATAAATTATCGGTGCACAGTGTTCCAGTGAGAATGTAGGATTGCACAATTTTGCTTTGTTTAAGATATTGGCGATAAGGTCAAAAATAATGTGGAGCAAGAGTTGCACTGTCACCGCAGGGGCACACATGGATCGTCAGGATCTTGAAGTGTAGGTTTATAGATCAAGGGGATGGAATTTGGAGTAAACAATGGAACAGACTGCAGCAGGTGGAGGACACAATGTATGGGACATACAGGAAATAAAGTTTTCACGTAATAGTGATGCCGAGATTAAAAGTTCTTTTTGAGTAAGTAAGTGTAGGATAACATCAGTTGAGAGTGTAAAATTGATTTTGTCACCAGTAGTATATATTAGTTGTAGGAGGTAGGATAGCAAGGCCGAGATTATATTACAACATTGATAAGGGACGGAACTTCATATATATGTGTAGGCTTGCATTGGATTGGTTGGGGGCAGGCCGGATTGAAGTGGAACAATTTCCCTTCTGTGCCGGCAGGTCTCTGATTGGTTGATGAGCGGTCAAACGGAAAGAGTTTGATACAGAAGGTGTTAATTTTTTAAGAAAAGAATGAAAACAAATGATTGGATGTTCAAAAAGGAAAGAGAACTGTCTATTCATAGGGTGATATATGTAATGATAGTGGGACCATGAATACAGTGTGGTTTTGAATAAGGGACGGTAATACTTGCGTAGATCCGGGCTCAAGTCGGATTGGCTGGGGGCCGCGCTGGACCAGAGGGGACTGTTTTTCCTTCTGGCCCGGCAGGCTTTTGGGCTGGTTGGGTGCGGGCCTTAGCATAAGCAATATATCAGTTGGGGACCTCACTGAACACAATGGGAAATGGGCGTATAGTAATGGGATCATCTCCTGTTAACTTCCAGGTACCCAAACTGGAGACCTACCATTGGCTAAGGCATCTGGGCGAATGAGAGAGCCTTTCCTGAACATAGGAGGAGGTGAGTTATTTTTCCTTGGATTTGAATATGGAGCCTGATAGGATTTGTTAATTTATGCAGATTGAATGGTTCACGGGGGGAACATTTTTTGATTGGTGCAATATAGGATGGACATGAGAGGGAACAGGCAAAACAGGCTGCTGCTTGTAATGGAATTCATAATTGGTGGATTTCAAAAAGAAGAGGGCAATGTGATTTTATTGGTGGGCCAAGGATTATAAGTATCAGTATTACAGAGATGACTGGGCAGGCACTTTTTCCACAGCAGTGCGAATTTGAAGCATATAGGAGATATGTTAGTACTGAATAAGGAACTGGATAGTTAGCATAGCCACAAAATCTTTTTGGGAAAATCTTTAGTAATGGGATGTGGTCTATAGGGGTTAATACTATGATGGTTAAAACTAAGAAAAAATAGAAATTAATACAACACCAGTGATCCTGCTGATTGCGTGGATGCTTCACTGGTCATACCTGTATGAAAAACACAAGCATCAAGAGAAATCATTAGAACATGTATCTCTAAACATGTCTGGTTCTTTTATGTTTGTTAAGACCGGTGCGGCATGGTTCTGCCATCACCAACATACTGTTGTGACAGTTATTTTAATTAAAAGGATGCTTACCCGTCTCTTACGGATAAGAGGCCTCACCTTAACCTGGCAGCAGCTCAGGGAAGGGGAACTGCTCTGAAAGAGAGATGTGTCAAACATTTATAAGTTGGCCAAGACTTATACAGACACTCACCCTTCATATGTTTGTATAGAGAATACGGATCACATAAGTAACAGGATAAAAATTTAGAAAGAACTATTATGCTGTGCGTAAAGTGACAGCACTGAACTCCTAGTAATTTGTCCCCACACTCATACTGCTCTGTGAAGTTAACAAAGAGAGGCCCTCTAAAAGTCCCATATTAATACAGCATGCTGCATGTATCCATGACACTAGGGAGCCATTGAATGTGGAGTGCATATAGAAGCCTTTCAGGATTTACCAAGGCTGCAGGAACCAAAGACGAAAAACAGGGGCTCCCCGCTAGTCCGAGCAGACACCAAACCTTTATAAATGGACAGACGGCGTAGCTCTTAGTGGCGCCATTACTTGCAAGGGTACTTCTCACTAGTCCAAGGAGGCCCTAAACATATGTTATTGTGACACATGCATAGCTCTCATAGGCGCCAATAAATACAAACTCACAAAGGCCATCTAACCAGGCACTGACGCTAGGACCTTGGATACCTAAGAAGGATCCCTTAAACATAGAGTAAATTCCCCACGTATGGAGCCCAGCAAGGAAGGCGACCTCAATACACCCAAACACAGTCCCAAACGGGCTCTTCTAAGCCCCTTACCTCTCCGTCGGTACTCCGGATGGCGTTGTGCTGCAACCGCAAGGCGGCGACCGACCACTCATGGGAGGTACAAGTAGACTGTTTGGAATGGTCGCATACAATTCTTTGTCATTTTTTATCCTGTTACTTATGTGATCAGTATTCCCTATACAAACATATAAAGGGTGTATGTCTGTATAAGTTTTGGCCGACTGATACATGTTTGACACCTCTCTTTCAGAGCAGTGCCCCTTTCCTGAGCTGCTGCCAGGTTAAGGTGAGGCCTCTTATCTGTAAGAGACGGGTAAGCAACTTTTTTATTGATTAACTGTCACAACAGTATGTTGGTGACGGCAGAACCATGCTGCACTGGTCTTCACAAACAAAAAAGAACCAGACATGTTTAGAGATATATATTCTAATGATTTCTCTTGTTGCTTGTGTTTTTCTTACAGGTATGACCAGTGAATCATCCACGTAATCAGCAGGATCACTGGTGTTGTATTAATTTCTATTTTTTCTTGGTTTTACTAACATTTTTCACATCTCACAGTTTGTTAAGAAGTATCAAAACTAAGTCCTAAGAAAAGATGCAATACCTCTCTGGGTCTATAGGCTGAAACATGTAGCCCTGTCTTTGTCCATTACCTGCAGTTATAAATTACCACTGCTGGTGCTCTGTTTTTAATCCTGACCCCAGGTACAAGCCAAAAAAGTCATTTCTTTCGTACCTTGTAGCTAGTTTTATTATCACTACCCCCACAGTTTATATTATTTTGTGCTGCTCCCTCTACCCAACCTGCCATCTTTCTTCTCATTGTAGGATTTAGTATATCCTAAAAATTAGGAACAAGACATCCCTGAGCTCCTCCCTCTCAGTGAGGGGGTTGAAGCCCGTTGCTGGCCTAGGTTTTCCTGTCATGAGGAGAATCCCAATAATGAAGCATGCCACCTACGGTGGGTGAGGGATTTCGTCCTAACAAAGGGATGTCCCCACAAGCGGCTAGAGATAATTTCCATTTTTTTCTTCAGTTTGGTCATTCAGACCCAATGTATATTATTAATTGTTTGGGGAACCAACCCTTGCAGGTCTTTAGACTTCCCTCGGACCCATCCTCCTATTTTCAAGTGTATAGACACTCCCATGAAAGCCATCTTGATTGCTAAGTTTAAACTGAGCCCTCAAAAGTGTAGTTAAAGGTTCAGGGACAGTTAGAAGCTCCCCAACCAGTCCTGGGTAGATTTTGTGGAAAACTCGAACACGTCACTCAATGGTTGGGTCTGGAGCAGCAAAGTTAATGAATACAATGAGTTATACAATCTGATTATCAGAGAGCACATGCTCAGTGTTTCCTTTACTGATCTGTGCCAGCACCTAGTTGGAAACAAGCTGACTGACTCTAGGAAGCCTGCTGAGAAGAGGGACCTCTGGGTCAGTACCAGAGTGTCCAAGAAGGTACCTGGGAGTGACCCAGAGAAGGGCGGTTCAGGTTCCACCCAGAAGAATGGGGGCGGGGTTAAAGATGACTTAGACAAGTCCCAGAGTAAAGGGGAGGAAAGGGTTTCCATTCCCCATCTGAGAAGCAGGGGTGGTTCTGGTGGGCTGTGGCCCTGGGTGCTCCATTTCAAATCTCATTGCTTTGAGTGCTCCCAGTTACACTCAAGCAGGGGGACTCTGTCCAAAGAAACTACCCACTGGTGGAACTCTACAAGGGTGGCCAATATGACCTTAGATTTAAGTAGTTTCCACGGTCAGATCATATACCATGTCATCAACTCCCTTAGTTGGAAGATAGACTCAGAGGGTGAGCTAGTGATACCTGAGGGTGGGAGTCATCACTTCCGCCAGGGGAAAATGAGTGAGGTCCCAAACCATGTTAGTGGAAAGGCTAGTTTCCCCAGAGCAGTACACTGGCCAGGTGTGTTGGGTAGCTTAGGCCCATGGGTGGATTTTTTTTATCCTTGGAGTGAGGTGGGGAGACGAACCAGAGGAGGGTCATACTTAATCTTCAGATTCCCATAGACTACATTCTGGGGAATCAGTTGCCCCGGTGTCAGGAGAACTTACAGGGGCAGCCGCATGGGTTCCCTGACAGTTCAGTCATTTGTGGGTACCACTCCCAAGCGGAGATTACTGGAGCTCAGATGAAGGGACAGGGTAACGGAGGACTCCTCTGTAAAATATCAGGGTACAAACCCTGGGTTTATTAGCAAGTGACAGGACACCCCCCCTGAACTGGCGGGATGTAGAGTGCAAGTAGGGTGCAAAGCACCTGGGGCTACTCCCCCCAGGCAGAGACACCTCAGAGGTCAGAGAAACCTCAGGATCCCAGAGGGAACTCTTTGTCATCCCCAAGGCTGGAAGAGAGTCCTACCCAATATCCCTGCTTAGAGCCTCCACCTAGCAGTGGATGGCCCGGACCTGGTTCCTCACACTGGCAGTTGTCAGTGGCCTCAGTTGGTTAGTGTCCCTATGGGCAGAGTTTACCTTGGGTCTGATCCAAGGAGGGAAGTGGGCCACATCACTTTTTGGGAAAAGGCTGTATTGTCTGTTTACTAGGATGCATCTTTGAACAAGTTACGGTTAGGTTCTGCACAGCTGGGGTCCACAGATGAGGAGAAGAGTTCTCTGTGGGTCAGTTCAATGTCTCAAGAGAGTATAGACAGAGAGCTCAAACTGAATCCAAAAAGGCGTAGAACTTACAAACTCCCTTGCAGTGGAGGGCCATTGTCCACATTCAATCGCCTAAGCAGGGAAGTCCATCAAGGTATTGATATGTGGCACAAAGACTTTGCACAGTGCCTCTGAGTTAAGCTGAACTGCTCTGTGCCAAGCTACAGGGGTGGTGGGGCACAGGTTAATTTGAGGTTTGCTTGTTCCTTACCCTGGCAAGGATTGTAGATGCTGCTTGACCAGGGTTTACACACCAGTCAACCAACAACCCAATTTCTAACCGAGTGTATCAGGAAAATAAAGGATGTTGTAGATCCTGGTGTCAGCAACATAAAGCCTGGCTAGTCAAAATCTCTGTCTACTAACTTGTGAGATCTTTAAATCAACTAGGACAACAAGAACAATTGCCACAACCGGAGTGAAAAGTAGCAATATGTGACAATTTCATTTGCAAAACCATGTCCCCTGAAAGCCACTTATCTCAAATTCAACATCGTGTTTTCCCTTTGTCTCAGATGGGCAGTGTAGCCACAGCAACATGCCCACACACTTACAAAAGAACGAATACTGATTTAATAGTGGCCTTGAAGAATCTCACTGTCACTAAAACAAGAAAAAGGTAGGTGAGTCTGACCGTGGAGCCATTCTACTTTAGCGACTTACTGTGTCAAAACTTGCAACCTGCCCCCCCACAAAAGCAGCACAATTTTGCAACCAAATACTGTGAATACTCTCTTTGAGCAGCTCAAGATAGACACCATCAACTGCTTCATTGTTGAGGAGATCAAATATTTATGTAATATATCAGTCACACCCTTATGGGATAAACTCATGCTAAGAAAATCTCCACTGAAACCCTGGAAACCATCAGTGTTGTGAAATACAAATAATGTGTATAAGCACAGTATACGTGTAAGAAACCTTGAGATAAAAATGACATCATGCACAAAACAGGGAAATAAGCACTGAAGAGAAGTGGACCAAAGGGTTAACTTTAAAAATAAAGTCAAAGTACTTCAACACGCTAGTAAAACACACTTAGGGCCATATTCACAAGGATCTATTGCCGAGTCAATGGCACTTTATCGCAGCCAAAGTTGCGATAAACTTATCGCCCCAATCACAAGCTGGTGTTAACAGCCCGCAGCACCAGTTTACCTGTGATAGCAGCCATAAAAAACATTGCCACGGATGACCCCTGCAACTATCGCTAATGAGATGCAGAGTAGGCGTTCCGTGCACAAAGCCGCGAAAAACACCACTCAACAACATTCACAACGAACAGCCAGAACTGCAATAAGAACACGAAACAGGTGATGAGGGGCGTTAGCACCAGGAAAATAACACCTGCTCCGACCTGGTGCTAAGTTGGAACACAGCCTGAACCACAAAAGGGAGACCAGCCCAGAGCCACACCTGAAGAACAATAGATGCACCCGGGCAACTGAACATGCAGCCCGGAGGGCCGAAAGAGAAACAACACCCGCCGCAACCACCCACAGAACCCCCCTCCCCGGCACTCCCCAGACCAAACACATGCCACATGAGCATCACACATTAATTTCCGAAGCAACAAATAAAACTTTATTAAAATGAACACAGAAATGAAATAAAGACACATTGCGGCTCCCCTTGGGCCAATCCGTAGGTCACAGCCTGCAAGACAAAAATCATGATGAGAAGGTGTGTCCTGCCCACATCAAAGGACAGAGAGAGAGCAAGGGACGAGAGAGGAAGAGAGGGAGTGAGAGAGAGAGAGAGACGAAGAGGGGGGAGAGAGAAGAAGAGAGGGGGAGAGAGGGAGAGAGAGAGAGAGAGAGAGAAGAAGAGAGGGGGAGAGAGAGAGAAGAAGAGAGGGGAGAGAGAGAGAAGAAGAGAGGGGGAGAGAGAGAGAGAAGAGGAGAGGGGGATAGAGAGAGAAGAAGAGAGAAGAAGAGAGGGAGAGAGAGAGAGAGAGAGAGAGAGAGAGAGAGAGAGATAGAGCGCCACCTCTGCGCACCCAGGCCACACTGCTCACCTGCTGCCACCAGTGTGTCTCCAACCACTTGCCGGCATGTCGTGCAGTTCATTGGGTCACATATGTAAGACAGACCTGTCATCTGAAACAGAGTCCAGATACTTGATTGGCACAGTATACACAATTGCACAAACAACATTGCCTCCCCCGCCCATGCACACCCAGACAGAGGCACCCCAGCTCCTCAGGCCACCCATCGGAGTAAGCCCGCCCATGCACACCCAGGCGGCACTGCTCACCTTCCACCACCGGCGTGCAGACAGGAGGTCCCACCACATGCCGCTGCAAGCCACAAGCCCGGGGCCCACGAACATGACACACTCCACACCATGTTGCCCTGCTCCGCAGGCCACCAGGTCCCACGTTTGGTACTGGGTCTTGATTATTCCATGGCAGGGGACATACTAGTGCACCTGGCCTCATCACAGGCTGCACACCCACTCAGCCTAATAGGTGCCACCAACTCTATGATCCCAGAAGCTATGCCATGTGGCGGTAGGCCCGCGCTGCCTTATTGACTCTGGCCTACACTGCGGTTCAGCAGGGCACACAAAACCTGAGCTGTCCAGAACTCCGGGACGGGGCCTCATCGCAGGCTGCACATCCACACAGCAGCTCAAGGTGCCCCCAACTCAGGGTGCCTGTGCCAGCCGCAATGCTCCAGGTGCCACTAACCCTGTGCAACCCCAGTCAGCACCACATGGTGGCAGGCCCATGAAGGCCGCAAGGCCTCCGGTGCCACTAACCCTGTGCGCAACAACTCCTGGGCCTAAGGTTAGGACTCCTAACTTTACAACTACTAAACTGAGAAAAATCCTAATTTTAAGGCTTTCGGTATTCACAGAAGGCATTTAGGAGTCCTAAAGTTAGGAGTCCTAAATTTAGGACTACTAAATTAAGAAAAATCCTAATTTTAAGACTTTCGGTATTCACAGAAGGCATTTAGGAGTCCTAAAGTTAGGAGTCCTAACTATACTACTACTAAACTGAGAAAAATCCTAATTTTAAGACTTTCGGTATTCACAGAAGGCATTTAGGAGTCCTAAAGTTAGGACTCCTAACTTCTGTGAATACCGAAATGAGTAAGTGCCTTCTGTGAATACCAAAATGAGTAAGTGCCTTCTGTGAATACCAAAATGGTAGTAAGTTTAGGATTTTGTCTTAAGTTAGTTCTGTGAATCGGGCCCTTAATGTTTGACATTTAATATTTCAGCAGACTGGGGTCCGAATGCAATCTATAAAGGGCGAAAACCCAAAGTTTTTAGGGCAGTCTCATCTTTAATCAGGTCACACGGGCTGCTAGATGCTTGGGGGGTAAAGGAACCTAAAGATCCAGGGTATACATACTTTTCAAATCCCCACCAGAGATATTTCAGGCTGGATTATTTTTTAATATCAGATTCCGTAATAAGCAGGATAACAATCGCTAAATCCCCAAAGTTATTATCGGATCACAACCCTCTGGTTTTAACTTATAATCTGGACGGGCTAGAAAGGGTACGAACAAGGTGGACATTGGAAAGGAGATTACTATTCGACGACAGATTTGTAGAACATGTTAGGGAATGGGTCGAGGAATATTTTTCGGCTAACAGATATAGCGCCTCACGCAATTGCGTATGGGAGGCATTTAAGGCCGCCTTAAGAGGCGAATTAATAAGCTGTGCGGCAAGATTGAGAAGGGAAGACAGGAGTGAGATAGAAAGATTAATGCGGGAACTCGTAAAAGCCGAGGTTCAACACACCACCGATATAGTACAAGGCAGGGATAGCTCAGAGAGCCAAAGGAAATTAGTAGCAGCCAAAGCAGATTTACAGAAGGCCTTTACATTCAAGGCAACGAGTGAATTCAAAACTACCAGGATTCAACGTTATGAAACTGGAGAGCAAGCCGGTAGGTTATTGGCACTGCAAATTAAACAGGAAAGAGTTAAAAATAACATTATTAAGATAGAAGATAATGGGAAAGAGTACACGGAAGCTAAAGACATCCTCCAGGTGTTTAAGAACTTTTACCAAGATCTCTATAGGGAGGAAAATGTTAAAGGCCCACGAGGCCATGAGTATTTAGATACCGGCCCACGCCTTGACAATACCGCCAGGGAGGAATTGGAGGATGATATTAGTGAGAGTGAGTTAGTAAATGCCTTGCAGGAGCTTCCTACTGGCAAAGCAGTGGGCCCGGACGGGATCCCGCTCGAGGTATATAAATGCTTTGCTTCTGCCATTACCCCATATCTGCTTGATTTATTTAATGGTATAGTTTATACAGGGGCGGTCCCAGATTCTTGGAGGGAAACTAATATAGTGGTTTTTCACAAGAAAGGGAAGCCTAAGGAAAAACCTGGATCCTATCGTCCCATTTCGTTAATAAACGCTGATACCAAACTCTATTCTAAAATTCTGGCCAAGAGGTTGGGCAGGGTCATAGGTGATCTCGTCTCCCCTTGGCAACACGGGTTTGTTCCTGGACGGGGCACCACGGATCACATCAGGAGGGCCATAACACTGTTTGATGCCCAGTCCACGGCGGGAGACGGGATGGCCATGATCCTGCTCGACGCAGAGAAGGCCTTTGATAGAGTGGTCTGGGACTTTCTTTGGGGGATTTTGGCAGGAAGAGGATTTGGTGAGAAACTTATGAGAGCGTTAAGAGCAATGTATATCAATCCAGTCGCCAGAGTAGTGGTTATGGGTGAGAGATCTGATCTGATAACAATAAATCGCGGTACACGTCAAGGTTGCCCTTGTTCCCCCATCCTTTTTGCGTTATATATCGACCCGTTTATCCAAAAGATTCTCGGATGCCCGGGAATTAGTCCAGTGATATGTCAGGGATACGAAACTAAGGTTATGGCATATGCGGATGACCTGGCGGTGACCACAGTGGACCCGCATCAGGCACTCCCTGAGTTGGTACAAATGGCAAAGGACTTCGGTGTAGATTCAGGATACTTACTGAATGAATCCAAAACACAAATTATTTGTACTGAAAATATCAGCAAAATTGATGAAAGATATGTTGACTCGGCGACATACTTGGGGGTCAGAATTAATGCGGCAACAGTGAAAATTGTCGCTGAGAATTTCGGATCATTAAGCAAATCTATAGAAACAGAGCTAAAAAGAATTGATGTTCTACACCTTTCACTGATTGGAAGAGTCAACGTACTAAAAATGACTATGTTCCCCAAAATTCTTTATTTATTCCGTTCCATACCCCTCCTAATAGATGAAACAGTAATTAAAGGTCTGGAATCAATTTTCATAAAATTTGTTTGGCAATATGGGCGAGTCAGGCGTTCTACTAATTTATTATCTCTCCCCAGGGATAGGGGGGGTCTGGCATTACCGAATCTGAGGCTTTATCATTGGTCATGTTTGCTGGTACATATGTCTATCCTCTTTCAGACGGAGGCTAAACCTGCCCAGGGGAATCTTGGTACTCAGATGCCCCCCTCAATATTTGAATTATTAATTGGCCGTAAAGCGGTAGGTTTACTTATGCGGGAAGTAGATCGAAGGTATTACAGAAAGGCCCGCTTTAAGGTGTTGGAAGGGGCTTGGGGGGTCTGGAGGGCAGTGTCAAAGTTTTTTGGTATCCCTAAAGTAAATCGATACCTTCACCTCCATAATTCTAGGGTATTCCCTCAGATGGCAGATGATAGAAATCTGCAGGTATGGGGGAATTTGGGAATTAGGACAGTTAGGGATTTAATGAGCGGGGAGGAGATTTTGGATTTTGAGTCACTACAACTCAGTGTTGGCATTTCTAGCAAATACTGGCTGTTGTATTTAAGATTAACAAGCTGGATGAAGGCTGTAAGACCTAGGACTTTACTGGTAGATGAATTTCCCATTATGGACCAGCTAGTCAAGGGGTGTCAGAAGATTAAGGTTTTCTATACTTTATTTATTGGCTCAATACAAGACGATTTGGAAAAAATAGAATCCTCTGTGGCTATGAAACTGGGGAATCCTGACGTAGATTTAGACTATGCCCTTCTCTTACAAAAGAAAATAATCCGCTCCTCTAACTTGAAGGCGCAACACTATAAAACCTTGTTTAATTTATACCATACGCCTGCAAAACTATATTCTTGGGGGATAAGGGAAGATGATCGATGTCCCAGATGCAAGACAGGCCAGGCTGATTTGCTTCATATGTTTAATGATTGTAAGGCCTTGGAGGGAATACAGAGGGAAATTGAAAAATTTTGGGAGGGGCTGTTAGGCCAAAAAATCTTATTGTCAACCACCCTTATGATACTAGGTACCGATAATAGGTTAAATCTGGGGGAAACGGAGGAGGCCTTGGTGTTTATCTCCGTTGCAGTACTTAGGTTATTAATTTCTGCAGGCTGGAAAGATATTGTTGCTCCTTCATTTCAAATGTGGCTTACTAGACTACTTGGCTTACATAATATAGAGATAGTGTTGTACGCCCAGAAGGGGAAAAAAATAGGTGATTTCGGGAAAGGTATTTGGGCTCCCATTACAAGGTGGAGGAAGGCAAGATCAAGAGAATGAGTGAGGAGGAGAGCAGGTCATAGTGAATAGAAAGAAGGAATTTAATTTGTTATCTGTTGTTCTGAGGTGGCAAAAGGCTTTTGAAGAAGATGCTTCAACTGTAAGTTTAAAATTTATGTACTGGTTTGTTTCTTGATGTATTATGATGTCATTATGTACCTACTGCAAACAAAATAAAATTAAAAAAAAAAAAAAAAAGAATCGGGCCCTGACACACCAGGGGGCAGAAAGGTGGATGGTGTGGGGTCAGCAGCATTCATCTGTACCACGCCTTGTGGCAGCAATGCCATGATGATGATCTGCAGGGCATGGTAGATCCCATCTACATTTCAATTGTGTGCAGCGGTGGCTGTGTATGATGAGGACAGGGAACGATCCGAGCCTGTACAGTGCGCAGCTGCTGTCCCTAAGATTTAAAATACTTTGTCTTATTTTTTAACATTGCATGCAAGAAGTAAATGCTTTTAGACAAGACCAATTTCCAAACAAAGTTTCTTTTTCATCCTTGCGTATCACAAGCTTTTTACAAACAAAATATTAATATTGGCAAACATGATGAGTACAATCCTTGTACTTAAAGCATTGACTGAATTTCTTAACTCTCACAATTTTAAACAAAAAATGACCCACTGCATTTTGGGTTGAAAACCCTTCTTCAGGGGTAAATGTTGCAAGATAACAGTCATAAGCTGCAATTAATCAACAACTGATAGCTGCCTCCGTTCGGAACTACAAAGGTAAAATGGAATAAAAGAGCCGTTACCTCAGGTGTGTAATATCAATCAAAAGCACAATAACCAGTATAGGATTTGCACACATGATATCCAATCAATAAAGAAAAAGGAAAGGAACAGAAGTGGAGCATGCCGTCGTGAGCTTAGTGAAATTAATTGTGGGATAGGTGATATGTGAGATAATAGACCCATTGACTCAACATCATCCCGGTGTTACCACTGCCTAAAACCGGCTGCCATCCTGTTCGCCTCCATATGCACCATGTCCTCCATGAGCCTCCGCATGTGTGCCAGCTCACGGCTGCTATCGCTGGAACCCCTCTGAGCGGACAGGTGTTCTTCTTTCTGCATCAGGACTCCAGCGATGTCACTCAGGGCTCGTTGGTGGCCATGGAGCGGGTCTAGACACCCATGGATGTCGTCCAATTTGGTAGCCATGAGGTCGAACCCACCTGCACCTGCTCAGCCGTCTCCCTCTGGGCCTCCAGCACACGACGTTGGATGGCCGTGTGTTGTTCTTGGGGGTTTTGGGAGACTGCTGGGGCGGTGGGTGCCTCCTGCTGGGTGGTTTGGGTGGTGGGTGGGGTCTCCTTGATGCAGCTGGAAAGCCCTGATCCTGGAGGTGAGTCGCGGATGATGTCAATGATGTCTAGGAGGGCTTGTGCGTCAATGCTGGGGTTGTCCTCCTCGTCATCAGTGAAGAGTGGCTGGGACTGCTCTGCAGGGGGTGTTGACGGTGTCCCTGCAATGTGAAGGGGAGATGGTGTATTGCAATGTGTCCACAGGCATGTAGCGGCATGGTACATGTTGTTCAGACAGCATGGCATTGTACATTGTAACAGTCTATAGATCTGGACAAATACCCAGAGTCATTGAGGGTGTGCACTGTGCTCTGCTTGATTGTGCATATGTGCCATCGTGTCCATCTCCACCCGTCCCCCCAGTACCTAGTAGTCACTCACCCTGTTGCGGTTGTGTTGTGTCCTGTCGAGCAGCGTCCAGTCCCCCGGTTCCGACCACAGTATCCACACTGATGACTGTCGACACCAGCTACTCCATGTTATCCAGCTCGAGCTGTGGCGCTGGGCCCCCACCTCCAGTCTGCATTGTTGCCTTCTGGTTGGCTGCGAGTTTCTCCTTGGTCTTCCGCTTGATGTCCTTTCATCGCCTCTTGACCTCGTCCATTGTCACTCTTGTGCTCTCCGACGGCATTCACCTTGTCCATGATGTCCCGCCATATTCCAGTTTTGGTGCCCAATGACACGTTGGAGGTGACGAACAGTAGTTGATGGTGTTCCATCACCTCTGTGACTATGATCCTGTTCACCTGCTGACTGAACTTTGTCTTACTCTTCTTCTTGTCCTTGTCCTTCCCTGTCCCCGATGTCCCGGGCTGGTCGTCCGAGGTGCTTGTGGGGTTGCGCTCGTCCTCTGTGCCTGCTCCGGCTACCTCCATGGTGCTTTGGTGTTGCTCAGTTTGTGTTTGGGTGTTTTTTCTACTTTTATGGTGTTTTTTCCTGCTGGTCAGGTGTGTGGTGCAGGCCTGGCGCTGCTTATCGCTAATATCCTCATCGAGCTTTGGCCCATCGCAGGTTTTTTGGTGTTGTCGTTTGTGTTTTTATCTCCATCGAGGTGGTTGTATCGCGGACATTGTCCGAGGTTTCGGCAGACTATCGCATGGTACCGACTTGTTGTGAATTCAACTTTGACATGGGGTTATTTTCCCACGATAGGCTGCGATGTGTAAAGTTGCGTTAACATTTTTTGGTGATGTTTAGCACACATTCTTGTGAATATACCCCTCAGAATGCCTTAAAATACTATTTACTGCTGTGAAACACCGCACTACAGTTCAACTCCATAGTTGGAAGATTTCAAACTTCTTCAGTCAAAAAATAATCGTGTGTTCGAACACCTATGTGATAAAAGGACAAGCATAATGTGTTTATTCACTAAAGAGCGCGGTCAGAAAGATGTCAGTGCGCTGCACATAGAAAAACAGAGAAAGCTGATTTTTAAATACATTAAATTCTAACTGCATAGGAGTATTTACCTATTTACATAAAAGAGGAAACCAGCATTATAACACTTACAAATGTAGGCCATTGGAAATTAACATACAAAGACATAGGCTTCACCAACAGAAGTGTTTAATATTCGAATACAGAAACAATTTACGGAGGGTTCAAAAGTCACCCATCGAGAGACGGTAGAGAGATGCAATTTGAAAAGAAATTATGTGCGGTGTAAAACACTTTATGCAAGATATGTTAGTATGAACACATGTTTAAATATTTATATATAGAGGTTAAAGGGAATATAAATTATTTACAATTCTCCAATTAAAGGATTACCTTGGAGGGAATAAATATTGGACTGAAAAGCTCATGGATTTACAGAAAGAGCAGATGAAAAGGGGGATATTAAAGAAACTGGGGCATTTGTACGCCCTTGCAGGGAAATGAAGTGATGTTCAAAGTGAGGATGTTTTAGGTTTTTCTTGAAAACAAGTGAGCTTGTTATCTGTAGCTCAGGAGGGATGCAGTTTCAACATTTTGAAGTAGGATCAGAAAAGGAATGCAGACCTTCAAATTCGCAGGGTGCCACTACACCCACACTACACAGAATATATGTGCCCTTCCACCGTCTCTTTGTGGAGAGCCGATATTACACACTGGTTCGCAAGGTGAGATGGAAACCCTTACTCGGAATAAGTTTCCAACTCATGTTTGCAAGTTCTGCAAAGAAGATGTTCACTCACTAGGACATCAGAGACATCCTCCAAAGCTTTTGTTTGTTTGTATTTGGCGGGAAGTGAGTAGAAGTGACCGCACATTTTGTTTATGTTATTTACAGGGGTTTTAAGTTCCAGTCTCTTGCCGAGCGTGGAGTCCAGGCCTTATGGGGAATATGTACAAAAGTTTTACGATTTGGTAATCTGTCACAAACTGAAAACCGGTTGAACATTTTCTAGCACTACATTTAGTGTTGCAAATGAATAGCGATTCCTTATTTTACAGACTCCAAATAGCACATCGCAAATGGGAAATTGTTATTTGTGATATATTAATTGTATGTTTATTCCATTTACTAATAGTCATGAAAACACCATTTTACACATACAATTTACCACCACCTCAAATCAGGTGGTGATATTGTGCAACATATATAAACAGCCCCAGAATGCATCAGAGTTTTCTAAAATGGCTGCTCTCAACATCATGGCACGGAGAATGAGGATTTTGGTGGGTTTACAGACAAGGAGGAGAAGACAGGAGAGAATATTCAGACTGAGGGTGACACTCTTTGAACAAACAAAGGAAGAGATAAACATCAAGTATAGGCTAAGTAATGCAGTTCTCCTTGAGCTAATGGCTGATTTAAAGCCTCAGCTTGAGAGGCATATCTTATACTGTATGTCCATCCGCTGCCATGTGCAGATGTTACGTAGTCTACATCCATTAACAACTGGTAGCTATCAAGGTGTGGTTGCAGCAGCTTGTGATGTCTCACAGAGTGCCTTTTCCCATTTTCTCGTGTGTTTCTTAATGCTTTTTTAATGTACATTAATACCTACATATATTTCGCTAGAAATGCACAAAAATTGCACACAACCAAGATAGAGTTCTATCAGCTGGCCACCTTACCCAATGTCATCTGTTGTGTAGATGGTACACAAGTGCCAATATGCCCATCATCTGTCATTGAGTATATCTTCTGCAACAGAAAAAAATACTTATTACTTAAATATACAAGTGGTGTGTGATGCTAAACATGTGATTACCGACATAATAGTGTGTTTTCCAGGGAGCACCCATGATTCTTTCATATTCAGACACAGTTGCATTTATACAAGGTTAGAAAGAAGAGGGTTTGATGATGGACAGGACATAGTTTGGGTAATCTGCTTATCTAATTAGTGTTTCTTTTAGCAGAAATGCATATATAATGCGAGTATGATGTCTAAAAGTCTACATTGTCATTGTAGGTGATAGTGTATAAGCCACACGCCTATGGATACTGACTCTATATCTGAATCTATCCACATGGAGTGCGGTTTCAATGTTGCACATTGAAAAACAAGAAGAGTCATTGAACTCAAATTTGGAATATTGAAAAGTAGATTCAGATGTCTGCACAAGACTGACTTTTCCCTACAATACTCTCCTGAAATCAGTTGCAAAATTGTAGCAACATGCAATTCTGCACAATGTAGCAACTCGCAGAGGCTTAGAAGTTACTGTATCTGAGTCTTACCCCTTTCGGGGCGTCGGACGCGCGGGAGCCGTCCGACGCATAAGTGGTCCTGTGCGTCGGACAGCTCCAGCGTGTCCGACGCCATGACCCAGGGCATCTCTCTGGTGCGGGCACCAGAAGGAATCCCTATACCCCCCACAAACCTCAGGATCTGGGGAAGAGCTTCCCCAGCTCCCGAGGTGCCCCCCAGGTTTCCCTGAAATGACGATCAGCGCGCACGTCGCGCTGACATCATTTCAGTGAAGTCGAAACTGAAATGAGCCAAGAAGCTCATTTCAGTTTCCCTTCCTACGTGCTCAGGAGGCTATCTCAGCCTCCTGAGCATGTAGAAAGACGGGAGAGGTATTGTTGGAAAGGGGAGAATCTCCTCTTTCCAATGGTACCTCTCCTCAGTGGATCCCTGCTTGGGGATCACCCCAGGAAGGTGATCCCCAAGCAGGGATCCACCCACTAGGCACCAGGGAGGGGAGAGCGGCCAATTGGGCAAAGGCCTTTGCTCCCCCCAAAATATTTGGGCATATTTAGTCTTTCTGCCCCCCCGGGGCAGAAAGGCCACTAGATACCAGGGAGTTTTATATACATTATAATTAGGGGCTGCAAAAGTAAAGTCTTTCTTCCCCCCGGGGGGGCAGATGAGGGCAGGAGCCCCCAATCTGCCCCCCCAGAGGTTTGAATGGCATTCTGGTTAGGAAAACTTTGGGGGATCCCCGCAAGCCATACTTCGCTAGACTCCCCTGGCTGTCTAGTTTTCATAAATGTGTGGGTTTGGTAGTTTCCCAATATGGCCGGCGAGCCCGGGTCCAAAGACCCAGGTGACCCCCCTTGCAAAACCAGGTTGTTTTGTGATAGGTAATTTTGATGTCTCCTCAATATGTTTTGGGCCCTTGCCTGTCGCGGGTACTTGACCCACCCATGAGAGTGATGTTTCATTTTTATCAGGAGACCTTGGGGAACACTGTGTGGTAGGAAATTTGTGGATCCACGTAGATTCCAGAACTTTCCCACACACAAATTTGAGAAAAAAGTGATTTTTTCATCCAAATTTGAGGTTTGCAGGGGATTCTGGGTAGAGAAACGTTGGGGGATCCACACAAGCCATGCCATCCTGGACTCCCCAGAGTCTCTAAATTTCAGAAATGTGTGGGTTTGGTAGGTTTCACTGGATAGCTGCCAAGCCCAGGACCAAAAACGAATGTGACCCCTCTTGCAAAACCAGGTTATTTTCGGATACATAGGGGCATCTGAATTTTTGTTCCCGGGGTCAGCATCCATCTAGATAACCCTATCAAACCCACACATTTCTAAAAACTAGAGACCCAGGGGAGTCCAGGGAGATATAGCTTGTGGGGTTCCCTAACGTTTTCCTACCCAGAATGCCCTGCAAACCTCAAATTTAGCTGAAAAAAGAACTTTTTTCTCAAGTTTCTCTGTGGGAAAGTTCTGGAATCTGCGTGGATCCACAAATTTCCTACCACCCAGTGTTCCCCCAGGTCTCCGGATAAAACTTATACCTCACTCACATGGGTGGGTAAAGTACCCGTGACAGGCAAGGGCCCAAAACGCATTGAGGAGACATCAAAATTACCTATCACAAAACAAACTGGTTTTACAAAAGGGGTCACCTGGGTTTTTGGCCCCGGCTCGGTGGCCATCTTGGGAAACTACCAAACCCACACATTTATGAAAACTAGACACCCGGGTAAGTCCAGCGAGGAATGGCTTGCGTGGATCCCCTGAAGTTTTCCTACCCAGAATGCCTGCAAACCTCAAATTTAGGTGAAAGAAACACATTTTCCACATAATTTTGGGTGGAATCACCATGCCGGCACAAATGTACTACCCCACAGCGTTCCCCTATTCCACCCGAGTAAAATGATGCCTCACTTGTGTGGGTGGGGCAAGGGCCTGTGACTTGGAAGAGCCCAAAACATAGGGAATAACGGTATAGCAAGGATAATTCTAAGTGCTAAATTTTTTGTAAAATACGTTTTTAGCCAATTCTGCATTGGACACCCACCCAAGTAAGGTATCATTTTCCTCGGGACACTAAGGAGAACGCTGTGAGGTAGGACATTTATGCCCGCATGGTGATTCCACACAAACATATGTGGAAAATGTGTTTTTTCAGCTAAATTTGAGGTTTGCAGGGGATTGTGTGTAGGGAAACGTTGGGGTATCCACGCAAGCCATACCTCATTGTACTCCCCAGGGTGTCTAGTTTTTAAAAATGTGTGGGTTTGGTATGTTTTCCTAGATGGCAGCGAGACCGGGGCCAAAGAACCAGGTGCCCCCCCAAACCAGGTAGTTTTGTTATAGGTAATTTTGAAGTCTAAACAAGACGATTTGGGATATTTCCTGTTGCAGCCACTATGTCTACCCACACAAGTGAGGTACAATTTTTATCGGGAGGCCTGGGGAAACGTTGGGTGGTAGGAAATTTGTGTCTGCCCGGTGATCCAACAACTTCCCCACACAGGAATGTGAGAAAAAAAATATTTTTTCAACATAATGTGAGGTTTTCAGGGGATTCTGGGTAGGGAAATGTTGGGGAACCCACACAGGCCATACCTTGATGGACTCCCCTGGGTGTCTAGTGTTCAGAAATGTGTGGGTGTGGTAATTTGCCCTAGATGGCCGCCGAGTCCGTGGCCAAAAACCCAGGTGACCCCCTTGCATATCCAGGTTGTTTTGTAATAGGTCATTTTGATGTCTCCTCAATACATTTTGGGCCCTTGCCTGTTGCGGGTACTTGACTCACCCACAAAAGTGAGGTACCATTTTTATAGGGAGACCTGGGGAAATGCTGTGTAGAATGAAATTTGTGGATCCATGCAGATTCCAGAACTTTCCCACACAGAAACATGAGAAAAAAAAATTTCAGCTAAATTTGAGGTTTACAGGGGATTCTGCGAAGGGAAATGTTGGGGGAGCCACGCAAGCCATACCATGCTGGGCTTCCTCGGGTGTCTAGTTTTAAGAAATGTGTGGGTTGGGTAGGTTTCCCTAGTTGGCCGCCGAGGCCAGGGCCAAAAACTCATGGGACCCCCCTGCCAAAACCAGGTTGTATTGTGATCGGTCATTTTGATGTCGCATCATTAGGTTTTGGGCCCTTGCCTGTTGCGGGTACTTGACCCACCCACACAAGTGAGGTACCATTTTTCTTGGAAGACTTTGGGGAATGCGGGGTGGGTGGAATTTTGTGGATCCACACACATTCCAGAACTTTCCACCACAGAAATGTGACGAAAATGTGTTCCTTTTTACAAATGTTGAGGTTTGCAAGGGATTCCGGGTAACAGAACCTGGTGGGAGCCAAACAAGTCACCACATCCTGGAATCCCCTGGGTGTCTAGTTTTCAAAAATATTTAGGTTTGCTAGGTTTCCCTAGGTGCCGGCAGAGCTAGGGTTCAAAATCTACAGCTAGGCACTTTGCAAAAAGAGGGTAATTTTTTACTGTGATTGTGGTGTGTCCACGTTGCGTTTTGGGCCGTTTCTGGTCGTGGGCACTTGGCCTACCTACACAAGTGAGGTACCATTTTTCTTGGAACACTTTGGGGAATGTGGGGTGGATGAATTTTTGTGGATCCTCGCAGATTCCATAACTTTCCACCACAGAAATGTGAGGAAAATGTGTTTTTTTGGACACATTTTGAGGTATGCAAGGGATTCTGAGTAACAGAACCTGGTGAGAGCCAGTCAAGTCACCCTATCCTGGATTCCCCTGGGTATCTACTTCAAAAAAATGTAAAGACTTGCTAGGTATCCCTAGGTGCCGACAGAGCTAGCGTTCAAAATCTATAGCTAGACACTTTGCAAAAAAAGGGTCTATTTTCACTCTGAAAATGTGGTATGTCCATTTTGCATTTTGGGCCATTTCCTGTCACGGGCACTAGACCTACCCACACACGTGAGGTACCTTTTTTTCTTGGAAGACTTTGGGGAACGGGGGGTGGGTGGAATTTTGTGGATCCATGCAGATTACAGAACTTTCCGCCACAGAAGTGTGTCAAAAATGTGTTTGTTTTTTTTTACATATTTTTAAGTTTGCAAGGGATTCTGGGTAATAGAACCTGATGGGAGCCAGTGAAGTCACCCCATCCTGGATTCCCTGGGTATCTAATTTAAAAAAATGTATAGGTTTGCTAGGTTTCCCTAGATGCCGGCAGAGCTAGGGCTCAAAATCCACAGCTAGGCACTTTGCAAAAAAAGGGTTAGTTTTCACTGTATAAATAAAGTGTGACCACATTGCGTTTTGAGCTGTTTCCTGTCGCGGGCACTAGGCCGACCCACACAAGTGAGGTGCAATTTTTATCAGGAGACTTAGGGTAACACAGAATTGTAGAGCAACTGTTATTACCTATTGACTTTCGATGCATTTCTGCCTTCCAAATGAAAGACAATATGTAAAAAATAAGTCATTTTGAAAAATGACCTATAATTCTCATGCTAGTATGGGTACTCACAATTTCGCTGGAGTGCGGATTACTTTGACCGGAGCTGTCACTGAACTACTTGGACCAGAGGTCTGTGGGGGCAGCGTGACCACCTACAGCCCCTCCCTCCTCCCAGCAGCAGCCTTAAGAGACCTCGCGCCTCCCGCTTCGCGGGACGCGCAGCGCCGGAGTGCGGATTACTTTGACCGGAGCTGTCACTGAACTACTTGGACCAGAGGTCTGTGGAGGCAGCGTGACCACCTACAGCCCCTCCCTCCTCCCAGCAGCAGCCTTAAGAGACCTCGCGCCTCCCGCTTCGCGGGACACGCAGCGCTGGAGTGCGGATTACTTTGACCAGAGCTGTCACTGAACTACTTGGACCAGAGGTCTGTGGGGGCAGCGTGACCACCTACAGCCCCTCCCTCCTCCCAGCAGCAGCCTTAAGAGACCTCGCGCCTCCCGCTTCGCGGGACGCGCAGCGCTGGAGTGCGGATTACTTTGACCGGAGCTGTCACTGAACTACTTGGACCAGAGGTCTGTGGGGGCAGCGTGACCACCTACAGCCCCTCCCTCCTCCCAGCAGCAGCCTTAAGAGACCTCGCGCCTCCCGCTTCGCGGGACGCGCCGGGCTAAGCCCGGGCAAAGGGCGGGCCGTCTACGGCCGTCCAAGGCCGACCGAGGCTGGGCTGGGCCACCCCCCTTGCCGTTGGCTATATATATCCTACAAGCGGCTCCTGAATCAGGTGATTGACAATCTCACTGACTCCCATAGGGCATAAGGGGGGCTGTTTCTTATAATTGTCCATTGTTCCTTAGTTATATCTGTTACATCATCCTCATTGTACGTTAGTACTGGTCTTCATCTCATTTGTGTCCCAATCTTATTCAACAAACTAACATGGCTACACACCCTACAAAACCAAGGCTTTCCTTGGTGGGGGGCTCAGTTAGAGGGACCTTAGATCACTTTATTACCAGGGCCGCTTCCGTTTTAGAACAAGAGATTGCTATCACGGAACGCCGCTTATCATTGGACCCTATTTTTCAGAAGCGTTCATCTCTGGGCCACTTACAACAGGTTCCCTCACCTCCAACTAGGACCAGTGACCCTGATTTAATCAACGACACTGGCCTCCTTGTGCAACCTTGCGACCCAATAGTCATAGTGCACTCCCCAAAGGAAACCCACATATGTCCTCCTAATTTGCAATCATTAATGGGTACTTCCCTCGAGGACTCAACCCCAACTCATACTGTTAAGACACCTAAGAGAAAAGCCGCAAAAAATAAATTTTCTTCCTCCAAGATTACAGCAAAAAAAATCCCACTGCTCCAACTAAAAAAGGGAGAAAAGATTGTCATCCTGTTGGGCCCAAAAGTACGTCTCAATCTAAACCGACTCCTATACGAACTAGGTCACCAACACTTTCGATACAGCCTCCCATCTCTCCTTACTCCAGTTTATTGACTGACATAGAGCATTTGGTAAGATCCTTACTGTCACCGTTAATAGAGAGAGTTAAGAACATTGCAACACAGCTAACATGTTTGGAAGCATCTCATGCCTCACTTATCACATTAAATAACGATCTGAATTCCCATTTATGTAAAAATCCTACTGTGGCTATTACGCCCCTTCCTTCTATTCAAATAACTACTCAGCCTAACACATCAAACCACACAGAGAATATACCTGTTTCTCTGCCTATACCAGAGAAACAACTCATTGCTAAGGGGGCTTTAAGAGAAGATCAAACCTCCAACCCTGTAGCGTCCCTGGGTAATAACATCAATCGGCAGCCTTCTTCAGATTACAAACTGGATAAAAGTTCATACATCGACTTGCCCCCCGAAGCGGCGCCCTATGTAGTGACACTTACTGGTGTTCCAGCGCTTGACCAGGGTAAAACGGAGAGATACCAGGAACTCAAAAATAAAGTAGTATACTGGCTGACTCAAAATAGACCTCTTCCCCCTGAAATTAATGGTGAAATATTACACGTGAGGAGATTGAAATGGCTGGGTCCTAGACACAAGGACATTCAGGGCGATGTCATCATAATTAACTTTAGAGATCGTAGGGTGCTACCCTACATAGTGGATTGGTATACCCCGTGCAGGGGTACGGGTATCTCAACGGTTGACTTAAGTTATTTCTATCCCCGCTCCCTCTTGTCAAACCCTACTTTTTTACATCCAACATCGAGGGCCATTAGTGATGCACACCATTTCGCTATTCCAACTTCAAACAGATACGTTACTCTTTCAGGTCTGGACGAACAGGATTGACTTCTTAATCTTAGACTCATGGCTGATAATCTTCCTATCATGAGCATTTTGCCAACTATCCTAGAAACTGACAACCTTAATCTGAAGAATAATACACTGCTCATTGACAATTTGGGGTGGAAGTCAACTTCTGACATTGCCCCTCACTTTCCATCTTTAGAGCCAATGTCTTCGTCTGATTGTTTGACAACTAATTTTCCTCCCAATCTTTCAACCCACAGAGATATTTCCCTTTCTAAAATTCTCTTGCAACCTCTAGAGATTACTGAGGTTGCAATAGACTCTATGGCAGGTAACACTGGCACGGATGAGCTCCTGCAGGGTGATAGCCTTTTGTCTTGGAACGTGGCAGGTCTCCTCGACAAACTGACTAACCCTGTATGGATTCAAACTGTTTCCCGATATAGTATCATCTGCCTACAGGAAACTTGGACCATTACAGAGCTCCATCTTTTAGGGTATCAGACTTTTCATACCCCAGCCTCTCCCAGTTCCCATGGCAGAAGCAAGGGAGGACTCTCGACCTACATCTCCGTAGAATGTCGATTAAAACCAGCTTATATTACAGGGTCCCCAAATTATCAGCTTATTAGCTTGACCGGTGGCTCCTTTAAAAACATTGTCCTGGTCAATTTCTACAATAATATTCCAAGCTCTCACTTGGATCAGGAGCTCAATGGATTAAAATTCGATCTAATTAAAATAGAGTCCCAAAATAACTCTGACACTCTAATTATCTTGGTGGGCGATTTTAACTGCCCTCTGTGTCCCCATAGTATCAATGGTACCTGTGGACTGACAATTGATATGGATGACCCTCCAAGTCACTTTCGCCATACTAAATTGGGAGACCTTTTAAATGGCTTAACATCCCATTTTAATTTATCCTTTGTCAATGACCTATGCCTTCCACCTAAGCACTTCAAACCCACTTATAATGGGAGAGGTTGTCACACTACGATCGATTACAAACTTATATCTTCTAGATATTCAGGGTCGATACTCACTTGGGAGACCCTTGACTCTGTTATTAGCAATCACTATCCAATCGAGGTAACTCTAAAGTTAACCCCGTAGGCTAATGACAAGGTCAGGCAGAATCCCCCTTATTCTCCTCCCCTGCAGCTGGGAACCACCATGGGCCTTTTTCTCAAATGGGACAAAGTGGTCCCCCTTATTTTTCTTAACACTCTGGTCAATAACGTCTACGATCATATCCAAACTTGCTTGTCACCCATAGAAAACCCGCAGACAATAACCAATTCCTTCTCTGTAATCTTGTCAGAAATTAAAACTCTCCTTGCACGTGCTCCAAGAAAATCCGCCCCACTTACTCATGGCTGGTTTGATAGGAACTGTTCCAAAGCTTTGCGTCTTTTAAAACTAGCTTTGAAATCTAACCCTAAAAACCGCTTAGAAGTCCAGCAAGCCAGACATAACTATCGTACTAAGCGCCAGGAAAGGAAAAACCAGCTGAAGTCGCAGGCTTGGCTAGCCCTTGTGGAAGCCTCTGGGAAGAGGGATAATACTGCCTTTTGGAGGGCAGTCAATGCCCCCTTTTTTCGACCTTCCCAGCCTCCGATTTTGGACTCAGCCATTACTCCTGAAACTTGGGTGAAACATTTTAGTTCCTTATATAACCCTACTCATTCGGATAATCGATCATACGAGAGGGAAAATGATTCCAACTCCCCCTCTGATTTAACGATTACTACCTCTTTCCCCCTAAACATGTTTTTCGACCATGCCGAAGTATTGATGGCCCTAAATGAAAGTCCCTCTGGGAAAGCCCCAGGCCCAGATTGCGTCACAATAGACGTTTTTAAATCACACCTAGATCTATGGGCCCCATTGCTTACCAATGTATTGAATTCTTTGAACACCACTGATTTATTTCTACTTGGCCAGAGGCAATTGTTGTCCCGATCTTTAAAAAAGGCGCGAGGGATAATCCTGCCAACTATCGCCCAATTTCACTTTTAGACTCCCTCATGAAGGTAGCTGGGCGAATCATTTTAAACAGAATACACGATTGGTTAAGCACTCAAGATATTATCTCTGACTTGCAATATGGCTTCAGACAAGGCAAGGGTACTATTGAACAGGGTCTAAACCTGACCCTTATAATAGCCAAATATACTCAGGCTAAAAAAGGAAACCTTTTCATAACTTTTGTAGACCTCAGCTCTGCATTTGATTGTGTTGATCATATGCAGTTATGGGAATCCCTTGCAGAGATTGGCTTAGATCCCCTCATTACATCATTCATTAAAGAGCTGTATAGGGATGCATCGGCCCGCGTGAGATATGGTAGCAATGGAGAATGTTCAGACAGGTTTTTCATCAAGCGAGGTGTTAGACAGGGTTGTATATTAGCCCCCTTTCTTTTCACCCTTTATATTAACTCTGTTAGCCATCACCTGAACAGAACTTTCCACGATTGCCCTACAATAAATGGTAAACCCATTCCCATACTGCTCTACACAGACGATGCTGCAATTATGTCCCAGACCCGCATGGGGCTACAAAGGGCAGTCACTGAATTTACTGATTTTATGTCAAGGAGAGGCCTAAATGTTAATACCTCTAAAACATACACTATGTCCTGTGGCCTAGGGGTCGGAAAAAAGCCATGTACTATCTTTTTGAATGGCAACAAACTGGACAATATTGACAGCTTCCCCTATTTGGGCATCACTTTTAACAAGAGGGGCACCTGGCGAGCCGCGGCTCAAGCCAGAGGTTTAGCATTATCTAAAGCCATAGGAGCACTGACCAACTTTTCTAGAAAACTAGGGCGTCGTCCAGTAAGCCCCTTACTTCAGATCTATCGGGCGAAGTGCATCTCAACTGGCACCTATGGATCCGGGATCTGGGGGATTGAACCTGTTGATCAAATTCAACGCCTCGAGAATGCTTTTTTACGTTACCTTCTGGCTGTCCCTCCTGGCACTTCTACTTATATGGTGCATACTGAATTGGGCCTCACATACATCGCGGACACGATTAATTCTTCCCCCCTCATATTATGGCATAAGGTCTGGACTAACGAAGAGACACCCTTTAACAGGGAAATTATAACAGATTGTCTAAAATTGAAAGAGGTCAAGAACATCAAATGGTTGAATTATGTCAAGAGGATATCCACTGATATAGGGCATCCTGAATTTTTTACCGACCCCTCAACCCTAGTTAACATAGCAAAAGTTGAGTTAAAGTGACTTGTTCTTAATTACTGGAGCTGTCGACGATGGTCCTTAGAAAAACAAAAGAGTACAATTGCTGATTACCAACATTTGATCACCGTGAGTGGTATACAGCAATATTTACTATTAGAACCATCACCGTTTACCCGCATGCTCCTGACCCGCTTTCGTACCAATACCTTTTTTAGACTTCTAACTTTTCCCATTCCAAACTGTTGGTCCAGTGACTTACCGAAATGTCCATGTGACGGCCTTTCGACTCAATCTAACATTCATTGCATCCTATTTTGTAGATTTTATCAACTGCCAAGGTCTATTTTTTTGGAACCGTTGCTTAAATCATGGGGATTACGTTCATGTAAAACGGCCTATCAAAAATTAAAAAGCCTGGAAATGCCTTTTGCCTTGGCAGCCATTTCATCCTATCTGAAAATGGCCATGAGGTTGAGGACATCAATGCAGACCTAAGCCAACCAATTTCTTGATGCTTTGAACGTGTATCTGTACTTTTTATTTGATCTTAACTATGTTACAAAATAACTGAAATTTTAATTGTTTTTAATGATTTTTTATATGTATGCACTTTTATGATATTGTTTTTATACATATCGAATAAAGTTCATTATCTATCTATCTATCTATCTATCTACTGTTTCTAAATTCTATATTTTGTTCCAATTTCAGAAATACATAGGTGTCTCTTATACCGATTTATTCATGTATATATTTTCCCAAATAAATTGCTATATATCCAGTACATAATAAAAAAACATTTCAAGACGCTGCTCAGTTTTTGGCTCTAGGTTCGTCGGGTTTTGGTGAACCTACAAGTCCTATATATCCCCACAACCAGAAATGTCCAGCGGATGTAACGGTATATTGCTTTTAAACAGCTGTCATAATTAGAAGAAGTTACAGGTGAAAACAATGACACAAATGGCTGTTTTTTTCAACTAATTTTCAATTTGTCCTATATTCAACGGTTAGTTTCTATAAAGAAACCTTGAAGGATCTACACAAATGACCCCTTGCTGAATTCAGAATTGTGTCTACTGTTCTAAAATGTATAGCTTTCTAGGATCCATTATTGCTTTCATACCCATTTCTACCCTTAACTGGAAGGAGGTTGAAAGCACAAAAAATAACAAAAATAGGCTATGTCCCAGAAAAATGCCAAAACTGTGTAAAAATATATGGTTGTCTGACAAAAGTCTGCTTATCTCTGATAGCTGGGAAGATGGTGATTTCAGTACCACAACCCCTATTTTTATACCATTTGCAGGGAAAAAACCAGATGCTTTCATCTGTAGCCCTTTTTTCCCGTTCCCCCCTTCTAAACAAAATCTAGCTTATTTTGGCAAATTTCTGGGTCCTCTACAGGGGAATCCACAAACCCTGGGTACCTTTGAAATCCCCATGATGTTGGAAGAAAAGGACCCAAATTTAGTGTGGATGCCTTATGTGGTCAAAATGTTACAGGAGCCTAAGCGCGAACTACCCCAAATAGCCAAAAAAAGGCTTAGCGCAGGGGGGGGGGAATGTCCTAGCAGCGTAGGGGTTAATCTGATGAGGAAGAAGAACAGTTACAACCACACGTAGACAATATGTTGCATTAATAGCAGCAGAAGGCCGACAACTACGTGCTAATGTAACTAGTCATTATTTTTCAGGGTAAGTTAAAAATGTAACACATAATAAACAAATGAAACAAATACATGTTTGCTGGTAAATCAAAAACAACCTAATTCCTAGTTTCTCAAAGCAGGTCTTTAGGGCCAGCCCCCCTTGCTGCTTTGCTGTCTCGCTGGTTTAGTTTAGTTCAATTGGTTAGTTTGTTTATTTTGCTCAATTTTGTTTACATTTGTACTGCTACCCTCTGTTTAGTCCTCATTCACTTTGCTTGCTGTCTGCTTGTTGTAATTTTGTATTGACTGGTATTGTTGCCTACTGTTGAGTCCTTTCTTGTTATGTTGCTCAGATTCTACCATTGTTTAGTTTAGTTTTATATTGTAAATTGTGTGTTGCCTTGTTTTCCTGTTGTGCTCTTCCTGTTGCTATTCTCCCCGCTTGCCCCTGCCGCCCGCTCACTTTTCCCACCGTTTCTGCTGCCTTATTTCCCTCCAGGATCCTGCCTCACGCCAGTCCAATCCAGCACCTCTCTTTCCTCCTGGGACTTACATAATGGAGGCTGCAGCACGACCCCATTGAACAGGTCCATTGTGCCCGCTCCCCATTGCTTCTTTGCTGTCTCTCTGGTTTAATGTTTTTTAATTGGTTAGTTTATTTATTTTGCTCAATTTTGTTTAAATTTGCACTGCTCCTCTCTGTTTAGCCCTCATTCACTTTGTTTTCTATCTGATTGTTATCATTTTGTATTGTACTGTATTGTTGCCCACTGTTTAGTCCTTTTTGTTATGTTGCTCAGATTCTACCATTGTTCAGCTAAGTTTAATTTTATATTTGAAGTTGTGTGTTGCCTTGTTTTCCTGTTGTGCTCTTTGTGTTGGTATTCCTCCGGCTTGCCCCCATCACCCACTCACTTTTGCTGCTGGTTTTTGCTGGCATATTTCTCTCCCACTTCCCACCTCACACCAACTCTGTCCACCACCACCCAGCGCCCTTCCCTTTTCCTAGTACCTACCTAATGGAGGCCTCAGCTCAACCATACAGCTGACGCGCACAGTGGTAGCGATGCAGGCACACTGAAGGTGCACCAAAAGCAAGCCCATCTGTGCCCGTCTGTGGCTGGACCACGCCTAATACCATGAACCACGATTCTTTTGCCACATGAATATACACCTCCACTGAGTTCCGCGCCCTGTACCCCAGACTCAGCAACAACTTCTACCACTACTCCCCTCGATCTACAGCAGGACCTTTTACCTGCCTGCAGTGTCTCTTCTCCTGCAACTGTGAAGCACCTGCAAGCACAACGGCCACCACCACGCCAAGCACTACGACCAGGGACTGCCTAGAACCCACCCCACTTCCTCCTGCTTAGCACATGGTCACTCTACCAGAACGCCACTGAAATATGGGACACTCTCACTGCCCTCACCCAAGAACTCATCTTCCTCAGGGAGACCTGGTTGATCTCCACCTCTGCTGCTGATATCGCCTCAGCAACTCCCAATGGCTACAAGTGAGCACACGGGGACCTCACCAACAAACAAAGAGGTGCAATCACTATCATCCATAAAGAGAGCATCCATTGCACCACCACTGCAAATCACACCACCCTGATCATGGCGCACCTCAACTTCCAACTCCAAATCAACGGTAAAACCACCATCAGAGACACCCTCACCTCATTCCCCACTTCATCACCCTGCTCACCATTGACTCCAAAAACCACATCTTCCTCAGGGACCTCGATTTCCACCTCGACAACCCCAACAACACCAATACCACCAACCTCGTCAAAAGCATGAACAACATCTGCATCACCCAACTCATCACCAGCCCTACCCTCAATGCCGGACACACATTTGCCCCTTATCTTGATGGCCTGTGAGTCAAGTTCAGTCACGTCACTGAAATTTCCTGGAAAGACCATGCCTTCATCCATTTCATCATCATCACACCCTGGCATTGCCCCCGAGCCACCCAGCACCTTCCACCATGGCTTGAATAAAGAGACAGTGAGCCAGTGGACCAATACCCTCAACCCCTCCCACCCTGACACCGCAGCCAACCTAGAAAAGGCTGTGAAGAACTTCTCCATCTGGATCCCCAATTGTGCCGACTGAGCCGCCCCATCATACCCACCAAACACAAGAGATCCACCAAAGAGCCCAGTTGATACACCGCAGAACTAAGAAACACAAAACGCAACTGCAAGCAACTATAAAGGAAACGGCGCACCAGCAAGGATCCAGCAGACAAAGCCACCTTCAAGACAGCCCTCAACCAATACCACCAACTCCTGAAAGAGACAAAAAGGAGTGCCCTGGCTGACAACATTGAAGTCAGTTCCGACCCCAGCATAGAACTCTTCAATATCGTCACAAAGTTCACCAACCCATGAGTAACTGAAAACATCACCCTCTCCCAGTAACATAGCGACACCCTGGCAGACTTCTTCTACAATAAGATCTCCACCACCTACAAAAATGTTAAACCTCAACTCACCTCCTCCAAACTCTACAGCCTCTTTGCTTACATAGATGCAAACCCTGACCACCTACTCACCTATTGGGACAAGCTTACCACACAGAACACCACTGCCATCCTGAACTCCATCCACTTAGGAGCACCCACAGACCCCTGTCCCCATCACATCTTCAACCTCAGAAGCAAGAAGATTAGTAGCAGGCTCAAAACTATTTTCAACAAATCCCTCACCATGTCCACTTTCCCCAAAGAATGGAAACATGCCGAAGTCAAACTCCTTCTCAAGAAACCATTTGCCGAATCCGGCAAACTCAAGAACTACAATTCCATCTCTCTGCTACTCATTCGTACCAAAGTCCTCGAAAAAGCCATTAACCGCCAACTCACTCGACACCTGGAGAACAACAATATTCTGGAATCCTCCCAATCTGGATTCCACACCAGCCACAGCCCCGAAACCACCCTGATCACTGGCACGGGCAGACATCAGAACCCTTTTGGTTCAGTGAAAAATGGCAGCCATGATCCTCCTTGACCTCTCAGCAGTGTTTCACACCACATCCCACCACCCCCTTATCAAGAGGCTTCATCACATTGGAATCCGAGGACATGCCCGCAAATGCATCGCCTTCTTTCTCACCGCAAGAACACAGAGAATCTGCCTACCACCAATCACCTCGCAACCAAAGAACATCATCTGCGGCATCCCCCAAGGCTCGTCCCTCAGCCCCGCACTGACATGACCCCTTTGGCCAACATCATAAGACTCCATGGATTAAGAATCATATTCTACGCAGATGACACCCAGCTCATCCTCACACTATCAGAAAACCTCTCCACCACAAGAGCCAACTTCCACAGACAAATGACAAGCTTCACCGACTAGATGAAAAGCAACTGCCTAAACTCAACACAGACAAAACTGAAGTACTGATCTTTGGGAACAACACCTCCCCATGGAATGACTTCTGATGGCCCTCTCAACTAGGACCCTCACCAATGTGACAGACCAGGCGTACAACCTCAGGTTTATCCTGGATAGCAAGCTCACCATGAAAAGCCAGATCAATGCAGTCTCAACCACCTGCTTCCACACTCTCCGCATGCTCCAGAAAATCTTCAAATGGCTACCCGTCAGCACCAGATGAACTTTTGCTCAATCACTAATCACCAGCTGGCTGAACTACGACAATGCACTCTACATCAGGATCACCACTCACTTCCTGAAGAGAATGCAGACCATACCGAATTCGGCGGCCAGACTCATCCCCAACCTTCCCAAACAGACCCACATGACCCATCACCTCAGGAAACTCCACTGGCTCCTCAATCAGAAGAGGTTTCAATTCAAGATTCTCATCCACACCTACAAATGCCTACACAACCAGAGGGCAGCCTACATAAATCACTTCCTGAACTCCACCAACTCTCCAGACTTCAGCGCTCCTCCTGCCATGCACACACATCCCACGCCTGCTAAAGCAATTATTGACTACACTCCTTCTTCCTCATAAAAGACACACAGATGATGGACAGAATGCAGAGCAAATAAAACATTCGCCCCAGTCAAGAGATCTGGGTTAAATCCATTGTTGTTTTTCTCACCATGCCATCCCAGTTTGGACCAAGTCATATACAAATCAGTCTTGACCATGTTCCTAATGGGAACAGACCAGTTCGAACTGCCAAGCCAGGTCCTCCTTGCACCAGAAACAAGCATCCTGGGACCGGTTTGGGGCACTATCCCTTATCAGCCAGGCTAGCTTGAATCCAGTGACACAGTGTGCCCGGGACCCACGTCTGGGCATACCATGTGCAATTAGGGCAAGAAAGCAAAAGACATACAGATTATCATCGTTGTTTTGCTCACCATGCAATCCCAGTTTAGATAGATGTTAAATACAACCCAGATCTGTGACTGGTGGTGAGTGTCTGAAAAGTTTCAGCGCTCCGTCCATCATCTCCTTTGTTCGACCTAAGTTGACAGGGTATGCCCAGACATGGGTCCCTTGCTCACTTTGCCACTGGATTCTGGCTAGCTCGGCTGATAAGGTTGTGTTACCCCGAAACCGTTTGCAAGATGCTTGTTTCTGGTCCAGGGAAGACCGGGCTTGGCAGTTCAGGCTGGACTGTTCCCATGAGGAACAGGGTCAAGACTGATTTGCATATGGCTGGGTCTGAACTGAGGTGGCAAAGTGACCTTAAGATAGATGATAATTTCAACCCAGATCTGTGAAAGGGGTGAGTGTCTGATAAGTTTCAGCATTCCGTCCATCATCTTCTTGTGTTGGCTTTCTCCTACCTCGTGACAAAATCCTGAAATGACCACCCCCTTCCTCTACGGACCTTATCCTACCTTTCAGAATTCTGGAATAGACTCAAGACCAGGCTGTTCAACTGAGAACTCTTGAAGCAGCAAGACCCTCGGCACCTGGATACCCTCATGGGTGATTAGCCGCACTTTATAAGACCTGTTTGATTGAGTTTGATTGGAGGCATGTAAGGAACTTTACCGCATGACACAATATTTATATATATTCCATCTTTCATAGTTCTCTTAGTCCAAGCCGCTTGTTACAGTGAGTCCGCAGCAGGGTAGCGAACCCCATTATATCCACAAACACCTGCAAGTTTCGACCGGATCCAAGTTCACTCCAGTCACGAAAAACCACAGAACCGCGGCGCTCCAATACAACAGCGTGTTTATTTAAACATCACCAGCAACAATGTCCCAACGCGTTTCAGAGCCTTCTGCTCCTTGATCACGGGTTAGGTTACAAGTTACTTCCGCTTCTTTTAAAAGAAATCACCATGTGATATGTGCTCATAATAAACATAAAATAAATCTTTTTGTCAGTTTCTGATTGCTCTCTTTTACAATTAATATGCATTCGAGAAATACAAAATGTTATTTCTTTTGTTAAACTGTTACCACGTAATCTAACACGATGTGGGTAATACAACCAAAACTTTCATTATGATCGTTGCAATCACAGTTCATGTAACACCAGCTCCACAATTTTGTCCTAGTGGGCATAAACAATTTCAAAAGTCAAGCACTTAAGATTCATGGCACATTAGGAAGAGTAACTGAAATGTCATCATTTAGTTTTTGCTACACCTTCTATAATCTGGGGGATCATCCTTGTTTTACATGTATATAAAAAAACGATCTTCGATGCCCAGATATTACATCATTCTTGACATGGTCAGTGACATCACTGATGACATCACTGATGACATCATCCACATGATAATCTGATGCACCTCCTCATACCCTAATATAACCTTTGATACACCCACTCTAAAATACAAACTACCATTTTCGAAACCATAGACACACCAATACCAGTTAGTACATACCCACTCACTAATTCCTAGGTCTACACCCACATCTACTCATTCACCCATACGGTCATTCATAAATGCAGTCAACCATCAATATGGTACTATCATATGCAGGCTTTTACGCGGCACTGAGAGAGACCGACGTGTTTCGAGCAGCGCACCACACTTGACGAATGTGTGACTACAGGCGGTCGCCCTCTTCTCCTCTGCCTGTTCAAGCGCTTTATGAAATAAACTCGTTGAAGAGTAAAGTTACCAACTAAAACAATTCTCCAGTGGAGTAAGAACCCCAACTGGGGAGTGTACAAGGGGTAACTAGGATAAGAGCATAGGGATCCATATAGTCCTGATGAAAGCTGGATAAAGACGCTATAACCAGCTGAAACATGTTAACCTCTATGCAGACGGGGGGGGTGGGGAGTACATAATTAACTCACACCACCATCACTCGTATATATCTCCTTTTTTTAGTTCTGACGAGGGAATCCAGGAATAAAATTGTTATACAGATATCCCTCAGTTAGTTTTAACATTATTAGTCTCTGCACTTAATTCAGGATCCTTCCTTATCTGTGTATGTCTTTATCATTGTTGTATTGCTTACCCCTCCCTATTGCTCCGTCTCTAGCGTTGGTCTGCGCAGAGACGTTAGTAGCAGCCCTATGATGAAGCATGCCGCAATTTATTGTGGGTGAGGGCAGTTTTTACAAGTACAGTGTGCTCCCCTGGTGTATAACGTCCAACATACGGAAACGACAGAAGTCTTACCCTACCTCTTTTGTGTGTTGTGACATGGTACATGAGGAGGATGAGGTAGGGTGTACCCTTCTCCCCCTCCGTTGTTAGTTTGTGTGGTATATACTATCATATGCACTCATATATCTATACAGACACTCATACACCACCACTCAACCATAGAGCTACTCACACACCTAGTCAGTCATGCAAAGAATCAATCACACTCCCATTTACTCACCTATACAGTTAGACACACTCCACCTCACTTATTCAAACATATACTGACACATGCTTAGACTCTTATACAATAACTAATACACGCACACACTCATCCATACAGCCACTCTCACAATCACTCACTCTCACATATAATCATTTACATACTCCAACACTCACATATACTGCCTTTCACATATGCAGTTACTCACACATGTACCACTGAGGCATCCATTCACCCACACCAACACACCCATACACACACTCACCCACCCATACAGCCCTCCACAGATGCACTCTTGAACCCATACACCCAGTGAATCACCCACTCACACATCTATGCACAGTCACACCCCCCACCCACCCACACAGATACTCAGGCACCCATACAGATACTCAGACAACCAATCAATAACCCATATAGACCCTCATTTAGCTACTCACCAAACCATGCTTACACACCAACTGGCAAACTAAACTGTGTGAATGTCTGTATCAGTCACTAACCCATGCATTCAGTAAGACACATTTAATCACTCACTTAAACAGTCAGTCAGGCACCTACTAAATCATCCATTCAGACACCTATACACCCACTCATTCTTCAATACACCTTGGCCTATATGTATATAAAACATATTTACACTTTACAAAAACACACAGTCACTGGATGATGTAATCAGTAATGTCATCAGTGATGTCATTTGAGATGTCATCAGTGATGTCAACAACCATGTCATGAATTATGTAATATGTGATGTCATCAGCAGTGCATTGCCGGGGTGCGAGTTATAGTTAGCTGAACTAACTATAACGGCCGAATTGCTCTGGTTTTTTTACGAGTGAAATGTCCAACTAACTGTAACATCCCTTTTTTCAGTGAATTTATAAGGTTTTTTAAATGCTAATTTCTCATTATAACTGTTGTGCCCTGCATAGAGACACTGGTAGCCTTGTGAGTAGTTTCAAGTCTTCTTTATTAGATCCACGTCAGGATATTAACACTATTAGTCCAGCCAACTCTAGATGGGTACAAGTTATGTACCAGCCATACACCAGCCCCACCAGGAGCAGCCTGCCTAGCTGCTCAGCCCATCTCCAACTGTCATCCACACATCCACTCAGGCACCCAGGCATTCCACGCATCACAGTCACCCCAACATTCCATTACCATCTCTCACTCTGGCTGAGCAGCTAGGAGGACCTAGGCTGATTACACATACATGCAATACTTAGGATATAACATTATCCCTTTCCTTTACAAACAAAACAACAATAGCAAATAAAGGAAAAACTGTACACACGTAAGCAATAAAATTCATAACTCCGTGATGCAACATAAAGCAAAACATCTCAGAAAAACGAACAATACAAATTCAGAAAAGATGGGGAAAAATGCAACATCAATATTCATGTGCAACAGTATCCTCCATCCTCCCCCATAAAAATTGTAAAATCATTAAGAAGCGTAGTGTTGAGAAACAAGTACAAGTAATAATATAATGACACAAGCTGTAAAACACTGTACTGTAAAAATCAAAGGTAAAATACCCCGTTAGTCTTTAACTCGCCTTTGTATAGCCACAATCCTTTTACGCGATATCCAATCAGCACCTACTTAAGGATGTGGTAGGGTGAAAGGTATTTCAGACACACCCTAACATTTAGACCATAACTGTGGTCAAATCCATGGAGCACAATCAGGCTGGACACACACGGTTATTGGGGCCGTCCGATGACAGGACACTGGTGGGGCTGGCTTGCCTGTTGCTCCAACCAAGACGCTCTTTTCCTTTTTTTTGGTTAATTTCTTCCATCAAGGTTCTCATGTTTCATTTGATCTCGTGGTTACTGTAGTCTTGGTTTCTCCTTGTTTCTGTTACATCCTTGAAGACGCTTGAGTCCTGATCCCATCCTCGTCACCAAATAAATGTTGTGCCCTGCATAGAGACACTGGTAGCCTTGTGAGTAGTTTCAAGTCTTCTTTATTAGATCCACGTCAGGATATTAACACTATTAGTCCAGCCAACTCTAGATGGGTACAAGTCATGTACCAGCCATACACCAGTCCCTCCAGGAGCAGCCTGTCTAGCTGCTCAGCCCATCTCCAACTGTCATCCACACATCCACTCAGGCACCCAGGCATTCCACGCATCACAGTCACACCAACATTCCATTACCATCTCTCACTCTGGCTGAGCAGCTAGGAGGACCTAGGCTGATTACACATGCATGCAATACTTAGGATATAACAATAACGTCCCTGCAACCAATGCTTTTTTTAGTGAATATATATATCAGTGATGTCATGAGTGATGTCACTGACCATGTCATGAGTGATGTAATATGTGACGTCATCAGCAGTGCATTGCAGGCGCGCGAGTTATAGTTAGCTGAACTAACTATAACGGGGGAATTTCTATGGTTTTGTACGAGTGAAATGTCCAACTAATTATAAAGCCCCTGAAACCTATTGTTTTTTCAGGGAATTTCTAAGGTTTTTTAAATGCTAATTTCTAACTATAACGTGCCTGAAACCTATGGTTTTTTCAGTGAATATATATATAATTATTATACTATGTATACATGTGAAAATGTCTCGGTCCGCCTGTTTGCCTCAGTGGCACAGAAAAAATGGGTGAAACTGACGTCAGCACACCGACGAGGATCCTCTTATGGCTCCGATAACATCATACAGTGTCGCGAGCGGAGCCGCGCTATTATGATGTCCTCGTCGACGTGGGAGAGCTAGGAAAGAATTTCCGTGGAATGCTGGTGCAGGGGATATTCACGTAAGTGTTCAGGCTAGTCCTTTGGGAGCAACTCTTTATGTTGCCACTCCAGAAACTGAAACCAGTGATCCGAGGGCAGAGGCCTTGCAGATGGCACACGAGGTAGGTCGTGTGACCCGGTGGGGCAGCGAAGTGACAAGCACCACAACCCACAAAAAAGTAACAAGGGCACTGAATAACACAGGATCTTCTCTTTGTATCTAGCAGGAACAACAAAGTTAAAATGCCCTAGTACCAAAATGTAGAATTGTGCTATAACGGTCTTCAAGAGGACCTGTGATGCCGCTTCTGCCTCCTGTACCTTGGAGGCAGCACATGGATCACGCAGCACGGTCATACTGCGGTGGGACGCACACTTGTTGACCTCTCATGGCACTGCTCCACACTTCAGGGAGGATGCTTTCCATTAGCTATGTTTTCTGATGACGTGTCGCGCCAGCCCCGTCCAACAACAGAACTCCTTTAGATCCAAACAGACTCTTCCACTTTCTCACCGTAAGTGAAACCAGGCCACGCGGACACTTTCACAATACAACAGCTGGGAATGCACTTTTCGGTAAAAAAAACACATTCCTTCCTCCTAATTAATCAAATAAACATCTCACTGAAGAACAGGGGCCAGCTTTGATCGGTAAACAGCCGTTACAACGACTTTTTTACTTCACAATACCATTACAACGCATGCATTACCACGCATGAGTTGTACATCACGAAGTCATTACTACACATTTTTTTAGAACGCACGGTCATTTTCCACGCATGCCTTTACTACAAATTTTTTTGTAAAGGTACGTATGGAATTGACCACGCTTTCTAAAAAACATGTAGACGATCAACGTTGTTGTAAGGAAACAGAGGCTGTTCCGTTTCCTCACAATGATGTGCACCGCCCCTCAGAGATGACGTGAAACAGGAACCACGAGGAGAGAGGAACCACGAGGAGTGAGAGGTAAGGGGGATTGGGCATGGGGTGTTTTTTTCCCTAGGGTTTAGGATAGTGCAGTGGTGTTTGGGTAGTGTAGGGGGTCATCGTGGGTTTAGTGTTTTAGGGTTTAGGGTAGTGCAGTGGTGTTTGGGTAGTGTAGGGGGTCATGCTGGGGTAGTGTTTTAAGGTTTAGGGTAGGGCAGTAGTGTAGGCGGTCTTGCTGGGGGTAGTGTTTTAGCGTTTAGGGTAGTGCAGTGGCGTATGGGTAGTGTAGGGGGTTGTGCTGGGGTAGTGTTTTAGGGTTTAGGGTAGTGCAGTGGTGTTTGAGTAGTGTAGGGAGTCGTGCTGAGGTAGTGTTTTAGGGTTTAGGGTAGTGCAGTGGTGTTTGTGTAGTGTAGGGGGTTGTGCTGGGGGTAGTGTTTTAGGGTTTATGGTAGTGCAGTGCTGTTTGGGTAGTGTAGGGGATAGTGCTGGGGTAGTGTTTTAGGGCTTAGGGTAGTGCAGTGGTATGTGTGTAGTGTAGGGGGTAGTGCTGGGTGTAGTGTTTTAGGGTTTAGGTAGTGCAGTGGTGTTTGTGTAGTGTAGGGGGTAGTGTTTTAGGGTTTAGGGTAGTGCAGTGGTGTTTGTGTATTATAGGGGGTCATGCTGGGTTCTAGTGTTTTAGGGTTTAGGGTAGTGCAGTGGCGTTTTTGTAGTGTAGGGGGTCGTGTTTTAGGGTTTAGGGTAGTGCACTGGTGTTTGGGTAGTGAAGGGGGTTGTGCTGGGGGTAGTGTTTTAGGGTTTAGGGTAGTGCAGTTGTGTTTAGGTAGTGAAGGGGGTTGTGCTGGGGGTAGTGTTTTAGGGTTTAGGGTAGTGCAGTGGTGTTTGTGTAGTGTAGGGGGTTGTGCTTGGGTAGTTTTAGGGCTTAGGGTAGTGCAGTGGTGTTTGCGTAGTGGAGGGGGTAGTGTTTTAGGGTTTAGGGTAGTGCGCCCAACCAGCCACAATATCCGTGGACAAAAGGGATCCTGACTCTTTTGAATGCTCCGCCAATTGAATTATTTGGGTCAAGGGCCCTACCACGTCCAAGACCTATCAATTCCTTTCTTTGGATCCCTCAGATACTTGGAGAAAAAGGTACATCGTTTCTCATCAACTTCAGGCGTGTGTGCCACCTTCCCCTTCAGTGAGGGCCCGGGGCATTCTCTCCTCATCCTATTCCTGACCTCCCTTTCAAGGGGTTGATGGATTTTCCCCACCACATACTCTGCCACTTTGGTGTCAGGGGTCCACTCTGCCGACCTAGGATGGTAAATTTGGGTAGGCTTGAACATGTCTGAGTGGACCCCATCCCCAACCCGCGACTGAGAGGAGTGGGACTCTAGATGCCAGGGACACCCTGAGTCCTTATCCTCATCGGAGGAGAAATCGTCCTCCAATACACCCTCTCCCTCTAAGGGAAACCCGCCGTCGGGGTCTACAATAGTGGTGACAGCATCGCAATTTTCTCCGGACTCCTCCTATTCCCGGCAGGGTGCACGTTTTAGCGTTTGCGCATTCTTGAGGAAGGTCTCCATAAGTTTATCAAATCCTTCCAAGTGCCCGGCGATATGCTTAACGGCCCTTTTATTCCCCATCTGGGAGCTACTGGGACCCGCCACCACCAGATCTGGGTCACTGAAGACCCCAGGGATGCTTTTCGCCAGCTTATCAACCTGATCCCTAAGAGGAGGCAGCGCCCTAGAAATAGCCAGAGAGAGGGCTTGGTCCACTGCTGGAGGAAGAAGTTGGGGGGCCATTTCTCCTCCACTACCTGGTAGGAGGAGTCAAAATGGTCTTCTGGAGAAGACATGATAGCAGAGGGTGTGAGCACAGAACAAATGCCCTTAAAATCCTTAAGGCAGCCCCCTCGCCGGTGCTCCAACAGCTGGGCTTTCCCCGAAGCTGTTATAAGAATAGAATGAGTCGCAATACCAATTACCACCACCAGGTGGCGCTGGTCACTAACGTGGCCGTGCGGGGAAATCACCGCTTAGCGGTGTCAAAAATAGGTGAGGGTTGGTCGGGAATCAAGCGGACACTAAAGGAGTGACTGGATTCCCAAACGCGCGTAAAGACCAGCGGGAGCGCTCGACGGAGCTGCCTCGTTCTGACCAGACGCGCCTGACAGGTTCTCACCGCGCGCAGAGCGCACAGCGGGAGAAACTGTGAGGGGGAGAATGCTCTCGGGCAAGAGCCTGCTGCGCAGGGAATATGAAACAAAACCAAGGCAATAATGCTAATAACGTGCACAAGAAACCGCTATACAAACATCAACAACGTCAGATTAAGCCAAAAATGTAAGGAATGCACTTAACGGACGAGCAGTAAAGAAAGAGGAAGCGGAAGGGATGTCACAATATTATATACAATGGACTGTGATATGATTGGACTATAGTTGCCTTGGAGACTACCCTCCTAATGGTTCATGTGTTGTGTAGTGTTTTGTTGTGTTACGTTTTCTTTGAGCTGCTATGCAAATAGAGTGAGGAAAGATATGCATAATCCTCGCCTACGTCCTGTCATAGAATTCATTAAACATTATTCGATCGATTTAGAAACATAGGTCATAAAAGTGTACATAAAAACAGTAAATCCTCTTTCCTAATACAATACAGTGAGAATTAATTAAAACCAGTAGGTAAAAACGGGTGTAACAAAGCCCGGTTCAGAGCAACTTCAGGTTAACAGAATCGTAAAGTTCAATCTTTCGCAAGATCAATCTCATGTACTTCGTGCAAAATATGCAATAAGGGGTCCAAGTAAGATGTAACGCTCCAATACCTGACCAGTCTGCACTATTTAAAAACTAAAAATAAAAAGTGTTTCGCACACTTCTGTCATTGGGCTATATGTTGCTACATCTGGGTGATATTTGTGCTACATTTGGGCTCTTTTTTCTCTGGTGGCCATCTTGGGAGACTTATTTGTTATGAAGTTTCCTAATTTCCTCATTTACTGCAGTCTCCTCAGTAGGAAATGCTTTCAGTTTATTTTTACTTTGATTCCATAAAGAAGGCATTCAGATGTGTCACACATTTGCCATAAATTCAAAATGTTAGCACTCTAGTTGTTCATTAGATCACTGTAGTAAAGCTACTGCTCACCAGGGAGTTAACTCGAAGTCTACTGCTGGTATTGCAAGTGATTGTTTCAGTCTGCATGTCAGAATGTTCTAATGAAATAGAAGAGGATTTGAGATCTCACTTAAAACATGCCCTAAATTTTCTGTCTGCAGCACTAACCATAATTTCTATGGCAAAATAAACCCCCTCATTGTATTCCTTTTTAAATTAAATGTTTTAAGTGTTACCAGTCTATTCCAATCAAGATGGCTTCAGGTGTGCCATCATTTTGTCATAAGTAAGACTATTAGCACTCTAGTTTTTCTTTAGAACGCTCTGGGAAGCTGCAGTAGGACACAAAGGCATCAACTGAAAGGCTGCTCCTGTTGAAATATAACAGGAAGATATTTGAGATCACACTTGAAACATGTCCTAATTTTTCTCTCTACTGCACTAACCATAATTTCTATGACAAAATGAATCCCGTCATTTTGTTCCTTTTTACATTAAATGTTTTAAGTGTTACCAGTTTATTCCAATCAAGATGGCATCAGGTGTGCCATACTTTTGTCATAAGTAAAGCTGTTAGTGATCTGGTTGCTCTTTAGAACACTCTGTGAAGCTGCAGTAGAACACAAAGGAATCAACTGACAGTCTCTGCCCTTGTTGGATGTACATGATTTACTGAGAATGACAGACTTCATTCTCACATGACTGAGAAAGATAATGTGAATTTACAGAAAATATGCTCTCATTTTAGCTTCAGTTTTCTCTCGAACATGATTCATGATATCCCAGCAGAAGGTCACCTTAGAACACACCACAATTCCTGAAATTAGTATGGTACCATCAACAAATGAGTTATAATGTAACTAAAGTATATTATCACACTTTATAGTTCTCCTTTTGGTAACCCTCAAAATCTTCGATTCACTACTATGTATTTCAATGGGGTACTATCATGTATATTGGTTCAAAGATGGCTGCCAGCAATTCCAGGATGAAGTACTGACAGCCAATCAGATCTCACGATGAGAGGTGTCGTTAGGCTCCGCCCAGATATTGAAACTTTTTCTTTTTCTAATTTCTCATGAACTCCTGAACAGATTTACACCATTTAACAAACAGGGATCTTTGTGAACCAAGGTCTACCTTTTCGCCAAATGTGGTGTAATTCCAATCAGCAGTTCGGGCTGTAGCCGTGTCTAAAGTTTCCTATGGGAATGAATATGGAGAAAACACCTTTTGGGACCCCACTTTTTTCTCGGCCCCGCTTGCTGAATCACCCCAAAACTTTTAAGATAGGTGGTGACCGGAGCGCCCCCTGAGTTTTGAAAATTTTACGAGGATTCGTCAACCGACGCCAAAGTTATTGGGAAAAGAATGTTTTGATTTTCCTATGGATAATAGGTCCTAACTATAACTACCTACTGGCGACCGCCAGTAGGTAATATATGTATATGTATATGTGTATATATTACCTACTGGCGGTCGCCAGTAGGTAGTTATAGTTAGGACCACGTTTCCATAGGAAATCCGCAACATTCTATTTTGAATAACTTTGGCGCCGGTTGACGAATCCTCGTGAATTTTTCAAAATAGGTGGGGCGCTACGCTCCGCTCCTACCCTGAAAGTCTCGGGAGGATTCGTCAAGCAGGGGCTGAGATAAAAGGGGGGTCCCAAAATGCGTTTTCCCCATGCATTTTTCCATAGGACCTTTAGACACAGCTACAGCCCGAACGGCTGAACAGAATTACTAGAAATTTGGCAGAGAGGTAGTCCTCAGGTCAAGGAAGTGCCTTTTGTAGGGTTGGTGTAAATCTGTTCAGTAGATTCTGAGAAAATAGCCTTTAAATCAATATATATATCTGAGCCAGCTTACGGTGCGCTTACGGTACGCTTACCGTACGCATACGGTGGCGTGCGCGAGCGCGATTCTGATTGGCTCTTAGATCTTAGTAAACATTCGAATCGGTTGAAACCAGGAAGCGGCGGCCGCCATTTCGTGTGTTTCACTCAGAAAAAAAAGAGTGATATCTTGAAAAGGGGGCAAGGAGGAGAGTTACAGACCCCCTAACATTTGTAAGGGGGTCAAAGAAGGACAGAAAAGTACAAAGAAAACATTTATTGATTTTAAAAAAAATCGCGGGGTACGCGTACGGTAAGCTCAACGTACGCGTACGGTAGAAAAAAAATAAAATAAAAGAAATGAAATGCAGATTTAAGAGTTTAGATATTAGGGGGCTCTAAAAAGAGCCGTTGTGTTTATGAAGTGATTTTTTAGTGGTACCTACAAGTAAGTACCGATGCAGAGTCTAAGGTTCAAGAGGAAGACTCTGTTCCCTTCATCATTGAAGTGCACACCATCTCCTCTATAAATGTCTTGCATGTCGTAACGCAAGATGTTGTGGTAAATGGAACCCATACCATAGTCACGGAGGAAAGCAGAAACAGATTTGTTGACGTGCTTTCTTGCTTTGTCAATCTGCGGACAGAAATGATTGGACCAGTTCCATTTTTGCCTTTGGCATATGTTAGAAAACACAAAGGCAGTTTTAGGGAAAAGTGAAAACAGTTGTGCAAAGGTGTCCTTCATAAGCATTTCCAGACCTACCCCAGTCAAAGTGCCTAGGTCATTGCCACCACAGTGCACTATTATGAGGTCAGGGTGTTGGATTTGCATGAAGGATTTCACCAATGGCATCAATTGGTGCCACTTTAACCCTCTCTGACCAATCCATTTAATGTCTACATTTGGCAAAGCAAGGTCTCTCACCATATCTGTTTTCTCTGCATACTTTTCACTCCAGAAGACATAGCTGTGCCCTACAATCCACACTGTGAACATCTTCAAAGGAGAACTGGATGCACTCAGGAGGTGTAATTCAGTAGAATGGTAAAAAGAAATGAAAGACAGTTTGGAAATGGAGGCATACATATTTTTTTCATAAAAAAAAGAACTGATTGGCTGTTTCATACCATTCTAGAATAAAAACTAGGCTGTATGTTTAAATTAATAGAAGCATGTTTTGTATTGGTACAGAAAAATGTGTTACCAAAGAACAGTACTATGGATTTGCTGTTAGGTTTGAAAAGTCAAGCACTCTTGCTCTGTGGAATTGAAACATTGTTTGGTGAACTTCTGACCTAACTCCACACAGCAGTGTTCCATGAGCTGTTGCTATGGTCGCAGGCAGAAGTCAAGTTGGGGGAAGGGTACTAGGCAGAAGTCAAGTTGGGGGAAGGGTACTTTTGGAAAAGGGTTGGTTTTCAACCAATAGAAATGTGTGATTACATTTGAAAAAAAGGGGGAAGCACTGAGATTTGAAATTAACATGTATATGTGTGGAAAAAGAGAGGGAAAGTTTGCCTTTATCTGGTTCTGCTGAGAGGAGAGAGGTGTAAAGAACAGAGATCCTGGCTCTGATAATCTGCTGTTTGAGTGCCACATTTCTTTCACAGCTAACTAATTTTAAAGGTGAGTTTAGAGTTTGAGAGGGGATGTATATGGTAAATTAAGAAATGAATAATAGAAATGGAATTCCTTTTGTTGAAGTTGTGTTTATTATTTTCTGTTTTGGGAGAAATTTAAATATGAGGAACATGTAAAATAATATGGACTATGTTTTCACGATAAATTAAGGTGTACTGGTAAAAATAAAGAATACTTTAAGGGTTTGAGGTTGGACTCAGTAATGCAAATACATACAGCATCAGTAAGGCTGGTTGCCCTTGCTGGAGTGTAGGCAGTCATCCAGGTTACACATGGTGCTGGTCTGAAAAAGCAGTTTGGACATGTGCTTTTTTAAGAATCTGAAAAGTGGATTCATAATGTGTCAGTCTGTAAAAGTGATTATCACTTGCCAAAAAAAAGAGTAGTAAGTGTGCTTTCAAATTGGCAAAGAAATTTCGTTTTGTGACTAATGTGAAAACATGACTCTGTGTGCAAATAGGAATTACAGGCAGAGATTTATTGCGTATTGCTCTGGTGATTTCACAGTTGCATTAGTTGGAAAGGGGGAGCCATTTTTTGGTGCAGAAGCAGACTCTTAGCACACACCCAGCTGCTTACCATGTGGAATCATGCACAGTATTCACAAGCGAGTGGGGTTTGAGGTTTCAGTCAGTAATGCAAATACATTCAGCATCACTAAGGCTGGTTGCCCTTGCTGGAGTGTAGGCAGTCACCCAGGTTACACATGTTGCTGGTCTGAAAAAGCAGTTTGGACATGTTCTTTTTTAAGAATCTAAAAAGTGGATTCATAATGTGTAAGTCTGTAAATGTGTTTATCACTTGCCAAAAAAAAGAGTAGTAAGTGTGCTTTCAAATTGGCAAAGAAATTTCGTTTTGTGACTAATGTGAAAACATGACTCTGTGTGCAAATAGGAATTACAGGCAGAGATTTATTGCGTATTGCTCTGGTGATTTCACAGTTGCATTAGATGGAAAGGGGGAGCCATTTGTTTGTGCAGAAGCAGACTCTTAGCACACACCCAGCTGCTTACCCTGTGGAATCATGCACAGTATTCACAAGGAAGTGGGGTTTGAGGTTTCAGTCAGTAATGCAAATACATTCAGCATCACTAAGGCTGGTTGCCCTTGCTGGAGTGTAGGCAGTCACCCAGGTTACACATGGTGCTGGTCTGAAAAAGCAGTTTGGACATGTGCTTTTTTAAGAATCTGAAAAGTGGGTTCATAATTTGTCAGTCTGTAAAAGTGTTTATCACTTGCCAAAAAAAAGAGTAGTAAGTGTGCTTTCAAATTGGCAAAGAAATTTCGTTTTGTGACTGATGTGAAAACATGACTGTGTGCAAATAGGAATTACAGGCAGAGATTTATTGCGTATTGCTCTGGTGATTTCACAGTTGCATTAGATGGAAAGGGGGAGCCATTTTTTGGTGCAGAAGCAGACTCTTAGCACACACCCAGCTGCTTACCCTGTGGAATCATGCACAGTATTCACAAGCGAGTGGGGTTTGAGGTTTCAGTCAGTAATGCAAATACATTCAGCATCACTAAGGCTGGTTGCCCTTGCTGGAGTGTAGGCAGTCACCCAGGTTACACATGTTGCTGGTCTGAAAAAGCAGTTTGGACATGTGCTTTTTTAAGAATCTAAAAAGTGGATTCATAATGTGTCAGTCTGTAAAAGTGTTTATCACTTGCCAGAAAAAAGAGTAGTAAGTGTGCTTTCAAATTGGCAAAGAAATTTTGTTTTGTGACTAATGTGAAAACATGACTTTGTGTGCAAATAGGAATTACAGGCAGAGATTTATTGCGTATTGCTCTGGTGATTTCACAGTTGCATTAGATGGAAAGGGGGAGCCATTTTTTTGTGCAGAAGCAGACTCTTAGCACACACCCAGCTGCTTACCCTGTGGAATCATGCACAGTATTCACAAGCGAGTGGGGTTTGAGGTTTCAGTCAGTAATGCAAATACATTCAGCATCACTAAGGCTGGTTGCCCTTGCTGGAGTGTAGGCAGTCACCCAGGTTACACATGGTGCTGGTCTGAAAAAGCAGTTTGGACATGTGCTTTTTTAAGAATCTGAAAAGTGGATTCATAATGTGTCAGTCTGTAAAAGTGTTTATCACTTGCCAAAAAAAGAGTAGTAAGTGTGCTTTCAAATTGGCAAAGAAATTTCGTTTTGTGACTAATGTGAAAACATGACTCTGTGTGCAAATAGGAATTACAGGCAGAGATTTATTGCGTATTGCTCTGGTGATTTCACAATTGCATTAGATGGAAAGGGGGAGCCATTTTTTGGTGCAGAAGCAGACTCTTAGCACACACCCAGCTGCTTACCCTGTGGAATCATGCACAGTATTCACAAGCGAGTGGGGTTTGAGGTTTCAGTCAGTAATGCAAATACATTCAGCATCACTAAGGCTGGTTGCCCTTGCTGGAGTGTAGGCAGTCACCCAGGTTACACATGGTGCTGGTCTGAAAAAGCAGTTTGGACATGTGCTTTTTTAAGAATCTGAAAAGTGGATTCATAATGTATCAGTCTGTAAAAGTAATTATCACTTGCCAAAAAAAAGAGTAGTAAGTGTGCTTTCAAATTGGCAAAGAAATTTCGTTTTGTGACTAATGTGAAAACATGACTCTGTGTGCAAATAGGAATTACAGGCAGAGATTTATTGCGTATTGCTCTGGTAATTTCACAGTTGCATTAGATGGAAAGGGGGAGCCATTTTTTGGTGCAGAAGCAGACTCTTAGCACACACCCAGCTGCTTACCCTGTGGAATCATGCACAGTATTCACAAGCGAGTGGGGTTTGAGGTTTCAGTCAGTAATGCAAATACATTCAGCATCACTAAGGCTGGTTGCCCTTGCTGGAGTGTAGGCAGTCACCCAGGTTACACATGGTGCTGGTCTGAAAAAGCAGTCTGGACATGTGCTTTTTTAAGAATCTGAAAAGTGGATTCATAATGTGTCAGTCTGTAAAAGTGTTTATCACTTGCCAAAAAAAAAGAGTAGTAAGTGTGCTTTCAAATTGGCAAAGAAATTTCGTTTTGTGACTAATGTGAAAACATGACTCTGTGTGCAAATAGGAATTACAGGCAGAGATGTATTGCGTATTGCTCTGGTGATTTCACAGTTGCATTAGATGGAAAGGGGGAGCCATTTTTTGGTGCAGAAGCAGACTCTTAGCACACACCCAGCTGCTTACCCTGTGGAATCATGCACAGTATTCACAAGCGAGTGGGGTTTGAGGTTTCAGTCAGTAATGCAAATACATTCAGCATCACTAAGGCTGGTTGCCCTTGCTGGAGTGTAGGCAGTCACCCAGGTTACACATGGTGCTGGTCTGAAAAAGCAGTTTGGACATGTGCTTTTTTAAAAATCTAAAAAGTGGATTCATAATGTGTCAGTCTGTAAAAGTGTTTATCACTTGCCAAAAAAAAGAGTAGTAAGTGTGCTTTCAAATTGGCAAAGAAATTTCGTTTTGTGACTAATGTGAAAACATAACTCTGTGTGCAAATAGGAATTACAGGCAGAGATTTATTGCGTATTGCTCTGGTGATTTCACAGTTGCATTAGATGGAAAGGGGGAGCCATTTTTTGGTGCAGAAGCAGACTCTTAGCACACACCCAGCTGCTTACCCTGTGGAATCATGCACAGTATTCACAAGCGAGTGGGGTTTGAGGTTTCAGTCAGTAATGCAAATACATTCAGCATCACTAAGGCTGGTTGCCCTTGCTGGAGTGTAGTCAGTCACCCAGGTTACACATGGTGCTGGTCTGAAAAAGCAGTTTGGTCATGTGCTTTTTTAAGAATCTGAAAAGTGGATTCATAATGTGTCAGTCTGTAAAAGTACTTTTCACTTGCCTAAAAAGTAGTAGAAAGTATGCTTTGCAATTGGCAAAGAAATTTCGTTTTCTGCCTAATTTCAAAGCATGACTCTGTGTGCACACAGGAATTGTTTTTAGATATTTAATTGGTGAAGGTGTTATTGTGATTTTCATTTATAGGAAAGGGGTTTATAGTATTTTAAGATTTCTAAAGAACATAAAAAATGTAGTAATATATTTAAATAAAATAAAGGATTTTTTTTTTAGTTTTTTTCAGGTATTGCTGTAGAGCAGTGAACAAAATTTAAGATGCCTACAAAATCCAGAGTAAAGAAAGACCAGAAAAAAAACCTATATTTGAAGACAACTGGAGGACCTAAGTTAGTTGGAGATGCTCATGTTGGGAAAAAGAAAAAATCTTCTGGTAAGCAGACAAAAAAAGTTTTAAAGAACATATTCAAAAAAAGGAAAAATGTACAAAATGTCTGTACTGGAAACAATGTTTTCAATAGAAAAGGACAGGAAAAAATTGAGAATTTATTTAATGCAAATATACCTTCTGCAACTAAAAAGATTAACTTAAACAGAAAAACAGCGTTTAAAGAGATACGTAGAAAAATGTTTCAGAGAAGATGTTATGTCCAATTTGATAAAGGATGTGAAGAAATATGAGCAAAAGGCTAAGTTTTATAAGAGAAAAAAAGAAATTGAAGCCATTGCAGCAAAGGCATTAGAATTAAAAAGGAAACTATTCATTTTAATTTTGAATAGGATGCGTACATTAGATAAAATGGTTAATGTACTGAAATCACAAAGCAAAAGGAAAAGAGTAGTGAACAGAACAAACTTTTCTAAAGTGTTTTTAGGAAAATGGATGCATAGTTCAAGTAGTGAACCTTTTTTTAATGAAGAGAGCTATTTTCAAAGTAATAGTTTGCTGCATGCAGTTGACACCAGAGGTCGTGCTTACGAAGTGAAAAATGGTTGCATAATGGAGAAGGAGATAATGGTTCCAAGAGATGAGGTACAAGTGATGGTGGATGAGGCTATGGGGAGACGTCCTAAAGCCCCAGTGTACACTTGGAATTGTAGTAGTATTTGCACTGTGCGTCAGGAATCTATTGATAAATTTCGTGAGTTTCTAAGAGAATATGGTAAAAAAAAGTGTAAAACAGAAGATTAAGGTGCTTCAAAGTCTAGATCCATGCAGAGTGAGAGAGAATACTGGTTTGCAGGGTCATTCTCTGGCTTGTCTATCTAGAAAAGTGTGTAATAGTGTTTTCCATCATTTTAGGATGCTGGCTGTTCATCATACTGAAATGAGAAAGTTTGTGAGACGGTTGTATTTTGCTAAAAGTCCAGCAATAAAGTTAGATGAATTGAATAGGGCTCTGTTCCGTGGATCGGTATCAGACGTAGAGAAGGTTGTTGATGAAATTCAGTTTTGTTACTTTGGTCCTGAACAAAACAGTGCAGAAAAGGACACAGTAAATGAGGAAGAAGTGGAAGAGCATGTAGAACCCTCTGTAAGTAAGACATTTAATGATCACATAACAAAATTTGCAATAATCTCTAATGAAAGACCAAATATTACTTGTATTTGTTGCCGCAGAACTCATTATAGAAAACAAACTAGGAATGTTGATCTCTACAGAAAGAGTGAAAATGAAGATAATTATGAGTGGAAGGATTTTGCCACATATATATTTCTTGAAAATTGTTTTGAATTGGGTGAAGATCAGCGTATTTGTAAATACTGTTACAACAAGTTAGAGGAAAATAGAATGCCGACCAGAGCTGTACATAATAATTTAGAATTGGATGCTATTCCTGCTGAACTTTCTGAATTAAATACATATGAGTCTATACTCATTCAATGTGTTCATCCGTTCCAGACCATAGTACGTATGGAGCCCAAAACTGGTAAATTACCTCCTTCAGATTTACTGAGAGGTTTAAAAGGTAGAGTGGTGTATTTGCCCTTGGATTTGAAAAAAAATATGGAAACTATTGATGCGGATACTTTGGAAACTGAACCAATAATTATTCTGGTTAATGGTGTACCTACAAAGAATAAGAAGATTTGGCAGGAGCTGGTAGATGTACGGAAAGTACAAAGAGCAAATTTGTATTTGAAAAGGAATAACAAATGGTATGAATCAATTTATATAGAAGAAGAAGAAGAAGAAGAAGATTTACAAGAAGACACAGAAACACCAACTGGACAAATTGAAAAAGTGGACAAGTCAAAGGAAGAAGAAATTTATGAACATTTTAGCATACATCCTCTTCATTCAAAAGAAGTTATGGGAGACAATATTGATCTGTTTCAGATGAAGAAAGCAAAAGGAACTCCCGTGAGTGTATGGGAGGAGAGCTTGGAAGCTCGATGTTTTCCCCAGCTGTTTCCTAAAGGAAAAGGAGGACGATACGATGAACGTCCGGAACAGATTCCAGCTTCTGAGTATCGGACTACAAGACTATATGCTGAAGATCCCAGATTTTGACAAAGTATTCCTTATTTGTTCCATCTTTTATTTGAAAGCGACTTGTCTGCACTGTCTTATGCAGTAAATCACATTTTAAAAAGTGGAGTACATTTACAAAATGTGTCTGCTAAGGATTTTATGGAGAAAGTGCAGCACCGAGATGATCATTTGGAAACACAACTGATCAATCTGATGGCTTGTCAGCGTGGGACAAATGAATATTGGTACAGACGCCATGGTGAATTAAAATGCATGTTACGGAATTTAGGAACACCAACATGGTTCGTTACCCTAAGCTGTGCTGAGTACGCTTGGGATGATTTACTGGATTTTCTACGAGAGGCAAATTCAAACATTAAAAACATCGAATACAAGACAGCAGGAGAACTGTGCTCATTGGATCTGGTTAATGTTTGCAGATATTTCAATCATAGATTTGAGGCTATGATGTCGTTCATCTACAATAAAAAAAATCCACCTCTAGGAGAAGTAGTGGATTTCTTTTGGAGAAAAGAGTACCAGGCAAGAGGTGCTCCTTATATTCATATGCTGTTGTGGATCAAGGATGCCCCAAAGTTTGGAACAGATGCTGATGAAGCAGTGTTATCTTACATTGAAGAATATGCAACATGTGCAATACCAAAAAACACAGAAGAGAAAAAGTTAAAGGAGCAAGTTTTACGTTTCCAAAGTCATCGGTGTGGAAAATACTGTCGACGGAAATACAAGAGCAAAGATAAATACTACACTAAATGTCGATTTGGATTTCCTAGACCTGTTCTTTCAAATGGAAGAGTAAACAGTTTTATGTCATCTGTGAGACATACTATCACAAGAAAATCACCTAAGAATACCTACAACCTTAAAAGAAAAGAAGAATCAAAAAATATAAATGACTACAACCCAGTCATTTTATCCATGTGGAATGCTAACATGGATATAAAGTATGTAGCTGACAATTCCATTGCTGTTGCTCGATATGTAACGTCTTACATTACGAAATCAGAAAAAACAGAATTGAAGGAAATGTGGGAAGAGATTTCTCACGAGAAAACTGTCAGTAAGAAGCTGTACAGTTTCAGTTTGAAGATGTTATCGCATCGAGAAATTGGATCCTACGAATGTTCAGATAGGTTATCTTCTGCAAGTCTCTACTCGAAATCAAGAAGAATAATTTGGGCAAGTTTATGCCTTGCAGCAATGAGAAATCCGGTACTGAAATCTGTTGGAGAAATAGAATATTTGGCCGAGAATGACCCAGAAAGTACAGATATTTTGAAATCAAACATGTTGGACACATATTATCCCAAGAGAAGTCATCATCTGGAGAACATGTGTCTCTATGAAGTGCTGCAGAACTACATTTATTCACGGAAAGCCACAGAAGACATCAACAATGGAAAATATAAAGTCATTGGTGAGGAAGGATGTTTGGTGAAGCAAACAAAAGGAAGTTTGATAAATCACAGGAAGCTGAGTTGCGACACTACTGACAAAAAGGAATTTTACTACTTGGCTCTTTTACAGCTGTTTAAACCATGGCGTACAGAGGATGAACTACTGGGAGAATTTCAAAGCTATGAAGATTCATTTAATGCTTGCAAAGACAGCATACAATGCAGTACATTCTCAACTTATCTGCAAATGTTAAATGAAGAAATTGAACAGGAAACTACAATTGCAGCAGAAATAGCTAGAGACAGTTCTCAGGACAGCCAAAGTTCAGGAACACTCAGTCAAGATCCCCTAGGACAACCAATCGTTGAAAATGAAGCTTCAATAGCCATGAATGAAGTGGAAACGGCTATGAATCAAGCTCAAGAAGAATTTATAGACTTACAAAATTTGGAAAGACAACTGAACGAAGAGCAGCAAAAAATTTATGAAGAGATCAGAAACAAAATTGATCACGGATTTCTACATGAAAAAAAAGAGTGCTCATGCACATCATTTCATCCAATCAGGATGTATGTAAGCGGACAAGCTGGAACTGGAAAAAGTTTCCTTATAAAAGTCATCAGAAGCTACCTACAGCAAAAAACGGATTCTACTTTGTCTTGTGTGGTTACTGCTCCAACTGGGTTAGCCGCATATAACATAAAAGGAATCACTTTACATCGTTTGCTAATGTTACCAGTGGAGCATGAGAACAAAATACAATACAACAAGCTAACTGGAGAAGCATGCTTGGAAGTTTCAAGAGTATTGAAGAAGATGCAAGTTCTCATTATTGATGAGGTGAGCATGGTATCAAACTTAATGCTTGCCTTTGTGCATTTAAGAATGCAGCAAATTCTGAAGACAGACTATGACGTGTTATTTGGAGGAAAACACGTCATAGTTTTTGGAGATCTTTTGCAACTTACTCCAGTTAAAGGACAACCAGTGTTTAATACTGTGACACATGAAGACACGAAGAAGTCATTGGGAAGCATCGGTAATACAAATATTTGGTCCTTCTTTGAGTACAAGGAACTTACTAATAATATGAGGCAAGCAAACGATGAAGAATATGGAAGTATTCTGAAAGATATCAGAATTGGACTACTCACTGAAGCTGGCACGAAAGCATTACAGAGTCGGCTGCTACATAATTTATTTCCAAAGGAAGAAATAGTTGCAGAGAACATATACAAGAACATTGCAGAAAAGAAAAGTGTCATCTGCTTAATGCCAACTCTACGTGAATGCTCAATATTCAATGAGGAGCTCTTGAAATTGGAAAAAGAAGATATCAGGAAATTGGAAGCAGTGGACAAAATTGAGGATGGAAGAATTACTGTTACATTAACAGGCACACTGAAAAATAAATTGGATTCACTAGAGAAGAACATTTCCAAAACAGCTGGATTAGAAAAAAATCTATATGTTTGCATGAACTGTAGAGTATTTTTAAGGAGAAATTTGGATGTTGAAAAAGGTTTAGTTAATGGAGCTATGGGAAGAGTTGTGGGTTTAATTAATTATCAGAAAAAAGATGGAATTGAATGTTTAAAAATAAAATTTGATCAGATAGAAGAAGTTAAAGACATTTGTCGTTGTTCAGTTCGTTTCATGCTTGTGAAAGACTTATATGTACGTAGGAAGCAGTTTCCGTTTTCTCTAGCATATGCTGTAACTATTCACAAGTCTCAAGGATTGACTGTAGATTGTGCATTTGTGAACATTGGTTCAACTGTGTTCAAAGAAGGTATGGCATATGTTGTTTTGTCACGAGTGAAAACATTATCAGGTTTATTCATGATAGACTTTGATGACTCAAAAGTTAGTGCTGATGCAAATTGTGTAAAGGAGTATAATAGATTAAGAAGAAGCTATGCTCCTCATTTAGGTCAGTATCCTGTGTTGGAGAAACGTGTAGTTTCTCGTAAAAGGAGAAATGAGAATATCTGTAATGAAGATGTAGAGAGGAGGAAAAAAAAGAGGAGTGATGTAATTGCAAGCAAAAAGAAAAAGGAAAATGAAGAACAGGTTGTAGGATGTCATTTTGAAAATAGCTCTGGTGTCAACTGCTACGCTAATGTAGTGCTGAATGTTGCATTTTATCTGGATAGTGTGCAAGAGCAGATAATAGTAAATCAGGGAAAAAGATTCTGTTCTGAGTTGAGTCTCCTTTTTCAAAAGCTGAGTAATGATAAAACTCAAATAGAAAGTGCTACTGAAATTAGAAAACTTTTAGATGTATGTTCAGGACGAACACAGTTTTCTCAAAATGTACAGCAAGACGCACAGGAATTCTTGATGTTTTTTCTTCAGGTACTGGAAGAAGAAGGGGTTCCCATTGAAAATGTATTTGGTCTCTCTTATAAATGGGAACATAGTTGTGAAAACTGTTATAATATATGTGGCTCTAATGTTGATTCTGAAAGGTTTATTTATTTAACATTGCCAGAAAGTAAAACAGTCACTTTTGCTAAATTAGTTAAAGATGCTAATCATAGCATGGAATGCAGTGAGTGTCAATCTGACATGTTTTCAACGTTAATTTTAAAGGAATACGGACAGTATGTAATTTTAATGATACAACGCTGTAAAGCTGATGGTTCAAAATTAGATACTTTAATAAAGAAGTTTACAGGACAGCAATTATCAATTTCAGGAAAAACTTTTGTAACAGTTGCAATAATTTTCCATGATGGACCTACTGTAACTTCTGGTCATTACACAGTTTATCTTAAATGTGAAAAAGGCTGGACACTGTGTAATGATTCCCAATTGATTTTTAAGCAACGTTTGCCTTTTGATTAAGCAAATTCCTATCTAATCTTCCTGAAACCTAAAATTTAGAGAGATTTGGCAACATCTGGACAAAACAATTTTACCATTTTATTGGATTACCATTGGAATTTACAAATAAAAAGATTTTACAAATTATCATTTGGCGTAATGGAAAGGTAACCAATTGTAATGTGGAATTTATCCATTTTTTAATGAAACTTTGGAAAACCAAAAATTTAGAAAAAATCGGTAACATCTGCCCAATTTAAATTTTGGAATGTTATTGGATTGCCATTGGAAATTTATTCAAAAAAGATTTTTAAAATTACTATTTGGAAATGCGGAAAGGTAAACAATTCTATTGTGGACTTATTTAATTATTAATAAATCTTTCGGAAACCAAAATGTTACAGAGAATCGGTGAGATCTGTACAATTTAAACTTTAGATTTTTATTGGATTACCATTGGAAATTTAATCAAAAAAGAAGTTTAAAATTACTATTTGGCCTAAATGAAATGGAACCAGATGTATTGTGGAGTTATTTGAGATATATTTTTGTGATTATACTTCTGAAACAAAAATATCAGACGGTATTTTAAAGAAATAAGTATTGATATTAGATGGTATTTTTTAAGAATATTATGCATTTATATAAAGTTATGTTTATGCAAAAAGAGATTGTGGGCTTTTTTAAAACAATCTTTGAGATTGTTAATTTTTTTTTTGCCCGCTGTTAAATGATGAATGCAATTGCTTTCACAATTTATAGTGAAATGCAATATATTCTGAAAACAGCAAAAAAGGCAAAAAATAGTTTTTGAAAAATATGTAAATATATGTACTGTATTATAAAATGTTTTATTAAATATTAATACTTTTTTCTTTTTTTTCAGATTGAGATAGAAAATTTTCGAAAACTAGAACCATTTTTAAAGCAATTAAAATAAAAATTTAAATGAATAAATATTGTTTTGAGTGGGTATGGTAAGTCAAAAATTTCATGGTCCCTTTTTTCCACTTCTCCACAATCACATTTTTAGTTTTTCATTGTAGTCTCTCAAGGACCTTGTAATGTGATAATTGATTTTTAGTGTTTTTAAAAAAAAAAATAATAATTACGCGTACCGTACACGTACGGTAAAAAAAAAAATCAAAAAAAAGTTTTAAAAAATATATAAAAAAAAGTTGAAAGGTAAGGTTGGCTCTTAAAAGAGCCGTTGTGTTCATGTAGGGACAGAGGAAAGAAAGAATGGGAATATTAGACGGTACGACAAATGTGCTGATCTATTTTATTGTTCACTAGGGAAATACTGGTCTCCCTATAACAAATTAGATCATGACAAGTGGTGCACCGTATTTCAACCCTCAGAAACCGAGGGTTAATTTCCTGAGGACGAGAAAAAGGAGATGCTCCCCCCACAGATGAAGGGCTCACCTGACCTGCCGAAGATGGACTCGGCACTGCAGATGATGGTCCAGGCTGAGCTGCTGTGGATGTGCTTGGTTGACTTACTGAAGGGTTACCTTCAGTAAGTCAAGCATGTGTCCTTTTGTGTACATCCTTAAGGTGTCTCAACATGGTGTGATTCCCGAAGGAATACTTCTTGTTGGGATTCCCTCTTGAAAGTACACGCTTACACAGCTTACAAGTCACTAAGGGTGCATTTACCTTTTGCTGGCCCTCTGGAAAAGAAAAATACTCCCATATATAAGAGGTCTTTTGTTTCCTCATTCTCTGCCTCAAGGTAGTGCTGCTAGCCTCACTCTCAGAAGGGCTCTGCTGTTCTGCCATCGTATCACAAAGACAACCCAGCTCCTTCTCCTAAGGGATCACAAGCAGAAATGAGGGGAATGGGTGTGGTGTAGGAGAGTTCTAGAACTGAAAGTTGTAAAAACCAATCAAAAGTCTTGTTTCTTGATCACATGACCTACCGTACGCTTACGGTACGCTTACGGTGCGCTTACGGCAAAAGTACGCATGCGCGTAAAAAAGACACGCGCACGCGCGCATGCGCACAACAGGCACGCCCCTTCACTTCCGCGTAACGTGCGCGTGCAGCGTACGCGTTACGCGCTGTGCGCGCGTGACGTGCGTCTACGCAAATTGCGTAAATAAACGCAAACAGCGTAGAAATCTAACGTAATTAAAGCAAGACGTGCGCTTACCGTACGCGCACGTTAAAAAAAAAAAAAAAAGGAAAAACAAAAAAAAAAGTTATACTAATAAATCTTACCTGTTTATTTTATAAAAATGGTAAAAAAAAAAACATATTGTAGAATTTTTAAAATTTAACCATAGTCTTTAAAAAAGGATAGAACATTAAAATAAAAATATGTAAAATAAAAAGAAAAAAAAAAAAATTAGCATTTAAAAAACCTTGCAAATTCACTGAAAAAACCATGGGTTTCACTCACGTTATAGTTAGGAATTAGCATTTAAAAAACCTTGCAAATTCACTGAAAAAACCATGGGTTTCACACACGTTCTAGTTAGGAATTAGCATTTAAAAAACCTTAGAAATTCAATGAAAAAACCAAAGGTTTCACACATGTTATAGTTAGCTGGACATTTCACTCGTAAAAAACCATTGAAATTCCCCCGTTATAGTTAGTTCAGCTGACTATAACTCGCGCGCCCGCAATGCACTACTGATGACGTCACATATTACATCACTCATGACATGTTCACTGACATCACTCATGACATCACTGATGACATCTCAAATGACATCACTGATGACATCACTGATGACATCATCCAGTGATTGTGTGTTTTTCTGAAAATTAAATATTTTTTATATTTATGTATATCTCAAGGTCAATGGAAGAATAAATGGGTATATAAGTGTCTAAATGGAAGCTTTTTTTTAAATTTGTTTTTGTGTAACTGACTGTTTAAGTGTATCATAGTGAATACATGGCTTACTGAGTAATCTTTAAATATTTAAATATCTGTATCAGTTTCTTACTTTGTGTATAAGTGGCTGCATGGGTTGGTGAGTAGCTACATGAGTGTCTATATAGGTTATTAGTTGGTTTTTTATCAGTATGAGTGTCTGAGTTTCTGTATGGTTCGGTGGGGGGTATTACTTAGTGCATAGGTGCATGAATGAGTGACTCACTGTCTGTATGTGTTGAATACAGCATGTGTGCAGGACTGTATGGGTGGATGAGTGTGTGCATGGGTGTGTTAGTGAGTGAATGACTGTCTCTATAGTGTCTTTATGAGTAACTACATATGTTTTAAACTAGTATATGTGACTATTGGTGTATATAAGTGAGTATATGTGAGAGTGAGAGATTGGAAGAGTTCCTGTATGAATAAGTATGTGTTTCTATAAGTTATTGTTTAAAAGAGTAAGTATATGTAAGTTTCTGTAGAAGTAAGTGTGGTGGTGTGTGTATAACTGTATATGCAAGTAAATGGATGTTTGATTCTTTATTAGCATGAGTGACTATGTGTGTGAGTAACTCTATGGATGAGTGGCGTTGTGTAACAGGATGTATAGGTGTATGAATACATATGATGAGTGAGTACATGTATGAGTGACTGTAGAGGACTGTTGGTGAATGACTGTATGTGTATGTGGTTCTTAGAATTACTGAATAGGTTGTTGTAACTGATATTGATATGTTCATTATTTTGAACATTTTAGTTTCTATTTTTGAATGTGTGTTTCAATGGTTATATTAGGGGAAGAGGAGGTCTGCCACTCTATCACAAGGATGATGTCATCAGTGATGTCATCAGTGATGTCATTTGAGATGTCATCAGTGATGTCATGCGTGATGTCAGTGACCATGTCATGAGTGATGTAATATGTGACGTCATCAGTAGTGCATTGCGGGCGCGTGAGTTATAGTTAGCTGAACTAACTATAACGGGGGAATTTCAATGGTTTTTTACGAGTGAAATGTCCAGCTAACTATAACATGTGTGAAACCTTTGGTTTTTTCATTGAATTTCTAAGGTTTTTTAAATGCTAATTCCTAACTATAACGTGTGTGAAACCCATGGTTGTTTCAGTGAATATATATATATATATGTATATATATTACCTACTGGCGGTCGCCAGTAGGTAGTTATAGTTAGGACCCCTTTTCCATAGGAAAACCTCAACATTCTATTTTGAATAACTTTGGCGCCTGTCGATGAATCCTCGCGAATTTCTCAAAATAGGTGGGGCGCTATGCTCCGCTCCTACCCTGAAAGTCTCGGGGGGATTCGTCAAGCGGGGGCTGAGATAAAAGGGGGGTCCCAAAACGCGTTTTTCCCATGCATTTTTCCATAGGACCTTTAAAACGAGCCACAGCCCGAACGGCTGAACAGAATTACTAGAAATTTGGCAGAGAGGTAGTCCCTAGGTCAAGGAAGTGCCTTTTGTAGGTTTGGTGTAAATCTGTTCAGTAGATTCTGAGAAAATAGCCTTTAAATCAATATATATATCTGAGCCCCCTTACGGTACGCTTACCGTACGCTTACCGTAAGCGTACGGTGGCGTGCGCGAGCGCGATTCTGATTGGCTCTTAGATCTTAGTAAACATTCGAATCGGCCGAAACCAGGAAGCGGCGTCCGCCATTTTGTCTCTCGCACTGAGTGTTGTTTATCAAACATGATGGCCAAAAACATGTTATGGGGCTGTTTTGACAACTCCCTCCCACATAGTCATGTTGAGGGAGTCCCCAAACATCCCCCAAGAGCAAAAACGGTTTTATTTTTTTGTTCGGCAATTTCGCCGAGTACGCTTACCGTACGCTTACCGTAAGCGTACGGTAAAAAAATAAAAATAAAAAAAACACTATCCACACTTACCCCACCCCCTGTGCTTTTGGTGGGCGTAGGCCACCAAATGTACAGGGCTTATTAATAGGTAAAAAAAACTAAAATTTGGCAACATGAAATTATAAAATCGAAATAAAAAAAACACTATCCACATTGACCCCACCCCCTGTGCTTTTGGTGGCCGAAGGCCACCAAATGTACAGGGCTTATTAAAGTTGATAAAAACCGTGCACGGAACGAACTGCGTTAAGTGGGCGCGCACGCCTCGAATGGCGTAAAGTAACTTAGCATTTAAAAAACCGTACAAATTCACTGAAAAAACCATAGGTTTCACACACGTTATAGTTAGGAATTAGCATTTAAAAAACCTTGCAAATTCACTGAAAAAACCATAGGTTTCACACATGTTATAGTTAGCGGAAATTTTACTGATAAAAAACCTGTGAAATTGCCCCGTTATAGTTAGTGCTGGCAACTATAACTCACGCGACCGCAATCTTCTGCTGATGACATATGTGTCTTTATGAAAAAAAAATATTTGTAATATATGTATAGCTAAAAATGTATGGAAGAAGACATGGGCAAATAAGTGTCTAAATACAGTATTAGCATCAGCAGAGGATTACGGTCGCGTGAGTTATAGTTGCCAGCACTAACTATAACGGGGCAATTTCACAGGTTTTTTATCAGTAAAATTTCCGCTAACTATAACATGTGTGAAACCTATGGTTTTTTCAGTGAATATATATATATATATATATATATATATATATATATATATATATATATATATATATATATATATATATATATATAATATATATATATATATATATTATCTACTGGCGGTCGCCAGTAGATAGTTATAGTTAGGACCCTGTTTCCATAGGAAATCTGCAACATTCTATTTGGAATAACTTTGGCGCCGGTCGACGAATCCTCGCGAAATTTTCAAAATAGGTGGGGCGCTACGCTCCGCTCCTACCCTGAAAGTCTCGGGGGGATTCGTCAAGCGGGGGCTGAGATAAAAGGGGGGTCCCAAAACGCATTTTTCCCATGCATTTTTCCATAGGACCTTTAGACACAGCTACAGCCCGAACGGCTGAACAGAATTTAATGACATTTGTCAGAGAGGTAGTCCTCAGGTCAAGGAAGTGCCTTTTGTAGGTTTGGTGTAAATCTGTTCAGTAGAATCTGAGAAAATAGCCTTTAAATCAATATATATATCTGTGGCAGCTTACGGTGCGCTTACGGTGCGCTTACCGTACGCGTACGGTGACGTGCGCGAGCGCGATTCTGATTGGCCGTTAGATCTTAGTAAATATTCGAATCGGTCGAAACCAGGAAGCGGGGGCCGCCATTTTCTCTCTCGCACTCTGACAGGGGGCTGAAAAACAAAGTGCAAAAACATGTAAAGGGGCTGTTTAGACAGCTCCCAAGCACCTAGCCATGTCGAGGGAGTCCCCAACGATCCCCCAAATGAAAAAAGCAATTTTATTTTTTTCGAAAATTTCGCCGATTACGCTTACCGTACGCGTACGGTGATAAATAATAAAAAAAAAAAAAAATATCCACACTCTCCCCACCCCGTGTGCAAATGGTTCCCAAAGGGCACCATTTGTGCATGGCATATAATAGCTTAAAAAAACATATTTTTTACCTGTCACAACGATGCTCATCATATGTCCTCCATGTGCGCACGGTGCGCGAAGCGCATCGTGCGTTCATGGCCCATCTAGCGTAACGTGGGCACGCGGTGTGCGAAGCGCACCGCGTGCTCACTGTGCGCGCACGGTGCGCGAAGGATCGAACTGCGTTAAGTGGGCGCGCACGCCACAAATGGCGTAAAGTAACTTAGCATTTAAAAAAACGTACAAATTCACTGAAAAAACCATAGGTTTCACACACGTTATAGTTAGGAATTAGCATTTAAAAAACCTTGCAAATTCACTGAAAAAACCATAGGTTTCACACATGTTATAGTTAGCTGGACATTTTACTGATAAAAAACCAATGAAATTCCCCCGTTATAGTTACTGTAGGCAACTATAACTCACGCGACCGTAATCCTAACTATAACGTGCATGAAATCTATGTTTTTTTTCAGTGAATTTCAAAGGTTTTTTAAATGCTAATTCCTATCTATAACTTATCACTAAAGATATCATGTTTAATGATTTTCATTGGATTTCTATATTTTTCAGATTCAGTGTGTCAATTTCATTAATTATGTTTTTTTGAAATTCTTTTTTATCACCATTTTTTAAACTTATTTTTTAATTAATTCTTTTAAAAATTAAAAAATATTATTTGTTTTTATTGGGTTTTTCAAACATATTTTTTTATATATTTAAAAATAGTTTTTTAACTATATGTTCAAAACTTTATTGTATATATTTTTTTCCATGTTTTTTGGATCCGCGGACCCTATGCGCACCATTCTCGATCCATACACGATAGCATCCGTGCATGGGATGCGTTGGGTATGTGTTTAGTGCGCGTTCGCAACGCGACCGATACGCGACTCCCAGCCCATACGCGACACGTTCGATGTACGTAACGCGACGTTTACGCGCTTCCGCGATGCGTCATCTGCATCTATGACGTGGTAGGTGCGCGGATCCCGCTAAATATTTAACATTTAAAAAAACATATATATGTATTTCATGTGAATATTAATTGGAGACAAACTCTAAACTAGTCTTTAAAGTAATACATTTTTACATCTAACGCTATATTTTTTTTAAATTCAATTTCACGGATGCGCGCTGGGTGCGTGCTGCCTAAGCGCAGGGTGCGCGGATCCCATGTGACCTGCAAAAAAAGAGTTTGATTGGTTCATTACACTTCCTGTTCCAACTATTGAAAGACCCCACCCAATTCAATCATTCTTCTTTCAGCTTCTTTGGAGGAGCATCTCTTTGCAGAGAAGAAGATTTTTGGGACTAAGATTTCACTTAGCTCTAACTTTTTTCAACCAAAAATGGCTTCTGAGGATGAATTTTTGGAGGAGACACCACGCACACCACGTTTTTCATCTGTGGTGTGGAAATGTTTTACTTTTTCCGAGGGGCAAACAAAGACAAATGCCACCTTGGTCATGTGCAAGATTTGCAAAAGAGTACTGTCGCAAGGGGATCCTAACAAGAAATACTCGTGCGGCACAGCAAGTATGATGAAGCACCTGAGGACCCTTCATCCATACAATCTTGCACAAGAAGAATGCCGATGGATGAGAGACACTCCAGCTCCTGCGCCTTCCACCTCAACGCAGCCGAGCACTTCAAGAGTGCATCCATCAGCCCAAAATTTGGACACCCGTCCTCAATTTCAATTTTTAAAAGTGCTCTGCACTAAGTGCAATGCGACTTTGTGCTACGGTGAGCAGTCGATCGATCTGATCCGCCGCCGCCAAGAAAGTCACAATTGCTAGTTTTTATTTTTGGATTTTTTTTGTTCCCTGAAGTTCATTGTTGGTTCCTCCTGTTCTTTTTTTTTTTGCAAAAAAACCAAAATAATTAAAAAATTGTTCAGAAAACCAAAAAAGAAATATAAAAGAAGAAAGAAGAAAAAAAAAAGTTCTTCTAAGAACTAACTTTCCTGGTTTAAAAAAAGAGCTACATTTCTTTGTTAGTGTGTGAAAGTTTAGATGAATGTATGTGTAGTACGTAATTGACTGAATGAATGCATTAGTAGCGTATGGTGAATGTATAAGTGCAGAACTATGAGGAAGTGCTGCAGCATCACACAGTAACCTCTTTAACTGCAGTGTGCTGTAGTACTTCCGAAGCACAGGGATGCAACATATGTACATAAATATGTTGCAAATCTACGCTTCACTCTGCATGGCTGCTTAAACTGCAGCCATGTGGTGACACAGGCACCCTTGCACCATAGTGCAAGGATATCTGGGTCATGTTCTGTTTGTTTTTCTGCAGGAAGACACACCTTCCTGCACAAAAGCAATGAGAAAATGCATTTTTCTCCTTCAATGTATGCTGAACATTTCAGCATGCATTGAAGATATAAACATTTGGAGAAATGAAAACAATTCTCCTTGTTGTGCTTTCATACACCAATTTTAGAATGGTGCAGCATTCACACACATATCGAGATTTATGCTTTCTGATAAATCTAGAAATGTGTCTTGTTCTATGAGTATTCAGTGCAATCATGAACAACAACACTTATAGAACACCCTTTCAACGCAAAGTGGTGTGCATAATGAGGTTGTATTTACATGGAGTATAAAAAGTGCACAGAGTGCCTTTTCCTCTCTTTGTAAATATGAAAGACTGTCTTGCGCAATAACTATGTTACAAAAAGTGACATATTTCCGTTTTTAAAATTCCTTGTGAATGATAGAAGGTAAGCACAGAGTTTTGTCTGCAAATATGTTCAAAGAAGAATGATTGAAATGATTGCGGTCCTTCAATAGGTACAATGGGAAATATTATGAACCCCTTAAATCTCTTTTTTTGCAGGTCACATGATATCTGATTATGGTCAGATTTCAAAACTACATAGGTATAAACAGAGTGTTTTTAGAAACGTGTTTCAACTTTGTAGCTTCTTGCAGACCTCCTCATTCTGCATATTGAGACTTAGTTAAACTTACCTTCACAGTAATAGGAATAAAAAATGGTATACATTTTTTTCAGATTTTCATTGCAATCTAAATTCATATAAATTGCTTATTTTAAAATTTGGATCCGTGAAAGAAAAGAAAAAAAAATTATAACATGTAATAATACATTTTTTACAACACAGCATCATTTCTACAAAGTCATTTGTTTGCCTTTTTTGCTGTTCTCAGATTATATTTAATTTCACTATAAATAGTGATTTCAATCGTACTCATCACTTAATAGCGGGCAAAAAAAACCAATCAGAAAGATTGTTAAAAAAAAAACAACATGCTATTCTCAGTAAAATACCACAAGATACATATCACACATATATAAAATGCTTATGGCTAACACAATTTTATAAGTTTAACTTACAAAAACTGTAAAAGTTGTCGCTTTAAAATATTCACCGAATCTAAGGATGAATTTTTGGAGGAGGCACAACGTTTTTCTTCAGTGGTGTGGAAATGTTTTACTTTTCCCGAGTGGCAAACAAAGACCAATGCCACCTTGGTCACGTGCAAGATTTGCAAAAGAGTGCTGTCGCGAGGGGATCCTAACCAGAAATACTCGTGCGGCACGGCAAGTATGATGAAGAACCTAAGGATCCTTCATCCGAACAATCTTGCATGAGAAGAGTGCAAACGGATGAGAAACACTCCTGCTACTGCGCCTTTCTGAGTTTCTTTTCTTCTTTTTTTTCTGGCATGATTTCTCTATTTTAACGTTGAAAAACAGTATCTGTAAAAAAGAATCACACATAAATGTATATTAATAACTTTCAAATTTATACTATTCCATTACTGTACAAACACATTTTATATAAAAACTGACTAAGAAACTATAGCCCTGAACCACAAGTGTGATGATGGTTAAAACACTACATGCATAGTGCATACTACTATGAAGCAGTTCATGCCCTAAAGCCTACCTCACTAAAAGACTACATGCTAACTGACTGAATGATTACAGTACTATAAGGAGACACGGGGTGAGTAACAGGGTGTTTGCTAGAAGTGTATGAATACTGACTGGGGAATTGAAGGTGTGAAAGACAACTGTGTAGGTGGTTAAGAGGACTGCATACATAGTGGATAAGCATTTGAAGCAGCCCATGTGCTAAGGCCTGGCTCACTGCATGAGTACTTGGGTACTGACTGAATGATTAGAGTACAGCAAGGAGAGTGCCTGGGTGAATTTATAAGTGGTTGGCTTTTGGCACAGTGAATGGATTAGTACTTGGTACTGAATGGGTCACTAGAGGAGTGCAAAGGGAGTGACAGGATGTTAGTTAAACTGTATGGATACTGACTAGGGAATTTAAGGTGTGAAAGACAAGTGTATAGTATGTTAGAAGACTACATGCATACTGCATAGATATTTGAAGCAGTCTATGTGGTAATGCATAGTTAACAACATGAGTACTTGGAAACTGACTAAATCATCAGACTACTGCTAGGACATTGCCAGGGTAAAACTTTTACATTTTCAGTTCTGGCGCAGTGAAGAGAATAGTACATGGTACTGAACTTTAGTGTCAAACCCTGACTGATTTTATCAATGCATAAGCAAAGACTAGCTTCTAATGCTACTAAAACTTGACAACATGACCGGTTTTAAAACAGTTATCTGTCAGCAAATACACAATGTTACCAAATGCTTCTCTCACAATCCTTACCCAAATGCACACAGACTCACAGTGTGATTTTAGACAAGCAACACTATCCTAGGAGTTTACCAAAACTCATTCACTAGTCTAGAAGAGGTAAGGGTACTGCACACAATCTACATATTTAAGTACTGCACTTTAGTGTCAGAGCCTGACTCATTTTACCAATGCATAAGCAAAGACTGACTTCTAATGCTACTAAAACTTGACAACATGACAGGTTTTAAAACAGTTATCTGTCAGCAAATACACAATGTTACCAAATGCTTCTCTCACAGTGGTTCCCAAATGCACACAGACTCACAGTTTGATTCTAGACAACAACCACTATCCCTAGGAGTTTACCAAAACTCATTCACTACTGTGGAAGTGGTAAGGGAACTGCACACAATCTACATATTTCAGGACAGCACTTTTGTGTCAAAGCCTAACTCATTTAATCAACGCATAAGCAAAGACTGGCTTCTAATGCTCCTAAAACGTGACAACATGACTGGTTTTAAAAGAGTTATCTGTCAGAAAATACACAATGTTACCAAATGCTTCGCTCACAGTGGTTCCCAAATGCACACAGACTCACAGTGTGATTCTAGACACGAAACACTATTCCTAGCAGTTTACCAAAACTCATTCACTACTTTGCAAGGGGTAAGGAGACTACACATAATCTACATATTAAAGTACAGCACATTAGTGTCAAAGCATGACTCATTTTATCAATGCATAAGCAAAGACTGCCTTCTAATGCTACTAAAACTTGACAACATGACAGGTTTTAAACCAGTTATCTGTCAGCAAATACACAATGTTACCAAATGCTTCTCTCAGTGGTTCCCAAATGCACACAGACTCACTGTGTGATTCTAGACAAATAACACTATCCCTTGCACTATACCAAAACACATTTCTTCATCTAGAACAGTGGTTCCCAAACTTGGGGTCCGGGGACGCCCAGGGGTCCGTGACACATTCCCAGGGGGTCCGCAGGCAGCAGTTTTAAAAGCAATGCAAAGTTCATTGTATAAACAGCAGTTTTGGGGCACCAATAAAAGTGTCAAGATAACTCCGATGATTAATGTACCTGCTGGAGAGAGATGGGGAATTTGTCCAGTGGCAGCTTTGAGTCATCTTTGGAAGCCCAGATCGTTAATATGCCTGCTGAAAAAAAATGTCTACCATGCATTTTAAAAAAACTGTATTTTGTTTTGTGCATAGCTCAGTCAGTTCCTGCTTTTGCCACAGAGACTGTTATTATGCAGTTCACAAGTTACAATCGCATTTAGCACAGTGAGCTATGAACTGACATTAAAGAGCTGAAAGCAAACTGCATGGTACAAGTTAGTAAGTTATGCTTTTTCCCAGTCTTTCATTATCCCGATGCTGCTAAAAAAGTTTGTTTGGGTAGAAATAAATCCTTATTATTAAAGTCAATGCTAACCCCTGTGTTATATTCTGAATCCTGAGTTTGTGCTCTCCAGACCAAGCACTCTTAAAAAATGCCTACCAGTATGGATGACTTGTGAATACTACATCTTGTAGTCCCCTTTGCCTTATGTAACATTTTCTAGTCACTGATTTACAGACGTATGATTCATTGTCTCTGTATGTGTGTGATGTAAAGTACTCTGACACCCTACAGTGGTATGAGTGTTGCTATAAAACAAATTAAATACATGTGACAGTGGGGCTATGGAGAGATGAGAGGCACTGTTGGAGGGTAGTAGAGAGGGAATCAATGAAGATTGACAAAAGATTGTTGTTTGCTGGTGCATAGTAAGGTCATTATTTCAATTCAATATATATTGACAAATGTGTTGTAAAATGCACCATTTTCCCACAAATTTTCTTGGGGGAGAGGCCCCCAATGCCCCCTTTGTATTGATCAGACTCACTTGCTGCACTTGATCTGCACTGTATGGCGACTAGTCTGACAACAGAGCAGCTTTAAGTTTCCAGTCCAGCCTTGGCAGGAGCAGGAGACTCAGGCTGTGAAATAAAAGCAAACAATGAAAAGTTAGTCGCGAGATGCAGCACCAACCTTCCCATTAGGATTTTTCTATTTTTGCAAATATTTTAATATAAAAATACTAAAATCTTTAGTAATTTAAGTCTAGTCTTTGTTTGATGTGCATACGTGTGTGTTTTTATTTTCTTCGAATTACAGTTAGGGGGCCCGATTCACAGAACTAACTTAAGACAAAATCCTAAACTTACTACCATTTTCGTATTCACAGAAGGCACTTACTCATTTTGGTATTCACAGAAGACACTTACTAACTTCGGTATTCACAGAAGTTAGGAGTCCTAACTTTAGGACTCCTAAATGCCTTCTGTGAATACCGAAAGTCTTAAAATTAGGATTTTTCTCAGTTTAGGAGTCCTAAAGTTAGGACTCCTAACTTAACTACTACTAAACTGAGAAAAACCCTAATTTTAAGGCTTTCGGTATTCACAGAAGGCATTTAGGAGTCCTAAAGTTAGGAGTCCTAACTTTACTACTACTAAATTGAGAAAAATCCTAATTTTAAGACTTTCGGTATTCACAGAAGGCATTTAGGAGTCCTAAAGTTAAGAGTCCTAACTATACTACTACTAAACTGAGAAAAATCCTAATTTTAAGGCTTTCGGTATTCACAGAAGGCATTTAGGAGTCCTAAAGTTAGGAGTCCTAACTTTACTACTACTAGAAGGAGTACTACATTTTAGTGTAGAAACATAACTCATTTCTCAAATTCATTAACAATGATTTGTTTCTAATTCTACCAAAATATAAAAACAGCACATTTATCTGTCTGCAAACAGATGAAAAACACAAATGCTTACCACAGAATGGTTTCTACATGCACACACACTGTCAACAAGATTGTAGAGAAAAAAAGTGCTCCCTACACTTTAGCAGGAGAAATACATTAGTCAGATTAAAATCAAAATAGTCTACATACATCCCCTCACAATTAAATAACTCACCTTTCAAGTTGTTTTGTAGATTAAGAAGTATATCAGTCATACACCAGATATCAGTCACACACCAGATTTTCTTAAACAGAATCTCTGCACTGTGCACCTGTCAGCAGAAGCAAAGAATGGCAAAGTTTCCCTCTAATTTCCCACACATATACATTTAAACATCAAATCACATTCCTTCCCACATAAATTCAAAAGCAAACACACATTTCTATTGTTTAAACATTTCAACCCTTTCCAAATGACATAAATTTGATCCCTTCCCCCAATCTGCCTTCTGCCCGTTACCATAGAAACAGTTCATGGAACACTGTACTGAGCACACAGGTCACAATTTCAGCACACAATGTTGCTAATCAAAACAGCAAGTGTGCTTGACTTTTTAACATATCAGCTTATCCTATATAATGTTCCTTTCAATCACTTTTTGTTAACCAATAAGAATCATGTGTTTAAAAAACAGAAATATGCACCCTACCTTTCAGTGTAGAAGGTTGTCAAACAACCAATGATGTCTTGTCTTTTTTCAAAACTGCATCTTAGCCACCATTTTAGAAACATCTTACTTTCCAAACTGCCATTTCATTTACAGAGACCATCTGAGTGCATCCAGACCTCCTTTCAAGATGCTTAGAGTGTGGATTGTGGGATAGCACCTATATTTTCTGGAGCCAAAGGTATGCAGAAAACAAAGGCATTCACAAAGACCTAAGTTTGCCAAATGTAGACATTAAATGGATTGGACAGAGAGGGTTAAAGTGGCACCAATTGATGCCATTGGTGAAATCCTTCATGCATATCCAACACCTTAACCTCATAATAGCGCACTGTGGTGGCAATGACCTAGGCACTTTGACTGGGGTAGGTCTGGAAATCCTTATGAAGGAAACCTTTGCAGAACTGATTTCACTTTTCCCCAAAACTGCCTTTGTGTATTCTAACATATGCCAAAGGCAGAAATGGAACTGTTTCGATCATTTTTGTCCACAAATAGAGAAAGCTAGGAAACATGTGAATAAATCTGTTTCTGCTTTTCTCCGAGACTATAAAATGGGGTCCATTTACAATAAAAATCTGCGCTTTCATATGCAAGAGATGTATAGGAAAGATGGAGTACACTTTACTGATGAAGGAAACAGAGTCTTCCTCAACAACTTTAGACTCTGTATAGGTACTTACTTATAAGTACGAAAAACTCTCAATGAACACAATGGCTCTTTTTAGAGCCACTCAAGAACAAAACACTTAAGCTTGATCTTTATCTCCCAAAAATTGCATTTTTTTTTTCCTTGGATCCGCGCACCCAACGCGAGAGAATCTGTGCACCCAACGCGATAGGATGCGCGCACCATGCGCGCATTTCGCCGTTTTTTATTTTTTAAAAGGGGGCCCCAGGGGGTCCTTCTGGGACCCCCTAAGCACCTCTAGAGGGTCAGAGTATTTCCACTCAGCCCCCTTTATATGTTTTACACACTTATTCCCCTTGCTTATTCAGCCTCGCTTCTACCAAGGCAGAAAATGGCCGCCACCAGTTCCTGCTTTCAAATGTTGACAGACACTCGACAGCCAATTAGCATTCAGCATGCGATCGGGAAGGTGCGTGCTCGGTTCAGGGAGGGTGCGCTTACGGTGCGGATAGGGTGCGCGGATCCTAACGTTTTACCCAAATTTTCTCAGGAACTACTAAACAGATTCACACCATTTATGCAAAAGGCACGAGTCTAAACTGAAGACTACCTCTTAACCAAATTTGGTGTCATTCCGTTCAGCGGTTCGGGTTGTAGATGCGACAACAGATCCTATGGGAAATTGCATGGTGAAAACGTGTTTTGGGACCCCCCTTTTTTCTCGGCCCCCGCTTGACGAATCACCACGAAACTTTCGGGGTAGGAGCGGAGTGGAGCTGGTCAATAGTTTGGAAAATTTCGTGAAGATTTGTCAACCGGCGCCAGACTTATTGGGAATAGAATGTTGCGGATTTCCTATGGAAAATAGGTCCTAACTATAACTATCTACTGGCGGTCGCCAGTAGATTCTATATATATATCAAATTTGCACGTGACAAACGTGATTACGAAACTGGGAGAATTTTTACGTTTGCCCGCAAGTTTGACACAGTAAAAAGACAAGCACTGGTGTCAAAAATGCCTACATTGCCTGCACAGAATAATGCTAATGATGTTATATCGGATGTGGATACCAGCCCAGCAACAAGTAGTAATGAATCAGAGGATGGTGAATCAATGGCTCAAACCCATCTAGCAACAAAATATTCACCCTCAGAAGAGTTGGGTTTTTTAATAGAGGACAGACGCCAAACCCTGCGACCGAGAACTCAGCAACAACAACAGAACAAAGACGCAGGAGGAACAACGAATGCCGCAAACAAAGGCGGAAATGTAAGAGGGCGAGGTTTTACCAAGAGAGGCAGAGGAAAGAAATGGTAAACAATAAGTCTTTGACTATGCCACCTGACAACACTGTGGTTAACCTGTCTGATATGAAACTTACTGAGGCAGAGTCTCGACTCCTATCCTTGGGCTTGTCATTCTGCCCGCGCAATACCTTCAATTATGTTCAAACACGGATAGATGTTTTTAAATTCATCCGGAAGCTCAAATTGAAAAAATATTTTAAATTAAACAAAGTACAAGATCAGGTATCAGCAATAACTTTGAAAGATCGCCCTAGGAGCAAGTTCCAAGTAGCAGACACCAGCATGCTTAAAACAGTACATGCATTATCTGGCAATGAAGAGAGTGGTATGGGTTCAACGCAGGAAGAATTGGCATCAATGGGTATAATCAACAACCTTCCATGCTATAGTCATTTTAAACCAGCCTCCACGTTTATACCGCTTATGCCTAAAGATGTGATTGATAGTTTCAACGACATAGTAATCGAAGATCTTAAAACATTGCACACTGTAACATCAAGGAAACTTAAAAGGTATAAATACATGGAAAAGCAATATGCCAAGTTGATGAAAAAATTAAGGAGTAATTCTAATCTCATCATTAACAAAGCAGACAAAGGTGGCAACATCGTCATTTGGCCACGCACTCTCTATATGGAGGAGGCGAAGCGCCATTTGGAGGATAAGAATTGCTATAATAAAGGATCGTTTAATGACATCAAAAACCTAAAGGAGGAGGTCTTTAAAGAACTTAACCAATGGAAGAGGGAATGACTTTTAAGCAAACAAGAATTCAGCTTCCTTAAAAATGACTTTCCGGTTATTCCCACACTTTACTTCATACCCAAGATCCACAAACAGTCTACACCAGTACCAGGACGGCCCATTATTTCAGCTCAAAAAAGCCTCCTGGAGCCTATGTCCAAATATGTGGACCACTTTCTACATGAATCGGTAGAAAACCTTCCCTCCTTCATCAAAGACACTGGACACTTTTTGTCTAAATTGAGTGAAGTGACTTGGGAAGAGGACTATGTGCTGGTGGTCATGGATATTTGTACACTGTATACGAGCATTCATCATGCTGATGGTTTAGCAGCTGTAAAATACTTTCTAGACAAGCGCAGCATTGAATTTAGTCACCATAATGGCATGATATTACGAATGATACAAATCTGCCTAGAAAATAACTTTTTTCTTTTCAACAAAGAGATTTACCGACAACAGAGAGGAGTTGCGATGGGGGCATGCTTTTCCCCAACCTATGCATGTCTTCATGTTGGGTGGTGGGAGGAGCATGTCCTCAGAGGAACCCATAAAGTAATCTTTGAATCCAATATAATCAAATTTTGGAGGTTCATAGATGACATATGTTTAATTTGGAAAGGTACCCCTGAATCGGCTAAAACTTTTCTTAACATGCTTAACATCAATAGCTTGAATTTACAATTCACTGCCGATATTAGCAAATCCTCTGTCCAATTTCTAGATGTTGAAATTTACATTGACAATAAAGTTATTCAAACTAAATTACATAGAAAGAAAACAGCGGGTAACGCGATTTTACACGCTAGCAGTGCCCACCCTGGTCATCTCATCAAAAGTATACCATACGGTGAATTTTTGCGTATGCGCAGAATTTGCAGTTCAAACTCAGACCTAGAAAAATGCCAACTTGAGTCCCTTAATAGATTTCTTGCCCGTGGATACAATTTGAAAGAGCTAGAATTGGCTAGAACTAAAGCCAATAGCCATACCAGAGAGGAATGTCTCAATACAGTTGCTCAGTCTAAAAGAAAAAATCCAGATGATGGGCTCAGAGATGATCAAGATGGAACTAGGCTAATAACTACATTCAATGTAGAAGAAAGAAAAATAAGAGGTATTTTAACTAAACATTGGCCTTTATTAAAAACAGACATCACTTTGGCCCCTCTTTTACCTGAGAAACCACTGATCACCTTTAGAAGAGCTCCCTCGATGAGGGATGCTCTAGTTAAATCTATCCCAGAGGTAGTCATCACCAGCAACTGGTTATCCACGAAGACAGGTTTCCATAAATGTATTTCTTGCAGGGCCTGCAAATTTGGCAAGAACACTACAGAATATTGCAGTGTATTTGATAATAACCCTATCAAAATCCAGAAGCCTCTGACATGCCGTACAGACCACGCAGTGTATGTATTGGAATGCACTTGTAAAATGAAGTACGTGGGAAGTACTAAATTACAAGTTTTTAATCGCATCCTACAACACTTGAGAGCAATAGTCAATGCAGATGATAGCTACCCAGTAGCACGACATTTTAAATTGGTGCACAACAAAAACCTCAATGAGCTATGTTACTATGTCATTGGCGCTGTACAAAAGAACTTGAGAGGCGGTAACAGAGAGAAACAGTTAAGGCAATTGGAGTCCAAATATATTCTGTTACTAGATACAAGAATCCCTAAAGGAATGAATACAGGGGAAGATCTCCATAACTTTTTATAGTTTTTAGAGTTCTTTGATGGGTTTTATATGAATGATAAGTTTTGATTTTATCAGATGCATTGAGGTATGTTTCACACTGCAATATTAAATGATTATTAAATATTTTCTGTAGAGGGGCTCTGGTTAGGCAGTTTTCAAACGATTTATAATGTGTTTTATTTATCGTATGAGGAAATTAATTTTATGTGATGATTTTTAACATAAAATTTGTGTGCTCTTAGTGTATAATACATGTGTCGTGAATCGAGGAACTTTATGAATTTAGTATCTAGTTATATAATTTGCACAATCATGCACAATATAAATTTTATCTGTCACTATTTGTCTTGCTGTGTTTCAAGAGACAAATTGGATTTGATATGAATTTTAATATCATAATAGGATTTTTTTATTTCTTAGTTTGCTTAAGTAATTTTGGATTTTTTGAGCACTAGCACTTTATTTATAAGCATGATTGGGACAGTGCAATAGGACAATTCATATATAGGAGCATTAATTGGTCACTTGACTGCAATTAGACTCCAGACTTAGGCTGTTTACGCAAACTGCTTATATAAAAAGGATCAGTCCTTTTTTTACTTAATGGATTTTATACATTTTGTATTTTTTCAGTGTTTTTAGATATGTTACAGTGATAATGTATTTATTATGCTATTTATATATTTATGGATTTTAAACATTTACTTGTCTAATTGTAAGTATTTTGTTTAGCTCCATGCACTAACCATCACGCAGCTTTGATTATCCAATCTGTCACAGTATATAAATCATGTGCTTCACCGGGGGGTCATGTGATCAAGGCTGTGTGTTCACAGCCGAAACGCGTCATGCTGACAAATGGAAGAATAAATTAAGCACGTTGAAAATTTATACGGCGCACTTTTGTGGTCTGTACCTGTGTGACTTGTGGAGTATGCTTCAAGGGATCCAGGACCATTGAATTGATATATATATATATATATATATATATATATATATATATATATATATATATATATATATATGTACACAACAAGAGCAAAAATACAGGAATAGAAATGCCTATGACTTTTGATTGGTACAAACAGAAGTGGTAGTACCAACATTTTCACCAACAGCACTGCGACACCTGGCTTCATGCACACTCATGTGTATTTGGCAGAAATACTACTAACACCATATTGGTCCTTACATTTGGGATATACTCCCTGTATGACATCTGCTATATTAGTGGTTTGTAATTTATCTACAGCATTTGTAAGTTTTGTCAGTCTGCAAGCCAGATCATCGCTGTGGTGGCCAATTTCCACATGTAGGTTTAAAGTACATCTTAACAACACAGATCTAGCATGTGGAAATCTATTAATAGATCTGATAAATCCATCAACGCCGCAGATGGCTAATGTTCCTTATGTCTCTGATGTACATTATCTTTATTTATGGTTTAATTCTTTGATTGCGGTTTTTCAATCAAAGAACAAAAACAAATGCCAACAAGCTACCTGGCACAATTCTGGGCTACGCAGAGCCCGGCTGTAAGAGTATGCAAGCCGGTATCTTGTAGACAAACAAAACCCCCAACCCACCCGCCCCCCACCCGTCCTCCATTTGACCCTGTTCTAGCCATGGAAAATGTTGTAGAGTCGCTATGCACCATTGCTACTTCGAGGCTGTAGGCACCCCATCCACTGTTAAACGTAGCAGGCACAAATATCTGGGGCACATGAGCTCACAGAACTCTTGCGTCAATAGGGACAGAAATGGAAGCCATAACTCCTGAACGTCTGCACCTTTTCCGGCAAGTGTAAAATTAATTTTTTCCATTCCCAGGATGTGCCATAAACTGGTTAACCAGCATGTGTGTGTGGGAATTTGATGGGTTTCCCAATGTATAAAGATTTTTTGCATGGCAGTACCCACAGCTATGTCTATCAAACTCCCACTCCTAGACTTCAGTGAATAGGCTAATGGGTCTGGTACTCCCAACAAAATGTGTGACGGAAATCTAAGCAGCTGAGTCTCAAGGTGTTTATCGTCCAATACTTGGGTCCAGTAGTTTTGAATTTGGTGACATTCCCATAGTAGATGTACCAGTGTAATTCGCTTACCGCAGTTTCTCCAACAATCTGCGCTCACTGACGGGTTGATCTTACGTACTCTCTCTGGTGTGTAGTACCAGTAGGTTGCTACTTTTGTGAGTGTGTCCATCAGGGCCACGTTGCTGGCAGTGTGACGTGCTCTGTGACAGATGCCTTCCCACTCTTTGTTGTTTAGGGATCTCCCTATGTCTTTTTCCCATCTACCTTGCTCTGCGTTGTATGTGTGCGTGTTTCATGTGTTCAGAAACTTGTTTAAGTCAGATATCAGTCCCCTATCTGAAGTCTTTGACAGAAGCCATCTCTCGTAGAGAGTGAGGTGACGTTGTGCAGCGTCTCTGTTTTGTGGCTGTATTACCCAATGTCTGAGCTGTAGATACCTTAAACAGTCTGCTTTGATTTGTTGGAACAAGAGTACCCCCTCAACATTAAAAAAAGTGACACTCAGAGCGAAGCCACAACGTGTACTCTGTCTCACCCACTCCTGGCTTAAAGTCCGGGTTGTCGAATAATGGGGTCATAGGCGATGGAAATATCGTAAGATTGTGTTTAATGTTGTTCTGATCCCATGTCGTCATTGTTGTCTGTGTGATGTCAGACAAGTAAAGCCTCCATGGTCTGTGTGCCTTCTTTGAAAAGGGGATTTTCTTCTATCTTAGTAGCAACAAATGTGGCAAGCTCTTAGTGCAATGACTGAGGACTAAAATGCAGGCATCTTTGATTCAGGCGATCAGAGAGCTGAATGGGGAGATGAGTAGCGCAGACGAGCAAATAGTGGAGGCCTTCCGATCCTTTTACCACACTCTCTATACAGGGCAAGATCCACCGGTTCTAGACCCTCTTCTTTATTTAGAGAGCTGTGCGATGTCCCCCCCTACCGAAAGCGACGGCGTAACAGCTTGACTCTATCATTCACCTTGAGGAAGTAATCTCAGCAATATCTCAATTAAAACTTGATAAGTCACCGGGCCCGGATGGCTTTTTGACTCTATTCCATAAATCTTTCTGCCATGAGCTAGTACCTTTTTTAAATAAGCTATTTAATTCCTTTTTGGAGATGACGGCGGTGACGGACTCCATGTCGGAGGCAGCTACCTCTGCATTCTGAAGCCTTTCAAAGGCCCATTTCTCTACTAAACATCGATGCGAAAATCTTCGCCAGCATTCTTGCGGTACGCCTAAATCCCTGAATGGCAGACTAAATCGAACCCGACCAAGCAGGTTTTATCCCTACCAATTAGAGGGGAGACAACACGAAGCACCTCTTCCATCTCATGGACAGTGTTCAGAGATCACGCAAGCAGAGTGGGCTGGACTTACCTGTTCGCTACCCTGCGATGCTTTGGGTTTGGGGAGAACTACATCAAATGGATTAAATGTATCTACAGTGAGTCTAGGGCTTTTATGAGAGCCAATAGGACTGGGTCCGCTACCTTCCCAATATCGCGGGGGACACGGTATGGCTGCCCTCTGTCCCTCCTTTTATTCGCTCTTTACATGGAGCCGATGGCCCAACGCCTAAGGGCCAACCCACAAATTGAAGGCCTGAAATTCGGGCGGATATTCACAAGGTCAGCCTATACGCTGACAACGTGATTCTTTCCCTCACCAATACTCAAATGACCCTGCCTGCTCTTCTCTCGGAACTACACAAATTTGGGGAGACATCTGGGTTTAAAGTCAATTTGGCCAAATCAAATATCCTGAACCTATCGATCCCTCAAGCCATGGTAGATGGCCTACAGCACCAATATCCATTCCAATGGACCCAGCAAGACATATCATACCTAGGCATTCACCTCGTACCAACCATTGCACGTACGGTGCCCTAAACTATGGAACCTTGCTAGAACACACTACTAAGGCGGTGGACACCTGGGCGCGACTACGACTGGCTTGGTTTGGGAGAATTGCGGCTGTCAAAATGATGGTGCACCCCCGCATTCTTTACATATTTCAAACGATCCCCATGGCCCCTCCACCGAAGGCGCTAGCCCAACTACAGACCCTTATTAAAAAATTTGTATGGGGGAAGAAACCTTGCCTCTCACTAGCCCAAGTGGTCCGTCTGAAAAAAGATGGGGCAGTCGGTCTTCCCTTAGTTAGAGGGTATTATCAAGCGTTGTGCCTTCAATACATCGTGGAGTGGAACAGAGCTATGTCTGGTAAGCATTGGAATTTCATGGATCAGACGGTGGCTGGAATCAATATCTGGCGGGAGATTTGGTTGCCCTGCAAGCACAGGGCCTGGGGGCTTTACTCTTCACCTGTTACCTCACCCAACATTGAAGGCATGGGATACGGTGGCCATCAAAAATGGCTGGACCACTTTTACCTCGCCAATGACTCCGATTGTAGATAACCCGGACTTTCCACCCATGCGGACTTCAACAGGGTTTCAACGGTGGAGAGAAGAGGGATGCAAGAGACTTGGATCTCTCTTTGACACGGAAGGGCTGATTCCGTTTGACCAGCTTAGACGAGACTACTATCTCTTAGTGACTGATGAGTTTGCATACCGCCAGGTATATCACTGGTTCACAACGTCACCCGATTATAGCAGGATGTCCCGACCTCTCACAACATTTGAGAAATGGTTGGTATGCAAAAAAGATGACTGACGCCTTATTTCCGAACTGTACTCTATGCTCACTACAAAACACACAGGGCAACTTACAAAGGCACAAATTCGCTGGGAAACGGAGTTTGGGAGGCCACTAACTGCCAAAGAATGGGAGCACATACTTTACCGCACACACCACACAGCACATAACACTGCAGGGGCGGAATCCGCTTTTAAGGCTTTTTCATTCTGGTACTATACCCCAGCATGAATACACAGCAGGGACAAAAGCAAATCTGAGCTATGCTGGAGGGGTTGTGGAATGCCAGGAACCTTATTACATATGTTATGGCACTGCCCTAAGCTTCAGCGCTATTGGACAGAGGTCCTAGATAACACTGATGAGGCGTTTAACACTTCTATACCCTGATTACCGATAAATACCCTTCTAGGTTTGTCGCATCCCCATACTTTCCCCCTATTTTCCATGAGAGGCAGACAAATTGCACTAGCCTTATTAGCAGTGAGGCAAGTCATCTTAGCCCAGTGGGGAAAAACCACTGTCCCAGAATTTACGGCAACATCTTTGGCACATTCTAGCTATTCAGCGATTGTCCCTAGTAGTAGATCAGAGAGGGAGGGTCTATGCAGAATTATGGGCCCCGTTTCTACATCTGCTATCTAAAGAACTAAGAGAAATCATGTGCCCTAAATATCTACAAATCCTTAAACTATTGCAACAGAGCGTCACAAAAGCCACACCTATAGCAGCTAATTGAAGATGGCTGGCACGCAGCCCGTGCGACCAAGGGATGAGGGGCTGAGTGGGGAGGGTAGACTGGTGCGGAACGAGTGTGGGGGAGGGTAGGGAGGGTTTTGGGTTTAGGAATGTTCTTTCTTTTTGCTTTCTTTTTGTATTTTACATTGTAAAAGTAAGAAGTCACTGTCTGATTTGCATGGCCATGTCTGCTATAACGCTGCCGGCCCCACTGTTGTAGGCATATAGCATATAGCTGTGTAACGTTGTTAGTTGTGCGCTCAGCCGGCATATGGATGTAGGCAGTAAGCTGTGTTCTTTTGCTCCTCTGACTCCTTACCAATAATAATATTGTTTCCATAAAAAGGGGATTTTCATTAGTGATGTATCAGCCACAGCCCTGTCCTGGACTAACCAGGGTTTTTCTGATTCAGTATGATTCCATTCCACTAAATGCCTCAACTGTGCTGCTTGATAATACAGCTGGAGGTTGGGAATTCCTATCCCACCCTCGCCAGGTGGTAAGAAGGTGAGGTTCTTTTTCATCCTAGGTTTGCGACCCTGCCATATTAATTGCATGATCTCCGTTTGTAGTTTGGGAATCATGCCCGATGGCAGACGTAGTGGAAGTGTTTGGAACAAATATAACATTTTGGGGAGGATCACCATCTTAATAGCTGCTACTCTACCCAGCCAAGAGATCGGGTAGTATTTCCATATCCGCATATCAGCACAAACTTGTCTGAGTAAATTGGTGTAATTGATGGTGGCAGTAGTGTGCGTAGACGCATCTATTTGAATTCCCAGGTAAGGAATTGTGTTGTGCTACCATAGGAACTGATGTTTTCCCTTGAGGTATTCCACCATCTGAGGGGTAAGAGAGAGATTAAGAGCTATGGATTTCCCTACATTGACTTTGAATCCAGATGCCCAGCTGAAATATTCTAATTCTGTGAGGAAGGCCCCAAGCGATGTATCAGGTTCCTAAAGGGTCACTAAGATGTCATCCGGATAGAGACTTATGGTATGTTTATCCCCCCCAAACGGGACTCCAAGTATCTGTGGATGTGTCTGTACTCTACGCGCAAGCGGCTCCATGTATAGTGCAAATATCAGGGGTGACAGAGGACATCCCTGTCTTGTGCCTTGGGCTATCTTGAGTGGACACTGACTCTCACATTTGCTGTAGGAAAGCGGTAACAGTTTAAAATCAGAGTACGGAATTATTCCTCGAGACCAAAATGGGACAGTACTTGTTCAAGGTAGGTCCAGTGTACTCTGTTGAATGCTTTTTCAACGTCTGTTGTCATCATCATTTAGTTGCCTGGGAATCTGGAAGCCTTGTCTACTATATGTAAGACCCTCCTGGTATTGTCAGTGGTCTGTCTCTGTGGGATGAAGCCAGCCTGATTGGGGACGACTAAGGCTGGCATATATATCGACTCAGTCTGTGTGCCAATATACCTGTATGTAGCTTTAAGTTTATATTGAGCAATGAGATGGAGCGGTACAAGGTACAGTGTGTTTTATCTTTCCCTGGTTTGGGGATGACCGTTATAACAGCCTCGAGCATGGGGGCTGGAATTGCCCCTGGTTTAGAGAAGGAATTAAAAAGGCTGGTCAATATAGGTGCGATCTCTGGGCAGAAGGTTTTGTAGAAGGCCGCTGTGAAGCCATCAGAGCCTGGTGATTTGGCCAGCTTTATCCGGGATATTGCAAAAATCACTTCCTCAATGCAGATTTCCTCCTCCAAGATTGCGGTTTGACCTGGAGTCAATTTAGATGTTTGCACATCTTGGGGGTACCTAGTGCTCTCTGTGTCATCTAGCGTTTGTCCCGCATAGAGCTGCTCGTAAAATTCTCAAAATGTCTCAGCTAACATAGCATCATCTGTCACTGGGCCTTCCTCTTGATTGATAATCGTGTGGATGCTCTGCTGCTCCCGGCTCTCCCGGAGCCTATGTGCCAAGCGCCGACCGCATTTACACCCCCCACATTGAAGGAGGGGTGCAGCAGAGGTCTACGTGTTCAGCCCTGTCCAAGTCTAATGCAGCTAATTGTGCACGTACAGCTGAGAGATGATGCCACACACTGGGAGCCCCAGTCCTCTGATAAATGCATTCTAGTTCCCTGACCTGTAGGGATAAGCTCTCTCTTTTCTCCCTCCTCGGTTTATTGTCTGTCACCGATATCGCTATAAATTCACCGCGTACTGCCATTTTAAGTGCTTCCCACAAGATGGATGAATCTAGAGCGGAGGCGACACCATTGTCACCACCGCTGCGTCGTCTGAAAGTGTAGCCGTAAGTATTTTGGTGTGTGCTGCTAAAGTGTATATTTCTCTAGTACCCAGTAGATAATCCAGTCTGGCGTACGTTTTGTGGGCAGTAGAGTAGGAGTATTCCCTTGCTTGGGGATGAGATTCTCTCCAGAGTTCTATCAGACCAAATTCCCACAGTCGAGCATGCCCCTCCTTGGACTATGTACCTACTTGTCCTTGTCTTTGAGCTGACCTGTCTGTAATGTTATTAAATACTAGGTTAAGGTCTCCCCCCAATAGAATGTTACGTTCATCCGTGGCAAAGACCTCTGATAGTGTAGTGTGCAAGAAACCCTCCTGACCCTTGTTCGGGGCATAGATCGTTCCCACTATTAGTCGCCGGCCACCGACTGCAAAACGATAGGTAAGTAATCTGCCATTGATCTCCACCTCTTTCTGAACCACCCATCCCTGGAAGGCCTGAGATACCAAGATGACCACCCTGCCGTTTTTGGTTGAGCTAGAGGAGAACAGCTGAATGGGAAACACCCTTGCTTTAAGCTTGTAACAATCCCTGGCTAAAAGGTGTGTTTCTTGTAACAGGCATATATCTGCCTTTGTCTGTTCCAAATATCATAAATCCGCGTGGTGCTTAATCGGGTTATTGAGTCCCCTCACATTAAGTGAGAGAATTTTAAGATTAGAGGATTGCATTCTTGGTGTGCAAACTTGCCCTTATCCTGAACCGTCTTCTCGCCAAAAATGTTCAGCCGGGCTGCGACCTCGTGATCTCAAGTGCATGTGTAATGTGCTTTGTAATTGGGTTGCATGGTGAATGGAGGTCCCCAAAATAACAAGAAAGGAGAACAAGAAAAGAATCCCATAATAACATGAACTGATTTACCCAACATGAAGTTCAAAGTCAGTCCAGTGACCATACGAGGCCACTTGGGGAAGAATATGGGGTCCATGTTGTGGCCAAGTTCTAGCCGCTCCACCCACCACCCACTAAGGAAACCTCCATGAGGTAGCCCCCACTGGTGCTTAATTGTCCTCAGCTTTCGCCAGCGTGGATGGGATAGATTCCAAGGCCTTTTGCTGTCCCTTCGCGATTTCCGCTGGATCTGGTTTGTTCAGGCTCTGATGGCGACCCTGTCTCCGCCAAAGTAGTTGCTGCTCCCCATGGGCTAGAGATCCCTGGTCTCTGTCTCTATGCTCTCCAGGAGGTTCCAATCCCAGCAACCGCCATGCCTCTGTCAGTGAGCACAGCTGCCAAAGTCTGCCCTCCCATCGGAAGATAAGTCTAAAGGGGTGACCCCAAGAGTAAGCAATGTTCTGATTTCGCAGGTAAATAGTCACTGGGCGAAAGTCTCTTTGCTTTTGCAATGTTAACAAGGCTAGGTCTTGAAATAGTGTTGGTGTTTGGTCTCAGAATGAAATGGGATGCATTGCTCTTGCTGTGCATAATATTTCTTCTTTGGTTTGGAGATCGTGTACACAAACCAGAATATCCGCCGGAGGGGCTTTGTCCAAGCGGGGAGCCCCCACTCTATATGCTCTGTCCAATTTGAGAATAGTGTCCTGGGGATTACCGAGTATGTGGTTACAGAGGTCTCTCACGTACCCAAAGAGATCGCTTCCTCGGATACGGACGTTGTTCCTTCTGGAACGATTCTCAAGATCCTCCAAATGTGATTGTAAGTCTATGTGTTGTTTTTGAAGACAGATGATCTCTTGTCTCATGACCCTTGACCTCTGGTCTAAGGCCTGTTCTGCCCCCAGCAGCACCGCTGTGTGTTGCTCCACCGCTGACCTCCACCTGGTAGGTGTTTAAGGCCTCTCCGCTTGGTGCCCAGCTCTGCCTGTCATTGCCATATCCTGATTGTGCCTGTACTCTTGCCTTTCCCTTTTCTGTGACTGTACTTGCCTTGTCTTTTAATTCTGTTATTCTGCCTTTAATTTACCTTATTCTGTAATTTTGGTTGCTGTGCCCTGCTCTGTTGTTATTTTGCGTCCCGTTCCCACCATTACTGCCCCTGCGGCCACTCCTCCCTGATGGTCCCAGCTCCCGCTGCCCAGCTGCACGTCCCTACCCCCTTGCCTATTTTATGGCGGCCACTGTGCTGTCATGCCGCTGGCATGCCGAAGGTGCGCCAAAGGCAAGCCCGTCTGCGCCTGTCCGTGACTCAACTGCGACCAGCACCAGGAACCCTGGATTATCAACCATCCACCACTACAATGCCTCCACCCTCCTCACACTAAATCCGGGCGGAACAACAACTGCCAGCAGGCTGCACCAAGCACGACCCATGGCCAGTTCTCCTGCCGCAATTGCCGCCATTCCTTCACCACCTCCCCGACCGCCAACACCGCCAATGCCCTAAGATGCATCCTTCTCAACGTGCGCTCCGTGCACCGACATGCCGTGGAAATCTGGAACCTCCTGGACTCACTCGCACCCAATGTCACTTTCTTCACGGAAACCTGGACTAACGCCTCCTCGGCCCCTGACACCACCATCGCCATCCCGATGGATACAAGGTCCAGAGGAAGGACTGTCCCAACCACCCAGGAGGAGGCATCACCATTGCACACAAAAACTCACTGCACTTCAACACCTCCAGTGAAAACTTCCCCACCGCCGAACACCTGCACTTCCAGGCCCACACCAGCCCCAACACACTACTCCACGGCACCCTTGCCTACAGGTCCCCCCACTCTTCGCCGACACCATAACCGACTTCATCAAACCCCACGCCATCGCCGCCATGGACTACATACTCTTCGGGGACCTGAACTTCCACCTCAACAACCCCAGCGACCCCAACTCTTCCACCCTCGGTGACAATCTCGCCAACATTGGAATAAACCAACTCGTCCCCACACTGACTCACAAGGCAGGACACCTCTCGATTCCATCTTTGCTGGAGGTAGCAGCGTTCACTTCAGCCATACCACGCAGCCCCCTTGGACCCACTACCACTGTGTACACTTCATCGTCAACAAACCCAAGCCACCCAAACATGCTCCTTGCCCCTGCGTAGGAACTGGAGCAGAGTTACCAAGGAACAACTCAACTCCACCCTCAACGGTAACACCCCTACCACTGCAACTGATGCTAACCTCGTGGTCATGGATTTCCACCCTTGGATCGCCAACTGCGCAGATAAGCTGGCCCCGCTACACAACACAAACAAGCATTCCCCCAGAAAAGCTGCCTGGTTCACCACTGATCTCCAAGAAGCCAGACGCACCTCAGACGCCTTGAGAAGAACTGGAGAAACAGCAGTCCAGTGGGGTACACAGTGGAAGAAAGCTGAGGAGGTAACAACGGGCTCTCAATGGATGCATGCATCGGCAACATCATGTGGCGAATTGTCATTAGATTGCATCCTGGGTGGCCAAAAGTCAGCAAAAAAGAGTCATCGTTAAAACAGCTTCTCCGTTCGCCACAGATTTTTTTGTTGATAGAAAGAAAGAAAGAAGAAAGAAACCAGAAAAATAATTGAGAGGATAAAAAAAAAACTTTGTTCCACCAAGCTTGTTGTACATTCTGCAAAGTATATGTCGATGGCAGACTGTGTCTAATTATTGATTAATCCAATCATCCACATAACCCCAGATCTCTTCACCTCTTTTTGTCCCTTTTCAAACTTTTTGCTTATATATGGGATAATCCACATACAGATAGGTTAACTATTTAATCCAATACACAAAAAGTAATGGCAGGAATGTTTGCAATCTAACCACTGGCAATCGCTCAAGGTAGCATTCAAATTCTTTGTTACTTTTCCCACCATGCCACTTTTGTTTGAGCTCAGCCTTGTCCAAATAATTCTTGACCCTTTTCCAATATAAACAGTGTAGCCCAGGCAGCTAGGCCAGGTCCTCCCTGAATCAGAACACAAACAATCCAAGATTGATTTTGGCCTAATTGGGGCTCGCCAGTTGGGTCTTGATAGTTTGGGACCTGATCCTTGAACCGAGGACCACCAGAGTGTCTTGATGGGCTAGTGTCTGAACTCCTATGACAATAGACTAGTGTCTGGTACCATTGTGTGTGCCGGAGAGAATGCCTGTAAGTGGGACTGGGTACACCTCCACCACCACCCGTTGTGTTTGCTCAAAATCCCCTTTTGTGTCTCTGTCTGGGAAGAATACAAAAATCCCAGGTGTAGAACCATTCAATGTCAAGTGACCCAGGATACTGGCAGAATGCACCAATGGCTAGGACAAGCAAATGTAAACTTTTTAAAAGTGGTATTTTCAGAATGTGACTTAAAATCTAACTAAACCAATAAGTAGTATTTAAAATAAATTACAAATCACTTGAGTGTAAACATAATTTTAGCATCTCAACCCAAGTGTAATAAGATTACCCCAGTGTTATCCTGTTATCCTATGAGAGAGATAGGAAGTGCAAAAGTGAAAAAGTACTCTGAATAGTTTTTCACTACCGGGACATGTAAATCTTAAATGCACATGTCCTACTTTTGAAAACAATGCACTCTGCCCTCTGAGCCTTCAGGTTGTACCTTAGGGTTGACTTATAATTTGAGCTCCCAGTTTTATGGAATTTTTTTTTTCAACATTTCCGTCTGTATTTATCCATATTTATTTTTTGCTCAGTTTTTCTGTATTTTATTTTGTGTTTTCTGTATGAACTAACCTGCAACTAACAACTAACCTGCAAAGTGTATTTTTCCACATTTATTTATCTGATAAATGTATACTCGCATTTGAATGTCCAAAAGGTTTAGCAGTATAGTTATCTGAAAACACTTGCATTGCACAATGGCACAAATAACTGTAGATCTGCACTTAATTAAGCTTAATTAGGAAATCTATTATCTTTTTCATGTCTCCTACCTCTCAATCTGTACACCTACTGATCTGGCACTCATGACTGACGGTAGAAAAAAATAAATCATTCAAAGAAGGCCTATTTTCCTTATTTTTCTGATTTCAAATAAAGACAGACAGGAACATAACTCGTGTTCTGGCTGTATTTATCTGTAAAAATCAGTAAAAACTGAAAACTGGGAGCCCTACTTATAATTATTAAAAAGGAAGGTTTAGGCCTGGGGACTGAATACAGGCAGCAGTGGCCAGCCTGAGACACACATTAAAATGCTACTCCAGAGGGCAGCACAATGAGCGCAGCTGCCTTCTAATAGCATTTAATTTACAGGCTAAGGGGACACGAAGTACTATTGACTAGGATCTAAAAATTAAATTAAATGTACCGATCAGGTAGATGACAATTGCAACATGCTTTAGGGAGTGATCACAACATGCTTTAGAGAGCACTTTAGCACTGGTTAGCAGTGGTAAAGTGCACAGAGTCCTAATGCCAACAAAAAGGTGTTCAGAAACGTAAGCCGAAAATATTGAGGATACTCTGCAAAAAAGGGACAGGTCCAACACATTTATAAAGTGGTTCTGAAGACTGGAAACTATCATCCTAATCACATTCTGTTTAATGTCTGAAATTATTCTTGAGAGCATATGAATATGCGCCTGCTCCAATAATGCACTATTAGCAAGAATAAGGAAAACATGTGAATATTTTTTGTGGAGCGAGAAAAAGTTGCATCCTGGAGAGGCTAGTATACGTGTCTGCCAACAATATACTAGACTATGCATGTGCATTAAATTACAGATGCTTTTACTCATTCTTTGTTTACCTAGGTTTTAACTAGGTGCACTATCAATAGTGTATTTTAGTAGATATTGAAATCCTAAAGATCATCTGGGCCCCAATCCAGCAACTTATTCGCTAATAGATAAAAAAAAACGTAAGAATCGTCTTGATTGGACTGTAAAGTGAAAACATAGTTAACTAAAGAGATCTGCTTGTAATTTTGTTGCCTGAAACGGTTCGATCACTTATCTCACACGTCACCTTCTCTCAAATGCTTCATAGCAGTAGTCAGGTCTTACAAAAAATAGATGCCCAGTGCAAGTTTTCTTGTCATCAGGTCTAGACTTCTCATATACCAGCTATTCCCCAAAAATTCAAGCATTGATCTAAGCCACATAGTGTATTTAGACACTATTGCTCTTTCTTGTCTCTGTTTCAGGGGAAATCAGTGCACCCACTGTATCTTTGTGTCCCAATTCTAATTGTTAAGTCTCTGAAAGTGAACCTCTGGGGATCACCTCTTTCTACTCTGTTTTCCAGGCCAGGAACTCTCAAATTATTTCAATATTACGTATTCTCAAAGTCCTAAAGTTTCCATTGTATGTCTCCAAACCATAATTCGTGTTCTCACAGTTGTTTACTAGTCCAAGTCAACTCAGGTTCCAGAGTCCGCATACACTCTTCAAATTCTTTAACTCTATTCATCATTTCAGAAACTTTGACTTCTTACCAGTTGCTGTCTGCACCTCACAAGTTGCTGTTTGGGTGCATTGGCCGTTTTTATAAGTTACCTAACTGATTACCTCATGGCGTACTGTTACAAGGTAGATAATTTATCTGAGGTAGTTAATTGAGCTAAGTGTTGGTTCTATAGCTGTACACCCTCTTTAAATGACCCCTGCATTGCATTGCCATAATTAGGGTGTTGGCTGCTACAGCTAGAGGAACTTGATTGTGTGGTAGTAAAATACCACTTCAAATAATTTGAATTTATATTGCCAGTCAGAGTATTCAGGATATTATTGTGTTTCTTCTTAGCCTGCTTAGAATCTTGATCTTGGTTTAAATCATCCTCCTGATTGTCAGATAATTGTTTAAATCCTGGATCAGAGCTTGATATTTTGTGGCTAGACTCAAACGCATAATTACCTGAGGAGACTTCTGATAGAGAAAAAATAATTCTGTTGTCTCACTTTCTTTCCTGATTCCTTATTCGTCTTTTTTTACTGACCGATTGTGCATAGCCCCTTCTATGTAGTAGTAGTCGTAGTAGAAAACCTTATTTGATTTTTCAAGAAAATCACAAACATATATACAATAAAAAACTGTACAAACAAAGAAATATAAAAAGGTCTAAAACACAGCCACGACAATTTTCAATAGTCAAGTTACAAACATGTGTCTAACAATAAAAATCTAAAAAGCATCATAAAAATCAGGTCAGTGCCAGCTTTAATCACAGTATACAAGTTCAATGCCCATGCAGGATCCCAGATAAAAAGCAAGTCATGAAAACACAAATAGTGGGAGACTTTAAAAATTGCAGAAACAAGAAGGCAGGTCTTACTTGGCTGAAATTCAAAGGCAAAAGAAGCGGACGGATATACTTATGACCGAGACTGTTAAATCTTGGGCAGATCATGACAATGTGAAAGGTATTAGGAATGGAAATATCATTGCAAGAACATGACTGTAAGTCTGGAACTTTAGACCAAGTCCCTTTAGGCAGCAACAATTGATAAAACAGAGTAAATGTAAAATAGGTTAACAACATGTGATGGAAACTGGACATCTCCAACATCAAAGAGGGTTACATCCCAGGGATATTTTTAACCATGATAATATGATGCATAGAGCGCTTGTAAAGTGACGCAGACTCTTGTTCCACTCTCGCCCTGGTGAGAAAAGCCTGTTTTATCCAAGAAATATCCCACCTCACAATGCGCTCCAGTTCAACAAAGAGCCAGTAGTGCAATCACATTTTTGTGAGCCTAAACTTTGTATTTTTATTGAAGATATATTCATATTGTCACTAACCATGGTTTGGGGCACCACGTCTGCTCTGTGTTCTCAGTCTCAAAATGCCTGTTTTCCGTCACCCCAGTCCAGCTACAAGAAGCCAATCCCTCCATATCATTTTCGGAAATATCTGTACCATGATTATTATAAATAGTTTGGTCTATTAAACTACTCTTCACTGGGTGAATCAGATTGCTTGTATTACCTCACCTCGATTGGATTGCATTAATCCTGCTTCCCTGGGTATCACCTTGAATCTGCAGACTTCTATCTCAGCTAGAATATTCTTGCTAGTTAGTTGCTCTCCAGCTTTGCAAGATGCTCCATTCTGATTTCTAGATTGTATCTCTTGGACATCAGGAGTTGTCAGCTGATCTACTGTAGACTTTAAGATTATATATAATTAACCACTGTTTTTGTAAGTAGATGACCTCTCTGTTTTCCTGAAAAGATGGAAGCAAACCCCCGATTGTCCCTTTAGGAAGGAGTGAACCTCCCTCAACTACTGCAGAAGGTCCCAGGCTCACCACACAATGAGGGGTCCATCCCTCGGGTCACCGGCGGTCATTGCTGTTTAGCTGGCTTTGGTGGCATTGCAAATCCAGTTCCTCTCCCTTCACCCAGATGTTTGCGTTGCCTGAGGCCCTCTCTGGTCTCAGTTCGACAGTATACTGTCCAAGCAAGAGCTATTGGATGTAAGTTAAGACTGCTACCTGCTTCACGTCTGATCAGGGCAGCCAAAGCCGAGTAGACACTGAATTCCAAAACCAGAACTATAGGCCTCAAGTACAAAAAAGGCAGGCTATGCTTTCAGGATAAACTGAAGATGATAGAGGATCTATACTGCAGCAGCTAGTGGAGAGAGAGCTCAGAGAAGTGTGAAGATGATACTGTTCTCAGACAATATTGAAAGAAATTACTTGTGATTTTTAATAGTACATAATTCTTTAAAATATCTACAAAAGCAATTATTATTCAAGAGGGACTCAGATATATGTTAGTCATGATATCAGGAGAACTGACAATGGGCCTTCTCCTCCTCTGATAGTGCTATATGAGTTCACAAATAAATGATGGCGAGAGTCAGTTTTTTCCTGCTCTTAATTTAAATCGGTCTCCTACTTTTATTGTAGTTCATAATCTTACAGAGTAAAAGCTTGTTGGCCTGATTCACAAATGATTTTCCATAAAACATTTCAACCCAGGTCTATTTGTAGTCAGCAAATTCCAGAAATGCACCTGTTTATGGAAAGTCTGTCAATACTCATTGGTCGAATTTCCCATGCACTTATTGGATTTGTGAATCTGGAAACTCCACTATTTAGATGGAATTCACATGTTGTGAACTTTAGTTACACAGCTGGTCTGTGGTCATTCTTTGGTGAATTAAGTTGATGAACAACCAGAGATCTGTAGGTTTGTGAGTATACATCAATATAGTACAAGTAGCTTTCCAACCTGGAATCGCTCACAAATGTATGCCTAATAGGGTCTGGAATATGTCTCTTTCAATTGAGTTAACTGATAGGGCTCACCTCCATGTTCATTTTACAGGGCTTTCAAGGAATCTATTTCTCCATGGTAAAATATTTTTCCTCTACAAAATAGATAATGGGTAATTTTTAAAGCAATTAAAACCAAAAGACTGGGGTCTCTTTAATACTTTACACAGAGTCAAATTGTTTCCAAAATGTATTTGTTCTCTCCCTATTCTTTGATTCACATTAGTCATTCAAACCTGCATTTTTTTTTTAAAACAGTAGGACGGTACCCTTCACTCACTCTTGGTGACATGCTACATCACAGGGGCCTCCTTCACCAGCATTGTATTAGTGCAAAGTGGGTTCATCTTGAGTTTTTTTTTTTTTTAATAATAGCTGATTTTGTCAGGAGGATTATGATGTTAAAGTTGTTTTGAAGGAGATTGTTACACTAAATTATATTGAGAGTTACTGTCTTATATAAGATTAAAAACAAAATCACAAGGGATGTCAAGTCTGGATCTTGAATATATGTTAAGATTGCTCCCTTACTTACCCTTAGCTGGGTGTCATGTTTTAGTCTTCCTCTTGGAACTAAATGTAACTTTAGGCTTTCTTCAGGACCTAACTATAATCCTATCTAAACCTTTCCTCACTTATTTGATACGTGGAAGAATGAGCGATAGTTTTATCCCTTTTTCCTGTAGGTATCTCCTTTGTATGGTGGTAATCCTGCAAGGGGATACTATCAAACACACATTTTATTTTTTTATCACGAACCACCAAACCCAGTGAACTGGCCCACCATCTCATAAGAGGAAAACAACACAGCAAATGTGGCACTACATGTCCATTGTTCTCACCTAGCTACCTCAACATTGTAGCTACCAGAGACTGGAGAAAGTAGTACCCACACCCGCCCCATGATGTACTGTGCAGGCTCCAAAAGACGGTAACAAAAACAGCAATCAATATTGTAAAAACAAAATGCAGTCATTTTATGTATAGCAAAGATTACCTGTTTGACAGTGCTTTATTAATAAAGATGGATTTTTTTCTAGAGTCCAGCAGACATTCTTTGTTTATCTCAGACTGTGTGTGATTTCCCATACTTATTTGCAGAGATTATGTAAGTTAACTCATGCTTTGCAGATGTTTAGAAGAAATCAGGCCAGCAGGCCGGTATATTATAGTGTTGCTAGCTGGATTGTCATCCAGAATATTCTCATTTATTTGTCTAGCACACATAGAGTCATTTTCCCAAGCATGATCACCTTAGTTAGTGTCCGCTCCAGAATTGGGCAGACCCTATTTTCACATCGGGCCCTAAGTTGGATAAATAATGGCTGAACACAGGTAGACTATAATGTCCCTTGTTTGGTTGGCATATCAAATTGACTAGCATATTTATCAAATTGGCACATTGCAGATAAGTTTCAGTGCATCCAGTGTAACCACCATGTCCCATTAGGAGTTAGGTCCCATTTTTATAACGGTGCTGCAAACTTAAGTGCCCATCTTTAGAGTCAGGCAAAACCCTAGTTATATTTAGGTGCATCGAGTTTACAATAATGGATGGCCCATTTTGGAATTATGCGTACCCAGTTATAGTATTTTCAATCAGGCAAATCCACATCATCAAAATTATCTGTTGGATCATTAGGTTTAAGACCAAGGGGGAACTCTCACTTAAATCATATCTCAAGTTTACCATACTGCAAGCCCCGTTTGTGGGTCATCTGACCCAGATATAGACTTTGTTTTGGTGTCGTTTGCAGTTCCTTTGAAATGGGTCACCGATTTTGTGGACAATCAAATTGACAGGGAGAAAAGTCTCCAGACTTTCACAAATATTGAAACAAAATGGCAGAAGAAAACACTTTGGCTTTTCCAAATGAGATCCTAGAGATCATACTTGCAGGAATAATTTTGTAGGAAGAAGGCAGTGCACTTACTGGATGGTGGTAAGCGTGAATTCCTCATGTATCCTTATCTGGAAGTCAGGCAGCCTGAAACCCAAAAAAAAATGCAGTCACTTAGGAAAAAATCTGATTGAGACATCAGAGTCAGGAAAAGAGAGGAATTGAACGAAACCAGGAGGCTTATGGTATATTCAGGTGAGTGAGTAGGCTGAAAAAGGGAGATAAATAACATAAGTAGGGAAGGATCCTTTGGGCCTGGACACTTAAACTGACAATTTGTCAATTTTTCTCTTATTTTGCACAGCTTGGGGTGTGTTGGTGGTGGTTGGAGGAAGAAGGGGTAAAAGAAGGTCATTAACTAGATAAGGTAAAGTATCACTCAAAGAATGAGGGTTTGGGAGCAAACAGTGCACAGAAAAGCAACAAGCATTAGCAAGGGCAAAAACCTGTATACCCCTCTATCAGTATTGTAGAATTAGGGGTGAATTTATTCCCAGACATAAGTAAATGAGAAATGAAGAAATTATGTAGAGTGATGGGAAAAAAACAAATTGCCAACGGAAAAAGTAAACAAGATAAAATAAGCCAACCTATATGAGAACAGGCAGGAAAGAAAGAAGGATAGGCAAGAATAATAGTTTATCAGGAATGGAAATGGATGAGAAGAAGAGAGAAGAGTAAGACAAGCCTGTGAAGTACACTTACCTGACTGGTATCCTTTTCTTTATTCCGAATGAAAATTCATGGAAGTAGATCTAAGGCAACCACGGTGAGACCAGAAAGCAGAAACCTAGGGAGAAAAGAAGATAAAAGAAGATAAGAAAGAGGCCATGTTTTCCTTTTATTAGTGGGGGAAATGGATCTGCTGTCACTTTGTATAGAAGGGCCTAGAGTGAATCCATACAAAGACATGGAAAAGTAAAATGAAAGGACTGTTTTCAAGCCTACCTTATCTAATAGTCTTGCTTTGTACCCAGCAGAACCCACAGCATATCATTACTTAGAGACACCAAGGTAAACCACATTTTAACCTATATAGATGAATTGAAAAACCTATTGATATTAAAAATAAAGCACCAAATCTAAACTTCCTTACATGGTGGGGCCATAACGATTGAATTTCTTCTGAAGAAATCTACACCACAAGGTTTTGTAGTGAAAAATAAGCCAATATTTTGTCTGGAAGTTCTAACCTTTAGAAAAGAATGGTCCTATATATCATGGAAAGGCACACGGGATTGGTTGAACATGGCAAAGAGAATATCAGATACAATGCTAATCGTCATCTAGAGAAAAAGACAAAATTGATGATCACAATACAAACGAGCATGTATAAAAAACAACTGGAAGAAATCAACAATAAAGGGGCCGATTCCAATCCTGGAAAAAGGCTTTACGAATCGTTGTACGGAGCGTTTTCTCCATACGACTCATACCAGGTAAACTTTCCTTATAACCTAGGAAGTACGATTCGTACAGAAAGCCTATTTCCGTACGTTTCGTACAAAAGACCATACGGGTCAAAAAAAACAAGGATTCTGATCCGGAACAGTTTGAACGCGACGTCCGGACGCATTCAAGCAGCGGTTTCCGGCCCAGCAAGTACGATTCATCCCTACGTCACTCCGTACTGCTCTTTTTTTACGGGAGACAAACACAGCCGGAAAAGCAGAGTCCGACGCGAACCGCTACGCAACGGAGCCCCGGTACGCGACGTACACGCCATGAGCCCCATCGTACGTGTTATCCCGGTCCTCCTAGCCTACGACCTGGTGCACAGGACCTGACGCACACGCCGCAGAAGGTGAGAACAACACCCAGGGGCCAGAGGGGGTGAGGGGCAGGAAACATACCCCATACCCAAAGCCAAACCTATAATATGCAGCCCATACATTACCACCAGGGTCTGGTCACTTGGGGGGCGTGACCAGCAACCCCTGCATACCGCAACAACGGAAGTGGACGTGTACGGTACGTTGCACAAGTACCCCTACGGCACCAGTACAATAGTGATACGGACCGTACACACGCAATGAATGCATGGGTACGGTGCGTTGCACACGTACTCCTACGGCACCAGTAGAACAGTGATACGACCGTACACACGCAATGAATGCGTGGGTACGGTGCGTTGCACACATACCCCTACGGCACAAGTACAAAAGTGATATGGACCGGACACACGCAATGAATGCGTGGGTACGGTGCGTTGCACACGTACTCCTACGGCACCAGTAGAACAGTGATATGGACCGTACACACGCAATGAATGCGTGGGTACGGTGCGTTGCACACGTACCCCTACGGCACCAGTAGAACAGTGATACGGACCATACAGACGCAATGAATGCGTGTGTACGGTGCGTTGCACACGTACTCCTACGGCACCAGTAGAACAGTGATACGGACCGTGCACACACAATGAATGCGTGGGTATGGTGCATTTCACACGTACTCCTACGGCACCAGTACATTTGGGATACGAGGCGTACACATGCCAGGAATGTGGGCTTATGGACTGGCCCTGCATGTTACCTTCATATTGGTGTGTGTGTAGGTCCAGGCCAGCAGTGTACTGCTCCAAGGGGGTGGATGGGTGGGTTGGTAAATTGGGCGCAGAGGATTCCCAGCACTGGCCAGCCATATGGGGGTGGCTGCAGATCAGTACCAGCAGTGGCCACACATATAGGGGTGGGTGCAGATGAATGCCAGCAGTGGACAGAGACATGGGGGTGGGTGCAGAGGACTCCCAGCAGTGGACAGAGATATGGGGGTGGGTGCAGAAGAGTCCCAGCAGTGGCCTGCAATATGAGGTGTGTGTGCAGATGAATACCAGCAGTGTCCAAACATATGTGGGTGGGTGCAGAGGACTCCCAGCAGTGGACAGAGAAATGGGGGTGGGTGCAGAGGACTCCCAGCAGTGGACAGAGACATGGGGGTGGGTGCAGACGACTCCCAGCAGTGGACAGAGATATGGGGGTGGGTGCAGAGGACTCCCAGCAGTGGCCTGCAATATGAGGTGTGTGTGCAGATGAATACCAGCAGTGTCCAGACATATGGGGGTGGGTGCAGAGGACTCCCAGCAGTGGCCTGCAATATGAGGTGTGTGTGCAGATGAATACTAGCAGTGTCCAGACATATGGGGGTGGGTGCATAGGACTCCCAGCAGTGGCCTGCAATATGAGGTGTGTGTGCAGATGAATACCAGCAGTGTCCAGACATATGGGGGTGGGTACAGAGGACTCCCAGCAGTGGACAGAGATATGGGGGGTGTACATCATTATCAGATGACCACACCTACATGGTGGTATGGACGCATCCCTAACTTTGGGCTATGATGAGAGTGCTATAACAACACATCACTGACAGCAGTGTCCACTCCCAGGAGGATGGATGTATTTCACACACTGCATGACACACCACATGTGGGTGTGAGGACATATAACACATGCATACCCACCCATGGCGGATGCAGCACAATACACACCCTGATATCACGCCACAAGACTGTATAGTCATGTAACTGCCTACAAAACTAAGATAGCCAAAGGGAACACACACTGTCACGCACATCCCAGGACTGACAGGAATGTCCAGATGCTGGTCCAGCCACCAAGATGTTGTCTCTCATGGAAGGAATAGGGTGGAATTCCCCTAGATATTATGCCCACAATTGTGAGTCAGGTACCCAAATACCCTGCATAACAAGTACCATTTGTGTGGTAGGCCGTGATTACACACATGCATAGTGCTGAAAAGGGGGAATTTGTCCCTGAAGGCATTCTGACATACTCAAAACACAAGTACAGTGACTAGCAAGGATGGCACAGACGATTCAGCAGGAGACATCGGTGAGCAGGCATGGCCATTGTTGAAGGGATCCGTCACCAACAAAGGAAATGTTGACACAGGTCAGCACAACAATTGTGCAACTGTTTGCAGGGAAGATGTCAGGTGCCACAGAGGAAGGAACACTCCTTGTGACAATGTCTCTAAACAAAATTAACACACACTACCAATGATTCGTTGCAGAGACATTGTGATGGCACACAGATACCATGGTCTACCTCATGACCATCATACAAAAACATTTCTCAGAACCCTAACACATTACCAGAACACCAACTCCAGGAGCCTCAGCACCAACATCAAGTACCTGAAATGCAATAGTGTTGAAAGTAAAAATAAAGGCTTTATTCAGCACAAAAAAAAACATCGAAAAATAGACTATGTACAGAGGCCAATGGCCAGTCCATATTTCAAGTCCAAGGGGGGACGTAGGGGACTGCGTCTACCCCTAGCTTGCCTGCACAAAGGAACCTCAAGGTTTGTCGACCGGGGGGGGCATCATCTGTGGCAGTACCAGGCACTGCAGGGACAGGAGGGGGAAGGGTAGGTGTTGCGGGTGCAGGGGGGATGTCTCCACCACAGGGGGTGGGGCAGCGCTGAGGGTGGAGGTGAGCTTGGCGCTGCACACCGCTGCCAGTACCTCCATCCGAACCCCTGCACCTGAGGATTCCCCAGGGTCAACAGAGGGTGTGGTGGGTGAGGGATGGGGTACAGCGCTCTTGGGGGAGGGGGTCGACATGGTGGGGGACTCAACTCCCGTGCCCGGGGACTTCCTCGCCCGCTTGTGGGGTGGTCGCTCAGTGGGGGCGAGGTCCAGCTCACCCATAAAGATCTTCTTGGGTGTGAGTTTGGCAGGGGAGCCAAGGGGAGTGGTTTTGGAGGAACAGGGTTGTGAGGACTGCGGACTGTGACTGTGGCTGCGTGTATGTCGTCTGTCCCCAGACCCTGTGGGTGTGTCTACATCCCCTGTGTGTGCGTGCCTTGAGTTGTGCGCTTTGCCTTACTTGGGGGTGTGCTGGCTGTGTCTGGTGGGGTACGTGCCCGTGAATGTCTGGGTGTGTGTTAGACAGGCATGGGAGATGGAAGTGTGGATGGGTCTGTGGTGGGGGGGACGGAGCGCTGCAGGAGAGTAACTGCTGCCGTCAGGGAAGAGTCCATGGACCGCAGAATCCTGCGTTGGTCAGACATCATTGCTGACATGCCCTCCATGAATGACACCATCTGTGTGAGCAGTTTAGTCTGTCCATGGAGGACATTCAGCACCGATGCCTGCCCAACATGCAACTGCCGCAGTATGTCCACAGACTCTTCACTGAGGGCAGCAGGGGTGAGAGGGGCAGGGGGTGCGGTGCCTGGTCCGAAGGAGACATGTTGGGTCTCTGCACGGACAGAAGGGACGGGAGCAACTGGGAGGGCGGAGATGGTAACGGAGGAGGCGGGGACAGATGTGGGGATGCTGCCAGGTGGTGTTGCAGCCTCCGTCTCCTCGAGGAGGTCAGCGTCGGACCCGTCAGCGTCGTAGCTGGTATCGTGTCCAGACATGTCCTCTGACTGACTCCCCTCGCCCTCCGTGCCACTGGCTCCTCCTGACTCTAGAGCACTGGTGGCAGTGTCGCTGGGTCCCTCCTCCAGGTCCGTGCAGGTGTCTCCCTCCGTTGCGGATGATGATGCGGTGGGTAAGGAGAAGAAACCGAAATACATCAGTCATCTGTATACATCTGACACATGAGCACAAAAACAATTGGTCACAGTGCATATCAGGCAATGCATCATGAGTAACAGCTAGATTACTCCGCACATATGTAAGCCCTGTACTGCCCAGTTGGTAGACCCACTATGCCACTTGGACACAAGGAAAAAAAGTACACATCAGGCCACTACTTGAAAGAGAAATACACTGAGAAGCTAGTGTCTGTGAACCGGTGAGCACAGCAATACAATGAAGTCATGCCACCTCTTGTTTACCCCGAAAGAAACAGTATTGGTGCACCCAACGTAAACTGACACACCTCAATACTCAAGGTGTCACCACACTCAGAGACCTGTAAGTACTTTGGAACACAAAACGAAAAAATGTTGGTACCTTGGGACTCACAATACTTTACACAATCAACACGTTTTGAATGTGCCAATTCGCCGTTTCGTGAAAAGAACCCTTCTCAATAGAATTCATCTTTGGATGGAGGAAGAGGGAATCCTATCTAAATGCCAAGCGGGCTTCAGGAAAGCCACTAGCACTATAGATCAAGTTTTTCGTCTACTTTTACTCTATTGGAAAGTGGTAGTCATAGCAAAGGGGAGCCTATACTTGCCATTCATTGACCTCAAGACGGCATTTGACCTAGTCCCACGAACAAAGTTGTGGTCCGTCTTGCAGGAAATGGGAAAACCCCCATACATTCTATCCTTTTTAGTTCGTCTTCATGATGATACTTCTGCAAGGATAAGATGGGGTGACCAAGGGCAGACCACAGAGAGTATCCCAGTAAGGAGAGGAGTCTGCCAGGGCTGTGTTTTGGCTCCCACACTATTTTCACTTTTTGTGAACGGTGTGGTGGATTTTTTGAGCCAAATTCCAGCTGATGCACCAACCCTGGCGGGGGAAAAAATAGCTACGCTCCTCTTTGCTGACGATACTCTCTTAATCTCCAAATCCCCCATGGGTCTCCAAACACTACTTACTCGCTTCCAGGCTTTTTGTACATCAAGGGGCCTTACTATTAACATCTCGAAAACAAAATTCATGGCCTTTAACCCTGGAAAACAGTTCAGACCCAAACTCATTCTTAATGGTTCATACCTTGAACAAGTTCATTGTTTTGATTATTTGGGTATAAGGTTATCGGATAAAATGTCATGGGGGCCCCATTTGAGCAAAATGCTTTTAAATCACAAAAGGGCAGCGGGGGCTATCTTGAGAGAGCAGCACCTGTCCTCTTCCAGATTGGTCTCCCCTGTTCTGGTTGTATATGAGGGAAAGGCAGTGAGCTCGGCTTCTTATGGAGCAGAACTCTGGGGGTTCGAACAAACATCACAGATTCAAAAGTCAGAGAACAAGTTTCTAAGAGACCTGGTCTCTGCCCCCCATTATACCCCTTTAACACCCTTGTTCCTTGACATGGGGAGATGCAGGTTGAGTGATATAGTTAGATTACGCCCTCTCTTGTATTGGGCAAGACTAAGATCTACCCCTGAGCTATGTCATTATGCAGCAGGTCTTGGTGAATTGATTACTCTGGATACGGGCAAAAGGGTAAAATGGCTAAGAGAAGTTAAGGAACTTTTATCGTCCTTGGGCTTGGCCGATGCGTGGGAGAACCAAGCCCAGCCATCTAAGGCAGAGTTAAAAAAGATCTATTGGAACTGGATACACCAACGGCTCCTACTTTACCCGAGGCATGGGAAACTATCAGAGGACTTTCTACAGCATAAACAAGTTGGCCATTTGGAACCCTATTTGGATTTTATTCGAGTTCCTATGGACAGAAAGCTGTACATGCTTTTCCGGTTTGGGTCACTGTATCTCAATGCTACAGTTGCCCAAAGGGATCCAGCCAAAAATTTTTCATCAAGCTGTCCGTGTTGCAATTATACGCAAGAAACCATAGCCCATTGCCTATTCGCATGCCCGGCTTACCGGCAGGCTAGGAACAAATGGCTCAAACATATTTGTGTCCAGTTGGGAACAAAGAATCATCAAGTCGCACTCCGCATCTAGAGATCTGATGCATTTAGGTCTGTGTTTGTATGCGGAGTTGCAAACTTTCTGGGCTGCGCTTGGTTTATTCGCGCGAAAGCCATCACTAAAGCTGCAAAAATAGTTGATGTTGTTACACAATAAACCTGCATCCATTATCCTGTGTAAGAGGGTCGAAGGAACGATCTGTGTTTCAAGAAACTTCCGTCGACATGAGTAATTTGTTTTTATTGGGAATCTCGTCTTTTATGAATTGTTGTCCTAACCATTGGTGCCATTGTTTGTGTTTTAAATTTTGTTTTTATATAACTTTTTAAAGTATTATAAACTTGGAATTCCATAACATTGTTTTTAAGGATGCAAAAGCTTTCATGATGGCAATTATTTGAACATAGCAATAACAAATGTGCCTCAAGAAATAACACATGCACTTTTTACACTAGCACTTTATATCTGCCCTGCATTAAACATAAAGCATTTTTAGGTAGCTTCTTCAGTTAAGTACTGTGCACCACCAAGTACCCATATGCACTGTTATAGCATTTGCACTTTCTTCTCCAACTATGTACTGTACTAAGCACCTTCATATATTAGAGAGCACTAGCACTTTATTTGTCAAGTGCAATCTATCTATGAAGCTCCAATTTCGTCATAAACTGTTGAATATAATAATGTTCTAATAAGCACACTTAGCATTTCTATGCACTGGATTAGATCCACCGATTGCCCGATATCTCTATTATTTGATTTTAAGTATAAAGACCACTGTAAAGGTCCAAAGACGCAATTGAGATTGTCCTCTGTCTGAATTGGGTTTTTATGATGTGTTCTTTTACTGGTATGTTCGAATTGTTTTTACTGTGTATCTTTTATGGTTTTTTAAACCGAATAAAGATTATTGAAATGAAAAGAACACTCATGTGCCTGCATGAAATATGTCTCACAAGGCAGTGCACACAAAACGACATTTACACTGTCATTGAAGAAGCTGGCACCTTTTCTAAGAAGCCACTGTTAGAAATGAATGGTGTTGCAGAAAGTACATATACATGGGCCCACGGAGGTCTTGATGTCCTATGTTGAGAATCATCATCAGTGCCAACAAATAAGGACCCCCGACATAGTGAACAGGTCATGGCACAGGCAAGGTACCAACACAAGTCACAGACCACCCTCCCACATGTTGCAGAAAGCAATGTGCACTTAGATTTACTGGAACCCTAGATGACCATGTGCAAATGTGATTACACACAGACCAGAGGACATATGTCAAGGAGGGGAAGGGATGAAAAAGAGCACCAGGTGACATTGGGGAACAGAAAATGCACTGCACATATAAACTCTGGGAGTGTATCCAGGCTACAGAGCACTTCCAAAAGCTGGTGACACATAACACAACAAACAGCCATGTACCTACCCCCTTGTTGCTGCAGTCTCTCCTGTAACTGCCTATCGAGGTCAGGGAATACCACCGCCAGGACACGGCTCATGTGGGGGGTCAGGCATCGGCGCCCGCCGTGGGGGCAAGGAGGGTCGATCCCCAGCTGGACCCGGGCGATCCGCCGGGTCCAGCACCGGATGTCCTGCCACCTTTTGCGGACCTGTGGCAGGCTCCGACTATGCTCCCCCGCAGATCTCACGGCCCTGACGATGTCCCACCAGATCTCCCTCTTCTCGTAGGCAGTTACCTGTCAGGATGACAAAGTGACACAACATCAATACACCTGATCCCTGTCCCAGAGACACACATTTGAACGTCTTTTAAATGTAGAACAGGGCATAGGATGCTGACAGGAATTGCATCATTCACAATAAGAAATTGGCCTGTGTGCAAGCCCCAATGCATTACATGGCATTGAAAGTCAACAGGTGGCATGAGGGGTGTGACACATTCACTGATCCTGGCACACAGTGTGCAGCACATGCAATAGCAGGCTGATGGCCAGCACGTGTCAAGCAGTCACATGTCCCACTCCACTGACACACCCTCAGCAGACTAGACAGACACACCCAGGCACAGATCACTCGCCTGTCATTGACAACAGCAGATACAACCCTCACTCTGCACATGCGCCACTTGCCATTGGGGTGTCACAGGTGTCGTGCTAGCTCTGCAAATCAGACACACAGCACGGCTTACTTGTCACATCAGATGGGTAGAGCTGTTGCCTCCTCCATGCAGCTGTGGTGTAACACTTCACATAGACACTCACCCACATGACAAGGAACATTCACACACATCAATGTCCATGAGGTTGTACACATCATTTGGACACTCTGACCTCAGGTCCACTCAACTCATACACATCTGTGGTACAGTCACCTGTCACACCAGGGGGACCACTGAGTCACCTCAGGACAATAGGAAAAAAAGCCACCAAGGATTTGCCAGGCTGAATGTGTCATGCACTATGCAGTGAATGTCACAGTAAGCACAATGCAAGTGAGGAGCACACACAGGAACTACATCATGCTCTGCATGAGAGACATCAGCATGTCCCCCCCTGGGACCCACTCAAAACAACATTGCATGTCTGTCCCACCTGGACACAATATTGCCAGTCACACAACAGGTGCATAGGCAAAGGTAGCGGAGTCAGCATTCGCATCGTTCAAATTTTGTGCATCATGTCAAGTCAACAACCAATTTGCAACATTGTATTTTGTGTCCAACTGACTGTTCCAGGACACCTGATGGACACATTTCAACTGAAAACTCAGTATCCATGACAACCAGCATGCATTTAGGGCCTAATACTTGTCCCTTAAGTGTCCCCTATGTAATTTTGAAATCCACACACAGGTACGGTGCGTTTCACACGTACCCCTACGGCACAAGTACAATGGTGAAATGAAGCGTACACACGCGATGATTGCGGGTGTACGGTGTGTTTCACACGTACCCCTACGGCACAAGTACAATGGTGAAACGAAGCGTACACACACGATGATTGCAGGTGTACGGTGCGTTTCACACGTACCCCTACGGCACAAGTACAATGGTGAAACGAAGTGTACACACGCGATGATTGCTGGTGTACGGTGCGTTTCACACGCTTACAATGGTAATACAGGCGTACACATGCCAGGAATGGAGGGCTATGAGTCGCACAAGGATGTCCATCAAGTACTTGTCATTGCATACTTTCATGTGCAGGCCCTAGGTGTGTCAGCCAGTGATCTTGCACAGGTCATCTCATCTAGTTGCACAATTGATGTGTGATGACCTGTGTACACATGTCATGTGTGTTGGGGCACTATGTGGCACACATCACCTTGCCACTTGCCACATGTGTGTCTGTAGTCCAACTGTGTCATGCACAGCAGCGGGATGGCGCAGTCATCAACACCCGCACCGGTCTCCTGAGGCCAGGGACAGGGACAACTGACATGTCACGATCAGCGTGCCACTATGTGACTATGTCAGGTGTGTGTCATGTGTTCCCATGAGCTTGCTGTTAGTGTTCCGTCAACTGCATCTGCTGTTGGTGCATCCAACATGGGTCTGTGTGGAGATGGGCATGGCACACATCTACGCACATCATGCCACATGTGGATTCCCACGGCTGTAGGGTCTGTGTGCATTGGACATCATATTTTCCCAGGCATACATGTCTGCGTCGTCTGAATGGCTGTGTTTAATTGTTGTCACGTGTACCCCTTCATCGCAATGTGTCATATGTACATTTGACATTCCATGTGACCTGTGCGTGTGCCTTGCAGTCAACTGTCTGGATTAGATGACATCCTTCCAATGCAGCTATGTGGATGTGTGTCACTCCGGTTATATCTCTGGCTGTTCACTCAGACTTGCCCCCAGCTCATTTCAGGGCATGTCATGTAGACTTGACAATCAACAGGTGTATCTGGCTTTTCGTAGGAGTGCCAGCAAGCTGGCATATGTGTCCTGGATGTATTGCTCACACCAGACTCCATAGTTACCTGATGTTTAGTAGCAGTTTAGCATGTTCTATGTTCATTGACATTGATGTTGGCAGACTCTCAATCTTCATGATTCCTAACAATGTCTTGCAGGGCACCGCCTGTCCCAAGAACAATGCCAGACTTGGCTGCCGTGAGGGAACGTGCCTGCATCCGACGTTACAGATTCACTCAACAGTTGATTGAGGACTTGACCGACAGGCTGGCACCACACCTCCAACCGCGACACAGGTATCCTACTTCGCTGACCCCAGAGATGAAGGTGATGGCAGCCCTACATTTTGCCACAGGTACGTTTCAATTGACCATAGCTGATGTTGGTGGGATGTCACAGACAATGTTCAGCCGTCTCCTGCGTGATGTTTTGACAGCCATGTTGGAGCACCTTGATGAATTCATCAAATGTCCTACTCCTGAGGAGTTGACAGATGTCAAGGGTGATTTCTATGCCCTGGGAGGGATGCCTCATGTCATTGGGTCCATTGATGGGACACATGTGGCTTTGATACCACCACAGGCACAGGAGCAAGCCTATCGCAACCGTAAACATTACCACTCAATAAATGCCCTTGTGGTGTGTCTTGCTAACATGCTGATTTCCCATGTCTGTGCACGTTTTCCAGGATCAGCACACGATGCCTACATCATGAGGCGTAGCAGGGTGCCACAAATTATGCTGTGGCTGCACAATGAACAAGCATGTCTTGTTGGTGGGTATACTCTGTTGGTCCTGTGTGTTGCAGTATCTTTGGCTCTTACGGCATCTCCTGACCCACTTATTTACATGAAGTTTCCATGTAGAGGACTCTGGATATCCCAATATGCCATGGCTAATGACACCTCTCCGCAACCCAAGAACAGCTGCAGATCACAGGTACAACAATGCAAACGGGCAGACCAGGCGAGTGATTTAGAGGACGTTTGGCCTCCTGAAGAGCCGATTCCAGTGCCTTGACAAGACAGGCGGGTCCCTCCCATATGCACTGGAGAAGGTGTGCAAAATCTTCATTGTGTGCTGCATGCTGCACAACATGGCTGTTGAGAAGGCAGTGCCACTCATCCTAGATCCTGATGAGCAGCAACACCCACCCGTGGAGGATCCAGGGCTTGGTCATGAGGCAAGTGATGAGGAGGAGGAGGATGATATCTGGAGTCAGCTCATACGCAACTTCTTCTCATAATGGTGAGTCACTGGGTATGAGTGTGCAAACTTGTAGCATTGAGTGGCATGTGTTGCAATGTGTGTGTCCAACTGACTGAATGCAAAGTGACTTTAATGTGTGTACTGATGTGTCACTCGAGTGATGATGTCATGCCACACAGTTTTGCGGAGAGACTTTCTTTGAAATTTGCATGTGTCCAACATTGTTCATGTTTCGCAACTGACCATGTGTGCGGCGAGATTTGTTTTAGGTGACTTCTTGTGTGTCTGTCATTTCCAGGTTTTTGCGCCTGTTGTCTGCTCGTGTCATCTTTGTCCTCCTGCTATTCCTCATGAGGATTGCAACGTGTGCTGAATCAGTGTTCCATGCATGGACATGTGGAACTGTCAGTTTGGGTAAGGATTGCAACAAGGCTTTTTGGTGGTTGTACGGGTTGGGAATGTGTGGGGACTTCTTCTGTGCATGTTTGTGGTACCATGCATACATGTCTTCTCACCATGGAGCATATAACATGCAGCATCACTCCCATGACATGATAGTCACCCTTCTTGACAGTCATCTGTAGTGGAGTGTGGAGTCTGATGAAGGCATCAATGTGCATAAACCTTGCCTCTGAAACATTGCTGATGCTACGGGTGGACATAGTGTGGGACATCAACTAACCGATGGGAAAACAGGGTCTAAGGGAAAGTATATTTAATGACCTGCCCAAGTCCTAATCCCCTTTACAAACTAATTCAACATACAAAAAGAGAACTGGGGGTCAGAAATAAGAGCACTTGGAGAGATACACAGAGATTGAAGCATTGTTAGACTCCCACTCAGGCATTCAGAGCAGAGCAAGGATTACCATCAAACTGCTACTCGTGGTAGAGCTAAGGTATCAAGCTCTGATGATCAATGTTATCATTTGGTCATCCGCCAAGAGTAGAAGGTCAGTCCCTTGATCATAGGGATTGCCTCTATGGCAAGCTCTTATGCTCATGAACAATGCCTTGCCAGAGCCGTGCAGACATCAAAAGCAGAGAATGTGTTTGTGTGCATATTTAAAGAAATCTAATGTGATGCAGTGCAGCGAAAAAAGGAAAAAATTTAAAAGATTGTGTGGAGAGACTAGTTGCTCTAGATAATATAACCCTCTTCACACCTAATAAAAAATGGTGCAGAACAAGTAATGCAGTAATCCCAAGTAGCTGCTATTAAAGAATCATAGCAGTGATCCCTAGTAACTGCTAACAATGGGTCCACATGTTTCGGCCTACCGGGGAATTCCCCACGGCTTTCTTCAGGACCTATAATTTTCTAGCTACTGCATGTACAAGAACTCTCTATTCATGTGAACAATTTAGATGAGAGTAAAAGGGTTAATCAAACAATACAACCTCACTTTGGTGCTAAACCTCCAATCACAGGGTGCAATCATCACCCTTCGTGATCAAGGATCAAACCTCACCTCCCTGGAACCTGTCTCAGGTTTAATGAGGCCCCGCTCTGTCCGTCGTTACCTCTTCACGGTACTGAGTCAGGGGGAGAACATCACAACAACTGGCTTTATGGTGATTTGCAGCCTCTCCGTGTGCAGCAGGATGTGTTTGGCTCATCCCCTTGACTTGTGTGCCAGTTCATTGGGATTTACAACATCCGTGTTGTGAAGGGGGTTCAGCGTATGTCCCACATGTTCTGTCAAGTGACCTGTGAGTCTGTTCGTATGGATGCATTTCACTTTGTGTGAGTTTGTGCAATAAAGGTGTTCAGCACAATCCAAAGTGCCTCATCTCTGTCACTGCAGATCTCTTGCCAGTTTGCATGCGTCATCTATGGCATAATTGTCAAAGATTGAGCATATGAGTGTATGTGTACTTCGGCAACATGCATGCATTTCTTCATGGCTAATAATCTCTATTGTGCATGAAGTACCTGGTTGTGTATGTATTTGTGCAGGTTGCTCCCCACAACGGGACGTCAACGCCTGGTGACGGTGTGTCTCCTGTGCGCAGCTCCGCATTTTGTTGCCTGATCCTGTGGCTGTCATTTTTGTTGATTCTTCAAACATTTTCTCGGAGTCACCCATGAGTAACCTGACACTCCTTCCTTTACATACACCTATTGCACTGTGCCTTTCTGACCTCCTTGTCTTTGTGTGCTACTTTTTGCCTAGTTTCTCACCCCTTCCGCCTGCTGCTGCCTCACCTGCAGCACCGCCCCACCGAGTGCCCTGATTCTACAACCCACACACCTCCAAAATGCTCCTCCCTTCCCCCTCCACCCATTCTTAATGCAGCCAGCAGCTTGTCTGTGCCACTGTTGCGCCAACGCCGTGCCAAAGGCAGGACCGTCTGCGCCTGCAACGTGCACAGTGCACGACCCTCTGGTCCTTGCATGACCCACATCACGCAACAGGCTCATGCTGCAGCCATCCCTCCAAGCAATGTCCACCAGACAAGCAACCTCCTGCTATCAGGCAACCCCTAAGCGCACACACGACACCTTTGCATGCTGAGTGTGCAACTCCAACTGCCTACACAGCGCTGCCCCACCTACCAGACCCTGTCAGAACAACCAGGTCATGTGCCTCCTACTCCACACCCGCTCCATCCACCAGCACGCCATTGGACTCTGTTACCTCCTCAACACAACAGCCCCACACATCACCTTCATGACAGTAACCTGGATAAAAGCATCCTCAGCACACAACTTCTTCATTATCATCTCTGACGAATACAAGATCACCCGCAGGGACGGCACCAACAATCCCGGCAGGTGACTTGCAATTAATTCACAAGTACACCCTCAGAGTCACAAATCCGGTTTCGCACCAACCCCCTGGCAACCCGCAGAGTAACTCTCATCTACAGATCTCCAGGCCTACATGCACAAATCCCCAAAGCCATCAACACGTACATTTGCACGCTCGCCCTCACCTCCACAGGCTACATGTGGCTGGGGGCCAGTAACTTCTTGCTGGAGGAGAACCACACCACCATCCATCATTGGTCCATCAACATTTGCATCCATGTCTCCGACAAGCAACACACTGCCCCACACCCCGCTACCGATCCCCCAAAGATGCTTGATGTAAGTCGCCACAGACAAGCTGTGTGGGACACTCGAACCAACACACCCGCCACACCCTGCCACCTCACACACTGGATCAGCAACTGATCCAACAATCTTGCCACATTGACGGACTTTCCTGTGAAGCACAACAACAGTTAAGCCACCTGGGACAAGGAAGACCTACTGGACTCATACAGATCTAGCCGGACTCTTGTGCAAACCTTGCAACACAAAGAACCATCAGTTACCTTACAGCCCTGGAAAACGCCACACACAGCCATCACCATCCTCAGCAAGGACAAGTGGAGATCCTTCAGATAGGGCAGAGGCACCACAACACACGACATAAAGGAGCTTATCAGCATTGTGAGTGGACTGACAGCAGATCTCCATGCAAAAGACACCCCACCCTTGCAAGGCAGATCAAATCCCTTGCAACTTTCTACCACTGCAAGCTCATGGCCATACACGACAGCCTTGGCACACAGAGGCAGACAGCACTATTATCCACGGGACAAACCCCCCTCAGGTTCTGGACTCCCGTCAGCAGCAAATACACCACCTGGCTCATGTGCACCATCCACTTTGGCTCTCCATCAGGCCCCTTCCCACACAACATCTCAACCATATCATTCCCCATCCTTGATGCCCACGACCAGCGTGTCCTGAATGTCTCCTTTGAGTTTGCCACATTCCATGGGAGCTGGAGGCATGCAAAGACCCAGGCCCTTCTTCAACAATGGACGGCAGTAACGCAGGATCTCCTGGAACATCACCTTTCTTCCCTACCCAGCAAATGTCATCAGGAAGACACTCAACGAGCAACTGACAAACTTCCTCCGCGCAAACAGCTCCAGGCAACCGGCACCAGAAGATCTTCCACAGTAATCACACCACTGCAACCGTCATCATTGCCACCACCAATGAGAACTTTGCCCTGCTCAACAATGGTGAGACCACCCCCCTTGACATCTCAACGGCATTCTACACCATGTGCTACCACACTGTCAGCTCACACATCTCCAACACTGGTATCCAGAGGAGGGCCCAGGATTAAATCAACAAGTAGCTCACCAGCAAGGCCCAGGGAGTCGGCCTCCACCCTGCAGCATGTAGTACACTGGGGTCATGTGGCCCATGTCCCAGGACTAATCTCTAAGCGTGGCGAACTTCAATGTCTCCATGACCCCCCTCTCCACCATCACATGCGCACACGACCTCATCATCATCTCGTATGCCATTGACACCCAGCTGCTCCTCAACCTCACCAAAGACCCAGCCATTGCCAGATCCAACCTTCAAGAAGGCATGAGATCCGTTGACGACTGGCTGAACATCAGCCACCTGAGGCTGGACTTGGACAGGACTGAGGGCATCATCTGAGGATTGTCCCCTTATGGCTGGGTCAACTCCTTGTGTCCCACCGGCCTGGGCACCGCACCAGCCCCCAGTGGCCACGCACGCAAGCTGGTGTTCATCATGGACTCATCGCTCACAATTAACATGCAACTCAACACCATCTGTACCTCATGCTGCAACACCCTCTGCATGCAGCAAATGATCCACAGATAGATCAACTCCAAGGCAAGACAGACCGTCCCCCAGGTACACAACACCAGCCGGCTCAACTACAGCACCGCCCTCTACGGAGGAACAACAGCAAAACTGCGGAAGTTGTCCACATCCAGGGTGCATCCGCACACCTCATCTTCAACATCCCCCGCCCCAGCCACATCACCGTCCACCTGAGAAAGCTAGAATAGCTCACTGTCTGCTGCAGGATCACCTTCAGACTCCTCAACCACACTCAGGAGGCAGTCCACAACTCCAGACCCAAAACCGACCTTGGACGTCTGTCATCCAACCTTGCCCTGGCCACCATTCATCACATCCACAGAAAAACTGCATGCAGGAGATAGTTCTCCCACCTCGCCAAACAGACCTGGGACTCCCTCCCCGGGCACCTCAACATGACCCATGACCTCTACACCTTCATGATACTCTGCCAAAATGGTCTGTCTGAGCAGTATTGCAAGCCCCCCTCAGCAGCTTGAGGCAATTACGGGTGAGTATTGTGCTCCATGTCTGTATTTGGTGATACATTGTGACCCATGTGTGTCCTCGACCGGACTCAGATCCAAGTGTATGGATGGCTGAAGTTAGTTCCACACTCATGCATGCTTTGACATATCCCCACACGTATGTTGTGGACTCATGCTAAATGACTGCAACATACAATTACAATTATACATTTATTTATTATAGGTCTGGGGTGTGATTTGTGCACAGAAAAAGGTGCAATACAGGGACCATAGAATCCAAAGTTCACAGGGGGAGATGGGATCCTTGGCATTTGAAGTCATCAGAGTCCAGGCCACAGTGTTTGGCATCATTGGTCAGACTGTGACCAGCAAGTCCATGTGGCAGATGATGTCAGTCAATGAGGTGATGCTGTCGCACATGGAGGCCAGGTGCCCGGCCAGGTGACCTGGGAGATGTGGAGGGTCCGCTGCCTCTCACTGTCTTTTCCATGGACGACCCACCTTCCTCCGGGGACCCTCAGATGCAGGCCTTGACGATGCTTGGGACGCTCCGTCGGACGAATCCTCCTCCTCCTCCCTCCCTGTGGCTGGTGGTGGTCTTCGCTTGGTGGCACAGGGAGGGTTGCCCATGTTGTCGGCGATCCGACGGAGTGAATGGCTTATGTCCCTTTGCACCGCCAGGAGCTCAACCAGTCTTGCCTCCATCCATTCTTAGTGTTCTTGTTGACTGGCATGTTGCTCGGCCTGCTGGTTCTTCATCTCTGTGAGGGTCACCACTACCTGGCTGAACTCCCTGGTGTCACGCCGGTATGCGTCCATGATGTTGTCTATGTGTAACATACCGGTCCCTTCAGCTGACTGGTCAGGTTCTTGCCTCCACCTGCCTCCACTCCCACCACCCCTGCCCACACGAGCCTGGCCTGCCGTTGTGGGCACATCGGGTCTATGGGACCCCTGAGGGATGGCAGTGGCGGTGTTGTCTGCCTCCTATTGGGTGCCCGGCGCACCTTGTCCATCCTGGTCAGACTGGCTCAGTTGTTCACTGTGGGCAGGGCTGCTCGGTGTCTCCTGGGATGTGGCAGGAATGGGGGTGGTGTTTGGCAAAGATGTTCCTGAACCAGGTGCTGCCGGGGCTTGGACACCAGAGGGTCCAGGTCGGTCGGGGTCATCCACGGAGTGTTGAGAGGCGTCACTGCCGGTGGGATCAGGTTCCTCCCAAGCCTGGGACTGTGATTCTTCACCCCCATTGTTGGGGGGAGATTCATCACGTTGCCCTGTGTGTGAGAGACAGACAAAGTTAATACTGTTTCATGCAACATCCATGTTTCATACACGTTCAAGTTGGCTCTGTTCCTCCAGGTAGTTGTTGTGCCTAGAATTCTCCTCAATGTTCACTTGTGGATGGGTATGTTGCGGGGGACAGATTGATATGTTCTCCTGAGTCTTTGACATGTAGATTTTTGGCTTGGATGCTTCTTTGGCTATGTATTGGTGTTGTTGTGTTACATGTCCATTGTGACAGTGGATAAATCCATTGCCTGTCCTGGGGGTGTCTGCTTGTGTGAGGGGTGTGTGTGACAGGGCCTGCTGGTGGGTGTAGTATTATTTTGCACCGGGGCTCCCAGGTGATGTAGCTGTCCCCCCATGGAGCATGCTGCCATGACAGTTTGTGTGAGTTCCTGTCCTAGATATCTGACCTTGTTGTCTTGGTGTTTGTGTTTGCACTGGTCACAGGAGGGACTTGTGCTGCCTACACCCGGGCCAAGTGTCAGCTATCTTGTCAGTACTTTCCCAATCCCTGTGCATTGCGCATGGTGCATGGGTATGTACCTGGGCCATATGGGATGAGGGCAATTGTGTCTGATTTGGAGTTCAAAAATGCGTTTTGTGACACCCACCCTCCCAGCATACCGGACATCCATTCTTGGGTTGGTGCTTCGTATAGCATGGGACATAGCATGGCCTTGCTTTGTCAATGGGGCATACACATGTTAGTGGCATTAGAGTTGTTTTTGACTGTGGTTCTGGCCGGTGAGGGCTTGGGGGTAGTTGCGGGCATTTTGTGTAGTTGGGGTGTGGATGCCATTACCCCCATGTTACGTAAGTTGTTTGTGTACTCACCAGGCTCTGGAAGTCCTTGAAGTCCATGTACTCCCACCGGCGGAAGCAGGGCCATTATCTTCTCCTCCCAGGGATGGAAATGTACTGGTCTGCGTGGCCCACCACCTCCAGTGATGTTGCTCTGGGCGTAGTCATCATTCATTTTTCGCTTGACTGCCCTCCGCAGATCATACCACCTGGCTTGGCATTCAGTCCTGGTTCTTCTGATGTGTGCAACAGCATTCACCCTATCGACGATCCTCTGCCACTGGTCTGTCTGACCAATGTTCCAAACAGCTGTGGCTCGACTCTGATGACTTCATTGTCAAGGATCTCCAGTTCCTCCCTTGTGAACTTTGGATTCTTGTCTGTGGGCATGGTGTGGGGTGAGGGTGTGGATGTTTGTGGGTGTGTGGGTCTGAATGTGAAGTTGTGGGTCTGAATGTGAAGAGGGGGGTATGTGTGAAGGAGGTTGTGTGAAGGTGTATATGTTAAGGTGGATGGGTGCAGTTGTTGGTGTGTGCTCTCTAGCTGCAGTGAGTCTATTGCAAAGGCTCATGGTTTGTGTCTGTGGGCTCTTTTTATTGGTCCATTTGTGGGTGGACCTCAGTTAGAATTTTTGGTAGGTGTGTTATAAGGGGTGGTTGTGAGTTTGCCCCTCTGTTTGCCTGTTTGGATGTGGCCAGGTCAGTCATTTCCATGTTTTGTGCATTGTAGATGTGTTTTGTGGTGCTGTGCGAATCGAATAGACCCTCCTTGTGCTGTTTTACATTGCCTATGTACGGTGCGTAGATACGCGATGTTGTTGTGAGGTGCCTACATACGCGATGTTGGGGTACGCACCGTATATACGCGATGATGTTGTTGTTCAGTGTGTACATACGCGATGATGTTGTTGTGAGGTGCATACATACGCGATGTTGGGGTACGCACCGTACATATGCGATGATTTTGTTGTTTGGTGTGTACATACGCGATGATGTTGTTGTGAGGTGCGTACATATGTGATGATGTTGCTGTGGGGTGCGTACATACGCGATATTGGGGTACGCACCTTACATACGCGATGATGTTGTTGTGGGGTGCGTACATACGCAACGTTGGGGTACGCACCGTACATACGCGATGATGTTGTTGTGGGGTGCGTACATACGCGATGTTGGGGAATGCACCATACATATGCGATGATGTTGTTGTGAGGTGCGTACATACGCGATGATGTTGTTGTGGGGTGTGTACATACACGATGTTGGGGTACGCACCGTACATACGCGATGATGTTGTTGTGGGGTGCGTGCATACGCGATGTTGGGGTACGCACCGTACATACGCGATGATGTTGTTGTGAGGTGCCTACATATGCGATGTCGGTGTATGCACCGTACATACACGATGATGTTGTTGTGGGGTGCGTACATACGCGATGTTGGGGTACAAACTGTACATACGCGATGATGTTGTTGTGAGGTGCCTACATATGCAATGTTGGTGTACGCACCGTACATACGCGATGATGTTGTTGTGGGGTGCATACATACGTGCTGTTGGGGTATGCACCGTACATACGCAATGATGTTGTGGGTGCCTACATACGCGATGTTGGGGTACGCACCGTACATACACGATGATGTTGTTGTAAGGTGTGTACTTACGCGATGTTGTTGTGAGGTGCGTACATACGCGATGTTGTTGTGAGGTGCGTACATATACATGGGGGGCCTGTACGACTCGCACCCCGGGAACTACTTTTCCCGGGATACGAGTCATTCAAAGTTTGCTTTGTAGCGGGTAAAGTCATTCCCCGTGTACGGGAAGTTTTCCGTACAAATCCTAAATCGGAAAGCCGGTCCAGGTCGTACTTGTACGCTCGGACTGTATTTTTTTATTCGTACGGAAAAGTGTCCGGGTCCGTCTCGTACAACTTTTCCCGATCGAAATCGTACGGATGGGGCCGATCCGTATGTATTTTTCCCGTACGAATCGTACTTCACGGGTGGGACGGGACTTGTATGATTCGTACGGGATAAATTACGGATACGAGTCGTATTAGAAAAAAAAATACAGGATCGGAATCGGCCCCAAAATGTTGGGATTGTAAGCATTGCTAACCAACTTATAATTGACAAAACTAAAAAAAGGATGTAGCAAGGCTTTCTCATGAATCAGTCTACCCATACATCAAAGAAGACTATTGTGCTAACTCTGACAACAACAGAGGGAAAGACAATTTAAAAAAAAGCAGAGACCTGGAAATAGGATTTTTTTTCAGTGATGACAGTAGTGGGGATGAAGGCCCAATGAGAAGAGGAAATGTGGAATTCTGGCCACCCACAGCACTGCACCACCATGATTTCTTCCCAACAGACATTTTTAGGCAGAGGTAATGGAGAATGCAGAGGGAAAAAGAGGACCAGGAGGAGGGAGAAGCAACACCCACAAGGAGACTTCAATCGGCAAAATGTCCTAAATTACTACACAGAGCAAGGGGAAAGTTCAACCAATGAGCTTAATGTGATTGTGAAGGTATTGAGTTTCAACCTACATGAAACTTAAATGAGGGTATTAAACAAAGGATTGAATTACAACAGTTGTTTCACAAGCTATGGTTACATAGTTTCTTCAAAAAACATCTAACAAAGGATATATAAAAATAAACCAACTTCAAACCAATATCCCATTTCATCCTGCCATCCTGCCATCCTGCCATCCTGCCTTGCCAAGTGACAACCTTCCAGTGAGCTGCAGAGCTTCAAAGAATTGAGAAAGAACAGAACAGAAAATTCATCAATATGTCAGGACAAAAAAAGGAGGGGCCCTCTCAGACCTAGCTAATAATCACACCATCATTATTGAAACAGCTAAAGGGGGAACCATTATTGTGCAGGACAAAACATCAGATCAACAGGATAGTGAAAGATTACTATTGAATAAAAGCTGCTGCAAGAAACTACCTGACAATCCCTTGAGTGTTGTTGTGATGGAGATTGGGGCACTAATGGAAAAGAAGCAATCTCTATGGACTGGATTTCAAAAGTAGAAAGGACATTTCTCTTAGCCAAAAATCATTGAGTACCCTATTTTTATCGTCTACCAAATTTACTCAAGAATATAAATCCACCCCCTGGCGGGCCAATAGTATCTGCAATTGGAGTTATCATTGAAACCATTAGCTCAATTTGTGGACTTCTACCTTCAAACGATGGTTAAGAAGATGCCTACTTATCTTAAGAATACAAAGGACTCCACAAACCTCCTTGAAATTATAGACTATGACATGGAAAACCAGCTGTTTATTATGATGGATGTGAAAGCACTTTACACAAGCACTCAGTAAGAGCTCATGATCAGGACTACTGAATAACTACTCTTCAGGTCCAAATGGAATTATAGGATCTGCTAGTGGATTTTCATTGTGTGCATCAGGTTAACATTTATGCACACCTTCTTCAAGAATGAAAATTATTATTTCTTCCATTTAGAGGGCCAGTATGGAATCTGGCTGTACCCCACGCCTAGTAAATGTGTATGTAAATAATTTGAAAATACCAATCATTTTCAGTGAAACCGGTCCCCAGCTAAGGCAAATTAAGTTGTTCAAAAGCTGATCTGGTAAGGAGGAGTGGATGGGGCAAGGGCCTTCCTTCAAGGGCCCAATGAAGAGGACAAATATCTGAATTGTACAATGACCACAGATAAACAGATCATAGCATTGTTTATAGATTATGGCTCATGAGGGCAGACTAAGTAACTTGAATTGCAGGAAATATATTGACTAGAACTCAATTTTACTTTTTGAGAGTCACCATCCATGCACACTTCATGAGAACCTACCCTTTGGACAATTCCTTAGGATTAGGAGACGCTGTTCAGATTCAAACACTTTTAAAGAATAATGAGAAGAGTTAAGTGGCAAACTAAGAAACGGGGGTATTCAAGTAAAATTCTATAGATAGCAAAGAAAAGAGTAAGAAAGACCTTTAGAGACATGTTACTAGAATCATTAAAAAAAAAAAAAAACTTCAACTACTCAATGGAGCGCCACCTTCTAGGCATTACCTAATAAATGAAAGTCATCCAGTCTCAAATAAAAGAAAGTAGTCAGTATGTTTGGTCAAGATATCAGAAGCCGTTTTACCTTTAAAAGAGGGATAAGCATTAGGAACAAATTAGTGTATATCTAACCTTGAAGAAATATTAATATACAGCTACAGACCCTTGTGGGACTACCCAGTTTAAAAGGCCACCATCTCTGTGTTAAATGTAGTGTATGCAAGTACCCATCTACTAGCATGACTCGAAAGCATAACTTGACAATGTAATGGGAAACATTATCCTTTACAAATTGGAACAGTGGCAATGTAATATACCTCTTGTGCTGCTCCATGATCTTTTATATCTGATTATATTATATATAGACATGACAGCAAAGAAAATCAAGATTAGAATAACCAAACTTAAATCCAGCATTAGAAAAGGGTCATAGATTACACAGTTAGCGACACATTTTTAAAGAAACTGCAGTTACAGCTGAAGACTTTAGATGGACTGTCTTAGAGAGACTAAAGTATTGTAACAATACCGTCATGAAGCAATGTTTATTGTTCAGAGAGCAGAAATGAATTCACAAGCAGGGTATTGACCAGTGGCGCCTCAACAAAGAGATCAATTGGTATTCATTGGCACCAAATCAACATCACTCATAGTTCAGTGAATCAGTGCATACAGACTTTTCTTAATTGTCAAGAAATAACTCACTTGTGGAACCTTATTTAAAAAATGATTTTTATTTTTCACTACAGGCTAAATGTATTACACTTGGTATGTGGTCATATACAAAACAAATGTTACCAGTGTAATTTGACTAGCAGTACACTTATAATGAACAAAGACAGCATATTGCAGACAATTGTTGTCCATATAAGATTGACAAACCGCACTTACTAGATAACCAGCAATGGCATAACATGTCAACTCCATGATGACATATTATCCACACTTTTCTATCTCTTTGTGAGGATACTGCTCCACAACACCATACAAGCAGATGCTGGGAACAAAAACACATGGGTTCCATGAGAAGTGAAGCTTCTATCAAGTCATGGTTTGTCTCTTTCTTGAGTTTTTTTAATTAAACACAACAGACCAAATAAATTATATTGATAATATTAGCCTTCCTGATTCAAAAAAAAGAAAGCTATAACTGTGCCAGCCAGACTCAAGAACGCAACATAGAGTAAACGTAAGACATGATTTACGCTAAACCCTAATGCAGCAAATCAAACAGATAACGTTGATGGTATGGACAGATTGAAAAGTTAATTTTGATTATATTGACTTGTCTGATCGCAAAATTCTATAACTGAGTCTACCTGAGTAAATGAGGTATCCATTATTGGATAATCAGGGCATCTAAATATAAACAGGGTTTGCCTGACTCTGAAGATGATACTGATTATGGCACTTAAGTCTGAGGCATCATTGTATAAATTGGGCCAATTCTTAATGGGTCCTTTACCATGGCGATTACACTTGGGGCACTGGAACCAATGTGCAATGTGCCAATTTGATAAATGTATTCGCCAATTCAAGATGTCAACCAGACAGTATTACAACAACACTTATGAAATTTCAAATTAGATAATTTGTGTGAACACTGTGCATGGTAGAGTGTTGAGTTACAGTTAGTATTGTCATTTCAGATGTCATAAGTGTTATAATGAATGTTATGATTACACGTGGTAGAAGTGATGTAATATGAAAGGATATAAGCAGTGTATTGTAAAGGTGCAAGGTATAGTTAATGTAGTGTGGATAGGGAGTTGACAACACTGTGCACAGAGGTGTGTGTTTTATTCTAATTTGTAGGTGCTGCATAAATGATAAATTAAAGTTATAACTATAGCTTTAGAATTTTTTATGTTGGTGTAGTTTAAGTTTGGTTTGAATAAAAAAAGATATAGTAAATAGAAGGTGGTGTGTAAATTATACATTCAAGTTATAACTATAACTTTAGAAGTTCTAAAGTTTGAGTAGTTTAAGTTTGGTTTGTATTGAAGGTACAAATAAAGTTTTCCTAACTATAACTAACCTTTAACTTTTCTTTTTCCAATACATTTGTATGGTTTCTTTTTAATTTTAATTGTTTTAACATATCAAAAAGTGAGTCCATAATTGATTTATGCACTTGCTTGAAGAGGAATAGAGCAGAGTGGCATAAGCTAGAGGGACATAAAGTAGAGTGGTGTACAGTAGAGTGGCACAGAGTAGAGTGGGGTAGAGTGAAGTGGAGTAGAGTAATGTGGGGTTGAGTGAAGTGAGGTATAGTAGAGTGGTTTAGAGTGGAGTGGCATACAGTAGAGTGGCATAGAGTGAAGTGGCATATAGTGGAACAGCTTAGAGTGAAGTGGTGTAGAGTGGAGTGGCATCAAGAAGAGTGGCAAACATTGCAGTGCCGTAGAGTTGAATAGTGTAGAGTGGAGTGTCATAAAGTGGAGTGTGTAGAGAGGAGTTCCGTAGAGTGATGTGGCATAGAGTGGAGGGGCATAGATTGGAGTGGCGTAGAGTGGCACAGCCTAGAGTGGAGGGGCACAGACTTGAGAGGTGCAGACTGGAGTCCATTGAGTATAGTGATGTACAGTAGAGTGGCTTAGACTGCAATAGAGTGAGTGGCATACAGTGGAGTGGTGTAGAGTAAAGTGGCATAGAGTGGAGTGGAGTAGAGTGAAATAGCATAGAGCAGAGTGGCATAGATTGTAGTGGCATAGAGTGGAGGTGCATAGATTGGAAAAGCGTGGAGTAGAGTGGCATAGAGTGGCATTGACACAAGTGGCATAGAGTGGAATACCATTAAGTGGAAAGGCATGGAGTTGCATAGCGTAGAGTGGAGTGGCAGCAAATGGACCGGCATAGAATGGAATACTATAGAAAGGAGTGGCATAGAGTGGAGTTGAGTGACGCAGAGTGCAGTAGCATGCACTGGAGTAGAATACATTAGAGTGGCAAAGAGTGGACTATTGTAGAGTGAAGTGACATGGAACGGAGTGGTGCAGAGTAGAGTGGCATAGAGTGGAGTGCCATATAGTGGAATACAGTAGAGTGGAGTGGCATGTAGTGAAATAGTGATTTCAATCGTACTCATCACTTAACAGCGGGCAAAAAAAAAAACAATCAGAAAGATTGTTTAAAAAAAAACAACATGCTATTCTCAGTAAAATACCAGAAAATACAAATCACACATATATGAAATGCTTATGGCTAACAATATTTTATAACTTTAACTTATAAAAACTGTAAATGTTGCCGCTTTCAAATATTCACCAAATCAATGACCACCAAAAAGTCCATAATTCAAACATATACCTTTCCTTGAGGCCAAATGGTATTTTTGCACTCCTTTTTTATGTAAATTGTCCAATGGTAGTCCTATTAAATTATAATAATAAATTCCTCAGAGAGTGAATTATCTTCCTAAAACTTTGACTTTAAAAATATTAGGTAGGAATTGTGTAATTCCCTAGGCAAACGTTGTTTGAAAACCAACTGGGAATCATTACAAAGTGTCCAGTCTTTGTCACATTTAAGATAGGCAGTGTAATGTCCAGATGTGGTGGAAGGACCATCATGGAAAATTATAGCAATTGCTACAAAAGTCCTTCCTGATATTGATAGTTGTGCTGCTACAAATTGCTTTATTAAAGTATCCAATTTTCTTCCGTCAGCTGTACAACGTTGCATCATTAAAATTATGTATTTGCTATATTTTGTTAAAAATAATGTGGATAACATTTCTGATTTACATTGGCTACACTCCATGTAATGATGTGAAGCTTTAACTAATGTATTGAAAGACACTGATTTACAGTCTGGTAATGTTAAATACAGAAATCTCTCAGTGTCTACATTGGAGCTACATGTATACATGCAATTTTCATAATAATGTTCCCATTTGTAAGAAAGGGCAAAAATATTTTCTATTTCTACACCTTCATTTTCAAAAATGGTAAGCATATACATTAAAAATTCCTGAACATCTTGTTGAATATTTTGTGAAAATTGTGTAGAACCAGAACACACATCCAAAAGATTACGAACATCTGAAACAGATTGTATTTTACTTGTGTCTGTTGTCAATTTTTCAAAAACAGAATGCAACAGAGAACAAAATCTTTGTTGCCACTTCTGCATAATTTGTTCTTGCAAACCTTCAAGATAAAAAACAACATTGACCACTACATTAGCATAGCAGTTGACACCTGAACTATTTTCAAACTGATAACCAACAACCTTTTCAACAGTGTTCAATTTCTTTTTACTTGCAATCACAACATTATCTTGTGCTGTTCCCTTCTCAACACCTTCAGAACAGATACTGTCAACCCTTCTTTTTCGACCAATCACACGCTTTTCAAATACAGGATATTGACCTAAATTTGGAGCACACACCCTTCTTAACCTATTATACTCTTTTACACAGTTTGCATTTGCAGTAACCTTTGTCTCATCAAAATCAATCAAAAACAAACAGATAAGGATCTGACTCGCGACAAAGCAACATATGCCATACCCTCTTTAAATACAGTAGATCCAATGTTCACCAATGCACTATCTACACTTAATCCTTGAGATTTATGAATAGTCACTGCATATGCCAGAGAAAATGGAAATTGTTTCCTACGGACATATAAATCTTTAACAAGCAAAAAACAAACTGAACAATGACCAATTTCTTTAACTTCTTCAATCTGATCAAATTTAATTTAAAAAAATCTAATTCCTTCTTTTTTCTGATAATTAACAAAATCTACCACTTTACCCATTGCGCCATTAACTAAACCTTTTTCGCCTTAAAATTACCTGACAGTTTACACACGCATACAGTGTCTTTTCTAAACCAGCTGTTTTAGGTATTTTGTTTTCTAAAGAATCCTGTTATGAATCAAGGACGCCCCCAAATTTGGAACAGATTCAGATGAAACAGTTTTGTCTTTCATTGAAGATTATGCCACATGTGCTGTACCCAATAGCAAAGAACATAAAAACTTAAAACAACAAGTCTTACGATTCCGAAGCCATCGATGTGGAAAATAATAGTAATTCCTTCATGCTCTATTTTATCGATGGCTTCCATTTTTATAATTTCTTCATTTTCCAGTTTCAATAGTTCTTCGTTGAATATGGAACACTATCGCAGTGTTGGCATTAAACAGATTACTGATTTATTTCCAGCAATTTTCATGTACACTTTTGCAGGAAGTACATTTTCATTTGGAAAGACATTGCAAAGTAATCGACTTTCCAAAGCTTGTTTGCCATGTTTTGTAAGAATTCCAATTCTTATAGCTTGAAGAATACTTCCATATTCAGCATCATTTGCCTGTTGCATATTTGTTGTCAGTTCTTTGTATTCAAAATTAGTCCAAATGTTCACATTACCATCACTACCAAGAGACTTTCTGGTATCTTCATGTGCAAGTGTTTTAAATACCGGTTGTACTTTTACCGGAGTGAGTTGCAATAGATCTCCAAAAACTATGAAGTGTTTTCCTCCAAATAACACGTCATCCTCTGTTTTAAGAATTTGTTGCATTCTTAAATGCACAAAGGCAAGCATCAAGTTTGAGACCATGCTCACCTCATCAATAATGAGAAGATTCATTTTCTTCAAGACTCTTGAAACTTCACAACAAGCTTCTCCAGATAGCTTGTGGTATTCCAATTTGTTCTTATGCTCTACTGGTAGCATTAGTAAACGATGTAAAGTAATTCCTTTAATGTTATGTGCTGCCAACCCAGTTGGAGCAGTGACAACACAAGACAAATGCAACTCAGTTGTGTTTTTTGCAGATAACTTGTAATTACTTTAATTAAGAAACTTTTTCCTGTTCCAGCTTGACCACTCACATACATTTGGATAGGTTGAAATGATGTACATGAGCACCCTTTCTTTTCATGAAGTAATCCATGGTCAATCTACTATTTCACTTGCTGATATATTTGTTTCTGTTCAACATTTAGTTGTTCTTCCAAGTTTCCTAACTGTATTACATCTTCTTGAGCTTGATACATTGCTGTTTCAACCTCATTCATGGCAGTTGCTGCTTCATTTTCAACAATTGGTTGTCCTAGTGGATCTTGACTCAGTGCAGCAGAACTTTGAATGTCTTGAGAACTGTCTCTAGCAATCTCAGCTGCAATTGTAGCTTCTTGATCAATTTCATCATTCAACATTTTCACATAATTTGCAAAAGCACTGCATTGTATGCTATCTTTACAATCATTAAACAAATCTTCATAGCTCTGAAAATCTCCAAGTAATTCCAGTTCTGAACGCCATGGTTTGAACATTTGCAAAAGGGTTAAATAGTAGCATTCCCTTTTATCAGCAGTGTCGCAACTCAGTTTCCTGTGATTAATTACATTTCCTTTCCTCTGTTTCACCAGACATCCTTCAGAACCAATAACTGCATAATTTTCATCATTGATGTTCTCTGTAGTATTCCGTTTAAAAGTGTAGTTTTGCAGCACTTCATAGAGACATATGCTCTCAAGATGATGACTTCTGTTCGGGTAATATGTGTCCAACATTTTCGTTTTCAAAATATCTGTACTTTCTGGTTCTTTCTCTGCTAAATATTCAATTTCTTGAACAGATTTCAGTACCCGATTTCGCATTCCTGCAAGACCTAGACTCACCCAAATGATTCTTCTACTTTTTGAATATAGACTTGCAGATGATAACCGATCTGAACATTCATATGCTCCAATTTCACGATGCGATAACATCTTCAAACTGAAACTGTATAATTTCTTACTTAGAGTGTTCTCGTGAGAAATCTCTTCCCACATTTCTTTCAATTCCGTCTTTTCTGATTTAGTAATGTAGGACATTACATACCGAGCGACAGCAATGGAATTTTCCGCAACATACTGAATATCCATGTTAGCATTCCACATGGATCAAATAACTGGATTGTAGTCATTTATGTATTTTGATTCTTCACTTCTTTTTAAGTTGTAGGTATTTTTCGGAGACTTTCTTGTGATAGTATGTCGCACAGCTGACATAAAACTGTTCACTCTTCCTTTCAATAATACAGGACGTGGAAATCAAAAACGACATTTGATAAAGAACTTATCCTTTGACTTGTACTTTCGTCGACAGTATTTTCCACATCGATGGCTTCGGAATCGTAAGACTTGTTGTTTTAAGTTTTTATGTTCTTTGCTATTGGGTACAGCACATGTGGCATAATCTTCAATGAAAGACAAAACTGTTTCATCTGAATCTGTTCCAAATTTGGGGGCGTCCTTGATTCATAACAACATATGTATATGAGGAGCACCTCTTGCTTGATACTCCTTTCTCCAAAAGAAATCCACAACTTCTCCAAGAGGAGGATTCTTTTTATTGCAGATGAAAGACATCATAGCTTCAAATCTATGATTGAAATATCTGCATACATTAACAGGATCCACTGAGCGCAATTCTCCAGGTGTCTTGTATTCAATATTTTTTATATTGCAATTTGCCTCTCGAAGAAATTCAAGTAAATCATCCCAAGCATACTCAGCACAGCTCAGTGTAACAAACTATGTAGGAGTTCCCAAGTTATGTAGCATACATTTCAGTTCTCCAGGACGACGGTACCAATATTCATTAGTCCCTCGCTGACATGCCATCAGATTAATCAATTGAGATTCTAAATGATCATCTCTCTGATGCACTTTATCCATAAAATCCTTAGCAGTTACATTTTGCAGATGCATTCCAGTTTTTAAAATGTGATTTACTGCATATGAAAGTCCAGACAAGTCACTTTCAAACAGAAGATGAAACATATAAGGGATACATTGTCGAAATCTTGGATCTTCTGCATATAATCTTGTTGTCCGATTTTCAGATGCAGGAATCTGCACAGGACGTTCATCATATAGTCCACCTTTTCCTGTTGGAAACAACTGCGGGAAACAACGAGCTTCCAAACTCTCTTCCCATACACTCATGGGACTTCCTGTTGCTTTTTTCATCTGGAACAACTCTATCGTATTCCCCATCACCTCTTTAGAATGAAGTGGATGTACACTGTAATGTTCATAGATTTCTTCACATCTGGACATGTCCACTTTTTCAATTTGTCCACTTAATGTTTCAGTATCTTCTGCTAAATCTATTTCTCCTCCTACAAACACATTTCTATAGTACTCATTATTTGTTAACAGATACAATGATGCCTTTTGCACTTTTCTAACATCCACTAACTCTTGCCAGATTTTCTTATTCTTAGTAGGAACACCATTAACTAGAATGACTAGTGGCTCATTTTCTGCATGGTTTACACCAATAGTTTCAATATTTTTAAGTCTAACGGTAAATACAAAACTCTTCCTTTCAATCCTCTTTGAAACTCTGATGGAGGTAATTTACCTGTTTTAGGCTCCATACGAACAATAGCCTGAAACGGGTGAACACATTGAATGAGAATAAACTCATACGTACTTAAATCTATCAGCTCTGGAGGAATAGCAACCAACTCTAAATTATTATGAACTGCTCTAGCAGGCATTTTATTCTCATCTAATTTGTTATAACAATATTTGCAAATACGCTGCTCAGATCCCAAATCAAACAATCCTCTACCAGCAAATAAGTTGCAAATTCCATCCACTTATCATTATCTTCTTTTTCACTTTTTAAATACAGATTGACACCCCTAGACTGATTTTTATAGTGAGTTCGCCGACAACAAATACAAGAAACATTTGGTCTTTCACCTGAAATTACCTTAAACTTTGAGATTTCATCCTCAACATTTTTTGTAATCGCAGCTTCTACATTGTCTTCAACATTTTCTTCTACTAATGTCACAGTTTCTCCACTCTCTTGGTGCGGACCAAAATAACAAAACTCAATATCCTCATAATCCTTCTTCACATCTGATACTGAGCCACGTAAAAGAGCACTGTTCAACTCATTTAACTTTAGTGCTGGACTTTTCGCATAATACAATCTTCTCACTAACTTCCGCATTTGAGTATGATGTACTGCCAGCATCCTAAAATGGTGAAAAACACTTTCGCAAACTTTCCTAGAAAGACAAGCCAGAGAATGACCTTGCAAACCAGTATTTTTTCGCACTCTGCAAGGGTCTAGTCCTTGCAACACCTTAATCTTTTGTTTAACACTTTTTTTAGTATATGCTCGTAAAAAACGACATAATTTATCAATAGATTCCTGTCGTACACTACAAATACTACTACAATCCCATGTATACACATGGTGTTCAGGACGTCTCCCTAGAACTTCATCAGCTATCACTTCTTCTGCATTTCTTTCAACCATTTTCTCTGTCTCAATTGGACAACCATCTCTAACTTCCTAAACTCTACCACTGGTGTCAACTGCAAACAGTAATTTTTTGCTCTGTAAATAACTCTCTTCATTAAAGAAAGACTCTGAACTGGAACTGTGTTTCCATTCTCCCAAAAAAATCACAATTTTTTTTTTATTAATTACTCTTTTCCTCCTACTTTTGGCCTTCATTAAATTGATTGGTTTATCTAGTGATCAAATTCTGTTTAATACTAAAATGAATAGTTTCCTTTTTACTTCTAAAGCCTTTTCAACAATGTTTTCAATATGCTTCTTTTTATAAAACAGAGCTCTCTTTTTATATTTCTGCACATCTTTCAGCAAATTATTTAATAGTCTTTTGTAAAATATTTTTTTTCGTAATTCCTTATACTGATTTTGCCTTCTTTTAGCACACTTTGTGTCTTTTGACTGAATTTTTGTTTTTTTGCTTTTCCCCTTAGTTTGAATTTTTTTTCTAGTTGAAACATTCACAGTGGATTCAGCATTCTGTACATTCTGTTTCCTCCTACAAACATTTTTAATAAATTGCTTTGTGATCTTACCAGAAGATTTTTTCTTTTTAGCCACATAATCTTGTACATTCAATACTTGTGGTTGACTTTTTCAAATAATTCTCCTGTCACTGTTCTTTTCTTTTTTTTTTTTCTTCAGGCATGATTTCTCTATTTTAACGTCGAAAAACAGTATCTGTAAAAAATAATCACAAATAAAAGTAGATTAATAACTTTCAAATTCATACTATTCTATTACTGTAAAAACACATGTTATATAAAAACTGACTAAGAAACTATAGCCATGAAGCACAAGTGTGACAATGGTTAAAACATTATAAGCATAGTGCATACTACTTTGAAACAGTTCATGCCCTAAAGCCTACCTCACTAAAAGAGTACATGCTAACTGACTGAATGATTACAATACTATTAGGAAACAAACTGGGTGTGTGACAGGGTATTTCCTAGAAGTGTATGAATACTGACATGATTATTGATGGTGTGAAAGACAAGTGTGAAGGTGATTAGAGACCTACATGCATACTGGACACATGTTTCAATCCATTCATATGTTAAGGTCTGTCTCACTCAATACAATTTTGGATAGTGATTAAATGATTAGAGTACTGCAAGAAGAATGCCTGGGTGAGTTTATAAGTGTTCGGTTTTTGGCACAGTGAATGGATTACTCCATGGTGCTGAATGCGTCACTAGAGGACTCCAAGAGGAGTGACGGAGTATTTGCTACAAGTGTATGAATACTGACTAGGGAATTGAAGGTGTAAAAAACAAGTCTGTAGGTGGTTAGAGGACTGTATGCATAGTGGATAGGCATTTGAAGCAATTAATGTACTAAGGTCTGGCTCACTGCATGAGTACTTGGGTACTGACTGAATGATTAGAGTACTGCAAAGAGAGTGCCTGGGTGAACTTATAAGTGTTTGGGTTTTGGCGCACTGAATGGATTAGTACATGGTGCTGAATGGGTCACTGGAGGAGTACAAGGGGAGTGATAGGATGTTTGCTGCACTATATGTATACTGAGTGGGGAATTAAAGATGTGAAAGACAAGTGTGTAGGTGGTTAGAAGACTGCATGCATAATGGATAGACGTTTGAAGCAATTCATGTGCTAAGGGCTGGCTCACTGCATGAGTACTTGGATACTGACTGAATGATTAAAGCACTGCAAGGAGAGTACCTGGGTGAATTTATAAGTGGTTGCCTTTCAGTGCAGTGAATGGATTAGTACATGGTGCTGAATGGATCACTGGAGTAGTATAAGGAGAGTGAGAGAGTATTTGCAGGAACTGTATGAATACTGTCTGGGATATTGAAGGTGTGAAAGACAAGTATGTAGGTGGCTAGAGACCTACATCCATAATGGATAGATGTTTGAAACAGTCCATAGAGTAACACTTGGATCACTGCAAAACTACCTGACTACTGACTGAATCATTAGAGTACTACAAAAAAAGTGACTCAGTGAATCTTTTTAAGATTTTGGATTCTAGTGCAGTGAATAGGTTAGTACTTACTGCCAAATGAGTCAGTGGAGGTATGCAATTAAAGTGACAGAGTGTTTATTGCAGTTTATAGATACTGACAGAGAAATTGAACGTCTCAAAGGCAATTGTGTTGGTACTTACAGGCCTCCATGCATACTGGAAACACATTTGAATCAATCCATGTGCTAAGGCCTGCCTCATTCCATTAGTACTTAAGTACTGACTGAATGATTAGACTATTGCAAGAAGTGTACCTGGGTGAATTTACAAGTTTTGGCGCAGTGAATGCATTACTACATGGTGCTGAATAAGTCACTGGAACACTGCAAGGGGAGTGACAGGATGTTTGCTGAAAGTTCAGGGATACTGACTGGGGAATTGAAGCTGTTAAGGACAAGTGTATAGTATGTTAGAAGACTGCATGCGTACCGCATAGACATTTGTAGCCCTCTATGTGGTAATGCATGGTTCACTACATGAGTACCTGGAAACTGACTGAATCATTAGACTACTGCTAGAAGAGTGCCTGGGTAAAACTGTTAAGTTTTTCAGTTTTGGCACAGTAAAAAGATTAGTACATGGTACTGCATCAGTCACTGGATGAGTGCAATATGAGTGACAAGATGTTTATTGAAGTATATAGAAACTGACTAGTTAATTAAAGAAGTGAAAGACAAATGTGTTGGTGACTAGAGGCCTGTATGCATAGGGGTTTCAAGCAGTCCATGTTGTAAGGCCTGGGTCGCTGCATGAGCACTTGGATACTGGCTGAATGATAAGAGTACTAAAAAGAGAGGGCCTGAGTGAATTTATAAGTGTTTGGGTGTTGGCAAAGTGAATGGTTTAGTATATGCTACTGAATGGGTCACTGGAGGAGTACATGGGGAGTAACAGGACTGCATGCATAGTGGATAAGCATTTGAATCAATGCATGTGCTAAGGCCTGCCTCACTTAGTTACTACTTGAATATTAACTGAATGCTTACAGTATTGCAAAGACACTTCCTGGGTGATTACATAAGCAATAACTGCCTTCTAATTCTAACAAAACTTGAGAACAGGAAAGTTTTTAAGCAGTTATGCATATTCAAACATATGAAGTACCCAAATGCTTCTCTCACAGTGGTTCCCAAATGCACACAGACTCACAGTGTGATTCTAGACGAGCAACACTATCTCTAGGAGTTTACCAAAACTCATTCACTACTGTGGAAGGGGTAAGGGTACTCTACACAACCTACATATTTCAGTACTACACTTTACCGTCAATGCCTGTCTCATTTTATCAATGCATAAGCAATGACTGGCTTCAAATGGTACTAAAACTTGACAACAATACAGGTTTTAAAACAGTTATCTGTCAGCAAATACACGATGTTACCAAATCCTTGTCTCACAATCCTTACCCAAATGCACAGAGACTCACAGTGTGATTTTAGGCAAGCAACACTATCATAAGAGTTTACCAAAACTCATTCAGTAGTGTAGAAGGAGTAAGAGTACTGTACACAATTTACATATTTAAGTACTACACTTTAGTGTCAAAGCCTGAATCATTTTATCAATCCATAAGCAAACACTGGCTTCTAATGCTACTAAAACTTGACAACATGACAGGTTTTAAAATAGTTATCTGTCAGCAAATACATGATGTTACCAAATGCTTCTCTCACAGTGGTTCCCAAATGCACACAGACTCACAGTGTGATTCTAGACAAGCAACACTATTCCTAGGAGTTTACCAAAACTCATTCACTACTGTGCAAGGGGTAAGGGGACTAGACACAATCTACATATGGAAGTACTGCACTTTAGTGTCAAAGCCTAACTCATTTTATCAAAGCATAAGCAAAGATTAGCTTCTAATGCTATTAAAACTTGACAACATTGCACGTTTTAAAACAGTTATCTGTTCGCAAATACATGATGTTCCCAAATGCTTCTCTCACAGCGGTTTCCAAATGCACACAGACTAACAGTGTGATTCTATACAAGCAACACTATCCCTAGGAGTTTACCAAAACTCATTCACTACTATGGAAAGGGTAAGGGGACTGCACACAATCTACATATTTCAGGACTCCACTTTAGTGTCAATGCCTGACTCATTTAATCAAAGCATAAGCCATGGCTGGCTTCTAATGCTACTAAAACTTGACAACACGACAGGTTTTAAACCACTTATCTGTCAGCAAATAAATATTGTTAGCAAATGCTTCTCTCACAATCCTTACCCAAATGCACACAGACTTACAGTGTGATTTTAGACAAGCAACAATATCCTAGGAGTTTACCAAAACTCATTCACTAGTCTCAAAGAGGTAAGGGTACTGCACACAATTTACATATTTAAGTACTGCACTTTACTGTCAAAGCCTGACTCATTTTATCAATGCATATACAAAGACTGGCTTCTAATGCTACTAAAACTTGACAACATGACAGGTTTTAAAACAGTTATCTCTCAGCAAATATATAAAGTTACCAAATGCTTCTCTCACAGTGGTTCCCAAATGCACACTAACTCACAATGTGATTCTAGACAAGCAACACTATCCCTAGGAGTTTACCAAAACTCATTCACTACTGTGGAAAGGGTAAAGGGACTGCACACAATCTACATATGTAAGTACTGCACTTTAGTGTCAAAGCCTGACTCATTTTATCAATGCATAAGCAAAGACTGGCTTCTAATGCTACTAAAACTTAACAACTTGACAGGTTTTAAAACAGTTATCTGTCAGCAAATACATGATGTTACCAAATGCTTCTCTCACAGTGCTTCCCAAATGCACACAGACTCACAGTGTGATTCTATACAAGCAACACTATCCCTAGGAGTTTACCAAAACTCATTCACTGCTGTGGAAGGGCTAAGGGGACTGCACACAATCTACATATTTCAGGACTCCAGTTTAGTGTCAAAGCCTGACTCATTTTATCAATGCATATGCAAAGACTGGCTTCTAATGCTACTAAAACTTGACAACATGACAGGTTTTAAAACAGTTATCTCTCAGCAAATACATAATGTTACCAAATGCTTCTCTCACAGTGGTTCCCAAATGCACACTAAGTCATAGTGTGATTCTAGACAAGCAACACTATGTCTAGGAGTTTACCAAAACTCATTCACTACTGTGGAAGGCATAAAGGGACTGCACGCAATCTACATATTTCAATAATGCACTTTACTGTCAATGCCTGACTCTTTTTATCAATGCATAAGCAAAGACTGGTTTCTAATGCTACCAAAACATGACAACATGACAGGCTTTAAAACAGTCATCTGTCAGCAAATACATAATGTTAGCAAATGCTTCTCTCACAATCCTTACCCAAATGCACACAGACTCACAGTGTGATTTTAGACAAGCAACACTATCCTAGGAGTTTACCAAAACTCATTTACTAGTCTAGAAGAGGTAAGGGTACTGCACACAATCTACATATTTAAGTACTGCACTTTAGTGTCAAAGCCTGACTCATTTTATCAATGCATATACAAAGACTGGCTTCTAATGCTACTAAAACTTGACAACATGACAGGTTTTAAAACAGTTATCTCTCAGCAAATACATAATGTTACCAAATGCTTCTCTCACAGTGGTTCCCAAATGCACACTAACTCACAATGTGATTCTAGACAAGCAACACTATATCTAGGAGTTTACCAAAACACATTCACTACTGTGGAAAGGGTAAAGGGACCGCACACAATCTACATATGTAAGTACTGCACTTTAGTGTCAACGCCTGAATCATTTTATCAATGCATAAGCAAAGACTGGCTTCTAATGCTACTAAAACTTAACAACTTGACAGGTTTTAAAACAGTTATCTGTCAGCAAATACATGATGTTACCAAATGCTTCTCTCACAGTGCTTCCCAAATGCACACAGACTCACAGTGTGATTCTATACAAGCAACACTATCCCTAGGAGTTTACCAAAACTCATTCACTACTGTGGAAGGGCTAAGGGGACTGCACACAATCTACATATTTCAGGACTCCAGTTTAGTGTCAAAGCCTGACTCATTTTATCAATGCATATACAAAGACTGGCTTCTAATGCTACTAAAACTTGACAACATGACAGGTTTTAAAACAGTTATCTCTCAGCAAATACATAATGTTACCGAAAGCTTCTCTCACAGTGGTTCCCAAATGCACACTAACTCACAATGTGATTCTAGACAAGCAACACTATCTCTAGGAGTTTACCAAAACACATTCACTACTGTGGAAAGGGTAAAGGGACCGCACACAATCTACATATGTAAGTACTGCACTTTAGTGTCAACGCCTGACTCATTTTATCAATGCATAAGCAAAGACTGGCTTCTAATGCTACTAAAACTTGACAACATGACAGGTTTTAAAACAGTTATCTCTCAGCAAATACATAATGTTACCAAATGCTTCTCTCACAGTGGTTCCCAAATGCACACTAACTCACAATGTGATTCTAGACAAGCAACACTATCTCTAGGAGTTTACCAAAACACATTCACTACTGTGGAAAGGGTAAAGGGACTGCACACAATCTACATATGTAAGTACTGCACTTTAGTGTCAACGCCTGACTCATTTTATCAATGCTTAAGCAAAGACTGTCTTCTAATGCTACTAAAACTTAACAACTTGACAGGTTTTAAAACAGTTATCTGTCAGCAAATACATGATGTTACCAAATGCTTCTCTCACAGTGCTTCCCAAATGCACACAGACTCACAGTGTGATTCTATACAAGCAACACTATCCCTAGGAGTTTACCAAAACTCATTCACTACTGTGGAAGGGCTAAGGGGACTGCACACAATCTACATATTTCAGGACTCCAGTTTAGTGTCAAAACCTAACTCATTTAATCAAAGCATAAGGAAAGACTGGCTTCTAATGCTACTAAAGCTTGACAACTTGACAGGTTTTAAAACAGTTATCTGTCAGCAAATACATGATGTTACCAAATGCTTCTCTCACAGTGGTTCCCAAATGCACACTGACTCACAGTGTGATTCTAGACAAGCAACACTATCTCTAGGAGTTTACCAAAACTCATTCACTACTGTGGAAGGCATAAAGGGACTGCACACAATCTACATATTTCAATACTACACTTTACTGTCAATGCCTGACTCATTTTATCAATGTATAACCAAAGACTGGCTTCTAATGCTACTAAAACATGACAACATGACAGGTTTTAAAACAGTCATCTGTCAGCAAATACATGATGTTACCAAATTCTTCTATCACAATGGTTACCCAAATGCACACAGACTCACAGTGTGATTCTAGACAAACAACACTATCCCTAGGAGTTTACCAAAACACATTTCTTAATCTACGAGTACTACGTTTTAGTGTTCAAACATGACTCATTTTGCAAATTCATAAACAATGACTGATTTCTAATTGTACCAAAATATAAAAACAGCACAGTTATCTGTCTGCAAACACATGAAAAACACAAATGCTTATCACAGAATGTTTTCTACATGCACACACACTGTCAGTAAGATTGTAGACAACAAAAAGTACTCCCTACACTTTAGCAGGAGAAATACATTAGTCTGATTAAAATCAAAATAGTCTACATACATCCCCTCACAATTAAATAACCCACCTTTAAAGTTGTTTTGTAGATTAAGAAGTATATCAGTCACACACCAGATATCAGTCACACACCAGATTTTCTTATACAGAATCTCTGCACTGTGCACCTCTCAGCAAAACCAAAGAATGGCAAAGTTTCCCTCTCATTTTCCATACATATACATGTAAACTTCAAATCACATTCCTTCCCACATAAATTTAAAAGCAAACACATTTCTATTGTTTAAACATTTCAACCCTTTCCAAATGACATAAATTTGAACCCTACCCCCAATCTGCCTTCTGCCTGTTACCATAGCAACAGGTCATGGAACACTGAACTGAGCACACAGGTCATAAGTTCAGCACACAATGTTGCTAATCAAAGCAGCAAGTGTGCTTGACTTTTCAACATATCATCTTATCATATATAATGTTCCTTTCACGCACTTTTTGTTAACCAATAAGAATCATGCGTTTAAAAACAGAAACATGCACCCTCCCTTTCAGTGTAGAAGGTTGTCAAACAACCAATGATTTCTTGTCTTTTTTCAAAACTGCACCTTAGCCACCATTTTAGAAAAATCTTACTTTTCAAACTGCCATTTCATTTACAGAGACCATCTGAGTGCATCCAGACCTCCCTTCAGGATGCTTAGATTGTGGGACACAGCTATATTTTCTGGAGCCAAAGGTATGCAGAAAACAAAGGCATTCACAAAGACCTAGGTTTTCCAAATGTAGACATTAAATGGATTGGACAGAGAAAGTTAAAGTGGCACCAATTGATGCCATTGGTAAAAACCTTTATGCATATCCAACACCCTGACCTCATAATAGTGCACTGTGGTGGCAATGACCAAGGCACTTTGACTGGGGTAGGTCTGGAAATGCTTATGAAGGACACCTTTGCAGAATTGTTTTCACTTTTTCCCAAAACTGCCTTTGTGTATTCTAACATATGCCAAAGGCAGAAGTGGAACTGGTCCAATCATTTTTGTCCACAGATTGAGAAAGCTAGGAAACATGTGAATAAATCTGTTTCTGCTTTTCTCCGAGACTATAGAATGGGGTCCATTTACAATAACAATCTGCGCTTTCCTATGCAAGAGATGTATAGGAGAGATGGAGTACACTTTACTGATGAAGGAAACAGTCTTCCTCAACAAGTTTAGACTCTGTATAGGTACTTCCTCATAAGTACCAAAAACTCTCAATGAACACAACGGCTCTTTTTAGAGCCACTCAAGAACAAAACACTTAAGCTATATGTTTATCTCCCAAAAATTTCAGGTTTTTTTCCTTGGATCCGCGCACCCAACGCGTTAGGAACCGCGCACCCAACGCGTGAGGAACCCTGCACCCAACGCGATAGGATGCGCGACTCCTAATTTAACCGTAAAAAAAAAATAGCCCCTATCACTAATTTTTATTATCCCCGGGGACCCCATCCCCCGGGGCTTATAAAAAAATGTTGGAGACCGCGGGGGGAGCCCCAACGCCCCCATGGTCCCAGACGGCTCCCCGCGTCCTTCGGGAGCCGGCATTGCTTTTCCACATGGGGAGCTGCTGACATGCAGCTCCCCGTGTGGAAAAGCAATATCGTTTTGATTTTGAAAGAGAGAGCAGGACCTGCTCTCTCTTTCAAAATCTTAACGAAGTTTGCTATGGGAGGGTGGGAGACACCCGCCCTCTCATAGCAAACAACAGTGTCCTGGGGGTGGGCACCCCAGGACACTGTAGGAGCCGGCCCTGGGGGGTGGCGGTCCCCAGTGCCCTCAAGGGCTCCAGGTGGGGGGCCACGCAGCCCCCCTCCCCTATTAATATATAAACATTTTGCCCCCGGGATTTTGCCCACCCGGGGGCTAATTATTAACGAAGCGCGGAAGTCCGCGCTTCGGGTTTTTATTTATTTTTTCGTCCGGATTCGCGCACCCTGCGCGTATCTCGCCGATTTGTTTTTTTTTTTTAAAGGGGGCCCCAGGGGGTCCTTCTGGGGCCCCCTGAGCAACACTAGAGGGTATTTCTACCCTGCCCCCTTTATATGTTTTAAACACTTATTCCCCTTACTTCTTCTCCTCGCTTCTACCGAGGCACAAAATGGCTGCCAACAGTTCCTGGTTTCGAATGTAGACAGACACTCGACAGCCAATTAGCATTCAGCGCATGATCGGGCAGGTGCGCGCTTGGTTCGGGGAGGGTGCGCTAACGGTACGGGTAGGGTGCGCGGATCCTCCAAGGCCATAGATATCACTAACTTTTTTACCCTAATTTTCTCAGGAACTACTGAACATATTTACACCATTTATGCAAAAGGCACGAGCCTGAACTGAGGAATACCTCTTTGCCAAATTTGGTGTAATTCCGTTCAGCAGTTCGGGCTGTAGCTGCGTCAACAGGTCCTATGGGAAAATGCATGGCGAAAACGCGTTTTGGGACCCCCCTTTTTCTCGGCCCCCGCTTGATGAATCACCGTGAAATTTTCAGGATAGGAGCGGACCGGAGCCGGGCAAGAGTTTGGAAAATTTTGCGAAGATTCGTCAACCGGCGCCAGACTTATTGGGAATAGAATGTTGCAGATTTCCTATGGAAAATAGGTCCTAACTATGACTACCTACTGGCGACTGCCAGTAGGTAATATATATATATATATATATTCACTGAAAAAACCATGGGTTTCACACACGTTATAGTTAGGAATTAGCATTTAAAAAACCTTGCAAATTCAGTGAAAAAACCATAGGTTTCACAGACGTTATAGTTAGCTGGACATTTCACTCGTTAAAAACCAATGAAATTCCCCCGTTATAGTTAGTTAAGCTAACTATAACTCACGCACCCGCAATCCACTGCTGATGACGTCACATATAACATCACTCATGACACAGTCACTGACATCACTCATGACATCACTGATGACATCTCAAATGACATCAGTGATGACATCAATGATAGAGTGGCAGTCCTCCTCTCACCCTAATATAACAATTGATAAACACATTCAAAAATAGAGACTAAAAAATAAAAAAATATTGGAAATACCAATACCAGTTACAACAACCTCTTCAGTAATTCTAAGATCCACATCCACTCATTCACCAACAGTCCTATACAGTCACTCATACATGTACACACTCATATGTACTTATACACCTATACATCCTGTTACAGAATGCCACTCATCCATAGAGTTAGTCACACACATAGTCACTCATGCTAATAAAGAATCAAACATACATTTACTTGCATATACACTTATACACACACCACCACACTTACTTCTACGGAAACTTACACATACTTAGTCTTTTAAACAATCACTTATAGAAAGATATACTTATTCATACAGGAACAATTTCAAACTCTCACTCTCACATATACTCACTTATATACACCAATAGTCACATATACTAGTTTAAAACATAAGTAGTTACTCATAAAGACACTGTTGAGAAAGTCATTCACTCACTAACACACCTTTACACATACTCATCCACCCATACAACCCGGCACACATGCTGTCTTCAACACATACAGTGAGTCAATCATTCATGCACCTATGCACTACGTAATACCCCCCACCGAACCATGAAGACACTCAGACTGATACTCAAAAAACCAACTAATAACCTATATAGACACCCATGTACCTACTCACCAACCCATGCAGCCACTTATACACAAAGTGAGAGACTGATACAGATATTTACATATTTAAACATTACTCACTAAGCCATGTATTCACTATGATACACTTTATCAATCAGTTACACAATAAATTTTTCCCCAAAAAATCATCCATTTAGACACGTATATACCCATTTATTCTTCCATCGACCTTGAGATATACATATATAAAACCTATTTAATTTTCAGAAAAACACACATTCACTGGATGATGTCATCAGTGATGTCATTTGAGATGTCATCAGTGATGTCATGAGTGATGTCAGTGACCATGTCATGAGTGATGTTATATGTGACGTCATCAGCAGTGGATTGCGGGTGCGCGAGTTATAGTTAGCTTAACTAACTATAACGGGGGAATTTCATTGTTTTTTTACGAGTGAAATGTCCAGCTATCTATAACGTCTGTGAAACCTATGGTTTTTTCACTGAATTTGCAAGGTTTTTTAAATGCTAATTCCTAACTATAACGTGTGTGAAACCCATGGTTTTTTCAGTGAATTTGTATGGTTTTTTAAATGCTAATTCTTATATTTAAAGTGTGTGAAACATTTCTTTATTTTTTATCTTTGCAAGGTTTTTTACATTTTTTTTTATTGTTTTTTCCCTCTAAACACTATGGTAAAATGTAATGCATTCTGCAATATATAAATTTACACCTTTTTTTTAAAAAAACAGGTAAGATTTAGTAGTATAACATAGTGAATCTTTTTTCCAATTTTTTTTTTAATAACATTTTTTTACCGTGCGCGTACGGTAAGCTTACCATAAGCGCACGTTTTGCGTTATGTACGTAATATTTCTACTCTGTTTGCGTATGGTTACGCAATTTGCGTAGACGTCCGTACTGCGTACGCGGCGCGTAAGCGCATACTTTACACGCGTACGCGCGCGCGCACGTTACGCGGAAGTGTTCGAGCGTGCCTGTTATGCGCATGCGGGCGTGCGCGTGTCTTTTGTACGCGCATGCGTACTTTTACCGTAAGTGCTTCGTAAGCGCTCCGTAAGCGCAACGTACGCGCACGGTTGGTCATGTGATCAAGAAACAACACTTTTGATTGGTTTAAACTACTTTCAGTTCTAGAACCTTCCTACACCACACCCATTCCCCTCATTACTGCTTGTGACCCCTTAGGAGAGCTGAGTTGTCTTTGTGATACGATGGCAGAACAGCAGTCCTCTTCTGAGAGTGAGCCTGGTAGCAGCATCATCAGAGAGAGAAGGAGGAAACAAAAGACTTCTTTTGTATGGGAATATTTTACCTATCCAGAGGGGCAGAAAAAGGTAAATGCTCCTTTAGTCACCTGCTCACTTTGTGAGCGTTTCTTATCTAGAGGGAATCCAAGGAAGAAGTATTCCTTTGGAAATCACTCTATGGTTAGACACATTAAGGATAAACATCCCAGGACTTATGCTCGACATACTGGAGAAACATCTCCAGTAAGTCACCCGAGCACACCTGCAGAAGCTCAGCCGAGTACATCTTCAGCAGCTCAGCTGAGCCCTTCCTCTGCGGTGGGAGCATCACCCTTTTCTGCTCCTCTGGATATAAACCCTCGTTTTGGGAGGGTTGCAATGAGGTGCACAACATGTCATGGCCTTATTGTTCATGCGGAGACCAGTGTTTCCCTCATAAACAATAGGATAGACCAGCACATCTGTGGTCCTTGTTAGTATTCCCATTCTTTCTTTCCTCTTTCCCTTTATGAACACAACGGTTCTTTTAAGAGCCAACCTTACCTCTTAACTTTTTTTAAAAATTTTTAAATGACTTTTTAAAAAAAAATTTTTTTTACCGTACGCGTACGGAAGGCGCTTTTTTTTTTAAAAAAACAAACAAAAAAAATGTAAACACCCTACAAGGTCCTTGAGGGACTACTACAGAAATGAGAAAAGCATAGAGAAGAGTAGTGAAAAAAAGTGAGCATTAAAGTAAATGTGTGATAATTCCAGAAATTTCACACTTACCTGACAATGAAAATAACTTAATTAAAAATAAGTGATTTATTTAACTTTATATAAAGAAGTTTATTTTTCATATTTTTCCTTTCTCAATCTGTAAAAAAAGAAAAAAGGTATTAATATTCAACAATACATTTTAGAATACAGTGCACATATTTTCATATTTCAACAAACATTTTTTTGCCCGTTTTTTGCTGTTTTCAGAATATATTGCATTTCACTGTAAATCGTAAAAGCAATTGAATTCATCACTTAACAGCGGGCAAAAAAAAAAACAATCTGAAAGATTGTTTAAAAAAAGCCCAGAATCTCTTCTCACTAAAACATACCGTAATAGAAATGTAACATTTGCAATAAAAATCTCACCTAAGAACAATAACTAATTCCAGTAAATATCGTCTGAAAATTGTGTTGCATAAGCATAATCACCAAAATAATTTGTGTAAAAAAAGTCCACAATGCAAATTATTACCTTTCCTTTAGGCCAAATGGTAATTTTTAAAATATTTTTTTGATGACATTTCCAATGATAATCCAATTAAATTGTAATAATGTTTTGTACAGATGTTGCAATTTCTGTCTAAAATTTTGGTTTCAGAAAAATGAAATAGGAATTTGCTAAAACAAAAGGCAAACGTTGCTTGAAAACCAATTGAGAATCATTACACAGTGTCCTTTCAATTTTCACATTTAAGAAAAACTGTGTAATGACCAGAAGTTACAATAGGTCCATCATGGAAAATTATTGCAACTGTGACAAAAGTTTTTCCAGAAATTGATAATTGCTGTCCTGTAAATTTCTTTATTAAAGTGTCCAATTTTGTTCCATCAGCTCTACAACGTTGCATCATTAAAATTACATACTGTCCATATTTCTTTAAAAATAACGTTGAAAACATGTCTGATTTACATTTAGAACATTCCATGTTGTGATTGGCACCTTTAACTAATTTACTAAAAGTCACTGATTTAGTCTCTGGCAATGTTAAATAGATAAACCTTTCTGAATCAACATTAGAGCTGCATGTGTAGAAACAGTTTTCACAACTATGTTCCCATTTATAACAGAGACCAAACAAATTTTCAATTTCTATCCCTTCATCTTCAAGTACCAAAAGGATATACATGAAGAATTCCTGTGCATCTTGCTGGACATTTTGAGAAAACTGTGTTCGTCCTGAACAAACATCTAATAGATTTCTAATTTCAGTTGCACTTTCTATTTTAGCATTATCAACACTCAGCTTCTCATAAAGAAGACTTAGCACAGAACAGAATCTTTTTTCATGGTTTTCTATTATCTGCTCTTGCAAACTTTCAAGATAAAATACAACATTCAGCACTACATTTGCGTAGCAGTTGACACCAGAGCTATTTTCAAAATGGCAACCAACAACCTCTTCAACATTGTCCTTTTTCTTTTTGCTTTCAATCACATGACTCTCTTTTTGTTTTCTCTTCTGTACATCCTCATTACAGATATTCTCAATTCTCCTTTTCCGACAAACAATACGTTTGTCCAACACAGGATACTGACCTAAATGAGGAGCATAGGTTCTTCTTAATCTATTATACTCCTTAACACAATTTGCATCAGCACTAACTTTTGAGTCATCAAAGTCTATCATGAATAAACCAGATAATGTTTTCACTCGTGACAAAGCAACATATGCCATACCTTCTTTGAACACAGTAGATCCAATGTTACAAATGCACTATCAACAGTTAATCCTTGACACTTGTGAATAGTTACAGCATATGCTAGAGAAAATGGAAACTGCTTCCTACGTACATATAAGTCTTTCACAAGCAAAAAACGGACTGAACAACGACTAATGTCTTTTACCTCTTCAATCTGATCAAATTTTATTTTTATAAACTCAATTCCTTCTTTTTTCTGGTAGTTAACAAAACCCACAGCTTTTCCCATAGCTCCATTTACTAAACCTTTTTCAACATCCAAATTTCTCCTTAAAAATACTCGACAGTTCATGCAAAGATATAGATTTTTTTCTAATCCAGCTGTTTTCGAAATGTTCTTCTCTAGAGAATCCAATTTATTTTTCAGTTTGCCTGTTAATGTATTAGTAATTCTTTCATGTTGGATTTTGTCCACTGCTTCCATTTTCTTAATCTCTTCCTTTTCCAATTTCAAAAGTTCCTCATTAAATATTGAGCATTCATGTAGTGTTGGCATTAAGCAGATTACAGTATTTTTTTCTGCAATGTTCTTGTATATTTTCTCTGCAACTATTTCTTCACTTGGAAATAAATTATGTAGCAACCGACTCTGTAATGCTTTTCTGCCAACTTCTGTGAGTAGTCCAATTCTGATATCTTTCAGAATACTTCCATATTCTTCATCATTTGCTTGCCTCATATTGGTAGTGAGTTCTTTGTACTCAAAGAATGACCAAATATTCGCATTACCAATGCTTCCTAATGACTTCTTCGTGTCCTCATGTGTCACAGTATTAAACACTGGTTGTCCTTTAACTGGAGTGAGCTGCAGAAGATCCCCAAAAACTATAACATGTTTTCCTCCAAATAGCACGTCATAGTCTCTCTTTAGAATTTGCTGCATTCTTAAATGCCCAAAGGCAAGCATTAAGTTTGATACCATGCTTACCTCATCAATAATGAGAACTTGCATCTTCTTCAACACTCTTGAAACTTCAAAGCATGCTTCTCCTGTTAGCTTGTGATATTCTAATTTGTTCTCATGCTCCACTGGTAACATTAGCAAGCGATGGAGAGTAATTCCTTTAATATTATATGCTGCTAACCCAGTTGGAGCAGTAACAACACAAGATAAAGTTGAATCAGTTTTTTGCTGTAGGTAGCTTCTGATGACTTTAATTAAGAAACTTTTCCCAGTTCCAGCTTGTCCACTCACATACAACCTAATTGGTTCAAATGATGTGCATGTGCACTCTTTATTTTCATGTAGTAATCCGTGATCAATTTTTTTTCTGACTTCATCATAAATTTGTCGTTGTTCTTCATTCAGTTGTTGTTCCAAATCTGGTAAGTCTATTCAATCTTCCTGAGCTTGATTCATAGCCGTTTCCACTTCAGTCATGGCTATTGCAGCTTCATTTTCTAAGATTGGCTGTCCTAGTGGATCTTGACTGAGCGTTCCAGAACTGTGGCTATCTTGAGAACTGTCTCTAGCTACTTCAGCTGCAATTGTAGCTTCCTGTTCAATTTCTTCGTTTAACATTTGGACATAATTCCTGAAAATACTGCATTCAATGGCATCTGTACATGCATTAAATGAATCCTCATAGCTTTGAAATTCTCCAAGTAGTTCGTCCTCTGAACGCCATGGTTTAAACAGCTGTAAAAGTGCCAAGTAGTAAAATTCCTTTTTGTCAGGAGTGTCACAACTCAGCTTCCTGTGATTAATCAAACTTCCTTTTGTTTGCTTCACTAAACATCCTTCCTCACCAATGACTTTATATTTTCCATTGTTGATGTCTTCTGTGGCTTTCCGTGAAAAAATGTAGTTCTGCAGCACTTCATAAAGACACATGTTCTCAAGATGATGACTTCTTTTTGGGTAATATGTGTCCAACATGTTTGTTTTCAAAATATCTGTACTTTCTGGGTCGTTCTCGGCCAAATATTCAATTTCTCCAACAGATTTCAGTACCCGATTTCGCATTCCTGCAAGGCCTAAACTGACCCAAATTATTCTTCTTGATTTCGAGTACAGACTTGCAGATGATAACCTATCTGAACATTCGTAGGATCCAATTTCTCGATGTGATAACATCTTTAAACTGAAACTGTACAGCTTCTTACTGACAGTCTTCTCGTGAGAAATCTCTTCCCACATTTCCTTCAATTCTGTTTTCTCAGATTTAGTGATGTAAGATGTGACATACCAAGCAACAGCAATAGAATTGTCTGCCACATACTGAATATCCATGTTAGCATTCCACATGGATAAAATGACTGGGTTGTAGTCATTTATATATTTTGACTCTTCTTTTCTTCTTAGGTTGTACATATTTTTGGGAGATTTTCTTGTAATAGTATGTCGCACAGCTGACATAAAACTGTTGACTCTTCCTTTTGAAAGAACAGGTCTAGGAAATCCAAATCGACATTTTGTGTAGAATTTATCTTTGGTCTTGTACTTCCGTCGACAGTATTTTCCACACCGATGACTTTGGAAACGTAAAACTTGCTCTTTTAACTTTTTCTCTTCTGTGCTTTTAGGTATAGCACATGTTGCATATTCTTCAATGAAAGATAACACTGCTTCATCAGCATCTGTTCCAAATTTTGGTGCATCCTTGATCCACAACAGCATATGAATGTGAGGAGCACCTCTTGCTTGGTACTCTTTTCTCCAAAAGAAATCCACAACTTCTCCAAGTGGTGGATTTTTTTTATTGCAGATGAAGGACATCATAGCCTCAAATCTATGATTGAAATATCTGCAAACATTAACCGGATCCAATGAGCACAGTTCTCCTGCTGTCTTGTATTCGATGTTTTTAATGTTTGAATTTGCCTCTCGTAGAAAATCCAGTAAATCATCCCAAGCGTACTCGGCACAGCTTAGGGTTAGGAACCATGTTGGAGTTCCTAAATTCCGTAACATACATTTCAATTCTCCATGGCGTCGGTACCAATATTCATTCGTCCAACGCTGACAAGCCATTAGATTGATCAATTGTGATTCCAAATGATCACCTCGCTGCTGCACTTTGTTCATAAAATCCTTAGCAGACACGTTATGTAGATGTGTTCCACTTTTTAAAATGTGGTTTACTGCATAAGATAGTGCAGACAAGTCACTTTCAAATAACAGATGGAACAAATAAGGAATACTTTGACGAAATCTGGGATCTTCTGCATATAATCTTGTAGTCCGATACTCAGAAGCAGGAATCTGGACTGGACGTTCATCGTATCGTCCACCTTCTCCTGTAGGAAACAGCTGGGGAAAACAACGAGCTTCCAAGCTCTCCTCCCATACACTCACAGGAGTTCATTGTGCTTTTTTCATTTGAAACAGATCAATGGTGTTTGCCATTACTTCTTTTGAATGAAGAGGATGTATGCTGAAATGTTCATAAATTTCTTCTTCTTTTGACTTGTCAACTTTTTCAATTTGCCCAGTTGGTGTTTCTGTGTCTCCTAGTACATCTTCTTCATCTTCATCTATATAAATTGATTCATACCATTTATTATTTTTTTTCAAATACAAATTTGCTCTTTGTACTTTTCGTACATCTACCAGCTCCTGCCAAATTTTCTTACTCTTTGTAGGTACACCATTAACCAAAATAACTAATGGTTCAGTTTCCAAAGTATCTGTATCAATAGTTTCCATATTATTTTTCAAATCCAACGGCAAATAGACAACTCTTCCTTTTAAACCTCTCTGTAAATCTGAAGGAGGTAATTTGCCGGTTTTTGGCTCCATACTTACTATGGTCTGGAACGGATGAACACATTGAATGAGTATAGACTCATACGTATTTAAATCAGAAAGTTCTGCAGGAACTTCAACCAATTCTAAATTATTATGTACAGCTCTAGCTGGCATTTTATTTTCTTCTAACTTGTTGTAACAGTATTTACAAATACGATGATCTTCACCCAATTCAAATCAATTTTCAAGAAATGTATATGTTGCAAAATCCTTCCACTTATAATTATCTTCTTCTTCACTTTTTTTGTAGAGATCAACATTCCTTGTTTGGATTTTATAATGGCTTCTCCGGCAACAAATACAAGTAATATTTGGTCTTTCATTAGAGATGATAGCAAATTTTGTTATTTGATCTTCAAATTTCTTATTTACGGAGGGTTCTACATTCTCTTCCACATTTTCCTCAATAACTGTGTCGTTCCCTGCACTTTCTTGTTCCGGACCAAAGTAACTTAACTGAATTTCATCAGTAACCTTCTCAACATCTGATACAGATCCACGGAACAGAGCCTTATTCAACTCATTTAACTTTAGTGCTGGACTTTTAGCAAAATACAATCTTCTCACAAATTTTCTAATTTCAGTATGATGAACTGCCAGCATCCTAAAATGGTGAAAAACACTTTGACACACTTTCCTAGATAAACAAGCCAGAGAATGTCCTTGCAACCCAGTATTCTCTCTCACTCTGCATGGATCTAGTCCTTGAAGCACCTTAATCTTCTGTTTAACACTCTTTTTACTATATTCTCTTAAAAACTCACGTAATTTATCAATAGATTCCTGTTGCAAAGTACAAATACTACTACAATTCCAATTATACACTGGGGCTTTAGGACGTCTCCCCATAACCTCATCCGCAATCACTTCTTCCTCATTTCTTGGAACCATTTTCTCCTTTTCCATTATACAACCATCTTTTACTTCATATGCTCGTCCACTGGTGTCAACTGCATGCAGCAAACTATTACTTTGAAGATAACTCTCTTCATTAAAAAATGGTTCAGTACTTGAACTATGCATCCATTCTCCTAAAAACACTTCACAAAAGTTATTTCTTTTTACTACTCTTTTCGTTTTGCTTTGTGACTTCATTACATTAACTATTTTTTCTAATGTACGCATCCTGTTCAAAATTAAAATGAATAGTTTTCTTTTTAAATCTAAAGCCTTAGCTACAATGGCTTCAATATCTTTTTTTCTCTTGTAAAATTTAGCTCTTTTCTTATATTTTTTCACATCCTTTAGCAAATTGGACATCACTCTTCTCTGAAACATTTTCCTACGGATCTCTTTAAATGCTGATTTTCTTTTCAAGTTAATTTTTATAGCTTCTGCTTGTACATTAGCATTTAGTAAATTCTCACTATTCTCTTGTTGTTTTCTACTTGAAACAGTTTTTCCAATGGGGGCATTTTTTAAATTTTTCCTTTTTTTGAATATATTTTTAAAGAATTCCTTTTTCTGCTTACCAGAAGACTTTTTCTTTTTCCCAATATGAGCATCTTCAACTAACTTGGGTCCTCCAGTTGTCTTCAAATATACATTTTTTTTCTGTATTTTTCGCTGTCTTGATTTTATAGGCATCTTATATTTCCTTCACTGCTCTGCAGCAACACCTAAAGAAACTAAAAAAAATACCTTTTTGTAATTTTAATATATTACTATATTTGTTATAATCTTTTATTTTCATATAACACTATCTACCCCTTTCCTACAAGTGAAAAACACAAGAAAACCAACACGAATTTAATCTCTAAGAACAATTCCTGTGTGCACACAGACTCTTGGTGTGATTCTAGGCAGAACACAATATTTCATTTGCAAATCAAAAGCACAACTGTTAATTACTCTAACAGTCTGACACATTTTCTTTACAGTTTAGAGAGGCAGAAAAGAGCACATGTCCAATCAGCTTTTTTAGAGCATGTACATGTGTAACCTAGCTGACTGACTACACTCCATCAAAGATAATGATCCTTGGTGATGTTCAATGCATTAGCGTACCTCACTCCTACCTAAAACACCACACAGTGCTGATTAGTAAGCATGAGTGTACAGGAAAAACATCTACCTCTCTGCTAAGAGTGTGGTTCTGAAGACTATCTACTGTCAGGTGCAAGAGAGACTTGAATGGACCTTTACATAACTGCATAAACACTGTAAACATGTATGTAACACTACATGTGTGGTAAGGGTTAATATGAGTTTTTAGCATGTAGCAACTACATGACCCATTGCAAGAGTGGAAGAAAAATCTACCATGTTGATTTCTAATATGTTAAAATTTGCCTCTTATTTGAGATACTGTTTTGGGCTGAATGCTAACCACCACATTTCCAGAAAACAAGCTTCCCCTTTCACACAAAATACATCTCTGACAGCTATTCCTCTGTGCTCGCAGACTCATGCTGTGATTTTACGCAGAAAATGAAATTTGCTTGCCAATTTCAAAGCACACTTACTACTGTTTTTTCCTCCAAGTGTTAAGTACTCTAACAGTCGCATACATTTTCATTACAGTTTTCAGATACAGAAAAGAGCACATGTGCAAACAGCTTTTTGAGACCATGAACATGTGTGACCTTGGTGACTGACTACACTCCAGCAAAAGAAATCAGCCTTAGTGATGTAGAATGTATTAGCGTTACTCACTGCTAGCTGAAACACCACTCACTTGTGAATACTAAGCATGATTGTACAGGATAAACTGCTGGGTGTGTGCTAAGAGTCTGCTTATGCAGACTGTGTATTTTCAGTTGCAAGAGACATATGCATGGTTACTTCCAAAAAGAACCAGAGAGACACAAAATACATCTCTGACAGCAATTCCTCTGTGCTCCCAGACTCATGCTGTGATTTTACGCAGAAAATGAAATTTGCTTGCCAATTTCAAACCACACTTACTACTGTTTTCTGTGTTTTTAGGCTGAAAATGAAATTTGCATGCCAATTTCAAAGCACACTTACTACTGTTTTTTCCTCCAAGTGTTAATTACTCTAACAGTCGGATACATTTTCATTACAGTTTTCAGATACAGAAAAGAGCACATGTGCAAACAGCTTTTTGAGACCATGAACATGTGTGACCTTGGTGACTGACTACACTCTAGCAAAAGAAATCAGCCTTAGTGATGTTAAATGTATTAGCGTTACTCACTGCTACCTGAAACACCACTCACTTGTGAATACTAAGCATGATTCTACAGGATAAACTGCTGGGTGTGTGCTAACAGTCTGCTTATGCAGACTGTGTATTTTCAGTTGCAAGAGACATATGCATGGTTACTTCCAAAAAGAAACAGAGAGACACGAAATACTTCACTGACAGCAATTCCTCTGTGCTCACAGACTCATGCTGTGATTTTACGCAGAAAATGAAATTTGCTTGCCAATTTCAAAGCACACTTACTACTGTTTTCTGTGATATTAGGCAGAAAATGAAATTTGCTTGCCAATTTCAAAGCACACTTACTACTGTTTTTTCCTCCAAGTGTTAAGTACTCTAACAGTCGCATACATTTTCATTACAATTTTCAGATACAGAAAAGAGCACATGTGCAAACAGCTTTTTGAGACCATGAAGATGTGTGACCTTGGTGACTGACTACACTCCAGCAAAAGAAATCAGCCTTAGTGATGTTAAATGTATTATCGTTACTCGCTGCTACCTGAAACACCACTCACTTGTGAATACTCAGCATGATTGTACAGGATAAACTGCTGGGTGTGTGCTAACAGTCGCAGACTGTGTATTTTCAGTTGCAAGAGACATATGCATGGTTACTTCCAAAAAGAACCAGAGAGACACGAAATACATCTCTGACAGCAATTCCTCTGTGCTCACAGACACATGCTGTGATTTTACGCAGAAAATGAAATTTGCTTGCCAATTTCAAAGCACACTTACTACTGTTTTCTGTGATTTTAGGCAGAAAATGAAATTTGCTTGCCAATTTCAAAGCACACTTACTACTGTTTTTTCCTCCAAGTGTTAAGTACTCTAACAGTCGCATACATTTTCATGACAATTTTCAGATACAGAAAAGAGCACATGTGCAAACAGCTTTTTGAGACCATGAACATGTGTGACCTTGGTGACTGACTACACTCCAGCAAAAGAAATCAGCCTTAGTGATGTTAAATGTATTATCGTTACTCGCTGCTACCTGAAACACCACTCACTTGTGAATACTCAGCATGATTGTACAGGAAAAACTGCTGGGTGTGTGCTAACAGTCTGCTTATGCAGACTGTGTATTTTCAGTTGCAAGAGACATATGCATGGTTTCTTCCAAAAAGAACCAGAGAGACACGAAATACATCTCTGACAGCAATTCCTCTGTGCTCACTGACACATGCTGTGATTTTACGCAGAAAATGAAATTTGCTTGCCAATTTCAAAGCACACTTACTACTGTTTTCTGTGATTTTAGGCAGAAAATGAAATTTGCTTGCCAATTTCAAAGCACACTTACTACTGTTTTTTCCTGCAAGTGTTAAGTACTATAACAGTCGCATACATTTTCATTACAGTTTTCAGAAACAGAAAAGAGCACATGTGCAAACAGCTTTTTGAGACCATAAACATGTGTGACCTTGGTGACTGACTACACTCCAGCAAAAGAAATCAGCCTTAGTGATGTTAAATGTATTATCGTTACTCGCTGCTACCTGAAACACCACTCACTTGTGAATACTCAGCATGATTGTACAGGAAAAACTGCTGGGTGTGTGCTAACAGTCTGCTTATGCAGACTGTGTATTTTCAGTTGCAAGAGACATATGCATGGTTTCTTCCAAAAAGAACCAGAGAGACACGAAATACATCTCTGACAGCAATTCCTCTGTGCTCACTGACACATGCTGTGATTTTACGCAGAAAATGAAATTTGCTTGCCAATTTCAAAGCACACTTACTACTGTTTTCTGTGATTTTAGGCAGAAAATGAAATTTGCTTGCCAATTTCAAAGCACACTTAGTACTGTTTTTTCATGCAAGTGTTAAGTACTATAACAGTCGCATACATTTTCATTACAGTTTTCAGAAACAGAAAAGAGCACATGTGCAAACAGCTTTTTGAGACCATAAACATGTGTGACCTTGGTGACTGACTACATTCCAGCAAAAGAAATCAGCCTTAGTGATGTTGAATGTATTATCGTTACTCGCTGCTACCTGAAACACCACTCACTTGTGAATACTCAGCATGATTGTACAGGATAAACTGCTGGGTGTATGCTAACAGTCTGCTTATGCAGACTGTGTATTTTCAGTTGCAAGAGACATATGCATGGTTACTTCCAAAAAGAACCAGAGACACAAAATACATCTCTGACAGAAATTCCTCTGTGCTCACAGACTCATGCAAAAATCACCACATACATCCACTCTCAAACTCATAACTCACCTTTAAAATTAGTTAGTTGAGAAAGAAATGTGGCACTCAAACAGCAGACTATCAGACTCAGAATATAAGAGCTGTACACCTCTCTCCTCTGAGCAGAACCAATTAATGGCAATGTTTCCCTCTCTTTTTTCACACATATACATGTTAATTACAAATCTCAGTGCTTCCCACTTTTTTTCAAATGAAATCATACATTTCTATTGGTTGAAAACTTCAACCCTTTTCCAAATGTACCCTTCCCCCAACTTGACTTCTGCCTGCTACCATAGCAACAGCTCATGGAACACTGCTGCGAGGAGAGAGGTCAGAAGTTCACCACACAATGTTTCAAATGGAAAGACCAAGAGTGCTTCACCTGTCCAACCTAACAGCAAATCCAAACTATTCTTCTGTGGGAACACAATTTTCTGAACCAATACAAAACAGGCTTCTAAAAATGTACACATACAGCCTACTTTTCACTGTAAAAAGATTTGAATCAGCCAATGAGTTCTTTTTATTAAAAAAAAATATGTATGCCTCAATTTTACAACTGTCTTTCATTTCATATTGCCATTCTACTGAAAGACACCTTCTGAGTGCATCCAGATCTCCGTGAAAGATGTTCGCAGTGTGGATTGTAGGTCACAGCTATGTCTTCTGGAGTGAAAAGTATGCAGAAAAGAGAGGTATGGTGAGAGACCTTGCTTTGCCAAATGTAGACATTAAATGGATTGGTCAGAGAGGGTTAAAGTGGCACCAGTTATTGCCTTTGGTGAAAACCTTTCAACATCTCCCACAACCTAACCTTATTATTGTGCACTGTGGTGGAAATGACCTAGGCACTTTAACTGGTGTAGGTCTGGAAATGCTTATTAAGGACACCTTTGTGCAATTGATGTCGCTTTTTCCTCAATCTGCCTTTGTATATTCTAACATATGCCAAAGGCAAAATTAGAACTGGTCCAACCAATTTTGTCCGCAGATTGACAAAGCAAGAAAGCACGTCAACAAATCTGTTTCTGCTTTCCTCAGAGACTATGGTATGGGTTCTATATACCACAACAACTTGCGTTACAACATGAAAGACATTTATAGAGGAGACAGTGTACATTTCACTGATGAAGGCAACAGAGTCTTCCTCTTGAAATTTAGACTCTGCATCGGTACTTACTTGTAGGTACCAAAAAACACTCAATGAACACAACGGCTCTTTTTAGAGCCCTCTAATATCTTAACACTTAAATTTGTTTTTTTCTTCTTTTTTTTTATTTTCTACCGTACGCGTACGGTAAGCTTACCGTACGCGCACCCCACGTTTAAAAACAAAAAAATTAAATGTATTTTTCATACTTTTATGGCCTTCTTGGACCCCCTGACAAACGCTAGAGGGTCTGCAACTCTCTTCATTGCCCCCTTTCCACGTTCTCCTCCTTTGTTTATCAGTGTGAGACACACAAAATGGAGGCCGACACTTCCTGATTTCGACCGATTCGAATGTTTACAGTCATGTAACCACCAATCAGAATTAACCTCGCGCATGGCAGCGTGCGCGTACGGTAAGCTTACCGTACGCGCTCGGAGCGCGCCTATAGATATATATCTTGATTTAAATGCTATTTTCTCAGCAAATACTGAACACATTTACACCAGACCTACAAAAGGCACATCCCTGACCTGAGGACTACCTCTCTGCCAAATTTCAAGTAATTCTGTTCAGCCGTTCGGGCTGTAGCTTGGACTAAAGGTCCTATGGAAAAATGCATGGGGAAAACACGCTTTGGGACCCCCCCATTTTCTCAACCCCTGCTTGACGAATCCCCCCGAGACTTTCAGGGTAGGAGCGAAGCGGAGCGCCCCACCTATTTTGAAAATTTCGCCAGGATTCGTCAACCGGCGCCAAAGTTATTCAAAATAGAATGTTGCGGATTTCCTCTGGAAACACGGTCCTAACTATAACTACCTACTAGCGACCGCCAGTAGGTAATATGTTCCTGTTTGTAGATCATACCATTAAACATGAAAAAATAATTCATGAGACAGAATCTGATCATATCCAGAATCATACCTGTATGTTCCAGTAAATCAAGACTCCTACGTTTTAGAAATTCTGCACAGGATTGGATCCCTTGTTCATGATCTATTATCGTGTACAGTGAGTTTACATCCAAAGTTATAAGGATGTAATCTTCTTGCCATACAAGATCTGAGATTCTATTGAGAAAATCTTTTGTGTCTTTTACGTAGGAGGGGAGGGTAAAGACAAATTCTCGTAAAAAATGATCTACATATCGTGAGATATTTTCGAGGGCACGTCCTCTAGACGAAATGATCGGCCTACCTGGGGGATCGTCCCTATTTTTGTGAATCTTTGGGAGTAGGTACATAACCGGTAAGATGGGACAATCTTTTTTCAGGAAACAAAATTCCTCCCACTCCACCAGGCCTTTGTCTTTCCAATCATTGAGCAATTCCCACCCTTTGTTGATACTGTCATTATACTCAGCCCGTGTTACACTGGTATATGTTTTACCATCATTCAGTTGTCTTAAAGCCTCATTGATATACATATCTTTAGGCAGAATAACAATGTTACCGCCTTTATCGGCAGGTCTGATTATGATGCTATCATCAGAGGCTAGATCTTTAATTGCTTCCTTCTGGGTCGCAGTGAGATTGTATTTGAATTTTTTCATTTTTTTCATCCAGTTATTATTTCTAAATTTCAACATGTCTGCACTAACTAGCTCCTGAAATGTATCGATGTTGTAATGGCCCATTCTGGGGACAAAGGTGGATTGGGGTTTGAAGTTACTACATGCTACTTTGTCATGTTGCACTTCTAATTCATTTAAGATGGTTAGAGAGTCTGAGCTCATACCTATTCCATCTGGATTGTTTTGGAGCTCATGCAAGATTTTCATAGTATCAATATCACCAATGGTTAGTGCCTCTTCCTGTACATTACGTGATATTTGATGTGTCTCTTTATTTTTTGAGGGCTTCAATTTGTGCCACTTTTTTAGTTTCATTTTTCTGCAGAATTTAAACACATCAATTTTACTTTCAGTGTAATTCATAGGAACTGAAGGACAGAAGGATAGTCCCAAACAAAGAGTTTGTTTTACTTTGTCGCTGATGGTTTTAGTACTTAAGTTAACTATAGTCTGATTTACCATTGTATCATCCATCATTAATTCTTCTTGGAGCGAGTTTGTCTTTTTCCCATGTACTCCGTAGTTCTCTCTTCTCTTCCTTCTTTGCCTTGTCCTCTTCCTCCTCTTCCTCTGGTGCCCCTTCCTCTTCCTCTGCCCCTTCCTCTCGGTTTTGGTGAGTTCTCCATTTGATTCGTTACTGACCTTGTTGTATGCCGGTTCTGTTTCATCAACCGGTATTCGTCTAAAAAAGTAGGTTTTGGGTAGGTCATTCTTTCTGTATCTGAGGTCGAACTTTCTGAGGTTCTTACAACTGATTCATCTGTATTGGTATCGCTGACCTCTGCGATATCTTCTACTTGTAAACTCTGTTGTAGATTGACGTTGACATTGGTTTCAACTGTATTCCTCTTCTCATACAGATAATCGTACTTTCTGCTGTATGTTAGAACTCTACCAGACTCATAGTCCCCACAGTCTCTATGCAGTTTTCGTTGTTTCCTCATTTTAATGTCCTCTTCCATTATTTTTAGGCGTTTCTTCATTTCTTCCAGGAATTTGACAACTGTTTCTTGGTCATCGTGACTGTCCAACTTTTTCTTGATTTCTTCCATTTCTTGTTTGATCTTATCCCTGTCTGACCATGCATATTTGACCAGTATTACTAGTATATTCCTCGAACTGCAGGCTGAGTTTGCTGACCATTCCTCCAGCATTTTAGAATCAGGAGAATCATACGAGGGAGTTATATAAATTCTTAATCCTCTGGGTATCATGGATTTGTCACTGTAATCCTGAAGTGATGTCGCTTCCCACCACTTGGAAATTTCTTGTTTGCTAAGTTTTTCAAAACTTTTAAGTATACTACTGATCGTATCTTTGCTAGTTGCCCTTGTCTGAACAGGTCTAGCAACACCAGGTGCCCTCGCAAAGAGTGCTTGGGCTGCATCTCTACGCTCCTTTTCCTCATCCATCCGACTTTCACAAAGTGAGAAGAATATTCAAAAGTTCGTGATTTGGAAAGAACAATTCGCTAACTATGCCAATGCCGTTCCCTTTGTCAATGCAAAGTTCCCCAGGTCTAAGGGAATATGTGTGTCCTTGAAATAATAATACACACTGCCAGAGAGTGTCACTGTCAAGTAGATTTGTTGGCGATTTAACAGTCATGTACCAATGACATTTCTAGACCGCTTCTACATATAATCATTACATTCTTCCACGCACCCATTTCATGAACGTATATCACTCTTACCTGCACGGTGTATCCCAGTCTTCGTGGGATAGCGTGCGGTCTCTCCCGTTCAAAACGGCGTGGTCGTGACGTCCTTCCTCGTGGCAAAATATTCCTCTTAGCCGATCAAAAGGATACTCCCTTCAATGTAAACCAAGATCCTCCTTTCAGTATCCTCAATCAATTACAGGGTGGCGCGAGACCGGTGGAGCAGAACCGGCAATTTAATATTCATGCAAACGAAGTCCCACTCGCGCTCTCGGATGGCAATTGGCAAAGAAAAACAGCGAACTTCAATCCAAACAAAGGGGGTTTATTCAAATCATAGACCCGCCGTGACGCGTTTCGCCACTGTCGTGGCCTGTTCACACAACGATACACCGTAGCAAACAAGAAATTTCCAAGTGGTGGGAAGCGACATCACTTCAGGATTACATTGACAAATCCATGATACCCAGAGGATTAAGAATTTATATAACTCCCTCGTATGATTCTCCTGATTCTAAAATGCTGGAGGAATGGTCAGCAAACTCAGCCTGCAGTTCGAGGAATATGCTAGTAATACTGGTCAAATATGCATGGTCAGACATGGATAAGATCAAACAAGAAATGGAAGAAATCAAGAAAAAGTTGGACAGTCACGATGACCAAGAAACAGTTGTCAAATTCCTGGAAGAAATGAAGAAACGCCTAAAAATAATGGAAGAGGACATTAAAATGAGGAAACAACGAAAACTGCATAGAGACGGTGGGGACTATCAGTCTGGTAGAGTTATAACATACAGCAGAAAGTACGATTATCTGTATGAGAAGAGGAATACAGTTGAAACCAATGTCAACGTCAATCTACAACAGAGTTTACAAGTAGAAGATATCGCAGAGGTCAGCGATACCAATACAGATGAATCAGTTGTAAGAACCTCAGAAAGTTCGACCTCAGATACAGAAAGAATGACCTACCCAAAACCTACTTTTTTAGACGAATACCGGTTGATGAAACAGAACCGGCATACAACAAGGTCAGTAACGAATCAAATGGAGAACTCACCAAAACCGAGAGGAAGGGGCAGAGGAAGAGGAAGGGGTACCAGAGGAAGAGGAGGAAGAGGACAAGGCAAAGAAGGAAGAGAAGAGAGAACTATGGAGTACATGGGAAAAAGACAAACTCGCTCCAAGAAGAATTAATGATGGATGATAAAATGGTAAATCAGACTATAGTTAACTTAAGTACTAAAACCATCAGCGACAAAGTAAAACGAACTCTTTGTTTGGGACTATCCTTCTGTCCTTCAGTTCCTATGAATTACACTGAAAGTAAAATTGATGTGTTTAAATTCTGCAGAAAAATGAAACTAAAAAAGTGGCACAAATTGAAGCCCTCAAAAAATAAAGAGACACATCAAATATCACGTAATGTACAGGAAGAGGCACTAACCATTGGTGATATTGATACTATGATAATCTTGCATGAGCTCCAAAACAATCCAGATGGAATAGGTATGAGCTCAGACTCTCTAACCATCTTAAATGAATTAGAAGTGCAACATGACAAAGTAGCATGTAGTAACTTCAAACCCCAATCCACCTTTGTCCCCAGAATGGGCCATGACAACATCGATACATTTCAGGAGGTAGTTAGTGCAGACATGTTGAAATTTAGAAAGAATAACTAGATGAAAAAAATGAAAAAATTCAAATACAATCTCACTGCGACCCAGAAGGAAGCAATTAAAGATCTAGCCTCTGATGATAGCATCATAATCAGACCTGCCGATAAAGGCGGTAACATTGTTATTCTGCCTAAAGATATGTATATCAATGAGGCTTTAAGACAACTGAATGATGGTAAAACATATACCAGTGTAACACGGGCTGAGTATAATGACAGTATCAACTAAGGGTGGGAATTGCTCAATGATTGGAAAGACAAAGGCCTGGTGGAGTGGGAGGAATTTTGTTTCCTGAAAAAAGATTGTCCCATCTTACCAGTTATGTACCTACTCCCAAAGATTCACAAAAATAGGGACGATCCCCCAGGTAGGCCGATCATTTCGTCTAGAGGAAGTGCCCTCGAAATATCTCACGATATGTAGATCATTTTTTACGAGAATTTGTCTTTACCCTCCCCTCCTACGTAAAAGACACACAAGATTTTCTCAATAGAATCTCAGATCTTGTATGGCAAGAAGATTACATCCTTATAACTTTGGATGTAAACTCACTGTACATGATAATAGATCATGAACAAGGGATCCAATCCTGTGCAGAATTTCTAAAACATAGGAGTCTTGATTTACTGGAACATACAGGTATGATTCTGGATATGATCAGATTCTGTCTCATGAATAATTTTTTCATGTTCAATGGTATGATCTACAAACAGGAACACGGGACCGCGATGGGTACTTGTTTCGCGCCAAGTTACGCGAATCTATTCATGGAGGCATGGGAGAAAGAGACCCAAGCCAGAGCAGATCTACAACACTATTTCACCAGGGTCATATTGTGGCTTAGATATATCGATGACATATTTTTGGTATGGCAAGGAGAGGAAAAAGAAGCTGTACTCTTCATCGATAAGCTAAATCACAACAATAAGAACATCATTCTAACCAGCACCATTAGCAAAGAGAAAGTGGAATACTTAGACACATGTGTCCAAGTGAAGAACAACATTATACATACGATTTTTATATCGTAAAAGTACAGCTGGGAACACTCTGCTTCATGCCCTAAGTAGTCATCCTGAAAATTTTAAGTGGAGCATCCCTTACGGGGAATTACTCAGAGCTAAGAGAAATTGTAGTTTATCATCAGACTACCAGAAGGAAGAAAGAACAATGATTGAAAGATTCAAAGCAAGAGGGTATCCATCATGGGTTCTTAAAAAAGCAACAGAAAGAGTTAAGTCAGTTGAAAGATCCAGTACTCTAGCACCTCCAGAAATGATCACAACACAAAAGGAAGAAGAGGAAACAGCTAGGCTGATTATGACTTACAATGGACACTCTACCCAAGTCCATAAGATTGTACAACGTCATTGGGAAATCTTGAAAAGTGATTCCATCATAGGCAAAACTTTACCAACACAACCTATGATTACGTACAGAAGGGGACGCAGTTTCAGGGACGTTCTAGTACACAGTGATCTCAATTCTAATCTAGAAAGTAGAGGTATTGACTTACCAGGTTTTTACCCGTGTGGCCATTGCAAAGCCTGTGGGAATAGCAAAATGGTCAAAACATATTTGAACACCAGCACTGGTACTATGATGAGTATCTCACAATTCTTGACATGTACCAGCACTTTTGTCATTTATGTGTTGGAGTGTCCTTGCAAACTCCGGTATGTTGGTAGCACCACACATATGGCAAAAAAACGAGTGCTGGAACATATGCGTGCTATTACCAACCAGGACAAGCAATATCCTATTGCCCGTCACTTTGCAAGTCATCACTTTTCAGATTCCTCAAAACTCACATACTATGCCATTGAACAGGTCACGCCCAAAGTCAGAGGAGGTAACAGGGTTTTAAGACTTAGACAACGTGAATCTAGACATATAATAGGTATGTGTACCCTGTTTCCGAATGGCCATAACCTTGACGAAGAAATGGCAATACATCTTCAAAATGAATGAATGTATATATTGTTTTAATTTGATGCCAATTTTACCAATGACTTATTTACATTTGTATGTATTATCTTCTTAACAGGAAGAAAGGAAGGGTGTTATGGCTGACCCAGATTGAGATCTCTACCCCTTCTCTTCAGATCATCCGACGGTTCTCTCTGTGTGAGATAAGACCATATGGTTTTTACTTTTAAAAAACAGGTGAAATAAGGGACAAAAGACACCATGCTATGATAGCCTTACATGACATTAGAAAATCATAAATTTTACAATTACCCACTAACAAGGGTCTAATTATAATTTCCCTGAGAAACAATGTGGTTACAAAACTTCCGCAACACTATTTGGAGTAAGGGGCATTCGTCATCAAAGGGCCATGGATACGAAATAAATACTAGACAGTAATCCTCTAAAGTCGATTTAAATAATGAACGCCATAATTTTATCAAGTCATGTCAGTTTGTTCGTTAAAAATACGATGTATTTTGACCTAGGTGAACGAATTATTTTCGATGTACTGACATGAATTATTTTCTATGTACTGACATGTTTATGTATTGTATAGAAATGTTCACATAACTTTATTGACAAATTTTCTATGCGAAAGTGCCCCTTGCTATGTGAATAATTGTGCCATTAGACGTTTATACTTAGGTTGCAACCACTCTTTTTGCACTTGCTAAGATGGCGACCGTTTTGCTTATTTGTTTCTTAGCCATTTCCAGAGGTAACAGTCCTCTTTCATTGTTTATGATAGGCAATAGTATGTAATGGTGTCTTTGACGGTGTATCGTTGTGTGAACAAGCCACGACAGTGGCGAAACGCGTCACGGCGGGTCTATGATTTGAATAAACCCCCTTTGTTTGGATTGAAGTTCGCTGTTTTTCTTTTCCAATTGCCATCCGAGAGCGCGAGTGGGACTTCGTTTGGATGAATATTAAATTGCCGGTTCTGCTCCGCCAGTTTTGCGCCACCCTGTAATTGATTGAGGATACTGAAAGGAGGATCTTGGTTTACATATATATATATATATATATATATATATATATATATATATATATATATATATATATATATATATATATATATATATATATATATATATATATATATATATATATATATATATATATATATATATATATATATATATATTATCAAGCAGAAGCCCCTTCCTCCGACTCCGGGGACCACTCCCTACCTATTAATGTATTTTCGATTGGGTCAAACAGCCTGCAAAGGGTGGCCTATCCGTTGGTTATGGTTACACAATCAATGAAAGCAAAGTACCCTATGCAGTAGCGGTTGGTGGTGGGAGTGCTGGTGGGCGGTGACATGGGGAGGGGCAAGGTGGGTGGCACTGGCAAGTAAACTATGTATAACGGCCAAATACAGGTAATCAACATTAAAATAAATAAAATGATTTTCATTGTGCGCATTGCACCGCCGAATGCGATGCAGTTCGTGCAAGAATTTTTTTTTTTATGTATTGTTTAATTACCTGTGATTGTCTGTAATCCATATTTTATTACCCCCACCCTGCACCTTCCCACGTCACCGCCCGGTAGCACTCCCACCACCGACCGCTACTGACCTGATGTCGCTCGTATTACCATCTATGATATACATATAAGCAATGATCATTGGATCAGATAAATAATCAGCCTTTTTGTAGTACCCAGGGCAGGGTGTAAGTGAAATTGATCATTTGCCCACATGTAACAGACAGAGTATGGCCAGTGCCACCGGCCGTAAGGCGTAATACAAAAATATGAGCTTCCCCACCTGCAGACAGTAGTAGTAAATAAAACTAACATGAATCTGCATCAAGTGACTCATATCTGTTTCTCTTGGGTGCAAGCTTAGCTGTCTGAGCTGGCATGCCGGGCCGGCTACAGAAAGGTTATGTAATTGCGCTAAACTAGAGATAAGAACAACACGACTGGTGTACCGGAGTACATAGTAGGAGTATAATGTCGGAAACTCCCACAAATGTTAGAGTCCAAGGAAGTAGGAGTATAGATACTTACCACAAAATCACAAATGTTATGTACTGTGCTTGCTAGTGATACTGTGACACTATGTGTTGAATGATTTTAGTGTCTGTTTTGCTAAGCGTATTAGCTACAACATTTTCTTTTTCTTTCTTGATATAGATACTTCTTCCACATCCACACCAAAACCATCTAGGAAGGAGTTGGCGCCGTAAACTGGAGGCCATTTGTGAAGAATATCACCGGCTGGGGGCTCAGGCGGAGGAGGAGGAGGAGGCGGCTGCAGCTGCAGCCTCCTCCAATGCCCCGGGCCCCAGTCAGGCCCTGCCTCCAGTTTTACAGCGCCGTGGTCCAGCAGCTGCCTGCCTCCGGGCCTCCATCTCAACCACTGCTGCCCCCCATCCTGCATGTAACTGCAGGGCATTTCTCCGCCAGCTGCTCGGCTGGATGACCCGCTTGGAGGAGAACCTAGACGAGCGGGTAAAAATCCTGGTGGATAAACACCTGAAGGCCCGCCGACTATAGAGGACCTTGTCGTTTGCCCCTTTTTAAATTCCTTTTGTTGGTGTGGGGTTTTTTCGGTGTTGGGGATTCACTTTTGGACATTGGGACTTGACTTTCGTTGTGGACATTGGTTGGGGTTAGGTTGGGGGTGGTTTAGGTCAGAGTGGGATAGTTTATTTTTGTTATGGTCTATTAAATTTTATATTATTTACTTAAACATACGATATTAATGTATGTTGGGTGGGTTACTGTTTTCCGAATTCAATCTAAGTTACATGGTTTGTTACTTTGTTTCCTTGCTGCTGCATGCCCGCAGCCAGTGTTTGATTTAAAAGATCTGCCAATTTTGTAACACACAAACCGATAGATGCAGTACCCCTCACTGAGTTATTTTTAATTGTCATAATAGTACTGTCAGTCTCTCCTCCTAGTCCATTATACCTCCCACCAAACATATCTTACCTGTGATTGATGATGATGAAGTTCGGCACACTGATGACTGCATGATTGGTTTCCCAAATGAACAGAGAAGATGCCATTATTGTGGTGGTAGTGGCAGACACTGGCAATAGCATTTGAAAAAAGAAAGAGAAAGTCACTTGACCGAGAGACTGTGGGAGGAGTAGTAGAACAAAGTAAACTACAGCATGGGTGGGCAAGCTGAAGATGATCCTTGCCCTGCCTTAGTTGAAATTCAATTAGTGTTGCTTTCACCACATCTGCCCCCGTGTGATCAATTGTTGGTGTACATTTAATGTAGTCACATCACACCTCAAAATAAATCCCACAGCCCGGGGGAAGAGGGTTAGGGATTAATGAATGGATGGGAACTGGGGTTTTGGGAAAGGTTTGAGAAAGAAAAACAGACAGTATGCATGGACACAACAAAAGTAAAACACAATCTTGTAAGACGACCAAGATCCATTATCAACGAAATCAAAGTATAAAGTGAGAAAAAGGAAATGCATGCATGCTGAGGAAGAGAACTTGATGGTTAATGATAATGAGTTGTACTTACTAACTTCTACAACACAATTAGACAGTACAGGGCAGAAATTATTAATATGAAATTTGCCTTGCCTGTCTGCCGCCCTCAGAGCTCAGAGCTCAGACCGAACCAAATGACATGCTGTACCCGGCTTACTTTTACTTTTCAAGCTAGCAAAGGAAATTAAAAAATAGTTGTAGGGATCAATTACCAAACAAACCACAACACACAGTCGTAATGATTGAAGAGAAAAAAGGAATCAAATACATTTAAAGATGAATGATGAATGATACTAAAGTTACTGTATTATCCTGGTCCAAAGGTGGAGTTGCATCATTCTCGTCATTCCTCTTGGTCCTCCCTTCCATGGATACTCCGCACATCAATCTTGGGTACCACTGCCTTCCTGATGTGGATTGGTAAGGTAAGTGTGAGTTGTTTCTCCCACTATAGCACTGGTTAAAGGCCGGCCTGTAAGTGTAGATGGAAAGACAAAAGGGGTATTGAAAAATAACTGAATTAAGAAAAATAAACTCAATTACAGTGAAGTGCAAGAAGAGAAGACAAGACTCTTGAGAGAACACTTTCAGACTGAAGCAGCTTGGATAGGATACATAGTGTCTACTCTACAGCATTAAGCTACAACAACAACGGGACAGGACTCAGGAGCCAGCACAGCCACAGAACAGGACAACCGCGGCACAGGCCAGGCACCCTACCCCTTACCTTACATTTTGACCAAGCCAGACAAATGGCATATGCATTGCAGCAACCTAGCATTTTCCAAATGAAGTGACTAAATCAATGCGCCACTGTCCCTCATACCACTACACTCTACTCCAGTCCACACCACTACACGGACATGTAGTCTAGGTCTGCTGTGGTTCTTGTTGAAACTGTTTACCTTTTAAGGCAGTCCATGAAACGCAGTTATTCCATCAATTATCTCTGATCTAACTGACTGACTGTGTGCAAAGATAGTATGCTCAGCAGCATCATGATGGCCGTGTGGTACGTGTTCTCCAACACCAACTCAGTCATTGACTGTCACCTGACCTGAGTCACTTTTACTTTGTCGATAAACTAGTATAGTTCGACTTCATGCACATTCGTTCGTAGTCAGCAAGCATCCAATGCAATGCATGCCATCATTCACAATAATCACCCATTACCTGTCTTGCTGTTCTCTTTGGCTGTCAGATCTGATGCCTGCCTAGCCTTCTGACAGTCAGTGATGAGTTTCTTTTGGCTTGGAAGCAAAACGGAATATAGCTGGAGTCCTATTTCACTTCTTATGGAGGGACTGTTAGAGGCAACATGTATTGTACTATTCTCCATCTCCATCCAATGTCTGGCTTGCTTGAAATGTTTTTAGGGAGAGTAAGAAAGATGGAGCAGGACCCTGAGGAGTGGAGTGGACAGTTATGCACAGACGTGCAACTTCAATAGGAAAATAAAAAGAGGAGACTGTTGATGGATTTGTTGTGCTTAGATTTTGAACCAGAAAAACAGATACACAGTCACATACAAATAAAGGAAGGGAGAACAATTTGAAAGCCTAGTTGTCAGGGAAGAGGAGCTCGTCCTCAAACTCTGGTGGTTCGGACAGAAGTATGTCATGTAAGAACCCACTACTTATGTCATCGTAGTCTCGCTCCTCTTCCTGCTGTGATTCACGTATTTTGTACTCCGGTGGTATAAAGTGTTGATTCATTTTGATCATGGTTAACCTCTCCACGCTTTTGGGCAAGAGACTGGTCCTTTTCACACTAACAATGGCACCAGCAGCACTGAAAACACGCTCTGAAGAGAAACTTGCAACAGGGCAAGCCACATACTTTATCGCCAGCCTGCTGAGCACTGGCCATTGGCTTCTTTTCCCATACCAATACACCAATGGGCTTTGCTCCATGAAGACCTCTGTTGTGTCATCTAGATAGGCCTGAACCATCCGCTCAATGTTCAGGGGTGCTCCGATTTGCTTGGCCTCTTTTGCCTTTGCATCAGTCATGGACGTACAAAACCCTTTCCGTAGAAACCAATCACCTGCCGTTTTTTTAAATGTGGCTGATGATCCTGTTGGTGCTGTTGATGTTATTGCTGGCAGTGTTGTTGACTGCTGGGAGGCAAACTCACTGCTTTTGGCCTCTGAAGTAGAACTTGACTCTGGGTGCCCTGCAGTACTTTTTCTGCCCTGGGGGGCGGGCCTCTAATTAAGATCCGTTCGTTTTCAAAGTCAGTGGATTCCTCAGCTATCAAAGTTTTGTACTTGGCAACATCCACTTCTGAAAAAGGAATTACTTCATTACTACTCAGCAATAATTTGTAACGTGGATCAAAAAATTGAGGCAGTAATGTAATGTCGATGTGACACAATGTTATTTTGAATCCTTGTATTGTCAGATAAGCGAGCGGCTAAGGTGTCCGCCAAATAATATGTGTCTACTTTGTCATCCACACCTGCGTACATTTCTGACACCTCCTTCAGCTCTTGCTCTAGCATGTACAACAATGGGATAGCTTGGCCCATAGTACAGTCCTCCCTGCTGACTTCACGTGTGAAGACCTCAAAAGGAAGTAGCATCTCTGTCAGGCATTTAATGAGATCCCATTGGGCCATCTCAATGGTCATGCCTTTCAGAGTAGGATCTTCTGACCTTTTCATGACATAAGCATCGAGTGGTATGTACTGCTCAAACAGACGCTCAAGCATGTAATAAGTTGAGTTCCAACGTGTTGGCACCTCCTGGATGAGTGCTTTGACTGGCATTTTATGCTCACGTTGAATGACCCTCAGCTGCTTCCGGGCTTTAAAAGAATGGTTGAAATGTGTGCATATTCTTCTGCAGGTGGTCAGTAAGCTGCTGACTTTGCTTTCATTTTTCAGAAAGTCTTGAACAACAATGTTAATGCAGTGTGCCAAACACGGGACCCTGAAATAGCCACCATCTTTCATGGCCCTAACTACATTACTGCCATTGTCCGTGGCAACAAAACCAATGGTAAGCCCTCTTGGTCGCAGCCACTCAAACACTTTGCTGTTAAACTCATCCAAAATGTTTGCAGCAGTATGAGATTTCTCCATAGCAAACATGGCTACAGTTGCATGTTTGCGAGTGTCTTTAAAAATCTCAGCGGTGTCAACAACACTGTCAGATATCTTATCTTTAACACCCGAAAAAGAGACCCAGTGTGCAGTGATGCACATGTAATCAGTGGCTTGGGAACTGGTCCACATGTCAGTTGTCAGGTGGATACTCTGAACAGCACTCTGTTTTAAGGCTTTTCCAAGCAATTCCAGCACGTCGTGATGTAGTGCTGGAACAGCAACTCTTGCGAAATAGTAGCGGCTGGGAACTTTCCATTTTGGGAAGATGGTGGTCACAAATTCAAGAAAACCCACCCCTTCAACAAAAGAAAAAGGGAGAAGGTTCAGTGCTAACATTTTAGCCAGCTTCGTATTGTACAACCGTGCTATTGGGTGGTTGCGTTCGTACTGCCCCTCCGGCCTAGTAAACATGCTAAGAATGGTAGGCTGCGTGGTATTCCTTCCTGTGCTCAACGTCGCACTTTTTTTTAAAGCAGTACTCCTTGGTGTCTCAGGCTGACTCTTACTCTTCTGCCACTGTGATGTGGCTGAGGATGTGGGCGTTACCATTGCAGTGCTGGGGACAGGGCTACTTTGTGTACCACTACCACAGAGAATGTCTCCCTCTTCTTCCTGTTCCACCGTGAGCGGACTTTCTACTCGTTTATCCCCAACAGCAATGGTTTCAGTTTTTATGCGACTAAGGTGCTCCTCCCACTGGATTGCGTGGTGTTTTTTCAGATGGGTCATTTGGCCTCCAGTACCATAGTTTGCACCAAGCTTACCACGACTAACAGAGGTATGACAAACGGAGCATGCAGCAATGTTCTCCTCCTTTCCGCTAACCGTAAAGAAGTCCCACACTGGGGAGCTTAACTTTTGTCTCCTGCTGGAGGTGCCACTTCCAATGCCGGATGAACTGGAGGGTGTGTGTTGAAATTGACTCTGTGCAGTACCACTACCTACTTCTGCTGAGGTGGTGCTTGTGCTGGATGTAGGACGCTGCCGGCCCTTTGCTAATGTAAATATGGAAGCTGGAGGTCATGTTGGTGTTACCTGTGTTGGAGGTATGCATGATACATCCCTCGCAGCCATTTTGGATAGTGTAAAAATGTTGGTCTCCATCTCCTCAGGCCCGGGAGTGATGTTCGTGATGACTGGCTCATCATCATCATCATCATCATCCTGCTCTTCTACATCAACCTCCATAAGTGTAAGGCTTTCTGGAACCTTCCTTTTCCCGTGCCTGCTCTTGTGATGTGTTTCCCTCTCAGACACAGTTTGTGGCTTCCAAGTGGCATCTAGATCATCAGAAGGGGGGCTTGATGAAGAACTTGATGTACTAACCCTCCTTCTCCTTGCTGGGGATTTGAAAGACAATGGAACTTCTGAAGGAGTGGCTTCCTCTTCTTCCTCCGCATGAGGCTCAATTTCCTGAACTGCCCCTACTTCGGGAGGAACTTCAGCTACTATTACGGGCGGTGGTTGCGGCTGTTGACCACTTATCTGCTGTGTTTCCTCCTGCGTTGATTGTGTACTACTTTGAGATAGCTATAAGTTTAGTTCAGGCTCAGCATCACTGCTTTCCACCATAAGGCTGGCTACCTCTTCCACACTCATCTGCTTGGGCCTGGGTTGGTGGGTTGGGCCCACTGATGCAGAGGTGCTGCCCCAAGCTTGGCCCCCGGACATCGCTGCTGCAGGCGTCATTTTTGGTGTCCCAAAAAGGTTTTGGAAGGCACACCAGACTTAAGTGACACTTCCTTCTTCTTCTGTTCCTTCTTCTCCATGGCAACTTTCTTGGTACCGGAGAACCTGCTACCTGCTTTCTTTGGGGGCATCTTCTTCATATGTCAAAACAGCACTCAGTTGCACAAGTTGCAGAGATGCCTGGTCAGGTCACTCACACGTCACGTTGTGTACAGCAGCAGGACGGTGGTCTGGCACCACAACGGTCGATGATGATGACACACCTCCTCCGTCTTTTGTGCACCTAAAAGCAAAAAAGCCAGAAGAACATCAGTCAAAAGATCAATAATAAAATATATAACTTCTAAGTGTCTGGTGGGTGGTCACATTTATTAAATTTTATGAAGTCAGTGAACAAGAACAGTATAGCCATTTATGAGACTGACAAGGCCAGGGCTCCTGGTGTACTTGTACTGTGCACACTCAGGAAGAAGAATAGCAAAGAACAAAAACATAAATGTAGTGTAGCCTGTTTTCCCTAAATAAAAATGTGTGCATCTTATGGGATGGATTCAGCATCAGGGAGCAACAACAACGAACATATACACATAAAAACTAAAGGCATTTATTTACAACACCCAAAAAGTGAAATATACCCCTGGAAAAAAGTAAAGCCCACATTTTACAATTCAATCCAAAGCCATACATGATGTTGAAATTTAACACACAACACAAAAACAGTTCTTTAACTTCCATGCACCCGTGATGATTGATGAGTAGTACCCCTGGGCCTACTGTACGACTAGGCCACAAACTTGGAGGCCTATGGAAAAAGCACAGTGGCTAGTACCACAAAATGGCTACCACCACATGGCCAGGCCACTCACAAAAACAAGAAAAGGTCAGGAATACAAGACAGACAATGCAGGCCTAGTGCAAAAGCACAATGCCTGCCTCCACAAACTGGCCGCCACACACATGCTCAGGCCACCCACCACAATAATAACAAAAAAGTGATTACAAAGGACAGGAGCAGGAAGTTGTAGTCTCTGTGGAACTTACTTCCTCTCCTAAAAATATTTTGAAAAAAATAAAAGTGACTCCGTGCTCCAAAACTACAGCAGAATGACAATCTGAGGATTTTTTTTTAGCAAAATGCACAAAATCAGCGTTTTCGAGAAGGATTTATGTTGCTCGCGAGATATTGTTTGCCAGATTGCAAATGCTGCATGTTCGGGATCGCGAACTGTACAAAAAGGCTTTATCGCGTGCCCGAACACGCATATTGAGAGCGCGAAAATTACAAAAACTGTAAGTCTGCGTTGTCGCGCTGTGCAGAGTAACCGAAAGTACGCGAGCTGAATCCCTAGGGTTACCTACTGGCTGAAAAGCCCTATTTATTTAACACACACCCAAAAACTGCTATTCCACCCCAAAAAACACCTTTTGCAATTCAATCCAAAGCCATCCATGGTGTAAAAAATATTCAACAAACAACACAAACTATACATTTAAATAATGCACCAAAGATTTGAGGATGACTGCCTCTGGGTCTACTGGCAGACTAGGCCACAAGCTTGGAACAGAATGGCAAAAGCAAGCACACTGCTTGGATGGCTCCACAAAATGGCCGCTACACACACACAACAACAAGAAATGGAAGACAGACAATGTAAGCCTATGGCAAAAGACCAATGCCCGCCTTCACAAAATGGCCACCACATACATGGCCAGGACACAACAACAACAAGCATAAGCCAAGGGGAACAAAGAAAATAAATGCAGGCCTTTATGGAAAAAGAAGCACACACTACTAAACTACCACCACAAATTTGCCACAAGCCACATGGCCACTCACAGTCACAACAGGCCATGGAAAACAATGAACTGAAGCAGGCCTATATATGACCGGACAAAGGAGGCCTGCTGAACAACACAGCTTTAATACAAAAATGAAAATCAACAGGGCTACGAAAGGATTGGAAAGAAGTTACACATCAAGCACACACATCCAACAAAGGTATTTCACACACACACACACACAAACAGTGAAATACACCACAGCCACATTTAGCATTTCAATCCTATGCCATCCATGCCCTACATGATGTTGAAATTCAACATACACCACGAAACATGGACCCATGGGTACCCTACTGGCTGAAATTGCAGAGAAAAACAACTAAGCCCCTATTGAAAGTACAGGCCACCCACAACAATAATTTTTCAAAACAATGAAAATCCCAGAAAAATGTAGGTACAAACAAGCCCCAATGAAACAAACACACCAATTCTCCAACTTACTTGTAGTAAATTAGATGTCAAATCAAAAAGTCCTCAAATAAATCCAATCCAATGGTATGATGCAGCAGACAGACACAAAAAGTGATCCTTCCAGCTCCAAATCCAAATGAAAGTGAACAGCACATGGACAAAGCACTGGGAGGAGCCTGCTGGACAGGAACAGGAAGTTGGAGACTGAGGGGCACTTCCTTCCTCCTGAAAAAAAGAGTAAAAAAAATTAAAGGACTCCTAACACAAAAGACTACAGCAAAATCACAATCTGAGGAGTTTTTCTGATCAAAATGATCATTTTAGAGAAGGTTTTATGAAGCTCGAGAGATATTCTTCGCCAGATTGTAGTTTTTGCATGTTCGGGATCGCGATCTTACCAAGACAGCCGCCGGAAGTCAGCTCGCGCGCCCGAATGACGTGTTCGCGTTCGCACACTCTCGCGGGCTTGGGCAGCCATATTACAAATCTCGTGGCGCACGTGAACGGACAGAAAAGCAAGTTGGTGAACGCAGAATCACGGTAAGATGTTACCGCGCGTGCGAGAATGAATATTGAGCGTGCGAGGAAGCAAAACTACTACGCTACGTGCTAGATTGTGTAGCAATCTGCAACTTCGAACTCTGCGCGAATCGCGAAGTTGCCTAAACTTCGCAAGCTCCGCGAACGGAGCGTAGTTCAACGTCCAGGCTTAGTTTCAAGATGGTGCACTTCTGCCCTTTGATAGACTGCAAGAGGAAAACATTCTCCCTGTGGGCCACTTCCTGGCACATGGCCTTGTTAGCAGAACTTGATCAGCTATGGCACATCACAGACATGGAGCTGGAACAGTACCCACTGAAATGCACACTCCACATCATGAGCAGTGGTCGCCGGCTAATCACATAGTTTGTTCGAGCCCTGGCATGCACCACGCATGATCCATTGTCCTCCATCCATAGGGGTTGGGAGGAGGTAATAGGCAGAGAGCTTACAAAGAAAGAGTGGGAGCAAGCACTTCTATATCCAAGGAAACTGTCACGAAATACTAAGTTTCAGTACATACAGCATAACATCCTGCACAGGGCCTATCACATGCCAACGACTCTCCACCGGATGTTTGGGTCGCCCTCAGACTGTGCTTGATATCATCAAGCGGGGGCAGGTATGGCACATAAGTTTTGTAGCTGTCCCGAGCTGCAGCACTATGGGGGGACATCTCAAATGCATTAACAGAGGTGACTGGCCACACGGATGTGTGCACTATAGAGGGCTCAATATTGGGGCTGTTTAAATGCTTGAAAAAAGGTGAAAGCCAAAAATTGGTTTAGTGACTTACCACTGCTTATGGCCCGCAGACGTATTGCCATGCACTGGAAGGCCCAAACGTTACCAGACATTGCCCACTGGTGTGCAGCCACACCTAAGTATGGAAGGGCTGAGACCTTGGCATTAAGGCAAGAGGAGGCACGCGGATTACACAAGATCCCCTTTGCAGCAGATTGGTAGGTGATGCTACTTGACTTGCATACTATAAAGAAGACCTGAATGGTTAATCCCACACTCATGTCCATATTTGGTCTCAGTCCCTGGGTGGCTAGACGGGTCCAACCCCTCCCCTCTCCCCCTTCCCCCTTCTCAGACCCCTGTCCCATCTTCTCCATTTGGCTCCATCCTACACCTCCCCATATGCATATGCAATTGTAGAATATCAATATGTACACCCTAATACTGAGATGTACGTTGTGTACCTAAAGGGTGAAATAGATATGTCAGGAGTAAATGGGAAACAAAGCAAACAGGGTAACTAAAGATTTGATAACCCCACTGCATAACCTGTTGTTGCTTACTGTTTAAATGTTCTTTAAAAAAGGACTGAGTCCTGTAAAGTATAAGTTATGGGATGAATACACCACCTGTGTATTTGTCCCTTTAATCCTGCGGCAATATTCATATATATGTAATCTTTTTGAAATTCAATAAAATTGGATGAAAAAAGTCATCTTACAAGAAAAAAGTCAAAATTTGGAGTTGTTTTCCGAACTTGACCAGCAGAAGGAGAGGATGTTGAAACGTCATATTATATAATATGATGTCACCGAGTTGTTCCTGCAGATCTCATGGAGTGTTGCACAGGTGGCGGCTTCTACACAATGGAATTCAGGTGGAAAGTTTAGGCTTCAGTTCACCCTGGGGTTCCAGTTTTGACTTGTACATCTGAAGGTTATGCACACACAATAATGTCAATTTGCCACAATGTCAGTAATGATTTTTCGGTCATTCCCCTCTAGCTGTATGTTCAAATCTCACTGGCCATTCTGTTCAAGCATAGAGGAATAAGTGTGTGTGTGCCGCGAACGCAACCAGTTATTTTTGAACGTATGTTAGCCTACACAATTCCTTCTTAGTGTGTTTTAAATTAGAAGGCGTTTCAAAAGAGCATATCTGTGTTTTCATTTTCATGTTGGGATAAACCACATGCCAAACCACTGTATACTGAACATTACTCATGGCTGAGAGCTGTGGTGAGTACAAGGCCTTGAGATCTGCTAAGAGTGTACGAGGGAGGGGTGTATCACGCACTAGGACTGGAGCAATGTCTTCTATTAAATCGAAGATTAAATTGTATGCTCAGTCTGCAACGGCCATAAATTGTCCTTTTTAGCTGTCCTAACACCTATGACCCCAGTTAAAAATATGTTTTCCTTTGCCCCTCCTGCACCGCTGCGCCCACATAAACTGTGTCAAAAGACAGCACACAGGGCTTTTTTTGTGAATTGTAGTGGTGCTTAATGGGTTGAATTTTATATGTGGGTTAGTATGAAGAATCATTATTTGTGCCTCATTTTGTAACAATCAACAATATAAGATGATTTGGTATCTTATATTTGGAAATTACAATATACTATACTACCAGTAGAAGCTCCATACTGATAGCTCAAATACATAATTGCAAATAAGGTTACTTTGAGGCTGTGTAGTGCATATTTGCAATCCTTTCCATTCGTTTGTACATCCCAACTTTGTATTTTCAAATTTGCAATTGATTTTGAACCCGACAAAGAAAATGCGAAGACTTTCTGCGTCTGGCCCGTGCTCTCGCGGGGGCATATCAGCAACGAGGCGATAGAAAATTATCGCCGCTTTTGCGGATCTTTTCAGCCGAAAAGTGGCGATAATTTTATCACCTAATTAGCAAACTCACGCTAACGTGTGAAACCTTGCTTTAGCGCACGAAATCTTAACACCCAGCTTTGCATCTCTAATGAGATGCAAAGTGGGCGTTCCTTACCTAACATGACAGGAGAAATGTCGCTAGCGACATTTCTCCTATCATCAAGCCCCACGCTATGAAGCATAGCGGCAAGAAAAGTAGCGATAACCCCTGTTATCGCTACTTTCTTTACTCCTGCTTCAGGACTGACTTAGCCATGATATCCTATGGAAGGTGGATATCATGGCTAAGTTTGTGGGGCCCTATCAACAAGCTAACGCCACATTTCGTGAGATTATCGCTGGGTTTCCAGCGATAATCTCACGTTAGGCAGTTAGCGCTAGGATTTTCATCGCTTTTGAGATAAGCGTTGCTAATAGCACGCTATCTAGCCGATAAAAAACCACGCTAGCCGGCGATAATTATCCTAGCGCTTAAGTGCGCTTAGCGATAGTTCTCGCCGGTTGTTGTTGATATGCCCCTCGGTCTCTCCAGTTTCTGTTTCTCTGAACTGCCTCTTACACTGTGTGGCCACATAGACAAGTAATCTAATGCCAGGAAAGCTCTGCATTGTAATGAGTTTGCCAATATGTTCTACCAAGGGGAGAGGATGTGGTCTCGCGGCTGGAGCTGCAGACTTTGGAGCTGGGGGACCAGGCTCGAGCCTTGGTCTTGGCTTAACATCCTATGATTCTGGGCAAATCACTTCGGGGCATATTATCAAGACAGGCGATAAAATTATCGCCGCTTTAGCGGCAGAAAACTGCCGCTAAAGCGGCGATAATGGGCTTGATAATATGCTCTATGGAATTCCAATAGAAGCTCAGGTTAGATGTCCTTCAGATCTAACATGGGCTTCAATTGGAATTCCATGGAGCATATTATACAAGCCCATTGTCGCCATTTTACCGGCAGTTTTCTGCCACTAAAGCAGCGATAATTTAATCTCCTGTCTTGAAAATATACCCCTTAATCTCCCTGCCCCAACCAAATAATGAATGTGTCTATCTGTCACGAAAGTGGTGCTCATGTAAAGCGCTTCAATACTTTCGGGTCGATTTTGTGCTAAATCAGCAAAATTAAGGAATAAATTGTACCCACCCTGCCGCAATGAAGTACCAGAACTCTGCCTTTGAAAATGTCCCTTTTATTGGGATCTGCAAGAAAAACTAGGCAGTGTGACTTTTTAAAATATGTATAACCCACTGGATCAACTAAATGAAAAAGGTAGTTGCTCAGTGAGCACATAGCTTCGTTTACAAGTGAAAATTCCCATCAAGTTTACAAAATGCGAATTTACTCTCACTACTGTATTTGCTTAAGCATAAAATTATGCCACTATGATGTAATATTATGTGTGAGTACATTTTTTGTCTAAACAGGAGGCTCTGCTTACATACAGTCAGTCTCCTTTAATACCTTCCCACGTGCAGCACATTACCACCATCGCAGCAACGGAATGTAAATCTGAACAACATCAGGAATACAACTCCTTTTAAGATAAGTTGCTTTTTCTTTTCCTCGTATAGAATGATTCCCCTGTGACTTTGGATGTATGGATAGTTTCAGAACATTTCGTTATTGTTTTTGAATTTGATGATTACGAATTTAATACCTGTGTATGATGTGAAGATGCACTCTGTGTAACATGTTTGATAAATATTTTAGTGGGTAGGTTGGAGTCATGAGACGTTGCTTCTTCAAGGGAGAAGGTTTGTTACAGCTTATTTATAATTCTTTAATCTGAATTTTATGAGTGTTAATTTTGTATATTTTTCATGATGACAGCTGACTCTCCCAAGTGGTTTAAACCACACGCTTATCAGACTGAATCAACTTACAGGAAGATATAGTGACGCTTGTCGCCCACTGTCTTGCATCACAATGGGTCATGTTCATGCCGACCTGGTATAAATGCACATAGATGGGTAGAACATGTCATTGTAATTATAGGAGAATGAAAGACGACTTTCATGTCCTTTATATGGCAGTCATTTTAGATTAGGGAAGAGACATTATGAAACATGTAACAATTTTATACATGAGTGCTGTAAGAAATTGGGGTATTAATTGAGTGAGCGAATGCCCATCTCAAGTAATAACCACAACTGTTGTCAGGTTGAACTAAGCAACCTGAATCTTTAACCCAGGGGCAGAGCACCTTTGGCTTGGCAGGTTGGTCCCAGTCCTCGGGAAGGCTTTCAAGCCAAAAAGATGTTAAGTCCCAGGTTTCACGAAAAGTTGAGAGGCATACACATTGCCACCTTCCAAAAATCCAGGACCTTGCAGGCAGCTCTTGGGAGGGGTGGGGTCAAGGCTCACTCCATCGCAGACAGCAGCAGAGTCCACAGCAGGTTCAGTTGAAACTGGTCAGATTTGCAGTTGCAGAGAAGGTCTCTTCTAGCTTGTTTTGTCCCTCTAGCTTGAACAGGATGTCAGCCTTGTAAATCTTGGAGTCCACATCTTTGCCATAAGTACATGAGGGTGATCAGAGCCAGTCTTCTTGGCTCTTCCCAGGTCATAGACAGCATATTCAGTCCCCTACTGTGCTTCCACAGGTCCAGAAAGTGTTCTGAGGATGGTACAAGGTATGCCACGTTTATGCTTGTTCGGAACCTATGGGTGGGGAAAACTCCTGGTTACTCCCTAATCAATGGGGTAAAAGCTCCCAGGGGTGACCTTACTCAATTTTGCACATAACCTGTTTGCACTACTGCAAACAATCACACAGTGCCACTCTCTACCTAAATACCAGATGGTCCAGCCTTTCTTCCACTTAGCAGAGTTCCTGTGGCCACCCCGGAAGTGTAGTCAGGCAATTGTGATTGGTACCTGTCTGACTGGGTAGGCCTCTTTGAAGTTAATCAAGTTCATGGGCACATCCCTGATGGTCAGTTTTTCAAAGGGAAATCTTTGTCCTGCTCAGGGAGCAGTTTTCATATCTCATCAAGGGGGCTATTTAGCTGCAAGGTGACAGTTGAAGCTCATGCAAATGGGCCTCCAGGGGCTTTAAGCAGGAAATAGGTACCTTTTTAAAAGTGCCTCTTTCAAAGTATTGATTGAAAATCTGATTTCACCAGTGAATTGTGCTTTTAATAAATGTTTTTAAAAGTCCAAGAATTAATTGTGCATGTGTGTTTTAGCCAGAGATAACTTTATTTAATTAAATATTGCTTCCTCCTACTTTCCTATGGAACAGCCAGCCTTGCTACAGTAAAATTAGCGTAACAACATTAAACTTCTGCATGCTCTACTTTTAAATACTATGCACTGTGCTTTAGGGTCAATAAGGTCTACTTAGAGGTGACCTATTCATACTTGAAAGGAAGGCTTATGTCTGTTAAAACGGTTTATTTTTGTAAGGTCGATTTTGCAAATCTAAAACTGCACAGCCAGGCTACAGAGGATACACATGAAATTATGTTTACCCTGTCACTCTAGTTGATGGAATAATGGGTGCTGCAGTTCACTTGTGACATTTTAACTTACAGAACCTTAGTAGACTTTTGCACCATATACCAGGGACTTATAGGTAAGTTAAATATGCCAATCAAGGGTTTGTCAATTTCATCATGTTGAAAGGGGTGGCACGGTTACTTTACCTCTGATTGCTGTACAGACGGTTCTAGAGCAAGCCCTAAAGAGTCATTTATTAGATAAGGCTTGTGTTTTTGTGGCATAACAGTTTTCCTAGGAAGAAGTCTTAGGTTTAGAGTGCTGGAGACCGGTAACACCTGACAAATTATGCTTTACGCCTGAACCAGACCCAAATATGGCAAAATGATGGGGCCGATTCACAGAACTAACTTAAGACAAAATCCTAAACTTACTACTTTTGGTATTCACAGAAGGCATTTAGTAGTAGTAAAGTTAGGATTTTGTCTTAAGTTTGACTTAAGACAAACTTAAGACAGACTTAAGACAGACTTAAGACAAACTTAAGACAGACTTAAGACAAACTTTAGACAGACTTAAGACTAACTTAAGACTAACTTAAGACAAAATCCTAACTTAAGTGTGTCTTAAGTCTGTCTTAAGTCTGTCTTAAGTTTGTCTTAAGTCTGTCTTAAGTCTGTCTTAAGTTTGTCTTAAGTCTGTCTTAAGTCTGTCTTAAGTCTGTCTTAAGTTTGTCTTAAGTCAAACTTAAGACACAATTCTAACTTTACTACTATTAAATGCCTTCTGTGAATACCAAAAGTAGTAAGTTTAGGATTTTGTCTTAAGTTAGTTCTGTGAATCGGGTCCTATATGATTAAACTGGGAAAGGATCCAGAAACGGGTCTAGAAAAATCAATGATAATTTGTCATAATAATTGGGCCAGCTGCTTGAATATTTGATATGACCATGGAGCCAGTAACTTAGGGCATAAACGTATATTTAGATTGCTTATGAAGTTGGATTCATTGAAGTGTGTGTTTGTTGAATAATGCTAATGCTGCAATTTCAGCAAAGAAAAGGAATCTATTCCCATGAGAATAGGTCCTAGATTAATAAACATGGCTCTTACAGAAGAGGGACCAAAACCTCAGGAGCTTTTTCAGCAGATCATTTTCTCAAGGAATTGGGAAAATATGCTGCCACTTAAACCAATTTAAATAACGCATTTACGTCTATGAGAAATGTTTCTGATGTTTGTGTTTTTGGGCGGACCGGGAAAGCATGATGCCAGTTTCATGGTCAAGTCCAGTTTATACCTCAATGCTTTTATCAAGGACAACCGTTTTTAAGATGCGGAGGAATGGCTGGAAGATTCCAGACTGCACTGAATTTCTGTCCCCAAAGGGAAAGAAGAGATTGAAAAGGGAGCCGCAGTAGAGGACAAGTTTCAGGAAAATCTTTCAAGTGAGGGGAAATTTTCTAATTAATTTTTTCCCTTCCAAAAGTGAGGAAAGTTTAAAGTTGAATGTTAAAAAAAAAATACTCTGATTTGTAGGGCGCAGTTTATTACCCATGAGAAAACCCAGGCCTTGTCCATAGGCACAGGAAGATTGAGTGTTTTGCCCTGAATCACAGGATGTTGAGCTGATGCCAAGACAAACTTGGTACCCTATCTCCAAATTCCGCATCTCTAGCCATTACACCACATGCCCTCCCTCTTTTATAAGTGGGAAAAGATTGCAAAGAATCCTTGAGTTCTAGATAATGTGAGAGGCTTCAGAATAGATTCCACACAAGACTCCTTTATCTTTAGGCACCATACCAAATTCATTTTTCAAATCAATTAAATATTTAGTAAAGAGATTCAGGAGATGTTAGGAAAGGGAGCCACAGAGGAGATTTGACAAACCTAGGCAGCTTTCATGAGCAAACTGCATTTAGTAAAAAAAATAAGAGGAAGAGTATTCAAATCTAATAGATGAACCTGATGACAAAACTAAGGGAAGTGAATAAGTGGAGGATAAATTGCTATCATTTCAAGATGTAAAGAATCCATCTACCGAGGAATGTTCTCAGGTGCAACAACAGTTCAACGGTTCAGTTAGATTAGAACTCAAAGATGCTTATTTTACAGTCCCTATTCACAAGGAACATCAGATATATTTAAGGTTTAATGGGAAACCATTGTACAAAATCTGTCTAGTTTTATCCTATTTGAGACAGTATGGAATGCTTCTAATTATTTACTTAGGCCACCTCGCCAATATTTCCCTGTAGTGCAGGTAGTGAATTTCATGGCAAGACTTTTAAAAAAAGGATTGAGTCACAAAACAATGAATACTTATGGGTCAGCTATTTCTGCAGGCCATTCATTAGTAAATAGAATTTCTGTCAGTAAATAGGATTTGATCTGTAAGTTAATAAAAAGTATATGCATAAAGACGCCTCCTAGAGTAAAAACTCTGGTTTATGGGATGTGAATGCAGTTTTTCATTTTTTGATGAGTTGGTCGAACAATAAGGATGTCTCTTTGAAGCTATTGCCCTGGAAATTTGCAATACTTCTTTGTTTAATATCCTTTAGAAGCATTTCTCATGTAAGAACCCTGGATTTAGCAAATATGTTTTATGCACCGGAGAGAGGGATTTTCATTATAACTAGGAGGATGAAAACATCTTCACAGTGATAGAATATCCTATATTTTGAGAAAACATAAGTTGTGTGTAATTAGATACGTTAATGAATACAAGGGAATGATGTGTAATGTGAGACCTTGTAGCACAGATCAACTTTTGATTTGGTATGCGTAGTAATTCAGACCAGTGGCTGTGTCTACTTTTCCAAGACAGGTTGAAATGTGATGAAGAAGCTAGTTTCAATGTGTGAATATTTGTTGCCCACTCATCATTAGGTGTTATGGCTGCTAAGGCATTTGTGATAGGTGGACTATTGGAGGATATTTTGTGTTCAGCAATATGGCCAAATGTTTCTACGTTTGCAATTTTTTTTTATCTAAAATCATTTGCATATTATCTGAATGTGTTGTGCAAGTGCTTTGAACTTGCTCTTAATCAGAGCCTCTAGTCTTGACTCATAATTCCGATTTTCAGAGCTGACTTGTTGAAGAAAATTGAGATTTTCTTAAAGACACAGAAATTTGGATTATCACACTAATTTCCTGTCCTGGTGAAATGTAGGTGAATTTAAGAGATATGGGGGAATATTCTCAAGGAGTTATTGCCACATTAGCAGGCCTGGGCTAAAATTCCATTCTGCTCGTGGAAATTGCGATAATTTGACATTTTCGCGTTCCGCAGATTGCGCAAAAATGTCAAAATTTCCACAATCCGCATGTTACCGGAAATTTTTTGCTTTCTCGCGCTGTAAAATAATACATTCTCGCGTGCGCGCGATCGCCTTACCTGAATCCCCGCGTTTGCCGACAAGTTTTCCCGATCCGGTCGCGTTCTCCACGAGATGTTGGATTGTTGGTAGCCATTTGCGCTGTCTCGCGACAGTTCGCGCCCGCAGTAACGTAATTCGTCGCGCGATCACGTCTTTCTTCTCGCGATCATGCACCGCGAGACAAGTGAAAACAAGATGGCCGTGCCCGTGAGCAACCGCATGGGTGAGTTGGCGAGCCGGGACCACGCAGAAAATACCGCGAACGGGCGGGAAAAAAACTTCCGCATCTTCGCGATATTTCTGCGTGTTTGCGGAAATTTTTAACATTTTTGCGATAATTTGCTAAAGTGAATTTTGCAAATTCCGCCCACCCCTACACATTAGCGGCACTTTTCTGCCACTAATGTGGCGATACTTTTATCGCTCTATTACCAGGCTTTCGCTAACAGCCGTTAGCTACAGTTTTTAAGCAAAAGCATCCGTTGTAAAGATCGCCACTTCTGTTAGTGATAATTACATGCAGGAGAGGTGTTCCAGTGCAAAAACAGCTGCAAACACCACTACTCCATATTATCAAGGGGATCCTTGAACTTCAGAAGACCAAAAAAACTTGCTCTAACTGTGGTTAAAGCTGGTTACTTAAGACCAGAAAATAGCTGGTCTTAAAAATGGGGATAACACTTGGGGACACATCTCAGCAGGTTTTGGTGCTGGACAGCACTGCAAGCAATGTTGCAGCGCTCCCCTGCGACAAAACTACAGTGCAGGAGTGCGCACCCTCAAGTCATGAAAAGTGTTGCAGCGCTGTGACAAGACAGCGTTGCAACACCTCTCACTACGCCCTTCTTGCAACAGCATGGATGCGCTGTATTCACTGGCCAGCGCTCCTTGATGCAATTAATGACAGATACATCAGGAATTCTGAGGTATCTGTCTGCGCTAAAGTCACGCATTGCTGCAGTCGTGTCACAACCATGACGCAACTCCAGCAATGCATGGGGCCAGTCTATCCTTGTGTCACTGCATCATCCTCACGCCTGCCATCATGCAGGCGGAAGGTACTGACGCAGTGCCGTTCATGAGAGGTGCCCGAATGTCGGCACTGTTGGAGACCCATCGTGATGGTTGCGTGCTGCGGTGTCATCGTTTGGTAGCATTGGTGAAGTGCTGGTGCGGAGGGAGTTGAAGAGACGCTCTTCGGTAGCCTTGATCCAGCTGTGAGGGTGTGCGATGACGGCGGTGGCATCCGGTGGGCAAGGTGAAGATGTGATGTTACCAATGATGGTCGGTCCAGGAGGGTCCAGTGTTGTGGCAGTAGTTGCAGTTCCCGCTGGCAGTGGTGACGTGCTGGGCCGTGGGTCCTGCTATGTGGCTTGTTGAGGTGACTTGCTGATTGCGTCTGATGTAGGGGACCTTCCCCAGGAGGGGGTGGTGTCCTGGTCACTGGGATTGTCCAGGTGGAACTTGAGTTCATGGAGTAGTATGTCGTTGGTGGATGGGAGACCCTGGGGTGCAATGAGGTCTACAATGATATTGGAGAATAGGGGTCCATGGCCTGGGGGCCTGCACATGAGGGATGTCCTAGGGCTTGGTCCATATCTGGGAGTTGAGGTGGTCCATGGTCACCCCTTGGGTCACTAGAGTGCGTGGTCAGTCGGAGTGTGCTTTTGTAGGTGATGGCAATGCCCCCGATGGTCAGGGTGCTCCTTGCACGTGATACTGCAGCCGTCAGTGATGGCGATGTCCGGTCCGGAGTAGAGGTTGGTCCTGGCAGGCAAGGTGGCATCCAGGGTTGATGGAGAAGAGGGGGCTGGTGTGCTAGTGGTGGAGTGTCCAAGGGGAAGACTCCTTGGTGCTGAGCGCGGTCCAGTGGCAGACAGACGCAAACGGCATAGCCTATGGGTTGTCTTTGGCATGGGAGATGCCCATTACAATGCAGGCAGTACATCATTAACAACGCAACTCCGACAACGCAGATGCCTTTACATCGCATTTGATTATAACGCATTTTGAGGTCAGTAATGGGGCGATCTAAAGTTTTTTGAGTGGGTATGGGTTTGGGATTTAAAATATGGAAATTGGGGTGTGTTTTGGGGTAAAAATATGGAAATTGGGGGTGTGTATTAGGGGTAAAACTGATTTTTGGGTGTGTTATGGGGGCTCAAAAAGTAATTCAGGGTTCATGGTTGTTCACGGTTGGGTTTGGGTTGCAAAGGTTAGTTTTGGGTTGCACTCACTGAAGTTGGAATAGTGATTTCAATGTCTCTGCTATGCAACACCTTCTCTACTGTTGCAATGTGCCTTTTATTAGTATGCATTGGAATGGGATGCAATGTTATTGCATGCATCACAACTACATATGTGCCTTTGGCACATGAGTGGTATGCCCGCTGTGCATGGGCGCACAGCGGCCGTCATTGAGAAGTGCTGGGGGGCTGGACAGCTGTGAGGTGGTAAACGCTGGAAAGAACAATGGATGGGGCGTGGATGCTGGGATGTGTTTGTGAGCGGCTGTTGTAAGAAATTTTATGAGGGAAGTCTTACCGTAAAGCCGGGTCCCGTGTCTCCGTAGATCCTGCTCTCCTGCATCTGCTTCCAGGAAAAGGAAGTAGGCAGCCAGGCTCCCTCTCCTGAGTCAATCACAATGCTGTGATGCAGCGGTGGGATTGGCACTTGCCAACGGGACAAGTCATGCAGCCAGGGGCCGGAGAGGTGGGCATGTTCTCCATGCAGGCTGTAATGCAGTCTGCATTGCGAACATGGAAGTGCTCATGACTGCTTTGGGCTTACTGAGTGGGCTGGTCAAACAGTCATTGCACACCTGAGTGGGCATGCCAATTCGCCCATGCCCTGCTCCATGTTTGGAGCATTGTTACCCACCCTCCCACCCCCTGAGGATACATAGCATGATTACACCGGTCAGTTATCCCTTGTTTTTCCCTTTTGAATCTGTTTTTTTTGGCTTCTTTGAGCCCGTGCTTCCCACTTCCCCCCGCTGCTGCCCCTGCAGCCCTGCCCCCTGTCCTCGCCAACTCCCACCTCCCAGCTGATTGTTCCTCCCCCCTCCCCTACTAAATGACGGCCGCTGCGCAGTCCCGCACAGCGGGTGTGCTGCTGGCGCACCAAAGGGGTGCCTGAGGCAAGCCTGTCTACGTCCGTCCGGGACCCGACTGCAACCAGCGCCAGGAACCCTGGATCTCGAGCCACCCACTGCTACAGCACAGCCACCCTCCATGCACTCATCCCCAGAAAACTCACAGACTGCCAACAGGCCTCGCCAAACACGACCCTTGACCAGTTCTCCTGCCTCCACTGCCGCCAGACCTTAACCACCACCCCAGCCTCCAACAGAGCCGACGCCAGCACCGGTGACACCCTAAGATGCATCCTCCTCAACGTGCGCTCCGTGCACAAGCACTCCATGGTCTGACTCGCCACCACAGACGACATCCGCACCCTCCGGGAACATGGCCACTCTGCAGGCCTCATCCTACTTGACCTTTCAGCGGCCTTCAACACCATCCCCACCGCACACTGGTTGCCAGACTACATGACGCTGGCATACAAGGAACAGCCTGAGACTGGATCCGATCAGTCCTCACCGGAAGAAGCCAAAGGATCAGACTGCAACCCTTCCTCTCTGATCCCATGGAAATCACCAGGGCAGTCACACAGTGGTCATCTCTGAGCTTGACCCTCTTCAACATCTACAAGGCCCCCCTCCCCACCATCTTCCGGCAACATGGCCTTAACATTGTATCCTACCTTGATGACATCCAACTCATCCTCTCCCTCATCAAAGTCTCCAAGCACCGCCAGACTCAACTTCCAGAAGGGTATGCAAGACGTCGCAATCTGGATGACCGATAGCTGCCTGGAGCTCAACGCTGAGAAGACAGAAGACTTCGTCCTTGGAACCACCCCTTTAGCATGGGACTACACCTGAATGCCGACCGCCCTTGGAAGCCCACCTACTCCCTTGGACCAAGCCAAAATCCTCGACTTCGTACTCGACTCATCCCTCACCATGAACCGACAGGTAAATGCCATCACCTCTAGCTGCTTCAACACCCTCAGCATCCTAAGCAAGACCTTCAAATGGATCCTCCCGAAGTCAAGGAAGACAGTCACCCATGCACTCATCACCAGCAGACTGGACTATGGAAACGCACTGTAGTCCGGCATTAAGATGTCCCTACTCCGCAAACTCCAGACATTACAGAACACCGCTGCCAGACTCTTCCTCGGCATCCCCCGGCACGAGCACATCAACCAACACCTACGAAGACTCCACTGGCTCCCCGTGGAGAAAAGAGTCACCTTCTAAGTCCTCACTCACGCCGACAAGTGCTTACACAACAACGGACCCAAATACCCCAAAGATAGAATCAACTTCCACATACCCAAAAGAAACCTCCGATCTTCCAACCTCGTACTGGCTGAAACCCAATGCATCCTCAGAACCAGAGCAGGCAGAAGGTCCTTCTCCCACATTGGAGCCAAGACCTGGAATGAGCTACCGGCAGACATCAGATGCACCCCCTCCCTGAGCATCTTCAGGAAGACCCTCAAAACATGGCTCTTCGACTAACCCCCCCACGCCTTGAGACCCTCACAGGTGAGTAGGGCACTTATAATTCCCCTGATTGATTGATTGATTGATTGATTGATTGAGTTATCTTCATTTGATGATTGTTCCTCTTCTTCACTGCATGAGGCTGGGGGGCAACACTTTTCCACCATTGCAGAAGTGCTGCCACTGGGGGTGTGTCATCTATACGTGATAGACCTGAGCTACTTGCCCCCCAGCCCTCCTGTGCTAAGTGTCCCACCTTTTCCTTACCTGGACATTGACACCGTGGCGCAATCCACTGCACTCTCTCCAAATCTGCGAGTCAGCCAGCAGGAGCCTCAGCAAGGTGTGATTTCACTAGGCTGGGTACGGCACTCACCGCCTAGTCCGCTGGTGGACCTCCCGATGCAGTTGATGCAGCAGGGTCCCCTTAGGCGTGAAGTTGCAGCGCTCATTCCACACAAGTTCGGCGTAGCACAGGGGCCTCACCCTCCACAGCATATGGCCAGTTCATCATCATGGGGCCTGTGATGCAGGGAGATGGCACACAGCGTTGGTAATCCCCTATGTGCATCCCGGTTTAGTGGTGGATCGTATTATGCGATGCGGAGCTCACTACATTGGTGTGCAGGAGCGCATCTACCATTAACAGCTCCAAGGGTCGCAAGGCAGTCTTCTCACACAGGTCAGCAACGTGTCTCCATGCGTCCTGCCAGACTTCACCACCAGGTACGGGCGATTGTCGAGCCTCAATGTCTACCGCCACGGCTCATCGACTCCACAGCTCCTCCACATCCCACTCCAGGCTCCAGGTGCAGGTCCAGTAAGGCATGCAGGCTCCGTGGGCAGGTTCAACGAGGCATCCAGGCTCCAGGCGCACGTCCATCGAGGCATCCAGGCTCCAGGCGCAGGTCCAGCGAGGCATCAAGGCTCTCATCCCGGTCATCCTGGATGTTGGATGACTTGCAGGGGTTTTTGATGTGTGCTGCATTTGGCCCTGGCTACTCCATTCAGTATTTTATTGGTTTGTATGCCTATTTTATATTGCAGGGTGACTGATAGGCTATTTTTCCATTAGAGGCAAAAAAATACTCGCGTTAGGCTGACTAACGTGAGTTTTTTGGCCGCTAATGGGCCTATTGGTGGTTATCGCCCGTTAACGCCGGATTTCCTATTGCCGTCGTGCTGATGTTAGCAGCTGTTTTCACCGCTGTTCTCTGTTATTATCGCCATGTAACAATGGATTATTAATACGCCGCTAACATGGCGATAGTTTTCAGGGTTAGGCTGCGATCAAAAAACTGCTGATAACTGGCGTATGCGATAGGTATCGCCAGTCCTTGAGAATATCCCCCATTGAGTGCAAAAATAGCATCAAAATGGTGTTGATGAAGTCAAATTATGTTTGTTTAATATATTCAAGAATTTTATACTTTGGGATGTTTGAGAAATCATGACTAACTTTATTCTTTGAATTTATAACTAATAGTTCCGTTTTTGGTTTCTAGGCCATATAAAGAGAAAACCTCGCAGTGGATTTTGGACTATTTCTACAGTTCGTGATGTCAGAGAGTCATTTGAGGAGGGTTGCGAATTTCAACCTAGTTAATGTTTGAAGGAAAATACGACTTTGTTCCATTAAGAAAGTATTAAAGAGGGTGCATTCATGATGTTGTAGAAGGTTGTTTAGATGTATAGTCTATTGTTGCTATGGTAATGTGCTTGTAGGAAGGCATTAGAGGAGACTGCACAGAATCTTGATTTTATTTTTTATACTTCCCCCTCTGAAAATCACAAGGACATGTTGTGGTAGATCACTCAAACTCACAAATCTGTGGTTACTCTCCCACCTTAAGTACAGCTTAAGTACACTCATGAAATGAATCCTGTGAATTGCAAGAATGAGTCCTCCTTTAGGATGTAGCTCGAGATAGGACCAACCCTAAAATTGGAGTGGGCGCTGGATAGTAACTTCTCCACGGGCAAATATATTTACTGGATTGGTAGGGAAACAAAATAAGAGAAGTTAGTAATTGGTAATACACGTTTAAATGTATTTATGTGTGCATACATTTCTCATTCTACAGTGTAGATAACTGTGTATGTGAGTTCTCCTTGGATTCTTTGCTAATTTAATAAAATCCAGACGCTCAGATCTAAAATAGGTGCAAGAATAAAGGATTGTATTATTTGTGACCCAGGAGAAGCACCAGCAAAATCTGTAACGGACCATCGCCATTCAGTGTAGAGAAAAAAACTGTTCTATTTACCTAGTCCTGCATTCCTAACAATCATCAATAGGAGGCGTTCTAGAATGTTGCTTCGTTTGATAATATCAGCTGGGGTTTTAAGATGTATTAATGTCTCATCATTCATTGCATGGTCCCTTTAACTTGAAACAAATAATACTTTCTCCATTTCCTGCGGCACAAGAACCACGGGGCATATTTACAAGGGCTTTATCTCCGCTTTTTTGGTTTAAAATGCCCAAAAAGCGGAGATAAAACTATTGCCCTATATACAAGAGGGTGCTAACATGCGATTATGCATGTTTGTACCCTCTTGTTTTCCCAGCACCTCCCTTTGAATCTCTAATGAGATGCAAAATGGGCGTCACTGGGCGTACCCCGAATGGACTACCCTGCAAATATCGCTGATGTTCACATTGCGATATTTACAAGGCAGCCCACAGGATTTTAGCAGACGTTAGATTTTGGCGGAAACTGTAGTTTTTGCCAAAATCTAACGTCTGCTAAAATCCTGACTTACCTATGTTTGATATAGGGGGTGGATTCTGCTGATACAACCACAGGGTCGTATCAGCAAGGTTATCGCCGTTTTGCAGGGAACATCACTGGAAAACCAGCAATGTTCCCTGCAAAACGGCGATAACCTCGCTATCTCTGGAATTTTTATCGCCCTGGAGAAACACGTTATTAATAACTCGCTACCAGGGTGATAAATTCCAGAGATAGCCTGCGATAAGAAATTTATCGCTAAGCATAGCCAGCGGTAATTATCTCTGGTCGTTGATAATATGCCCCATCGTTTTCGCAATGTAAAGACAATTTACATGTTTGGTATGAGCAGGAATCTACAGGTGAAACACACTGCAATCCTGTCTAGGCACTGCACAACTGTCACCTTACAAATGCTCCAGCTGAAATGAGTGATAGGAAAATAAAGACATCAGAACGCTCAGCTGAGGCCCGGGCAGGGGCACCTAAAGTTAGGGTAGAGAAAAGGGCAGGTGGATGCCCTAATCTTTCATATCAAATTATTTTCTGGCATGATTTTTTAAACATTGATATTCAGGTGAAAAATATCGCACTTAAAGGGTGAAGCAATTCATTGTAATTTCACCCATAAATTGCACAGATGTCTACTGGACATATTCCACTTTTCATGAATACATTGATGGACTTTTCCTTTAAGAAATACGTGTTCTTACAACCTCCGAAACAGTAACCTGAGTGTGCGTCATCTATTCCATTTCATGGCAACACCGTACAGCGGCTGTGGTTTAGGGACCAGAAAATCCCTGGGGCAAGTTCATTTTATGGAAAGATATCTCAAATGTATTTCACCGCTCACAATGTGACTGATCCGCACTCACTAATGTCTTCAGCTCTTTAGAGACGGTTATACAGACAGCGGCCAATGTAAGTCCAAAGTGATCCGCCGAAAAGAACCAACATGGGAGACATGAGTCGCTAGTACATCTGCAGCGGGGACAGGCGAGGCCGGGAATTCATTGCTTTGCAATGACAACCTCTCCTGTTTCCGGGAAGACATTTATGAGTAACAGTGTGTGCTGTCTCTGAGTGGAAGGACATATTGCAGCTGGCAGAGGGCAGCGAATTTCAGGGTTAGCAAACAAATGGAAAGATTTAATCTGTTTGGCGCCCAGTCACCAGTAAACAAGTTTGGGTTTTTACACAGGTGTATCCATTAAATCAGACGTGAATGCAAGGTCAAAGTGGCCAATGTGTATTTTGTTTTATAGATCTGTACATGAAACAGCTCTAATGTATTGTGCTCTGTCACCTGCTGCCAACTTGACAAGCATTGGCATAGCCAATAGGTCTCGCCTTTGGGGCCTTATAAGTATTTAGTTAGTTGGTGTCATGCTCCGCTGTAGTCAGGCGTTGCAGCACAACCGGGAGGCGCTCGGCCACCCGGTTGGGGCCCCTATGATGAAGCATGACACCAACTAGGTTGGTGTGTGAGGGGCCTTTTACTCACCTAGTGGGTTCCCAAGCACTGCTTGCCAGTGATCGTACCAACACCAATGGGTCTGTCCATTTTTGACTAATCTTATATATACTACAGGGGATACGGACGCACCCTTGCCTCCCTAGCTCTCCCATTGTTCTCTTCATATTAGCTATCAAGCACGCGTTAAAATTATCGCCGATTTAGCGGCATAACACTGCCGCTAAAGCGGCGATAATGGGCTTGATAATATGCTGCAGAGAATTCCAATAGAAGCCCATGTTGACACCAGAACATGGGCTTCTATGGGAATTCTCTGGGGCATATTATCATGCCCATTATCGCCGCTTTAGCGGCAGTTTTCTGCCACCAAAGCGGCTTTAACACCGTTTTTTGATAATATGCCCCCCTGTGCCTCAAAACAAACTGTGGATGTATTATTGACCTTCTGCATAATCCCGGATGACCTCAGGATGAAAATTGTAGGATCAGATGACAAACTATCCGAGGAGTGGAAACCACTTGACCGCGATGCTTTACGAGTTCACAAGAGGGACCGAAGATGCTCATGTACATGTAGTAACTGTTCATGAATTATATTGTCTCTATCCATCGGTCGCTACTGAAAATCTTGATCATAAAAGTTGAAAAAAATATTTTTTTGTATGCATATCGTACAAAGGATCTCCTGGAATCTATCTTGCAGAAACTCTTGTTTTTTGAGAGAGGTTTCGCAAATAGTTTCCTTTTTACAAAATGTTCTGCTTTGCAAATCTCGCCCACCTCTCGCCCGTTGAAGTATCCTTCTTCAACAAGTGTATCTCCCCCCCCCCCTCGCTGCTGTAGTTCTCTCGTTCTGTCCTGTACCCACCCGACGCCGTTGTTTCAAACATGGGCAGGCTTTAGAAAGCTTCCAACGAAAGCTGTTCTGAAAGAAAACGCGTCAAATATGTTTTTACAGGACGTGTTACAGAAGTCATGGCTGACATTCCAGTTGACCAGCTAAAAATGTTTTCTTCTGGAGCCAGGTGGGTTTTTGGGCAAATAATGTACAGACCTGAAAGATATTCTAGCTGCATCTTGGAATCGTTCGTTGGTCTCAGATTTACTGATTTTACCAGGTTTTGTTTAACCAACCTACATTACTCGTATATTTCTTCCCGCAGGACACATTGGGTGCAATATTTGAATTACAGTGGGTGCACCAGAAACCATTTGGAACTGGTCTACTGGAATTTTCGGGGACTGTACCAGGCTTAAACATATTACTTATATGCAGACGTAATGTACCTATTTCAGCCGGTCACGCCTGCCGCCGAAGAGCTGCTACGATGTGTGGGGGTGAAATGTCTCAGGTGGAGGTTCTAGCGCCGCACACCCCTCACCTTGCTGTATCCATGCTCACCGTGCAGCTATTTACAGCCCAAGGGAGCCCCAGGGGGGAGCAGGGGCCCCGTCGCTATGCGGACTCTCAGGCCAAGTCTAATTGTCCCAGATGCAGGGGCATATTATCAAGCACGGCGTTAAAATTATCGCCGCTTTAGCGGCAGAAAACTGCCTCTAAAGCGGCGATAATGGGCTTGATAATATGCTGCAGAGAATTCCAATGGAAGCCCATGTTGACACCAGAACATGGGCTTCTATGGGAATTCTCAAGGACATAGTATTAAACCCATTATCGCCGCTTTAGCTGCAGTTTTCTGCCGCTAAAGCAGCGATAATTTTAACGCCGTTTCTTGATAATATGCCCCCCAGTCTTTAACAATGCTGCCAGGGTGCATGGGGTCACGAGCCACAAAAATATTTTAAAGAAGGAGGAGCGTGCAGGGAGAGGGGCCAAGATGTTCCGGAAGAAGTGAAGAGCCACCTAAAATAAACCACTTTCCTTCAAATATATTTATTCTCAGACGTTCCAAGATTGGAAAAATTATGTCAGTAAAATCACGGAGCAGAGAGAGAAAAGTTTACAGATCATGCATTCGATATTGCACAGTTACAGCCAGGGTGCATGTAACACCCTAGATGGCAAAAATAGACACTACAAACGTAAATAACGTTACATTCTATGTTGATTTATGCCATGAAGTTGGAGGGTCACTTTAATGTTGTTTGCAATTTTATATATCGCAAGTTCGACCAGAAGCTACTGGAGGGCTTTACAGGAACACCAGTTACATTACACCAAGACACATCAATTTATTGTATATTCACAGTGGAAATAAGTGGTTTGCCGAGAATTCCAGGATGTTGAGACAACGCGAGACTGCTCCACCAGCTCCAAAGTTATGCAACATCCTCTCCCCTCTCATTTTAAACCCTGAAAATGTAGTCATTTCAGTGAGTATAGGGAGACGATTTAGTAAAAGTAGTAAATACATGCATGTTTAGAATCACCGATACATTTTTGGGCAGTTTTATGTGCCTGAATGTAAATCATGTTGACGGGTGATCCTTTGTATACACACTCCAGAGAGGATTAATAGGCATTTAAGGACCAGGAATGTAATTTCAGATTTCGATTTTTTTTCATCTGGGCAAGGGGAAATCTGTCCTGAGGCTGACAATACATTAAAAGAGCACTGTACATAGTTAAACCAATACCAGAAGGGAGACGTAGTAGGCACAATATACAGAAGGGGTTGGTGGGCACAGGAAAACCGCTTAAGAAACAAGTTCAAAACAATCCCTACCCCCAACAATAGCGTGCGCCTCGTGCTGCAGCGGGAGAGAGAGGCTGCGCGCTGGAGAGAGCAGTCTGCTCTTTTTACAAAGCACATACTTGTGCTTGTGGCGCGCCGCTGCACACTCCTGCAAGGCATATGCCGCCAGAAGCACGATTATGTGCTTTGTAAAAAAGAGCTTCACGACGGCTAAAGGTCTCCTACAAAGTGCATGCGCACTGCGTAGGCGAGAACTAAAAACGAGGATCATTTATGTAAATGGATACACGGTAGAAAAAAAATTGGAAAAGACAATGGCCCACATGCATCAAAGTAAAAACCGGTCGCAAATGGCCAGATTCTCAGAATCTGCCCCTTTGCGACCGGTATTTTTGCATTTGGAATGCATCATCCCAAATGCAAAAATCGCAATATAATTAATCTCTAAATAGCGATTACTTAAATTGCAATTGCATTTAAGGAATCTCTAATTGAGATTCCTTAAATGCAATGCATTAAAGGAAAAAAAATTGCGATGTCGCTAATAGGGGGAGCAAATTACCGTGAAGTTGAACTCCATGGTAATTTGCAAAAACTTTGAAAAATGCACTAAAGTGCATTTTTCAAAGTTCCATTTTACACACACACATGCCCTTGGGGCATGTGTGTGTGCAAGATGTACTCATATGCAGATTTCAGGGGTCCAACAGGGTGTCCTTTTGACACCCTGGCACCCTTGAAATTGCATGAGCAATTTGCGATTCTCTAATTGAGAATCGCAAATTGAGAATGTCTTCCCATTCATTCCTATGGGCCTCTAGGCCCATAGGAATGAATGGGGAGGTATTCCTTAATTGCGACTCGCAATTTGCTAGTCGCAATTAAGGAATGTTTAGAAATCGCTATTTTTTAAGCGATTTCTACATGCATAGCCTTTTGCTATTCCTTATTAGCGAATCCTTATTTTTTGCTAATAAGTAATCGCAAATGGCATTGTTGATGCATGTGCCAGTATATGGTATATTTAAAATGAATGAATTTTATCGAGAGCAAAACATCTCTTGCACAAAAGCTGTCTTTTAGGTGCTCTGCTGTTACAACTTGGGACTGTCTGCCTTCAGTGGTGCTGGAACAATTTTTAGAGTGGGTTTGCTGCCGCCAGTGTTAGATCACTGAAGTCCCAGCAAAGGTGAAAAATTGAACTGTTTCACAATGAACAAGTACAGCAAACTAGCCACAGCCATTCAGGAAGAGTGGAAAAGGTGTGGTTTGTAGCCAGTGATGCATCTTAGAGTATACTCTTGCAAATACATTGCTAAAAGTTTGGGGGACTTTTTTACAAACCCCTTGAGCCGCCGGTGCATCATTTTTAATATGGGAAAAAGTGGCATACCAGCGGCGCAAGAGTTTTGTAAATAAGCCCCATGGTGTGCTACACTGTCATTTACACAGTACACGGTTTCCATTGAAATGGCCACAAAATCTGCTCTAACAAGTGGTTTTACTGATACAATTATATAGCGCTCAAACGATAATGTGTGAAAATCCAGTTTCCATAAATCTTTATCCATCATTATCGATGTTTATCATTTCCACATCATCAAGTAATTGGTCTTGATTTGCTTTGATCCTTTTAAAATCTTTTTTACACTTCAGAGTTACCAGAACATGTGATTAATGTGTGCCTTTTTAAGTAGTTATATATTTTGAAGTATTTGTAAAGTTAATTTACAGGAATGTACATTTTGTAGTGTGTTAGAAGAAACTTGTCATCCTACAGCTCTTCTTCCCTGTAATGCAGCAAGATTGTCAGATCGTTCACTAGACAAAATCCTCAAATTTTGCAGTTAGAGAAAGAAAAGTAAACACCAATACCCATATTAAAAGAATAGGCAGCAATTATTCAGAAGATATAGCTTGACATTAGACCTCTGTCTTTAAATCCACAGCAAATGTCTTTATTGCTTATTCACCGTCTAAACTCCAGCATGGTTATTGTGCAGGTGCTGCAGGACCCTAGTACCTCTACCTGAGGCACCTATGTCTTCCTTCTGACTTCAGAACAAAGCTCACCCTTCTCACGTGTAGGAAAGACCTGAAAACTAGTTTCTACCTCTTTTTAAATTTGATTCACGCCTCCAGCTAATGAATTATAGTCTCCCTTCACAGATGTGTTAGAGTTCCACTTTTACAATTGTCTCATGAAGAGCACTGTATTTACCTTCGTGAGAAAAACTTGTTGTTCAAATATTTCTGTTTAACTCTGATATGCCAGTTCCGGAGCATTAAAGAAAATTATTAAAATATTTTAAAAAGTCTTATTTTCTTTTTTTAAATCTTAAATAGAGATGTTTTGCTCACTACATACATCATTAAATGTTTTGCTTAGAGTAAAATATAATCAATGAAGTGATGCAAATTGGGTTTAACATAATACACTTACCTTTCGACCACAAAGGAATGACAAAATGGAGGACCATTTCACCTTCCCTGCTCTCCTGGAAGGAATAATGTCCCAACACCTCATATCCCTCTGACGCGGTGTTCCGTCCAATCAGCAAGGCTGAGCCAGTGGGAGTCGGAGAGGAACATGGCGGCGGGCTAGCACCAGTCGCGGGAGCTCCGGGAGCAGCACGGCGTCTGCTACATGGATTATAGCATACACGGAGCGTTGAAAAGTTACCCGGTAGGAATGTGGTGGTTGCGCGGGTATTGTACGGCACACTCTGTTTGATGCGGTTTCCTTTACTTTTCCTTTCCGAGATTATGCTGGTGGCGGCTGCGGCTGTCAGCGGCGATGCGGCGCGGATGAGGTGGAGGAGGAAGCCGAGGGAGGGCCAGTAACCTATTGCGGTTTCGGCGGCCATCGAGCCAGGTTGTGGACGCGGATACGGGGTGCAGCTGCACTGACTTGTTCTCGAGGGTTGAACGGTGGAAGAACCCTGCCCATAACATCGGGTGTGCCGATCCCACGGTGTCCCCCAGATTATTGTGTGAGTCCGGTAAGCAGGTTATCTGAGGGTGCAGAGGGTGCGGAGCTAAAGTGTGTGGCTCTTGTTCCCTCGAATTCAGCCTTGGACTCTGCCTCACTTTCTGGCCAGGAAGTTGAATTTGCTCTGGGCTTGGTTGGGGGGGTCAATACTCCCAGAGAGTGGTACCCTTCGGGCGAGAGGGGGAAGAAAAAAGTAGTGTTGTTCCCGGGGACCGCTTTAGTAAAAAATAGATACCAGCTGCGGTCCCAGACACGGTTTGGGTTCAAGATTAAGGGCGCCCTGGATTCCTCAGAGGGCTCAAAAAGTGTTGTACCCACGACTCCCCGTAAAAGGAAAAATGCTAAGCCTAGGGACAATGTGAAATCTAAAGGCCCTAGGGTTGTTTGTCCCTCCGTAAAGTCTACCCCATCACATAAAACCTATTTTAAAATAATGGAGCAAGCTGTGGGGTTAAAGGAGCGAGTCCCGGCCCCGGTCTCAGCCCCGGTCCCAGCCCTGAGAGGAAATCCCCCCCCAGTCCATTCGGAGAGCGGTCTTCCATTGCTGGCAGGGATCCAGGAAATTGAAAAAGGAACTGGAACTGGTATGGCAAGCCCCACTAGTTTGTCAAATGCTCCTACCCCGGACATGTATCCTGCTATTGCTATTGTCACTTCTGTTCCCCAATCGTCCATTTTACCACCCATTCAACTAAATTTACAAAATCAAGATTTAGAGCTTGCTGATGGTGGTTCCCCGGACATGTTGTGTTCAGAGTCAGAACATGAAGGTCCTGTAGTGTTTACTCCCGGGAAAGAGGGAACAGGTAGAGATGGGCTATAGTTGGGGTCTTTCCTTCAGGCTTTAAGAGGTGACTTGCTCTCTGCGGCAAATCAGAAGGGGTTACGGGAGAAATGTGAAGCGCTAGAGTCTAAGCTGGATGATATTTGTGTATGTGCAGGGTCCCTGGAACTAGAAGTCAAAACCCTCTCGGAATAAGTACAGGGGAACATGAAGGATATTGAGGCTTTGAAACTACAGAATCAAGCACTACAGTTGGACCTGGAGAGACTTGAAATGCAGGCCCGCAGAAACAACCTGAGGATTATTAAGATCCCGGAGGGTGTGGAAAAGGGTGATATTAAGGCCCTCATTTGCAAGCTGCTAAGGGAGGGAGTTCTGAAGGATCGGGGGGATATTGACTTAGAATCAGAGATTCAGAGAGTCCACAGGGACCCATTTAAACTCCATCCAGATAGGAAAACACAGAGGAAAATCTTAGTTAATTTTCAGACCTATGCGGTTAAAGAGCTGATTCTGGGGAGATCCTTGCACGGGATAACATTACATTATGAGGCAGGGGCCTACCAAATCCGTTCAGATATGGGCAGCAGAACAGCGCAAAGGCAATGGGAGCTAGGCTCTAGAATGCTAGAACTCAGGAGTTTCGGAGCACAGGTCCAAATGAAGTTTCCTGCATTGTTTAAGGTAATGTGGAATAATAAGATGCATAACTTTAGCTCCCCAGAGAATGTAGATGCTCTTTTGCTGCAGATGAGGAGGTAGTGCTGTATAGCTTCACTGCCTGTTTAGTACAATTCATTGTAGGGGAATTATCAGAGTCTTCAGACTCATAGTGAGAAATATAAAAAAAAAAAAAAATTAATAAATAATAATAGGTAACAATAAAAATATAACAAACTGTAATAAAATTAAGGAAAATAATAAGGGGGGGAAGGAAATTCCTTTAGGAATGTTGTGTGAACCTTGCCTGATTACCACGCCTATCGGATACTTGTTTGCAGTGAGCTTTTTTTTTTCTTTCTTGCTAATGGAAGAATAGTAAGACGCTAGGTTTCTCCATGGAGGGTCCCATCTGGCAGTTGGCGTCAAGGGATGGAAGGTGGGTTCCTCAGGGGTGGGTGTGGGGTGGTGTGGGTGGGTGAGAGGGGGGATGGAGAGATTGGAAAATTGTCTTCATACAAATAATAGTAAAGTTTAATGGCTCAAGTCAGGTAGTTTCTCTCTGGATTAGACATGGGTAGTATACGGGAGATTAAGTTCCTCTCCTGGAATGTAAATGGTCTTAGGAACTCTAGAAAGTTATCCCTGGTTTGTGAGTCTCTCAAGAGGAATGAGGCTCATATTTACCTATTGCAGGAAACCCATTTGGAAGCTCAGGAATGCAAACAAGGTTTAAATAAACTTAGTTGGGTTCAGGAGGTGATGTCATCAAATCAAAGGGGCTGCACAAGAGGGGTAGCTATGATCATCAGATGTAATATGAGGATTAAGGTGGAGAAATGGGTCACCAATCAATCTGGGAGGTGGATAGTGGCAACTCTTTCTATTTGTGGTGTATTGGTAGTATGTGCCGTTTATTATGGGCCTTATGAGGATAATCCGGGCCCTCTTTTGAATCTCCAGGCTTGTTTGTTAAGTACATCTGCCCCAGTTATACTCGGAGCAGATTTTAATTTAGTGTGGGATACTCAACTGGACTGCACATCTAAAGTAAAGTATAATGTGCCCCCCAGAACTTTCTCCACACTTAAGACTCTTGTTAAGGAGTTTAGGTTGTTGGATATATGGAGAGCGAATAAAGGGAACATTAGGGAATACTCCTTTTATAGTAAGAAATACAGACAATATTCAAGAATTGACTACTTTTTAGTAGATCAGTCTCTGCTCTCAGATCTTAAGTCCTAGCCTATATTCCTGCATCAATATCGGATCATTCTGCAGTTGAGCTGAAGCTCAATCTTAAGTTTGAAGGGTGCCAGGGGAGGTGGACTCTAGACAGGACCTTACTACTAGAGGAGAGGGTGAGGGTTGAGCTTGATGTAAAAGTAGAGGAGTTTTTGAGGTTTAATATAGCCTCCACCAGTTATCAAACAATGTAGGAGACTTTTAAGGCATATCTGAGGGGACTTTTGAGTTCCTTAATGATTAATAAAAGTAGAATAGTTAAAGAAGTAGATACAGAGAGCCTTAGGAAAATTAAGGAAAAGGAGAAAGAACTGCAACAGGCAGCTCTGACTTCCCGAAGTCTTATGCCACAATTAGAGAGGGAGTTGATTTCTGTGCAAGCTGATCTCCAAGCCAGGATTGATAAAACAGTGAAGGATAAATGGGATGTCAGTAAGCTACAGCATTTCGCCTATGGCGAAAAATGTGGTTCTCTGGTGGCCTGGAAATCTAGAATAGATAGGATTAGGAACCATATTAAGAGCCTGGTCCAAAGAGGGTCCGGAGTCCTGTTGCCAGTTCTAAAAACTCTTTTTAATAAAATATTTCTATATAGAGAAGTGATCCCCCCCTCATGGTCGGAAGCGACAGTGTCCTTGATTCTTAAGCAAGATAAGGATCCTCAAAAAATTGAGGCATATAGGCCTTTTTCGTTACTTAATCTGGACCTCTCTGTGATTCTGGCTGCCAGGATGGCAAAAATTATTAAAACTATCATACATTCCGATCAGAGGGGATTCATACCTGGAAGGCAGCTCAATGAGCTTACCTTTCAAGCCATAGGGGCAATTGATGTTGCAACTGAAAGTAGGCTGCCACTAACTCTTGTTGCAATCGATGCCGCCAAGGCGTTTGATCAGGTCAGCTGGAATTATCTTTGGGAGACCATGCGTAGTTTTGGTTTCCCTATGAATTTTATTGAGGCTGTCAAATCTCTTTATTCAGCCCCACGAGCAAAAGTTCTGGTCAATGGTATTCTATCGGAATGGTTCAGTATCTCAAGAGGTACCAGACAGGGTTGTCCCCTGTCACCCTTATTGTTTAATTTATATATTGAATCCTTTGTCTGCTGCCTTAGAGAAGATCCCCTTATTTTGCCATTTAAGATCGCCGACCTGTTTAAGATCGCCGACCTAGAACTTAAGGTTGCTCTCTATGCAGATGACCTTCTAATGTATACTTCGGACCATGTACAAGCAAAACCTAGGCTATTTGAATTAGCTGGGGATTTTGGTAAGGTCTCTGGTTACAAAATTAATAGAGAAAAAACTGAAATAATGAGTTGGAATTGTGCAAATCCAATACCAGGGGCTAAGGGTCGGATGAGATATCTGGGGATCCATCTAGCGCAGAAGCTGAAAGATACATCTAAGATTAGCTGGGAGAAGGTCACTAAGGAGGTGGGCAGCTTGCTGTCACGCTGGGCGAGTTTACCATTGAATATATACGGGAGGGTGAATCTCGTAAAAATGATAATGATAATTCTGCCTAAGGTAACTTTCATTCAATCCCGCTTCCTTTCAATATCAGAGATCTTGCTACCCTTCAAAGAAAAATTGGGTGGTTTATTTGGGCCACAAAAACCCAGAGAATAGCGTGGAAAAAGCTTAGGAGAGGGCTAAACAGAGGAGGATTGGCCCTCCCTGACCTACTTTCTTATTGCCATGCTTTTCATTTAAATTTTTTTAGAATGTTAGCAAATAAGATAGATTCTTCCTTATGGGCTGTTTGTTTCAGGCACTGTTGCATGATGTTCCGCAGGGACAGGAGTTTTTTCTCTATAAGTTTTGGGATACCAAGTTTTACAAAAAAGTTTGACTCAAGATTCTATTAGCTGCACTAAAAAATTGGGGGTTTATTAGGAATACATTGCGAATACCATATTATACGACCCAGGCCCCAATTTGGGACTCTCCAGGCACCCCAGTATGCCTTCAGGACCAATTGTCACAACCACTTAGATTAGCAGGTATCAGGTTATGGGGTGATCTTCAGAAAGATTCACAACTGATCATCTGGGACTCAATGTCTAATATAGCCAGCGGGACACTAACGAAATTTAAATTCTATCTATTGTGCGCGTGGTTGGCAACACAGTCATGGAGCAATGAAGATTTGGGTATAATCATTAATTCTATTTCTAGAACAGGATCATGGAAACGTGAAGTGTCTTTCTGGTATGGGGCTTTTATAGATACAGGAGATCGTCTAGACTTAGAGGTGGTGAGACGATGGGGTAGTGTTCTCTCCGAAAATGGGGATGACTTACGGAAGCTCTGGTGTGACTCATTTTCTATGTTACAGGCTATGGTTAAACCAGCCAATCTCAGGAGAAACCGTCAAATCAGAATTTTGCGAACCGTCCTATATATACATAGGTCAGTTCACAAAATTTAATAATGTTCTCAAAAAGACTTGTCACACATTATAACCACTTTTTGCGACCAGTATCTTGATATAGCTGGCCTTAAATTCCCAACTCTTCCAGTCATGATCTGGCTCCATTCTGCTGTTAATCAAGAAAGTCGACTGTGGGAGCAGAGAAAGGGTAAGATCTCAAAACAGCTTGACTTCACAGAATAAATTCTCATCCCCTCTACCACTCTGGTCCTGTTCCCCTCCTGAACTTGAGCGTCCAAAATACGATGGACTTTTTCCCCTACTGACAGGTAGTCATCTACTGTCTGCTCATTATGTAACTCCCCGTTCCTGATTCTATGTATATCTCTAGTTTAATCTATGTAAAGCACTCTGAAATCCTGGGGGCATATTATCAAGAAACGGCGTTAAAATTATCACCGCTTTAGCGGCAGAAAGCGGCGATAATGGGCTTGATAATATGCCGCAGAGAATTCCCATAGAAGCCCATGTTCTGGTATCAACATGGGATCCTATGGGAATTCTCTGCGGCATATTATCAAGCCCATTATCGCCGCTTTAGCGGCAGTTTTCTGCCGCTAAAGCGGCAATACTTTTAACGCCGTGCTTGATAATATACCCCCTGGTGACTCTGGGTTGCGTTATACGAATTGCAAATAAGTAAATAAATAAATAGTTAAGTTGTCTGTTAGCAGCGGAGCTCTCTTGAGAACAGCATTGTATGCAATGCATAACACACATTCATCACACTGCACTAATGTATGTTGTACTAAATTGTTGTCCAAGACAGCAAGGCATTGCATCTGAGTGAAACAATGCATTGGGTTAGGATGTGTCAAAGCATTAATTCTAAACGATTCACACGTAATCAGACATTTCATATTCTACAAACATAGACAGTTGCTTCACAGGTGAATCAAAAACTATTTTAAAATGGGGTTCAATCTTATGTAATCCGAAAGGTGCTGTTATTGACTCTTCTGAAGGGTCAATGTATGTTGAAAGGAATAGTATAGAATTATTTAAAGAAAACAAAGTGCACCTGTGCAGAAGGCACGAGCCTGTTTGATCTTGGGCATTTCCAGGAGATATTCAAGGGCTTTATCTCCCTATTTACAAGAGGGTGGTAACATGCATAATCGCATGTTAGCACCCTTTTTCCCAACGCCTCCCTTTGCATCTCTAATGAAATGCAAAGTGGGCGTCACTGGGCATACCCCTGATGGACTACCTTGCAAATGTCGCTGATGTTCACATTGCGATATTTACAAGGCTGCCCCAGCATTTTAGCACACGTTAGTTTTTGGAGAAAACCGCTGTTTTCTCCAAAAACTAACGTCTGCTAAAATGCAGACTTACCTATCCCTAACATTGGGGTGGATTATCAGCAAGGTTATCTCCGTTTTGCAGGGAACATTGCTGGAAAACCAGCGATGTTCCCTGCAAAACGGCGATAACCTCGCTATCTCTGGAATGTGTATCGCCCTGGAGAAACGCGTTGTGAATAATGCGCTACCAGGGCGATAAATTCCAGAGATAGCCTGCGATATTATCGCTGGCCGTTGCTAATATGCCCCATTATACCTCATCATCTGCAAAAACTACACTGCCTTCCTTTAAAGTAGAGAATTCTCTTTAAAGCCCTATAATCACCTATCAGACTTTTCATCATCAAGGCCTATAATTTTTTATTTTGCGATTCCAATATCACGTACCCATGAGAGACCTGTCTCCATTCCGACCATTCTGTTCTCTGTCCTTCGATTCCCCCAGTCAAGATGTGGGGGCGTTCCATATTTGGATTGGCTGAGGCTTCTTGGAATCACCTTCCCCTTGCGCTATATGAGATCCCACATGAATTACCCTTCAGCAAAAACTTTAATAAAACTCACCTATTCACGTCTTAACTTGGTGGCTTTTTCTGTTTTCCTTAGCTTCCTCCGGTGCCAGGACACTCCTCACAGTAGCTGTGCGCGTAATAAATCTCATCACTCATTCATTAATTCATTCATTCACCTGCATGTTTTACTGACCAGGTAAGTAGCATTTTCCACGTAAAAGGACCTCCGTATCCTGGAAGGGCCAGCAAATGTGCACCTCAAAACATGATCATGATCGAGTGGGCAACTCCGAAAACGAATTGCTAAATGTAGCTATCAAACTATTACAAACCTCAGTGGACTATACTCCCTGCACATCGTAGTGCTGGATTACTGCACCCTCATTACGTAGACATCTGATCACGTCAGCAAAACTATTAATTGACCCACCATGGCCGCAGTGTACCTCCAGCACCCAAACAGCAGGGACAGGAGTAATTCTGCCATGTTAAGGTGCTGGCAGGTCGAGGCAAACATTAATGGACTTGTAATGGCTTTGTAGAACTGATGGATTGTGGATTTGATAGGGAAGCAACGATTCTGCTAATGATGTCTTGAGGAGCACACTTTTCTCCAGCATTCCAATATTGCTGTAGATACAGTGCTGCAAGTTATATATTTAATCTGCAATCAATGTCCCCTGCATGCTCATTCAGCACAGCATGTTGAGGTATTGATCACAGCGATGCTGTGGTATTGAAAGTAGAAAAATGCAACATTGGTTTACTTTGCAGTGCACATATTATTGTACTTAATTGATATGTAAGTAACATGCCCCTAAACACACGGGACCCGATTCTCAAAGTTTTTGTGTGATTAGGTTCTCTTGTGGTACTCCTTACTGCAGGAGTAAGTCGCCTTATCACAGGAAAATCATTGTGAATCGGCCACTTAGTGCCGGCCATAATATCCTCCCCATACATTAATTTGGAGCTTTTTATAGCGCGGACTCGACACAAAGGTATCAGAGGCCTTGCATGAGCACCAGTTACGTTTCAGTCAGGCACATCAGGGCCATATTATCAAGACCGGCGACAACATTATCGCCGCTTTAGCGGCAGTTTCCTGCCGCTAAAGCGGCGATAATGGGCTTGCCAATATGCCCTTGTGAATTCCCATAGAAGCCCATTTTCTGGTGTGAACATGGGCTTCTATGGGAATTCACAAGGGCATATTATCAAGCCCATTATCGCCCCTTTAGCGGCAGTTTCTTGCCACTAAAGCGACGATAATGTTATCGCCGGTCTTGATAATATGGCCCTCAGTTTGGGGCATATTTACAAGGGCTTTATCTCTTAAAGCAGAGATAAAACGATCACCCTATTTACAAGAGGGTGCTAACATGCCTAATCGCATGTTAGCACCCTCTTACCCAACGCCTCCCTTTGCATCTCTAATGAGATGCAAAGTGGGCGTCACTGGGCGTACCCCAGATGGACAACCTGGTAAATATCGCTGATGTTCACATCGCAATATTTACAAGGCTGCCCCAGCATTTTAGCACACGCTAGTTTTTGGAGAAAACAGCTGATTTCTCCAGAAAATAACGTCTGCTAAAATGCAGACTTACCTATCCCCAACATTGGGGTGGATTCTGCTGATACGACCCAGTGGGTCTTATCAGCAAGGTTATCACCGTTTTGCAGGGAACATCACTGGAAAACCGGCGATGTTCCCTGCAAAATGGCGATAACCTCGCTGTCTCTGGAATTTTTATCGCCCTGGTGTAACGCGTTGTTAATAACACGCTACCAGGGAGATAAATTGCAGAGATAGCCTGTGATAATATATTTATCGCAATGCATGGCCAGCGATAATTATCTCTGGCCGTTGTTAATATGCCCCTTAGTTAGGCACGGGGCGATTAAGCGACTTGCCCAGAATCACAGGATGTTGAGCGTCCCAGCGGAGACTCGAACCCGGTTCCCCAGCTTACAAGTCGACCAGCCACTGGGCCACATCATCTTCTCTCCTTGCTCGCTGTTGTGGTACAAGGGAGAGGTGTAGCGCAGCGGTCAGAGCGGCTGACTCTGGAGCGCGGGGCTCACGGTTCGCCTGCCGGCCGCAGCTTAGCTCAGCACCATGTGACTTTGGGCAATAGCTCACTTACTCTCCCAGAGGGCCACCATCGCCTTGAAACCTTAAGGGGTGATTTGTTTGCGCTTTATAAATATGAATTACAATGCACAGTACGGATTACAATATGGAGGCTATTAAATAATTTGCTTCATATTACTGAGCTTCTAATCAGTTAATTACAATGCTCATTAACATATTATAGTGTCGATCCACTCGTTCTGAAATTATTAATGCTGCCTTATCCATGCCACTCAGGACATTATCCTACTGTGCCGAAAATATAGAATTGATAGTGATAAATATTGCTCCTCAGGACATTAAAGTGGTGAATAAAATGTTTTTTACATCTTAGTGATTAATTCAATTGGCTTTTGAGATAATATAGTGTTGAACGCATTCCTGGGGGTCCATACTGTCCCTACTGGTACCTTTTTATACATCTTAAGAGACCTGGGCAGCTTCTCTGGCCTATCTCTATATCAAGACTGCCAGTCCAGCCTTCTAGAGAAGTTCACTCTTATATGAAGAGGGGACTGATACTTTCATTCCTTCTGGTTGGACTGGGTGACCTTCCATGTCTCTGATGGAACTGATGACTCCAACTGGTGGGCAAGGGCCTGTGGAAGAGAGCCGCCATGGTTACACTAACAGAACCTCTTGAGTGAGATGCAATGGACTTGCCCTAGCTTCTCAAACACCTATAATTGAACTGAATTTTCCCTCGGCCATAAAATAGTTGGAAATTCAAGGGCCTGCCAAAAGCCATCAACTCAACCAAGGACAGCAAGGCAGGTAACGTTCCCACTGCGTTCAAGTTCTAGACTTCCTGGGGTCTTTTAAGTACGCATTAGCCCTGCACACACTGTCCATTAATGCTACAAAGTGCATCTCAGATTAAGAATAAGGGTATTACTTGTCACCTAGAGAAGCATCATAATTATTTCTCCAGTGCATGGGATGTCCCAGCAACTTCATCAAATTTCCGACACTCAACAGCTCCTTTGTGCGCAGCAGGCAGCTGTAGAAACATTTTTTTAGATAGCTCACTTGTGCTAGTAAAATCACTCTGTAGGTACAGGAACTGCGGCAGAAGTGAGTAACTTGCAGGCCCCACGTTTGACACATAGCAAGGTTAACTCAACCACAAGCCTTTTCAGAGATAAGTTAAATTATTAATTTCAGTGAGACAGTACTACAAAATGCCATTAATTATTCGTAACTCCCTGTGTGGTCTCTTGAAGCCTGGTTCACAGACCGCATGTGGCCGCATTGTGTATTTTTATTAACGCTGAATTATTTCACTCCCATGCCCTCCGTAAAATATAAGCCATTCTATTAGTACGACCGCCTATGGCTTCCAACTTATTCACGTTGTTGTTAGATCAATATGTCTTGTTTAAGTGCAATTTGAAAGCTTTGAGAGCTTGTAAAATATTCTCTATCAATAAATAAATATGAATCAGCCTAGGACTGTAAATTACTGAGAAACGGTGTAAAAGGCAATGTGTTTGTCTGTTTAATAAAACCGTTAGTGACCATAAAGCTCTGGATAACAAGTATATTTTATACCATAATGTATTGAGAGGTTTTGAGTGATGTGTGAAGGGGTGCCGGAAAGCCTAAATGTCACTGTCTGAGCTACATAAATGAGTTTCATGCTCAATTCCGGAAACTGAATAGTATGATCATAGGCCTTTAGCCCATGACAGTCCATCAGCCACGAGAAGTTTTTGGATCTCTGGGATTTACTACATAAATTTGAGTAGGTAATATATATATATATATATATATATATATATATATATATATATATATATATATATATATATATATATATATATATATATATATATATATATATATATATATTCAGTGAAAAAACCATAGGTTTCACACATGTTATAGTTAGCTGGACATTTTACTCGTAAAAAAACAATGAAATTCCCCCGTTATAGTTAGTTCAGCTAACTATAACTCGCGCGCCCGCAATGCACTGCTGATGACGTCACATATTACATCACTCATGACATGGTCAGTGACATCACTCATGACATCACTGATGACATCTCAAATGACATCACCGATGACATCATCCAGTGAATGTGTGTTTTTCTGAAAATTAAATATGTTTTATATATGTATATCTCAAGGTCGATGGAAGAATAAATGGGTATATTACTGTCTAAATGGATGATTTCTTTTTGAAAAATTGATTGTGTAACTGACTGATTAAGTGTATCATAGTGAATACATGGCTTAGTGAGTAATGTTTAAATATGTAAATATCTGTATCATTTTTTCACTTTGTGTATAAGTGGCTGCATGTGTTGGTGAGTAGCTACATGGGTGTCTATATAGGTTATTAATTGGTTTTTTGAGTATTAGTCTGAGTGTCTGCATGGTTCGGTGGGGGGTATGACGTAGTGCATAGGTGCATGAATGAGTGACTCACTGTTTGTATGTGTTGAACAGAGCATGTGTGCAGGACTGCATGGGTGGATGAGTGTGTGTATGGGTGTGTTAGTGAGTGAATGACTGTCTCAATAGTGTCTTTATGAGTAACTACATATGTTTAAAACTAGTATATGTGACTATTGGTTTATATATGTGAGTATATGTGAGAGTGAGAGATTGAAAGAGTTCCTGTATGAATAAGTATGTATTTCTATAAGTGATTGTTTAAAAGACTAAGTATGTGTAAGTTTCCGTAGAAGTAAGTGTGGTGGTGTGTGTATAACTGTATATGCAAGTAAATGTATGTTTGATTCTTTATTAGCATGAGTGACTATGTGTGTGAGTAGCTCTATGGATGAGTGGCATTGTGTAACAGGATGTATAGGTGTATGAGTACATATGATAAGTGAGTACATGTATGAGTGACTGTATAGGACTGTTGGTGAAAGAGTGGATGTGTATGTGGATCTTAGAATTACTGAAGAGGTTGTTGTAACTGTTATTGGTATGTCCATTGTTTTGAAAATTTTAGTCTCTATTTTTGAATGTGTGTATCAAAGGTTATATTAGGGGAAGAGGAGGTCTGCCACTCTATCACAAGGATGATGTCATCAGTGATGTCATCAGTGATGTCATTTGAGATGTCATCAGTGATGTCATGAGTGATGTCACTGACCATGTCATGAGTGATGTAATATGTGACGTCATCAGCAGTGCATTGCGGGCGCGCGAGTTATAGTTAGCTGAACTAACTATAACGGGGGAATTTCATTGGTTTTTTACGAGTAAAATGTCCAGCTAACTATAACATGTGTGAAACCTATGGTTTTTTCACTGAATTTCTAAGGTTTTTTAAATGCTAATTCCTAACTATAACGTGTGTGAAACCTATGGTTTTTTCACTGAATTTCTAAGGTTTTTTAAATGCTAATTCCTAACTATAACGTGTGTGAAACCCATGGTTTTTTCAGTGAATTTGCAAGGTTTTTTAAATGCTTTTTTTTTCTATTTTTTTAACATATTTTTATTTTAATTTTCTTACCTTTTATAAAGACTATGGTTAAATTTTTAAAATTCTTTAATATGTTTTTTTAAAATATTTTTTAAAATAAACATGTAAAATGTATTTGCAGTACATTTTTTCTATTTTTTTAATTATTTTTTTAGTACGCATACCGTAAGCTTACGGTAAGCGTACGGTTTACGCAACGCCCGTAATTTTTCTACGCTGCTTGCGTATAGTTACGCAATTTGCGTAGCCGCACGTACTCCGCGTGGGACGTGTGCGCGCGTACGCTACACGCGCACGTTACGCGGAAGTGTCGGGTAGTGACTGTTATGCGCATGCGCGCAAGCGCGTGTCTTTTTTACGCGCATGCGCACTTTTGCCGTAAGCGTACCGTAAGCGTACGGTAGGTCATGTGATCATGAAACACAACTTTTGATTGGTTGAAACTACTTTCAGTTCTAGAACTCTCCTACACCACACCCATTCCTCTCATTTCTGCTTGTGATCCCTTAGGAGAAGGAGCTGGGTTGTCTTTGTGATACGATGGCAGAACAGCAGAGCTCTTCTGAGAGTGAGGCTAGCACTAGCAGCACTATCTTGAGGCAGAGAGCGAGAAAACAAAAGCCCTCTTATGTATGGGATTATTTTACTTTTCCTGAAGGCCAGCAAAAGGTAAATGCACCCTTAGTAACTTGTAGGCTGTGTCAGCGTGTACTTTCAAGAGGTAATCCTGACAGGAAGTATTCCTTTGGGAATCATACCATGAAGAGACACCTCAAGGATGTACACAGAAGGACACATGCTCGACTTTTTGGAGGTAACTCTTCAGAAAGTCAACCAAGCACATCCACAGCAGCTCAGCCTGGACCATCATCTGCAGGGCTGACTCCTTCTTCTGCAGGTCAGGTGAGCCCTTCATCTGTGGGGGGAGCATCTCCTTTTGCTGGCCCTCTGGAAATTAACCCTCGATTTCGGAGGGTTGATATTCGATGCGCCTCTTGTCATGATCTAATTTGTCATAGGGAGACCAGTGTTTCCCTAGTGAACAACAAAATAGATCAGCACACTTGTCGCTTTGACTAATTTTCCCATTCTTTCTTTCCTCTGTCCCTGCATGAACACAACGGCTCTTTTAACCCCTTCAGTGCCCATGACGAGCTGGACTCGTCATGGGCCGCGGTTGCGCTGTGCCCATGACGAGTCCAGCTCGTCATAGACCCCGCCCGCTAATGCAAAGGCCGGCACAGGGCGGGGAAAGGGGCGGGCACTGAAGGGGTTAAGAGCCAACCTTATCTTTCATCTTTTTTTTACATATGTTTTTAAAAACTTTTTTTTTATTTATTTTTTTACCGTACGCGTACGGTACGTGTAATTTTTTTTTTTTTTTTTTAAAAACGCTAAAAATCAATTATCACATTACAAGGTCCTTGAGAGACTACAATTATTATTATTGACTTACCATACCCACTCAAAAAAATATTTATTCATTTGTTTTAAAAAAAAATTGCTTTAAAAATGGTTCTAGTTTTCGAAATTTTTCTATATCAATCTGAAAAAAAAGAAAAAAGTATTAATATTATTAAAACATTTTATAATACAGTACACATATTTACATATTTTTCAAAAAATATTTTTGCCTTATTTTTGCTGTTTTCAGAATATATTGCATTTCACTATAAATTGTGAAAGCAATTGCATTCATCATTTTACAGCGGGCAAAAAAAAATAACAATCTCAAAGATTGTATTAAAAAAGCCCAGAATCTCTTTTTACTTAAACTTAACATTATAGAAATGCATAATATTCTAAAAAAATATCATCTAATACCAATACTTATTTCTTTAAAATACCGTCTGATATGTTTGTTTCAGAAGTATAATCACAATATTATATCTCAAATAACTCCACAATACATCTGATTCCATTTCCTTTAGGCCAAATAGTAATTTTAAAATTTTTTTGGGAATAAATTTCCAACGGTAATCCAATAAAATTCTAAAGTTTAATTTGTCCAGATCTCACCGATTCTCTGTAACATTTTGGTTCACGAAAATTTTTTGAATAATTTATTAAGTCCACAATAGAATTGGTTACTTTTCCGCATGGCCAAATAGTAATTTTTAAAATCATTTTTGAAAAAATTTCCAATGGCACTCATAACATTCCAAAATTTAAATTGTGCAGATGTTACCGATTATCTCTAAATTATTGGTTTTTGAAAGTTTCATTAAAAATTAAAAAAGTCCACATTACAATTGGTTATCTTTCCATTAGGCCAAATGATAATTTAAAACATCTTTTTTTTACAAAATTCCAATGGTAATCCAGTAAAATGGTAAAATTATTTTGTCCAGATCTTGCCAAATCTCTCTAAAATTTAGGTTTCAGGAAGATTAGATAGGAATTTGCTAAATCAAAAGGCAAACGTTGTTTGAAAATCAATTGGGAATCATTACACAGTGTCCAGCCTTTTTCACATTTAAGATAAACTGTGTAATGTCCAGAAGTAACAGTAGGTCCATCATGGAAAATTATTGCAACAGTTACAAAAGTTTTTCCTGAAATTGATAATTGCTGTCCTGTAAACTTCTTTATTAAAGTATCCAATTTTGAACCATCAGCTCTACATCGTTGCATCATTAAAATTACATACTGTCCGTATTCCTTTAAAATTAATGTTGAAAACATGTCAGATTTACACTCACCACATTTCATGCTATGATTAGCATCTTTAACTAATTTTGCAAAAGTGACTGTTTTACTCTCTGGCAATGTCAAATAAATAAACCTTTCATTATCAACATTAGAGCCACATATATTATAACAATTTTCACAACTATGTTCCCATTTATAAGAGAGACCAAATACATTTTCAATGGGAACCCCTTCTTCTTCCAGTACCTGAAGAAAATACATCAAAAATTCGTGTGCATCTTGCTGTTCATTTTGAGAAAACTGTGTTCGTCCTGAACATATATCTAAAAGTTTTCTAATTTCAGTAGCACTTTCTATTTGAGTTTTATCTTTATTCAGCTTTTGAAAAAGGAGACTCAGCTCAGAACAGAATCTTTTTCCCTGATTTACTATTATCTGCTCTTGAAAACTTTCCAGATAAAATGCAACATTCAGCACTACATTTGCGTAGCAGTTGACACCAGAGCTATTTTCAAAATGACATCCTACAACCTGTTCTTCATTTTACTTTTTCTTTTTGCTTGCAATTACATCACTCCTCTTTTTTTTCCTCTTCTCTACATCTTCATTACAGATATTCTCATTTTTTCTTTTACGAGAAACTATACGTTTTTCCAACACAGGGGACTGACCTAAATGAGGAGCATAGCTTCTTCTTAATCTATTATACTCCTTTACACAGTTTGTATCAGCACTAACTTTTGAATCATCAAAGTCTATCATGAATAAACCTGATAATGTTTTCACTCGTGACAAAGCAACATATGCCATACCTTCTTTGAACACAGTTGAACCAATGTTCACAAATGCACAATCTACAGTCAATCCTTGAGACTTGTGAATAGTTACAGCATATGCTAGAGAAAACGGAAACTGCTTCCAACGTACATATAAGTCTTTCACAAGCATGAAACGAACTGTACAACGACAAATATCTTTAACTTCTTCTATCTGATCAAATTTTATTTTTAAACATTCAATTCCATCTTTTTTCTGATAATTAATAAAACCCACAACTCTTCCCATAGCTCCATTAACTAAACCTTTTTCAACATCCAAATTTCTTCTTAAAAATACTCTACAGTTCATGCAAACATATAGATTTTTTTCTTATCCAGCTGTTTTGGAGATGTTCTTCTCTAGTGAGTCCAATTTATTTTTCAGTTTGCCTGTTACTGTGACAGTAATTCTTCCATCCTCAATTTTGTCCACTGCTTCCAATTTCCTGATCTCTTCCTTTTCCAATTTCAAAAGCTCCTCATTAAATATTGAGCATTCACGTAGAGTTGGCATTAAGCAGATGACACTTTTGTTTTCTGCAATATTCTTGTATATTTTCTCTGCAACTATTTCTTCCTTTGGAAATAAATTATGTAGCAGCCGACTCTGTAATGCTGTTTTGCCAACTTCTGTGAGTAGTCCAATTCTGATATCTTTCAGAATACTTCCATATTCTTCATCGCTTGCTTGCCTCATATTAGTAGTAAGTTCCTTGTACTCAAAGAAGGACCAAATATTTGTATTTCCGATGCTTCCTAATGACTTCTTCGTGTCTTCATGTGTGACAGTATTAAACACTGGTTGTCCTTTAACTGGAGTAAGTTGCAAAAGATCTCCAACAACTATGACGTGTTTTCCACCAAATAACATGTCATAGTCTGTCTTCAAAATTTGCTGCATTCTTAAATGCACAAAGGCAAGCATTAAGTTTGATACCATGCTCACCTCATCAATAATGAGAACTTGCATCTTCTTCAATATTCTTGAAACTTCCAAGGATGCTTCTCCAGTTAGCTTGTTGTATTGTATTTTGTTCTCATGCTCCACTGGTAACATTAGCAAACGATGTAAAGTGATTCCTTTTATGTTATATGCTGCTAACCCAGTTGGAGCAGTAACCACACAAGACAAAGTAGAATCTGTTTTTTGCTGTAGGTAGCTTCTGATGACTTTTATAAGGAAACGTTTTCCAGTTCCAGCTTGTCCGCTTACATACATCCTGATTGGATGAAATGATGTGCATGAGCACTCTTTTTTTTCATGTAGAAATCCGTGATCAATTTTGTTTTTGATCTCTTCATAAATTTGTTGCTGCTCTTGATTCAGTTGTCTTTCCAAATTTTCTAAGTCTATAAATTCTTCTTGAGCTTGATTCATAGCCGTTTCCACTTCATTCATGGCTATTGATGCTTCATTTTCAACGATTGGTTGTCCTAGGGGATCTTGACTGAGTGTTCCTGAACTTTGGCTGTCCTGAGAACTGTCTCTAGCTATTTCTGCTGCAATTGTAGTTTCCTGTTCAATTTCTTCATTTAACATTTGCAGATAAGTTGAGAATGTACTGCATTGTATGCTGTCTTTGCAAGCATTAAAAGAATCTTCATAGCTTTGAAATTCTCCCAGTAGTTCATCCTCTGTACGCCATGGTTTAAACAACTGTAAAAGAGCCAAGTAGTAAAATTCCTTCTTGTCAGTAGTGTCGCAACTCAGCTTCCTGTGATTTATCAAACTTCCTTTTGTTTGCTTCACCAAACATCCTTCTTCACCAACGACTTTATATTTTCCATTGTTGATGTCTTCTGCGGCTTTCCGTGAATAAATGTAGTTCTGCAGCACTTCATAGAGACACATGTTCTCCAGATGATGACTTCTCTTGGGATAATAAGTGTCCAACATGTTTGATTTCAAAATATCTGTACGTTCTGGGTCATTCTCGGCCAAATATTCAATTTCTCCTACAGATTTCAGTACCCGATTTCTCATTGCTGCAAGGCCTAAACTTGCCCAAATTATTCTTCTTGACTTCGAGTAGAGACTTGCAGAAGATAACCTATCTGAACATTCGTAGGATCCAATTTCTCGATGCGATAACATCTTCAAACTGAAACTGTACAGCTTCTTACTGACAGTCTTCTCGTGAGAAATCTCTTCCCACATTTCCTTCAATTCTGTTTTTTCTGATTTCGTAATGTAAGACGTTACATATCGAGCAACAGCAATGGAATTGTCAGCTACATACTGTATATCCATGTTAGCGTTCCACATGGATAAAATGACTGGGTTGTAGTCATTTATATTTTTTGATTCTTCTTTTCTTTTTAGGTTGTAGGTATTCTTAGGTGATTTTCTTGTGATAGTATGTCTCACAGCTGACATAAAACTGTTGACTCTTCCATTTGAAAGAACAGGTCTTGGAAATCCAAATCGACATTTAGTGTAGTATTTATCTTTGCTCTTGTATTTCCGTCGACAGTATTTTCCACACCGATGACTTTGGAAACGTAAAACTTGCTCCTTTAACTTTTTCTCTTCTGTGCTTTTTGGTATAGCACATGTTGCATATTCTTCAATGTAAGATAACACTGCTTCATCAGTATCTGTTCCAAACTTTGGGGCATCCTTGATCCACAACAGCATATGAATATGAGGAGCACCTCTTGCCTGGTACTCTTTTCTCCAAAAGAAATCCTCTACTTCTCCAAGAGGTGGATTTTTTTTATTGCAGATGAAGGACATCATAGCCTCAAATCTATGATTGAAATATCTGCAAACATTAACCGGATCCAATGAGCACAGTTCTCCTGCTGTCTTGTATTCGATGTTTTTAATGTTTGAATTTGCCTCTCGTAGAAAATCCAGTAAATCATCCCAAGCGTACTCGGCACAGCTTAGGGTAACGAACCATGTTGGTGTTCCTAAATTCCATAACATGCATTTTAATTCACCATGGCGTCGGTACCAATATTCATTTGTCCCACGCTGACAAGCCATCAGATTGATAAGTTGTGTTTCCAAATGATCATCTCGGTGCTGCACTTTCTCCATAAAATCCTTAGCAGACACATTTTGTAAATGTACTCCACTTTTTAAAATGTGATTTACTGCATAAGACAGTGCAGACAAGTTGCTTTCAAATAAAAGATGGAACAAATAAGGAATAATTTGTCGAAATCCGGGATCTTCAGCATATAGTCTTGTAGTCCAATACTCAGAAGCTGGAATCTGTTCTGGACGTTCATCGTATCGTCCTCCTTTTCCTTTAGGAAACAGCTGGGGAAAACATCGAGCTTCCAAGCTCTCCTCCCATACACTCACGGGAGTCCCTTTTGCTTTCTTCATCTGAAAGAGATCAATATTGTCTCCCATAACTTCTTTTGAATGAAGAGGATGTATGCTAAAATGTTCATAAATTTCTTCTTCCTTTGACTTGTCCACTTTTTCAATTTGTCCAGTTGGTGTTTCTGTGTCTTCTTGTAAATCTTCTTCTTCTTCTTCTTCTTCTATATAAATTGATTCATACCATTTGTTATTCCTTTTCAAATACAAATTTGCTCTTTGTACTTTCCGTACATCTACCAGCTCCTGCCAAATCTTCTTATTCTTTGTAGGTACACCATTAACCAGAATAACTAATGGTTCAGTTTCCAAAGTATCCGCATCAATAGTTTCCATATTTTTTTTCAAATCCAAGGGCAAATACACCACTCTACCTTTTAAACCTCTCAGTAAATCAGAAGGAGGTAATTTACCAGTTTTGGGCTCCATACGTACTATGGTCTGGAACGGATGAACACATTGAATGAGTATAGACTCATATGTATTTAATTCAGAAAGTTCAGCAGGAATAGCATCCAATTCTAAATTATTATGTACAGCTCTGGTCGGCATTCTATTTTCCTCTAACTTGTTGTAACAGTATTTACAAATACGCTGATCTTCACCCAAATCAAAACAATTTTCTAGAAATATATATGTGGCAAAATCCTTCCACTTATAATTATCTTCATTTTCACTCTTTCTGTAGAGATCAACATTCCTAGTTTGTTTTCTATAATGAGTTCTGCGGCAACAAATACAAGTAAAATTTGGTCTTTCATTAGAGACAATTGCAAATTTTGTTATGTGATCATTAAATGTGTAACTTACAGAGGGTTCTACATTCTCTTCCACTTCTTCCTCATTTAGTGTGTCCTTCTCTGCACTGTTTTGTTCAGGACCAAAGTAACAAAACTGAATTTCATCAACAACCTTCTCTACATCTGATACCGTTCCTCGGAACAGAGCCCTATTCAATTCATTTAACTTTATTGCTGGACTTTTGGCAAAATACAACCGTCTCACAAACTTTCTCATTTCAGTATGATGAACAGCCAGCATCCTAAAATGATGGAAAACACTATTGCACACTTTTCTAGATAGACAAGCCAGAGAATGACCCTGCAAACCAGTATTCTCTCTCACTCTGCATGGATCCAGACTTTGAAGCACCTTAATCTTCTGTTTTATACTTTTTTTACTATATTCTCCTAGAAACTCTCGAAATTTGTCAATAGATTCCTGACGCACAGTGCAAATACTACTACAATTCCAAGTGTACACTGGGGCTTTAGGACGTCTCCCCATTGCCTCATCTGCCATCACTTGTACCTCATCTCTTGGAACCATTATCTCCTTCTCCATTATGCAACCATTTTTTACTTCGTATGAACGACCTCTGGTGTCAACTGCATGCAGCAAACTATTACTTTGAAAATAGCTTTCTTCATTAAAAAAAAGTTCACTACTTGAACTATGCATCCACTTGCCTAAAAACACTTTACAAAAGTTTGTTCTGTTCACTACTCTTTTCCTTTTGCTATGTGATTTCAGTACATTAACCATTTTGTCTAATGTACGCATCCTATTCAAAATTAATATGAATAGTTTCCTTTTTAATTCTAATGCTTTTGCTGCAATGGCTTCTATTTCTTTTTTTCTTTTATAAAACTTTGTCTTTTTCTTATATTTCTTCACATCCTTCATCAAATTAGACATAACTCTTCTCTGAAACATTTTTCTACGTATCTCTTTAAACGCTGTTTTTCTATTTATATAAATCTTTTCAGTTGCTGAAGGTATATTTGCATTAACTAAATTGTCAATTTTTTCCTCTCCTTTTTTTTTAAAAACATCTTTTCGAGTACAGACATTTTGTACATTTTTCATTCTTTTGAATATATTTTTTAGAAATTGTTTTTTGTGCTTACCAGAAGATTTTTTCTTTTTCCCAACATCAGCATCTTCTACTAACTTTGGTCCTCTAGTTGTCTTCAAATATAGTTTTTTTTTTAGCGTTTTTTGAACTCTGGATTTTGTAGGCATCTTAAATTTTGTTCACTGCTCTTCAGCAATACCTGAAAAAAACTAAAAAAAAATTTCCTTTATTTTATTTAAATATATTACTACATTTCTTTTCACAATAGTCACAAAACGAAATTTCTTTGCCAATTTGAATGCACACTTACTGTTCTTTTTTTGGCAAGTGAAAATCACTTTTACAGACTGACACATTATGAAACCACTTTTCAGATTTTTTAAAAAGCCCATGTCCAGACTGCTACACTCCAGCAAGGGCAACCAGCCTTAGTGATGCTGAATGTATTTGCATTACAGACTGAAACCTCAAAACCCCACTCGCTTCTAAATACTGTGCATGATTATACATGGAAAGGAGCTGGGTGTGTGCTAAGAGTCTGCTTCTGCACCAAAAAAATCGCTCCCCCTTTTTCCTACTAATGCAAGTGTGAAATCACCAGAGCAAAACGCAATAAATCTCTGCCTGTAATTCCTATTTGCACACAGAGTCATGTTTTCACATTAGTCCCAAAACGAAATTTCTTTGCCAATTTGAATGCACACTTACTACTCTTTTTTTTTGGCAAGTGAAAATCACTTTTACAGACTGACACATTATGAAACCACTTTTCAGTTTTTTTAAAAAGCCCATGTCCAGACTGCTTTTTCAGACCACCACCATGTGTATCCTCGGTTACTACCTACACTCCAGCAAGGGCAACCAGCCTTAGTGATGCTGAATGTATTTGCATTACAGACTGAAACCTGAAAACCCCACTCGCTTCTAAATACTGTGCATGATTATACATGGAAAGGAGCTGGGTGTGTGCTAAGAGTCTGCTTCTTCCCCCAAAAAATCGCTCCCCCTTTTTCCTACTAATGCAACTGTGAAATCACCAGAGCAAAACGCAATAAATCTCTGCCTGTAATTCCTATTTCCACACAGAGTTATGTTTTCACATTAGTCCCAAAATGAAATTTCTTTGCCAATTTGAATGCACACTTACTGCTCTTTTTTTTCGCAAGTTAAAATCACTTTTACAGACTAACACATTATGAAACCACTTTTCAGTTTTTTTAAAAAGCCCATGACCAGACTGCTTTTTCAGACCACCACCATGTGTATCCTCAGTGACTGCCTACACTCCTTCAAGGGCAACCAGCCTTAGTGATGCTGAATGTATTTGCATTACAGACTGAAACCTGAAAACCCCACTCGCTTGTAAATACTGTGCATGATTATACATGGCAAGCAGCTGGGTGTGTGCTAAGAGTCTGCTTCTTCCCCCAAAAAATCGCTCCCCCTTTTTCCTACTAATGCAACTGTGAAATCACCAGAGCAAAACGCAATAAATCTCTGCCTGTAATTCCTATTTGCACACAGAGTCATGTTTTCACATTAGTCCCAAAACGAAATTTCTTTGCCAATTTAAATGCACACTTACTGCTCTTTTTTTTTGGCAAGTGAAAAACACTTTTACAGACTGACACATTATGAATCCACTTTTTAAATTTTTTAAAAAGCACATGTCCAAACTGCTTTTTGAGACCACCACCATGTGTAACCTGGGTGGCTGCCTACATTCCAGCAAGGGCAACCAGCCTTAGTGATGCTGAATGTATTTGCATTACAGACTGAAACCTGAAAACCCCACTCGCTTGTAAATACTGTGCATGATTATACATGGCAAGCAGCTGGGTGTGTGCTAAGAGTCTGCTTCTTCCCCCAAAAAATCGCTCCCCCTTTTTCCTACTAATGCAACTGTGAAATCACCAGAGAAAAACGCAATAAATCTCTGCCTGTAATTCCTATTTCCACACAGAGTCATGTTTTCACATTAGTCCCAAAACGAATTTGAAAGCACACTTACTGCTCTTTTTTTTTGGCAAGTGAAAATCACTTTTACAGACTGACACATTATGAATCCACTTTTTTGATTTTTTTAAATGCACATGTCCAAACTGCTTTTTCAGACCACCACCATGTGTAACCTGGGTGGCTGCCTACATTCCAGCAAGGGCAACCAGCCTTAGTGATGCTGAATGTATTTGCATTACAGACTGAAACCTGAAAACCCCACTCGCTTGTAAATACTGTGCATGATTATACATGGCAAGCAGCTGGGTGTGTGCTAAGAGTCTGCTTCTGCACCAAAAAATCGCTCCCCCTTTTTCCTACTAATGCAACTTTGAAATCACCAGAGCAAAACGCAATAAATCTCTGCCTGTAATTCCTATTTCCACACAGAGTCATGTTTTCACATTAGTCCCAAAACGAAATTTCTTTGCCAATTTGAATGCACACTTACTGCTCTTTTTTTTTGGCAAGTTAAAATCACTTTTACACACTGACACATTATGAAACCACTTTTCAGTTTTTTAAAAAAGCCCATGTCCAAACTGCTTTTTCAGACCACCACCATGTGTAACCTGGGTGGCTGCCTACATTCCAGCAAGGGCAACCAGCCTTAGTGATGCTGAATGTATTTGCATTACAGACTGAAACCTGAAAACCCCACTCGCTTGTAAATACTGTGCATGATTATACATGGCAAGCAGCTGGGTGTGTGCTAAGAGTCTGCTTCTTCCCCCAAAAAATCGCTCCCCCTTTTTCCTACTAATGCAACTGTGAAATCACCAGAGAAAAACGCAATAAATCTCTGCCTGTAATTCCTATTTCCACACAGAGTCATGTTTTCACATTAGTCCCAAAACAAAATTTCTTTGCCAATTTGAAAGCACACTTACTGCTCTTTTTTTTTGGCAAGTGAAAATCACTTTTACAGACTGACACATTATGAATCCACTTTTTTGATTTTTTTAAATGCACATGTCCAAACTGCTTTTTCAGACCACCACCATGTGTAACCTGGGTGGTTGCCTACATTCCAGCAAGGGCAACCAGCCTTAGTGATGCTGAATGTATTTGCATTACAGACTGAAACCTGAAAACCCCACTCGCTTGTAAATACTGTGCATGATTATACATGGCAAGCAGCTGGGTGTGTGCTAAGAGTCTGCTTCTGCACCAAAAAATCGCTCCCCCTTTTTCCTACTAATGCAACTGTGAAATCACCAGAGCAAAACGCAATAAATCTCTGCCTGTAATTCCTATTTCCACACAGAGTCATGTTTTCACATTAGTCCCAAAACGAAATTTCTTTGCCAATTTGAATGCACACTTACTGCTCTTTTTTTTGGCAAGTGAAAATCACTTTTACAGACTGACACATTATGAAACCACTTTTCAGATTTTTTAAAAAGCCCATGTCCAGACTGCTACACTCCAGCAAGGGCAACCAGCCTTAGTGATGCTGAATGTATTTGCATTACAGACTGAAACCTCAAAACCCCACTCGCTTCTAAATACTGTGCATGATTATACATGGAAAGGAGCTGGGTGTGTGCTAAGAGTCTGCTTCTGCACCAAAAAAATCGCTCCCCCTTTTTCCTACTAATGCAACTGTGAAATCACCAGAGCAAAACGCAATAAATCTCTGCCTGTAATTCCTATTTGCACACAGAGTCATGTTTTCACATTAGTCCCAAAACGAAATTTCTTTGCCAATTTGAATGCACACTTACTACTCTTTTTTTTGGCAAGTGAAAATCACTTTTACAGACTGACACATTATGAAACCACTTTTCAGTTTTTTTAAAAAGCCCATGTCCAGACTGCTTTTTCAGACCACCACCATGTGTAGCCTCGGTTACTACCTACACTCCAGCAAGGGCAACCAGCCTTAGTGATGCTGAATGTATTTGCATTACAGACTGAAACCTGAAAACCCCACTCGCTTCTAAATACTGTGCATGATTATACATGGAAAGGAGCTGGGTGTGTGCTAAGAGTCTGCTTCTTCCCCCAAAAAATCGCTCCCCCTTTTTCCTACTAATGCAACTGTGAAATCACCAGAGCAAAACGCAATAAATCTCTGCCTGTAATTCCTATTTCCACACAGAGTCATGTTTTCACATTAGTCCCAAAACGAAATTTCTTTGCCAATTTGAATGCACACTTACTGCTCTTTTTTTTCGCAAGTTAAAATCACTTTTACAGACTAACACATTATGAAACCACTTTTCAGTTTTTTTAAAAAGCCCATGACCAGACTGCTTTTTCAGACCACCACCATGTGTATCCTCAGTGACTGCCTACACTCCTTCAAGGGCAACCAGCCTTAGTGATGCTGAATGTATTTGCATTACAGACTGAAACCTGAAAACCCCACTCGCTTGTAAATACTGTGCATGATTATACATGGCAAGCAGCTGGGTGTGTGCTAAGAGTCTGCTTCTTCCCCCAAAAAATCGCTCCCCCTTTTTCCTACTAATGCAACTGTGAAATCACCAGAGCAAAACGCAATAAATCTCTGCCTGTAATTCCTATTTGCACACAGAGTCATGTTTTCACATTAGTCCCAAAACGAAATTTCTTTGCCAATTTAAATGCACACTTACTGCTCTTTTTTTTTGGCAAGTGAAAAACACTTTTACAGACTGACACATTATGAATCCACTTTTTAAATTTTTTAAAAAGCACATGTCCAAACTGCTTTTTCAGACCACCACCATGTGTAACCTGGGTGGCTGCCTACATTCCAGCAAGGGCAACCAGCCTTAGTGATGCTGAATGTATTTGCATTACAGACTGAAACCTGAAAACCCCACTCGCTTGTAAATACTGTGCATGATTATACATGGCAAGCAGCTGGGTGTGTGCTAAGAGTCTGCTTCTTCCCCCAAAAAATCGCTCCCCCTTTTTCCTACTAATGCAACTGTGAAATCACCAGAGAAAAACGCAATAAATCTCTGCCTGTAATTCCTATTTCCACACAGAGTCATGTTTTCACATTAGTCCCAAAACGAAATTTCTTTGCCAATTTGAAAGCACACTTACTGCTCTTTTTTTTTGGCAAGTGAAAATCACTTTTACAGACTGACACATTATGAATCCACTTTTTTGATTTTTTTAAATGCACATGTCCAAACTGCTTTTTCAGACCACCACCATGTGTAACCTGGGTGGCTGCCTACATTCCAGCAAGGGCAACCAGCCTTAGTGATGCTGAATGTATTTGCATTACAGACTGAAACCTGAAAACCCCACTCGCTTGTAAATACTGTGCATGATTATACATGGCAAGCAGCTGGGTGTGTGCTAAGAGTCTGCTTCTGCACCAAAAAATCGCTCCCCCTTTTTCCTACTAATGCAACTGTGAAATCACCAGAGCAAAACGCAATAAATCTCTGCCTGTAATTCCTATTTCCACACAGAGTCATGTTTTCACATTAGTCCCAAAACGAAATTTCTTTGCCAATTTGAATGCACACTTACTGCTCTTTTTTTTTGGCAAGTTAAAATCACTTTTACACACTGACACATTATGAAACCACTTTTCAGTTTTTTTAAAAAGCCCATGTCCAAACTGCTTTTTCAGACCACCACCATGTGTAACCTGGGTGGCAGCCTACATTCCAGCAAGGGCAACCAGCCTTAGTGATGCTGAATGTATTTGCATTACAGACTGAAACCTGAAAACCCCACTCGCTTGTAAATACTGTGCATGATTATACATGGCAAGCAGCTGGGTGTGTGCTAAGAGTCTGCTTCTTCCCCCAAAAAATCGCTCCCCCTTTTTCCTACTAATGCAACTGTGAAATCACCAGAGAAAAACGCAATAAATCTCTGCCTGTAATTCCTATTTCCACACAGAGTCATGTTTTCACATTAGTCCCAAAACGAAATTTCTTTGCCAATTTGAAAGCACACTTACTGCTCTTTTTTTTTTGGCAAGTGAAAATCACTTTTACAGACTGATACATTATGAATCCACTTTTTTGATTTTTTTAAATGCACATGTCCAAACTGCTTTTTCAGACCACCACCATGTGTAACCTGGGTGGTTGCCTACATTCCAGCAAGGGCAACCAGCCTTAGTGATGCTGAATGTATTTGCATTACAGACTGAAACCTGAAAACCCCACTCACTTGTAAATACTGTGCATGATTATACATGGCAAGCAGCTGGGTGTGTGCTAAGAGTCTGCTTCTGCACCAAAAAATCGCTCCCCCTTTTTCCTACTAATGCAACTGTGAAATCACCAGAGCAAAACGCAATAAATCTCTGCCTGTAATTCCTATTTCCACACAGAGTCATGTTTTCACATTAGTCCCAAAACGAAATTTCTTTGCCAATTTGAATGCACACTTACTGCTCTTTTTTTTTGGCAAGTTAAAATCACTTTTACACACTGACACATTATGAAACCACTTTTCAGTTTTTTTAAAAAGCCCATGTCCAAACTGCTTTTTCAGACCACCACCATGTGTAACCTGGGTGGCTGCCTACATTCCAGCAAGGGCAACCAGCCTTAGTGATGCTGAATGTATTTGCATTACAGACTGAAACCTGAAAACCCCACTCGCTTGTAAATACTGTGCATGATTATACATGGCAAGCAGCTGGGTGTGTGCTAAGAGTCTGCTTCTTCCCCCAAAAAATCGCTCCCCCTTTTTCCTACTAATGCAACTGTGAAATCACCAGAGAAAAACGCAATAAATCTCTGCCTGTAATTCCTATTTCCACACAGAGTCATGTTTTCACATTAGTCCCAAAACGAAATTTCTTTGCCAATTTGAAAGCATACTTACTGCTCTTTTTTTTTGGCAAGTGAAAATCACTTTTACAGACTGACACATTATGAATCCACTTTTTTGATTTTTTTAAATGCACATGTCCAAACTGCTTTTTCAGACCACCACCATGTGTAACCTGGGTGGCTGCCTACATTCCAGAAAGGGCAACCAGCCTTAGTGATGCTGAATGTATTTGCATTACTGAGTCCAACCTCAAACCCTTAAACTATTCTTTTTTTTTCCAGTACACTTTAATTTATCGTGAAAACATAGTCCATAATATTTTACATGTTCCTCACATTTAAATTTCTCCCAAAACAGAAAATGATAAACGCAACTTCAACAAAAGGATTTCCATTTCTATTATTCATTTCTTAATTTACCATATACATCTCCTCTCAAACTCTAACCTCACCTTTAAAATTAGTTAGTTGTGAAAGAAATGTGGCACTCAAACAGCAGATTATCAGAGCCAGGATCTCTGTTCTCTACACCTCTCTCCTCTCAGCAGAACCAGATAATGGCAAACTTTCCCTCTATTTTTCCACACATATACATGTAAGTTTCAAATCTCAGTGCTTCCCCCTTTTTTTCAAATGTAATCACACATTTCTATTGGTTGAAAACCAACCCTTTTCCAAAAGTACCCTTCCCCCAACTTGACTTCTGCCTAGTACCCTTCCCCCAACTTGGCTTCTGCCTGCTACCATAGCAACAGCTCATGGAACACTGCTGTGTGGAGTTAGGTCAGAAGTTCGCCACACAATGTTTCAATTCCACAGAGCAAGAGTGCTTGACTTTTCAAACCTAACAGCAAATCCATAGTACTGTTCTTTGGTAACACATTTTTTTGTACCAATACAAAACATGCTTCTATTAATTTACACATGCAGCCTAGTTTTTATTCTAGAATGGTATGAAACAGCCAATCAGTTCTTTTTGTTTTGAAAAAAATATGTATGCCTCCATTTCCAAACTGTCTTTCTTTTCATATTGCCATTCTACTGAAAGACACCTCCTGAGTGCATCCAGTTCTCCTTTGAAGATGTTCACAGTGTGGATTGTAGGGCACAGCTATGTCTTCTGGAGTGAAAAGTTTGCAGAGAAAACAGGTATGGTGAGAGACCTTGCTTTGCCAAATGTAGACATTAAATGGATTGGTCAGAGAGGGTTAAAGTGGCACCAATTGATGCCATTGGTGAAATCCTTCATGCAAATCCAACACCCTGACCTCATAATAGTGCACTGTGGTGGCAATGACCTAGGCACTTTGACTGGGGTAGGTCTGGAAATGCTTATGAAGGACACCTTTGCACAACTGTTTTCACTTTTCCCTAAAACTGCCTTTGTGTTTTCCAACATATGCCAAAGGCAAAAATGGAACTGGTCCAATCATTTCTGTCCGCAGATTGACAAAGCAAGAAAGCACGTCAACAAATCTGTTTCTGCTTTCCTCTGTGACTATGGTATGGGTGCCATTTACCACAACAACTTGCGTTATGACATGCAAGACATTTATAGAGGAGATGGTGTGCACTTCAATGATGAAGGGAACAGAGTCTTCCTCTTGAACCTTAGACTCTGCATCGGTACTTACTTGTAGGTACCACTAAAAAAATGACTTCATAAACACAACGGCTCTTTTTAGAGCTCCCTAATATCTAAACTCTTAAATCTGCATTTCATTTCTTTTTTAATTTCTTTTTTCTTCCGTACGCTTACCGTAAGCTTACCGTACGTGTACCCCGTGATTTTTTAAAAAATCAATAAATGTTTTCTTTGTACTTTACAGTCCTTCTTTGACCCCCTCACAAATGTAAGGGGGTCTGTAACTCTCCTCCTTGCCCCCTTTTCTTGTTTTCACTCTTTTTTTTTCTGAGTGAAACACACAAAATGGCGGCCGCCGCTTCCTGGTTTCGGCCGATTCGAATGTTTACTAAGATCTAACAGCCAATCAGAATCGCGCTCGCGCACGCCACCGCTGGCTCAGATATATATATTGATTTAAAGGCTATTTTCTCAGAATCTACTGAACAGATTTACACCAAACCTACAAAAGGCACTTCCTTGACCTAGGGACTACCTCTCTACCAAATTTCTAGTAATTCTGTTCAGCCGTTCGGGCTGTAGCCCTGTCTAAAGGTCCTATGGAAAAATGCATCGGAAAAACGCGTTTTGGGACCCCCCTTTTATCTCAGTCCCCGCTTGACGAATCCCCCCGAGACTTGCAGGGTAGGAGCGGAGCGTAGCGCCCCACCTATTTTGAGAAATTCGCGAGGATTCATCGACCGGCGCCAAAGTTATTCAAAATAGAATGTTGCGGATTTCCTATGGAAAAGGGGTCCTAACTATAACTACCTACTGGCGACCGCCAGTAGGTAATATATATATATATATATATATATATATATTCCCCGAATAGATGGCTGTTCCCGAGCCTCTTGATTACGGCGGGCACACGGCAGGGGTAGCCACCCCCAATAATCACAATACGTGGCCTCAATACAGAAGTATGTTTATTTAAACACTAGGTCCGACGCGTTTCGGAGTTTACTGACACTCCTTTTCCACGGGTCCTTAAGTAGGTAGGGACAGCTTGAGATTGCATGCATAATTTTGCAAGAGAACATTGTACCTAACGAAAAGGGATTTTTTCCTTCCATGGCCTTTCAACATTGAGAAATGGTGCACCTCATGTTCCCACTGCTCGGGCATCCACGTTTCATTTTTTTCTCCAAACGCCCTTGCGCTCAAGAATGCACTCGACAATGCTCTCGCCCTTCGGGTATTGTTAGCCTTGCTGCAGCACACTGTCTCTCTGTCCAAACTTTGCAATCATGCTCGACGCTTTCAAGGCATTCGTCTCTTAATCATGAGCTTCACACAAAAGCACGGAAAGCTCACCTGTTTGTTCGCTACATTTTTATTGTTGAATGAGACAGCCCTTAGTAGGCGTGGCTTGCAGTAAACGCAACATAGCATGATGATAATTGCAGTTCCACAGGTAAGTATTAGTTTCACTCCTTTAGTAGGCTCCGTGCCCCTGTGTAAAAATAAAAAGCTGTGTAAGATCCTTTAGTGGGTAGGACATCTTGAGATTGCATGCTTCATTTTGCAAGAGAACATTGTGCCTCACGGAAAGGGATTTTTTTCCTTCCATGGCCTTTTAACATTGAGAAATAGTGCACCTCTTGTTCCCCCGGCTCGGGCAGCCGCGTATCATTTTATTTCTCCAAACGCCCTTGCGCTCAAGAATGCACTAGACAATGCTCTTGTCCTTCGGGTATTGTTAGCCTTGCTGCAGCACGCTGTCTCTCTGTCCTAACTTTGCAATCATGCTCGACGCGTTTCAAGGCATTCGGATCTTAATCATGAGATTCACACAAAGGCACGGAAAGCTTGCCTGTTTGTTCACTTCATTCGAGCATGATTGCATAGTTTGGACAGAGAGACAGCGTGCTGCAGCAAGGCTAACTTTACCCGAAGGGCGAGAGCATTGTCGAGTTAATTCTTGAGCGCATGGGCGTTTGGAGAAAAAAATGATACACGGCTGCCCGAGCCGCGGGAACAAGAGGTGCACCATTTCTCAATTTTGAAAGGCCATGGAAGGAAAAAATCCCTTTCTGTAAGGCACAATGTTCTCTTGCAAAATGAAGCATGCAATCTCAAGATGTCCCTACCTAATAAAGGATCTTACACAGCGTTTTATTTTTACACAGGGGCACCGAGCCTACTAAAGGAGTGACACTAATGCTTACCTTGGAACTGCAATTACCATCATGCTATGTGGCGTTTACTGCAAGTCACGCCCACTGAGGGCTGTCTCATTCAACAATAAAAATGAAGTGAACAAACAGGTGATCTTTCCGTGCCTTTGTGTGAAGCTCATGATTAAGAGGCGAATGTCTTGAAAAGCGTCGAGCATGATTGCAAAGTTTGGACAGAGAGACAGCGTGCTGCAGCAAGGCTAACAATACCCGAAGGGCGAGAGCATTGTTGAATGTATTCTTGAGCGCAAGGGCGTTTGGAGAAAAAAATGACACGCGGCTGCCCGAGCCACGGGAACAAGAGGTGCACCATTTCTCAATGTTGAAAGTCCATGGAAGGAAAAAAATCCCATTCCGTAAGGCACAATGTTCTCTTGCAAAATAAAGCATGCAATCTCAAGATGTCACTACCTACTAAAGGATCTTACACAGCTTTTTATTTTTACACAGGGGCATGGCGCCTACTAAAGGAGTGACACTAATACTTACCTGTGGAACTGCAATTACCATCATGCTATGTTGTATTTACCGCAAGCCACGCCCACTGAGGATTTACTCATTCAACAATAAAAATGAAGTGAACAAACAGGTGAGCTTCCCGTGCCTTTGTGTGAAGCTCATGATTAAGAGACGAATGCCTTGAAACGCGTTGAGCATGATTGCAAAGTTTGGACAGAGAGACAGCGTGCTGCCGCAACGCTAACAATACCCGAAGGGCAAGAGCATTGTCGAGTGAATTCTTGAGCGCAAGGGCTTTGGAGAAAAAAATGATACGCGGCTGCCCGAGCCGCGGGAACAAGAGGTGCACCATTTATCAATGTTGGAAGGCCATGGAAGGAAAAAATCCCTTTCCGTAAGGCACAATGTTCTCTTGCAAAATGAAGCATGCAATCTCAAGATGTCCCAACCTACTAAAGGATCTTACACAGCTTTTTACTTTTACACGGGGGCACGGAGCCTACTAAAGGATTGACACTAATTCTTACCTGTGGAACTGCAAGTACCATCATGCTATGTGGCATTTACTGCAAGCCAAGCCCACTAAGGGCTGTCTCATACAACAATAAAAATGAAGTGAACAAACAGGTGAGCTTTCCGTGCCTTTGTGTGAAGCTCATGATTAAGAGGCGAATGCCTTGAAACGCGTCGAGCATGATTGCAAAGTTTGGACACAGAGACAGCATGCTGCAGCAAAGCTAACAATACCCGAAGGGCGAGAGCATTGTCGAGTACATTCTTGAGCGCAAGGGCGTTTGGAGGAGAAAAAAATAAATATATATATATATATATATATATATATATATATATATATATATATATATATATATATATATATATATATATATATATATATATATATATATATATATATATATATATATATATATATATAATTTCCTTTTTGCCCCTTCTGGAACTGTGGGACCCATGGGAGGTGGTGTGCATGCCGGGAGAGCATACCGGCTGAAGATTTACTATAAAATTTGGTAGGTGCACTCTCAGGAACAGCAAAAAGTAGTCACAGTGTTGCTGGAAGCTGTTTATTCACACAACGCGTTTAGGCTGCCCAGCAGCCTTGGTTACATGTGCATACATCACCACTAGGGTGTCCTTAAAAATGCATGGTAGTAATAAAGAGAGGGACACAATAAAGTCTAATGTGTCTGCCATATTCAAACATGAGTCTATAGAGACCATAGGGCATATTATCAAGCCAGGCGATAAAATTATCGCCTCTTTAGCGGCAGAAAACTGCCGCTAAAGCAGCGATAATGGGCTTGATAATATGCTCTATGGAATTCCAATTGAAGCCCATGTTAGATGTGAAGGACACCTAATATGGGCTTCAATTGGAATTCCATAGAGCATATTATCAAGCCCATTATCGCCGTTTTAGCGGCAGTTTTCTGCCACTAAAGCGGCGATAATTTTATCGCCTGGCTTGATAATATGCTCCTATGAGAGTAGTACATGCCATGGTGACAGTGAATCATGGCAAGTGTTAGATTGACAAGGCTAAAAGCACAAACAATGATATGGACAGATAGCCATGTAATTAAATCAATCACAATTGACACCCTAATGGTGAAGGCTAGCTGTCAAGGGCAAAGTGCCCCAAATGTAACAATTCTACTGCTGACCTGGACCACAAAACATCAACCGGCCAGCCCGTAGGCGTGTAGGCATAGTGCCTAAATGTCACCGCGCTCAAAGGTGATTCCCATGTAATATGGGTAGGTCTGAAGTGAATGTCAATGTGGTGAATGTTGAAATGATTATTCAAAATAAGTGTGTCATAGGTACCGGACAAGTATCCCCACTCATGGTTAACTATAACAACATAATGCATCAAGTTCCACTGAAATACACAACTGAAAAAAATGAATCATGCATGAATCTTATCTGTGATGGAATCCCAGAAGTGAAGGTTAAGAAAAGGGTAGGGAAGCCCGTGCAGGTGAGTTTGTGGTGAAGGGACCCTCCCTTGCCTCCTTCAAAAAATAAAAAATACAAAAGAAAGTGAGCATCAATGTGCAAAGTTAAAAACACTTAATGTACAAGTTTCATTCTCAGTGCAGATGAAAGAAGAGTACGGTTAGGTACAGAGGTGAAGAAATCATTCCTCTTTGCGGTGAACTGCAAGTTTCTCATCCTGGTTAAGCCCTCCTCAGATTTTTGCAACTATGTATTTGGACTCCCTTTTTCTAAGTTATGGAGTCCTGTCCCCACCCCTGTGATCATTGGTAATGTGTTCAATGGCGGAGTTTGTAAGTTGGGATGAGTCTGAGAAATGCTTGTCTTGGAAGTGCCAGGCTACCGGATACTTGGGATCTCTGTTGTTGACGGCCCTCATGTATTCTAAGATTCACTTCTTGGCCATCAGGGTGGTGCTACCTATGTACCAGAGTTTACAAGGACACTCGATGTAGATGATGAAATTGGTGCTGTAGGTGAGAATTTGTGAGATATTCTTCTTGGTATGCCCTCGTCTCATTTCCTTGCGCATCAGGCTGTTCTTGCAAGCATTGCAATGGCATCAGGGATAGAAACCCTGTAGATTATGCATGTTGCCCCCACTGGTCGTAGTGATGTTACTATGGACTAACATATCCCTGAGGCTGCGCCCTTTCCTGTAGGTAATGAGAGGTCTATCTTTCATGCTGTTACCTATGGTAGTGTCACATCTAAGGATGTCCTGATTTTTGACAAGAATCCGCTTGACATTGCTGGCATCGCCATCATATGTCAGGATGATCCTGGTGCCATCATCAGAACATTCAGTCCCGGCGCTTGTCTTGTCAGCAAGTGTCTCTTGTCTAGAGATGCTGTCTGCTCTTTCACTGGCCCTCTTGAGGACCCAGTTAGAGTAACTTCTTTCCATGAATCTCATCAACATGATCTCACGTTATATATATATATATATATATATATTCACTGAAAATACCATAGGTTTCACACACGTTATAGTTAGGAATTAGCATTTAAAAAACCTTGCAAATCCACTGAAAAAACCATAGGTTTCACATATGTTATAGTTAGCTGGACATTTCCCCCGTTATAGTTAGTTCAGCTAACTATAACTCGCGCAACCGCAATCCACTGCTGATGACGTCACATATTACATCACTCATGACATGGTCAGTGACATCACTCATGACATCAGTGATGACATCTCCAATGACTATAACTATAACGGGGGAATTTCAATGGTTTTGTACGAGTGAAAAGTCCAGCTAACTAGAACGCCCCTGAAACCTATGGTTTTTTCAGTGAATTTCTAAGGTTTTTTAAATGCTAATTGCTAACAATACACTGCCTGAAACCTATGGTTTTTTTTCTGTGAATTTCAAAGGTTTTTTAAATGCTAATTTCTAACTATGTGACGTCATCAGCAGTGGATTGCGGTCGCGCGAGTTATAGTTAGCTGAACTAACTATTACGAGTGAAATGTCCAGCTAACTATAACATATGTGAAACCTATGGTTTTTTCAGTGGATTTGCAAGGTTTTTTAAATGCTAATTCCTAACTATAACGTGTGTAAAACCTATAGTATTTTCAGTGAATTTGCAAGGTTTTTAAAATGCTAATTCCTAAGTGTGAAACCTATATGTTCCATAAACTTATAAACAGTTTTAAAAAAAAAAAGTTTTTCACCGTGCACGCAGGCCGCAATTTTTTGAAAATAAAAATAAAAAAATTCACCCTTCGGGGTCCTTCAGGGACCCCCTGACAAAGGCTAGGGGGTCAGGAACTCTCTACCCTGCCCCCTTTTCACGTTCTGCACCTTTCTTTTTCACTGCGACACAGAAAATGGGTCCGACACTTCCTGATTTTGGCCGATTCGAATGTTGACGGACATCTAACCACCAATCAGAATTGCGCTCGCGCACGGCACGGTGCGCGCACGGTGCGCGCATATAGATATTTATGTACTTTTAACGGCAATTTTCTCAGGAACTACTGAACAGATTGACACCATATATATGCAAAAGGCACATGCCTGACCTGAGGACTACCTCTTTGCCAAATTTCAAGTAATTCTGTTCAGCCGTTCGGGCTGTACCTTCGACTAAAGGTCCTATGGGAAAATGCATGGGGAAAACGCGTTTTGGGACCCCCCTTTTTTCTCGGCCCCCGCTTGACGAATCACCCCGAGACTTTCAGGGTAGGAGCTGAGCAGAGCGCCCCATTCGTTTTGAAAATTTCGCGAGGATTCGTCAACCGGCGCCAAAGTTATTCAAAATAGAATTTTCAGATTTCCTATGGAAACTCGGTCCTAACTACAACTATCTACTGGCTACCGCCAGTAGATAATACACACATATATATATATATATATATATATGTACATTACCTACTGGCGGTCGCCAGTAGGTAGTTATAGTTAGGACCACGTTTCCATAGGAAATCCTCAACATTCTATTTTGAAAAACTTTGGCGCCGGTCGACGAATCCTCGCGAATTTTTCAAAATAGGTGGGGCGCTACGCTCCGCTCCTACCCTGAAAGTCTCGGGGGGATTCGTCAAGCGGGGGCTGAGATAAAAGGGGGGTCCCAAAACGCATTTTTCCCATGCATTTTTCCATAGGACCTTTAGACAGGGCTACAGCCCGAACGGCTGAACAGAATTACTAGAAATTTGGCAGAGAGGTAGTCCTCAGGTCAAGGAAGTGCCTTTTGTAGGTTTGGTGTAAATCTGTTCAGTAGATTTTGAGAAAATAGCCTTTAAATCAATATATATATCTGAGCCAGCTTACGGTGCACTTACGGTACGCTTACGGTACGCGTACGGTGGCGTGCGCGAGCGCGATTCTGATTGGCTCTTAGATCTTAGTAAACATTCGAATCGGCCGAAACCAGGAAGCGGCGGCCGCCATTTTCTCTCTCGCACTGAGAGTTAGGTTGTAAAATAAATCCAAAAAACATGTAAAGGGGCTGTTTAGAGAGCTCCCACACACATAGCCATGTTGAGGGAGTCCCCAAAGACCCCCCAAGGGCAAAAATGAAATTTTTATTTTTTCGCTAATTTCGCCGATTACGCTTACCGTACGCGTACGGTAAAAAATTATATAAAAAAAAAAAACTATCCACACTCTCCTCACCCCGTGTGCAATTGTTGGCCGCAGGCCACCAATTGTGCATGGCTTTTCAGAGCCGTGATAAACTAGAATATTTTAAACAAAAATAATAAAAGAAAAAATTATCCACACTCTCTCCACCCCGTGTGCAAATGGTGCCCGAAGGGCACCTTTTGTGCATGGCTTATAAAAATTACGAAAAATTAAAATATTACCTTTCAAAACGAAGTGCATCATATGTCCTCCATGTGCGCACGGTGCGCGAAGCGCATCGTGCGTACATGGCCCATCTAGCGTAACGTGGGCACGCGGTGCACGTAGCGCACCGCGTGCTTACTGTGCGCGCACGGAACGAACTGCGTTAAGTGGGCGCGCACGCCACGAATGGCGTAAAGTAACTTAGCATTTAAAAAACCGTACAAATTCACTGAAAAAACCATAGGTTTCACACACGTTATAGTTAGGAATTAGCATTTAAAAAACCTTGCAAATTCACTGAAAAAACCATAGATTTCACACATGTTATAGTTAGCGGAAATTTTACTGATAAAAAACCAGAGAAATTCCCCCGTTATAGTTAGTGCAGGCAACTATAACTCACGCGACCGCAATCTTCTGCTGATGACATATGTGTCTTTATGAAAAAAAAATATTTGTAATATATGTATAGCTAAAAATGTATGGAAGAAGACATGGGCAAATAAGTGTCTAAATACAGTATTAGCATCAGCAGAGGATTGCGGTCGCCTCAGTTATAGTTGCCTGCACTAACTATAACGGGGGAATTTCACTGGTTTTTTATCAGTAAAATTTCCGCTAACTATAACATGTGTGAAACCTATGGTTTTTTCAGTGAATTTGCAAGGTTTTTTAAATGCTAATTCCTAACTATAACGTGTGTGAAACCTATGGTTTTTTCAGTGAATATATATATGTACATATATATATTCAATGAAAAAGCCAAAGGTTTCACACATGTTATAGTTAACTGGACATTTCACTCGTAAAAAACCAATGAAATTCCCCCGTTATAGTTAGTTCAGCTAACTATAACTCGCGCGCCCGCAATGCACTACTGATGACGTCACATATTACATCACTCATGACATGGTCACTGACATCACTCATGACATCACTGATGACATCTCAAATGACATCTCAGATGACATCACTGATGACATCATCCAGTGAATGTGTGTTTTTCTGAAAATTAAATATGTTTTATATATGTATATCTCAAGGTCAATGGAAGAATAAATGGGTATATAAGTGTCTAAATGGATGCTTTGTTTTTGAAAAATGTATTGTGTAACTGACTGATTAAGTGTATCATAGTGAATACATGGCTTACTGAGTAATGTTTAAATATGAAAATATCTGTATCAGTCTCTCACTTTGTGTATAAGTGGCTGCATGGGTTGGTGAGTAGCTTCATGGGTGTCTATTTAGGTTATTAGTTGTTTTTTTGAGTATTAGTCTGAGTGTCTGTATGGTTCGGTGGGGGGTATTATGTAGTGCATAGGTGCATGAATGAGTGATTCACTCTTTGTATGTGTTGAAGACAGCATGTGTGCAGGACTGTATGGGTGGATGAGTGTGTGTATGGGTGTGTTAGTGAGTGAATGACTGTCTCAATAGTGTCTTTATGAGTAACTACATATCTATTAAACTAGTATATGTGACTATTGGTGTATATAAGTGAGTATATGTGAGAGTGAGAGATTGAAAGAGTTCCTGTATGAATAAGTATGTGTTTCTATAAGTGATTGTTTAAAAGACTAAGTATGTGTAAGTTTCTGTAGAAGTAAGTGTGGTGGTGTGTGTATAACTGTATAAGCTAATAAATGTATGTTTGATTCTTTATTAGCATGAGTGACTATGTGTGTGAGTAACGCTATGGATGAGTGGCATTGTGTAACAGGATGTATAGGTGTATGAGTACATATGATGAGTGAATACATGTATGAGTGACTGTAAAGGACTGTTGGTGAATGAGTGGATGTGTATGTGGTTCTTAGAATTACTTAAGAGGTTCTTGTAACTGGTATTGGTATGTCCATTGTTTAGAAAATTTTAGTCTCTATCTTTGAATGTGTGTATCAAAGGTTATATTGAGGGAAGAGGAGGTCTGCCACTCTATCACAAGGATGATGTCATCAGTGATGTCATCAGTGATGTCATTTGAGATGTCATCAGTGATGTCATGAGTGATGTCAGTGACCATGTCATGAGTGATGTAATATGTGACGTCATCAGTAGTGCATTGCGGGCGCGCGAGTTATAGTTAGCTGAACTAACTATAACGGGGGAATTTCATTGGTTTTTTACGAGTGAAATGTCCAGCTAACTATAACATGTGTGAAACCTTTGGTTTTTTGATTGAATCTTTAAGGTTTTTTAAATGCTAATTCCTAACTATAACGTGTGTGAAACCCATGGTTTTTTCAGTGAATTTGCAAGGTTTTTTAAATGCTAATTCCTAACTATAACGTGTGTGAAACCCATGGTTTTTTCAGTGAATTTGCAAGGTTTTTTAATTGCTAATTCTTTTTTTTTTTTTTTTTTTTCAATTTTTTTAACATATTCTTATTTTAATTTAATATTTTTTTTTAAAGACTATGGTTAAATTTGAAAAATTCTACAATATATATTTTTTTTTTTACCATTTTTTTAAACTAAACAGGTAAGATTTATTAGTATAACATAGTGGGTTTTTTTCCCCCTTTTTTTTTTTTATTAGTTTTTTTAACGTGCGCGTACGGTAAGCGCACGTCTTGCTTTCATAACGTTAGATTTCTACGCTGCTTGCGTTCATTTACGCAATTTGCGTAGACGTACGTCACGCGCACGCAGCGCGTAACGCGTACGCTGCATGTTATGCGAAAGTAAAGGGGCGTGCCTGTTTTGCGCATGCGCGCGTGCGCGTGTCTTTTTTACGCGCATGCGTACTTTTACCGTAAGCACTCCGTAAGCGTAACGTACGCGCACGGTGGGTCATGTGATCATGAAACACAACTTTTGATTGGTTGAAACTACTTTCAGTTCTAGAACTCTCCTACACCACACCCATTCCCCTCATTTCTGCTTGTGATCCCTTGGGAGAAGGAGCTGAGTTGTCTTTGTGATACGATGGCAGAACAGCAGAACTCTCCTGAGAGTGAGGCTAGCAGCACTACCTTGAGGCAGAGAAGGAGGAAACAAAAGAGCTCTTTCATATGGGAGTATTTTTCTTTTCCAGAGGACAAGAAAAAGGTAAATGCACCCTTAGTGACTTGTAAGCTTTGTGGCCGTGTACTTTCAAGAGGGAATCCCAACAAGAAGTATTCCTTCGGGAATCACACCATGTTGAGACACCTTCAAGATGTACACGGTAGGACATTTGCTCGACATACTGAAGGTAACCCTTCAGTAAGTCAACCAAGCACATCCACAGCAGCTCAGCCTGGTCCATCATCTGCAGGGCCGAGTCCATCTTCGGCAGGTCAGCTGAGCCCTTCATCTGTGGGGGGAGCATCTCCTTTTTCTCGTCCTCTGGAAATCAACCATCGGTTTGCGAGGGTTTTAGTTCGGCGCGCGACTTGTCATGATCTAATTGCTCAAAGGGAGACCAGTGTTGCCCTAGTGAACAATTTAATAGATCAGCACATTTGTCGTACCGACTAATATTCCCATTCTTTCTTTCCTCTGTCCCTGCATGAACACAACGGCTCTTTTAAGAGCCAACCTTACCTTTCATCTTTTTTATATATATTTTTTGAAACTTTTTTTTATTTATTTTTTACGGTACGCGTACGGTACGCGTAATTTTTTTTTTTTTTTTTTTAAAAACACTAAAAATCAATTATCACATTACAAGGTCCTTGAGAGACTACAATGAAAAACTGAAAATGTGATTGTGGAGAAGTGGAAAAAAGGGACCATGAAATTTTTGACTTACCATACCCACTCAAAAAATTATTTATTAATTTAAATTTAATTTTAATTGCTTTATAAATGGTTCAAGTTTTCGAAAATTTTCTATCTCAATCTGAAAAAAAAGAAAAAAGTATTAATATTTAATAAAACATTTTATAATACAGTACACATATTTACATATTTTCCCCAAAAAGTTTTTGCCTTTTTTTTGCTGTTTTCAGAATATATTGCATTTCACTATAAATTGTGAAAGCAATTGCATTCATCATTTAACAGCGGGCAAAAAAAAAAAAACAATCTCAAAGATTGTTTTAAAAAAGCCCAGAATCTCTTTTTACTTAAACATAACATTATAGAAATGCATAATATTCTTAAAAAATATCATCTAATATCAATACTTATTTCTTTAAAATACCGTCTGACATTTTTGTTTCAGAAGTATAATCACAAAAATATATCTCAAATAACTCCACAATTCATCTGGTTCCTTTTACTTTAGGCCAAATAGTAATTTTAAAATTCTTTTTTGATTAAATTTCCAATGTTAATCTAATAAAATTCTAAACTTTAAATTGTACAGATCTCACCGATTCTCTGTAACATTTTGGTTTCCGAAAGATTTATTAATAATTAAATAAGTCCACAATACAATTGTTTACCTTTCCTCATGGCCAAATAGTAATTTTAAAAATCTTTTTTGAATAAATTTCCAATGGCAATCCAATAACATTCCAAAATTTAAATTGTGCAGATGTTACCGATTTTGTCAAAATTTTTGGTTTTCCAAAGTTTCATGAAAAATTTAAAAAGTCCACATTACAATTGGTTACCTTTCCATTATGCCAAATGATAATTTGTAAAATCATTTTTTCTGAAAATTCCAATGGTAATCCAATAAAATGGTAAAATTGTTTTGTACAGATCTTGCCAAGTCTCTCTAAAATTTTGGTTTCAGGAAGATTAGATAGGAATTTGCTAAATCAAAAGGCAAACGTTGCTTGAAAATCAATTGGGAATCATTACACAGTGTCCAGCCTTTTTCACATTTAAGATAAACTGTGTAATGTCCAGAAGTAACAGTAGGTCCTTCATGGACAATTATTGCAACTGTTACAAAAGTTTTTCCTGAAATTGATAATTGCTGTCCTGTAAACTTCTTTATTAAAGTATCCAATTTTGAACCATCAGCTTTACATCGTTGCATCATTAAAATTACATACTGTCCGTATTCCTTTAAAATTAACGTTGAAAACATGTCAGATTTACACTCACTGCATTCCATGCTATGATTAGCATCTTTAACTAATTTAGCAAAAGTGACTGTTTTACTTTCTGGCAATGTTAAATAAATAAACCTTTCAGAATCAACATTAGAGCCACATGTATTGTAACAGTTTTCACAACTATGTTCCCATTTATAAGAGACTCCAAACATATTTTGAATGGGAACCCCTTCTTCTTCCAGTACCTGAAGAAAAAACATCAAGAATTCCTGTGCGTCTTGCTGTACATTTTGAGAAAACTGTGTTCGTCCTGAACATACATCTAAAAGTTTTCTAATTTCAGTAGCACTTTCTATTTGAGTTTTATCATTACTCAGCTTTTGAAAAAGGAGACTCAACTCAGAACAGAATCTTTTTCTCTGATTTACTATTATCTGCTCTTGCACACTTTCCAGATAAAATGCAACATTCAGCACTACATTAGCGTAGCAGTTGACACCAGAGCTATTTTCAAAATGACATCCTACAACCTCTTCTTCATTTTCCTTTTTCTTTTTGCTTGCAATTACATCACTCCTCTTTTTTTTCCTCCTCTCTACATCTTCATTACAGATATTCTCATCTCTCCTTTTACGAGAAACTACACGTTTCTCCAACACAGGATACTGACCTAAATGAGGAGCATAGGTTCTTCTTAATCTATTATACTCCTTTACACAATTTGTATCAGCACTTACTTTTGAGTCATCAAAGTCTATCATGAATAAACCAGATAATGTTTTCACTCGTGACAAAGCTACATAAGCCATACCTTCTTTGAACACAGTTGAACCAATGTTCACAAAAGCACAATCTACAGTCAATCCTTGAGACTTGTGAATAGTTACAGCATATGCTAGAGAAAACGGAAACTGCTTCCTACGTACATATAAGTCTTTCACAAGCATGAAACGAACTGAACAACGACAAATGTCTTTAACTTCTTCTATCTGATCAAATTTTATTTTTAAACATTCAATTCCATCTTTTTTCTGATAATTAATAAAACTCACAACTCTTCCCATAGCTCCATTAACTAAACCTTTTTCAACATCCAAATGTCTCCTTAAAAATAGTCTACAGTTCATGCAAACATATAGATTTTTTTCTAATCCAGCTGTTTTGGAAATGTTCTTCTCTAGTGAATCCAATTTATTGTTCAGTGTGCCTGTTAATGTGATAGTAATTCTTCCATCCTCAATTTTGTCCACTGCTTCCAATTTCCTGATATCTTCCTTTTCCAATTTTAAAAGCTCCTTATTGAATATTGAGCATTCACGTAGAGTTGGCATTAAGCAGATGACACTTTTCTTTTCTGCAATGTTCTTGTATATCTTCTCTGCAACTATTTCTTCCTTTGGAAATAAATTATGTAGCAGCCGACTCTGTAATGCTTTTTTGCCAACTTCTGTGAGTAGTCCAATCCTGATATCTTTCAGAATACTTCCATATTCTTCATCGTTTGCTTGCCTCATATTAGTAGTAAGTTCCTTGTACTCAAAGAAGGACCAAATATTTGCATTACCGATGCTTCCCAATGACTTCTTCGTGTCTTCATGTGTCACAGTATTAAACACTGGTTGTCCTTTAACTGGAGTAAGCTGTAGAAGATCCCCAAAAACTATGACATGTTTTCCACCAAATAACACGTCATAGTCTGTCCTTAGAATTTGCTGCATTCTTAAATGCACAAAGGCAAGCATTAAGTTTGATACCATGCTCACCTCATCAATAATGAGAACTTGCATCTTCTTCAATACTCTTGAAACTTCCAAGCATGCTTCTCCAGTTAGCTTGTTGTATTGTATTTTGTTCTCATGCTCCACTGGTAACATTAGCAAACGATGTAAGGTGATTCCTTTTATGTTATATGCTGCTATCCCAGTTGGAGCAGTAACCACACAAGACAAAGTAGAATCCGTTTCTTGCTGTAGGTAGCTTCTGATGACTTTTATTAGGAAACTTTTTCCAGTTCCAGCTTGTCCGCTTACATACATCCTGATTGGATGAAATGATGTGCATGAGCACTCTTTTTTTTCATGTAGAAATCCGTGATCAATTTTGCTTTTGATCTCTTCATAAATTTGTTGCTGCTCTTCATTCAGTTGTCTTTCCAAATTTTGTAAGTCTATAAATTCTTCTTGAGCTTGATTCATAGCCGTTTCCACTTCATTCATGGCTATTGATGCTTCATTTTCAACGATTGGTTGTCCTAGGGGATCTTGACTGAGTGTTCCAGAACTTTGGCTGTCTTGAGAACTGTCTCTAGCTACTTCTGCTGCAATTGTAGTTTCCTGTTCAATTTCTTCATTTAACATTTGCAGATAAGTTGTGAATGTACTGCATTGTATGCTGTCTTTGCAAGCATTAAATGAATCTTCATAGCTTTGAAATTCTCCCAGTAGTTCATCCTCTGTACGCCATGGTTTAAACAGCTGTAAAAGAGCCAAGTAGTAAAATTCCTTTTTGTCAGTAGTGTCGCAACTCAGCTTCCTGTGATTTATCAAACTTCCTTTTGTTTGCTTCACCAAACATCCTTCCTCACCAATGACTTTATATTTTCCATTGTTGATGTCTTCTGCGGCTTTCCGTGAATAAATGTAGTTCTGCAGCACTTCATAGAGACACATGTTCTCCAGATGATGACTTCTCTTGGGATAATATGTGTCCAACATGTTTGATTTCAAAATATCTGTACTTTCTGGGTCATTCTCAGCCAAATATTCAATTTCTCCAACAGATTTCAGTACCCGATTTCTCATTGCTGCGAGGCCTAAACTTGCCCAAATTATTCTTCTTGATTTCGAGTAGAGACTTGCAGAAGATAACCTATCTGAACATTCGTAGGATCCAATTTCTCGATGCGATAACATCTTTAAACTGAAACTGTACAGCTTCTTACTGACAGTCTTCTCGTGAGAAATCTCTTCCCACATTTCTTTCAATTCAGTTTTTTCAGATTTAGTAATGTAAGACGTTACATATCGAGCAACAGCAATGGAATTGTCAGCTACATACTGTATATCCATGTTAGCATTCCACATGGATAAAATGATTCTTCTTTTCTTTTTAGGTTGTAGGTATTCTTAGGTGATTTTCTTGTGATAGTATGTCTCACAGATGACATAAAACTGTTTACTCTTCCATTTGAAAGAACAGGTCTAGGAAATCCAAATCGACATTTAGTGTAGTATTTATCTTTGCTCTTGTATTTCCGTCGACAGTATTTTCCACACCGATGACTTTGGAAACATAAAACTTGCTCCTTTAACTTTTTCTCTTCTGTGCTTTTTGGTATAGCACATGTTGCATATTCTTCAATGTAAGATAACACTGCTTCATCAGTATCTGTTCCAAACTTTGGGGCATCCTTGATCCACAACAGCATATGAATATGAGGAGCACCTCTTGCCTGGTACTCTTTTCTCCAAAAGAAATCCACTACTTCTCCAAGGGGTGGATTTTTTTTATTGCAGATGAAGGACATCATAGCCTCAAATCTATGATTGAAATATCTGCAAACATTAACCGGATCCAATGAGCACAGTTCTCCTGCTGTCTTGTATTCGATGTTTTTAATGTTTGAATTTGCCTCTCGTAGAAAATCCAGTAAATCATCCCTAGCACTCAGCACAGCTTAGGGTAAGGAACCATGTTGGTGTTCCTAAATTCGTAACATGCATTTTAATTCACCATGGCGTCGGTACCAATATTCATTTGTCCCACGCTGACAAGCCATCAGATTGATCAGTTGTGTTTCCAAATGATCATCTCGGTGCTGCACTTTCTCCATAAAATCCTTAGCAGACACATTTTGTAAATGTACTCCACTTTTTAAAATGTGATTTACTGCATAAGATAGTGCAGACAAGTCGCTTTCAAATAAAAGATGGAACAAATAAGGAATACTTTGTCGAAATCTGGGATCTTCTGCATATAGTCTTGTAGTCCGATACTCAGAAGCTGGAATCTGTTCTGGACGTTCATCGTATCGTCCTCCTTTTCCTTTAGGAAACAGCTGGGGAAAACATCGAGCTTCCAAGCTCTCCTCCCATACACTCACGGGAGTTCCTTTTGCTTTCCTCATCTGAAACAGATCAATATTGTCTCCCATAACTTCTTTTGAATGTAGAGGATGTATGCTAAAATGTTCATAAATGTCTTCTTCCTTTGACTTGTCCACTTTTTCAATTTGTCCAGTTGGTGTTTCTGTGTCTTCTTGTAAATCTTCTTCTTCTTCTTCTATATAAATTGATTCATACCATTTGTTATTCCTTTTCAAATACAAATTTGCTTTTTGTACTTTCCGTACATCTACCAGCTCCTGCCAAATCTTCTTATTCTTTGTAGGTACACCATTAACCAGAATAACTAATGGTTCAGTTTCCAAAGTATCTGCATCAATAGTTTCCATATTTTTTTTCAAATCCAAGGGCAAATACACCACTCTACCTTTTAAACCTCTCAGTAAATCTGAAGGAGGTAATTTACCAGTTTTGGGCTCCATACGTACTATGGTCTGGAACGGATGAACACATTGAATAAGTATAAACTCATATGTATTTAATTCAGAAAGTTCGGCAGGAATAGCATCCAATTCTAAATTATTATGTACAGCTCTGGTTGGCATTCTATTTTCCTCTAACTTGTTGTAACAGTATTTACAAATACGCTGATCTTCACCCAATTCAAAACAATTTTCAAAAAATATATATGTGGCAAAATCCTTCCACTTATAATTATCTTCATTTTCACTTTTTCTGTAGAGATCAACATTCCTAGTTTGTTTTCTATAATGAGTTCTGCGCCAACAAATACAAGTAATATTTGGTCTTTCATTAGAGATTATTGCAAATTTTGTTATGTGATCATTAAATGTCTTACTTACAGAGGGTTCTACATTCTCTTCCACTTCTTCCTCATTTACTGTGTCCTTTTCTGCACTGTCTTGTCCAGGACCAAAGTAACAAAACTGAATTTCATCAACAACCTTCTCTACATCTGATACCGATCCACGGAACAGAGCCCTATTCAATTCATCTAACTTTATTGCTGGACTTTTAGCAAAATACAACCGTCTCACAAACTTTCTCATTTCAGTATGATGAACAGCCAGCATCCTAAAATGATGGAAAACACTATTACACACTTTTCTAGATAGACAAGACAGAGAATGACCATGCAAACCAGTATTCTCTCTCACTCTGCATGAATCTAGACTTTGAAGCACCTTAATCTTCTGTTTTACACTTTTTTTACTATATTCTCTTAGAAACTCACGAAATTTATCAATAGATTCCTGACGCACAGTGCAAATACTACTACAATTCCAAGTGTACACTGCGGCTTTAGGACGTCTCCCCATAGCCTCATCCGCCATCACTTGTACCTCATCTCTTGGAACCATTATCTCCTTCTCCATTATGCAACCATTTTTCACTTCATAAGCACGACCTCTGGTGTCAACTGCATGCAGCAAACTATTACTTTGAAAATAACTCTCTTCATTAAAAAAAGGTTCACTACTTGAACTATGCATCCATTTTCCTAAAAACACTTTACAAAAGTTTGTTCTTTTCACTACTCTTTTCCTTTTGCTTTGTGATTTCAGTACATTAACCATTTTATCTAATGTACGCATCCTATTCAAAATGAAAATGAATAGTTTCCTTTTTAATTCTAATGCCTTTGCTGCAATGGCTTCAATTTCTTTTTTTCTCTTGTAATATTTTGCCTTTTTCTTATATTTCTTCACATCCTTTATCAAATTGGACATAACTCTTCTCTGAAACATTTTTCTACGTATCTCTTTAAACGCTGTTTTTCTGTTTAAGTTAATCTTTGTTATTGCAGAAGGTATATTTGCATTAACTAAATTCTCAATTTTTTCCTGTTCTTTTTTATTGAAAACATTCTTTCCAGTACAGACATTTTGTACATTTTTCCTTTTTTTGAAGATGTTCTTTAAAAAATCTTTTGTCTGCTTACCAGAAGACTTTCTCTTTTTCCCAACATGAGCATCTCCAACTAACTTAGGTCCTCCAGTTGTCTTCAAATATAGTTTTTTTTAATGGTTTTTCGTTACTCTGGATTTTGTAGGCATCTTAAATTTTGTTCTCTGCACTTCAGCAATACCTGAAAAAAACTAAAAAAAAAATCCTTTTTTCTATTTAAATATATTACTACATTTTTTATGATCTTTTCAAATCTTAAAATACTAAGTACCCCTTTCCTAGAAGTGAAAATCACAATAACACATTCACAAATTAAATATCTAAAAACAATTCCTGTGTGCACACAGAGTCATGCTTTGAAATTAGGCAAAAAACGAAATTTCTTTGCCAATTGGAAAGCACACATTCTACTACTTTTTTGGCAAGTAATAAGTACTTTTACAGTCTGACACATTTTGAATCCACTTTTCATATTCTGATAAAAGCACATGTCCAAACTGCTTTTTGAGACCAGCACCATGTGTAACCTGGGTGACTGACTACACTCCAGCAAGGGCAACCAGCCTTAGTGATGCTAAATGTATTTGCATTACTAAGTGCAACCTCAAACCCCACTCGGTTGTGAATACTGTGCATGATTCCACAGGATAAGCAGCTGGGTGTGTGCTAAGAGTCTGCTTCTGCATAAAAAAATAGGTCCCCCTTTCCATCTAATGCAAATGTAAAATCACCAGAGCAATACCAAACAGATTTCTGAGACCAGCAACATGTGTAACCTGGGTGACTGACTACACTCCAGCAAGGGCAACCAGCCTTAGTGATGCTGAATGTATTTGCATTACTGACTGCAACCTCAAACCCTAAAAGTATTCCTCATTTATACCACTACACCTTAATTTATGGTGAAAACATAGTCCATATTATTTTACATGTTTTTATTTGCATTATTAAGTGCAACCTCAAACCCCACTCAGTTATGAATACTGTGCATAATTCCACAGGATAAGCAGCTGGGTGAGTGCTAAAAGTCTGCTTCTGCATAAAAAAATAGCTCCCCCTTTCCTACTAATGCAACTGTAAAATTACCAGAGCATAACGCAATAAATCTCTGCCTGTAATTCCTCTTTGCACACAGAGTCATGTTTTCATATTAGTCTGAAAACGTAATTTCTTTGCCAATTTGAAACCACACTTACTACTCTTTTTTTTGGCAAGTGATAAATACTTTTACAGTCTGACACATTTTAAATCCACTTTTCAGATTCCTAAAAAAGCACATGTCCAAACTGCTTTTTCAGACCAGCAACATGTGTAACCTGGGTAACTGACTACACTCCAGCAAGGGCAACCAGCCTTAGTGATGCTGAATGTATTTGCATTACTGACTGCAATCTCAAACCCCACTCGGTTGTGAATACTGTGCATGATTCCACAGGATAAGCAACTGGCTGTGTGCTAAGAGTCTGCTTCTGCACAAAAAAATAGCTCCCCCTTTACATCTAATGCAAATGTAAAATCACCAGAGCAATACGCAATAAATCTCTGCCTGTAATTCCTCTTTGCACACAGAGTCATGTTTTCATATTAGTCAAAAAACAAAATTTCTTTGCCAATTTGAAAGCACACTTACTACTCTTTTTTTTTGGCAAATGATAAGTACTTTTACAGTCTGACACATTATGAATCTACTTTTTAGATTTTAAAAAAAGCACATGTCCAAACAACATTTTCAGACCAGCAACATGTGTAACCTGGGTGACTGAGTACACTCCAGCAAGGGCAACCAGCCTTAGTGAAGCTGAATGTATTTGCATTACTGACTGCAACCTCAAACCCCACTCGGTTGTGAATACTGTGCATGATTCCACAGGATAAGCAGCTGGGTGTGTGCTAAGAGTCTGCTTCTGCATAAAAAAATAGCTCCCCCTTTCCATCTAATGCAAATGTAAAATCACCAGAGCAATACCAAACAGCTTTCTGAGACCAACAACATGTGTAGCCTGGGTGACTGACTACACTCCAGCAAGGGCAACCAGCCTTAGTGATGCTGAATGTATTTGCATTACTAAGTGCAACCTCAAACCCCACTCGGTTGTGAATACTGTGCATGATTCCACAGGATAAGCAGCTGGGTGTGTGCTAAGAGTCTGCTTCTGCATAAAAAAATAGCTCCCCCTTTCCAACTAATGCAACTGTAAAATTACCAGAGCAATACGCAATAAATCTCTGCCTGTAATTCCTCTTTGCACACAGAGTCATGTTTTCATATTAGTCAGAAAACGTAATTTCTTTGCCAATTTGAAACCACACTTACTACTCTTTTTTTTGGCAAGTGATAAATACTTTTACAGTCTGACACATTTTAAATCCACTTTTCAGATTCTTAAAAAAGCACATGTCCAAACTGCTTTTTCACCAGCAACATGTGTAACCTGGGTGACTGACTACACTCCAGCAAGGGCAACCAGCCTTAGTGATGCTGAATGTATTTGCATTACTAAGTGCAACCTCAAACCCCACTTGGTTGTGAATACTGTGCATGATTCCACAAGATAAGCAGCTGGGTGTGTGCTAAGAGTCTGCTTCTGCATAAAAAAAATGCTCCCCCTTTACATCTAATGCAAATGTAAAATCACCAGAGCAATACGCAATAAATCTCTGCCTATAATTCCTATTTGCACACAGAGTCATGTTTTCATATTAGTCTGAAAACGTAATTTCTTTGCCAATTTGAAACCACACTTACTACTCTTTTTTTAGGCAAGTGATAAATACTTTTACAGTCTGACACATTTTAAATCCACTTTTCAGATTCTTAAAAAAGCACATGTCCAAACAACATTTTCAGACCAGCAACATGTGTAACCTGGGTCACTGACTACACTCCAGCAAGGGCAACCAGCCTTAGTGATGCTGAATGTATTTGCATTACTGACTGCAACCTCAAACCCCACTCGGTTGTGAATACTGTGCATGATTCCACAGGATAAGCAGCTGGCTGTGTGCTAAGAGTCTGCTTCTGCATAAAAAAAATGCTCCCCCTTTACATCTAATGCAAATGTAAAATCACCAGAGCAATATGCAATAAATCTCTGCCTGTAATTCCTATTTGCACACAGAGTCATGTTTTCATATTAGTCTGAAAACGTAATTTCTTTGCCAATTTGAAACCACACTTACTACTCTTTTTTTAGGCAAGTGATAAATACTTTTACAGTCTGACACATTTTAAATCCACTTTTCAGATTCTTAAAAAAGCACATGTCCAAACAACATTTTCAGACCAGCAACATGTGTAACCTGGGTGACTGACTACACTCCAGCAAGGGCAACCAGCCTTAGTGATGCTGAATGTATTTGCATTACTGACTGAAACCTCAAACCCCACTCGGTTGTGATTACTATGCATGATTCCACAGGATATGCAGCTGGCTGTGTGCTAAGAGTCTGCTTCTGCAGAAAAAAATACCTCCCCCTTTCCATCTAATGCAAATGTAAAATCACCAGAGCAATACCAAACAGCTTTCTGAGACCAACAACATGTGTAGCCTGGGTGACTGACTACACTCCAGCAAGGGCAACCAGCCTTAGTGATGCTGAATGTATTTGCATTACTGACTGCAACCTCAAACCCCACTCGGTTGTGAATACTGTGCATGATTCCACAGGATAAGCAGCTGGCTGTGTGCTAAGAGTCTGCTTCTGCACAAAAAAATTGCTCCCCCTTTCCATCTAATGCAAATGTAAAATCACCAGAGCAATACGCAATAAATCTCTGCCTGTAATTCCTATTTGCACATAGAGTCATGTTTTCATATTAGTCAAAAAACAAAATTTCTTTGCCAATTTCAAAGCACACTTACTACTCTTTTTTTTGGCAAGTGATAATTACTTTTACAGTCTAACACATTATGAATCCACTTTTCAGATTCTTAAAAAAGCACATGTCCAAACAACATTTTCAGACCAGCAACATGTGTAACCTGGGTGACTGACTACACTCCAGCAAGGGCAACCAGCCTTAGTGATGCTGAATGTATTTGCATTACTGACTGAAACCTTAAACCCCACTCGGTTGTGAATACTATGCATGATTCCACAGGATATGCAGCTGGCTGTGTGCTAAGAGTCTGCTTCTGCAGAAAAAAATACCTCCCCCTTTCCATCTAATGCAAATGTAAAATCACCAGAGCAATACCAAACAGCTTTCTGAGACCAACAACATGTGTAGCCTGGGTGACTGACTACACTCCAGCAAGGGCAACCAGCCTTAGTGATGCTGAATGTATTTGCATTACTGACTGCAACCTCAAACCCTAAAAGTATTCCTGATGTATACCAGTACACCTTAATTTATGGTGAAAACATAGTCCATATTATTTTACATGTTCCTTACATTTAAATTTCTCCCAAAACACAAAATGATAAACACAACTTCAACAAAAGGAATTCCAATTCTATTATTCATTTCTTAATTTACCATATACATCCCCTCTCAAACTCATAACTCACCTTTAAAATTAGTTAGTTGTGAAAGAAATGTGGCACTCAAACAGCAGATTATCAGAGCCAGGATCTCTGTTCTGTACACCTCTCTCCTCTCAGCAGAACCAGATAATGGCAAACTTTCCCTCTCTTTTTCCACACATATACATGTAAGTTTCAAATCTCAGTGCTTCCCCCTTTTTTTCAAATGTAATCACACATTTCTATTGGTTGAAAACCAACCCTTTTCCAAAAGTACCCTTCCCCCAACTTGACTTCTGCCTAGTACCCTTCCCCCAACTTGACTTCTGCCTGCTACCATAGCAACAGCTCTTGAAACACTGCTGTGCAGAGTTAGGTCAGAAGTTCACCAAACAATGTTTCATTTCCAAAGAGTGCTTGACTTTTCAAACCTAACAGCAAATCCATAGTACTATTCTTTGGTAACACATTTTTCTGTACCAATACAAAACATGCTTCTATAAATTTACACATACAGCCTAGTTTTTATTCTAGAATGGTATGAAACAGCCAATCAGTATATAAAAAAAAAAATTATGTATGCCTCCATTTCCAAACTGTCTTTCATTTCTTTTTACCATTCTACTGGATTACACCTCCTGAGTGCATCCAGTTCTCCTTTGAAGATGTTCACAGTGTGGATTGTAGGGCACAGCTATGTCTTCTGGAGTGAAAAGTATGCAGAGAAAACAGATATGGTGAGAGACCTTGCTTTGCCAAATGTAGACATTAAATGGATTGGTCAGAGAGGGTTAAAGTGGCACCAATTGATGCCATTGGTGAAATCCTTCATGCAAATCCAACACCCTGACCTCATAATAGTGCGCTGTGGTGGCAATGACCTAGGCACTTTGACTGGGGTAGGTCTGGAAATGCTTATGAAGGAGACCTTTGCACAACTGTTTTCACTTTTCCCTAAAACTGCCTTTGTGTTTTCTAACATATGCCAAAGGCAAAAATGGAACTGGTCCAATCATTTCTGTCCACAGATTGACAAAGCAAGAAAGCACGTCAACAACTCTGTTTCTGCTTTCCTCCGAGACTATGGTATGGGTTCCATTTACCACAACAACTTGCGTTACGACATGCAAGACATTTATAGAGGAGATGGTGTGCACTTCAATGATGAAGGGAACAGAGTCTTCCTCTTGAACCTTAGACTCTGCATCGGTACTTACTTGTAGGTACCAATAAAAAATCACTTCATAAACACAACGGCTCTTTTTAGAGCCCCCTAATATCTAAACACTTAAATCTGCATTTCATTTCTTTTTTTTTTTTTTTTTTACCGTACGCGTACGGTGAGCTTACCGTACGCGTACCCCGCGATTTTTTTTAAAATCAATAAATGTTTTTTTTGTACTTTTCTGTCTTTCTTTGACCCCCTTTTAAATGTTATGGGGTCTGTAACTCTATTCCTTGCCCCCTTTTCAAGTTATCACCCTTTTTTTCCTGAGTGAAACACACAAAATGGCGGCGGCCGCTTCCTGGTTTCGACCGATTCGAATGTTTACTAAGATCTAAGAGCCAATCAGAATCGCGCTCGCGCACGTCACCGTACGCGTACGGTAAGCGCACCGTAAGCGCACCGTAAGCTGGCTCAGATATATATATTGATTTAAAGGCTATTTTCTCAGAATCTACTGAACAGATTTACACCAAACCTACAAAAGGCACTTCCTTGACCTGAGGACTACCTCTCTGCCAAATTTCAAGTAATTCTGTTCAGCCATTCGGGCTGTAGCTCTGTCTAAAGGTCCTATGGAAAAATGCATGGGAAAAACGCATTTTGGGACCCCCCTTTTATCTCAGCCCCCGCTTGACGAATCCCCCTGAGACTTTCAGGGTAAGAGCGGAGCTCAACGCCCCACCTATTTTGAAAATTTCGCAAGGATTCGTCGACCGGCGCCAAAGTTATTCAAAATAGAATGTTGCGGATTTCCTATGGTAAGAGGGTCCTAACTATAACTACCTACTGGCGACCGTTGCTGTATGAGTGAGTGAGTGATGTGTGAGTGGATGTATGAGTGAGTGCAAGTGTGAGTGGCTCTATGTATGAGTAAGTGAATGTATGAGTACCTCCATGGGTCTGTGAATGGGTATGTGACTGGTTGGCTTGATGTCTGAGTGGGTGTACAAAAGGTTATATGGGGTGTGAGTGGATGGGGGAGTGGTTCTGTGGATAATGTCATCAGTGATTACATCAGTGATGTTATTTGAGATGTCATGAGTGATGTCATCAGTGATGTCACTGACCATTTCTTGAGTGATGTAATATGTGAGGTCATAAGCAGTGCATTGCAGGAGCATAAGTAACAGTTAGCTTAATGACTATAACTGCTGAATTTCACCGGTTTTGTACGAGTGAAATCTGAGCCTGACTATAATGTCCCTATACCCTTTTTTTCTGTGAATTTTAAGTTTTTTAAAATTTTCTTTCCTAACTATAACATCTCTGCAATCTTTGTTTTTTTCAGTGAATTTCCAATAATTTTCAAATTCAATTTCTAAGTATTATGTTCCTCTAATGTTTAGCTTTTTTAGCTAATTTGTAGGGTTTAGTTGTAATTCTAAGTTTATTATAATTTATTTTGACTTTTAATTTTGATTTTGTTTGTACTGTAGAAATTCTTTTTTTTTAAATTACACTTTATATACATTTAAAAACATAAAGAACACATATGTACTTAATGTAAAGAATAGGAAGGTTGTAGTTTTAACAAATTCTATTTTTTGGAATAATTTTTATTAGGTTTTTAATCCCAATCACGTGATTGGAACAAATCTGCATGCCCAAATCTGTGGATTCGCCAAAACTTTTATAGATTCCTTAAATATGTACATCCCTCCATAGTCATTAATGACATCAGTGCGAACATATTAACAAGTATATATAAACTACCTTATATCTGTTTTCCAACAAAGTTACCCATTTTTTTAGTTTCATGAATCCACAAATTTAATGACCGGATTTGCAAATTTGCTTGAAAACACAGCCACACCTTTTCTTTTGATTGACTACATTAGGACTCCACCCATGTGCTGGAGCGAGTAATGCAAGAATTTTGTATACCCACCCCATTTTGCATGTTTACTAATTAGATTAATTAATTAATTATAATTGAATTAATGGATTGAAGTGGAAAATAACTAATCAACCTTATTAATGACTGAAATACACGTGGGATTGCTTTGCATGACTTTATTAAATTGTATATTAAATTTTGTACGCATACTAATGATAGACAATTAGAATATTGCATGATATATGTCGCTTTTGTGATGTATTCATGATTTGTGCTTTATTTTGTAAGTATAAACCCTCTTGAGTGTTGCTTATTGCTAGATAAATACACACACATATGGGTATTAGTAAGGGAATAACATTTATTTAGTCATTTCTATGTATTAATTATGTTTTGTGTTTCTTTTGCTTAAGTTGACCATTTTGGCCTGCCAAAAAATGGCTGCCTCTGGTACCTAACCCGACTGTCGACGCTATATGAGGCTTGGGTGAAGTGCGCCTGCGCTGACGCCAGCTACAGTGGCCTCATCATGACCCTAACCAGACTGTACCCTTCAAGGTTATCCCGGGAAGCAAGCCTGCTTTTCAGAAAGAACAATAATGTGCTTCTAAAAACCGGAACAAGCAAGAATAATGACCTCAGAGACATTATTTTGGTGGGAACCCTGTCAGACGATTTCGATTGACCAATCAGAACATTTGAAGACCCGTTTTTGATACAATTTGTCAATGATTTTTACTATAAATTATGGTAGAATAGAGAGGTTGGTGCCGGTTCGTTTCTGGCCTTTCTCGATTTCCTGACGTTATGCTGACAGAGAGGACGATGACACTGCAGGACAGCTGTTTCCCTGAATCTTTGATGGACTGAATTAATGCCCAAACTCCTGATGAACTGAATTTACAAAATTTGATGGGCATTGATTTGCAAGACTGCCAGATTTGACATAGAGGACGACAATTAGCCAGAATAGGTAAATATGAATGGCAACTTGATTAAATGAACGATTTAATTTTCATTATTTAGATAAAGATTGAAATTGAATAACTACAGAAATGAGTTGGGTTGTTTATTCATTGAAAATGTGTTAACGAAAAGGTTAATTAGAGAATTAGAAATCAATCTAAACCTGCAACTAACTGATCCATCCCGTTTTATGAGAGGAATACTAAAGGTGAAGTTCAGGGCCTAATGAGTGTCAGAAGGTTGTGTAGATTTGTCACTCATTAGGGTAAAAAGTGGTATTTCCTTTCATGCCAGCGTTTGGAAGATAATCGCCTCCTAAGAAACACAGATTGATGGTGAGTGAATGTTGGTGTTATGGGCCCCACCAGCGAACGTATGGATAGTGTGTGTATGTGAGATCTTTGGTCTGTGACGAAGGGAGGGATTTTGCACTCCACGCTGGAGCAGTTTTTCTGGTAGCAGGATGATGGTTGTTATTGTTTTGGTTTGGTGATTATTGCTTGTACATTGCTTATTGATTTTTTGAAATTGATTGGTATTGATTTATGTATTAACACTCTATGTTGAGTTACGTTGAGCTTTATGTTGTTTGCACGGCTTCTGGGATGTAGGAAGTCGGAAATTTGTAACGGTTCCATAGTAGGGCATAGGTAAGCGCTGCTCTCGGGAAAGATGGAATTGTTGTTGCCCTGTAGGTACACAGGGGAAACATGTGACAATTGAAATTGCACGACGCATTGTCTGGGTTCGATTCGGTAGCATCGTCGTGTGTTGCCATTAGAGACATTTATAGTGTGAGAGAAGAGTGTATGATAGCGAAGGTTACCTGTGAAATTCTGGTCTTAGGTACCAGGGATCCAACTGGCACTCCGATAACGCTTACCACTGGAAAGGTAATAGGTACTCTCTGAGCTTGTTAGAAGGACAAAGGAGAGGTAAGCGCTGCTTTGTTAACGCATGTCATAATTCTGTAGTAGAACATTCTGTTCGCTGTTCTCGGGAAAGACAGGATTCTATGTGAATGTACTAAATTTTTTCTTGTGTTAACGAGCGTGAATTTAAAGGCATTCGGGTTAATTGCGAAACTCTGGGTCTATTTCTCAGGAGCATTGGGTCTCCAACTATGTGTCTTAAATACTAGAGAAACAATTAGCTAATGCTTGTTAGAAGGGTGAAGTAGAGGGATGTGCTACTTTATCAACGGAAGTAATGATTTCGTAGTAGGGCAGAGGTAAGCGCTGCTCTCGGGAAAGACGGAATTCTCGTAAGAAAGGTCTTTTGCTGTTATTTGGTTAGCGAAGCGGACAATGGAGATGTTTCTATGTTGTTACTAATAGAAGTGTAGAAATTAAAACAAAAACTTACTGAACAGATTTGTAAAGGAGGGGTAGACAGAAGCAGAAGCAGGAGCAGGAGCTGCCGCAGCGGCTGCTGACGTCAGAATGACCGCGCTGGGATTGGACAGTCGGTCAGAACTGTGAAACGCTCCGGATTGGTGCGTTAGTGTATGCCGCGCTAGGAGTGGAGAAATACAGGGTGACGTAGACACTCCTTAGTGGTGCGTTAGTGTGAGTCGCGCTGGGATTTGAAGATTGTGACAGTGACGTAGACGCTCTGATTGGTGCGTTAGTGTGAGTTGCGCTGTGATTGGATAGACTAGAGATACGCGAAAGGCAGGAAAATGTATTACGATCCACCAGAAAAAGAGAAAAGAACATGGTTAGGAAGAATCAAGAAGTGGTTTAAGAAGGACAAACCAGTTAAAACTAGGGAAGGACAGTTACTTCCTCCACCGAAAACCCCCGCATCCTTTATGATTGCGAAATATGGGTATCATACTTGTATTTGGTTAGATAACTGGGTGAGATACAGAAAGGAAGATGTAGTATTAGCTTTTCCAGAGCATGGTTCATTTAATTTGGCTGTTTTGAGAAACTTGAGGGAGAAAATGATGAATTTAGAACCAAGACCTAGACTGACGCAGTTTGAGGCTTGGACGGAATGGGAAGATGAAAAGCATGAACGAGAGAGACAAAGAAATGGTAGAGGATATAGGTACCTGTTTGGAAGACCATACGGACATGAAACGCATCATGATCGAATGAGAAGATGGCGGGATGCGAGTATGACTGAGGGTGTGTTCCCTGTAAGAACTGTAGGAGAGAATGAAGGACGAAAGTGTGTAGAAAAGAGGCATAATGTGGAGTCGAGAGGGTATGGAGTGAATGAGTCCGAGGATGATGTTCTTGATGATATGTTCTATAAAAATCCACCACTGTATCGACCAGAAGCAGAAATGTTAACTCCAAGTGCCCCAATGAGAGAAACAATGCAAATTATAAAATCGGAACCAGAATCCCTAAGTTTGGGTAAAAACAGTGCTACTAGAGAAGTAGAAAAGAGGTCGGAATAAAAAACAGATGGAGAAAATTCTGTAGAATTAGCAAAAACGACCCTGGAATTAACTGAGAAAATAAGAGAATTGACTAAGAATCTAGAAGCGGTAACTGTTCCAGTAACGATAGGTCCAGTAATGCCTATTTTTGACAAACAGAAGGACAGTGAGCATTGTTTGACAGTTCCTTACAGAAGTAATAAACCGGTAGAACAACCAAGAGTGAGTCAGAATGAGAATCCATGGAGGCAGACTATGAGTGTAATGGAACCGAATTTTTCAAATAATCCATTTGTAGGTCAGAATTGCGCAGAGAGACGTATGACAATGATAGAGACAGTGTCAGAAACACAAACAGATTTTGGACAAGGAAATGTAGAAAAACCAGTAGGACCATCGACAGAAGAGTTAAGTGAATGGTTAAGAAGCTTGCAGAGGAAAGACAAAGAATCCCAATCAATTGATGTAGCCAAGTTACGAATGGTATTGGAAGAAGTAATAGTAGGGACTATCCCAACAGAAAAATTGAAAACCTATCAGGACGAAGAATTATTATTTTTGTGCAAGAGTGTGACCTGGAGAGCCTAAAACTTACATGAAAGGTTAGAAGAAGTAGCGAATGAGATGGGTATTGATATTGAAAAGGTAAAAGCCTTACAGAAACCATATCGAGTAGATTTCACCAAAAAGGATATTGAGAATATGAACACCACAGGACGAATAGGTCAAATTAAGGACATAATCATTTTTCTGAGAAAATGGGGAGACGTGGATAAATGGAGAAGCAGGTGGTATAGAAAACGCGATGATGCCTCAGATAAGACATTTTCAGCATTTCCTGTAAGAGAAAAGGAGGAGGTGGTGACAGAATGCCCTATGAGAGAGATTCCAGGAGGAGGATATGTACATGTCCCATGGACAAGACGGGATATTTTGTCTTTTACGAATGATTTCCCTCGACTGCGTGAGAAGCCCGTCGAGTGGTACAGGCAGGTAGACAGATTTGTGAAATTGTCTAAAGTATTATGGATTGATTTGAATAGTCTGTTTGACATAATTGTACCAGCAGATCTATGGACAGAGTGCAAACTTATGATTAATTGGCCAACCCAGGAATATCCTAGGGATCCTAAAACAGGAGCTCCAGATCCCGAGGTAATGAAGAAATATGAGCAGGTTATGGTATTTTTGAAAAACAAAGTGCCCCCTAAAGAGACAGATTGTGTAAAGATTGATCGAACACACCAGGAAAGTAAAGAGTCAGTACATGCATATTACGAGAGGCTAATACTAGCTTTTAAGCAGTTTAGCGGAGATGAGAATCTGAGTGAAAAGGATTTGAGTCATTTTGTATACAGATTTGTATATGGTTTACGTCCAGAAATTGGTGAAATGATTAAACAGCATACGGTAGATTGGAAAAACAAGAAAATAGATGAATTATTGAGACATGCTAAATACTTCAGTGATGAAATTGAAGCAAAACAGCGGAAACTAAAAGAGAAGGCAATGTGGGCACAGGTAAAGGTAGCGGAGAGAAAAGAAGCACAATTAGTGGAACAAGCAGGGTCAAATCCGAAATTTAACCCTGGGAAGTATAAAGGGAATATTGAAGAAGCTAAAAAGAAATTTCCGTGTCATAATTGCGGCAGGATATGGCATTGGAAATCCGAGTGTAAGTTTCCCCCGAGTACTAACAATGAAAATCCATCATTGAACCCACAGGTGCAGCATGAGGTGAGTGGTCAACTGCAGCAACAGCAGCAAGTTGTTCCCCACAGAATCAGGTGCCAAAACCGCCTTTTCCACAGAGCAGAAACACACAGAAGTATAGTAGTGAATCGGGATTCTACAATGAAGAACAGGTAAATAAGCTGCCACGCGCTAGCGCTGTCTCGCAGTATTGGCTGCAACGCGATGAGAGTGATTCAGAAGAGAGCTATTGACGGTGCCGAAGGGAGGACGGAGAGTGTGTACTTGGTGCAACTCTAGAAGTAGACCAGACAGGACCTTTTGTAGATGTGAAGGTTAATGATGAAAATATTACTTTCCTAGTGGATACTGGTGCTACTCGATCAACTGTTAGATCAGCTGATGTTAAGAATCTTCCTCTCTCGGATGAAACGAACCAAGTAGTTGGTGTGTCCAACAAACAGATTAAAACATATCTTACAGAACCAGTGAAAGTTAGCATAGGGAAATGTTCAGAAATGCACCGCTTTGTGGTGTGTGACACCAGTCCTGTGAATTTATTAGGTAGGGACCTGTTGTGCAAAATGAATTGCACTATATTTTGTACTCCGGATGGAATAGCGTTTGAAATGCCAGATGATGATGTATTGTATAAAATGACCATAGCTAACAGAGAAAATGAAGTTATTCAAATATATGCTGTATTCAACCCTGATGAATTACCTAAAGAATTGAGACAATCTGTAAAAGAAGAAGTTTGGGATTTCACTGGAGAAGATGTAGGGCTAATGAGAAATGTATATCCAATTAAAATAACAGTGACCGAAGGAGTAACATATCCAAATGTTCCGCAATACAAATTGACACCTGAAATAGTTGAAGGAGTAACTCATGTAATAGAGAAAATGATCAGGCAAGGAATTTTGAGAGAGATAATGAGTAGTCCATGTAATTCACCGACAATGGGACTGAAAAAGCCTAATGGGAAATTCAGGATAGTGCAAGATCTGGGAAAAGTGAACAAAATTGTGGTATCATGTTGTCCCATAGTACCAAATCCATCAGTGATTTTATATCAGATTCCCCATGATGCTGAATGGTATACAGTGATTGATCTGTGTCATGCTTTCTTTTCCATTCCATTGCACCACGACAGTCAGCAAATGTTTGCATTTCGTTTGGGTGAGCGTATTTTGGCATGGTGCCGAATCCCACAGGGGTATACAGAAAGCCCCTCAATATTTAATCAGCTATTAAGTCTTTGGAGAGTCTAGAAATGCCCAAAAGCTCTGTATTAGTTCAATAGATTGACAACCTTTTGGTGGCATCAAAAACATGTGAAGCTTGTGAGGTAGACATGATAACCTTGCTGAATCATTTGGCAGATGGAGGACTTAAAGTGTCACCGTCGAAATTACAGTTTTGAAAGAGAGAAGTACAGTATTTGGGACATAACATTGAGAATGGATTAAGGAAAATAACCATAGATAGAATCAGAATAATAAAAGGAATGAAAGCTCCTATGACTCAAAGAGAGGTGAGAATGTTTTTGGGAATGTTTGGATATTGTCGTCAGTGGATCAGCAACTTCTCCTTGATCGCAAAACCTTTTTTGCGATTAATGAGGAGTGATGTGAAAGATCCCATTGAATTGAACAAAGAGGAATTGGCAGCGTTCAGAAAATTAAGAGATGGTTTGTGTGAAGCACCTGCATTAGGTATGCCTGACTATGAGAAAGAATTTGAGTTGTATTGCAGCGAGAGAAATGGATGTGCACTTTCTGTGTTGATCCAGAAGCATGGAAAACTGAGAAGACCAATTGCATATTTTTCATCAATGCTTGATCCAGTAGCTGTAGCTTTACCTGGATGTTTTGTAGTGAAGACTGCTATCTATATACGTACAATGCTAAGTTAGCACAACCGCGTTAGATGTTAGAAAGCCACTTTTGCTGCTTTTGCACACGACACTGTAGTTACATGTTATTCATCGAGAAATGCTTGCTCGCCTTTGCTTCACATGAGAACTGTCTGTTGTTCACATCCCTAACAGTGAGCAGCGACCTTGGTCTGAACATTGTGTAAAGAAACAGTCTGGGTCGCTAGACAGTGCATGTTGTTGGGTTCAGACGCACGCAGCTGCAAATACCTGAAAGTCGAGTGCTTTTAATATTGCAGGCAGCATGCTTTAGACACATTCGGAAGAAGAGCTTTCCCAGGAGCAGAGTCTAGCTGATCCTGTGATGTGATTCCACTAAGCTGATCTTTATGGTATGGGGTTCCCCATTCAAGCCTAGAGACCTTTTATTAGTAATAATAATAATATTAATTTACTAGCGAAAGCAAGGTGGCTGTCATCCACTGTCATTTTATTATGATTACTCCTTTCATTTTCTATTGTATTGTAACTATGCTGATGGTTTTGATCTTAATCATTTGTCTGCTTATGTTAGCCAAAGTACTGAATCTTAGGACACGAGGTTTATAAAATAAACTCTTTAACCTTTACTGTGTCTCTGTTTATTCTGTTGTGGACTGATATGAGAATAATTACGAACAGGTATTTCTGATTCCCACCATTCCTGAGAAATACCCTGTCGCTTGTTCTGGGTTGTCTATACATTGGGACCGCCGAGATAAAACTCGGATAACGAATGGGACACTGATGCTGGTTGGATAAGGGGTTCTGGGTTCTGAGGTGAGTTTTTGGTACACCACAATTCATTGAGGTCCTGGTTTCCTGTGCATAGTTCTGTGCATAAGCAGAATCCCTGCAACAGTTTGAAAGTGGTGGCTGCAACATGTCGAAGTTTGGAGCAGAGTGAAGGAATTGTGATGGGATATCCATTGAAAGTGTTTGTACCTCATGATGTAGCGATCCTGTTAACAAGGAGTCGTACACAATCTATGACACACAGTCTGCTGACTAAGTATGAAAAGGTCATATTAGGTGCAACTAATGTGAGTCTTGCTAGATGTTTGAATGTAAATCCTGCAACCTTGTTGCCTGATGCTGAGATTGTGGAAGTAAGAGATGAGGTGGATCATGATTGCTTGACTTTTGTACAAAACCACGACCAGATATAAAAGATGTACCTGGGCCCGAAAGTGATTTTGTGATGTTTGTTGATGGGTCATGTTTGAGAACATATGAAGGAGTGCAGAGTGCAGCGTATGCAGAATGCACAGTCGCAGCAGTAATAGAAGCGTCCTATCTGAAAGGAGAAAAATCGGCCCAAGTAGCAGAACTCATGGCTTTGACTAGAGCATGCAAGATTGGGAAGAGTGTGAGAGTGACTGTGATAACTGACAGCCAGTATGGCTTTGGAGTGGTCCATGACTTTGGCCAACTATGGCTACAAAGAGGTTTCCTGACCTCGAGTGGAACCCTTTTTAAGAATGCTGAAGTGGTTGGAAAATTGCTTGAGGCGATACAGCTGCCCAGACAACTGGCTGTTGTAAAATGTGCTGCTCATAGTCAAGGTGGTGATTATATCGCCACAGGAAATAGATACGCCAATGACATGGCACAGTATTGTGCACGAAATCAGAATTCGGTCAATCGGGCTAAGGAAAGAGAAATGTCTTCTTGCTCATTGATGTTTACTAACACTGTAGGAACTTGGGAAGAGGGAAGACAGTTGCAAGAAGAGGCAGGAGATGAGGAAATGAGAGAGTGGGTAAAAGCAGGATGTGCCCCAAGGGAAAAGGATCATGTGTGGGTCTATCAAGATGGAAGACCAGTTATGCCTGATAGCATGATGTCTACCATGGCACGAATGTATCATGGCCAGGGACATATCGGGAGAGATGCCATGATCAGGTCATTTAAGCAGACCTGGTACAATGCAAAATTCAGACTTGTAGCAGAAAGTCTTTGTCAAAGATGCCTAATATGCCATCAATACAATCCTGGGAGGAAGACAGTAGTGAGTCTGGGAACAATAGGTCGAGAAGAAGGGCCTTTCACCAGAATGCAAGTAGATTTCATTGAAATGCCTCCCTGTAACAGACTGAGGTATGTTTTGGTTGTGGTCTGCCTATTCTCTAGGTGGGTGGAAGCATTCCCAACAAGGAGAAATGATGGGATGACAGTAGCCAAGCTACTGCTGAGAGAGTTCATCCCTAGATTCGGGTTCCCATTGACAATTGAATCAGACCGAGGAGGACATTTCCATAATGAGATTGTAGGATTAATTTGTGAAGCATTGAATGTACAACAAAAACTAAATTGTGCCTACCGACCAGAGGCTTCTGGTGTGGTTGAACAGATGAATGGTACTATCAAAAATAGAATAGGGAAAAAGTGTTTGGCCACAGGTATGAAATGGCCTGATGTCTTGCCTCTGGTACTCATGACTATTGGATCAATTCCAGACAGAACTACAGGATTGAGTCCTCATGAAATAATCATGGGACGTGCAATGAGACACGTGTTTATACCAGTCAACAATCTGATGACTATAACTGATGACATGGTGTTGAAATACTGTAAAGGCCTGGCTGACACAGTTCATTCTGTGTTACATCAGGTTGGAGCGGATGCCACCACACTTGAAAAGAAGCCAGCCCATGATCTGAGCCCAGGTGACTGGGTAAGGATAAAGGTCCACAGAAGAAGAAATTGTTTGGTTCCAAGGTGGGGAAAACCAAGACAAGTCATTCTGACCACGACAACAGCTGTGATGTGTGCTGGACTGAAAAACTGGATCCATGCAAGTCACACATTGAGAATTCCGAATCTGGTGGGACAGCAAAGGAAAAGAATATTTTGATGAATCAGAATCAAGTACTGAGTCAGATGACGAAGGGTTGAAGACACGAGAAACCTCTGAAAGGGGGGAAACAGAACCAAGTCTAGCTTTGGTCCCCAGAAGTAGCTCTCTGAGAAGAAGATTGCAGATTTCTGAATCCAGCGATTCTGGAAATGAGCAAAAAGCACAGGGTTCTAAAAAAGAACACAGAAAGAAAAGAGGAAAAAGTACTGAAGAAACAATAAAAGAAATTCGTGAAAAGGAAGTACCAGATGAGAGACTGATAGAAATTCCACCTGAAATAACTGATTTAAGTGAACAAGGGACAAGTACAGAGAGAGAGGGACAGATTTCTGCGGAAGACCCCCGAGGAGGTGTAGGGAACTGCAACATCCAGTTAGGTGAAGGGACAAGTAGCCAGCAGGAAGATTGCGTGTCGGAGATCCGAGGAGGGACAGAAGTAGGGAAAACAAAACTAGTGGTGGAAGAAGAAATTGTTGAAAAGACAAAGCAAGTTGAGACAGAGTCTGAAGAGAGTGAAAATGAAATACCTGAAGGTCGAGTTCTAAGAAAGAGAGCTTGGAGGAATGAAAAGAATGACAAAGGGAGTAAAGTAAAAAGAGTTGCAAAAGATGACGTTTGGCCCAATAAAATAAGGAAATTGAGATATCGACTGACACGAGTGAATTCACCAAGAGCTGAACAGGTGAATGAAGTGACAAGTCGAGAAAAATCAAAAGAAGATGAAATAACTGAGGGTAAAGAGAGTAAAAGAACAAGGAAACCTAACCAGAAGTATAAGTCACCGAAATGGACGTACGTGGCTCTGCCTGAAAAGGGAGAAGAGGCAGATAGTCAAGGAAATCCAGAGGAGGCTGTACTGAAAGTGGTTGAAAAAGAAGTAGAATCGGAAATCCTGAGAGTTCTCTTGTCCGACATTGGAGAAGAAGAAATGGAAGTTCAGGAAATTCTTTATTTGGATGACGAAAGGAAAGTGAAGAATGATGAGATGCCAAACTGAATAAATCAAGAAAACTGTTGATGAAGAGAACATGAAATTAAATCAAAAGATAGATGCTGGTAGAACCAAATAGGTGTTAGAGCCCTAGGTTAGAAAACTAGTTGTGAAGTGAAAGAGGCTAGGTCAAAAGACACGGTCCATTTTAACAAAGATGGCTAACATAAATAGTAGCAAAGGTAGATGTAAATTCATGAAAAGATGGTGTAAAATGTGTTGTTGTTGTGCAGGATTATTAATGCTTTTATGGAGCATCCTTGCTCTTGTCATTTCTTTTAAGGTCTCTATAGATACATTAGAGGGACATAGTGAGAACAAAACTAATATAGGGAAGATTCCAAAAGTAGTTCCAACTAGAATAGATAATAATTATTTGCATAAAGACAGGTCAATAACAGATTTTTGTAATAATGTGTTTTCAAAATTATTGTATGAATATGTAAAGACAATGGACGTATGGGACTGCTACGTATGCATGCAGTTACCTGCATCTGTTTCTGAAGGAGTGACTTATCATCACCTTCCAGCAACGTATGGAATAACATGTAGTGTAATAGCTAGTTTATTTTGTCAGACAGGGAAATTAGAATATTATTTTTCAGATGTAGATAACATTTTTGCGCAAGTGCCTCCTTTTAATAAACTAAACAAAGTAAAACCTGCTGGGGTATTAGGTGAATTTTTCTTAGAAACTAAAGAACTAACATTAGAATATATTTTTAGAAACAATGTGACGTGCAGTTTGAAGAAAGAGGAAAGGACATTCTTAGACATGGTTGAAGAAAGGAGACTGAAAATGCAAAGAAAGGCAGCAGAAGGGAAAGTGGAGAAAACTGTCTGGGATGTCGAAAGAGAAAAACACTTGAAAGGAGAAGCTAGTCCAACTATAGCTTTAGATTGGCCTCAGAAAGGGAAATTTTGCATTCAAAGGAATCAAACTGTGTATGATAATTATTTTCTAGGTAATAGTGAGTGCCATGATACATACCGAATCATGGGTGGATGGGGATTTAAAGGTGGTAAAGATCCAGTCTTTCCGGGATTATATTTTATTTGTGGGAACAGGGCATATTATCGCATGCCAGACCATTGGTATGGCACATGTTACGTAGGCCTGGTCTTTCCGAAAAATTTTCATATGGATAGAGGAGAAAATGGTGTACATAGTTTAAGTAATCATTTAGCGAGGAGTAAGAGAGAATCTTGGGCAGAAATTGTAGGTGACATTTTTGGAGCATTGATACCAGCAGTGGGAATAACTCTGAATGCAAACAAAATTAGAAGACTTTCAACAGTAGTGGATCGCTTGTCAACAAGCACCGCTGGAGGATTCTTCTTGGTAGACACTGAAATGGTTGCCATGCGTGCTATGGTAATGCAAAATCGACTTGCCCTTGATATATTATTGGCAAAAGAGGGTGGAGTCTGTGGAATGCTGAAAGTTCAACATTGTTGTACTTACATTCCTGACGAAAGCAAAGATTTGAAAATTTATATTAGGAATATTACTGAATTGCATGATGAAATAGTACCACTGGAGGTTGAAGGTGTTTGGGACAAGATTGGAAAGAAATTAGCTGCTATTAAAAATTTCTTAGTTAAGTTTGGTAGTACATTTGTAGGCAAAATATTGTTCCCATTAACATGTGTAATTTGCATAATTTTAGTGATAAGATTAGGTTGTATTTGTTGTAAGAATAATAAAAACAAGAAAAGAGTAAAAAGCGAAAAATCAAAGAGAAAAGATAAGAAACAAGAAAGGGAAATTGAGGAAATAGAATTGGAGGAGTGGAAGGAGAGTATGTACGAATCAGCAAAAAGAGAAGACGTAGGTAAAACTAAATTATGATTAAGCGCAAGAAAACATTTTAAAGATTCCGTAAAGACAGAACAACATGTTTGGGTGGTATGGTGATAAAATCACCAAAGGGGGGATTGCTGGAGCGGGTAATGCAAAGATTTTGTATACCCACCCCATTTTGCATGTTTACTAATTAGATTAATTAATTAATTATAATTGAATTAATGGATTGAAGTGGAAAATAACTAATCAAGCTTATTAATGACTGAAATACACGTGGGATTGCTTTGCATGACTTTATTAAATCGTATATTAAATTTTGTATGCATACTAATGATAGACAATTAGAATATTGCTTGATATATCGCTTTTTTGATGTATTCATGATTTGTGCTTTATTTTGTAAGTATAAACCCGCTTGAGTGTTGCTTATTGCTAGATAAATACAAACACATATGGGTATTAGTGAGGAAATAACATTTATTTAGTCATTTCTATGTATTAATTATGTTTTGTGTTTCTTTTGCTTAAGTTGACCATTTGGGCCTGCCACAAAATGGCTGCCTCTGGTACCTAACCCGACTGTCTACGCTATATGAGGCTTGGGTGAAGTGCGCCTGCGCTGACGCCAGCTACAGTGGCCTCGTCATGACCCTAACCAGACTGTACCCTTCAAGGTTATCCCAGGAAGCAAGCCAGCTTTTCAGAAAGAACAATAATGTGCTTCTAAAAACCGGAACAAGCAAGAATAATGACCTCAGAGACATTATTTTGGTGGGAACCCTGTCAGACGATTTCGATTGACCAATCAGAACATTTGAAGACCCGTTTTTGATACAATTTGTCAATGATTTTTACTATAAATTATGGTAGAATAGAGAGGTTGGTGCGGGTTCTTTTCTGGCCTTTCTCGATTTCCTGACGTTATGTTGACGGAGAGGACGGTGACACTGCAGGACAGCTGTTTCCCTGAATCTTTGACGGACTGAATTAATGCCCAAACTCCTGATGAACTGAATTTACTAAATTTGATGGGCATAGATTTGCAAGACTGCCAGATTTGACATAGAGGACGACAATTAGCCAGAATAGGTAAATATGAATGGCATCTTGATTAAATGAACAATTTAATTTGCAATATTTAGATACAGATTGAAATTGAATAACTACAGAAATGAGTTGGGTTGTTTATTCATTGAAAATGTGTTAAAGAAAAGGTTAGTTAGAGAATTAGAAATCAATCTAAACCTGCAACTAACTGATCCATCCAGATTTATGAGAGGAATACTAAAGGTGAAGTTCAGGGCCTAATGATTATCAGAAGGTTGTGTAGATTTGTCACTCATTAGGGTAAAAAGTGGTATTTCCTTTCATGCCAGCGTTTGGAAGATAATTGCCTCCTAAGAAACACAGATTGATGGTGAGTGAATGTTTGTGTTATGGGCCCCACCAGTGAACGTATGGATAGTGTGTGTATGTGAGATCTTTGGTCTGTGACGGAGGGAGGGATTTTGCACTCCACGCTGGAGCACATGCACATAGAAAACCACACCCAAAACCAGTTACTTCTCCAGTGAAGTCTCTAGTAGGAGGCTTGAGAACCAGTGGTGCTCTGCTTTTACACAATGGCTGAAGCTACATCGTCTGGCCAAGATGAGCATCACAACCTGTTGGGGATGAGGAGGAAGATACGCCACCTCACAGAAAAGAAAGTGATGTGGATGTGTGGAAGCACTTTACTATACCTTCTGTGGAAAAGAAGTAACATCAAAATATGTGCAGTGCAATATTTGCAGAAAGCAGTAATCCAGAGGCACTACAAAGAAGTATTCACATGGGACAAGTTCCATGTGGATACACCTAAAAATATTTAATTAAAGGGTCTACAACTGGATGATGCAGGAGAAGGCAGGTGCAGCAGAATAGTCGACTGCTACAGCAGCCTTGGGCAAACCATCATCAGTTGTGGTCATTACAATACCAGCTGCAAGCGAAGAATTGAGTGACATTGTAATTTACTGCACAAAATGTCACATGCCTGTCACAGTAACAACTGTCCGCTATGGGTCCATTCTTGGATATTATGAAGTTCAAGCTAGCCTGGCTGATGAGGGGTGTTAAAGAACACCCCTCATCAGGAAAATAATGATGGAAAGATAGATTTAAGCCAGATGTTTTGACTGGGGGTGAATGTTTGATTTGCTCTGCATTCTGTCCATCATCTGTGTGCCTTTTTACTCACCCTAAGTGCGGCAGGTATTCCGGGTGCCAGGTATGCCCAGACATGGATCTCAGGCTCACTGTGCCACTGGATTCAAGCTAGCCTAGCTGATGAGGGGTGATGCCCCGAAACTGGTCCCAGGATGCTTATTTTTGGTCCAGGGTGGTCCTGGCTTGGCTGTTCTGGCTGGACTGTTCGCACGAGGCACAGGGTCAAGACTGATTTGCATATGCCCGCATCTAAACTGGGGTGTCATAGTGAGCAAAAGAAAGATGGATTTCACCCAGAGATCTTGACTGGGGGTGAATGTTTGATTTGCTATGCATTCCGTCCATCAGCTGTGTGTCTTTTGTGTTAGTGCACAAATCAGTGTCTGCCTGGGTGCGCAAACAAATGCATTAGTGTGTGACTGAGTGTGTTACTGTATGAATGAGCATCTGTCTGGCTTTCTCAGTGTATGCATTAGTGTGTGCCTGGGTGTATTATTGGGTGCATGAAAGTTTGGCTCGGTGCATCTGTGTCTGCTTTAGTGTACGTCTGGCTGTGTCGGTGTCTGCATTGATGTATTCCTGGGTGTGACAGTGTAAGCATCAGTGTGCGCCTGGGTGTATTAATTGATGCATTAGGTTTTGCCTGGCAGTTAGGGTCTGTATTAGTGTGTGTTGGGTGTGTAACTGGCTGTATCCGTATGCACATGGGTGTTTGAGATGCGTTAATCAGTGTTTGGTTGAATGTCTAAGTTTATGTATAAATATGTGACTGGGAGTGTCATTGCCTATATGAGTATGCGCCTGATTGTTTCAGATCCTGTATCGGAGTGGGGATGGGTGTGTCAGTAGTTGTATCAGTGTGTGTCTGGGTATGTCAGTGGCAGTATCGATGAGTGCCTGGGTGCGTCAGTTGCTGAATTGGTCTGTGTATAAATGTGTCAGTCTCTGTGTAGATTTATCAGTGTATGACTGAGTATGGAAGTAGCTATATTGGTGTTTCAGTGTATAACTGGGTGTATGAGTCTCTGTATTGATGTGTGGCTTGGTGTGTGAGTTACTGAATGTGTGTAAGATGGTGTGTGAATGGCTGTATGAGTCTATCTAAGTAGCACTTTCCATGTGTAAATAGGTATGACAGACTGAATGAGATTTTGAGTGGCTGTATGAGTGTAGGTATAGGTGTGTCAATGCCTGTGTAAATGACTCTACATGTGTGTGAGTTCATGTCCGAGTACCTATGTGGGTGTGTTTGTGACCGACAACTAAAATTACTGGTATACATTTTTATAATTTTAGAAATAATTTTTTTATTAACACATTACAAAACATTTATACCAAATAATTAACAAATAAACATAACATAAACTGATTTAACTATTTACAAATACACTTTGTCACAAGAAGTTCAGGAAGCACAAAACAAAGTTCATCTTATAATATCGTCAAGAGAAAAAATGGTTACAGATAAATATCAGTACTGCAATACTTGCAGCAAGCAGCTATCCAGATGCATGGCAAATAATTATTTCTGTGGGACAACTTCCCTCTGGAAGCCCTTAAAAACAATTCCAGAAAGGGGCCACAACTAAATCATGCAGAACAAATCAGGTGCAGCATGACTGTCCACCTGTACAGTACCTTTGGGAGAACCACCACCAGCTGCAGTCATTATAATTGCAACTGCCTTCAAAAATATAGGTGCGATGCTTACTCACAGTGCAAAATGCTACATGCTTTGCACCGTACAAACGTCTTATGTGGGTGCATTTTCCCTTTTTTACTGTTCTCAGTTTCTCTACTCATACACCGAAAGTGATGTACAGTTAAAAGAATCATCAATGAACAGCAGGGAAAAAACAGTCATTAAGATTGTACAAAAAACCCCAAACTGCATACTATGTGTATCTAGCTAACAACAGGATGGATACATTTAGGAATACCAACTTAGTTTCTAACTCTGAGCAGTGCAGAACATCCATACGATGGCTTACATGACTTTGTGACAGAAACAAACTGTAATAGTAAAGGTATCAAATTCAAGACACCAGTAAAACTTTGCTCTTTTGATCCGGCAAATGTTTGTAGGTACTTTAAGCACATATTTGCAACTATGCTGTCCGTCATATGCAACACAAAAAATCCACTTCTTGGAAGAAATGACTGATTTCTTTTTGCAACTAAGCAAGAGGTGCCGCTCATGTTCATATGCTGTTGTAGCTAAATGGTGCACCTAAATTTGGAACAGACAGAGATGAGTCTGTTCTTTCTTTTATGCAACAGTATATTGCAGGTAGCCTTCTAAAAGACACTGACAAAGAAGCATAAAGGGGCAAGTACTTCATTTCCATTCCAATATATGGCCAAAGTACTGACAGCAGAAATATTTCATTATTTTCTTAGCACCCCATTGAAATTTCCTGTTTTTCACAGTGTGGAGTCAGTTCCTTCTTCTCTGTCTTACCTACATCTGATTTTAAACACAGTCCTTCATACCGGCATAATGAAATTAATAGTAATTAGTGCCGCTCGGAGGCTTGGACAAATTCTTGACTCTGCCAGATACTTGCGATTGCTCGGAGGTGCTCACTGTGGGGAAAGCGAGGGACGAGTGCTCTTTTGACATCAATTGTGCTCACGGGACTGCGAGGACCAGCGGGCCGTGCGCTTCCATCACTGCCTGCAGCTGGTGACTCTTCCCGACCCCTCCTCCCTACGGTACTTAACGCCTCGCGGCCACCGTTTCGCGGGAGCCGCTTGGAGGCTTGGACACATTCTTGACTCTGCCAGATACTTGCGATTGCCCGGAGGTGCTCACTGTGGGGAAAGCGAGGGACGAGTGCTCTTTTGACATCAATTGTGCTCACGGGACTGCGAGGACCAGCGGGCCGTGGGCTTCCATCACTGCCTGCAGCTGGTGACTCTTCCCGACCCCTCCTCCCTACGGTACTTAACGCCTCGCGGCCCCCGCTTCGCGGGAGCCGCTCGGAGGCTTGGACACATTCTTGACTCTGCCAGATACTTGCGATTGCCCGGAGGTGCTCACTGTGGGGAAAGCGAGGGACGAGTGCTCTTTCTACATCAATTGTGCTCACGGGACTGCGAGGACCAGCGAGCCGTGCGCTTCCATCACTGCCTGCAGCTGGTGACTCTTCCCGACCCCTCCTCCCTACCGTACTTAACGCCTCGTGGCCCCCGCTTCGCGGGAGCCGCTCGGAGGCTTGGACACATTCTTGACTCTGCCAGATACTTGCGATTGCCCGGAGGTGCTCACTGTGTGGAAAGCGAGGGACGAGTGCTCTTCTGACATCAATTGTGCTCACGGGACTGCGAGGACCAGCGGGCCCGTGTGCTTCCATCACTGCCTGCAGCTGGTGACTCTTCCCAACCCCTCCCCTCGTCTTCTATTTCTACCACGCCCACCCACGCATAAGCGGGACGCGGGCGGGGCACAGACCGGGGTGAAGCCCGGGCAAAGGGCGGGCCCACTTAGGCCCTCAGAGGCCGAGTGAGGCCGGGCAGGGCACGGTCATTTAAATTTGTTCTTAATATTTTGTTGCCTCCTGTTGTCATAGAGTCCGGACAAACTTAGTTTGGAAAAACCGGGGGGTATGATAAATGGTCCTTTAGATAATTATTTCACAAGGGTCCAGTCGGTTGCAGACAGGGAAAACATATTGGCCGAACGCAGGACAGAGCGTAGACGCTCAGTTGAATCCTTAAAATTCAGGGCTTCTAAAGAAACCACACTCCAGCCCCTTTCCCGGGATGGAGGTAGACTTAGTGGTAATGAAGATCCTCCTTCTCAGGAGAGTGTCCCTTTTTTGCTGCGGGATTGCTCCCCTATACATTCTGCCCCTATTGTTGAGGATATAAATGATATCCCTCTTCACAGCTCTTCCTGCAGCCCCGCTGACCCAAATATACAGATCTCTGTCCGTGGCAAACTGGTTAGAAAGAAGGTAAAGAAATCAGTAATGGACAAGATTCATGGCCCACCACCAAGTAAATTAAGACGTAAGGAGGGAGGGGGTTTGGTTAAATCTAAGATTAGCCACTCAGATTTTGGGAAGCACACAAAGCCCGCTGCTAGAACTGTATCGGGTATAGTGGCTGCACCAGCAATTTTGTCTAATCCGGTACTCCCTTCTTCATCTGTCGGCCATGATACTGTTGTGAACAGCACCGAGTCACTCTCTATCCTTGTTGAACTGCTGATAATGGCAGCACCCTCTATTGTTCCTCAAGACAACTTGGGTCATTTGATTAAGTCTCTCATTTTGCCTATCGTTGAGAGTTTGAAGAGAGTGGAGAAAAGGCTTGCGGATATAGAATCCGCTATAAGCAAGACGGCCGATTTGGTCAAGGCTCAGGTGAATATGGCTGTCCCTCTCACCCCCATTGTTACTTCACCTACCACTATTGTACCCATAGTTACACCACATCCTATTCAAGCTACATTACAGCCCACTAACCAGTCAGCTCCTGTCCATCAAAGGTTATTGCCCCTCAAGAATGTAATTATACCGATCGGTAACCCTGCTAGCGATCCTTTGGGGGGAAGTTCCGAGGAACCTGCAGGGAATAAGCAGAAAGAGTGGGGAAGTAATAGTTATAACAGGGTCTCAGCGAACTGTGGGCCACAAGTAGATCTACCCCCAGAAGCTGAGCCCCTGGTGGTGGTCTTGACGAGGGATGCCCACTTTGACAGATAACACGAGGGAAGGGTTCACCCAGTTGAAAAATAAAAATATGCATTGGCTTAGTATCTATAGACCAATTTTAAAGAAAATCAACGGTGAGATACTGCATGTTAGACGACTTCCTTGGCTGGGTGGCAGACGTGAAGACATTGAGGGAGATATAGGTGTGGTTAACTTTAGAGATCCACGCGCAGTTGATTATATACTAAACTGGCCTACGGGAAACGGTAACAACTGTATCATCCCCCGTGCCCTGACATATTTTTACCCTAGATCCCTGGTGTTTCCCCCAACTTACATAAGTGAACAGGCTCCCACATATATAAATCCAGCTATGGCACCCATCACGAGGCAATTGGCACATGGCCATCCCACAGTTCCTGCTATTGATTGCTTCGGGTGGAACACCGTACCCCCCAGATTTAATAGAATTATAAACAGGAGAATGGATCATTTGAGACCCTTTACTCCCCTGGAGACAGGGAATAGGTTTGATGTGTTCACCGGTATGGATTAATGTGATTGAAGATTACAGTCCTTGCTGGGCAGGAGGGGCCGTTTAGGCGCCACTAGCCCAGTGGGCAGTGTTCTTGAGGTTCCTAGAGAGGCCATTATTCCCGGCATTGAGAAAGAGATCCCATCGGTAGCCAATAGTTTTGATATCAGCGGGATCCCAACCACCACACAACCACTGCTCCTTGGGTGCAGTGGAGATATTTGTCTAGTTTCAAAATCAATAGGCCCACTTGAAGTTATTAATGATTCTATTTTCTGTGAGTTGGGTGGTGACAAGGGGGTTATCCCTGATACGCTTGCAATAGGTGATGAGGCTATCCATTTGGTATCTTGGAATGTGGCCGGGTTGGGAAAAAAGATGGCTCTTCCAGAATGGAATACCTTTATTGAAAAGTTTGATGTATGTATGTTCCAAGAAACATGGAGTCTGCATCCAATACATAAATCTGGTTATGCAACCTTTTGCTTGCCCGCTTTTAGCTGTGGGAAGGGCAGACCAGCGGGTGGTTTACACGTCTGGGCAAAAATTGAATTGAATTGGGCTGTTTCTACCCATGAATTAGCGAGTAGGGACATTCAACACCTTTCATTTGCAGGTCAAAAAAAGGGTAGTAGGTTTGATTTATTTAATATCTATTCTAGAGGGTCCCAGGGGAATACTATCTCTTGTACTTTAACGATTTTAGAACAGGCACTAGCTAACTGCCCCCCATCCTCTAAAATAATTGTGGCTGGGGATTTTAATTGTACATTTGAACCCCTCAGCGGGGACGATCCCTTGGGTACAGAGGAGGTGGACTCCTGGTGGTCCATCCCAGCACTGTCACTTGCCCCTATTAAAAAATGGTCATCAAAGGTCATACAGACCAATGCCCTTACAGCGGAATACAACTTAAGAGTGCTAAATGGCAGATCATTTTCTGACCGGGCCGGAGCGATGACCTTTAATAGGCATAGTGGCCCGTCCAGAATTGATTATATCTTATTGGATGTCACACTGTGGCCCGACCTAATAGATATGGAGGTGGTACCCTCGCAGGATAGTGATCATAACCCCCTATGTATGAAGTTAAGGTGGGGTAAACCAAAAGGTGGTCTTAAGAACGCCCCCTTGAGGTCATCCAACGAGGTTGTCCCCTACAATGGTAATCGTAGGTTGAATTGGGATAAGGTTCACTCCCAGGTTGATAATTTGACGAGGATCAGGGAGCTCGAAGTAAATCTGACAATTGAGCTGGCGAGCCTAGAAATGGGTATAGATAGGGACCAGGGGTCGTCCTTGCCCTCGGTTTATAAAAGTGTAATAGAGGAAGTTGGCAAATTCTTTTTAATCCCGGGCAGAAGTGGCAGATTGAATAATAAACCGCCCAATCCCAGCAACCCCTGGTACTCGGACCAGTGTAAAATGAAAAGGAAGGAGATAACAGTTGCCCTGCGCAAAAAGAGCCAATCTTTAGTTAGAATAGCTAGGAAGGATTATGCGAAGGAATTGGTGCGGGCCAAACGAGAGTGGGAGGAACAATACTGGCAGGATCTTAAATGTGCATCTAGCAGGAAGAATGCATTGCTGTTTTGGGAATTGATTAACAAGGCTAGGCAGCGTAGCAGGCCACCAATAGTTAATCATATAACAAGCCAACAGTGGCATTCCCACTTCTCTGCACTATATGGTGGTTTAGAAACAATCTGCTCTTCTCTCCATGATCCAGTTAGTAGGGCCCCCTCTTTACTGATGTTTGAAGACCCATTTTTGGCTTCTGAGGTAATATCGGCCATTCGACACTTGACCCCGATGAAAGCCGCCGGTCCCGATGGGATACCAGGGGATCTCCTCTTGGAAGATCCCGCAGCTTGGGCTAAACTCATTGCCCTAATAATGAATCTGATTTCTAAAGGACACCCTGTGCCTGACTCATGGAAGGGAGCAGAGGTGATAACTGTGTACAAAAAGGGCGCTAGAGATGACCCTGCCAATTACAGACCGATCAGTCTGATTGACGTGATCCAGAAGGTGGTTGGCAGGGTCATTATCTTAAGGGTGGGTGTCTGGATGGAAGAGGAGCACATTCTCTCTCATTTCCAAGCCGGGTTCCGACAAAAGGTGGGCACGATGGACCAGGTCTTCCGCTTCTTTGCGATCTATTGGAAGTCTGTGACCATCAATAAAGGTAGTCTTTATCTGGCCTTTATAGATCTCAGGATGGCGTTTGACCTGGTCCCTCGTGCAAGGTTGTGGGATATCTTAGAGAAGATGGGTTTCCCAGGTCCACTCTTGGGATTTATTGTGAAGCTCCATGAGGGGAATTATGCGAGGATCAGATGGGGCGCCCAGGGACAATTGACTGAGAGGGTGCCCGTGAGGAAAGGATTACGCCAGGGATGTGTTATGGCACCGACCCTGTTCTCACTCTTTGTGAATGGTGTGGTGGAACATCTGAGAGAGGAACCGGCAGATGCGCCCTCCCTGGCAGGGGAAAAAGCACCTACCCTACTCTTCGCGGATGACACCATTTTGATCTCCAAAACCCCGGCAGGCCTCCAAAAGCTCTTGCAACGTTTTAGTGCGTTCTGCACTGATAGAGGTCTTACCATCAATACCATCAAAAACTAAGCTTATGGCCATATCACCCCCCAAGAATTTCAGGAACAATATCTTGCTCAATGGTGAGCCATTGGAGTTGGTAGATTCCTTTGATTACCTGGGTATTAGGGTAAACAGTCGGATGAGCTGGAAAGATCATTTGGCCAAAATGCTACTAAATTAAAAAAGAGTATCAGGGGTGGTCTTGAGAGAACAGCGGGAGTCGTTGAGTAAACCTGTGGCACCGACCCTAGCAATTTATGAGGGCCAAGTATTACCGTCTGCCCTATATGGATCCGATCTCTGGGGGTTTGAGAACACATCGGACTTAGTTACATCTGAAAATAAGTTCTTGAGAGATCTGGTAGCCCTTCCTGTTTCCACCCCGTTAATCCCATTACGGTTAGACTTGGGTCGGCGCCCTTTTAAAGATCTAGTGCGCCTGCGCCCATTACTCTTTTGGGTTCGATTGAGAAGGACCGGGGAGCTTCAAAATTATGCAGCTGTCCTAGATGAACTTATTCTGCTTAATTCAGGTAATAAGATCAAGTGGCTGAGTAATCTGAGGCAGCTGGTCGTGCAATTGTGTTTAAGAGAATCTTGGAAGAGCCAAACACCGCCCCCCAAACTAGAGGTTAAGAAGCTGTATTGGGATTGGGTTCAGAAGGAGGCCATAAGTAGAGGTGCAGGGGGTCCACTTACAGAGCGGTTCTTGGAGTTCAAATTGTCATGGAAACTTGAACCGTTCTTTGATTACATAGAGAAACCTCTGGATAGATCACTCTACCTAAAAGTTAGGCTCGGGATCCTTCCGGTGAATGATTTCACCTCTGGATGGAATAGACAGGGTGGCTCTTCAAAAGCCTGCCCGGGTTGTGTAGCCCCCAATGAGTCCCTGGCGCATTTCTTCTTTGCCTGCCCAGCATACAGGGTGGCCAGGAGGATATGGTTAAAGCCACTATGCAAGGGGTTGGGCCTTAGGTGTCATAAAATGGCCTTGCGGGTTCTTTGCACTGACACGACCTCTACAGCCATGGTGTGTGGCATAGCTAAATACTTGGGCAGTGCATGGCTGACACGCATGAGGAGGACTAAGTCCCCCCCTTATTCTACTGAATAGATAGAGGGCTCCAGGGTAGGTAGCACCCATGTAAATTGCTAGTTGTTTCATGTTCACTACTAAAAAGAAATTGTATAGTATGTGATGATGTTTGTATTCTAGACTTGGCGGGTTTCTGTTTTTAAATTTTTATTGTATTGTATAAATTGTTTACTTTTATGATGAAATTGTTTTATCGAATAAAGTTAAAGTATACAATAGTAATTCAGTATACTAACTCTGCTTTCTCCTTTGCTGCTAATTGTATTTTGAGTTAATGTTCTCATTTAAGCACCCTTCTTTTTTCCTTTCTAGTATAGTGTTTAGAAGTCACACATTTTCTTTCAGGTGATATACACTCACTATTTGTTTTCTAAATATGCTTTTATGATCTACAACACAGAATGTTAACATACCTGTGAAGGTTTTTTGCTGTTCTCTCAGTTTTATTTCTATGTCTTTTTATATCTGTTTTCATTTGAAATCTCCATTCCGCACACTTGTAAACCACCTCTTCTCTCAGTAGACAAGCAGGTAAAATGGTTACCCTTCACCATGTGCTCTTACTTATAGTGCTCCAGTTAATAAATCATAGGCTTCCTTTCATCTCTCTTTATTTCTGTACCACTTCTAAATGGTCAGTATTTCTTTAACCCTACCCATGTTTCCAGTGAAGGAGCCCAATTTCGTTGTTTTCCCCCCCAAATCCACGAATCCTCCACAACGCTCAAAACACCCCCCCCCCCCCAAATTAACTTCGCGGTGGATTTTTTAATCTATGTGGGAGTCCATTGAACCATTTACATTATACTACTATAGGTTTGCATCCACATTTAACTATATAAAATAGTACTGATTTAGAAAATAACCCCTCCTTAATAAGGAATGTGTCTAAACCACTTAACTTTTACATCTGAAAGTACAGTCTCTTCAGAAGCCTACCCCCACACTGCTTTAGCTCACTTTCCATTGCAATCACATTTTGGAACACTCTCTTGTACCAGCAAGTCAACACTTCACAACACTTTCTATGAGCAGCATACTAGCTTCAAATTCAACTATAGCAGGAGTGATTGACTGTTTGGAAATATAAGTATATCCCAAACAGCATAAAGTTTTTTTAAATTTCCAGAGGCATTTACAAATCTAGCAACTTTTTTCTCCAATCACTACCAAATTTGGGCTACCTGCAAATTTACACTATCCAATCAATTTTGTTTTAAAATAAGATGCTGTCCTCCAGTTTAATTGCCTTTCATTTTGAAAACTGTCTTATTTAGCTCCAGCCTTCTCCTGTGTGCTGCTGCTCCTTGCCTTCTAAATGGTTAGAGTGTGGATGGGGTCATAGCTTTGTGTTTTGAGCCAGAGAGTGTGCTAGAAAGAGTGTAATTGACAAGGACAAGGTTTGCCTAATGTGGACATTATTTGGGTTGGCCAGAGAGGGTTAAGGTGGCATCAATTGCTGCCTTTGGTTGAAAGCATTTCGGACTGGCAAAATCCAGACCTTATGTTTGTGCACTGTGGTGACAATAGGGAGAGAATGTAGCCTTATGGCTAGAGCAGTCGACCTCAAAGCTGGGGAACCGTGTTCGAGTCTCGGCAACAATGCTCAACATCCTGTGATTCTGGACAAATCACTTAATCTCCCTGCGCCTAACAAAAATGAATGTGTACATCTGTAACGAAACTGGTGCTCATGTAATGTGCTCGGATACCTGATATCTTTGGGTCTACTTTACCAAGGCACACTTACTGGGGTTGGACTGGAAATCCTTATGAAGGATACCTTTGAAAATTGATGGCACTTTTCCCTCACACTGCGTTAGCCATCGGCAGAAATGGAAGTGGTCAAACAGATTCTATTCATAGATAAACAAAGCCAAGAAATATGTCAATAAATCTGTTTCTGCATTCCTCAGAGACCACAACAAGGCTCCATCTACAACAACAATTTATACTTTGACCTGGAGGGTATATAGAGAAGTGATGGTGTTTACTTGACAGAGAAAGGCAACAGGGAGTTCCTCAAGAACTTCAAAGGCTGCATTCTGTATTACGTGTAGTTATCACTTACACATCATAGAACAAAATGCTCTTTTCAGAGACAACCCTTTCACTAAAGACAGCTTTTTAAAATATTTTATTCCAATTTCTTAAATCTCATGTGGTGCTGCAGATCCATGGTGAAAAGACAAACCAAAAGCACTCATCCAATAAGCATCAGTAACACTACAGGATGTCGTATTGGATATGTGAGTGTTTCATCAGTGTGTGTATGTGAGTAGGTTTGTAAGGTTGTGTCTGTGAGTGGGTGTGGGTGTGTGAGAATCTGAATGAGTCTGTGTGTAGATGTCTGTCTTTCCCTGTCTGTCTGTGAGAGGGTGTCAGACTGTCTGTCAGTGTGTCATTGGGTGTGAGAGTATTTGTAGGGGCATCAGCATGAATGTGAAAGTATCTGTCTGGGTGTGTGAGTGGGTGGGTGTGAGAGTGTCTATATGGGTGTATGAGTGAATGTGGGAGTGTTTGTTTGGGTGTCACAGTGAGTTTAAGATTGTCTGTCTGGGTCTGTGACTGGGTGTGAGAGTGTCTGTTTGCGTGTCACAGTAGGTGTGGGAGTGTCTGTATGAGTGTCACAATGGGTGTGAGAGTGTCTGTCTTGGTGTTTTACTGGGTGTAAGGGTGTTTGTATGGGCATCAAAGTCAGAGTGAGAGTGTCTATGTGTGCAAGTGGGTATACAAGTGTCTGTGTTTGTCAGTAGATGTGAGAGCATCTGTGTGTGAGAGGGTGTGAGTGTCTGTATAGGTGTCACAGTGGGTGTGAGAATGTCTGTCTGTGTGGGAGTCAGAGTGGGTGTAAGAGTGTCTTTATGGGTGTGTCACTGGGCGTGAGAGTGTTTGTATGGGCAACACAGTGGGCATGAGTATCTGGATGTGTTAATGGGAGTGAGAGTGTCTGTATGGTTGTGAGAGTGTATGTGGGAGTGTCTGCCTGGGTGTCACTGTGGGTGTAAGAGGATGTGTCTGGGTGTGAGAGTGTTTGGTTATCACAGTGGATGTGGGAGTGTCTGTATGGGTATCAGAGTGGGTGTGAGACTGTCTGTCTGTGTGTGAGTGGGTGTGAGAGTGTCTGTATAGGCAACACAGTGGGTGAAAGAGTGTCTGTGAGTGTGAGTGGGTATGAGAGTGCCTGCCTGGTTGTGTCACTGGGTGTGAGAGTGTATGTATTGGCATCACAGTGGGTGTGAGAGTGTTCGGTTGTCAGAGTGGATGTGGGACTGTCTGGGTGTCACAGTGGGGGGCAGAGTGTAAGTCTAGCTGTGTGCCTGGGTGTGAGAGTGTCTGTTTGGGTGTCACAGTGGGTGTGAGAGTATATGTATGGGTGTCAGAGTGGGTGTGTGAGTGTATGTATATTTCTTTGATTCACAGCGAGGTTTCTGAATCTGCTGCGGATTAAAATGGGCAACTGTGCTGAGCCCTGCGACAGATCCGTGGATCTCATGTGTGGCAAAAAAAAAATAACTGGCACTTTACTGCCCATTAAGCATGCATTCCCCACATTTATAACACACACATGGAGTCAGGAAAGCTGTCACCTGACCCCTTCATTTATTTTACATCTAACTTTTCAACCATGAGGACCGATTTCTGGTATATAGAATGGCAGCTGAAACTGTTCTCTCAGGTTGTGGCCAGCCAATCAGGCCTTGCTGTGTCACATGCAGCCAAGGATTTATTGCGGGTGGATCCACGAAGGGACCACGTCCCTAGATATACAAATCTTACACTAAATAACAAGAAGGGTGGTTTCCGAACCAAAAGCTACCTTTCTGACAAATTATGTGTACTTCCGTTCAGCAGATCGGGCTGTAGTCATGTTCAAAATCGCTTTAGGAAATTGAATGGGGGAAATGTGTATGGGACCTCCCCATTTGTCTTGTTCCCACTTGATGCACCACCCTGAAACTTTCAAGACAGCAGCTTGAATCAAAGTCCTACCCATACTGGCAACCTTCAGTAGGTATATATTCCTGCTCCCAGTCACCTTTCCAGGGGCACTCTCAGACGGGTGCTGTAATCGCTGAGGTGCAGCCGCAAAAATATAAACGCTCCTTTTTACCTTCTTTTACTCTTCGAGGAAAAAGCACTCACAGGGGTGGATTATACTCTATTTATTTTCGAGCCAACAAACAGATGCGTTCGGCTTGTGCCTTTTCAATGTTCCTCGAACAAGGCACAAGCCGAAACGCAGAACAGAAGGGAAAAAGGAGCATATATATGTGACCAGGGTAGAACTGACCTTTTTTGTTTCCTTTGTCAACTGCTGGAGTGTGAGATGTTCATGGCCTGCAAGTCTAGGACGCCACTGGGTGTACGAGTGTGTAAATCACTATATTTTGCACTCGCTACGTGCAGTCACAAAATGTGGCATGGAATAGGACGCAGGAACAGCGCACTCAGTAGCCGAGGAGGAAGGGCCATTGCAGTACTCCAATGGGATGAGATCAACTATTATTTAAACTGGCCCCCAGGTGTAACATCGCTGCTGAGGAGATTTGGGCACTGAAGAAAGCCATAAGGCTGAAACGCGTATGCCCTGTCCAGCGTTTCTTGGAGACAGCATTTCCCTCCTTTGTGCCTTCAATGGACACAACAACTTCTTTGTTTGTGCTTGTAATTTGGCAATAAAACATCACCCCTTGTCACCGAGTGGACTCAGCCCCATTTTTTTTTTAGTGGGATTGGATGCTATATCTAACGGTGAGCAAGCACCGGTTTCCAGGACCCCCTTTTGATCAGGAGAAACATGCATGGCTTGCATCTAGTGGACTATGAATGAAAATACAGCGTGTCGCCCCGCCGAGAGGTGAAGAAACCCATGTGTGTTTTTGCCTTTTGGGGAAAAAGGAAGCAGTATTTTACTGCGCGAAGGTGACCAGGGTAGAACTGACCTTTTTTGTTTCCTGTGTCAACTGCTGGAGTGTGTGCGATGTTTGGGGCCTGCAAGTCTGGGACGCCACCGGGTGTACGAGTGTGTAAATCACTGTATTTTGCACTCGCTACGTGCAGTCACAAAATCCGGCATGGAATAGGACGCAGGAACAGCGCACTCAGTAGCCGAGGAGGAAGGGCCAGCGCAGTACTCCAATGGGATGAGATCAACTATGCCCTGTCCAGCGTTTCTTGGAGACAGCATTTCCCTCCTTTGTGCTTTCAATGGACACAGCAACTCCTTTGTTTGTGCTTGTAATTTGGCAATAAAACATCACCCCTTTGCACCGAGTGGACTCGGCCTCATTTTTTTTGGAGTGGAATTGGATGCTATATATATATATATATATATATATATATATATATATATATATATATATATATATATATATATATATATATATATATATATATATATATATATATATATATATATATATATATATATATATATATATATATATATAATCTACTGGCGGTCGCCAGTAGATAGTTATAGTTACAACCTAGTTTCCATAGGAAATCTCACAATTCTATTTTGAATAACTTTGGCGCCGGTTGACGAATCCTCGCGAAATTTTCAAAACTAATGGGGCGCTCCGTTCAGCTCCTACCCTGAAAGTCTCGGGGTGATTCGTCAAGCGGGGGCCGAGAAAAAAGGGGGGTCCCAAAACGCGTTTTCCCCATGCATTTTCCATAGGACCTTTAGACACAGCTACAGCCAGAACGGCTGAACAGAATTACTTGAAATTTGGCAAAGAGGTAGTCCTCAGGTCAGGCATGTGCCTTTTGCATATATGGTGTAAATCCGTTCAGTAGTTCCTGAGAAAATCAAAAGTAAAATGATATACATATCTGGGCGGAGCCTAACCACACATCTCATTGTGAGATCTGATTGGCTGTCAGCACTTCATCCAAGAAGTGTTGGCAGCCATCTTGGGACCAATATACATGATAGTGCTGCAGATCGGCGCATATAAATTCTCCCTACTTCCACGGACAGAGTAAATCCACAGTCACACGCACATACTCTCATCATACGCTAGGGCCCATCACACTAACATTCATAATTATTACTCTATCCACACTGAAGATACAAGAGAGAACCTAAACCAATCTACATCTAATGCGAGGTCAATGCGACCTTAAAGATATGTCTTGAGTCATGATTTTAAACACAGGAAATACATTTGGAACTCAATAAGTGACAAAGAAATAACCACCCGACACTGTAATTCAAACAAAATGGTTGTTTATCTAAATTAGTTCAAATGAAAGTCAATCATTAGCAAAATCATTATTCTCATAGTTACCTATTCTAGCTAAATAGGTCAGGACAGGTCTCTCAGTAAAGTCTCCCGAGTCGCCGTCCTCTCAATCAGCGTCGATCCTCACGAGCATAGGTTCAGGAAAAAGTGGCCTTAGACCCTCTCTAGTCTAACAATATTTATAGTGAAACTAACAAAAATAAAAGTAACAAACAATCTCTAAACGTCCGTTGAGCCGCTAAGCAGAGCGAGCAGGAAAGGATGTTGATTTGCAACATTTAGAAAACCTCCGCTCAGAAAAATCACAAAAATAAAAACACGGAAGAAGGAAACTCAAGCTAAGAAACGATACATCCATGAATGCTCTTCCTCGGAACCATAGTGAAGCCACCGCAAGTTTATCAGAGTTCATTGTGGCTTTATTCTTTTCCAAGGGCAATTGGCAGCGAGCCTGGAGCTGCTGTCCTCACGGAAACGTTTAACACAGACAGAGGCTGTGGTCAGGTGACTTCCAACCATGTTCAGTGAGGCCTCTTGTCAAAATTCAATCACTCGAGTGCAGGCTGTAAATAGCGGCCATCTTGGATTAGGCCAAAACGGACAATCTTAATTAAAAGAAATACAAAACAACGTTACTACATCGTAATGACAATACAGTGTTAATACCCACTAATACCCTTATGTGTATGCAATTACCTAGCCTTCTGCGACATAAAGAAGCATTAAAGCATGTTAATTTTAAAGCGCAAACACAAAACAAACAGCACTTTTGTGACACTTATTTTATTAATTTGCACACCAACTTAGTTCACGTATTAATTAAAGCAACATAAAATGCATTCCACGTGTAATTTCTCTCATTAGTAATGTTGATTAATCAAGAACTTTAACAAAATTAGTAATTAACGGTTAATTATCAGTAATTTAAATCATGACATACAAACAAAACTGGAGTTTAAATCTCAATAAATTTTCAATAGAAAACCCTGCTCCAGCAATCCCCCCTTTGGTGATATATATCACCACAAAAACCAACCCCAAAAAAAAATGTAGTCCCCATTTTTAGGAGAAATTGAAATGTCTTTTACAACACTACACACAAGACTCTCTTTCATCATCCCTCTTTGACTCCAAATAAACACTCTCCCTTAATTCTTCTAATTCTATCTCTTGTGGGTCTCTCTTTGACCTCTTTTGTTTCTTTTCAGTATTCTGCCTAATCATTTTCTTTTTCCCTCCCCTGTTTTTACGACACAAACACTCTAATCTAAGTATCAATAAAGCAACAATCACACATATCAAAAGAAATAATATCTTACCAATAATGGTACTACCTATCTTAGCAATAAAACTCTTAACAGCAACTATCTTATTAGCTAATTTAGTCCAGATACTTTCAGCTTCCAGTGGTACTAATTCTTCATGCAAATCAGTAATATTTTTGATATAGATCTTTAGATCTTTACTTTCGTCAGGAATGTAGGTGCAACAATGTTGAACTTTCAGCATTCCACAAACTCCACCCTCTTTGGCCAATAGAATATCAAGGGCAAGTCGATTTTGTATAGACATGGCACGTACGGCAATCATCTCCGTATTTACCAAAAGAAACCCTCCAGCGGTACTTGTCGATAAGCGATCCACCACTGTTGACAGTTTCCGAATTCCATATGCATTTAATGAAATTCCCACTGCTGGAATTAAAGCTCCAAAAATATCACCTATAATTTCTGACCAAGTTTCTCTCTTAAAACGTGTTAGTAGATTAATATGCTCTACATCTTCTATCTTATCTATATGAAAAATCTTTGGAAAGACCAGGCCAACATAACACGTGCCATACCAATGGTCAGGCAACCTGTAATAAGCCTTATTCCCACAAATATAATACCCTCCCGGGAAAACTGGATCTTCTCCACCTTTAAATCCCCATCCGGTTGCAATAAAGTATGTATCATGGCACTCACTAGTCCCAACAAAATAGCTATCATATTGGGATTTCCTTCTGGTAATGCATAGTTTACCCTTCTGTGGTGCATCTAAAGCCAAAGTTGGACTGGCCCCATTCCTCAACTCCTTTCCCATCTCAATATCCCATATTGTCTCACTCATTTTATATTTCCCTGCCTTTTCATGCATGCTCACTCTCCTTTTCTCTACCATGTCTAGGAAAGCCTTTTCTTCTTTGTTAGAAATGGGATTTCTGGTTGGCTAAGGCTTGCGCCAAAGTCAGGCAGAAACCACCACTCTAGTCAGGGCTGGGGAGTTACACGCCAAAGATAACCCCTGCTCACCCCCTTGGTAGCTTGGCACGAGCAGTTAGGCTTATCCCTGAGGCGATGTGTAAAGCGTTTGCGCGCGCACCCAGCAACAACACCCAAGGCCCACCACAAAGGAAACTCCACACAAGGTATTCTATAAAAATAGCCTTTGTATTATAGACAACACATTAGATAAAAACACACACTCTACAATGTGCCAACAGGCACGGGCAGAATTTACAAGGGATTATATGTACAGGGGACAGGGCCACATGGACCGCTGTCCGGAATTAGCACTCTTAGAACATAGCACTTGGAACATAGGAAATAATACTGTAGTACAAAATAGCAAATGTAGCACACAACCAGTAACTACTGGTAACCAGAAAGTACCACCTACGCAACCCTAACCACCTTAGGAAAGTATTGCACAGGGAATCAGGACCTCACTAGCACCACCTGTACTAGGGAGAAAACAACCACCTAAGTATCACAATACCTGTAGGGGTCTAAGCACATAAACACATGATGCATAACATTCAGAGGTGTAAAGCAAAGCACATGACGCATAACCACATTCAGAGGTGCAGGAAAGGTACAATGGCGCAAAAACTCACGTTAGCCACTATCTGTGGCAGTCCCTAGGCCAACTGGCCTTGAAGGGGCAAGGACGCCTGGTGTCCAACAAAGTCAGGGGCAAGACTGCGCAGGAGGCGCAGTCCAAAACTCAGAGGGCCACAACCTAAACGTTGCAGCTGCCCACTAAGTGCTGGGCAGCTGGGAAAATGAGCGTGGGCACCACTGTGCCTCCCAGAACAATATACAGCCCTGGAGCCACCTAGGCTCTAAAAGAAGGATGCCCCCAAAACAGCGTGGGAGCCTCGTGGGCTCTAAAACACAATTTTGCCCAGCGTAAGGTTGGAGCCTCTCAGGGGCTCAGGAGCACTGCCCCCTTCGTTGGAGCCTCTCAGGGGCTCGAGAAAGTAAGGCTGCGACGTTGGAGCCTAAACAAATATTCCCCCATTCACGTTGGAGCGGCCCGCTGCCTTCCGGGGCCGCTCGTAGCACCAGAGAGATGCCCTCGTGGTCGGAGTCCCTCGGGACTCTATGCAAATGTGCCCCGTCGTTGGAGTCCCTCTCAGGGACTCGAGAGACAAATGTCTCCAGACGTTGGAGCCTAACAGGCTCTAAATCAAACAATGCCCCCCGTTGGAGCGGTCCGCTGTGGAGCGGGCCGCTCTGCTTCTGCCTCTCCCCACCCGGACTCCCTTTTTCACTTACCGGCTAGGGGAGAGGTGGCGAAGGCAGGACTCGGTCTGCGGGGCTTGTTCCTCGTGGACTTGACTGGAAGGCGGAGCCTACGGGCTCCGAACACGAAGGCCACACGTCCCAGTGCGGGGTGGGCTCCCGCCTGGGTGGGGGACACGGCGCTTCTCCTCCGGAGTGCCCCGGGGCGCAGGGTAGGCTCCTGCCTGCTCCGGGGCTCAAATTAGCCGCGAGTGTTCGGTGGGAGGCGGGGTAGGCTCCCACCCTCCTATTTCCGTTTCCGGTTGTCCCGGAGACCCGCCCCCGGCCCGCCTGACTTCCTGGTCGGGCGCCGGAGGGCGATTCGCGGACAAATGCCGGGTGGGCACCGGCGCTTTTTAAAATGCTATAAATCGAGGTGGGCACTCGATAGGGCGGCAATGTCCCGGGCAGGGTGGGCACCTGCCAGGGGACCTCAGGATCGGCCCAGAACGGGGCAAATGCCGGGTGGGCACCGGCTTGCAGCAACAAAGCGCTCCTGAGCGCTGAAGGGAGATAAAAGCGCTTCCAGGCGCTTATGGGCAAAATAAGGCGCTCCCAGCGCTTAAAGGACAAAAGAACCACAAAATCCAGCAAAAGTCTCCCCTGCACACATCAAAGCAGGGGTGGGGGGCAAGGCTGGACCCAGAGCCAGCTCACTGGGCCTCCAGGCAGGGAGGTAGTCCAAGTGGCGGTCCTCTGGTCCAGCAGCAGCAGCAGCCCCCCTCAGGTAGGATCCTGGCAGAGAACAATTTCTGTGGGGACACAGCCCCATTTTTATACAGACAAACCCTTTGTTCTGGGTTCAGGGTGAGGGGGAAAACCAGTCGCAGCTGGTTGGGGAGCACCCTTGATGTGCTCAGCCCCTCACTCTATTCATTGGCAGGGCTAGGGTCGTCAGTCGCACCGCAGGGGGCGGGGCCAGCATTGTGTGTGGAAAACCCTGTCCTATTCAGGACCCAGGTGTACTCCTCCCACCCATCTAGCTGCTGATCTCCCCATTCACCACTGGGTGACTCATCCTGACCCTGGGGAATCCCTAGCCCGTCACATGACATGACCAGCCAATCACGCGACAGACATACTGCACACAGAAGTGCCCACTTCTAGAAGTGGCACTTCCACACTAGGTACATGCACGCCGCACACATCATCGCGCAGCATTCACTCCCACGAGTCCGCACATACCAAACTCGGGCCTGCACACCCCACGCATCAGGAACTACTAGGGACACATACATTCCCCATGCATTCCTATGGGAGGGCAGGCCTATCTCACCACATGCACTCAGAGCACGCACGCACTTTACCCTGGGACACAGGGAAAGTGCGCAGAGACCAAACAATTACCACACCAAGTCATCAGTAAAAAGCAAAAAAGTTCAGGGGTGAACCTGCCAGAAGGGCCAAGTCCAACACAACCCCCTTCCAGCCAAAACGCAGGGCAGACCAATCACCACCGTGATGGACTTCCCTGCTTGGGGCGATAGAACACGGACGCAGGCCCGCACTGCAGGGACACTCTCAGGTTCTACGCCATTCTCAATCAACATGGTTCCATCTGAAAAAAAACAACCGAAAAGAACTCAGGCCCGACTAGGCTACCCCACTGGTACTACCTAGTTGTCCACGGCCAGGACCAGGCCCTAGGCCACCCAGATACCACTGGTCCTTGCCAAACCCAGAGTGGGCGGTAGTAACCCCTGGCATACAAGCCATTCTCCACTCTCCCTCTCAGTGTAGTTCCCAACTACCACTGATCCTTCAACCTAGGGTCCGCACCCTCAGGCTGACCAGAGGTCACGGGCAAGAATGCCCCACCCTACCTCTACTTCTGGGGTTCCGCACCCTCCCAGGGAAGCACCCACCAGAACACAACTCTCCCACCAGTTCAGGACCTCTCTCCACCAACTGGTCTACCACCTGGGATCCAAGGGGTCAGAGGCGAGGACTCCCTCCCTCTGCACCCCCTTCCACTGTAGAGCAGGGTCTCTTCACTTAAGATGAGCCCCACCTGCCCTCAGGACTACAGCTGCCCTTTACGTCCAGATCCGGAAACACCGACTACTGGCTCCCCAACCGAGGGACGTACCCTTTGGTCAGATGCCTGGCGAACCAGGACTTAACGAGGGTGACCCATAACTAATGGGTCGTGTGACAGTCTGCCTGGCGCTGATCTCACGACCTCCTGTCCATCTGACAGTGCGTGCAGACCCCCCAGGACAGAAGTGGAGACACCACGGTCACTCAGTGGCGACACAGCCCTCCCGGCTGGTCCCTGACCTACTGGTTCCCACTGGGGAATCCTTCCCCCTCTCACCCCTCCCTCTGGACTTCCGCACCCTCCCAACTGGAGCGGTACCGCCAGACACCAGGACTACTGGAGCTCTGATTACAGACGCTCCACGTCCTCTAGACACTGGGAGATCCTCCTCAAGTGACCTATTGGTACAGCCTAGGCCCCCGACCTGATGTTCCCTAAAGAAACCATCCAGGCCCTCACACTGGGTTTTGGGCACCTGGAGACACGCAGTCCCACCCACTCCTTCTCCGCAGAGACAGGCCGTGAGCCCCTACACCGAGACCTAGCTGGGCTACTCTGAACCTCTTCCACCACGCTGGGCTGGAAGACACCTCAGCCACTACTTTTGGAATCACTCCCCAATGCAAGTTCCCTATCCCAGAGAACTCACACCCAATCAACCAGCAAGCTCCTTATTTCAAAGAACTCACATCCTTCATCCACATACACACACCCCCCAGACTAGTAAGACAGTTTCTACCGCCCCTGATTTCTCAACCTGACCACCACGTGACACAGGTACTATTACTCTGGGAACTGGGAATGGGACATTCACATTCATCCAGCGCATTACACATTCATCCCCAAACCCCTCCCAAGACTGGTAAGACAGTTTCTACCGCCCCTGATTTCTCAACCTGACCACCACGTGACACAGGTACCACTACCCCTGGAACTGGGAATGGGAATACATGCACTGGACACACATCTGCTGCCACCACTGGATCCCACCCTCTGGTGAATCCAGAAAACACAATGCACTAAGGGGGATGATCTACCCTCCCGAGCTAGGGACACCTAACTCACAGTGCACAAGAACACATTTCCAAAGAAATGACATTTAAAAGCAAATTTTAAAACAATAATCCCTATACCATGTGATTTGTCTAAATGCAGAGTTTTGTAGTGCGGCCAGTTGCTGCTGCGGTACAGCGCAAACGCAAGTCCAAATCCCACCGCTGCCACCAATGTTAGAAATGGGATTTCTGGTTGGCTAAGGCTTGCGCCAAAGTCAGGCAGAAACCACCACTCTAGTCAGGGCTGGGGAGTTACACGCCAAAGATAACTCCTGCTCACCCCCTTGGTAGCTTGGCACGAGCAGTTAGGCTTATCCCTGAGGCGATGTGTAAAGCGTTTGCGCGCGCACCCAGCAACAACACCCAAGGCCCACCACAAAGGAAACTCCACACAAGGTATTCTATAAAAATAGCCTTTGTATTATAGACAACACATTAGATAAAAACACACACTCTACAATGTGCCAACAGGCACGGGCAGAATTTACAAGGGATTATATGTACAGGGGACAGGGCCACATGGACCGCTGTCCGGAATTAGCACTCTTAGAACATAGCACTTGGAACATAGGAAATAATACTGTAGTACAAAATAGCAAATGTAGCACACAACCAGTAACTACTGGTAACCAGAAAGTACCACCTACGCAACCCTAACCACCTTAGGAAAGTATTGCGCAGGGAATCAGGACCTCACTAGCACCACCTGTACTAGGGAGAAAACAACCACCTAAGTATCACTATACCTGTAGGGGTCTAAGCACATAAACACATGATGCATAACATTCAGAGGTGTAAAGCAAAGCACATGACGCATAACCACATTCAGAGGTGCAGGAAAGGTACAATGGCGCAAAAACTCACGTTAGCCACTATCTGTGGCAGTCCCTAGGCCAACTGGCCTTGAAGGGGCAAGGACGCCTGGTGTCCAACAAAGTCAGGGGCAAGACTGCGCAGGAGGCGCAGTCCAAAACTCAGAGGGCCACAACCTAAACGTTGCAGCTGCCCACTAAGTGCTGGGCAGCTGGGAAAATGAGCGTGGGCACCACTGTGCCTCCCAGAACAATATACAGCCCTGGAGCCACCTAGGCTCTAAAAGAAGGATGCCCCCAAAACAGCGTGGGAGCCTCGTGGGCTCTAAAACACAATTTTGCCCAGCGTAAGGTTGGAGCCTCTCAGGGGCTCAGGAGCACTGCCCCCTTCGTTGGAGCCTCTCAGGGGCTCGAGAAAGTAAGGCTGCGACGTTGGAGCCTAAACAAATATTCCCCCATTCACGTTGGAGCGGCCCGCTGCCTTCCGGGGCCGCTCGTAGCACCAGAGAGATGCCCTCGTGGTCGGAGTCCCTCGGGACTCTATGCAAATGTGCCCCGTCGTTGGAGTCCCTCTCAGGGACTCGAGAGACAAATGTCCCCAGACGTTGGAGCCTAACAGGCTCTAAATCAAACAATGCCCCCCGTTGGAGCGGTCCGCTGTGGAGCGGGCCGCTCTGCTTCTGCCTCTCCCCACCCGGACTCCCTTTTTCACTTACCGGCTAGGGGAGAGGTGGCGAAGGCAGGACTCGGTCTGCGGGGCTTGTTCCTCGCGGACTTGACTGGAAGGCGGAGCCTACGGGCTCTGAACACGAAGGCCACACGTCCCAGTGCGGGGTGGGCTCCCGCCTGGGTGGGGGACACGGCGCTTCTCCTCCGGAGTGCCCCGGGGCGCAGGGTAGGCTCCTGCCTGCTCCGGGGCTCAAATTAGCCGCGAGTGTTCGGTGGGAGGCGGGGTAGGCTCCCGCCCTCCTATTTCCGTTTCCGGTTGTCCCGGAGACCCGCCCCCGGCCCGCCTGACTTCCTGGTCGGGCGCCGGAGGGCGATTCGCGGACAAATGCCGGGTGGGCACCGGCGCTTTTTAAAATGCTATAAATCGAGGTGGGCACTCGATAGGGCGGCAATGTCCCGGGCAGGGTGGGCACCTGCCAGGGGACCTCAGGATCGGCCCAGAACGGGGCAAATGCCGGGTGGGCACCGGCTTGCAGCAACAAAGCGCTCCTGAGCGCTGAAGGGAGATAAAAGCGCTTCCAGGCGCTTATGGGCAAAATAAGGCGCTCCCAGCGCTTAAAGGACAAAAGAACCACAAAATCCAGCAAAAGTCTCCCCTGCACACAGCAAAGCAGGGGTGGGGGGCAAGGCTGGACCCAGAGCCAGCTCACTGGGCCTCCAGGCAGGGAGGTAGTCCAAGTGGCGGTCCTCTGGTCCAGCAGCAGCAGCAGCCCCCCTCAGGTAGGATCCTGGCAGAGAACAATTTCTGTGGGGACACAGCCCCATTTTTATACAGACAAACCCTTTGTTCTGGGTTCAGGGTGAGGGGGAAAACCAGTCGCAGCTGGTTGGGGAGCACCCTTGATGTGCTCAGCCCCTCACTCTATTCATTGGCAGGGCTAGGGTCGTCAGTCGCACCGCAGGGGGCGGGGCCAGCATTGTGTGTGGAAAACCCTGTCCTATTCAGGACCCAGGTGTACTCCTCCCACCCATCTAGCTGCTGATCTCCCCATTCACCACTGGGTGACTCATCCTGACCCTGGGGAATCCCTAGCCCGTCACATGACATGACCAGCCAATCACGCGACAGACATACTGCACACAGAAGTGCCCACTTCTAGAAGTGGCACTTCCACACTAGGTACATGCACGCTGCACACATCATCGCGCAGCATTCACTCCCACGAGTCCGCACATACCAAACTCGGGCCTGCACACCCCACGCATCAGGAACTACTAGGGACACATACATTCCCCATGCATTCCTATGGGAGGGCAGGCCTATCTCACCACATGCACTCAGAGCACGCACGCACTTTACCCTGGGACACAGGGAAAGTGCGCAGAGACCAAACAATTACCACACCAAGTCATCAGTAAAAAGCAAAAAAGTTCAGGGGTGAACCTGCCAGAAGGGCCAAGTCCAACATTCTTCTTTCAAACTACATGTTAAATTGTTTCTAAAAATGTAATCTAATGTTAATTCTTCTGTCTCAATAAAAATCTCACCAAAAATGTTAGCTTCTTTAGCTGGATTCAGCTTTCCATTCATAAGCAATTGCCCAAAAATGTTATCCTTGTTAGACATCTCATAATCTATTTTCCCTAACAAATAAAAAACACGACTTAACACACTACATGAAATCCCATACGTAGCTGGTAAATGATGATAAGTAACACCCTCCGCATGTATTCCAAAGGTATCTATTGTAACTTTAAATGTAACTAATAAAGCTAGTACACCCCATAATAGCATCAATAGTCCTGTACAGCAGCAGCACACTACACCATCTTTTCAGAAAGGCACATCTACTTTGATTATTTTCTGTGTTAGCCATTTTACTACTTCAGCAGTGTCTTTTGACTTAGCCTCTACTACTCCACTACTGAATTTCTAGAACTCTAGATTATTTCAAGCAGCAAATTTCAGATTTTCTTCTTTTCACTCCTCTCCAAGTGACTCCTTCAGTTCACTCAATTTGGATTTTCATCACTTTTCACTTCTTCTTCAGCAACATCAAACTGTATCAGATCTTCAACATCCTGAGCATCTGACTCTTCTCCAATATCAGTCAAGATAACTTTCAAGATTCCAACAGTTTTCTCCTCCTCAACCACTTCTCGTATGGTCCCCTCTGGATTTCCTTGACTTTCTGCCTCTTCACCTTCAGACAGTGCCACATACGTCCATTCCGGTGACCTATACTTCTGGTTAGGTTTTCTGATTCTCTTGATCTCCTCTGGTTCTTTTGAGACCTTTTGTTTCTCACCTTTTACTTGATTCTGACTGGACACCTCGTTCACCTGTTCAGATTTCGATGAACTCGAACTTGCACTTGCTCGTGTCAGTCTGTACCTCAGCCTCTTTATCCTGTTAGGCCAAAGATCTCCTCTTACAACCCTCACTTCTTTATTATTTCTTTCTCCGATCCAAGTTCTCTTTCTCAGAACTCGACCCTCTGTTTTCTCATTTTCACTTTCATCTGATTCTGTTTCATTTGCCTCTTGTCCATGAACAATTTTCTTTTGCTCCACAGTCTTTTCCACCACCGATTGAGATTTCCCTACTTCTGTCCCTCCTCGGGTCTCCGACACGCAATCTTCTTGCTGTCTACTTGTCCCTTCACCTAGCTTATCAGGAATGTTCCCTACACCTCCTCGGGGGTCTTCCGCAATCTGTCCCTCTCTAACTTCTTCTGACCCTGCTTCTTCAGGAGTAATCTCAGGTGGATTTTCAACCTCTTCATCTGATTCAGGTGTAGTCTCTGTGGAATTGCTTTTTTCTCTTCTTTCTTCACCACTCGTTGTTGGAACTTCAGGCACTCTTACAGAATCCGATCTCTCCTCTGAAACTCTCAATGTTTCTCTTGAAGTTTCTCTCGGACAGAAAAAAGAATCTCCTGACTCTCTTTCTCCTTCTCCCCTTTCAGGATTCTTTTTTCTTCTCACTGGTTCAGTCTCCTCATCATCACTAGAATCTGACTCTTCAAAATACTCCTTCCCAGTCCCATCCTTTGGATTTGGAACTCTCAGAGTATGACTAGCATGAACCCAGTTTTTCACACCAGCACACTTTACTGCAGTTGTCGTAGTCAGAATAACCGGTCGTGGCCTTCCCCACCTTGGAACCAAGCAATTTCTTCTTCTGTGCACCTTTATCCTCACCCAGTCCCCTGGACTCAGATCATGGGCTTGCTTCTTTTCAAGTGTTGTGGCGTCTTCTCCAACCTGGTGAAACACAGAATGAACTGCGTTAGCCAGGCCTTTACAGTTGTCCAAAATCATGTCATCAGTTATTGTCATCAATTTGTTGACAGGCACAAAAGCATGTCTCATGGCACGGCCCATCAATATTTCATGTGGACTCAACCCTGTGGTTCTATCTGGAGTAGACCTAATAGTCATTAGCACTAGAGGCAAGACATCAGGCCATTTCATTCCAGTGGCTAAACACATCTTACCAATTCGGTTTTTTATTATGCCGTTCATCTGTTCAACAACACCAGAAGCCTCTGGTCTGTATGCACAATGTAGCTTCTGCTGTATGCTCAATGCTTCACAAATTAAACCCATGAGCTCATTGTAGAAGTGTCCACCTCTGTCTGACTCAATTGTCACTGGAAACCCGTACCTAGGAATCAACTCTCTTAACAGTAACTTTGCCACTGTTATTCCATCATTTCTCCTAGTCGGATAGGCCTCTACCCATCTTGAAAACAAACAGACTACCACTAGAACATACCTAAATCTATTCACTTGGGGCATTTCAATGAAATCAATTTGCATTCTGGTAAAAGGACCTCCTTCTCTGCCTATTGTTCCTAGGCTCACCACTGTCTTCTTTCCAGTATTGAACTGCTGACAAATCAAACATCTCTGACAGATGCTCTCTGCAATCAACCTGAACTTTGCATTGTACCAGGTTTGTTTAAAGGACCTAATCATTGCGTCCCTCCCCAGATGTCCCTGACCATGATACATTCTTGCCATTTTTGACAACATGCTATTTGGCATGACTGGTCTTCCATCTCTATAGATCCAAACATGATCTGTCTCTCTTGGGGCACAACCTGCCTTAATCCAATCTCTCATTTCCTCATCTCCTGCTTCATCCTGCAACTGTTTCACTTCATCCCATGTTTCTAGGACATTAGTAAACATCACAGAACAAAAAGACATTTCCCTTTCTCGTCCCCTGTTAATCGAATGATTGTTCTTTGCACAATACTGTGCTATGTCATTTGCAAAACGATTACCAAGAGTAACAAAATCATCTCCTTGTCCATGAGCTGCACATTTTACAACTGCTAGTTCTTTAGGCAGCTGTATCGCCTCAAGCAACTTCCCAATCACTTCAGCATTCTTTATTGGAGTTCCACTCGACGTCAAGAAACCTCTCTGAAGCCAAAGTTGGCCAAAGTCATGAACCACTCCAAATCCATACTGACTTACAGTCATCACAGTCACTCTCAGATTCTTCCCAATCTTACAAGCTTTCGTCAATGCCACCAATTCAGCCACCTGAGCAGATCTTACTCCTTTCAACGACGAAGCTTCCATAACTTCTGAAACCTTGCACACTGCATATGCTGCACTCAGCACACCATCATCAGTTCTCAGACATGATCCATCCACAAACAGCACATGATCACTCTCAGGCAGTGGCAGATCTCTTATGTCTGGTCTTGGTTTTGTACAGTAATCAAGCACATCCAAACAATCATGATCAACATCATCTCCCACATTCACATTTTCAGCATCTGGTAACAAAGTTGCTGGATTCACATTCACACATCTCTCAAGAGTCACATTTGATGCTCCTAGAATGATTTTCTCATATTTAGTCAGCCGACTATGTGACATATATTGAGTCCTGCTTCTTGTCAAAAGAATAGCAACATCATGAGGTACGAACACCCTTACAGGATATCCCATTATTATACCCTCACTCTGTTCCAAACTTCTGCATGTAGCAGCTACTGCTTTCAGGCAACCTGGAAAACCCACAGCTACGGGGTCAAGTGTTGATGAGAAGTGCGCAATTGCCTTTCTCAGTTGTCCATTTTTCTGAATTAACACTGAAAGTGCACAACCATTCCTCTCACTGCAGTACAACTCAAACTCCTTTTCATAGTCTGGCATTCCCAAAGCAGGGGCTTCACACATTCTGCTCTTCAACTCTTCAAATGCTGCCATTTGTTCGGCATCTAATTCCAATGGGTCTCTCACCTCACTTTTAGTCAATTTAATCAGTGGCTTTGCTATCAGGGAGAAATTACTTATCCACTGACGACAATAACCCACCATCCCCAGAAACATCCTCACTTCTCTCTGGGTCATTGGGGCTCTCATTCCTCTGATAATCTTAATCCTGTCATCGGTCACCTTTCTCAGACCCTTCTCAATATTGTGTCCAAGATAATGCACCTCTTTCTTGCAAAATTGCAATTTGGCTGGAGATACCTTTAAACCTCCATCTGCCAGATGATTCAGTAAAGCTATGGTATCCACTTCACATGCTTCACGCGTCTTCGATGCCACAAGTAGGTCATCGATGTACTGCACTAGTACTGAGCTTTCAGGCATAATCAAACTCTCCAATGATTTCTTCAATAACTGATTGAATATCGATGGACTCTCTGTATACCCCTGTGGGATACGACACCATGCCAAAATACGCTGTCCAAACCGAAATGCAAAAATCGGCTGGCTGTCATGATGTAATGTAATTGAAAAGAAAGCATGACACAAATCAATCACCGTGTACCATTCAGCATCATGAGGAATCTGATACAAAATCACTGACGGATTTGGCACAATGGGACAACATGCCACCACAATTTTGTTAACTTTTCTCAAATCTTGTACAATCCTGAACTTTCCATTAGGTTTCTTTAGCCCCATTATCGGTGAATTACACGGACTACTCAGTAACTCTCTCAAAACACCCTGTTGAATCATCTTGTCAATTATAGGGTTTATTCCCTCAATTATTTCTGGTGTCAATCTGTACTGTGGGATATTAGGATAAACAATTCCCTCTTTCACTGAAATCTTCTCTGGATCTACATTATTCATCAATCCCACATCTTCTCCAGTAAAATCCCAAACTTCTGTTTTTACTGTGTGTCTCAACTCTTGAGACAAATCATCTGGATTAAACACAGCATATGTACCAACAATCTCACTCTCTCTATTATCTAGAGTCATCCTGTACAAAACATCCTCATCTGGTGTCTCAAAAGCTATTCCATCCGGAGTACAGAAAATTGTGCAATTCATCTTACACAATAAGTCCCTACCTAACAAGTTCACTGGACTAGTGTCACAGACTACAAATCTGTGCATGTCTGAAAATTTCCCTATTCTTACCCTTACTGGTTCGGTAAGACGAGTCTTAATCTGTGTATTTGCTACACCAACCACTTGGATTGCTTCGTCCGAGAGAGGAAGATTTCTTATATCTGCTGACCTGACAGTTGATCTCGTCGCTCCTGTGTCTACCAAAACACTCTCCCCATTTATTTTCCCATCTACAAATGGTCCTGCCTGGTCTATTTCTAGAGTTGCACCAAGTATGCACTCTTCCTCCTCTCTTTCGGCACCGTCAATAGTCCCCTTCAGACTCACTCCCCTCATTCTTTAACCAGTACTGCTGTACCGGGTTAGTACGTCTCGGTTTGTTTACCTGCTCATCATTGTAGAATCCCGAGTCCTGGTTATACTTTTGGGACCCTCTATTCTGCGGCAAGGGCGGTTTTGGCTCTTGACTCTGCTGTCTGACAACCTTCTGCTGTTGTTGCTGATGATTACACCCCTCGTTCTGCACCTGTTGATTCAATGATTTATTCTCATTACTCACTAATGGTGGATTGGTACACTCGGATCTCCAATGCCCCAATTGTCCACAGTTGTGACAAGGGAACTTTTTCTTCGCTTCTTCTAGATTCCCCTTTCCCTTTCCTGTGCCATATCTAGGCCTATTTCCTGGATTGTTTGCTTGTTCCACCAGCTGCACTTCTTGTCTTTCTGCAACTTTCACCTGTGCCCACATTGCCTTTTCTTTCAGCTTTCTCTGTTTTGCCTCAATCTCATCACTGAAGTACTTTGCATGTCTTAAGATTTCATCAATCTTTTTACTCTGCCAGTCAACTGTGTGCTCACAAATTCTTTCACTAATTTCAGGTCTCAAGCCATATACAAACCTGTATACAAAATGACTCAAATCCTTATCACCCAGGTGTTCATCTCCACTGAACTGTTTAAAAGCCAATATCAGCCTTTCATAAAAAGCATGAACTGATTCTTTCGCTTCCTGATGTGTTCGATCTATCTTTACCCAGTCTGTCTCTTTTGGGGGTACCTTATTTTTCAGGAACACAATAACCTGCTCATACTTCCTCATGACCTCTGGGTCTGGAGCTCCTGTTTTCGGATCTCTTGGGTACTCCTTTGCAGGCCAATCTACAACTATTTTACATTCTGCCCACAAGTCTGCTGGAACAATTATATCAAACAGACTATTCAGGTCAATCCACAGCACTTTTGACAATTTCACAAACCTATCTACCTGCATATACCACTCGACGGGATTTCTCTCAGTCGAGGGAAATCATTCGTAAATGACAAAATATCCTGTCTAGTCCATGGGACATGTACATGTCCTCTTCCAGGAATCTCTCTCATAGGATAAGCATCCACTGTTTTTTCTTTTTCTCTCATGGGAAATGCTGAGTAAGTCCTGTCCACTGAATCTTCCCTTTTCTTGTACCATCTATCCTTCCACTTTTCCACATCACCCCATTTTCGCAATAAGGTAATCATTTCCTTAATCTGCCCTGTTCTGCCAACACCATTTAGATTTTCAATGTCTTTATCCGTGAAATCCATCCTGTAAGACTTCTGCAAAGCTTTCACCTTACCAATGTCAACTCCTAGTTCACTCGCTATTGCTTTTAACCTGTCATGTGTACTCTTAGCCCTCCAGGTATTACTCTTGCACATGAATAACAACTCTCCATCATGATGGGTTTTCAATATTTCTGTTGGAATTGTTCCTGCAATAAGCTCCTCCAATTCTATGCGCAACCTGGCTACATCAATTGGCTGTGAATCTTTATCCTTCTTTTGAAGAACTTTCAACCAATCATTCAAATCCTCAGCTGTTATTTCTGTAGACTTTTTCACTGCACCCACTTGTTCTGCCATCCTCTGTGGTTCCAAAATTGATCCTCCTAAACAACCAGCATTCAATCCTGAATTAGGCTGTACATCTGATCCTCCACTACATGTGTCATGTCTCAACTGTCTCAAATTATTTTCTCCTGTCCTCATTCCTGATTCCTCCAAAGAGCAAGAACCAACCAAACCATTTCCTACATAGGGAACTGTCAAACCATTTTCACCCATTCTTTGCTTATCAAAAATAGGCACAACCGGACCTATTGTTACAGGCACTGTAACAGCTTCTAGATTTTTCGTCAGCTCTCTAATTTTCTCAGTCAGCTCAGATGTGGTTCTGGCTAATTCTCTTGTTTTCTCATCACCAATTTGATTCTCTCTCTCTCGCTCTCTCTCTCTTTCCCTCTCCGTGAAAGAGCTACCACTTTTCAAATCAGGTGTCACAATCTCAGTTTTAACAATTCGCAAAGTATCTCTGATAGGAGTAGCAACTGGCGTTCTCTCTTCTGGTTCTGGTCTATATGGAGGTGGTCTCTTGTAAATCATGTCATCCAAGACCTCATCTTCATAATCATTAGCCCCATACCTTCTCACTTCTGCATCAGGCACCTTCTCTGTACCCTTCCTCTCTTCCTTCCCTTCAACTGTCCTCATAGGATATAATCCCTCTGACATCCTCGCATCTCGCCATCTCCTCATTCGATCATGATGAGTTTCACGATCATATTTCCTCTCAAAAATATACCTATAATTGCCTCCACTCCTCTGCTTTTCTCGCTCATGCACCTCATCTTCCCATTCCACCAATGCCTCAAACTGTGTCGGCCTTGGTCTAGGCTCTAGACACATCATCTTTTCCCGTAAATTTCTCAACACGGACAGATTAAATGAACCATGTTCCGGGAACGCTAAAACACCATCCTCCTTAGTGTACTTAGCCCAGTTGTCTAACCATATACAGGTATGATACCCATATTTCCCAACCATGAAGGATGCAGGAGTTCTTGTCGGAGGTAGCAATTCGCCTTCTCTAGTTATTATGTTTTTATCCTTGTCGAACCACCTTTTAATTTTACCGAACAAGGATTTCTTTTTCTTTTCCTCCGGTTGATAATACATTTTCGCGTTTACCACTATTCTCTAGACCCTTCCGCAACTGTACGATCTTTTGTCCAATAATAGAGTAACTCACACTAACGCACCAATCCTGGAACGTCTACGTCACCCTGTACTCCTTCCAATCCCTGCGCGGCTCACACCAATGCACCAATCCCAGCGCGAGCACTGTTCTAATCCACTGTCCAATCACAGCGCGGTTTGTCTCTGACTCCCTGACGTCAGTAGTCTCTGCAGACGCTTCTGCTCCTGTCTCCTGTCACTCGTCTACCCCTCCTTTACAAAGTCTTCTCAGTAGACTTCGTTTCAGATTCTACAAAATCTATTAGTTACAACATATAAACATCTCCATTGTCTGCTTCGCTAACCATAGAATAGTAAAGAAAAGTCTTTCTCACAAAAATCCCGCTTCTCTCTAGAACAGCGCTTACCTCTGCTCCACTACGGAATTATTACTTTCGTTGACACAGTAGCACATCCCTCTACTCTGCCCTTCTAACATGCATCCATTAACTGTTTCCTCCAGGAATGCTCCAAAAGAGTCTCACAATCAACTATATGCTCATACATTCACGCACTTTCACATCAGAAAATGTAGCACATTTACACAGAATCCTGCCTTTCCCGAGAACAGCGAACAGTCTGTCCCACTACAGAATTATAACACACGTTAACCAAGCAGCGCTTACCTCTGCCCAGTCCTTCAGACAAGCTCAGAGAATACCTATTACTTCTCCAGCAGTAAGCTTTAACGGCAAACCTTACGGATCCCTGGGACTTAAGACCAGAGTTTCACAGATAACCTTCGCTACCATACGCACCCCTTTTATACTGAAAATATGTCTCTAATAGTAACACACGACGATGTCACTGATTCCGAACCCAGACAATGTGACGCGCAACTTCAATTGTCACACGTTTTTCCTGCATACATACAGGTAATTCCAACAATCCCGTCTTTCCCGAGAGCAGCACTCACTTCCCTCTGCCCTACTACGGAACCGTCACCAGCTCCCCATATTCCAGAAGCCGTACACACTACATAGAACTCCAAACGACGACTTCAACATATAGTATTAGTACATATATCATCATCAACCAATAAATCAATAAATCCAAAAGCCTATGTACAAGCAATCTATCAGATCAAGACAATAATCTAAAACCATCATACTGCTACCAGGAAACTGCTGCAGATCGGCGCATATAAATTCTCCCTACTTCCACGGACAGAGTAAATCCACAGTCGCACGCACATACTCTCATCATACGCTAGGGCCCATCACACTAACATTCATAACTATTACTCTATCCACACTGAAGATACAAGAGAGAACCTAAACCAATCTACATCTAATGCGAGGTCAATGCGACCTTAAAGATATGTCTTGAGTCATGATTTTAAACACAGGAAATACATTTGGAACTCAATAAGTGACAAAGAAATAACCACCCGACACTGTCATTCAAACAAAATGGTTGTTTATCTAAATTAGTTCAAATGAAAGTCAATCATTAGCAAAATCATTATTATTATTATTATTAGTAATTAATGATTAATTATCAGTAATTTAAATCATGACATACAAACAAAACTGGAGTTTAAATCTCAATAAATTTTCAATAGAAAACCCTGCTCCAGCAATAGCACCTCATTAACAAGCATTGCAGTTAATAGAAGGTTTTAAGACTTTAGTTACATTATAAATCATTTGTTGATGGTACCATACTCATTTTAGGAATTGTAGTATGTTCTAAGGTGATTTTACCACGTGAAAAAGCCTTCTGCTGGGATATCATGAATCATGTTTGAGAGAAAACTATTTTCACATGCTTTTCCCACAGAGGTTTGGAAGGTGATCTATAAGCTAAACTGAGAGCATATTTTCTGTAAATTCACATTATCTTTCTTAGTCATGTGAGAATGAAGTCTGACATTCTCAGTAAAACATGTACATCCAACAAGGGCAGAGACTGTCAGTTGATTCCTTTGTGTTCTACTGTAGCTTCCCAGAGTGTTCCAAAGAACAACTAGAGCGCTAACAGTCTTACTTATGACAAAGGTATGGCACACCTGAAGCCATCTTGATTGGAATAAAGTGGTAACATTTAAAACATTTAATTTAAAAAGGAACGAAATGAGAGGGTTCATTTTGCCATAGAATGTATGATTAGTGCTGCAGAAAGAAAAATTAGGGCACATTTTGAGTGACTTCTCAAATCCTCTTCTATTTCATTAAAGAATTCTGACATGCAGACTGAAACATGCACTTTCAATACCAGCAGCAGACTTCCCTGGTGAGCAGTAGCTTTACTACAGTGATCTAATGAGCAACTAGAGTGCTAACATTCTGAATTTATGGCAAATGTGTGACACATCTGAATGCCTTCTTCATTGAATCAAAGTAAAAAACTGACAGTATGCCTACTGAGGAGACTGCAGTAAATGAGGAAATTAGGAAACTTCATAACAAGTCTCCCAAGATGGCCACCAGAGACAAAAGAGCCCAAATGTAGCACAAATATCACCGAGATTTAGCCCAAGTATAGCCCAATGACAGAAATCCCAGAGTGTTTTAAAGAACAACTAGAGCGCTAACAGTCTTACTTATGACAAAGGTATGGCACACCTGCAGCCATCTTGATTTGGAATAAAGTGGTAACATTTAAAACATTTAATTTGCAAAGGAACAAAATGAGGGGGTTCATTTTGCCATAGAAATTATGACTAGTGCTGCAGAAAGAAAACTTAGGGCACATTTTGACTTCTCAAATCCTCTTCTATTTCATTAAAAAGTTCTGACATGCAGACTGAAACATGCACTTTGAATACCAGCAGCAGACTTCCCTGGTGAGCAGTAGCTTTACTACAGTGATCTAATGAGGAACTAGAGTGCTACCATTCAGAATTTATGGCAAATGTGTCACATCTGAATGCCTTCTTGATGGAACCAAAGTAAACAAGCATTGAAAATGCAATAGGTCTCGCCCTCGTTTAAGTTAAAGCAATTCTGTTTGTAATTAGGTGGCTTTTTAGCTTTGCTTTTATTAGTGTTTTTCAAAATTTCATGTAAATAACATGCATATCTGTATATGTATGCATGCATTTATATTTGTATTTATATAGATATGCAGATTATATATATGTTTATATTTGTATGTATATACACATACATATATATATAAATGCATATATGTGCATATGTGTGCGTGTAGAGAGAGGTAGAGAGAGGTAGAGAGGTAAAGATGTAGAGGTAGAGATGTAGAGGTAGAGAGGTAGAGGTAGAGAGTACTAGAGAGAGAGGTAGAGAAAGGTAGAGAGGTAGAGAGTAGAGGATGAGTAATAGAGAGTAGAGAGTAGAGAGAGAGTAGTAGAGAGAGTAGTAGAGAGTAGTAGAGAGAGTAGCAGAGAGTGAGTAGGAGAGAATAGTAGTGAGTAGTAGAGTGAGTAGTAGAGAGTAGTAGCGAGTGAGAAGTAGAGAGTAGTAGAGAGTGAGTAGTAGAGGGAGTAGTAGAGAGTAGTAGAGAGTGAGTAGTAGAGGGAGTAGTAGAGAGTGAGTATTAGAGAGTGAGTAGTAGAGAGTAGTAGAGAGTGAGTAGTGGAGACTGAGTAGCAGAGAGAGAGTAGTAGAGAATGAGTAGTAGAGAATGAGTAGTAGAGTGAGTAGTAGAGAGTGAGTAGTAGAGAGTAGTAGAGCGTGAGTAGTAGAGAGTAGTAGAGAGTAGTAGAGAGAGAGTAGTAGAGAGTAGTTGAGAGAGAATAGTAGAGAGAGAAGTAGAGAGTAGTAGAGAGAGAGTAGTAGAGAGTGAGTAGTAGAGAGTGAGTAGTAGCGAGAGAGTAGTAGAGAGAGTGAGTAGTAGAGAGTAGTAGAGAGAGTAGTAGAGAGTAGTACAGAGTGAGTAGTAGAGAGTGATTAGTAGAGTGTAGTAGAGAGTGAGTAGTAGAGAGTGAGTAGTAGTAGAGAGTGAGTGGTAGAGAGTAGTAGAGTGAGTGGTAGAGAGTAGTAGAGTGAGTAGTAGAGTGAGTAGTAGAGTGAGTAGTAGAGTGTGAGTAGTAGAGAGTGAGTAGTAGAGATAGAGTAGTAGAGAGAGTGAGTAGTAGAGAGTAGTAGAGAGAGTAGTAGAGAGTGAGTAGTGGAGAAGTAGAGAGTGAGTAGTAGAGTGAGTAGTAGAGTGAGTAGTAGAGTGAGTAGTAGAGAGCAAGTAGTAGAGAGTGTGTAGTAGAGAGAGAGTAGTAGAGAGAGTAGTAGAGAGTAGTAGAGGGTGAGTAGTAGAGAGTGAGTAGTAGAGAGAGTAGTAGAGAGTAGTAGAGTAGTAGAGAGTGAGTAGTAGAGAGTGAGTAGTAGAGAGTTAGTAGCAGAGAGTGAGTAGTAGAGAGTAGTAGAAAGTGAGTAGCAGAGAGAGTAGTAGAGAGAAGTAGAGAGTAGTAGAGAGTAGTAGAGTGAGTAGAGTGAGTAGTAGAGAGTGAGTAGTAGAGAGTGAGTAGTAGAGAGTGAGTAGTAGTAGAGAGTGAGTGGTAGAGAGTAGTAGAGTGAGTAGTAGAGTGAGTAGTAGAGTGAGTAGTAGAGTGAGTAGTAGAGTGAGTAGTAGAGAGAGTAGTAGAGTGTAATAGAGAGTAATAGAGAGTAGTAGAGAGTAGTAGAGAGTAGTAGAGAGTGAGTAGTAGAGTGTGAGTAGTAGAGAGAGTAGTAGAGAGAGTAGCAGAGAGTGAGTAGGAGAGAATAGTAGTGAGTAGTGGAAAGTAGTAGCGAGTGAGAAGTAGAGAGGAGTAGAGAGTAGTAGAGAGTGAGTAGTAGAGGGAGTAGTAGAGAGTAGTAGAGAGTGAGTAGTAGAGGGAGTAGTAGAGAGTGAGTATTAGAGAGTGAGTAGTAGAGAGTAGTAGAGAGTGAGTAGTGGAGACTGAGTAGCAGAGAGAGAGTAGTAGAGAATGAGTAGTAGAGAATAAGTAGTAGAGTGAGTAGTAGAGAGTAGTAGAGAGTGAGTAGTAGAGAGTAGTAGAGAGTAGTAGAGAGAGAGTAGTAGAGAGTAGTAGAGAGAGAGTAGTAGAGAGAGAGTAGTAGAGAGTAGTAGAGAGAGAGTAGTAGAGAGTGAGTAGTAGAGAGTGAGTAGTAGAGAATGAGTAGTAGAGAGAGAGTAGTAGAGAGAGTGAGTAGTAGAGAGTAGTAGAGAGAGTAGTAGAGAGTAGTACAGGGTGAGTAGTAGAGAGTGATTAGTAGAGTGTAGTAGAGAGTGAGTAGTAGAGAGTGAGTAGTAGTAGAGAGTGAGTGGTAGAGAGTAGTAGAGTGAGTGGTAGAGAGTAGTAGAGTGAGTAGTAGAGTGAGTAGTAGAGTGAGTAGTAGAGTGTGAGTAGTAGAGAGTGAGTAGTAGAGAGAGAGTAGTAGAGAGAGTGAGTAGTAGAGAGTAGTAGAGAGAGTAGTAGAGAGTGAGTAGTGGAGAAGTAGAGAGTGAGTAGTAGAGTGAGTAGTAGAGTGAGTAGTAGAGAGCAAGTAGTAGAGAGTGTGTTGTAGAGAGAGAGTAGTAGAGAGAGAGTAGTAGAGGGTGAGTAGTAGAGAGTGAGTAGTAGAGAGAGTAGTAGAGAGTAGTAGAGTAGTAGAGAGTGAGTAGTAGAGAGTGAGTAGTAGAGAGTGAATAGTAGAGAGTGAGTAGTAGAGAGTAGTAGAAAGTGAGTAGCAGAGAGAGTAGTAGAGAGTAGTAGAGAGTAGTAGAGAGTAGTAGAGTGAGTAGTAGAGAGTGAGTAGTAGAGAGTGAGTAGTAGTAGAGAGTGAGTGGTAGAGAGTAGTAGAGTGAGTAGTAGAGTGAGTAGTAGAGTGAGTAGTAGAGAGAGTAGTAGAGTGTAATAGAGAGTAATAGAGAGTAGTAGAGAGTAGTAGAGAGTAGTAGAGAGTGAGTAGTAGAGTGTGAGTAGTAGAGTGAGTAGTAGAGTGAGTAGTAGAGTGAGTAGTAGAGTGAGTAGTAGAGTGAGTAGTAGAGAGAGTAGTAGAGTGTAATAGAGAGTAATAGAGAGTAGTAGAGAGTAGTAGAGAGTAGTAGAGAGTGAGTAGTAGAGTGTGAGTAGTAGAGAGAGTAGTAGAGAGAGTAGTAGAGAGTGAGTAGTGGAGAAGTAGAGAGTGAGTAGTAGAGTGAGTAGTAGAGTGAGTAGTAGAGTGAGTAGTAGAGAGCAAGTAGTAGAGAGTGTGTAGTAGAGAGAGAGTAGTAGAGAGAGTAGTAGAGAGTAGTAGAGGGTGAGTAGTAGAGAGTGAGTAGTAGAGAGAGTAGTAGAGAGTAGTAGAGTAGTAGAGAGTGAGTAGTAGAGAGTGAGTAGTAGAGAGTTAGTAGCAGAGAGTGAGTAGTAGAGAGTAGTAGAAAGTGAGTAGCAGAGAGAGTAGTAGAGAGAAGTAGAGAGTAGTAGAGAGTAGTAGAGTGAGTAGAGTGAGTAGTAGAGAGTGAGTAGTAGAGAGTGAGTAGTAGAGAGTGAGTAGTAGTAGAGAGTGAGTAGTAGAGTGAGTAGTAGAGTGAGTAGTAGAGTGAGTAGTAGAGTGAGTAGTAGAGTGAGTAGTAGAGAGAGTAGTAGAGTGTAATAGAGAGTAATAGAGAGTAGTAGAGAGTAGTAGAGAGTAGTAGAGAGTGAGTAGTAGAGTGTGAGTAGTAGAGAGAGTAGTAGAGAGAGTAGCAGAGAGTGAGTAGGAGAGAATAGTAGTGAGTAGTGGAAAGTAGTAGCGAGTGAGAAGTAGAGAGGAGTAGAGAGTAGTAGAGAGTGAGTAGTAGAGGGAGTAGTAGAGAGTAGTAGAGAGTGAGTAGTAGAGGGAGTAGTAGAGAGTGAGTATTAGAGAGTGAGTAGTAGAGAGTAGTAGAGAGTGAGTAGTGGAGACTGAGTAGCAGAGAGAGAGTAGTAGAGAATGAGTAGTAGAGAATAAGTAGTAGAGTGAGTAGTAGAGAGTAGTAGAGAGTGAGTAGTAGAGAGTAGTAGAGAGTAGTAGAGAGAGAGTAGTAGAGAGTAGTAGAGAGAGAGTAGTAGAGAGAGAGTAGTAGAGAGTAGTAGAGAGAGAGTAGTAGAGAGTGAGTAGTAGAGAGTGAGTAGTAGAGAGTGAGTAGTAGAGAGAGAGTAGTAGAGAGAGTGAGTAGTAGAGAGTAGTAGAGAGAGTAGTAGAGAGTAGTACAGGGTGAGTAGTAGAGAGTGATTAGTAGAGTGTAGTAGAGAGTGAGTAGTAGAGAGTGAGTAGTAGTAGAGAGTGAGTGGTAGAGAGTAGTAGAGTGAGTGGTAGAGAGTAGTAGAGTGAGTAGTAGAGTGAGTAGTAGAGTGAGTAGTAGAGTGTGAGTAGTAGAGAGTGAGTAGTAGAGAGAGAGTAGTAGAGAGAGTGAGTAGTAGAGAGTAGTAGAGAGAGTAGTAGAGAGTGAGTAGTGGAGAAGTAGAGAGTGAGTAGTAGAGTGAGTAGTAGAGTGAGTAGTAGAGAGCAAGTAGTAGAGAGTGTGTTGTAGAGAGAGAGTAGTAGAGAGAGAGTAGTAGAGGGTGAGTAGTAGAGAGTGAGTAGTAGAGAGAGTAGTAGAGAGTAGTAGAGTAGTAGAGAGTGAGTAGTAGAGAGTGAGTAGTAGAGAGTGAATAGTAGAGAGTGAGTAGTAGAGAGTAGTAGAAAGAGAGTAGCAGAGAGAGTAGTAGAGAGTAGTAGAGAGTAGTAGAGAGTAGTAGAGTGAGTAGTAGAGAGTGAGTAGTAGAGAGTGAGTAGTAGTAGAGAGTGAGTGGTAGAGAGTAGTAGAGTGAGTAGTAGAGTGAGTAGTAGAGAGAGTAGTAGAGTGTAATAGAGAGTAATAGAGAGTAGTAGAGAGTAGGAGAGAGTTGTAGAGATTGAGTAGTAGAGAGTGAGTAGTAGAGAGAGTAGTAGAGAAAGTAGTAGAGAGAGAGAGTAGTAGAGAGAGAGTAGTAGAGAGTAGTAGAGAGTGAGTAGTAGAGTAGTAGAGAGTGAGTGGTAGAGAGTAGTAGAGAGTAGTAGCGAGTGAGTAGTAGAGAGTGAGTAGTTTAATTTAAAAGGAACACAATGAGGAGGTTCATTTTGCCATAGAAATTATGATTAGTGAGGAAAAAAGAAAAATTAGGGCACATTTTGAGTGACTTATCAAATCCTTCTATTTCATTAAAAAATTCTGACATGCATACTGAAACATGCACTTTCAATACCAGCAGAAGACTTCCCTGGTGAGCAGTAGCTTTACTACAGTGATCTAATGAGCAACTAGAGTGCTACCATTCAGAATTTATGGAAAATGTGGGACACATCTGAATGCCTTCTTGATGGAATCAAAGTAAACAAGCATTGAAAATGCAATAGGTCTCGCCCTCGTTTAAGTTAAAGCAATTCTGTTTGTAATTAGGTGGCTTTTTAGCTTTGCTTGTATTAGAGTTTTTCAAACTTTCATGTACATACCATGCATATGTATGCATATATGTATATGTTTGCATGAATTTATATTTATATAGATATGCAGATTATATTTATATGTTTATATATTCACTGAAAAAACCATAGGTTTCACACATGTTTTAGTTAGCTGGACATTTCACTAGTAAAAAACCAATGAAATTCCCCCGTTATAGTTAGTGCAGGCAACTATAACTCACGCGACCGCAATCCTCTGCTGATGACGTCAGATATTACATCACTGTATTTAGACACTTATTTACCCATGTCTTCTTCCATTAATCTTTAGCTATACATATATTACAAATATTTATTTTTCATTAAGACACATATGTCATCAGTGATGTAATATCTGACGTCATCAGCAGAGGATTGCGGTCGCGTGAGTTATAGTTGCCTGCACTAACTATAACGGGGGAATTTCATTGGTTTTTTACGAGTGAAATGTCCAGCTAACTATAACATTAGGTAATCGTACCCTGTTCCACAGAAGACAGCACTCACGGGGGAGAGTTCCAGCAGTATATTTCTTTCCAGGAACTCTGGGCGAAATAGTTACTCGCCCTTGTTCCCTCTGATTCTTGCGGTATCAGAGTATCCACAGGTAAAATCCGCTGTGCCACTGGCACCTTACCAGGAAGTGTAGTCTCTAGTACGGTCCATATGCCACCTCAGAACCAACAGCAATCTCCCGGTCTCACGGCAGTGGAGCTCCTGCCTTCAATATCAGCTCCAGACTGTCAATAGGTAATCGTACCCTGTTCCAAAGAAGACATCAGTCATGGGGGAGAGTTCCAGCAGTATATTTATTTCCAGGAACTCTGGGCACACAACCTACGTGTTTCGGCAGGTTGCCTTTTTCGATGTTTTAGCAGGAAACGCCGGCATCGCCATTGCTTTTAATTCATTATTCGCACTACAACAGAAACAGTGAAAAGACTAATCCGGCAAATCCCCACAATCTGAGTGCCAAAATTCCGCCATCTTTGAATATCAAAGAACATCAAATCACTGTAAAAAATACATATATAATGTATAGAATCCTGATAACATCATCGTTTATCAGGAAACACTTTCATCATTTCAATCCATGATTGTTATAACCCATAATTGAGCCCTGAATGGGCAATTTCTTCTCTTGACAAAATTAACACGGCGCAATATATTATCATTCAAAATTCATATGACGACAAGAGGCAGCCCCTAATGTATAATCATACATAATGTAACATTCAATAAAGGGAGAGAATTCATAATAGTAAGATTTATAGAGACATGGGAAAAATATCCTTACGCAGACTCAACTTATATATTTACAAAGATGTAAAATGCATGATAAGTAATTCACTCATTAATCCTCCAGATTTACAGCCAATTCCTCACTGCTGTTCAAACCATGAGGAGTTTTACTTTGTAGATCAATGATATAACGTGACTCAAGACGTCTAAGTCTTTGAATTCTATCCCCCCCTTGGGTTGGTGGATACATGATCTAAACAAAAGTATGTCAATAAATCTCTGTCACGTTTATGGTATTGATTAAAATGTTGTGCGACAGGATAGGACTCACCTACATTTGTGATTGCCCAAAAATGTTCAAGAATATGAATCTTTGCGGGATGTATGGTGCTCCCAATATATCGGAGCCCACAAGTCAGGCAGTATATTGTGTATGGGGTAGTACAAGTGAGAAACGTAGGTATTTTTTTAGGTACTATAAGGCCTGGAATATTTTATGACAAGACACGTTTACTTTTCCTACATGCCTTGCATTTGCCACATGGATAGAATCCATTAAGTGCACCAAAAGGAGATTTAGGATCTGCAATATTTTGATAACTGTGGACCAGGGTATTCCGAAGAGATCTAGCTTTCTTAAATGTGACCAAGGGATTGGGAGGTGAATCTCCTCCTATGACAGTATCCAAGAGGAGAGTCGGCCAATTCTATTTTTAAATACGTTTAAGACGACCCGCATCCTTAGAGAATGTGGTAATCATCCTGAATTTGCACTTATTGTCCTCTTCTTCGGACTTGCTGTGATCACTCAGGATGTCTCTTCTGTTCATACAATTAACCTTGTTCATGGCTTTTGTCAATACTTCCTCACTATAACCTCTCTGTCTAAAGCGATGTATGCTTTCTCGGGCTGATAGTTCAAAATCAAGATCTCTAGTATTGTTTCTCCTTATACGCAATAGTTTGCCATAAGGGATACTATCGATCAGTTTCTTAGGGTGACTGCTTGAAGATTGTAAGATGGCATTGCCTGCTGTAGGTTTACGATATAATTTTGTAGGCAATCTCCCATCTGCTACAAATACACTGAGATCTAGTTAATGTACTAATTCTGTACTTACTTCCTCTGAGAATTTCAGGTTCATATTGTTGGAATTCAAAACTTCTATGTACTCAAACGCTTGTTCAGGAGAACCCTTAAAAATGACAAAGAGGTCATTGAAATATCGATGCCATACCACAATACTGTCAGTCCAGGTCTTATTGGGCTCGGCCCAGGCCACCTGCTCCTCCCACCAGCCCAAGAAAAGATTTGAGTAGCTGGGGGCGAAGCAGGTGCCTATCGCTGTCCCAGACACCTGTCTATACATCTGTTTCTGATAGATAAATGTGTTATGAGTCAAGTAAAAATCAATGAACTCAACAAGCATGGTATTATGATCGCTAAAACATAATGGGCGATTGGCTAGAAAAAAATTCACTGCTTTCATCCCATCAGTATGAGCTATGCAAGTATAAAGACTGGCAATATCCAATACCATCAGACAGAATCCTTCTTCCCATTTCACTTTTTCTATATGTACAAGAAAGTCTTTAGTATCCCTCAGATACGATTTCAATTGTGCCACCTGTTGGAATATAAAGTAGTCTATAGATATAGATAAGTGTTCAGTTAGACTGCCTATTGATGCCACAATGGGCCTTCCGGGAGGATTTCTCATGTCCTTGTGATCCTTTGGTAAGTAATAAAAGGTAGGAATCGTCGGATTCAAGCATCTAAGGAATAGCTTTTCTTCAACTTCCAACATATACTTCCTGTACCATGAAGATATCATGAGATGGGAATCTGTGATGCCCTGATTGTAAAGTTTCACATTCGTTTCATCATACTAAAAATTGTCAGTTAATTGTCGACAAACCTCCTGATGGTATTGTTCTTGAGTAAGTAAAACAATATTCCCTCCTTTATCCGAAGGTTTACAAATTAACATGTCATCCTTGCACAGATTTTCTAATGCCAATTGTTGCTTTTTAGAGAAATGATTGGTACCTGTATGATACTTCTCTTCACTCCGAAGTCGTATCAGTTCCTTCATGACTAATTCAGAAAAGATATCCACCGCATCTGTAGGCATTTGTGGAAGAAAAACAGACATGGGTTTAAATGGACTATGTCCACCCATCTGCGAAATATCAAGATCTGCTAGCAGTTGCGTTTGGCTAATGGTTGTCTCTCCAGCCTCCACATTAACTGCTAGCATACTGTCCATAGTACGTAATACCCCAAGATCAATGCCTGTCAAATCCCCAACAGGGTTATCTATTCCACCAGTGGATATGGATTTGGTTTTATTTGCAACAGGTTTTGACTTAAAATAGTTGTGTAATTTCAACTTACGAATGAACTTAAACAAGTCAATTCTAGCAAAATGAGAGTCCCAATTTCAAAACCAATTTCTCAGTTGCCGTTAAGATCTTTGATGTCAGATTGATGATTGTTAGATGATTATTATCATCTATCTCCGCTTGTTGAAGCTCTTCTTGCTGCGGGTTACCGGCGGTGAGTGTTCGTTTTTTGTAACCTCCGCCCCCTCGCCTTGTCTTCCTCTTCTTGAGGATTTGGGGGGTTTGCCCTTGCCCCCCTTTTGCTGTTGTTTTCGGTTCAATTTGAACTCTTCGTGAAAAGGGATAGCCTCAGAATCATGGCCTCTCCCAGTGTCTTCGCTCGATGAATCACCCCCTGTGATCTCTGATTCGGAGGTGTCACGAGAATCAGCTGATGGTTGTGTCAGTTTTTGCTGCAACAAGGGTTGTGTGTGTACTGAAATTGTGGGCAAAGGCTTATGGCACACTTTTTTCAACAAATCTATATGGAAAGGGAAGAGGTGTAAACGCGCTTTTGACTTCAGAAGGGATGACCTGAATGAGATTTTTAACGCGTCATGGATGGATATTAACTTCCTGATGATTAATTATTTCCAAATTCAATCCTTAGCTTTATTATAATGTAGGGCATATAAGATGGATTGGTGATGTTGGTACAGAATTTTAGTTTGATGCATTCATTATTTCATTGTATGTGTCTGTCTCCGCAGATGAAGGTGTGAGCAACAGATGTGCTTGCAGATGGCAGCCAACGACTTTGTTTACGGTCTGAGACTGCTGCTCAACATATAGTTCCCTTTCTGCCTCACTTAACCCATGCCTAACGCGCTATGTTTGCTAATGTTTTTAATGAATAGTAACTTTTAAAATACTGTCAAATTGTTTTAAGAAATCTAATCCCTACCTGCTGCTTTCACCTTTTGCACTGCCATTTGCACTTTAGTCGGCCGGTCCCCGTTCCGCCACGGCTTGTGTCGATTGAGCGGAGGGACGTGAGGCCATTTCCGGGGCGCTCTGCTGTGACGAGCTTCTCCCGTCCTTCAGGTCAGCATACTAGCTGCTAGCCCCGACCACTCCGCCTTCATAACGCGGATCAGGGCGCGGAAGGCACGCCAAAGGCAAGCCCGTCTGCGCCCGTCCGCGCCAGACCGCCGCCAGATGCCCAGTATTATTTTGTTTGGTTCTCCAGGTAACTTAGTGGGGCGATATGTTGCGTTACTCCAGTATGGAGCTACGTTCTTTAAACCCTCTCAACTCTTTTATGTCTAGTAAACATCTACACTCCACCGAGTCCTACAGGAAATCTCTTCCTTTAACCCATAATAGAGAGGTGACAATTATACGTCCTCATGAGCTAAAGAGCTCTTGTTCGAGAGCTATTAAAACTGCTCCGAATATTCTATCGGCCTTATATCTAAATGCTAGGTCTATACCTAAACATGCGCTTGAACTTTGGAGTCTCCCAGATGAAGAGACACCTGGAATATGTTTTATAACGGAGACTTGGCTCCAGGGCTCATCTTCAGCGAGTGTTGTCACAGCGTTTCCCTCTCAATATCATTTGACAAGGCTCTACAGAGAATCAGGCAGAGGTGGTGGTATTGCAGTCGCTACCAGGGCCCCCTCAGGGATCCGAGTATTAGAATCACTCTCTTCTGCAATGCTAGAGATTCTGATTTTCACCATTGATATTCTAGACTCGGAAACCTGGAATGGGGCGCTGATATACAGACCCCTGGACTAAAGACGCAATTTGTTAACCAGCTGCAAGAAATAATCGCGCCATATGTTTTAGCTACAGATAATTTTAGCTTACTTGAAGACTTTAATTACCATGCAGAGTTGCCACTAGACCCTGATTCGGCCCATTTAATTGGGGCGATGCACACACTAGGATTAATACAGAAGGTAATCAGCCCTACCCATTTAGCAGGACATACATTAGATTTAATATTCACGAATTCCCCCAAACCGATTATTGAATCTCCCTGCCCAGTATTATGGAAGGACCATTTTATTCTTAAATTCAGTGTGCCTATAAACATACATAGGAAAATGAGCTCAAATAAAAGCATCTTGATTCGGCCGTGGCGCAAACTTACAACGGACACCTTCCTAGCACACTTTGAGCTTCCATTATTAGGTAAGGAGGTTGATACGGTGAATTCTGCTGTCAGTAACTTTGAATCTTCCATCACAAAGGCTTTGGATAAAGCCGTTCCTCTTAATAGGGTTCAAGTAAAAAATAACACCTCACCCTGGTTAACTGCTGCATTAAAAACTGATAAACAACTAAGCCAGGTTGGCGAACGTCAGTGGAGGAAAACTAAAACTGAGGAACATCGTAGGAATTATAAGCACCGTCACTCAACCCACATCAATACCATCAAATTAACTAAAAAGGCTTATCTCACTCAGCGCATAAATAATGCAGCACACTCCAGTAAAGAACTTTATAAAATACTGAAGTTATTTACCACTCCCCAGGTCGAACAATCCTCCTTTTCGCCTACACAAGAGTGGGTCGACTCTGTTTCTTTGTTTTTGCATAATAAAATCAAAACAATATATGCCTCATTTCCTCATCAGGTTGATGACCATAGTTATCATATTACTAATGTGAATACATCTATTTCCTTGTTGGAACCTCATAAGGCCCCCTTATTAACAGAGTTTGAACCTATAACTATCATCAAAGTAACAGAAAGTCTAAGTAGGATTAAATCTAGCTCTCCAGCCGATCCCTTCCCCCCGCTCCTGTGCCAAAATCTTACCACTGCTTGCTGATGCCTTAACTACCATTTTTAACATGTCATTGAATCAAGCCAAGGTTCCGCAGAGATGAAAACATGCGCAGGTCAAGCCTATTCTCAAAAAACCTTTGGCTGACCCCAGTGCACCAGTAAATTACAGTACCATTTCATTGCTCCCCTACTTTGGGAAGGTACTGGAGCTCTTAGTTAATAAACGTTTTACTGTCCATCTTGAGATCCACTGCCTTCTTGATCCCTCCCAATCAGGCTTCCGTGCAGCTCATAGCACGGAGACCGCAGTTATTGAGGTAGTGGATAACATCAGGCTTACCTTGGACCATTGAGAATCTGTAATCTTGGTCCTCTTGGATCTGTCTGCGACTTTCGACACCCTCTCCCACAGAATTCTTTAACATCGTCTGTGGGAGGTCAGCGTCAGAGGGAAGGCCTTGGACTGGTTTGAGAGCTACCTGGCTGATCATTACACTACAGTTTCTGTGGATGAGATGGTCTCCCGTACTTATCCAGTAACGGTCGGGGTTCCGCAGGGATCCATTCTCAGTCCCATGCTGTTCAACGTATACTTAACACCTTTAGCGGGCATCATCAGATCATACGGCTTTGGGACCCTGTCTTATGCTGATGACACCCAGCTGCTCGTTACCTGTGATTCTGACCAGGATGGTGTTCAATCCCGTTTTAAGAGCTGTATGATCCGGATCAATGATTGGATGAGCTTAAACATGTTGCAGATGAATGGCAATAAGACTGAGGTCATCCTTTTCGGAAAAGCTGAGCAGTTCTGGACTCAGGACTGGTGGCCAACGGAGTTGGGTACTTGTCCCCTGCCCAAGCAAGCAGTCCGCAATCTGGGTATTACCATAGACAACTCCCTGTCCATGAAGGTTCATATTAATCAAGTGCTCGGAGTCTGTTTTGAGATCATGCGTAAGCTGCGAAAGATCTTTAAATGGTTACCCATTGAAGTAAGGAAACCGCTGGTCCAGGGACTTATCATTAGCCGTCTTGACTATGGTAATGCCCTGTTTACCGCACTTAATCAAGACCTACTTTCCAAACTTCAAATCCTTCAGAATACGGCTGTCAGACTTGTTCTTAACCTCCCCTCCCGCACTCCATCAGCTCCGACTCTTAAAACTCTGCACTGGCTCTCGGTTCGCCAAAGAGGACGTTTTAAAACCCTAAGCATTACACATACGATAATGCATGGTACTGGTCCTCAATATTTGTCTAAAAAATTTCAGTGGTATGTACCTGGACGCTCCCTACGGTCAAGCACAAAATTCCTTCTTGCCCAGCCACGTATTCGAACGGTCCGCAATAGTGGCCGATCCTTCTCATACTTAGTTCCTCTGCTTTGGATCAAACTTCCATTGGAGCTGCTATCTATAACGGACCATTTACACTTCCGAAGAAAGCTAAAGACTTGGCTTTTTTCTCAATAAAGTTTGACATTTGGGTACTTCGGTCACTGTCTGTCTCTCTGTCTTGTCTGCTAGCGCCTTGAGACCTTTTGGTGATTTGTGCACTCTATAAAAACGTTTGACATTGACATTGACATTGACAGATGGGGAGAATAGTGTACATAGCACACACCCCGCAACTAAGTGAGAGCTGGTATATGGGCCCGTGGTTCTCACTAGGTAAATACCTTCGGTAACCTCATGTCATGTGGTTGCTATTTTAACTCAGTTGATTTTAACTCAGTTGATTTTGTCATGACTACCTGTCTTGAATTATTGGATGGGAATGGGTGGTGTCTCTCATGAATTACCAGCCTTGTCTTTTTGTTAATTCGCAGTCACTCTTTCTTAAGTAGAAAGGTCCAAGGAAGTGAATGCTGATCTCAGATGCCCTGATGAATTTGCCGTTATCTTTGAAAAAGGCAATGAAACATGTTGGCCATCCTTGATGTGGTTAAACGACATGACTGTGATTTTAACCTTGGGACAATTCACGCAATGAAATAAAGAAATTGGAAGTTTAGACGTGAGTTAGACCCAATTTTACTTGAGACTTCACTGGTCTCTTTTTCTTTGGGGTTTTGCCTATATATATTTTTTCAAAAAAAATGTTCACACTTCTTTTGCTCTGGACACAATTTTCTTTTTATGAGAAAGTTATCAATGATGATAAAAATGTGGGCAAGCTAGTGAGTACCTGCCAGCAGCTACTCTGGTGGTGCGCACGTGAGATACTTTCTCATTCCTCCACACTTTTTCTTTGCACCTCATCATCTTTATGAGATATATATACTTTTCAAGAATGATGGGTGCTGGTTGAGTGACTTAATCTGTGGCTGGTCTTTTTTTCACATTGTGGGAATTATTAAATATTAACTTGCATGGCACAGGGGATTTTTTCAGAGTTCATGAAAAGAACGACTGATCTAGGGGAAATAGATATATATATATATTACCCTATGGGTAATCCTACGTATTTACACTTAAAAATTGATCGAAAGTGCCGATTACTGCCAGGTCTTTGTTGTTGGATTATAAATTGAGTGGAGGGTTGCCTGGCATTTATTATCCCTCTATAGCTCCTTGTTGTATTATAGTGTAGGAAAAGTAAACGTGTCTTGTCATACAATATTCCAGGCCTTACAGCACTTAAGAAAATAACTAAGTTTCTCACTTGTACTACCCCATACACAGTATACTGCCTGATGTGTCCGCGTGGGCTCCGATATATTGGGAGCACCATACATCCCACAAAGATTCGTATTCTCGAACATTTGCGGGCAATCACAAATGCAGATGAGTCCTAGCCTGTCGCACGACATTTTAATCAATACCATAAACGCGACAGAGGTTTATTGACATACTTTTGTTTAGATCATGTATCCACCAACCCAAGGGGGGGATAGAATTCAAAGACTTAGACGTCTTGAGTCACGTTATATCATTGATCTACAAAGTAAAACTCCTCATGCTTTGAACAGCAGTGAGGAATTGGCTGTACATCTGGGGGATTAATGAGTGAATTACTTATCATGCATTTTACATCTTTGTATATATATATAATTTGAGTCTGCGTAAGGATATTTTTCCCATGTCTCTATAAATCTTACTATTATGAATTCTCTCCCTTATTGAATGTTACATTATATATGATTATACATTAGGGGCTGCCTCTTGTCGTCATATGAATTTGGAATGATAATATATTGCGCTGTGTTAATTTTGGCAACAGATGAAATTGCCCATTCAGGGCTCAATTATGGGTTATAACAATCATGGATTGAAATGATGAAAGTGTTTCCTGATAAACGATGATGTTATCAGGATTCCATACATTATATATGTATTTTTTACATTGATTTGATGTTCTTTGATATTCAAAGTTGGCTGAATTTTGGCGGGATTGTGGGGATTTGGCGGATTAGTCCTTTCACTGTTTCTGTTGCAGTTTGTTAGCGCGAATAATGAATTAAAAGCAATGGCGATGCCGGCGTTTCGTGCTATAACATCGAAAAAGGCGACCTGCCGAAACGCGTCTGTTGTGCACCCAGAATTCCTGGAAATAATTATACTACTGGAACTCTCCCCGTGAGTGCTGTCTTCTGTGGAACAAGGTACGGTTACCTATTGACAGTCTGGAGCTGATATTGAATGCGGGAGCACCCCTGCCGTGACCGGCACCGTTCATGTGTGCGTTAGATTGGTCCAACAAAAGAGCAAGGATATATAGATAAATATATATACATCAAACTCTATTCCTTATATGTGCAACCACTTCTCCAACAAAGTAGGCATGGACTCCTTCAAGTTGCGATAGTGTCTTTATTTTCTTAATCCATTATATTGATACATGCCAAATCATGGTCCATGACGCATTTCGACTGCAACCACATGGCCTTGATCACATATATATATATATATATATATATATATATATATATATATATATATATATATATATATATATATATATGCACTTTTAATTCACACAGAGATATGCACAGGTTGGTCATTGTCCTTACACATTTCAGATCAAATGAGCCTTGATCACCTGCTTATTGACAAATGAGGATAATGCATTTCGACTTCAAGGAGTCTTGGTCACATGACCACAGTCGGCATTTCATCAACATAAATACTTTTTCATTACAACGCGTCACTCTTAATAAAAATAAACAAAATATCCACATAAATATATATATATATCTATATATTCACTGAAAAAACCATAGGTTTCAGACATGTTATAGTTAGGAATTAGCATTTAAAAAACCTTAGAAAGTCACTGAAAAAACCATAGGTTTCAGGGCTGTATGTACGGTGCGTACCCCCAGCGCTGGGGGTACGCACCGTACATACACGGGTGGGGGTACGACTCGAACGTACACGGGAGTACATACACGGGGTGGGTACGACTCGAACGTACACGGGTGTACATACACGGGGGGTTCGACACGTACACGGGTGTACATACACGGGGGGTTCAACACGTACACGGGTGTACATACACGGGGGGTTCGTCGCGTACTCACGGGGGCTGGGGGGGTGGTTAGGCGTGTACGTACGGGGCTGGGGGGGTGGTTCGGCGCATACGTACTGGGGCTGGGGGGGTGGTTAGGCGCGTACGTACGGGGGCTGGGGGGGTGGTTGGGCGCGTACGTACGGGGGCTGGGGGGGTGGTTCGGCGCATACGTACGGGGGCTGGGGGGTGGTTGGCCGCGTACATACGGGGGCTGGGGGGGGTGTTGGGCACGTATGCAGGCACATGTCTTCATGGTTGCTATAGGAGTTCGGTGCGGATGGTGTTTTTTCCATACGGTTGTGACATCGGACGCACGGGATGGATCGTAGTTGCGCGGTCGGACTTCACTTTTCACGTTTGTACGGTAAATCGTCTAGGGAAGTGTCGGACACATTTTCCGACCCGAGGACGTGTGGGTAATTATTCCCAATGCGACTCGTATGGAGTTTTTCCCATGCGAATCGTACTTGGCAGTTTGTACGGCACTTGTACGATTCGTACGGTAAAAAGACTGGATACGAGTCGTACGGGGAACATTTTTCCAGGATCCTAATTGGCACCAATAAGTATGAGTTACTATTTATATGAATAAATGAAGTGGTGTTTGTAAAAGTGTGTAGCTGAGTAAATGTAAATATGATCCATTGTTTGCATAAGTGAGTAGGATGACTGCATAAGTGAATAGAATGTATGCTGGTGTGTAATGTTGATATAGGTGTATAAGTATATTTGATAGTGTTCTATTGATCATTGACAGCATGTATGAGTGAATCTATAGGTAAGTGATTAGATGTGTGTGTAGATCTAGGAATCACTGAGTGGGTTTTTAGAAATTTGTATTGGTGTATCAATGGATTCAAATATGGTACTCTGTATTTTACAGTGATTGATGAAAGGTTATACTACTGTATGATGAGGTTTATCTGATTGGCACGTGGATGATGTCATCAGTGATGTCATCAGTGATGTCATTTGAGATGTCATGAGTGATCTCATCAGTGATGTCACTGACCATGTCATGAATGATGTAATATGTGACATCATCAGCAGTGGATTGCGGGCGCGCGAGTTATAGTTAGCAGAACTATCTATAACGGAGGAATTGCAATGGTTTTGTATGAGTGAAATGTCCAGCTAACTATAACAACCCTGAAACCTATGGTTTATTCAGTGAATTTCTAAGGTTTTTTAAATGCTAATTCCTACCTATAACATGTCTGAAACCTATGGTTTTTTCAGTGAATTTCGAAAGGTTTTTTAAATGATAATTTTGAAATGTAATAATAGTTATATGTATTTTTTTATACTGATTGTTTCCAGTTTTTTAACTGTTTATTTTTACATATTTTATTTTTTAAATTACATTATATATTTTTAATATAAATGGAAATAAAAATGTTTTTTAAAATATTGAAACTGAAATATTGTTTTTTTTGTTGAATGTATAAGTGCAGAAATATAAGTGTGTTGGTTAGTTAGGGGACTGCATGCATAGTGGATAGGGGTCTGAAGCAGTCCATGTGCTAAGGCCTGGCTCACTGCATGAATACTTGGGTACTGACTGAATGATTAGATTACTGCAAGGAGAGTGCCTGGGTGAATTTATCAGTGTTTGGGTTTTGGTGCAGTGAATGGATTAGTACATGATGCTGAATGGGTCACTAGAGGAGTGCACGGGGAGTGACAGGGTGTTTGCTGGAAGTGTATGAATACTGACTGGGGAATTGAAGGTGTGAAAGACAAGTGTGTAGGTGGTTAGAGGACTGCATGTATAGTGGATAGGCGTTTGAGGCAGTCCATGTGCTTAGGCCTGGCTCACTGCATGAATACTTACACAGTGGTGAAGGGAGGGGATGGGGCCAAGGGAGGGGATGGGGCCTGAGGTGACATGTGAAAACACGTCCTGTGGCGCGTTTTAAGTTGGGGAAATAATTCCCCTTCAATCCTGAGAGCCCCAGGGGGCCAACTAGCCCACCAGGTGCTTCCAGTAAGCGCCACTGCGCTGTGTTTCAGAGAGGTGGCCCAGGCCGTGCCCCTTTTTACACCTTTCTGCAACGCAGCTCTGTGGCGCTTACTGGAGGTACCTAGTGGGCTAGTTTGCTAGTTGGACCCAAGGGACACTCAGGATTCAAGGGGACTTAATCTCCCAAATTAAAACGGCCACAGGGCGCGTTTACACAGTGGTGAAGGGAGGGGATGGGGCCCGAGGTGACGTGTGAAAACACGCCCTGTGGCACGTTTAAAGTTGGGGAAATAATTCCCTTTCAATCCTGAGGGCCCCTGGCGGCTAACTAGCCCACCAGGTGCTTCCAGTAAGCACCACTGCGCTGTGTTACAGATATGTGGCCCAGGCCGTGCCCCTTTTTACAGATCTCTGCAGCGCAGCTCTGTTGCGCTTACTGGAGGTACCTAGTGGGCTACTTGGACCCTAGGGACATTCAGGATTCAAGGAGACTTAATCTCCCAAATTAAAACGACACAGGGCGCGTTTACACAGTGGTGAAGGGAGGGGATGTTATAGGAAAGTGGCTCTATATATACTGGACCAAAGTAAGGTACAGTGTGTATAGAGTCCCCAGTCCCCAGAGGCTTGGCAGAGGTTAAAGTTAGATATAACCTTATTCTCTAAAGTGGTAGCTTGGTCGAGCAGTAAGGCAGTATCGGAGGACAGTGTAAAGCCTTTGTTGTACACACTCAGTCAGCAAATGGTCTCACACACTCAAGAACTGAACTCTTGGCCAATTGTTTTGTATCAAAAGATATAGTTGTTTTATTTTAGAAACAACAAGGTATCCAAATATACTTTCTCAGGATGAGTTACTTTAGTTAAATACTTTTCAAATAGGCAATAGACTTTTTGAATGCAATAGTTACAGTTTGTTGCAATAGGCAACAAAATTTCAAACACAATGCAACATTTACTTTTTAGATTACTTTTTGAACCACAGGACTGGATCCTAGATTCAGTCCCGGGACATGAGCTGTAAACAGTTAAGTAAAAGCGTTTTGGTTACAGTAGTGACATTTAAGGAATATTATTGTATTTTAAAAGTTGTCACTTAGAAACTTTTTCAGTTGGAATTACCAATGTTATCCTATGGAAGGAAATTCAATTTGCAGGTAAATTATGTTCACGTTACTTCTGTAATCCAGTGCTGGACTCCTAGGTTCAGCACTGGGACTTATTTCTAAAACAGGCAAGTAATGACGTTTTTATCGTTGGCACGATTTTTAGAGAATATTTGTAAGTTTAAAAAATCGACACTTAGAAACTTTTTTAGCAAAAAGCAGGCAATGATATCCTATGGAAGGAAATTCAAGTTACTAGTAAGTACGGTTAGAATTACTTTTCAGGATCAGTACTGGGCTCAAAGATGCAGCACTGAGGTCTCTCCTGATAACAGGTGAGCAAATCGGAATTTGTAGTTCGGCTGATTTTAGAGGAATATTTGTAAGTTCCAAAACTCCACACTTGGAAGAATATCCAAGTGAAACCAGTCAATGTTAGCCTATGGAAGGAAATTCAATTACTGGTAAGTACGGTTAGAATTACTTTTCAGGATCAGTACTGGGCTGAAAGATGCAGCACTGAGGTCTCTCCTGAGAACAGGTGAGTATATCGGAATTCATAGTTCAGCTGATTTTACTTTGGTCCAGTATATATAGAGCCATTTTCCTACACCATCCCCTCCATTCACCACTGTGTACACGCGCCCTGTGTCCGTTTTAATTTTGGTGATTAAGTCCCCTTGAATCCTAAGTGTCCCTAGGGTCCAAGTAACCCACTAGGTACCTCCAGTAAGCGCCACAGAGCTGCGTTGCAGAGAGGGGTAAAAAGGGGCCCGGCCTGGGCCTCCTCTCTGAAACACAGCGCAGTGGCGCTTACTGGAAGCACCTGGTGGGCTAGTTAGCCCCCAGGGGCCCTCAGGATTGAAGGGGAATTATTTCCCCAACTTAAAACGCACCACAAGGTGTTTTTTCACACGTCACCTCGGGCCCCATCCCCTCCCTTCACCACTGTGTAAACGCACCCTGTTGCCGTTTTAATTTGGGAGATTAAGTCCTCTTGAATCCTGAGTGTCCCTTGGGTCCAACTATCAAACTAGCCCACTAGGTACCTCCAGTAAGCGCCACAGAGCTGCGTTGCAGAGAGGTGTAAAAAGGGGCACGGCCTCGGCCACCGCTCTGAAACACAGAGCAGTGGCACTTACTGGAAGCACCTGGTGGGCTAGTTAGCGCCCAGGGGCCCTCAGGATTGAAGGGAAATTATTTCCCCAACTTAAAACGCACAACAAGGCATGTTTTCACACGTCACCTCGGGACCCATCCCCTCCCTTCACCACTGTGTAAACGCACCCTGTGGCCGTTTTAATTTGGGAGATGAAGTCCCCTTGAATCCTGAGTGTCCCTTGGGTCCAACTAGCAAACTAGCCCACTAGGTACCTCCAGTAAGCGCCACAGAGCTGCGTTGCAGAGAGGTGTAAAAAGGGGCAAAGCCTGGGCCACCTCTCTGAAACACAGAGCAGTGGCACTTACTGGAAGCACCTGGTGGGCTAGTTGGCCCCTGGGGCTCTCAGGAATGAAGGGGAATTATTTCCCCCACTTAAAACGCGCCACAGGACGTGTTTTCACACGTCACCTCAGGACCCATCCCCTCCCTTCATCACTGTGTAAACGCGCCCTGTGGCTGTTATAAGCTGGGAGATTAAGTCCCCTTGAATCCTGAGGGTCCCTAGGTTCAAACTAGCCCACTAGGTACCTCCAGTAAGCGCCGTTGCAGAGAGATGTAAAAAGGGGCACGGCCTGCACCACCTTTCTGCATCGCAGTGCAGTGGCACTTGCTGGAAGCACCTGGTGGGCTAGTTGGCCCCCAGGGTCCCTCAGGATTGAAGGGGAATTATTTCCCAACTTAAAACGCACCAAAGGGCGTGTTTACACACGTCACCTCACGCCCTGTCCCCTCCCTTCACCACTGTGTAAACGCGCCCTGTGGCCGTTCTAAGTTGAGAGATTAAGTCCCCTTGAATCCTAAGGGTCCCTAGGCTCAAACTAGCCCACAAGGTACCTCCAGTAAGCGCCACAGAGCTGCGTTGCAGAGAGGTGTAAAAAGGGGTGTGGTCTCTGAACACCTGTCTGCAACGCAGCTCCCTGGTGCATACTGGAGATACCTGTTGGGCTAGTTGGCCCTCTGGGACCCTCAGTATTTAAAGAGAATTAATTCCTCAACTTACAACTTGCCACAGGGCGCGTTCGCACAATGGTGAAGGAAGGGGGCGTGGCCTGATGTGACATGTCTGCAAACACGCCCTGTGGTGCGTTTTAAGTTGGTGAATTAATTCCTCCTCAATCCTGAGGGTCCCTGGGGGCCAACTAGCCCACCAGGTACCTCCACTATGTGCCAGGGAGCTGCCCTTTTACACTTTTTTTTACATTTTGGGGAGGGGGCTGCGTGGCCCCCCTCCCAGGCCACTAATAGCCCCAGGAACACCATCCCCCTGGGCTGGCCCTCTCCGCTGGGGAATGTGGGGGTCCCCAATCCCCCCACGGCCGAGCCGACATAACAGGGCTCCAGGAGGGGGCCGCGTGGCCCCCCTCCCACCATTCACAAAGCCTCGAGGAGGTGGTGGTCCCTGGGGCTGGGGGGTCCATCACGGACCCCCCAATTGTAATGTTTAGAGCCCCGGGGAGGTGGCAGTCCCCGGGGCCTGTGGGGGGGCTCGAGCCCCCCACACATGTTTTTTTTTGCGGGGGGCCGTGAGCCCCCCGCATATATTGACATTAAGCCCCAGGGGGTGGCGGTCCCCGGGGCTTGGGGGGGTCCTTGAGCCCCCCCACCAATTTCATTTTGTAGCCCCAGGGGGGGCGGTCCCCAGGACTGGGGGGGCTGAGAGCCCCCCACATAATTTTATAAATCCCTGGGGGTTTGCAGTCCCCCGGGCTGGGGGGCCCCCCCGGGGGCTAATTAACAACGAAGCGCGGGAGCCCGCGCTTGCGTTTTAAAAATAATTTCGGCCGAAATTCGCACTGGGTGCACAAATCTCGACGATTTTTTATTAAAAAAATGCTTTTTTGGACCCTGGGCGTCCTTGTGGGGCCCCCTAGCAGGCCCAGGGGGTCAGGGTGTTTCTACCCTGCCCCCTTTTCGCATTTTTCGTGTTTTTTTCTTAGGTTTCTTGTGCCTCGGTTCTACCGAGGCACAAGATGGCTGCCAACACTTCCTGATTTGGAGTGTTGACAGGCAATTAGAATACAGCTCGTGCTCGGCAGGGTGCACGGATCCACCGCGGCTATAGATATATATGTGATTTTAATTTTGATTTTCTCAGGAACTACTGAACAGATTTACACCATTTAACTAGAAGGCACAAGTGTGAACCAAGGGCTACCTCTTTGCCAAATTTGGTGTAATTCCGTTCAGCAGTTCAGGCTGTGGCTGCGATTAAAGGTTCCTATGGAAAATTGCATAGGGAAAACACGTTTTGGGACCCTCCTTTTTTCTCGGCCCCCCGCTTGACGAATCACCCCAAAACTTAGTTATAGTTAGTAGAACTAACTATAACAAAGGAATTTCAATGGTTTTGTATGAGTGAAATGTCCAGCTAACTATAAAAGCCCTGAAACCTATGTTTTTTTCAGTGAATATATATATATATATATACATATACATGTATATGAAACTGTTTTACATAGGTCTTTCAAAAATCAAAAGCATACTAGTTTATTTAAACATCAATCAAGAAACTTTGACAAGAACAAAAAGCTTTATGATCATTCCAAGTACAGGTATGTTGATCATGTTTTAACTCATTCCCAGTTTCACCCAAAAGGAAATCAATGTTCCACTAGGACAAAATCAAATGTGAATGATTGGCAGCGTCCCTGACAATGCTAAAATAAGGTTGGAGTCTGGCCCACTGGGCAGAAGAATATAATTTGGGGAGCAATGTGGTGAATTTAAGTCGCAGACAATCAAGTTTTAGAAGCTATTTCTGTATAATGCTCCACAGATTTCACGTCAAAATCCACAAGTTCAGGAATCCCTGGTATAATGACAGAAAAATATGAGTAAGACTGAAAGAAAACACTGTATCTGTACTTGACAAGAACACCATAATTCCAGTTCCTTCAAAGGAAAGGAATCAGGGAGGCCTCAATTGTTTTTCTGGTTACAAAACTATTGTGAGAGTGCAGAATGGTAATAGACTTGAAGTGGGTGAACAATGATGTGAAGACAATACAATTCAAAATGAACACTCTGCTTTGTCTAAATTCACAGGGAGAAATACTCAATGGATTTACAAGATTAACACTTTCAGGTTTCAATCAGGAAATGGCACCAAAAATACCAAAAGTTATGTGTGGGAAACCATCATTGGTAAATGTAGGCTCTTCCATTTGGACTGACAGCGTCTCTAAGTGTGTTCACCAACATTGACTGCTGTATTACAATGGAGAGTGTTCATGTATAGCCACTTTTAGATGATCTCCTGATACATTTACTTTAGAGACTCAAGCTTGCAAGGATGTGGTCAGAGTGATTCACCTTCTTCAGGATGATGTTTTTTTTTTCCAACCACAACAAATAATCTCTAGAATCTACATCGTACACAGGAGCATGGTTTCCTATGAATATGAAAATTATTTTCCTTTCTCCAGACATAGCAATCAGGTTTTGCCAGAGACTCAGGTTATTGCTTTTAAAGAATATGCTTCAATGGCAGAATGACTTTGTGTACAAGAGGAAATGGTAAATAGTGTTTCAAAGAGTACCTACAGGAGAAGTTATGAGTATATAGGGCCATATGCTACAAAGGACTGGTAGCAAAGAGTGTTAACAAATTACACAATTGAGGCTAGTATTTCATTTTGCCATGCAACCAACAGTCCTATCAATTCCTTTAAACCTTTCACAATTTGAGGGAAGGGAGGGTGAGTTCTTAGGGGGTGGGGCCTTGCGCAGTGCACTGGCTGAGAGACACTTTCACCCACTGTTGAACCTGGCCCTTTTGCAGGGTCACCCTCAGCTTTTTGCCTTCTGCTGCTGAATCTGTTTTTGTTGGCATTAGGACTCTGCACATTATCTCTGCTAACCAATGGTAAAGTGCTTTGGTCTTTCCCTAAAGCATGGTACAATTGACATCTACCTGATAGCTACATTTAATTTACTTGTAGGTCACTAGTAAATGGTACTACATGTGCCCATGTCACTAGTGAGCAGCAGCACTTATTGTGCCACTGAAGGGTCAGTTTAAAACATATCTCAGATGTGCTACTGCAGCCTGTAGTGCAGTTTTAAGCTTACCATTTCGACATGGCAAAATAAACCTTTTCCAGGCCTAAACCGTCCTACTTAGAAGTCACCTCAAGGTAGAGGCTAAAGACTCATAGGTCAGAGTGTATTGTATTAAAAAAGTTGGACATGTCCTAGCAGTGAAAAACTCCTAACATCAGTTTATACTGTTGCAAGGCATATTTCTCCCATTAACTAACACTGGACTACCTTATTACATTTAATAATGGCTAAGTCTGATGATAGGGTTAGGCTGTTTACACTCAAAAGGTTTTTAATTCAAAATTGGCATATTTTAAGTTAGAAATTTTAAAAATGACACTTTTAGAAAGTTGTCATTTTATTCTCCCAGCCATTTGTGCCTTCTGCCAATGTCCTGAGTAATTATTGTGAATGCCTCTGCTGTGGGGATTGGTATTGTTTCCAGACTGTAACCCAAAGGGGGCTTAGGTGTGGACAGGATGGGCCACTCTGCCAGGATGACCGGGAAGGGGCTGAACCTTGACCTACCCACACTACAAAAGATTTTGCATACATGCATAAGCTTGACACCACGCCTGCCTTGCCTTTTTACACTCCCAGACAGTTTGGAGCCTTGACAGGGGAAAGGGAAGAACTTTACTGAACCAATGTGGAAGTAAAACAGGGAGCCCTCCTCCACACAAATGCATCTGGTGTAAATATTAGACCTCCAGAGACACTCTTCAGAACATTTCAGGACCTGTGGAAGTTACAATAAATGGACTGTCCTGCTTGAAGGACTGCCTTGCTGTCTGAGAATGAAGGCTGTACCTGCTTACCTTCATCTCAGGCTAACCAGAATGACTCCAAGAGTCAGTTGACTGCTCTTCCGTGTGAGTTGCAGGGATACAACAAGTTTCAGGGCCTTCCAACAACTGCCCAACTGACCTGCTGCACTGGGCCACTCACTGCTGACCGCTGCTGGAGTTAGTCGCTGATCCCCAAAAGGTAACTCCCTAGGTCCTGGACACTTGATTGGCATCAGGGTGTGCTCCTCCTCAAGAAATGGGCTAGTTTGCGTCAAGACTCTGCTGCCCTTGACGGCCGCCAATGTAAAACTCTACTGAGACCTGCTCTCTGCATCGACAGCGACTGCCAGCAATGACCTGCATTGCAAGACCTGCACTTTGTGCTACAGCAATGACAGCTCTCGACAACCGCCAAGGTAAAGCTGCAGTAACGACCGCCCATGGCTCCTGACCGACTCTTTGTGATTCAGCATCGACTATCCACAATGCCCAGCCTCCTCGTCAGGACCTTCTCCACCATGAATGGAACTCTTTGCTCCAGACTCTTCAGTGGGATTAACTTGGTTCCTGTACCCAACACATGCTCCAACATGGTTGGCTTGAACTTGTGACCTTTCCCCAGACTAGCGTGACCAGATGACCGTGAGAGGCACTTTGTGTTTTTTAGGTGCTATTTTCACTAAAACATTGAAACTGAATTTCTCCAGTTCTACTGGTTGGATTTTTGTAATTCTGGTATAATTTAATTTAATAAAATGTACTTTCTTTTTGCAAATTTGTTTCGGATTTTTCTTGCATTGTCTTTTTACTGTGTGATATTAGCTCCTCAACAGGAAACCTTGTGAAGTGAGATAAAATTGTGTGACACACAACGGTTTCTTTTAATCTTGCAAGTCTAGATCAATGCACTGAAAGATAGCTCACATCGAAAGAATTTCACTTGCAGCAAGTTACAGGGTGACCTGAATAACAAATATTAATTAGGGAGGTTTCTATATATGGCCCTCTCTGGTTAGCTAAAAAAACAGGTATGGTGTCCTGGAAGAAACAGTAGACCACAATTCCTGTGTTTGCCTTCCAAAATTAATAACTTTTTTTAAAGCAGTCTTAATTACTTGAAGGGATCGGCTCTGCTTATAAAATCAGTTTCAAGCAGCATAAGCATCAAAAGAGTAGGCATTGGCAACCTGGACCATGATTCAGAATTAAGTAACAAGACTATTTAAACCATAGTCAGGCCTCATATTTCATACCCTGAAAGAGCTCCACTGGTCTCCAGAGAAACCAAGGAGAACATTATATGCCTATTTACAAAGCCTTCAGGGTCATATGTTGTGAATGCCTCTCAAGCCTGGCCTCTGTTTCATCCCTAGGTAAGGTATCAGCTCCAGAAATACAGTTAAAATTAGTCATGTTGAATACTTGTGCAAGAAACGCAAGAGAACATATGTTAACATTGCATGCACACACATTTGAAACTCCTAGGTACACAGCCAAAATTATTGACTTTCTAAAAAGCACAAAAGTTAATTCTGAAACATGTCCCATCAAGTCAGCACTCCATCTCTCCAGGAAGGAACTGGGCCCATGTTTACAACTCAGCTTTTTGCTTCAGTCACTTGGACATGATAAGGGACTTCCTTCACAATCAAGCCAATCACCGGCCTTTGTGGGTAAAAATATGGTGCATGATCTAACTTATATGTAACACCACAAAGTAGTCATTGGCAATATTTAATTGTGGTATGCAACACAAACTCTGCAGAAAGCTATGTTTCTTTGGACAAATTACTTTGTGTCTGGTGCAGAATATCTTGAGTTTAATTGCAACATCTCTTCATATTGTAAGGAGTCTTTCTGATTTGTAATTTAAACCTATAAAGACTGGTAATCCCCCCACTCAAAGGGTAATATCTACTATCACTGTTGTGGGATTGTTTTCCAAGTTTATATTTGTGTGCACTTTTACTGACACATAATATGCAATTTTACATGTGATTCTACATATATAGACTGAATTAATATAGTTGCAATGAATATAAGTTTCACATATTGTATAGAAGCAAAGGTATTAAGGTGTTTCATGTAGGCCACATGTCTGTATAAATCTTAATTTTGAACAAGATGGAGGCAGCCTCTGATACTAATTCCTGCTTCCTCCCCTGCACACATTCTCTCCCCTTAGACTTCGCAGAACACAGTTGAGCTGATGAGATAACAGTTTATTTCCACTGCAGAAATTGCCATGCTCATTTTGAGCTTGCTATGGTGTAAATGTAAGTTTCAACAAATATCTATCTCATGTGGTTTCTTCTCTGGGTTCATTTATTTGGAGAAAGTCCTATTATAAAAATGGTTCATGTTTGTTCAAACATCTCCAGATGGCATTAGCATGAAGGGTGTTGAATCGATGGTTTGATTTGGGATGGTGCTTATGTGTTAAGGTAATGAAGTGTATTATTCTTGTGTTCTAATTTGCTAAAGAAATTATACTTTTGCTCACACCATGATGAATTTACAGTTTCTCTTTTCTACAGTGCAAGAATTGTATATAGGAAACTGTAGTGATGTCTCTTTAATAGAGTTATGAGGCATGAGTGTTCTGGGTTCTATGTTCTCGTGGTGGTGGGTGGAACACCCCTTGATGGTGGCAAGCCAGAGATTTCCTGAGCTTTCCTATAGTGCTAGGGATGCTGCCCGATTTTCTTATGATTTTGCTGTCCATTGAGACTGAATATTTTCTGATTTTTACATACTCTGTTTAACTTTGCATCTGAGAGCTGTTGGAGAATAACTGACATATAATCTTTAGTGACCTAAGAAAAACGATCATGACACTTTCTGAGAGAAAATTAATAAATGTGCACCAACTACACTTTGTAGAATAGTTGGCAAAAACATGACTGAAGTGACAAAAGAAAAGTAGGTGCTATACATTCTAAATTAATGATGCCTTCATGAAACCTTCATGGATTCTATTTCGTACACGTACTAATATTGTGTATCTCACAAATGAAAACTAAAAATGTGTTTACCCATTAGTACATTCAAAAACGTAGAAGTCTTTCATACTGACATGTATTTTTTGTAAACCATACTAAATGATTTCCAGTGCATCAACATTGTACTAGAGTTATAATGTCTTATATTTCACATTAATGTATGCTTATAAATCATGTATGCTTTAGTTATATAAGCACAACATTTTATTTAGGCGTATGTGAAGTATTTTGCCTTGCTGAATCTACTGCCTGTGAGAGAAATCCACAATCTAACAAATAATGTGAAACAGTGTTTTCTTTCCCGGGTTCTCATGTACTGTACAAGATACTTTGCCACATTTTACTGATACAATCCTGACCAGATACTTAGGAAACTGTCCTCTTGAACTCGCCTATGTGCTCCTGCTGAAGAAGCATTGCTCTAACATTTCACACACTGGATTGCTTAAGGGCTGCGTAATTGTCCCAACTATTTCTCTACAATTTGTGTCTTCTTTATGTTGCCTGATAATTAGGTAATTCTAGGAGGTGTCACCCCAGGAATTCTAAGAATATAATATTGCTCAAATTAACGGAAAAAAGATTTTGTCTGGCTGGAGTTGGTGACGGATGAGCTGTTGGCTGTTTATTGCCGAACTTTCCTTGGCAATCTGGATTGCCTAAAAAGGACTCACCTGGCTTCCTTTCTGAACTAACGCAAACACTGTGTGTGCTGAGTGGTCTTTTCTTTCTTGGGAGACTGCTTGAACTGGCATGTTTCATGTCCCTTCCTGAACTCCGGAGCTTTGGTATCTTGTTTCAAGTGCCTTATTAGAATTTGACAAAACTGTCTTTAACTCAATTTATTGATGCATTTGCTTACCGTAAAATCTTTATCAACTAAACTAAATTACTATGACGACCGACTCACCTATCATGATTGTTTCCCTTTGATTGGGTGTGCATTTCTAATTTGGGAACTAATAACCAGGCAAGATTGTATTGGAGAGGTCTCAGAACATCAAATACGAATGTTGTCATTTTGTATAACTTTAACTGAGCTCCTCCTAATGTGCATGATTTTGGCTCAGCTATGTTTCTTCAGGAGATTTGGGCTTGCTGTGATAATCTTTTATCTTTATAGCATTGTCTTGAGAGTAACCTATAAGAGATTGATTTCTAGTTTTTAGTTCAGGTATCCAATTCTTGGCCCTCATTGGATGACTCTTGGGACCCTTTATATCCAACCTCTGTCGGCACAAAACAATGTCCATCGGAGGGCCAAGATACAGAGGTATGAGACTCTGACAGGGAAAGAAAATAATAAAAATCAAAGGACAATAACATTTTGGATGAGCCTAGTAACAATATAGCAGATCCTTCATCTCGTTGACTATGGACTGCTTATTTAAAAAAAATTGCAATAAATCCCTTTAACTTTGCATTGATCTAGAACTCAAATATTGAGTGGATCCCATTACTTGATAAACTGTTTTTATTCTACTAATTGATTTTTGGGGTGCCTTAATGCAGGGAAACATTGCCTCACGTAATTCAGGTTTAGCACCATTTCGTCCAGTAAACTGTGGAAAAACACAATGATGTACATTTTGGGATGTTCAAATTTTGGCATACGGTTTTAGGAGAAATAGTGATGACACAGATTTTTATGCACTCTAAACTGTTATGCTTTTCTCCTCTGATGTAGGTTAGTGGGATCCTTTAATTACGCCAGAAAAATGAAATGTGCAAAGTCTGATTCACAGCACTGGACTTTGAGTAAAACTGTGCTCATAAATTCCATTTACTATAGAGGTTAAATATGCTATGTGGGGGGATTTTTATATGCTGCAGCTTTAGTTGTGAGGGGAGGAAATGTTTGTAGGTGGCGGAACAGGAGGACAGGAAATGTAATTTGGTAAAATTATCAGCAGCCACTAAGGACAAACATTATTGGCACTCTCAATGGCATATCCAAGTATAAGTGCTCATGTGAATGTATTTAAAATATGTTGGAGTATATATTGGGGAAAATATTAACCCCTGTCGACAATCTGCAGAAATAAAGTAATGGGAAATAGTCATAGCTTGAAAATCTATAATTTTAGCAGATTTCTAATTGTATCCCTGGGAATTTTGTGAATGTTAAGAAAAAATTAAATCTACAAAAAATAAGCCCAAGTCTAGGACTAATATCTTACATTTTGTGAGAATCATGTTCTATATCTCTAAACAAATGTGCCTGTGACACTGCAGTCCTTAAGAATCTTTTAGGAGTCACCTCCTAAAATATGAAGTAAAATTATTGTAATTCCAAAGTTTTGGAGTACGGCATACTATTCTGTCAGCAGAAGGAAGAATTGAAAACATCAAGCGTTCCGCATTTTTTTGTAATGTAATATTTGAACATTTGCAAGAGTTGTAATTATTTTTTCACTTTTGATATCTAAACGCCTATGTATAGTGTATCATTTGACTTTTTATGCAGTAGATTCACTTGAGCCATATGTTAAAGTATTTGAAGATTCCCTTTCGTGTCTTATTGGCAGTATAAAGTCAAACACATAAATAAATACATAAAGCTTTCCCTAAAATTCCAGCAAGAAGATTCAGTGCTACGATTTGTGTGAATGTCATGTTAACCATTGCATCTTTTATGCATGAAGGAATCGCCGCTTTTAGAAAGAGCTTCATCATGTGAGAGGTCCTCTGACAACTATTCTGTTATGTCTTCGTGGCATGAATTGAATGGAGCACAGTGACCTGCCGCTTTTATAGCTCTAATGATGCCAGGTATTGTTACTGAAGCAAAGCAAAGAAGTTTAGTTCCCACCTGCCAAAGTATATCCAAGTCATCGGAATTACATATTTTAACTCTGATGCCATGCATTATTTTGGAGAGGAAGGCCTGGCGTGCATCAGAGATGAGCTGAATCACTTTGCATTGAATGTGAGTTTGCTTAGTTGAGGGAGGTCTTAAAAATACAGCAACGCAGTTCTTAACATTTTTAAGTCAACAATTTTTTTTTCTCATTACTCAGATGTTGATCAATTTAACGTGTTTCAACTTTTCTCTCTTGCCATTTTGTTGTGCCTCATTTAAGAAAACCCAATAAGAGCAAAGATTTAACAATAGTTCTACAGCTTTTTGTTTTCTTAATAACTTTTGTGCAATTCAACAAATCTGCACAAAACTTTCCAAAAGAAGTACATTAACGTTGAGGTTTCCATGAAAAGTTTTATGCCAATCCGTCAATCGGTGTTTGAGAAAAGGGGATGTGTCCAAGAAGTCCCATTACTCATTTTTATTCCCATAGGATCCTTTGCTCCTTCAAAAAACCTGAACAGGATTACAACAAATTTGGCATGAAGGTATAACTGTACCCAAGGAAGTGCCTTTGCTTGGTTTGGTGGAGATTCATTCAGTAGTTTTTTTCTCAAAAATAAGCCTTTAGTGAGGTGCTCTGGTTGGGCATGAGGAGAATAACATGTAAAGATACCAGAACCATTAATTCACAGAAGATAAGTAGATGCAGAACTGCACATGTCCGGGGCTACAAAATTCCAAAAGTACTTGAATTTGATTGGCTGAGAGAGCTTTTCTCTCAATAACCATTTTTGTACAGTGGATCCAGAGACGGTTCTGTGTTACGAGAATGATTTAATTGGCCAGCCACAACATTTAAGTCAAATGCTGAGGCTATCACTAGAGGACATGGGCACTTGGTTCCCACTTTGTGACAGCAAAAACAAAATGGCACATAAGGGAGCCATATGTGCACACCCTGATTCCAGGCTCATTTGGGGTGTTCCATAGGGATCCCCTTGTACTTAAAAGGTTATAAAGCATGCTGATTTTCTCGCATGATTCGCAAATCCTCTGCAGCTTTTCTTCAGTCTGGGAACCATTCTTGGATCCGTGGCACCTGTAATTTCTCTAACCTGGTTTTACAAAACCAGAGCAAGCTTCACAGACCTATGTTGGTCTATTATTCGATCCACAGCTCCAGATCAAGCAAAAAAGCTTGAAGGTTTCCAGAGCCTAGACCCTTCAATGTCTTTGCCCCCAACCACTGCGTACACTCAGCGGAGATTGGACGCCCATGGAGGGTGGGCTCTAGTCCACCCATGCTGCGCATGTGCAAAGGCTTTGCACAGTTGATGTCAGATAATGGGTGTCAGTGAGGCTGTGACACCCTCATGTCTTTGTAGTATTATTAGAAGCCAGAATGTCAGAAGATAGAATGCTTGAGATGGAGGGGTGCTAAAACAAACCACAAATGTGTCATGCGATCTTCTTGTCAAGCCCATGTGACAGCTTTGTGCTACAAAATTCATGGCCCCACATTTGTCCATCACTGCAACAGGACCAAAGCACATTGAGAAATTTGAGAATTTGATACAAGATCACTTACCTTGATGGGTGGTGACTTCAACCTTCATCCAGATCAAGGATGTAATCCGTGGTATACTGTTCAGTTGATTAAGTGATGGATTGTTGTTTGATCCAGCGAAAAATTCCCCAAAATGCATTTGCCTCACTGTGACCAAATTCAGCAAAGCATGGTCCGACTCTCCCGCTGGCTCTCGCACTGCTCCACCTTTGTGTAATCAAAGGCGCACATGCGCACACCAGAGACTATGTGAAGGTGGCTAAGACTGGACTAGAGCAATGTCGCACTGCCCACAATTAGCAGCGGGAATCTCACCCTGCCCAGGACAAGGACGGTAAACATAAGAATGATACCGTGTAAGGTAAAATATATTAGGAAAGAACATTAGTTCACAGCACCTTCTACCAAATCGAGGAAGGATGGACAGGAAAAAAGTGAGGTCACCACAATAATAACCATCATTTCTCATGCTGCAGGGGCAATGTGTCTTTTACTTTCACTAATTAAATGTGGACCTTATCCAAAGAATTAGTCTCACACTAGCATCAGAAGACCACAAAGTACCAGTCCCTCCATGGCTGTCCAAATAGCAGATGAACAGAACTAACAATTAATTGTGCAAGTAATTTACATAAAATACAAGTCAAAATTGGGTTTAATTCAGATACACCCTGCCCAAATTACATTAATCTTAGCCAAAATAGCTACTGCTGGCTGGAAATTCACCCCTCTCAGGATGTAATCTGATAATATGATATCCTTCAATAAACACTTGTGCTGTCCACTATATGTTATTTCTCCTGACTTGGACAAAAGCATTAGTTCTTCTCTCCACTCTTTTTACAAGCATACCTTAACTAGTCTCAACCAATGGGCTTTCCGCGCAACATTTTATTAGACCAGTCAACAAAAATCCTAGGGCTTTCCAAGGTGGCAATGAGAATTATGGAACTACATCCCCCTCAGTAGCTAAAATTATCGAACAATGTATATCCCAATAGCAGTATCAATTATCGACCAAAATACCATGTTGAATAATAAACACTGAGGTTTCAGACCAGGACATTGAACTGAAATTATTATTCTCAGCATCATGGGTGATGCAATGGCTCAGATTTTATCTTGCTAATTGCTATCAGATTGTTAAAATTACTGAATCCTTTTCACCCCCTATCACAACGCCTTTAGGTTTCACACCTATGTTGGTACTGGCTTATTTATTCTTTACCTTGGTCATCCAACGAATTTCTTATTAACTCTTTTTGTCTCTCCCACATATTGACTGATGGCACACAGATTTATGTAGGAATTAACATTGATCACTATGAGTCAGACAAAACAATCAAAATAAAATGAAATACGTTCTAATCAAGTATGACCCCATTGATAGCATTGCAAAAGGAGACAGATACGCCTTGGACCTTCTTTGTGCTGAGAAGATACATAATGACAAATCTGCGTATTTTGCCCTGGATAGGGTGGAGATGTGGCCTAATGGCTAGAGCTGCCAACCTTCGGAACCAGGTTCAATCCTAACCTCGTGTCAACATCCTGTGATTCTAGGGAAATCAGTGCTCCAATGACCTTGAGGCAAGTTCATGCCATATAAAACTGCAATAATAAATTCAAAAATAGATTACCATAACAATACAGTGGTAAAGAATGTACAACATCAGTGTAGTGAAATTCTTAAGAGCTTAATACCTAAAGCGGATGTAAACACCTGTCATCTCAGCCCTACATGATGGGACATTTATTCTCATTAGACTCCCTGCCATTTGAGTGGCTCATTAAAGGCATTCCTTCATAAAGCTACCAGAATGATCACAGTCAAGAGGAAACATGACATTATTATTGCAGTACATACCAACCTCAAATGTCTTCCCCTCCAAGACTCTTGCACCTTCAGATCTGCATACATCATTTTCAAAGCACTGCAACTGAACCTTCCCCAAAATTAGAAGAAAAAATTTAACATTTCACACAATCCAACAAACCTTCGTACAACTAACATTCTTCCATTTGAAATGTTACACTGTAACAAGGCTTCCACATTAGGACACTACTTTTCATTTTCATTAGAGATATGAGGTGAAAGTATTGATCTTCATTCTAAGAAGACCTTGAACCGATAGTGTCTCACCCTCTGACACCACTTCTAACCAGTGATATATGCTTGTGCTCTCTCCTTAAAACATGGTAACATTGACTTATACCTAATTGGCATATTTAATTTACTTGTACGTCCTGAGTAAAGTGGTAATACATGCACCCAGGGCCTGTACATTTAATACTACTAGTGGGTCTACATCACAGATTGTGCCACCAGCTCAGGTAGCCTTAAAAAACATTTCTCAGGCCTTCCATTGCAGAGCCTGTGTGTGCAGCTTTAGACTGCCATTTCAACCTGACGAAATAAACCTTTTATTAGACCCAAATCTTCCTTTCTAATGCAAATGTCACCTCTAAGGTGAGCGCTGACAGCCCCAAGGGAAGGGTGCAGTGTATTTAAAAAGTTGGACATGTACTTTTAAGTTTCACATGTCCCCATAGTGAAAAACTCTTACATTTGTTGCTCACTACTGTAAGGTATTATTCTCCCTTAAGATAACTTTGGAGTTGCCTTATTCCATTTTATTAGTGTAATTTCCAAATGAGGAGCAATAACACCTTCAAATTAGGTGTCTCTGGAATCAAAATTTAAAATCCTAACTTCTGGTGAGGTAGAATTTTAAATTGCAATTTTTAAAAGGCTACTTTTAGAAAGTTGGCATTTTCTTGCCTTAGCCATTTGGTGCTTGTAGCCTGTTTCTTGATCACATGGCTGGGTGTAGTTGACAGTTGGGCTTTGCGTATTCCTCTAGACAGCCACACATAATGGACAGCTTAGCTGTGACTGAATGGGCCATCACTGGCAGGAAGTGTGGGAGGAGCTGGGAACAGCCCCACTTACACTTGAATAGGCTGTGTCCTGCCTCTACACAAAGGGCCTGACAACCCTCCATTGTCACTTCAGGCAGCTTGAAACAAGGGCAATGGGTGGCAGACAATCTCATGCATTTCAAAGATACTGTCTAGAAGCTACTCCCACCTTCCAGAACAAGTGCACCAGTGTATAAAAGATGGACCTCCGACACCAAATCTTCAGCACACTTCTTGATCCATAGATACTCTGCCAGGAAGAAAGACTTATGTGCTGCTGCTGTCACTCTGCTAGACTGATATTCCGAAGGAGCTACTGCCCTGCTGTGCTGACCTGCTGCCTTTGGCCCTCTTGCTGGGGTAGAAAGAACTGGACCTGCAACCTATCTTGAACACAGGACCCCAGAGTGACTGAAAGGACTAGTCTGCTGGCCTCATAATTTGAGCCTCAGGGCCATAAAAGACTCCCCTATGTCTCCTGGGCCCATATTCAGCCAGTTCTGACCCCAGGTGATGCCCCTCAGGTCCTGGATCCTTGATGCAGCTCAGCATGCTCAAATGTCAAGCATTGGGCTCTTCATGACCATGAACAAGCTAGTTCACACCGCATCACACCGCTTACACTGAAAATCAGCACAAGCCATTGTAAGCCCATCTCTTTGCACAGCAAGCATTGATCACCGAAGAGAACCACCAATCGAGACTCCAGCCCACCCATCCACGATGCCTGTCCTGCTCCTTACACCCCGCCGACCACCACTGGTGACAGTCTCCTTGCTTCTTTTGGCCCTCTCCAACACGAACAGGACTCTTGGCACAAAACTTGAGTTTAAGTTAGTCCAGCTTGAAAAGATGCTTTTGGGTGCTATATTGCAGTTTATCCTTTAAAAATCCTTAACTTCAGTTCTACTGAGTGGACGTTTGTCATGTTGGTCTTGTTTTACTTATTAAATTAAGGTCTATTTTTCCAACCTGGTGATGGATCTTTAGATGTGGCGTTTTACTGTTTGAAATGTTGCACAAACACTTTACACACTGCCTCTATGTTAAGTTTGTCTGCTCTGTGCCAAGCTACCAGGGGGTTAAGCACAAGTTAATTTGGGGTCTGCTTGTGCCTTACCCTGACCCTGACTGCGATTGAGACTTGACCAGTGCATACACCCCAGTCAACAAGTAACCCAATTGCTAGAATTGGTGATCAGCAGTGGGATACAACTTGTGTTTATGCAGTGCCATACAGTAATTTGTTGTGCACTGCCATCCCATATCTGATGCCATTGCGAGTTTTTAACATTTTCATTTTTTTCTATCATTTGGTCATTTTTCCAAACTTGATTCCTGCTTCAAATTTTGTGTACTTGTGACTCTAGCCCACTAAGATGGAGTTGGATATCGACACAATTAAGAGCTACACCATGGCTGAGCTGAGGAAGTTGTACAGGGAGAGGGGACTGAAACTCCCCCAGGACTATCTAAAGTTTAAGTATCAGATAGTCCTTAGAGTCTGGGAGGATATCCGCAGACTGGAAGCTGCAGCACAGAAGGATGATGAGGAGGAAGAATACAGCTAGGCAATAGCTCCAAAGCAGAGAGGGAAGCCCACAGAGATAGGGCCCCCTGCTGGATACAATGCAGGAAGCACAGTCTCCTGCTACACCTTGTCTCCTGAGGAATGAAGGACAGACAGGCTGAGAGGGACCTGAGGCTGCAGCTTGCCCAACTGGCTACGGAGGAGCTTTTAAAGCTTTAGCGGAGGAGAGGAGGGCTGAGGCTGAGTTGACCTTAGTTGAGGAAAAACTTGCAATGGAGGCAGAACATAAAAAGGTTGAGGCTGGGAGAGCCATGGAAGAGAGAAATAACTTGTTGGCTCATGAGTAGAGTCTTAAAGAGCTGTACATGAAATCCAAGCAGTTGTTAGAGTCCAGCAGGAATGATGGCAGCGAAACTACAGTGACCAGTGCTGAAGGAAGGGTCCACATACCCAAAGACTTGGTGCCTGACATTGGGGTGGGTGATTACAGAAACAGGTATTTGAGGCATATGAGGTAGCTCTAGAGATGCACAGGATCCCTGAGGAGGATTGGGTAGCTGGCCTTTGAACTCCTATACCTAGTGATGGGAGGGATGTTCTACTACTTGCCCTAGAAAGGATGGGCAGGGTGATGTATCCCACCATGAAGGAGACCTTGGTCAAGAAATATGGATTCACCAGTTCACTGACATAACATCATAACAATAAATATTGTGCTACAAAAATATTGATTAAAAAAACATTGTTTTTCTATACATATAAAGGTAAGTACAAAAATATCGACAAATAATTTGTTTTACACCAATATCGAAACAATACATACTAACATATTATTTTTACTATCTATAGTTAAAAATAGCAAATAATAAATACTTTAACTTGTAACATTAATATAATGTTAATTAAATATGTTTAAATAATAATTAAAGATATATACATAAACATATACTTATTTAAAAAAACACCCACATTTATCTATATGTGTGCATGTTTATGTACAGATATATAATGTAAAACTCAAGAATATTAATTTTGATTTATATTATGGTTTTCTAATTTGTTTTATTTACTAATATTATATAATATATGTATAAAATAATGATACATAAAAAGTAAACAATAAAAAAAAAGTTTTACAAAAAATATCTTAAAAATAACATACATTTCTATATATAAAATATGTAAGATTATACACATAAACACATAATAATATATATTTAAATAATATTAACAAAACTATTACATTTTAAAAATGAGAAATATTCTACTCTCAGTCCAGTCTGTACAACAGTAGGGAAAGCGTTGGACTCATGAAAGGTATATTTTACTATTCCCACTTCAGTCGGTGCTTCAGTAGCGAAGGCGTTGGACTCGGGAGGGGTACATTTTACTATTCCCACTTCAGTCGGGGTATCATTTGTTATTCTTACCCAAGTAGGTGCAACAGTAGGGAAAGTGTCGGATTCAGGGGAGGTCAAATTTACAACCCCAACTCCAGTTGGTGCAACAGTCGGGAAAACGTTGGACTGCAGAGGGGTAAAATTTACTATTCCCACTCCAGTCGCTACTACAGTAGGGAAAGCGTTGGACTGAGGAAGGATAAAATTTACTATTGAAACTCACTAAAAGTATGTCTCAAAAAGGAGAGAAAGGGGAAGGAATGTGCATACATTTTGTGCAGTCACGGTGTCGGGCAGGATGTCCTCACCATCAAAGAGGGGAGACATCTTTTAGGATGAGATCCCTCACTCACCCAAAGGTGACATGGTTTATCATAGGGTTCCCTCCTCACACCAAGGCTGCAATGTCATTGCTGTGGTCTACAACTCCTCATGCTTTGAAGAGGTGTTTTCAAGGGAGGGACCAAAGGTAATGGTGAGTGGAAGAATTCAAAACAGGAAAGGGTAGTGGGATAAAGCTGTGTACAGAGGAATGGAGCAATTCAGAAGACTCAGATGCAAGTGGATCCTACGACTCCCTCCAATGAGAAAGAGGCAACCAAGAGGGAGAGGTATATACACCGGAACTCCGCAGCCCTCCTCAGAACCCTGGTGGCCACCATAACCCTGGGGATACCCCATCCAACCTTTCCACCCAGCCCCTATGGAGGCCCAAATTACCCTCCTTTTTTATGACAGGTCCGGGGCAGAAGGGGACAGAGAAGAAGAGGAAACAGACCATCACCAGGGAACCAACAAGATGCCCAGAGAGTGGAATGGGACCCAGCAATCGAACAACTGCTGACACAAAGCACGACGAGAGATTCCTCTCCATCAACCAGCACCACTCTGATCTAGTTGTTAATCTCAGCAAAAAGGTCCTGACACCACTTGAACAGGATGTACTTGACAAGGGACTGGGCTATGTCCCCACCCACTTGGGTAACGATTTCAACACACGGATTGAACTGTCCCAGATCATCAGGAAGATTTGACTAGCCTTCTATTTTGGTAACATTGAAGAAAATGACTTGGCGTGAGAAACCAATAAGGGTTTGCAGAGCAAGTCCACCTTCAACCCAGCATTAAACCTAATTTTACCATAAGTGGCTACTTTTGAGAAAGAAGTGATCAAGGAATTTGAAAGACTGAGACCTTTGACCAAAATGACCTTCTTCAATCTTTATAAAGCCAAACTACACTGTCTCCAACATCTAGGATCAGATAGGAAGATAGTCATCAAACTGGTAGATGAGGGAGGGGCAATGGTGATCATGGATCAACAGACTATCAATACGAATGCTATTGACAACTCAATGATGGAAGATACTACCAACGCTTATGAACGGACCCTACCACTAGATTATTGGCTACCATCAAGACCATGGTGGAGAAAGGAAATATGAAGGCTGGATCACCAAGGGTGGATCAGAATTTTTGGTATAGAACTAGCCTAAGACGCCGTAATTTTACATCCTACCAAAAATATATAAATCCACCAGAACTCCACCAGGGAGACCTATTGTCTCCGGAATAGTATCCTTGCTTGAAACACTTTCCCAATTTGTAGACTGGTTTCTACACCCTATCATAGCAGAAATGCTATGCTACCTTCAAGATACCAAACACATACTGAATGTACTCACTGATATTGCCTCTGACCCTGAGAAACATCCATTGGCTTCTTTTGAGGGGGAATCCCTATATATCAACATCCCACAAGATGAGTCTTTACAAACTCTCAAGGAGCTTCTGAATGACAGAATTCAAGACGAGTTGACCCCCCCCTTCTTCGTGATGGACTGTGCTACTATCACTATGAAAGAGAATTTCTTCCAGTTACAAGAACACCTGTACTGGCAGGTAAATTTGATGGGCAGTACCTTTTCCCCATGCATTGCTAACCCCTACGTGCATAGTTTTGAGTCCCAACACATCTACCCACCAGACAATTCACACTCCACCAATCTCAAAGTATGGAGGACATGCATCGGCGACATACTGGTGATATGGGAAGGCATGGTAGAATCACTAGAGACCTTCTCCACGCGGCTCAATACAAGAAATCCCCACTTGAAAATCACATGTTAATTCAGCAGGACCTCCCTCCCCTTTCTTGACCTCTGGATCGTGGCATATGCTCAGAGCTGTATAGAAAACTGATGGCACGTAACTAACTCACTACTATGCTACACCAGTTTTCACCCACGTGCCCTGAGAAACAATCTACCAGTGGGACAATTCCTAAGGACACGCAAAAATTACAGCAAAATAACGAAATACAAAGAGCACGCCGACACACTAAGCGCTCACCTGTCAGAGAGGTCTTATCCTACTAATCTCATACATGAAACCCATATCAAAAGCCCCATGGGCCGATTGGTCTGTGTTAGCACTTACAGCCTCTTGACCAACATCGTCAAGAAGTCAATAATTAGAAATTGGTCCATTCTCAACATAGGGGACAGCCAGCTACCTAAACCCCTGTTTGACCTTAAACGCAGCAAGAACATTTGAGCTATCCTTATACCAATACAACCTGAAGCTCCTTCCCGTACACTGCGAGAGGCATGTCAGAACATCTTTTGGTCAGCTGGGCCTGCCAAGAGAGGAGTTTCCCTAGATGAGTAACAGGTCCTCCCCGAGCTTAAGTGAAGGGTAAACAGTGTTTTTTTTACTCGTAGTGAAAGGAAGAATTTTCACTTTGAAGCGAGTGAAGAAACTATCTTTGGTTTAGCAGAACAGACAGTGTAGCGCTGTTTTTACGTTGTTACTAACAGAAATTTTTAAAGAAAAGTTAAGAAAATAATTTTGTTGTATTACCTTGTGAAGGGCGGGTCAGTAGCAGGGGTCATACTGACGTCACAACGAGCCGTGCTGGTATTTGTTGAGACATCGGGCGTGTGAAAACATCCAGATTGTAAAGGGAGGGTCAGTAGTAGGAGCAATATTGACATCACAAGGAGCCGCGCTGACATTGGTCTGACGAGTGGGTGTGTTGTGAGCCTTGATTGGTTAGTAGACAAAAGCCGTGTTAGTATTGGTTGTGAGAAAGAAACATAGTGAGACCTGATTGGACTGTTGGTGTGAGTCATGCTGGCATTGGACGAGTGTTAGCTAATAGGCTTCGTGAAAAACACGGAAGAGTTTTTAGATTTTATCAAGTGAATTAGATAAAAGAACGAGAGAATTAAGTTGATTAATAAGATCAATAATTTCTTTAGGAAGGACAAGCGCATAGTAACAAGGGAGGGAATTCTTATGCCACCTCCTAATACGCCAGCTTCCCAAATGATGATGGAAAGTGGATACCATACGTGTGTATGGTTAGAAAATTGGGTGCAGTATATGAAGGATGATGGTGTCCTAGCTTTTCCAGAACTTGGTACATTTAATTTAAGGATTCTTCAGAATTTGAGAAATAGGATGAATTCGTTAGAACCAAATCCTAGGTTAGCTTCAGTAAGGCTGCGTTATGCCGGTTATCCATTTTAAAATTGCTTTTGTCTAATTGAGGGAAACTGTGGGGGCTGAATTTTTATTGTGTGAATTTGCTTTTGTGTAAATTTTGTGAAACGAGCCTCGTACATCAGGCTCACGTCTGGGGGACGTTTTTTTTCTATCCTGCGGCCATCTTGAGGGCGACGCGCGGTTTTCGCGGTCAGCTCTCTGGTTGTTGCACGCTGTTCCCCGGGCCCAGGCTAATTCTTTTAAGCTGGTCAGTCCGGCGGCGCGGCGCTTCAGTAAGGCTGCGTTACGCCGATTATCCCTTTTAAAATTGCTTTTGTCTAATCGTATGTTAAATTGAGGGAAACTGTGGGGGCTGAATTTTTATTGTGTGAATTTGCTTTTGTGTAAATTTTGTGAAACGAGCCTCGTACATCAGGCTTTTGTCTGGGGGACGTTTTTTCTATCCTGCGGCCATCTTGAGGGCGACGCGCGTTTTTCGCGGTCAGCTCTCTGGTTGTTGCACGCTGTTCCCCAGGCCCAGCCATGCCCTTTAACTAGGATGCCTGACAGGAAGCCCAGCGGACGAGCGCAGCGGGCGCGCCAACAGCGCGCCTAAGGCAAGCTCGTCTGCGCCCATCAGCGCACTATCAGGGCATAGGGCATGTCATTCTGCCTGTCCTACCTCTGTGCCCTTCGCCCCACTTATCCTGTCGGCTGAGCGGCTCAAATCTCTGCAGCCACCTCGGTGCCCTATCAATAAAGTCTGCCCCAACCTCCCCTTCTCAGACTTTGTTTGCGGTAGCTGTGCATTTTGTTTTTCTTCAGAGCTTACACCACGTGGCTCAGCTGATGTCTCTTTAAGATCTGTCACCATCAGCGCCTGTCTCGTTAATGCGCGTTCCGTGAAAAAGCACTATGTGGATGTATTTGACTTGATCTTAGACAACAAACTGGATATCTTGTTTGTGACTGAGACCTGGCTTGATGCTTCTTCTAATCCCTTAGTGACCATGGCTACACCCATGGGATTTAAAGTTCATCGGGTGGATCGCTCCTCAGGCAGAGGTGGTGGCTTGGCCATCTGGTATAGGGACAAGTGGACTTTTCGGAGGGAAATTTCTACTCTCTGGGCGACTGTGAGGCCTTGAATTTTAGCCTGCAACTGTCGGCCCAATTCACTCTTGGTGGCTCTCTAATTTATCGCCCCCCAGGCACAGCTGCAAACGTCTTAGCATCCTGTGGCGAGGCTTTAGCAGAGCGAGCTTTGAGATTTTCGAAGTTTGTTCTCTTTGGGGATGTTAACATCCACCTTGATTGCAGCGAGGAGGCAGATTCTGTTGCCTTCCTAGCCTCTTTACATCTTGTAAACCTATCTCAAATGGTCTTGTTCCCAACTCATCAGGGTGGTCATACTCTTGGTGTGATTTGTTCTAATTTTCCTACCTCAGTCATGAAGCCGCGCCCTGTGGCATGGTCGGATCATTTTCCTATCTTTTTTTCTTGGGCGTTACAAGACTCTTGGAGTCCGTCCAACAGTAAACGCCCGCTCCTCTCCAAGAAGATGGTTCCTACTCAGCTCAGCCTTGAGCTTGATGGCTCTGGATTGGTGCAGATATGGAGGTTAATGTCAACCAATTTGATGAGTGGATCACAGGCGCAGTGGCTTCCGTGTCGGCTGCCGGGCTGCCCAGGCTTAGAAGAGAGGCCCCCTCTAAGCCATGGTTTACTCCCTCGCTGCGAAGTCTTAAGCACATCTGCAAAGCCGCAGAGAGGTCCTGGCGTTCCGGTGGAAACCAGCACTATGACAAAGTACTTCTCGGATCTAAACAAAAACTCTATTACAGAGCGATTAGGGAGGCCAAGGGCCTGAACTATGCTGCCCGTATTGAACGAGCAAATAACAACGCTAAAGAGATCTTCGCCATAGTGCAGAGCTTCCTAGCTCCTAGTGCTCAAGTAGCTGTGGCCCCTGTTTCGGACACCTGGTGTAATACGTTGGCATCTTTCTTTAAGGATAAGATTATTAGCATCCAAGAGACATTTCGGCCTTCAATGAAGTCGGCCAGTCCTGAGCAGCTTCCCCCCTTACCTAGGGCTTTTCCGTTCTCCAGTTTCTCGGAGTTCTATCCGATTGACCTGCCCGGCACCCTTAGAATTCATAAAGCCCTCAAGTCTGGCTCGCCAAACGATCCATGCGCTGCCAGATTACTCTCGGATGTGGCAGATACCATCAATTCTGAGGTCAATTACTTGGTTAATCATTCACTAAGGGAAGCACATGTGCCCATGGCATGGAAACATGCTTTAATTTTGCCACTTCTTAAAAAGCCATCCCTTGATCCTCTGCTCCCAGAAAATTATTGACCTATCTCGCTTCTGCCTAGTTTGGCTAAAGTTTGCGAGAAGGCGGTCACGCTCCAACTGACTAATTTTGTCGAGGATGCTGGGGTTCTCCATCAGGTGCAGTCTGGATTCTGTGCCTCCTACAGTACCGAATCTGCCCTGTTGGAAGTTTCGGAGTCGATTCGGGAGTGTCCGGAAAGCGGCACTAATACTGCTTGATCTCTTGACCGCCTCTTGGATATTGGAGTGTCTGGGAAAGCTTTGCTTTGGATCAGCTCCTTTCTTGAGGGAAGGATGCAGCAGGTTTGGCTTCCTCCTTGCGCCTCGGTCCCCTTGAGGGTTACTACACGGGTACCACAGGGGTTGTCACTTAGCCCTCTGCTTTTTAACATCTATGTGACTCCGCTGATTTTTCTGGCGGAGAGTTTGGGGGCTAAAGTGATGGCCTACGCGGATGACACCCAACTGCTGTTCACTTGGAATAAAGAAGACGACTCGGTGGCCAGACCTCATCAGTGTTTGTCCTCCGTCTTTCACTGGCTGGCCAATGCACAGCTGAAATGCAATGAGGCAAAGTCGGAAGTCCTGTTGTTCGGCTCTTTTTCCTCTGATTTTAGAACAAGACTTTGGCCTCCGGCCTTTCCCTGCCCCCCAGCGATAACTGGAGCCGTTAAAAATCTCGGCGTATGGTTTGATGAAAACCTGAACTTTGCTTCACATATAAAAAAACTTGCTGGCACATGCTTTGGGCTGTTGAGGAGTCTCAAGAAGTTTCTACCCCTGCTGCCAGACAGGGACAGAGAAACGGTAGTGCGTGCTATGCTTCTCTCCCGACTAGACTACGCTAATGCCCTCTTGGTAGGATGCCCGGGCCACCTTGTAAGGAAATTGCAGGTGGTCCAAAATTCGGCTGCCAGACTTCTGGGCGGCTTGTCCACCTGGCATAGTGCTCGGGCTCAACTTCGGTCTCTTCATTGGCTTCCCGTGGAATCACGCCTTAAATTTAAAATGTTGTCTATCGTACAGCGGGCCCTTTATGGTCTCGGCCCCAAGTATTTGCAGGACAGATTTTCCTTCTACATTCCCAGGAGACAGTTGAGGTCATCATCACTGCTGCTTATGCAGACCCCCAAATTTAAGCGTGAACGATTGGGGGGTAACTCGTTCGCCCGGAGAGCCTGCCTTGCCTGGAACTCTCTTCCCCTGACTCTGAGGGCCATCTGTGATCCGCACCTGTTCAGAAAGTCCCTGACATTGCTGTTTTGATGGATATCTGTGGCCTGGCCGCCTTTTCTGTTGTTAGCGCCGGGACACTTCCGAGTAGCTGTGCACTTAATAAATTAAAATAACATAACATAACATAACATAACATGAGGCTTTGGAAAAATGGGAAGTTGAGACATTTGAACGAGAGAAATGCCAGGGAGGCAGAAGAATTAATAGAGGATTTTCACCCAGATATCCATTTGACACTCGAGGAGATCAAATGGAAAGATGGAGAAGGGCTCTAGTGACGGAGGGTTTGTATCCAGTATTAATGGCTGAGGATCAAGAAGGGAGCAAATGTAAAGAAAAAACGAAACAAAGGTGTTGCAGGAATAGGGTGTGATGAATCTGATGATGAGTTTTGGAAGATATTCTAGTTAAAAGACCTTCGCCTTATCAATAAAGTGCTAGAGATACAACTCCAAGTGCCCCTATGATGGAAACTTCATTGGTTCCTGAAGTGTGCTCCTCCAATAAAGTTGAATAATAAAACATGTGGAAGTTGAAAATTATAAGTGTCTTAAATTGCTCAATTTTCGTAAATCCAAATAGAAGGAAATTAAATGATTCCTTGAACCCTCAGAAATGCAGTGAAATAACTAAAAGATTACAGTACCTTCTTGAAGCAGAAACAAAGGTGAAAACAAAATTTCATCCCATCCTTCTTCACCAAAATTGAAGTGTGCTCCTCCAATAAAGTTGAATAATAAAACATGGACCAGGAATCTTCAGTCTTTGTGCTGCTTTATTGAAGATATCAGGATACGAAGCAGGCAAGTGTAGAGGGCTCAAGGTGAAAGCTCTAACTGCCTGTAGAGCGAATCCAATGCTTGGCCCAAACATTCTACATTAGGTAATCCATGGAATATACTGACAGGCACAAAGTAACAATCCAAAATATGTATATAAATGAAGTGCACTAACATATGAAACACAGACACCACAGTTCCACAAGTTATATATGACCCGACAGTTATCCGAGCATCACAAGAAAAGGAAAGAGATGCATTGAATAAAACGAAAGAAGAGATCATTCAGAAAATAAATCAGTTAGGTTTGAATGCTGAAGCATTGACAGTGCCAGTAACTATTGGTCCTGTTATTCCATTGTATGGTGACAAACGTGGTACATCAAAACCACAAAATGTGACAGTTACATAGAATAGTGTGAGAAAAGAGATAGTGATGTTGATCCAACTAGTGAGAGTGACTTGAATGTTTCATTATTAGATCTCCCAAATCTTTAGGCTGTGACTGAAACCCCAAAAAGAATTACACCTATAGATACAAGGAGGAAAGTAACAACTGTTACCCCAGTGACAGGAAATTCTACTGGATTTTCACCTGAAGCTCTAGAAGAATGGCCACAAGGATTAGAGAAAAAGAAACCCCAATCAAAAACTATAGATGTAAGTAAGCTGAAAGTGGATTTAGAGGAAATGATTACTGGTACAATAAGTTCAGACAGAATAGGTTCATATGGAGATGAAGAATTGTTGTTTATGAGTAAAAGTATAACCTGGACAACAAAGAATCAGCATGAGAAGATAGTGGAAGCTGCTTTAGCATTTGGAATAGATATGGAGAAGTCAAAAATATTTAAAAAAACGTATACATCAGAATTTACTGAGAAGGATTTGTAGAGTTTGAATGCATCAGGAAGGAGATTGCAAATATAGGAATTAATGCACATTTCAAAGAAATGGGGAGATGTAAATCGATGGAGAAGTAGTTGGACAAAAAAGAGGGATGAAGCCGCAACAAAAGAAGCGTCTGCTTTTCTGTTGAGAGAAATAGAAAAGGTTGAAAGGATGTGTCCAATGAGAGAAGTTCCCGGTGGTGGATATGTTCATGTTCCATGGAGTAGACAGGATATTTTGTCCTTTACGAATGACTTCCCTAGATTGAGAGAAAACCCAATTGAATGGTACAAGCAAGTACAGAGATGTGTAAAGGTTTCAAAGGTTTTGTTGAAAGATTTGGATGGCTTTTTTGACATAGTGGTACCAGCTGATTTTTGGACAGAATGTAAAATTACAGTTGATTGGTCAACTGAAGAATATCTTAGAGAAGCAAAAACAGGTGCGTCTTCAAAAGAATGTGATGAAGAAATATAATCAAGTGAATACTTTTCTGAAAGGGAAAATCCCCCCTAAAGAAACAGATTGGGTTAAAATAGATAGAACAACTCAAGAACCAAAGGAGTCAGTGCATGCATACTATGAAAGGTTACTACAGGTGTTTAAGCAGTATAGTGGATTTGAAAATATTGGTGATAAGGATATGGGACATTTTGTATATAGGTTTGTGTGTGGATTGAGGTCAGAAATTAGTCAGATGATTCAGCAGCACATGCTTTGCTGGCAGAGCAAACCGATTGACCACATTTTAAAATATGCAAAGTATTGTAGTGATGACATTGATGCAAAGCATAAAAAGTTAAAGAAAAAACGATGTGGGCACGAGTGAAGATAGCAGAACGCCAAGAAGCAACTTCTGGTTCTCAAAATGATAACCAGATGAATGGGCAAAATCAGAATATTCAAGTGTTTAATGGAAGTAAGGGTAAAGGACGAATTAGTAGAGAAGAAGCTAAAAAGAAATATCCTTGTCATGGATGTGGAAAACTTGTACATTGAAAGAACGAGTGTAGAAATATTCAACAGAATAATGGGGTAAATCAAATTTTAAATCCACAGATGCAGAATGAGGTGGTTGTGAATCAACAACAGCAGCAGCAGGTAGTTATTCCTCAGTTGCAGGTGCCACAAACCCCTATGCCCAACAATGTGAACGCTCAGGTGCAGAGGTACAGTGTGAACACCGGTTTTCGTGGAGAAAGTGGTAAGAATACACAGATGGTTCAAAAATATTGGATGCAAAGTGGTGACAGTGAGTCAGAAATGTCCTAATGACGGTGCCTGAGGGGGGAGGAAGAGTGCATGCTTGGTGCATCCTTGGCGGTAGATCAGTCAGGTCCATTTGTTGATGGAAAGGTTGAAGGAAACAACATCTTTTTTCCAGTGGATACTGGCGCTTTCTACTGTGAGAGCAGCAGAAATTCCAAACATACCCCTCTCAGAAACTATCCAAGTTGTGTCTCAAATGAACAAATAAGAACCCCAGTCACAAAATCAATAGAAGTAAATATTGGTAATTTTAGAGACATGCATCGATTTGTGATATGTGATTCAAGTCCAGTAAATTTGTTAGGTAGGGACTTATTGTGGAAGATAAATTGTACCATCCTCTGTAGGCCTGATGGTGTTGCTTTCCAAACACCTGATGAAGACGTTGCCTTTAAGATGATGCTAGCGAAACAATGGGTCAGAAGTGGATGAGATGTTTTCACTTCTTACTGAAAATGATTTTCCTGATGAATTGAAAACAACAGTGAGGTCAGATGTGTGGGATTTCACAGGGAAAGAAATTGGTCTAATGGCAATGGTAGACCCCCATGAAAATCGTGGTGAAAGAAGGTGCGATATATCCAAACATACCCCAATGCAGAATGAGTCCTGAAGTGAAAGCAGGAGTTGCCCCAGTGATTGATCGAATGATTAAGCACGGTATTCTAAAAGAAATATTGAGCAGTCCTTGTAAATCGCCAATCATGGACCTTAAAAAGCTTAGTGGAAAATATAGAATAGTGCAAGATTTGAGGAAAATTAATAAAATAGTAGTACCTTGTTGTCCAGTAGTACCGAATCTAGTAGAGACACTTTATCAGATACCATGGGATGCCCACTGGTATACTGTGATTGACTTGTGCCAAACGTTCTTTTCAATCCCATTGCATCCGGATAGCCAATATTTGTTTGCATTCCAGTTCGGAGACCGTGTTTTGGCATGGTGCCGAGTTCCTCAAGGGTACCCAGAGAGTCCCCCTGATTTTTAATCAGATTCTGAAAAAATGGTTGGAGACTTTGGTTATGTCAGGAAATTCGGTCTTGGTTTAGTACATTGATGACCTATTGGTGGAATCAAAGACACGCAAAGCTTGTGTCATGGACACAACAGCTTTACTGAACCATTTAGCAGAAGGAGGACAATAGGTGTCGCCAGAAAAATTACAGTTTTGTCGACAAGAAGTCCAATATCTAGGACACAAGTTAGAAAGAGGATTTAGGAAAGTAACATCAGAAAGAATAAAAGTGATTCGACAAATGAGCCTGCCTAAGACAGAGAAAGAAGTGCGAATATTTTTAGGAGTGGTTAGATATTGTTGTCAATGGATCAGTGGATTTTCGCTGCTTGCAAAGCCTTTGATAAGGTTGACACAAAAAGATGTGATGGATCCGATTGAATGGGATGATGAAAGTGAGAAAGCATTTGTAAAACTGAAAAGTTGTTTGTGTCAAGCACCTGCATTGGGAATGCCAGATTATACTAAAGAGTTTGCTTTGTTCTGCTGTGAAAGAGAAGGTGGTGCGCTTTCAGTGTTAACATAAAGACACAGATTGTCCCGACGTCCAGTAGCATGCTTCTCTGCTACTCTTGATCCAGTTGCTGCAGCATTACCTGTCTGCTTAAAAGAAGTAGCTGCTACTTGTGTGAGTCTGGAACAGAGTGAATCGATTGTGATGGGACATCCTGTCAAAGTATATGTGCCACACTCGGTCCAGATCCTTTTAACAAGGACTCGCACTCAGCATTTAACCCCTAGTCGGCTGACTAAGTATGAAAGAGTAATATTGGGTGCTGAAAATGTAAGTGTGACAAGATGCACCATGATGAATCCTGCAACTTTGTTACCTGATTCATACTGTGAAGAAGTGAGAGAGGAAGTTGATTATGATTGTCTAGATGTGACAGAAATGTGTACAAAGCCCAGCCCCAACATCCTTGACGTCCCCTTAGCAGAGTCAGACTATGTAATGTTTGTTGATGGGTCATGCTTGAGAAGAGAGGATGGAGAATTGAGCTCTGCCTATGCTGTGTGTACTGTGTCAGGTACTCTAGAAGATTCCTGTTTAAGAGGAGTCAAGACTGCACAAATAGCCGAATTGTTCGCTCTATCCAAAGTATGTAAAATTGGGAGGAAATTGAGAGTAACCATATTTATGGATAGTCAATATGGTTTTGGGATTGTGCATGACTTTGGCCAATTGTGGCTACAGCGTGGATTCCTGAATTCTTCAGGAACCCCATCCGGAATGGTAAAAATATCAAAGAAATATTGGAAGCATTGCAATTGCCAAAGGAGATTGCCGTGGTCAAATGTGCTGCACATAAGTAAGGAAATGATTATATGACACTGGGAAATCGGTATGCTGTCCAAATTGCACAATTTTGTGCTCGAAATACAATGTCTTTGAACACAGGGTTGGAAAAAGAAGTTACCAATTGCCAACTAATATTTTTCTCTGCTTTTGAAACATGGGATGAAGTCAGACAGCTACAGGATGAGGCAGATGCAAAAGAAAAGGAACACTGTATTAAATCAGGTTGCACAAGAAGAGCAGATGATGAAGTGTGGGTGTGTCCAGATATAGGTCAATAATGCCATATAGCTTATTGTCACAAATGGCTAGGGTATGTCATGGAACTACACACATTGGGAGGGATGCCATGATTAGACATTTTAGACAGACATGGTATAATCCCAAATTTAGGGTAGTAGCAGAAAGTCTCTGCCAGAGGTGTTTGACCTGCCGACAGCTAAATCCAGGTAGGAAGACGGTTGTCAGTTGGGGAACAATTGGAAGAGCAGCGGGACCATTCACCAGATTGCAACTTGACTTCATTGAGTTGCCACCGTGCAATGGTTTGAAGTATGTCCTTGTCATTATATGCTTGTTTTCTCGATAGGTAGAAGCTTATCCCACCAGAAGAAATGACAGTCTCACTGTAGCCAAACTACTTTTGAGAGAACTCATACCTAGATTGGGATTTCCAGTCACTTTGGAATCAGATAGAGGAACTCATTTTAATAATGATATAATTAAACTAATTTGTACAGCTTTCAAAATTAAGCAAGAATTACATTGTGCCTATCGACCAGAAGCATCTGGAGTGGTTGAGCAGCCCAATGGTACAATAAAATCCAGGTTAGGGAAGGTGTGTGCATCCACTTCACTGAAATGGCCTGATGCTTTGCCACTTGTTTTGATGAGACTTAGGAGCATTCCTGACTGAAGAACAGGATTGATTCCACATGAGATCCTCAAGGGAAGAACAATGGGACAAGCATTTGTACCTGGAAACAAATTGATGAATATAACTGATGATTTAGTGTTGGACTATTGTAAAAGGCTAGCTGATCTGGTACGTTCTGTGTCTCACCAGGTTGGAGAAGATGCAAACATAGCACAGCCGAATCAAGCTCATGATTTGTGTTCTGGAGACTGGGTCGTGGTAAAAAAGCACACGAGGAAACTGTGTTTGGAACCCAGGCGGAAAGGACCTCATCAAATCATATTGGTCACAACAACAGCAGTGAATGTGCTGGCTTACCAAATTGAATCCATGCCAGTCATACCCAAAAAGTCCCAAGTCCACCTGAATGACAAGAGCAGCAACTGGTAGAACAAAGAAATTATCCAGAAGCCGAGAGTTGTGAAGTCGAAGAAATTAGAGAAACAGACTCTGAAGAACGCATTGACGAAGAACAGCCAAGTCCAAGTCAAGTAGAGTGGGCACCAGTTATTGTGACTGAAGATACTGCTGTAGAGACTGAGGAAGAGCCAGAGCTTGAAAGACCAGAACAAAATAAACAAAGAATAAAAGGATCTTCTATAAAAAATCCAGATCAAGCACAGTCAGTAGAAGGAAAAGAAAGACCGGAGGGTCCAGAACAAAAACAAACCACAGAAGGGAAAGAAACAGAAAATGCAGATCAAGTCCAACAAAACGAAAGAGAAAATAAAAGGACACTTGCAATAGGTGAAGAAGGTAAAAAAGCAGTACAGACAAAAAGAGTTAGAAAGGGACATCACTGGCTGAGTGGAGTAAAAAGACTAAGATACTTTCTAAGAAGAAAAACAGGGAAAGAATTAGAACAAGTAAATGAGGTGTCAAGTCAGGTTGAGCAAGAACAAACAAGAAGAAGATCCTTAAGATTGTCAAAAAGAGTGAGGGTTCCAAACAGAAAATATAAGGGTCCAGAGTGGACTTAAATTATCCTTGAGGATTTTGATAATCTTGATCTAAATGAAGAACCAAATAGTGGCACAGTTGGAGGGTCTGATGAAAGGGAATTGAGACCAACTTAATGAACGATGTTTGCACAAAGGGTGGATTTTATTGAAAAGATTATCAAGTAAAAAGAAGAAAGGATCTGAAGAAAAAGGCTAACTACAGCTGAAAGCTTTTTGAAGTGTGAGATCACTCAAAGATTTTCCATTGTACATATTCTTTTTAGAAATAAAATACATTTAGAAATAATTTTAGATACTAAAAATGGAAGAAGTAAAAGTGACTGAACATCCGAAATCTAGTTTAAAACAGATGTGTTAAGTGTTGTTTTTGTAGTATTAAAATACTAATGTTGATGTGGTTACTGTTAACTGTTGTGATACCTGTTCTAATGGTGACTAATAATCATAATAACACAAATACTAGTGAAAGAATGAATGCAGTTACTAAGAAAACTACTACCACAGATTTAGAACAAGTGGATAATAGCATGTATTATCATGACAAATCAGATAGTGATTTGTCATTAAATGTATTTACTAAACTCCTTTATCAATACATAGACACGATGGATGTGAGTGACTATTATGTTTGCATGAAATTACCTACTTCTGTCTCAGAAGGTGTGACATATCATAATCTTCCATTAACTTATGGTGTGTCTTGTAGTGTTGTAACTAGTTTGTTCTGTGTTACTGGTAAGTTGCAATAATTTATTCTAATATGGATTTAGTATTTTCAGAAATCCCTATTAGAGGAAACATGAATCCAGTACTTAGTGGTAAAAAAGCAGAATTCATGGGAGAATTTTTCCTAACGACGAATCCTATAGATATAACACATGCTCATTGAATTAATTTACTGTGTCTTTTGCGTGTTGAAGAAAAAGATTTTCTAAATTTAGTAGAAATAAGAATGCAGGATTTCCAAAAGAAAGCTGTTGAGCAGAAGACACATGTACCGCCATGGGCTACTTTGGAGATAGACTATGAGAAAGGCAAGACTCATGCTGCAACGTCCCTAGACTTGTCAAAATTGGGGAAACTCTGTCTACATAGATTAAAAACAGAGTATAATAGCATTTTCATTGGTACTAGCGAATGTGAACATACCTTCCTAATCATGGGGGGATGGGGACTAAAAGGGGGAACTGATCCTGTTTTCCCAGGTATATATTACGTGTGCAGTAAAAATGCCTATTATAGGTTACCTGCACAATGGTACGGAAGTTGCTACTTTGGCATTGTCTTCTCAAAGGTATATCACATAGCTAAGAACAATGAAGTAGATGTAATAGGTTTTTCAGAAATAGTAGGTGACATCTTTGGTGCACTGATACCATCAGTTGGAGTCGTATTGAGCTCCTATAAGATATGGCAATTGTCCACAGTAGTTGATCGTTTATCAACAGATACTGCTGGAGGATTCTTAATGATCAATACTAAAATGGTTGCAATCAGATCTATGGTTTTGCAAAATAGACTTGCCCTTAATATTTTTTTGACAAAAGAGGGTGGAGTCTGTGGCATGTTGAAAGTTCAACACTGCTGTACAAATATCCCAGATAAAAGTGTAGGTATTGAGGGATATATCAAGAATATTACAAAGATTCATACAGATTTGACCCAACAGGAGGTAGACAGTGTTTGGGAAAGACTCAGTAAGAGTATTTCCACTATAAGTAGCTGGTTTTCCACGTTTGGGAGTAGCTTATTAGGGAAAATATTAATACCTGTAATATCAATAGCATTAGTCCTATTGAAGAGCAAATAGACCAGTGAGATCTGGGTATTCAGGTAGTCAACCTATCTTCCCAATCTCTTAACAGTGGGATGATTTCATTGTTAAGCACAGGCTTAAGTTTTAACCCCCATGAACAAGGCGACACATGCAGACACAAGATAGACCTCTTCAAATTTGTCAGGGTCTTAAAAATAAAAAAACTCTTCAGTGGTACTCCATCTACCTCCAAGAACATTAGAAATATTTGTACTGACAATTCATCAGGTTTGCAGTGTATCAAAGACATCCAAAACACACATTTACTTCTGTCCCTCGCGGATTCGGACGACTCACCCATGAACATGGAGAATCTTCTCCAAGAACTCGATATAGAGACAGACCTGTCCCTGAACAGTGGTCTCAAGACCAAGTCCATATGGACTCCAGTGCTCCCAGGGGGGAACTCTGTTCACACCTTTTACAACCTAGTAATGGCTGACATAGACAAACATGAAAGAAAAGTATAGAGCACCAAACATAGAACAAAGAATAATCTACATAGAGAAGAACGGGTAGCTTTAAAACTTGGAGGATGACGCAGACTTCGTGATTAAAGAGGCGGATAAGGGTGGAAATGATGTGGTAATGAATCGGATCGACTACCACAATGAACTCTTGTTGCAATTACAACAAGACACCTCCTTCTATGAGCAGATCTCTCACAATCCTATGGGTAGACTCACCACTAAAATCAACAAATGCCTCTCTGACTTGCACTCATTGGGTCTCATTGATGATCAGGAGCTTCTTTATTTGATGGTACACAGGCCTGCATTCCCCTGGCTGTACACCTTACCCAAGATAGGTGGATCTTTTCTTAAGTCTCATGGTTAAACATTTACCATCTCACATCAAGATACGAAACACATCCTAAGTATCTTGGCTGATGTCCAATGGTAAAACCAGGAATGACTCTAGCCACCCTTGATGTGGTTTCTCTCTACACCACAATTGAACCTGAGTTAGGACTCAAAGCTGTCACCAGTCTGCTTCTGAACAGGCCAGCCTCTTTATGGCAACATACCAATATGCTTATCACAATAATGGACATCATTTTGAATAACAATTTCTTCATTTATGACAATGTTTTGTACAAACAAAAGAAAGGTGTGGCCATGGGCTCTAGGTTTTCGCTCTCGTTTGCAAACCTTTACATGGGTGTCTTAGAATCTAATTGGATTTGGGGCAGCAAAGGGGCACAATGGGTCGATTCCATAGTCTACTGGGGGTGCTACATAGACGATTTTCTTTTACTATGGTCAGGGTCCCAACACTAAGTGGCAGAACTTTGTGAATATCTCAATTCCAATGACATGAACATGTGATTCACGAGTGAGTGCAGCACCTCAAGCATCACATTTCTTGATGTGGAACATCAAGTCAGACACATTACACAGTCGCTTGTATAGGAAGTCAACATCATGCAATGCCATTCTACATGTTGAGAGCTCTCACCCGTTCCATCAAATGCAAGCGATCCCCTATGGGAAATTCATCAGAGCCAAGAGGAACTGCAGTGAGGAACTGGAGTTCCAGAAATGCATGTCCGACATGAAGCACAGATTTAAGGCCAGAGGCTACAATGCACGCAGTATTTGCCAGGCAGAAAAAAGAATCAACAATACGGAAAGGCAAGGCACACTACATGATAATAATTTAAAAACGGTCATTGAACGTGATGAGGCTGTAAGACTTATTCTGATTACAGCGACATGGGCCTAGTCATGAGGGAAAGCCTCAACAAACATTGGGGCATTCTGCTTGCGGACACAACTCTCAAAGAGGTCATCACGAACAAACCTCTAATCACCTATAGACAGGGCAGAACACTCAGATCAAGACTAAGTCCTAGTGTACCAAGCTCCCTGCACAATCGCGCATGGCTCACAGCGCACACCTTAGGATTTTTCACCCGCCCAATTGCCTCCTCCTTCACCTGGACTTAAGAAGCACACACTTCTCCCAAGGGTAAGTCCATTCCACACGGAGCCGGGTCAATTCTCCGTCTGTCATGCTTTCCATCATATAATCTATACCCTCTCCCTCCTTCCAACGTCTCACACCCCCCCTTTCCCCGGGGACTCTGCCTCCTTCCCTTCACGTAACACAGAGACATGTCTCGAGCTCCAAATAGGTAAGCGTTTGGAGCCCCTTTGTTCCTCCTGTTCCGTTTATTGCTGGCCCTTTCTGATTTTGTTGTCTCCTTCACTGTGATTCTCCCCAGGCACACCTTGCTTTCATTTGCATCGCACTGTTTCAGGCCGTGCCCATTACAAGAATTCTGACGTGGACCGCTTGGTCCTAAGACCCCCTGGCTGGTTTTGATCCTTCACCGGTCTTGTGGTGAGCATTCGTCCTTGTTTTTTTTTAGTCTGCCTCCAGGCAAGGTGGGCCCCTTCACCCCACGCACCCTCGTAGTCCATTCATTCCGTCCTTTTGTCTCCCTCACCCTTTCCCTAGACCCTGTCGATCTATCCACACCACCACACAGGTGTTTTCTCCCACCCCTGATACCATTATCATTCCCGCGTTGGCTGTGCTTTGAATGTTGTTTACGATGCTTTTTTCTATATTAGGCCACCTGGCTTTCTTCCCGTATGTGCTTTTTTTAAATGGTTTTGATTTCTAAGCCAGCCCTTGCACATATTTTCCCATGTTTCACTTGTTTTCCAATACTGAACATCTCACAAACACGGCTGTTGAGCAGCCATGAACAAGTCTCCACACACCAACTAGACGTTGGTCATGCTTGTACTTAAGATTTGGAGTTTTTATGTGTTTGTACTATTGATGAACAGGTTCTGTGATTTTTGCTAAGTCACAAGTTTGAGGCCACCCGAGCACCACCATTCACTTTATATATGGATTATTTCACCTCCATTTTACAGTCACAATTTTGCCACAAGGACATTGGTGCAAACACCAAGTCACTAGTACAATTGTCTTTTTCACATTATTTCACTTAAGGTTTCCACGTGACATGGGTGAACCTGATCCACATTTCCCTTACAGATATGTTATGGTTTTTCCAGCAACAACTACATTTTCGTCTTCACAATTTCTCACTCAATGTCTTGTATCCTTCCCAGTCCTGAAAAGTCACGGGATACTTCCCACATGTGACGAAACACGTGTCGGCTGTTTGTTTCTGTGTTGTTGCATCATTAATACTTTCGAACAAACATACTGGTGTCGACCACTAAAATTGGTATAAAACGAGACATTTCTACCAGTGTTATATCCTCATAACGTGTGCCCAGGACTGTGTTCTCATTTACTGGTGTGGGTTTTACGACTCACACATTTCCCCCGACCTGGCAGCACCGTGCTTACTCTCAGCATAACATACATTACACATATTAGCCTGAGCGCCAAGCTTCCTGTTTTCACTAAAAACCCTACATCGAGATATTAGTCCTCTTGATGATAATAATGATATAAAAGTGTTGGAAAGGAAGATTGAGAACGAGATTATTGAATGAAAGAAAGAATAAAAGGATGGGAAGAAAGAGCAAAAGGGAGGAAATTGAACTAGAAGAAATGAAAGAGAGTCTATGTGGCAAAATGAAAGAAATGAATATAAAAGAGAAAAATGAAGGGTGTATGGAATCTAATGTAGATCCCAAAAATAGATAAAGTTGGCACTTGGTAATGATGAGTATTTTATGATCGCTCTAAAATGCCATCAGAGGGGGGATCGATGGAGCAAGGATTCAAGAAAACAAAATTTGCTTGGAGCATTCCCTCATTAATAGTACTAATTATTAGAAATAGTAAGGAAAACTAAATTATTATATATGCACAACATTTGCATATGGGAATAAGAGTTTTACAGCATGCTTAATTAATGAAAATGAAACGCAACGCAACTAAAACCCACGTTAAATGGGAAAACGTTTCTGCGCATGTACGAATTAGAACTACGTAGATAGTAACATGACTAACCAGTTTTGAGAGGGAAAACTCTCATGCATGCGCAGAAATTACTTACATTGGGTCTTGAGGTACCGCGTGCCTGGCATATGCTTGCCTGAATTTAAAGAGAGCTGTCGCTGCTAATGCTTTTGCTTAACAAAGAAGAAAATAACATAGGATAGAGTAGAAGTGGGTGGTGGACACTAAAAGTCACTTGTTTGAAAAATTAACATTTGTTTATGATTTCTTTATTAATAGTGTACGTTTGGGCCTTATGTGACACACAAGGGAAAAAGATGGCATTGGAAATGGATGTGAGACCGAGTCACTGACAGGCTGCCAAGAGCCAAGGACACCATCCGTGTGAAAGACTCTTCCCGACTGTAGAACTGTAGTGAATGTATTTTGAATAGTAACATTAAATACGTATGAACGGAATTGAGACAGAATATTAAATGAGCTAAAGGGGATGGTTTTGTTAGACAAAAGGGCTATTAAAAAAAATTAAACATGTCAGTGTGAGGTGATGATAACTTCCATGTCCCTGTCCAATCAGAGTTCAAATTTCATCAAGATTTGTAACTTTTCAAGGTGGGACATGCAGAAATGAAGACTATAACTGGAGTGACTTAAAATATATAGTTGTCAGGTGTTTGGCAGAGATTGACATTGCTGAGAGAAAAAGAGTCAAGAGCTCTTGCTGCTGAGGAAAGTGAGAACAGACTGGGAAGATTCACCTTTGAAAGATACTTGATTAGATCGAAGATTCCGGAAGAATATCGAGGAGGGAGAGAGTGTAAGTGAGGGATGCGTCCTGATGTGTCGGGTCTATAGAGAAGTTTAGTAAGTATTACTCTGACCTGAGCCTGTCCTATAACCTTTGTCTCCTGAGTCTTAAATCAGGAGACCACCACCAGCCCTTTTTGGCCAGAGACTTGGGTTTCCATAACCACCTTTGGGCAATTATTATTCTGTCTCAAATGTGCATACCTTTTGCAAATGTTCGATTTATTATGCCCTCTGTCTCTTCATCTATCCACTCTTAATGCATTGATTTGTTGAATGAGTCTGTGATATGAATGTACATTGTTTAATGAATTTTCTCTCCCATAAAAATTTATGGTGTTTGCACTGTTTTTGTATTAATGAGTGTTCGTGACTGAGATTTAGATAAACTTCTTGAATCTTACCCAGAGTCTGTGCTTTATTTCACTAAGATCTGTAAGTTTAGTCAGTTGATTTGTTCTTATCACCATCAATTACTCAACTAATGGTCCATCGACCAAAGGAATAGTGTTGATCTGTGAAGATTAGTTGGATATTGAATACAATTTTATCAGGAGTAAATTGAATTTCCAGTGAGTTAACTAATTGAGATCAAAGTGAATTACAAAATGTGACCTCCAGCGAAACAGTCAGGAATTCTGATTGTTGCATATGGGCCCATTGAAATTTTCAGTTGTTTATGAGCTGTTTGTCCCTGGCTTTCCGCTGGATCAGAGCTACAATGGTAGACAAATCCATCCCTTAATGAGAGCGGAGGAGAAAAAAAAAAACACTATTGCCCTACTGATACTGCAGTATTGTTGATTGGTGTATTATTACTTTTGTTATTTGTATACAATTAATAACACTGCACAATATATAATTAGTTTTAAAATAACAATTTAAAATAAATAAAGTTGTTACTGTTGTCATATGTTGCACGTAGTCACGACACTCAGTAAGTGATGGTTGCTAAACAATAAGTTAAAATTAATAATACTGTCACCGTAGTCATATATTGCCAATATTGTCTTTCTCAAGTTCCTCTACCAAGTTGATTAATTTAAAATGAGAATTCACAGTATTACAAGCTTAAATTTGAGTACCTTCCTGTGCAGATATGCACTGTCCGCGCATTCCAAATTTGCTGTATTGTATGCTCCTTGGTTTACTGAAACATCATGCATCAAAGCAGCAATAAATGTGGGCTATTGGCGATAACACGGTACTCCAAATGTGTTGTCTACTGCTTAGATTAATGTCAAAAATACAGTGTAATGCAGGACAGCAAGGCTATGCCGATATAACACAGCAAGATAGGAAGCACTCACAAAGAGGAATAGAAGTATGCTGATATTGGCACGATAAGGTGCACTAACTTCTCCCTCGAAGATGGCTGTCCGTCCGAGACGTCGACGAAATAACACACATTCCCACAATGCACTGCACTTGCTTGACTTCCTTTATCGTGACATATTTTATCAGGCCCTGCAATCTCCTTGCAGCCGACACCGCTCTTCAAAAACAATTAAGTCCTCTCGCTCCAGGCACATGCACAGCTTCCGCATGAAAACAAAAACGTTGGCAACAGACACAGTGAGTTGAAAAATAACAATTCCACCTATTAACTACTGACATTACACAACGCTGCAGCTGCTTCTAAATCAATAAACGAAGCAGGTTAGTGTTGAATTGATGATTCGGAGATAATTTAGTGAGTCAAATTATCTTTATTCCAGAAGATACAGGCAGGTACAACATTACAACCGGGCAGCTGGCTGTCCACTTATCTCTAAGCGTGTAACTGCTCTTGGCTTCGCGTTCAATGTTCTATGGAACGCGAAGACACAGAGCGCACAGCTAAACATACTAAAATGCATAACATAACACATCCCCTTCTGAATATAACAAAGAAATAAAATGAAGAAAAGAAAAATGACAACATAACATACCATCCTCTTCATTTTGAAGAGAGAAAGAATATTTGAATGTGAAACAATATTAGAAAAATATGTGAGTTAATACAAATTAACTATGATGCACAATATGAATAATGCAAAGAAAATTTACAAAGGAACATTTTCTGAAATATAATCCCCTAACCAGACAGGGGGTCTTTTTTCACGCTTGGAATGCCTGGAATCCAAATTAGTTTCATCTTGAATAGTAACATCTGAACTACTTGAATCAGTTTCCAAAAGAGGTGAATCTGGAACTGGAGAAACAGTTACAGTGTTGTCTTTGATGACCACGGGAGAATTTGCATTAGAGCCAATATTAGAATTATCATTACCTAACAAATCATCAAAATCATACCAGTAGGGAACTTTCTCAGTACACTCTGAAGGTGGAGAACATGTTGCTACCCTTTTGAGGTTCCAAACTTTTCCATCAGTGAGACGTACAGCATTATTCATGATTTCAACAACTTGCATCGGTTCATAAAAACAACTGACTTCTTTAGAAGTCTTACCGGGTTTTTTTCACTCTAACCCATTGTCCAATATCAATGTTGACATTTTTAGCACCATGTTTTGAATCATACAACTCCTTACTCTTAACATGAGCAGCATCATCTTTTTCTTTTACTATGTCCTCAGACCAATGTACAACATTGGATCTAAATAACCAACCAGGAGTGAATTTGGTTCTAGGATTTCTTCCGCGCATAAGGATGAAAGGCGGATATCCAGTGGCATCACATATAGAAACTCTGTAAGCCCAAACCATTTTTAAGACTTGAGTTTCCCAATCATTACATTTGGCAGACTTTTAAATTATATTTTTAATAACGCGGTTGAAGCGCTCATCCATGCCATTACTGTTTGGGTTGTACAGTGAAGTAGTTCTGTATTTAGTTCCTAGTTTATTGAAATATTCTTTGGCCTTGGTTGACATAAATTGTACACCATTGTCACTTAATAAAACAGAGGGAATACCTTCCATTATAAATGATTGGTCAAGAAAATGAAGGACAGTCTCAGTGTCAGCTTTGTTAACAATTTTGACAAAAGGCTATCTAGAATATAAATTATAAATCCATAAGTACCAAAATGCACTTCTGCTCAATACCAATGGGACCCACGATATCAATTGCAGTATGTTCCCAAGGTGAACTAGGTCTAGTCATTGTACTTAAAGGAGTTTTGAAAGTGACCAATGATTTATCAGCAGCTTTACAGGGTTTACACTCTCTTACAAATGCCTCGATTTCGGCATCCATGCCAGGCCACCAAAACGAAGTTTTGACAGTTCATCTGGAACGGACAATACCAAAATGCCCTTCATGACACAGTGCTATTATTGATGTACGCAAACTCTTAGGGGGAATAACTCTTTCACCTCGCCAAGGGCCATATGTAGGTAAATTACATTTACCGATTCTTAAATACCGAATTTTACCAATTCGGTATTTATGAATCGGTAAATGTAATGTAGGTAAATTATTACCGATTTGGTAAATATCGGTATTTAAGAATCGGTATTTAACGAATCGGTAATGGCAACTGGCTTCCCATTCATTCCTATGGGCCTGGAGGCCCATAGGCCCATAGGAATGAATGGGAAGCCAGTTGCCATTACCGATTTGGTAAATACCGAATCGGTAATAGGGGAGGCATTTTCATGGGTGGCAGGGTGTCACATTGACACCCTGTTGCACCCCTGATTCGTGCATGTGTGCACATGTGGCGCATATACATGCCCTGTATGTCTGCCACATTGCACATTTCAAATAGCACAGTAATGCTTTTTTACAGGTATTCGTCATTTACCATCAACTTTTAGTTGGTGGTAAATAACGAATCCACACACCGACGAGACACTCCCCCTACATATCATTTTAGGATTCGGTATTTACCGAATCGGTAATTTTACCGATTCGGTAAATTACCGAATCCTGAAATATGCCCCCTACATAGCAAAAGCCTAAATACCGGTCGGTAACGGGATATTTACCGAAAATCGTCCGTTACCGACCGGTATTTGGCTTCCTTCATATGGCCCCAAATGTTTTCACCCTGAATACTAAGATCAAACCTAACCTCCCAGAAAGGTTTTAAAGGATGGTCACTGCTTACTTTCCTTGGCCAAGATTGTGCTAGGTGTAATTTTACCTGTGATAATTCATCATCATTGGAATATTCTTCCTCCCATTTGTCTTTCATAATACCAGAGTTCCCCAAATCTTGTACATAGGCAAATTGACAGGAATTCCAGATTTCATCTTCGCACATATCTAATTGTTTAGGCATTCTTGAAAGGAAATCAGATATGCAATTTTTTTTCCCAGGAAGGTACTCCATTTTGCAACAATAATCCTGTAATCTAATTGCTAGTTGTGAGAAGTTGGCCTGGCATATGCTGGTCACTAGTTAAAGTGGCCACATTGCACCAGTTCAATTTAACTCTTATGGTAGATAGGTTTAAGACAACCTTTTAAAGAAAGCTATCCTAGTGGTAGCTGTGGAAAGCAGCCTTCAGGCTAAGTCTCAGAGGAATGTAAAACGACTTGTTTTACCTTATAATCTCTTGAATTACCACATGAAAGGACACCACACAGGTATATATATAAAATATATATGTATTCATTTCTAGACACACTCTGATAATCTCTTTATGAGATTAGAAGTCAGGAACATATGCACAAATCAATGTTTCACAACAAATTAAGCACTTATATGGCTGGGGCCCTAGGGGCGTACCAGACCATATACTAAAAAAGAGATATAAGAAGAACGACTTGAGAAGGGAGAAGGCCTAAGGTCTTCAGAAGCGCTGGGGCCTCACTAATCCACCCAATTCAGGTAAGTAAAGAACCCACGGGAGACGCATGCAGTGTGAAAACACAGCCGCGGATCCCAATAGACTTCAATGGAGCAAGTCGCGGTTGGCATTTTAAAGTTTTAGGGTACTTTGGGAGAGTCTACAAGCAAGTCACTTACAGGGTAAGTAGTTCAAGGGCCAACACACACAGGAGCACCAGAGTGCACGAGTTACCTCACCCAGGGAAGCCGGGTGCATAGGTGTCTTTTGGTGTCGGGTTGCGGCGTCGTTTTCAATGGGAGCCAAAGAAGACTTGCTGCTTGTGAAGATAGGAGAAGTGTCCGGTGGAATCCATAGCTGGATTCTTAAAAAAGAAGACCTGAAAGCAGGGGAGACAGTGTTCAAAGTCACTTGCCAGTGACCCGGGGCCAGGAAGCTCGATGCCCACAGATGTCGGGTGATTTCAGGTGATCACGGTTGTCTTGACTCGTCAGCCACGACGTCCAGGAGGCGTTGATGACAACTAGGAGCTGGATTCGGAGTGTCCACGAAGTCTGCAGCTTACTGGGGTGTCAGCAACCATATTGGAGCCAACAAGCCTTGGCAACAGCAAGTCTCATGGAAAGTGAAGAAAGTCAGTGGTGCAGACCAGCAAGGTCTGATGTACTCACCCAGCCAAGGTAAGAGTATATGGTTTAACCACATCCACAAACAGCCGCAGAGAATAGACTCTGAGGAGATAATTTAGTGAGTCAAATTATCTTTATTCCAAAAGATACAGGCAGGTTCAACAGCACAACCGGTCAGCTGGCCGTCCACTTATCTCTAAGCATGTAACTGCTCTTGGCTTCGCGTTCCATGTTCTATGGAATGCGAAGACACAGAACGCGCAGCTAAACATACTAAAATGCATAACATAACAATTAGCAACATATCCACATACTACCACAGTCGTTTTAAAGGCTACTCACGATTCCTTGGCACAATTGTAACCCTTCAGTTCAGCTGGCACTAACACGCAAGGCTGTGTTAACACTACACAGCCTCTATAGCACTTGGGCACCTCTCGTACCCTTTAAACGGTAAATTCCCCAGAGCATAACACTCGCTTCCTCCGGTAAGACTTCCTCTTGAGCAAGAATAACTATGGCTTATAGGCAGGATTCCCAATCCGCTATAATTGGAAATTCAGGGGTTGATTTCCAACGTAGATTCCAGGGTCAGTCACTTTCACATCGCCACCTCCTTGATCCCATCCTCATCACCATTATAAAGGAGGGCAGCACATGTATATGTTTATTAGAAGGTTTATTGAGTATGCAGGAACAACCCCTGAAGCTTTCTTTCCTGGCAGCAACTGCTCCAGCTTTGACCAAGCTTCCAGAACCATGGAAGGCTTAGACATCACTAGGTTACCCGAGCAAGCATGTTGCCAGAATACAACAGTCTACACATCCTGAGAGCCTTGCAGTGAGGCAGCCATTGCCAAAAACCCTTGATCCACCTAGGGGATTATTTAGAGTTTTATGGATTTTTGGAAGATAGCAAATAACCAAGGTTCTCTGGTGTGATGTTTGATGTTTCGGCAACCCTCAACAGATAGTAGGCCAGGTACTTTCAGTTTGGATTAAATCTGTTTTAATTCCAGACATGCTTCTTTCATATCACCTGAGATAGCAATAACATATCAGGAACTTTCTGATAACTCTCTCCTTGCTTCTACGGCATAATCTTTGTAGTATACCAATCCTACCTATTTTTAAATGAAACAATTCGCAAGTTGAGATGGAACAAAATTCAACCCCTCATTAAGACTATTATTTGATCAAACATTAATGCTGTGGAACACAGTTTATACACAATATTCAGTTATTGATCTGTTCTTCCCTTATTTTAAGTCTGGTTTTCACACTCTTTGAGTTCTTCATCTCGTATGTCAATCCTTCTGTGGTTTCCAGCTCTTGATTTATTTCTTGTGCTTTGTCTAGCTTCATTGCCATGGATAATTTCTCTCTCTCTGTATTTTCTTCCTCCGTGTCATTTCTTCTAAAAAATAAATTGGTGAAATAGAAGGTATGGAGTTAGTTGAAGGTATTAAGGAAAGTGCTAGAGTCGCATTAAGATTAGAATAGCACCCTCTTAACGAGTTATTCATATTTGTAGGCATTCAAATATATTCAACCAGATTCATAATCTCTGAAATCTTGCTCTAATTCCAAATGTTTCTTGCGTTGAATTTCATCCTGGCAATTATCTAATATGTAACCAAGTATCTCATAGTTCTTTTTTGTTAAATCCTCACATTTCAAATCTTCAATCTCCTTTTTAATTCATTAGTTTAAAGTTGGAATTCAGGCATTATCTGTTCTACTTCATCAATCAACATGTTCATTAAATCAAAAGAGGTGCACGGCAATTTGTGACACCATTTATTCCCTATTTCTTCTGAGGTTCCTCAGTCGAGGGGAAAAGATTGATATGTAACACTCCTGGAATGGTATTGTTTAAGTTTTTCTTTCTCCCACCACTTCAAACTTCCCTTTTCTTGCAGTCTCTCCAATTTAAGGAAAGACTGTTTAAGACTTTTATTGATTGTATTATTTATTAGTAAATATGGATTTTCTGTACAGTTTTTCCACCACTTTCATTTTTATAATTTTTGGCTCACTGTATTTTGTATATTAACTATCAATAGAACTACTCTGTTGAATACTTAAAAGCCCCTGATGAAGCAATAGGTTGCAAATATTTCTTTATTGCGAAACTCATTGTACAACTTATTTTTCATAATAAATAGCACTACGTTTTCATATTAAAGTCCAAAATTTCAAATAAGATGCTCACTGATATCAGTAATGCCATTTCTTTCATACCCCTCAAAATATGACTTAAGAGTCGGCTATGTCTGCATCATATGGACATATGGACACATCCTGAACAGTGTTCTTAAAAGTATGGCATTGGGAGTAATACTCCTTTATCAACTATGTCACACCTTACACCAATAAAAGTCATGATTGTGCTTTATTGATATGTTTTCAGGCCTTATCCTTTTTCACTTTTAGGTCATATGTAAATGTTAACTCAAGAACAGAACATTATGCTGATTCTCTGTAAAGCGGTCACACATAAGTACAGAAGTGCTCTATAGATAACTAGAGTAGAAAAATATATCCTGATATATGCTGACCATTTCAAGTGGTGCTTTGTCCTAGGAGATTTTAAAATCTGGATGAGTCACCCAGTCAAGTCCTACATGCAAACAGTGGTTAAAGACATTGACCGCACTGGCTGCTTAGAAATGACTTGCCACCCTAACAGAACAGCCGTCATACCCTTACTGTAACTTTCCCTCAGCTAACAAACTTCCCTGGATGAGACTGCCTCACACTAGCCTGGTCTGATCACACCCATCAGTAGTATCTTACTCAATGATAAATTCATCTCCAGGAAGACCTCCTCCAGCCAGCAACAAACTGGTAGATTAATGGGCCAGACAAAAAAGAAACATTAATCTAGACACGGTGTTGCAAACTCTCCCTCACTTTGAATTATACCAATCCTTTATGGTAGATGACATTCAATTTACTCAAGGTTCATTTATTTTGCAGCTCGGTTTTTTAAGTGGCAAGTGTTTGTCTCCTATCATAATTAAACTGTGAGAAAACTGAAGCCCCAGTAACTGAATTCTGGGTAATCGGAACCACAACTACCATAACACATCGAAGGAGAACAGATGCAGAATATGAGAGTGAGAAACACACATGAGACATGCTAGCAATGCCGCCTTCTGTGTGGTGCGAAGTCTGAGCCATGAAATACATTGCATTTCATTTCTTATTCAACAGCAGAAAAAAACACAGATTGGAAGGAAAACTGTTCTTGTTTCATGTCATGAGATTTCCATGAATGAGCAAGTGTTTCTCTGCAAAAGTATTTGAAACGCAAATAAACTGAACTAAAAAATATCTGAATAGTGAGTACTTTTTTAATTGAATCTACAGTAGAGAATTGAGGAAGTAATGGTGTAAGATGGGAATACGAATCACACCTGTAAAATGTTAATAAGGGCTCTTTTTAAGCAGGAGTGAGATCAGTTGGTTGTCTGAGTCAATGGGATGCGCCAGGCTTCAGTGGGAATTTCAGCACAGTAATGTATGAGCAGCATGTAGGCAAACCGGATAAAAGGAACTTTCTTCGCTAATCCATGGTAGAAGCCATGCAACACTTGGCTGTAAAGATCACCGAACCCTCCTTACAACAACTGTGTGATCGTCTGATGATTAAACGACCAGTAACAACTATTTTAATAATTGTCTGTCCTCAGCCTTGGGCATGGCTCTCCCAGAGTAGTTCTCACAAAACTAAACCTTCGGCTCCATTGCTTACCCATTCTCTGATTGAAACCACAAGGGCCTGTGACCACCTGGAATGTGTATGGAGGTGCAATTATTCTCCAGCTGCGAAGAACTAGTACAATGCAATACTCAGAAATGATAAGATTAGTAATATCAGAACAGAGTTCTATACCTCTCACATTTTAAAGACAAACCATGCCTCACAGAAAATGTTTACTTTGAGACAAATGTGTTCCTCTTTGTGCTCTTAAATCCAGAGCTTAATTTGAGCTGGTGGTTTCTGCCGCTGCTCAGCACCGGCACTTAATTGTCAGCAACATGGCCTTTGGCAGCATTCCTATTTAGAGAGTAACATTAAATAAGTTGTTTATAAATTCAATTTACATTGAAAATGATTGATACATATATAATAGCTTTGGTGGCCTGGAATAGTCTGAATTCTCACACTTGTAGGAGTTGATGGAGAGTAGGTATGCTTGTAATGTCATTGGCAGCACCGAGGGGGCAATGGGGGAGGGGCAGCTGAAGTGCCCCCCTGACAAGGGCCCTCATACCTATTTTCTTACAAATTAAGCACTGCTGAAATCAATCTCTTCCATCTTAGAGCTCTGTGAATCACTATCCAACTTTTTCAGAGACATAATTCAGGCTCTTCATAACACTTTTATTATGACTGATTCTTTTGGCTTGGCAGTTACACCCTGAGCTGGCACTGACTCTGGGCAACATGCTATCTGATTTCACATTGCTGTATTTGGACCACACTATCTTACTGATCAAAACAGTCACATCAAGTTGTCCCCATGATCCTTCTTCTGCCAGAAACCTTCACAGAATAGTCTTACTAGAGGTTCCTTTGGTCCAGTCACTAATCACTTTGTCTTACAATACAGCTATAGTGCTGTTAGATTACAGAAGAGGCTGGAGGATCCTTCTCCTAACAAAACCCCTTTGGATGTCACTATTTTATATAAAAATAGACCTAACACCATTTCTACAGAGAGTTGCTAAACAGCGAAGGGCGGCTCAGTTAAGCGCAGTGGGGCGGGCGGGGCAGGGCGCATGAGGGAAGCCGATGGACGACAGAACAGGTACTATTTATTTATTTATTTATACCTATTCCATCATCTGTCAACTTCCCCTCCTCCCACCCAGCCCGCCACACTGCGTTTACCTGTGCCGGCTGCCGTTGTTGCTAAGGTAGCAGAGTAGGAGTTAAATCCCAGCTTTCCTCCCTCATCACCTCTAATGCTCTTTTAGAGGCTATCAACGCAGGCTCTTGCTCCTCCCATGGCACAAAGTGTGCAGTAAGTTTCACATGATCCTGGACTAAGGGGGCATTTCAGCTCTCATTTTGCGTGAGCTCTCTTCAGTCAATGATACCATATTGGATACAGTTTTGCTCAAGACACTGCATGGGGAAGGATTAAGGGAATGTGCACTGACATGGAAGCCAGGAGGTGTTGCTGCCTCCTTTCTACTGCTCTATGATCAAACTTATATGTGGAGTTTTCCAGTGTTCATTACTCAGCCTGATTTTATTCATTCATTACGTGGCTCTATGAACCAGGCTTTTTTGTCTATTTGTTCTGCCCGCAATTCCCTACACAGATCATACCCAGCTTATTGTGAGACTAGATTGAAACTCCAAAGCAGCCCAGGCCAAATCCACATCTGCGTCTCAGCTGTGGGAGCCTAGATTAGGGACAACTGCTTCCAACTTAATACTGACAATATAGCGGTAGTAGTTTTTGGGCGCTGGGGTTCCACCTATGATCTGTGTAAATGCCTTGATGCCTGGAAAGACAAGCCCATTGCCCAACGTCTTCCAACGAATGAACCTTGGCATCCATGTTGATGGCAAATTTGTTTTAACTCGCAAGTCTCCAAGGTATGGGACATCGATTTCTACAAAACCAAAAAAGTGTGCAGTTCCTCGGGAAAAAAGGGGGGGGGCTCTATAGAATGCCCTCACACACCTAGCAAGGTGTCATGCTTCCTCATAGGGCTGTGCTCCTCATCAGGCCGGCGCTGCAATGCCCGACGGGCTCCTGCGGAGGGGATCTTTATCGGAGATCTTTTTAGAGACAGCCGTATGGGTGCGTGGGGGTAAGTGCAACAAGTGTAGTGAGTCGAGGTGAGGTGGGTTAAAATAGGTAAGGTATTGCCAATCAAGGAACAATTTTATTCTGGGGGTATACCAGCCTAATCAAAATAAGTGAGCCCTGTAAGGATTATAATGCTCCCCAGGGATGTATCAAAAGGTCAACATGTTTCTTGCCCTGTGCCCAAACGGGTCGGTGGCAATTCTTCAGGACCGAAGTGAGAGAGTGCTCAAAATAATCTCTACTACATTAAAGGTGACAGTAATATTTGTACATCACCAGAGGGGGTCCATGAGGTCCCAAAGGGGTAGGTGGACCCACTGTTGCTAGACCTAAAGGAAAAGAGAAAGAAACGGAAACAGAACACAATACAAGGAACAAAATAAGGGCATGTCATAGAGACTTGCTGGCTGGCTAAGGTGAGCAACCATCCCGTAGTGCAATGTGTGCTACCATGGCTATGCGTATAAGGTGCAGCGCAGGTGGAGTTCATAGTGCAGGATAATGAAACTATAAACTACAACACCAGAGGTCCCAAGTGCTACACGCGACTAAAATAGAATTATAACGTGTAATGATGGTGACGCTACAGAGCGTGGGGAAGGTGTTTAGGTGCAGGTAGCGCGCGCAGTGCGATTAAAAAGCTGCCGCCCCCAAATCTAGGGTCGCGGGTAGCTCTAAGGCCGTTGTGGAGAATTGCAACCATATCAGTGCGAAATTCGAAAAGTGCCAATGGCTGCGGGTGTGCGGGACTCCACGAGGGGAAACTCACCCCCTGGAATACAGGTATTGCTGTACGGGTTCGCCAGTGAAGCCAAAATTAGCTCGTCCTAATGAAAGGACGGAAAAGCATTGAAATCCCTGCAAATACCATCGATAAAAAGACCGCAACAACACACGGCATATCAGGGTCTGTACTCAGGGGGTGGGCGTGCGTATAGCTGTGCTCCTACCGAGGCTCTGGCTCCCATAGGGTGGAAGCGCCGGCCTGGTGGAAAATAAGGAAGTGCTCCCCGGCTTGAGGAAAGACTAGAACGGCAACGGGGTCGGCCATCTTGGGAATGAAAGTCGAGCCATGAAACTTTATTGAAAACAAAGAAGCGCTCACCCCACAGTGGTGGTAGGTGCGTCAAAGTGTAGTGATCCCAGGAATTAAATGGGGGTATTCACAGTGGACGGGGGAGTATCTTATGAAATTAGTCTAAGCGTGAAGGAGTAGATGCGCAATGTATTTAAAAATGCGATGTGTTAAAAATTAAATCCTGCTTATTGAAGGAAAGATTGTCATACTTAGGGATGCAGGTACATTAGGGCAAGCTAATTTTGGCTTCACTGGCGAACCCGTACAGCAATACCTGTATTCCAGTGGGTGAGTTTCCCCTCGTGGAGTCCCGCACACCCACAGCCGTTGGCACTTTTTGAATTTCGCACTGATATGGTTGCAATTCTCCACAACAGCCTTAGAGCTACCCGCGACCCTAGATTTGGGGGCGGCAGCTTTTTAATCGCACTGCGCGCGCTACCTGCACCTAAACACCTTCCCCACGCTCTGTAGCGTCACCATCATTGCACGTTATAATGCTATTTTAGTCACGTGTAGCACTTGGGACCTCTGGTGGTGTAGTTTATAATTTCATTATCCTGCACTATGAACTCCACCTGCGCTGCACCTTATACGCATAGCCATGGTAGCACGCATTGCACTACGGGATGGTTGCTCACCTTAGCCACCTAGCAAGTCTCTATGACATGCCCTTATTTTGTTCCTTGTATTGTGTTCTGTTTCCGTTTCTTTCTCATTTCCTTTAGGTCTCACAACAGTGGGTCCACCTACCCCTTTGGGACCTCATGGACCCCCCCTGGTGATGTACAAATATTACTGTCACCTTTAATGTAGTAGAGATTATTTTGAGCACTCTCTCACTTCGGTCCTGAAGAATTGCCACCGACCCGTTTGGGCACAGGGCAAGAAACATGTTGACCTTTTGATACATCCCTGGGGAGCATTATAATCCTTACAGGCCTCACTTATTTTAATTAGGCTGGTATACCACCAGAATAAAACTGTTTCTTGATTGGCAATACCTTACCTATTTCAACCCACCTTACCTCGACTCACTACACTTGTTGAACTTACCCCCATGCACCCATACGGCTGTCTCTAAAAAGATCTCCGATAAAGAGCCCCTCCGCTGGAGCCTGTCGGGCATTGCAGCACCGGCCCGACGAGGAGCACAGCCCTATGATGAAGCATGACACCTTGCTAGGTGTGTGAGGGCATTCTATAGAGACTTATCTCTTCCCCCCCACACATTTTTCCCGAAGAACAGCACACTTTTTTGGTTTTGATTCTATGTTTGGAGCATTGTGCAGGACCTTAGTTCAAAAGCTCTTGGTTCCTCCCCCTTTTTGTAACATCTATTTCTACTCCATAAAAATCTTAAAGAAAGTTCTCCCATTCCTCTCAGAACACGCCAAATTTAATGTCACCCAGGCCATAGCAGGCTCCTTGCTCAGATGTCACTAATCTCACCTACTTAGGTCATCGTGCTTCTACTATCCACTTTTCACTGTGCAGGTAAGCGTGGTGGGGCAAGGTGGGGGGATTCGACAGATGACAATGAGGGAAAATTAATTATTTATTTACTTTTCCCTCATCGTCTGTCGAATCCCCCACATTCGGGTACCACCGCCCTACCGCGTTTATCTGCACGGGCTGCTCCTGCTCTTGACACCTGATTCAAAACACAGCTTTGTGACTTTTAACTAAAATTCTTCGGGTACCTGGATTTCCAGTCACATGAAGGAACTACATTTTCTTTCCGTTCAGAAATGCGTCATGTTTAAAAGCCTGTGTATTTATTTCAAACCTCTTCACTGCAGTAGCCCTCTATTATGACAATATCTGCACCCTTTTTGTGACTTCTGCGTTCTGCCTAAGGATCAGTTCGCAACTTACCAAACATAATAAAAATACTGACAAGTTGGCCACACCTTCTTTTATCAGTTGGCATCACTCTGGAACTCCTTGCCCATTAAATTGCAATCTATGATTAGCTATATACTGTTTAGGTTGTCCCTGAAACCTGGCTATTCCAGCTCAAATGAGGGGTCCTCATGTTGTCTGCAGACATGGCACGAGTACACCGCCAGACAGCTGCACACCTTACAGATGCTGTAAATAAATAAATAAATACAGTTCTGTTAACTGACCCATTTGCATTTAATACAGCAGTCTATTAATACAATAACAAATCAATGGGATCATAATCCAGCACAATCATATGGTGACTGTCCATTTTTGAAGCAGCTAAATGCGGATCCAGTCTCTTTGGACAATCAAAGATCATCTTTGGAAGACACATCTTAGCCAGGGTCCTTGGGACGATGGAAAACATCCACCTTTTGTCTACCTTCAACAGAACAACCTCTGCAGTGATTTCCAGTCCAGTTCCACTCTCATCATAGATCCTAGACCTGATGAATATTAAATAACTGCTCATTAGAATTGCTGATTGGATCCTTTGGATCATGGCTGGGCATGGGTTGTTACTTTTTTTCACCTCTATACAACATAATGTTTGGAATTGATCACAAAAATCTCCTAGATTGTCTTTCAACCTCATCCAGAAGCAGATGAACAGTGCTCTGTTTCATATCATTTCTATCTCGTATGTTTCAAAAAGTAAAACTGGGGGAGGTCAGGTTCTCGGTCAGTTTGGCAGAGCATGGCGGCTAGCTATACAAGCCAGCCGGGTGCTCTCATTCAGTGTCTATGACTTAAGAGGTAAGAGGCAAGACACAGACTCATTGTTTTCAAATTTCTCAACTTTAGGCAAGGTTTTAGAAGACAAAAGCTGTGGGATGCATGGATGCCTGTGTGCAGCAGTTTAGAATTTCGGAAAGGGGCTCCCACTGAGGTGTACACCCATGTGGCTGTTTGGAGGGAGGTGACAGCAGGACTTGGCAGGGACTACCGGGCCTTGGCCCGGTTCTCTCTCAAGGGACTGCAGGCAGTGTCAGCAGTAGTTGCCAGCTGCCTGTGGCTTTGTCTGCCTCTTCAGTTGTGAAGACTCTTCAAGAAAAGAGGAAGGCTCTGGCATGTACATGCATTCAATGAGGAGGGCAAGCACTCGTAAAAGCAGCAATAGGGAAGGGGTAACACCCTTCACAAGGCAGAAAAAGACCAGAGGAACAAGATCAGTGCATTCTGTAGAAGCAGATGGTCTGTTAGTGGTTTATGAGGCACCTACTCCATTAGGAATAAGAGACAGAAGGAGGATAATTCTGTGAGAGGCTCTGAGAGGCTGGAGGCAACTAAGGCATTAACGTCTACTACATTGCTTCAACAGACATTACTATTACATCCAGTAAGAACGCCACTCAAGCCTCGGAGTCAGTTCCAGCTTTGTTTTCACACTCCCTTGGGGGAACAAGAATTTGATCATCTAGACCAACACCTAGAGAAGAGGGACAGTTAAAATAATCATTCAGCCAGAATGTCACTCCCTCTTTAAGATCATATTTTAGGGTTCAGTCCAGAAAAGAAACATATATCAGACTCCTTAAAATAATAGATGGAATTCAGGCAACAGAATAATGATATCATGGAGGTGGGGGGTGAAGCAATACAGAGTACTGAAAGAACTGAAGCGGGTACTGCAAAAGTACCTGGGTGTCAGGCATAGACTAGTTTCCCAGGCAGAAGTACCCGTTCCCCAGGAGCGAAGCTGGAGCCCCTCCCTTTCCCAAAGATACAGCCTTCCCAGTGCCACAACAGAACACACTAGAGGAATGCAAATATCTTCAGAAAATGAAGAGACCAAGGAGGATCATCAGAAAGTTCCCAAGTAGCCAAAAAGGAGAAGGTCCAGTCCAGTTAGAGGCGAGGTCTACATATTAAAAATGACAAGAAATAAACAAACAAAATTACTTCTGTTACCTACGCATAGAAAATATACAGCACCCTCCAGACTCAAACTAATCACCTTCAGTTGTGTGCTATCCCACACTTACTTGTTTTCACGACTGGGTGAAGATTCATTAGATGATCCGTGAATATCTTCAGTAGCAGGTCTCTTGTCAATATAAAAAATAATGCTGGTGAGGTTGTTGTTCCTTAATCCAGTTTACTAAAACAAAAAATACAATTATAGAGCATACGTCTGCTCGTTCTTCAATAGGCAGTCCATGTAAATAAAAGTACTTCTTGTAGCTGCTAGTATGCAAGAGAAAAACGGGAGGAACAGTGTCAATAAGCTCTTAGCGAACTTCTTGGGGAAAATGCGTCCACGCATTATAAAACAAGCATTGGCATAGCCAATAGGTCTCACCTTTGGGACCTTATAAGTGTTTAGCCATGCAACAGTTGATGTTGTTGCACCAAGGATATTGTGCTGCATAACTAAATACTTATAAGGTCCTAAAAGCGAGACCTATTGGCTATGCAGCGAAGGCATGGCTAAGGCAGAGTTATGCACCATCCGTGTTGCTGTGATAAAGTAACTATATCTGTATGCTATCATGCCACAGATTGCTTTGTACATAAAGGACGCCAGACTTGTGCGGAGCTTGGACGGGCGAGTATGTTTCCACGTACAGCGTACAACATGTGATTGGTGCACTATATTCCAACTTAGTGCAAATCTGGATTCTGCTGCTGTAAAAGGTGCCGGGTTTGTAGAACAAGAGCCCGAATTACCTGCAGGATTCTGACAGATGGACTACCGAGCTGCCCAGACTGGAGAGCTCATAGGCCATGCATGAGTATCCATTGCTGAAGTGCAGAGCTTGTTGTGATGGTGGTTTGGGGGATAGAATGAGAGGCAGATGATGCTCCTGATTCTGTAATCAGTCTGATAATATTTACAGTCATGCCCTAAAGGGAAAGGGGGATAAAAAAGTACCCTGTTCATGCCAGTGAGCGAAAGACTGGTAGAGCTGGACAAGAGGTAGTCAGTCAGATGTCAGGCAGGAGTTAGTCTGACTAGCAGAACTCTAGAGTGATAGTCATAGTTCAGTCAGTTTGGTGAATTCAGATCTAAGTAAGGTCTCTGAAAGGCCTCTGGAGTGAGTTATCTTTCGGGCATGTGACTTCGAAAGATGGGTAGTGCAGGTATCACCTTGACCCTTGGCGGAAGGCAGGCTCTCTTAATTTGCTTGCTCCAACCAAACGTAGGGCAGTATATATGCCATGAGTGATACAGTGCCAGTGCTGAAGTGGGTGGTGGCCCTGTAAAAAACGTTTGGGTACCTGCACTTATTTATATTTTATTATTACGCACTGAGGTCCATGAATTTCTTGGGGAATGTGAAAGAGAACAATGCGAGTGGTCCGGTGGAGTGGGCAGGAGAGGGTCAGGTGGAATGGGCAGGAGAGGGTCAAGTGGAGTGGCAGGAGAGGGCCAGGTGGAGTGGGGAGGAGAGTGTGAGGTAGAATGGGCAGGAGAGGGCGAGGTAGCGTGGGCAGGAGAGGGTCAGGGAGAGTGGGCAGGAGAGGGTCAGATGGAGTGGGCAGGAGAGGGCCAGGTGGAGTGGGCAGAGAGTGTGAGGTAGAGTGGCCAGGAGAGGGTCAGGTAGAGTGGGCAGGAGAGGGCCAGGTGCAGTGGGCAGGAGAGGGCCAGGTGCAATGGGCAGGAGAGGGCCAGGTGGAGAGGGCAGGAGGGGGTCAGGTAGAGTGGGCAGGAGAGGGTAGGTAGAGTGGACAGGAGAGGGTGAGGTGGAGTGGGCAGGAGAGGGTGAGGTAGAGTGGACAGGAGAGGGTCAGGAGGAGAGGACAGGAGAGGGTCAGCTGCAGAGGGCAGGAGAGGGACAGGTAGAGTGGGCAGGAAAGGGTGAGGTAGAGTGGGCAGGAGAGGGTGAGGTAGAGTGGGCATGAGAGGGTCAGGTGGAGAGGGTGGGAGAGGGTCAGGTGGAGTAGGCAGGAGAGGGCCAGGGAGAGTGGGCAGGAGAGTGTGAGGTAGAATGGGCAGGAGAGGGTGAGGTAGTATGGGCAGGAGAGGACCATGGGGAGTGGGTAGGAGAGTGTGAGGTAGAATGGGCAGGAGAAGGTAAGGTTGAGTGGGCAGGAGAGGGTGAGGTAGAGTGGGTAGGAGAGGGCAGGTGGAGTGGGCAGGAGAGGGCCAGGGGGAGTGGGAAGGAGAGTGTGAGGTAGAATGGGCAGGAGAGGGCAAGGTAGCATGGGAATGAGAGGAACGGGGGAGTGGGCAGGAGAGTGTGAGGTAGAATGGGCAGGAGAGGGTCAGGTGGAGTGGGCAGGAAAGAGTCAGGTGGAGTGGGCAGGAGAGGGCCAGGAGGAGTGGGCAGGTGAGGGTCAGGTAGAGTGGGCAGGAGAGGGCAAGGTGGAGTGGGCAGGAGAGGGTGAGGTAGAGTGGGCAGGAGAGGGCCAGGTGTAGTGGGCAGGAGAGGGCAAGGTGAAGTGGGCAGGAAAGGGTCAGGTAGAGTGGGCAGGAGATGGTCAGGTGGAATGGGCAGGAGGGGGTCAGGTGGAGTGGGCAGGAGAGGGCCAGGTGGAGTGGGCAGGAGAGTGTGAGGTAGAGTGGCCAGGAGAGGGTCAGGTGGAGTGGGCATGAGAGGGCCAGGTGCAGTTGGCAGGAGAGGGTCAGGTAGAGTGGTCAGGAGAGTGTGAGGTAGAATGGGCAGGAGAGGGTGAGGTAGCATTGGCAGGAGAGGGTCAGGGGAAGTGGGCAGGAGAGGGTCAGGTGGAGTGGGCAGGAGAGGGCCAGGCGGAGTGGGTAGAGAGTGTGAGGTAGAGTGGCCAGGAGAGGGTCAGGTGGAGTGGGTAGGAGAGGGCCTGGTGCAGTGGGCAGGAGAGGGCAAGGTGGAGTGGGCAGGAGAGGGTCAGGTAGAGTGGACAGGAGAGGGTCAGGTGGAGTGGGCAGGAGAGGGTGAGGTAGAGTGGACAGGAAAGGGTCAGGTGGAGTGGACAGGAGAGGGTGAGGTAGAGTGGACAGGAGAGGGTCAGGTGGAGTGGACAAGAGAGGGTCAGGTGGAGTGGGCAGGAGAGGGTGAGGTAGAGTGGACAGGAGAGGGTGAGGTGGAGTGAGCAGGAGAGGGTAAGGTAGAGTGAGCAGGAAAGGGTGAGGTGGAGTGGGCAGGAGAGGGTGAGGTAGAGTGGGCAGGAGAGGGTAAGGTAGAGTGAGCAGGAGAGGGTAAGTTAGAGTGGGCAGGAGAGGGTGAGGTAGAGTGGGCAGGAGAGGGTCAGATGCAGTGGGCAGGAGAGGGTCAGGTGGAGTGGGCAGGAGAGGGCCAGGTGAAGTGGGCAGGAGAGGGTCAGGTGGAGTGGGCAGGAGAGAGTCAGGTGGAGTGTGCAGCAGAGGGCCAGGTGGAGTGTGCAGGAGAGGGTCAGGTGAAGTTGGCAGCAGAGGGCCAGGTGGAGTGGGCAGGAGAGAGCCAGTTGGCGTGGGCTCTTCCATACTGCCTACACGCAGAAGCCACTCAAAGTTTCCAGCCATGAGAAATACCCGCTTAAACCGAAGCTTTTTAGGTTAAAAAAAAGTTCACCAAGTTGCAATTTTATGCACTTGGCGATTTCACACGATCCCAGCAGTGGTCTGTCTTCTAATGGACTTATTCCTGTGGTGTATAAAACGCACACTGTCTATGCAGTTTATGCAATAGTAGTGAAGCCACAGATCTACATTAGGCCAGATGTGGGAATCACACAGAGGGCTGCTAATGACGTTTGTTCCAGCGGGCTCTACAGTTGGCATGCACTTAGTTGAAATACGGTGCTTATTTTTGTATTAAAAATGAGTGGATTCTTGGGCCACCTGTCTAAACTAAGCACAGAACTTTCAAGAAAAGCATCTTTAACGTCTGGTGAAGTCATTTAAGAAGGAGTTTGGTGGTCGAAAAATGAGTTAACACCTGTGGATTCTTGGGCCACCTTTCCAAAATGAGCACAGAACTTTCAAGAAAAGCATCTTTAACGTCTGGTGGAGTCATTTCAGAAGGAGTTTGGCGGCCGCGGAAGTGAAAGTAATGGCCCGCGAGCGTGCACGCAAGCTTCAGGCCAAGATAAGCTTGTGGGTAGCACTTTGAAAAGCCCCCTACTAAAAGTCGAGCAAGCGCTGCTCTAGGCTCGACCTAAAAAGGATAGGAACAGCTGGTTGTTAAGCAATTGAAGGAAGACAGCAAGCCGTAAATCAACGCGTCCTCGCGTTGAACAAGGCAAATCAGGAATCGAGATGAAAACGGAACCGGCAGCGAGGAGGAAAGGCTATGCGTTGAAATAACAAATGCAAGATAGTTTGTGAGCGGCCAAACAAAGGCGAAGGCTAAGATTAAAGTTGCAGCGCGTTCTCACGCTGATGATTTCAAAAGACAAATGCAGAGTCAGTAGGCAGGAAGAAAACCTCGCCAAGACTCGTAGCGCTACTTCACGCCCAAAAGTAAGAAACAATAACTCAAGGATTAGGGAGAATCCCAAGGCAGCAGGATACAACAGATTCAAAGTACAAAAAATGCAGGGACAGATCATAACAGAGGTAATCCAAACCATGGAACAGGGCAGGTATCAAGCAAGGAAAGCCAAGCACTGAGACACCGTAGCTGAAGGCTTAAGTACCTCCCAATCAGCTGACCAGTCCTAGAGCAGTACGGGACAGCACACAACCCACCTCCCTTGCTGAGCATTCTGGGATATGTAGTTTAAGCACAGTACAGGTAGCTTGAGCCCTAACACTGGGGGAGCAGATTTTAGGTACTAGTGAAAGAGTACTTATAGACTGGCTTGGAACGGGGGTTCAAAGTCACAGGTAGTGCAGTATTGAGGTGATGCTGACTCAAATATTGGAAGAGATCAAGTTCAAATTTTCCACCAGAGAAAAGGCAGAAGGAGATTCATGGCACCTGTGAGGTTTTAGATAGAAAAATAGACACACTAATGCAAAGGATGAAAGCCTTAGACGATTCTCTGAAGGAGCTAGGGGAAAAGGTTGAGGTTAACTGTGAGGGAATTTGGACATTGAAAACCAGAGGTAAGGAGATCGGAGAGAAACTAGAAAACAATACTCGGTGCAGAAATTTAAGTTTGCTGAATATTCCAGAAGGGTTGGAAGGAGATAATGTGGGCAAGTTTGCAGTTAGCCTAATAAAACAATTAATTCCATCTTTAGACTCTAGTGTAGATCTTGCTTCCAATATACAGATAGTGCATCATGACCCATTTAGAAGAAACCCAAACAGGAAGACTCCAAGGAAATTCTTTGTTAACTCTAAGACATATTCCCTTACAGGGAAATTTTGCCTGTGGCACTAAAAATGTATACATTCATGCTAGCAAAGAGATTGGATAAAATGATTTGAGGTTTGGTGCATGAGGATCGAAAGGCCTTCATTAGGGGGCGGCAGCCACATGAGTTGACATATTGGCTGGTGGGAGAAGTAGATATTGCAACAGTATGGAAACCACCGTAAGCTGTCTTAAAGTTTGATGCTGCTAAGGCATGTGACAGGGTAAGCTGACTGTTAGACCCGGCCCTCGTAACATAGCCATCCCGGTCCTCACACCACATAACCTGACTCCTGCACCTCACGCAGCCCCCGAGCCCACGGCCTAGCCGATCCTTCCCACCAGAACACACACACACCCGACCCGGACTTCCCCATCCGTGGCCTTCCTCCCTTCGGCCACACTGGGCCCTCGTGCCCACTCCCTGCACCATGATGGCCGCCCGGCCCCAGCGTGACCCTGGCCTAGAGGCGCCACTCCGGGTGGAGGACATCGCGCTCACATTGGGATGAGAGAGGGAGGAGCAGTTTCCATCGCACCTCTGAGCTCCCCTGGGAAGGTGGGTTTCGATCGTCCCTCCGGCCTCCCCGAGGGCTGGCTCCACGCCTGCTGGGTGTCTGGGACTCCTCCCGACCCGGCCCTGAAAGGATCAAAAGACAATGGCAGGAAACCCCGACAAGCGACCCCCAGGTGACAAAACCCCTGCCTGCACAGACTCTGGACATCAAAGAGGAGTCGTCCTATAACAAGGGGTGCTCTGGGACTAGCCGGCAGATTCGCCTTTGGAAACACCTGAGCCCTGCTGAGTGACTCGCGGCTCCCTGAAGATCGTAAGACCTCCGAACCTGTGCTTGAGCCCTGCTGAGTGACTCGCGGCTCCCTGAAGATCGTAAGACCTCCGAACTTGTGCTTGAGCCCTGCTGAGTGACTCGCGGCTCCCCGAAAGATCGTAAGACCTCCGACTTGTGCTTGAGCCCTGCTGAGTGACTCGTGGCTCCCACAGACTCTCTTGGTCCCGCCGGACCCTGACGACGACCAGCGTATCCCCCAGCTCGAGGATTGTGAGCTGTGCGCCGGGTACGCTCCTGCATTTGATCCATATCCCCAAAGACTGTCCCGCTACCTCCTACCCCCCTCCAAGACTCTGTGAGCCCGCGCTCCACTTGTATATATCTGCCTTGCTGATCATAAAGATCCTACAACTCCGATCTGATAAAGATTTGCTCTTAAGAACTCCCGGTGTGGTGTATCTTTGTCGTGTGGTGCCGAGTGTACGATCCTAGATACGAGATTCCTCCCCTGAGGAGTCTCCCGCCAGTGCCCGGCTACGATACCTCGAGGGTTGGTCTCAGGATAGCCAGGGCCCCCTCCGGGCTCCTCTGGGGTTGCCTTCTAACATTGGTTTCAAGCGACAGGATTTGGGCCCATAATCTAGAGATCGTACCGTAAACGGCTGGCGCACTACCGACAAAGATGGCAGAAGGAAACGCCGTGGTTCTCACAGAAAACAACACCAGTACCGTGTTCCAGGCGGAACAACTGGAGGAGTACACACAGAGAGAATTGAAGCAATTCTGCAAAGAACTCAAAATCGCTACCACTGGTCTCAACACCAAAGAAGATATGCAGAAGGCACTAAAAGCTTGGGTGGATTCTGGAGCCCCCCGCCCAGAAGGAGCGGTGGAGCTCCACGACGAAGCTGGACCCTCCCAAGGAGAACGCAGCAGCAACCAGGTGCGAAGCTTCGTACCAGACGGGGGCCTATCCCCGGAGGAACTCGCAGACAGAGAAAGAAGTCGCCATCACGAACTCGAATTATCCAAACTCAAAATCGAGGGCGAGTTGAAATTAGCCGAGAAAAAGCTAGCAGTGGAACAGATGCGGGTGCAAGGAGAACTAGAAGAGAAGAAACTCCAACGGGAACACGAAGGAAGAAGACTTCAACTGGAGCACGAATGCAGCTTGAAGGAAATGGAGCTAAAAGCAAAAAGCGAAGAAGCGCGGCCCCCGGGGAACCGAGAGGCGGCCCCCCCGGCGGAGCAGAAGGTCCACATCCCCAAGGATGTGGTCAAAGAATATTACAAAAACGATGACATTCAACAGTGGTTCAGGTGAGGTTCTGGACTTTTAAGAGTCCAGAGGTGTCAGGGAAACAACACCCGAAGACCCCTGAGTTCCTCCTGTCTCGGTGCACAAATAAACAGAGACACGGGCTTCTCGATGGCGGCGTCAAAGACCAAGGTTTATTTACTGCAGGGACACAGAAATCATAGGAACCACACAGAGGCAGAATCTACGAGACTGTTCAAATTGCATTAAGTGGGTCACTCTTTAAATACACGCAAATTGTCTTTAGGCGACATTACACGAATATTTCTCATGCCCAACCCGGTATCCCAAACAAACAGTAAATAGACATCAAACAATAATTAGTCGTAGGTTTTCAGTATTCGATCAGATCCTCTCGACAGTTCTCCATTCTTCGCCTGATCCTCCCCATCATAAAAATCGTAACCTCCCCATTGTAAAAGCCCAGAAGGAAAGGAGCAGAGCCAGGTGCAAAGGATAGAAATGTAGGATAAGAGGTGTTTATGGATCATAAACGGGCATGGCTACCATCTTCGGCCTTTCAGTCAGGACAACGGACACGAGAACCAGTATAGCAGGACTGGCCTCAGGCAAGGGAGGCAGCTTGATTCTGCCTAGTCATGCAGCGTCAGCCTTTCTCGGGCTCGAGCTTACGTGTCCCTAACAAGGTAACTCTGCCGGGGTCATCGTCCGTTCATCGACTATGTGAGGGCAAGAAACAAGATGGATGCCGTAACTAAAATGGATGCCACGACTTTACAACAGAATGCCCTATTTTCCAGTGAATTCATGCTAGTTGCGCAGCGAAAACACTGTCATGTATACAATGGATCATTTGCGGTTCATTGGTACCGAAATCGTGTCCGTACTACGATACCGAATTCACGGGTTCGGATCGCTACAGAACCTCAGACCGTCCTTTTGCCCTTACATAGGCAATAACTCACTCTATGTCAGAGTCCATTTCTATGCTCATCAAGTCACTGATGTGTTGTTGCAGCATTACTCTATCTCGTGGCGTATCTCTAAAAACAGGTGGTCTTCTTACGCATGTAGAAATGCAGAGATTACATAAAGCAGGACCACACTGAACAATGAGACAGCACGAAAATAAAAATACCAATGCAACACCAGTGACTATCAGAACCTTCCATCCCCACGCGGACAACAGGCTCCAGAACCATCCCATTAATGACCAGTCACCTTCCTCTACATGAATAGAGTCAGAGATCTTATGTAGCTTAGAGATGGCCTTGTATACTGTTGGCGCATTATCTGGAATAAAAACGCAGCAACTTGATTGGATCATCTTACATACTCCACCTCGATCTGCAAGTAACACATCAAGAACCATACGGTTCTGTAATGTCATGAGGCGATCCGCTTGAAGCTCAGCTGTCAGGTTACTAAGGGCACCCGCAGTTTCAGTGATGGTGGATTCAACTACCCGTGTTAGTTGACGTAAGTTTCTACTGTTGGCCATAGGCCCCCAGAATGGGAGGAAACCCTTGAAAAAGTCTCCTGCCTCTTGGCCAGCAGTATCTTCTTTACTGAAAACACCTCTCACAACTCTAGTTTTGTGATAATCCGGTGCAGCAGTATATGTCGGAGGTAACAGTTGAGCGATATAACATGAGCCTGAGAAGTCAGCAGGCAGCCATGTGTATGCTCTGTCTTGGCAAACAAAATAGGTACCCTTAGCAGCTAAGAATGCAGGTGAAGATTGTGACGGGAAAACGTATGTTTCGATACAGTCACTCTTCCCTAATCGAGCTTTCGGATTCCTCCCATTTCCTTGCAAACAGACTTGACCTTGGTGGGGTACGACCCAGATCGGAGTTGAGCTCTTACGTTTGTTCTCACCCAGAGTAATGCCGTATTCCGTAACATTCCAACCCATGTAAACTCGCAATTCATCCTTGGGAATGTACGGAGTATTATTGACATCTCTCACCATGTCAATGATTCCTTTTACCAAGGCTCTATTAGCAGAGCTATACCGGGTGGAACGCGGAGGTCGTGGGGAATAGGTCTCTAGGGCATAAGCGAACATGGTCTGAAATGCCCAGAATGATCCATTATAACTAAAAGGCAGAACCAAATAAGGGATACCCTTGTCCATGGTATGTGGTATCAAGCCACATACCCAGCAGTTTGTTGTATTGACCACTAGTTGATGTTGGTGCAAGAGCTGAATGAAAGTGTTATTTATAAACTCAGAGTGTCGAGCTTGCTCGTGGGCAGGAAAAGGATGGAAAGAATGAAGAGAAACAACAGTCGGAGAAACAGGAGCATGGGGAGATACTGTAGATGTAACAGGTGTAAAGATCAACTGAATACCAAAAATAATTCCGCCTACCAAGGTTATTAAGACAATCAGAAGTGTCAGAGTACATTGCATTAGGAAACATTTACTGTACAATATGTCATGTAATTTTGTCTTGTGCACATTTATGACATTAACCCGTCGTAATTCAGGAAGCTCCATCTTCTACAACCGTTCGCAAGGATGGTTTGTACCTGTTAAAAACTTGCCTCTGTTTATCCTGGGAGTTCCCAAGACAAACAGAAGAAACCGACCTAGTGTCTGATCCCCTGCAAATTAAAACAAGGCACACGTTACGACCCTACGGTAACCCAGATGGCAAGGTGAGAGAACAACAAAAAAAATAAAAATTCTAGCAAACTTCCTGACTGAATGGAATGCAATACGATCAAAACAGTTTTACAGTTTTCAAACAGAGAGGCAATAATGCAATGTTATTAGTTCATAACATGAGAACGTAGATTATATCTGTACTTTCCGGGTCTCGTCTGGTCTTGGAATAGTTGATCTACAGGTGCGGAAATGTTCGACTCCACAGGTGACAAGTGTTCACTTTGTACAGTACTCGGTTCAGGGTTCAAAGGAGCGGTTCCTGCTGAGGTGTCAAAGTTCTGTGTTTCCGTTCGTGGGTGGTCCGTTAGGTACTCTGCATCACTGAAAGGGATGTGCCTAGGAACAGGTTCTGTCTCGGATACACCAATTCCCTGTCTAACCCAGTTGTCATAGGGGAGTGGAAGAGGGACACGCTTTGTATGGCTGGCGTGCACCCAATTTTTTCTGCCAGCTAGGCGTACTGCAGTTCTGGTTACGAGGAGGACTTGAAACGGGCCCACGAATCTTGGCTGAAGGTTCCGAGTACGTTCAAAGTTCCGAACTACGACCTGGTCGCCGGGTTTCAACGTGTGGCCTGGACTCTCCGGCAGTTTAGGCAAGGATTCGAATACCTGTTGATGAATAAGGCTCAATTTAGCAGTCAGATCATGAAGGTAATCAATCAACATTGGGTATTCAATCTGTTTAAATTCCTTTGGCCTAGGGACTCCCCAAACATTAGCAGGGCGGCCGAACACAATCTCATATGGGCTAAGCCCTACTCGAGAGTGTACAGTCGCTCTGGTGGACAGTAAAGCTAAAGGCAGTGCGTCTGGCCAAGAGAGACCAGTGGAAGCTTGAATTTTCGCAAGTTTCAGCTTCAGGGTGCCATTGTACCCTTCAACCAAACCCGCTGACTGTGGGTGATTCGCACTGTGGAATTTCTGAGAAATACTCAGGACCGTACACACACTCTTCATAACTTTCCCTACAAACTCACTTCCATTGTCCGACCAAACAATCCGTGGCATACCATACCTAGGGAAGTATTCTTTGAGGAGGATTTTGGCAGTGGACATAGCAGTGTTATCCTTTAACGGATATGCCTCAATCCATCTTGAGAAGGCACAGACTACCACTAGAACGTATTTGAGATTGTTACACCTGTCCATGTGGATAAAATCCAACTGAATCACTTCAAAGGGACAAGAAGGGGTAGCAAAATGGCCAGATGGGGTTGGGGTTCCCTTGCCAGGATTATGCATCAGGCATACCATGCAATTTTTCACCACTCTTTCTGCACACTTGGTAATTCCATCGTTCTTCCATACTGGAGCTAACATTTTACAGATCCCTTTGGAACTTATGTGCGCCGCTCCATGCGCCATCGTGACTACTGCGAGCACATACGCGCCAGGTAACATCCAACGCTGCTGTTCAGACAAATCGACCCAACATCCACTTGAATCCATTTTACCCGTTTTCTCCTTCCATTTATTCTTTTCATTTTCAGTTGCTTCATTCTGGATTGCTTTCACACTTTCAATCGTATTCTCACACATTCCTGATTCAGCAATCCATCTTGCAGACGTTGCAACGTACATTCGGCTCGTCATGTTCTTGGCCGTTTCTTTAGCGACCTCATCAGCAAACGCATTCCCACGGCCAACATCATCCGTAATCTTCCGATGTGCACTGCACTTCACAATTGCAACTTCCTTCGGTAGAGTCAGGGATTCCAATAGATCGCTGACTAACTGTCCATGTTGGATCTTAGTCCCATGGGACGTGAGAAAACCTCTTTCTCTCCAGGGTCGCCCAAAATTGTGTGCAACGCCGAAGGCGTACTGGCTATCAGTAAACACATTCACTCTCTTTCCCTCAGCTAAAACACACCCTCTTGTTAATGCAATTAATTCTGCCGCTTGGGCAGAATTCTGACTCACTCTTGCAGTCTCAACAATCGTACTCAAAGTCGTAACTGCATACGCGGCCGTCACATCACCATTCTGTAGTTTGAAACATGACCCATCGACATATAAGGTGCCGTCTGGGTCTAGTAACGGAGTGTCTTTTAAATCAATCCTACCTTTTGTCTCTTCCTCAGTTTTGAAACAACAATCATGGGGCTCTGAATCACTCGACTCCTGAGTAGTCGGCAACAGCGTTGCTGGATTCAATATGTTGCATCGCTTGATCTGAATATGACTTGCCAAAAGCGTCAGCTCATAGCCTGATAGTCTAGCACTGGTGAGGTGTTGAGTTTTCGTTCGATTCATGAGTGTATCCACAGCATGTGGAACCATGACTACTAACATGTTGTTCATGACTAGTCCAGCAGACTGTCGAATAGATACTGCAGCTGCCGCTGTAGCTCTCAAACAACTTGGCAATGCTCTGGCTACCGGATCTAATGTGGATGAGAAATATGCACAAGGTCGCTGTTTGTCACCAAATTGTTGCGTTAATACACTCAACGCACAACCTTCTCTTTCATGGACATATAGAGTAAACGGTTTACTGTAGTCAGGAGTACCCAACACAGGAGCTGAACACAGCGCATCCCGTAAGTCGGAGAAGCTCTGTTGACATTCATCAGACCATGGCAAAGGGCTCGGAACACCTTTTCCAGTCAGGGCTACCAATGGTTTTGCCATGAGAGAAAAATTTGGGATCCATTGCCTGCAGTATGACGTAATACCCAAAAACGCACGCACTTCTCTCTGTGTGCTTGGTACAGTCATCTGCGAAATTGCTTTGATTCTCTCTGGGGTCAACCTTCTTCCCTCCTTTGACAAAAGATGACCTAAGTAGGTCACTTCTTGGCAACAATATTGTAGTTTAGAAGGTGACACCTTGTGATGTAAGTCTGACAAATGACTTAACAAAGAAATTGTAGCTGTTTTGCAAGTTTCCTTGTCATCAGCGGCTAGTAAAAGATCGTCTACGTATTGGATCAGAACAACACCATGAGGAAGTACAAGGGCATCTAATTGACTCTTTAATGCTTGGCTGTAAATTGAAGGGCTCTCACAATAACCTTGTGGAGCGCGTTTGAATCTGAAACTGCGACCTCCTAGGGAGAAACCAAAAATGTCTCTACTTTCTTCAGCTATGGGAATGCTGAAAAAGGCATTTTTCAAGTCAATCACTGTAAACCATGAAGCTGAGGCAGGAATCAACGTCAGTAATGCAGTGATATCTGGTGCCACAGGAAACTGTGGAATCACTATTTTGTTAACCTCTCTGAGGTCAATCACAAATCTGTAAATTGGAGGTTTGGAAGGGTCAGTACGTTTCAAAATCGGCAGAACAGGACTATTGCAGACGTTTCCTCTAGTTTCCTCAATCACATCTTTCTGTATTAAGTCTTTCACAATCAGCAAGAGTGCTCGTTCACCCTCATTCGAAATCCGATACTGTGGGATTCGTGGAAATTTAACATTAGCTTTCAGGCTTACCACATAAGGGGGAATTTCCAAGAGGCCTACATCGTTAGGACCAGTTGCCCAAAGAGTATCAGGGAGAGAACGCAGCTCCGGTGGGAGCTTATCCATCGACATATACATTGGAGAGATGACTCGTTTGCCTAATGTGAGCTGTACTCCCGAAGGAGAACAGTACAGTGTCGCGTGCAGGCGTTTCAACAGATCTAAACCAAGCAGATTCTCATTACAACCGGTTGTTAGAATAAGGGGTGCTTCTAGTTCGCATGGCCCAACAGAAATTGACAAAGGACTAGAAACAGGATTGTGAACAGGGGCGCCTGAGAAACCTACTGAAGTGTTCGTTAAGCCAGACAAAGGTGCGCCAGGGAGTTTCGCATGCATAATTGAACTTTTTGCCGCACCAGTATCCAACAGAAACGGTTCGACCACGCCTGAGGTAACTACTGCGACATAAGGTCCACTCTGATCAACTGGAACTGATACTACTCCCTCTCTCTGCCTGCGGCTGTCCTATTGCTCGCTTCTTTGGATCTCTTCATTATGATCATAGTAATCTTCAACATGATACTGTGGAGATCTACCTGGTTGTGTAGGTTGTATATTTCGCTGATCGAAATAATTCGATTGGCGATCAGTCTGTGGTGTCATCGTACCACGCCCTCTACCTCTAGGAGCTTGCATAAACCCAACATTACCTCTCTGAGCTGGGACACCACTAGTTTGTGGGTGCAGAACTGGACATTCATTCTTATAATGACCCTCCTTTTTACAATAAGTACACTGATTCCATGCTAACTGTTGCCAGGGAAAACTATAATTAAACCTTTGGGCCATCCCTTGCTGGAATTGTGGCTGCTGTTGAAACTGGGGTCGCTGCTGTGAATCTGACTGATTTGAACGAGGCGGATACGCCTGTTGCAAAAGAACTTTGGTCTTTAAGTCTTTCGTTTTCTTTTCTGATTTTTCCTTCTCTTCTTTCTCTCTATTCTCGTAATACTGAGCGGTTGCGAGTATCTGTGCTGTCGTCGACACTGCCCATGCACTTTCAGAATCCTTTAACTTGTTACTAAGCTCAGGTAATAAATTAAACACGAACTTGTCGACAAACAATCTCTGGCCTCCCTCAGTACTCATATCTTGCCCACTGTGATCTACGAAGGTCTCTTCAAATCTAGTGAAGAAGTCAGAGACGCTTTCGTCCTTCTTTTGCTTGCATGCCGATAATTTATCCCAATTGACTCGTAACGCTGGCATCAGCGTTTTCATCAGAGTAATTATTCTGCCAGGTAAGTCAGCAATCAGAGGTTCAGGTTTAGCACCGCCAATTTGTTGCGCATCTGCCACTATAATAGCTGGCCAATCACCTCCTAAGGCGACTGGGTGGTTCTCTTGCCGAATTTTGGCCCATATAGGCTGTGGCACCACATTACCAAACAACATTTCGATGTCTGCCAAATTCATGATACACGCTTGAACTGTCTGCGTTAACTCTTTGTAATAACCAGCAGGATTTTTACGTGGGTCTGGTAATGCTTGTTTTACTGCTAATACTTCAGCCCGTTTCCAAGGGATGTGTATCCACACTCTCTGGAAATGTGCCGGGGCAGCTGCAATGCCCTGAGCCGCATCAGCTTGAACTGCATCACGCCATATCGGTGGAACTTCCCTCATCGGATATTGTCCTCGTCGTTCCCCAGTTGTAATCGGTGAACCATCAGGGTCTCTTTTCGCTCGAAGAGGGGACTCATCCCTATAAGCTAAAATTAGTTCTATCGCTCCCCTTACTTCTGGACCTATTACCATTCCTGCGGCAAATTTCTGCTGAATATTTATCAGGTCAGTGGGGACGGAGTCTAAATCATCATCTTCCCATTCCTCACGCACAAGAGAACACATCACGTCAAAAACATAACGTTGAGTCGGTTCATTCCATTGCATAAATGTTTCTAACACTCTTCGTGCATCATACTTCGCAGCTTTCGACATCCACCTAAGAGCTGTCGAATCTAAATTGTCTCGTTCTTGGGAACCAGGAAGCTGGCTACGTCTCTGTATAGAGTCAGAAACGGGGGTCCCAATTAAAGACCCGTAGAGAGGAGTTAAGATTTTAGTTACAGAGTCGGTTATTTTCCGACGAACAGAAAGCGGAGTCAGAATGTTCACAGGGTTCGGGGACAAGGTAGTTGGAGCAGATGAAATAGTAAGGGTGGGAGTAGCAGGTAAAGCAGTTTGCGAAACGACAGGCAAAGGCGGAACGGGCAACCCAGGAAGAGGGGGTGCCGAAGGAACATTAACCACGGGAAGGATAGGAGCTGCAATCAAGGGAAGTGGAGCAGCTATTCCAAGCTGACCAGCAGCTGGCTGTACAACAGGTAGCAATTGCGGTACTGTAATACCCTGTGCATACGGTGGAGGTGAATTCAACAGGTAAGACAACAGAGGATCCTTTTCATGCTCCTCCATCGGCTTAGCAGGACATGATGGCAATACAGGGTAACATTTATCAATTGCCAAATTATATTTTCTATTCGCCATCTCCATTGCTTTCTCAGTCTCGTTGACAAGCAACTGTCTAGCAGACTCCATTAAAGTCAACCCTTTCTCTTTCTGTTCTTTCTTCGTTTTCCTAATTTCTCTCTGTTTGGCTTCTTTGCGCCATACGCAAAAAGAATCAAACATTGCCGGCCGGGCTTTTCTCTTGAATAACTTCATTTCTAAATTATCTAGTATTTCCGTTTCGAAGCTACCATGCGGTGGCCAACTAAGGACACCATCTTTTTTGGTATAACGGACCCATACTTCATTATACGTAATAGGACCCACACCATGTTTACAATAGAGCTCATACGTAGGAGTTCCAATCGGAGGAACCGAACATGAATCCTCCAACCGGGAATCCCCGTTGCAACGTAACCAAGACAAGATACAATTACTACTGGTAGTCATGACAACAAAGACAAATTCCAACAAATATGCGCAGAGAACTTAGGCCTACCAAAATGAACCAATACCAAAAACAGAGATTATCTAAACAAGAGCAACCAATGATAATCTACGAATCAAACCAAAGCAACAAGGAACAACCAGATCGAGCGTAACTAAATACTTAACTGAAATGTGGAAGACGTCACCAAGGAGAACCTGTCTACGTCTCGCCGTACTAAGGTCTGCACCTCGGGTCCAAGACAGGGCGACAGTCAAGGCAGCGGTCCTCTGTAGCCATCTGGGAACGGGAACCCTCGTGGAAGAGATCATCGGGCCACTTTTACGACATGCAGGGATCGATGAAGCGGGGAACCTCCCTCCGGAATCTTCACACAAAACTTCTCGAACTTTTCAGGCTTTGGACCGGTACCGGATGACGTCGCCCCACGTTGGGCGCCAATTTGAGGTTCTGGACTTTTAAGAGTCCAGAGGTGTCAGGGAAACAACACCCGAAGACCCCTGAGTTCCTCCTGTCTCGGTGCACAAATAAACAGAGACACGGGCTTCTCGATGGCGGCGTCAAAGACCAAGGTTTATTTACTGCAGGGACACAGAAATCATAGGAACCACACAGAGGCAGAATCTACGAGACTGTTCAAATTGCATTAAGTGGGTCACTCTTTAAATACACGCAAATTGTCTTTAGGCGACATTACACGAATATTTCTCATGCCCAACCCGGTATCCCAAACAAACAGTAAATAGACATCAAACAATAATTAGTCGTAGGTTTTCAGTATTCGATCAGATCCTCTCGACAGTTCTCCATTCTTCGCCTGATCCTCCCCATCATAAAAATCGTAACTTCCCCATTGTAAAAGCCCAGAAGGAAAGGAGCAGAGCCAGGTGCAAAGGATAGAAATGTAGGATAAGAGGTGTTTATGGATCATAAACGGGCATGGCTACCATCTTCGGCCTTTCAGTCAGGACAACGGACACGAGAACCAGTATAGCAGGACTGGCCTCAGGCAAGGGAGACAGCTTGATTCTGCCTAGTCATGCAGCGTCAGCCTTTCTCGGGCTCGAGCTTACGTGTCCCTAACAAGGTGACTCTGCCGGGGTCATCGTCCGTTCATTGACTATGTGAGGGCAAGAAACAAGATGGATGCCGTAACTAAAATGGATGCCACGACTTTACAACAGAATGCCCTATTTTCTAGTGAATTCATGCTAGTTGCACAGCGAAAACACTGTCATGTATACAATGGATCATTTGCGGTTCATTGGTACCGAAATCGTGTCCGTACTACGATACCGAATTCACGGGTTCGGATCGCTACAGAACCTCACAGGGCCTACGAGGTCGCCATGACCTCCCATCGGGTTCCGCAGAAGGATTAGGGGGCCGGGTTGTGGGGACGATTCCTGAGCGAAGGGAGAGACACCCTGCTCGACCTACCAACCTCCATGCAGACCTCCTACGACCACATGAAAGAGGCCCTCCTCACAAGGTACGGCCTCACCCCGGAGATGTACCGCCAGCGGTTCCGGGACTGCAGGAAGATCCCGGGCACCACCTGGATGGAGTATGTAAACTTCTTCAGCCGCGCATTCGATGGGTGGATCAAGGGCAGCAAGGTAACCACCCTAGCAGAACTAACCGACCTCATGTTGTGGGAACACCTGGCTGCGAACTGCTTTGTGTAACTGCGCCAGCATCTGCTCGACAGCAAGCTCACGGATCCGAGAAAGCTGGCTGTCGAAGCGGGTCGCTGGGCCAACACCCGGGTCTCCCGGGGCCCTGTAGGAGAGTACCCCCGAGCCAGTCAGGGACCACCCCGCCAGAGAGGGGGGGGAACCAGGGAGGGCATAGAGAGTCCCAGTCCAGTCCCCCGAAGACCCAACCTCCGCCTTTCCCGGCACCCCCACCAGCTGTATCCGACCCCCCCCTGAGATGGGGACACCGGGTGACCATCACTTGTTTCCGTTGTCAGAAGCCCGGGCATTACGCCAACAACCCTGAATGCCCCATGGCCCCACACACCACCCAGGCAGCACACCCCACTAGACAGATAGCCAATGTAGCACTGGGGGAGGAGGTTGAGGAGACCGTAGAGTGGGAACCCGCAGCCATGGCCCTAGTATCCTTAGGAGATAGAGAAATGGTCCCTGGAAGCCTCCTGCCCTCCAACACGAAGAAATACGGGCAGCTCGTAAAGATTAATGGCCACCAAGTAGGTGCCCTCCGTGACACCGGGGCCAGCATCACCGGTGTCCTCAGTCATCTGGTCAACGAAGACCAGGTCCTCCCCAACGTCTTTTGCCCGGTCATTTCCGCTGACAACACGGAAAGTCTGTGTAAAGTAGCCCTGGTGCCTTTTGAATGGGGAGGGGTGGTCGGTAAACTAAAAGTCGCAGTGAGAACCTCCCAGCCAGTCGACTGTCTCCTGGGGAACGACCTGGAAAGTTCCCCCTGGAAACAAGTCGAGCGCAAGACCCACCTAGGGATGATGGGTCTCCCTGACTGGGTGTGCGCCACCACCCGATCCATGGCGACCCGACTGACCCCCCTGGGGGAAGTTGACGACGCCCCGACCACTGAAGATAGGATGGTCCCCGCATCCCCCCACAGGAAGGGTCGGTCGCCAGTGACGAACCCCCACGTTCCGACTCCGCACAGGTCACCGAGTTAGGCATTCTGCCCGAATTGGCCCAGTGGCGCCACGAGGGGGGCCCCTCCCAAGAGGAGTTCTGCCGAGAGCAGGCTACCTGTCCTTCCCTGGTCGAGCCCCGGCAACAGGCAGAGGCCCAGGCCGCGGGCGACCAAACTGGAACGCACCGGGTGTATTGGGAGAATGACCTTTTGTACAGTGAGCAGAAGTCGGTGGAGCTGGGATCCGCCCGGGTGCTGGTGGTACCCCTACGCTTCCGAGACCTCCTCCTGGGCTTGGCCCACGACGTTCCCCTCGCAGGCCACTTGGGCCAGGACAAAACCTACAGTCGCCTCGTGACTCACTTCTACTGGCCCAGAATGAAAGCAGATGTAGAAGCCCACTGCAAGTCCTGTCCCACGTGCCAGGCCAGTGGGAAGAGCAGAGGAAAGCGCAAGGCTCCCCTCCAACCCTTCCCTGTCGTCAGTACCCCTTTTGAGCGGGTCGGGATCGACATCATGGGGCCTCTGGACCCGCCAACCTCCCAAGGGCACTGCTTTATCCTCGTCCTGGTGGATCATGTGACCTGATACCCAGAGGCCATACCCCTGCGCACCGTCACAGCCCCCTTGGTGGGCCGGGCGTTGATGGGGATCTTCTCCCGTATGGGTTTTCCCCGCGAGGTCGTGAGCGATCGCCGTACAAACTTCATCTCCAGATACATGACGTCCTTGTGGCAACAATGCGGAGTGTCCTATAAATTCACCACCCCGTACCACCCCCAAGGAAACGGCCTGGTGGAGCGGTTTAACCGGACTCTGAAGGGGATGATCGCGGGCCTGGAAGAGCCCCTCCAGCGTAAGTGGGACGTCCTGCTCCCCTGCCTTCTGTTCACCTACCGAGAAGTTCCCCAGAAATCCTTGGGGTTCAGCCCCTTTGAGTTACTCTACGGGCACCCCGTCCGGGGGCCCCTCAGCCTGGTCAAGGAAGGGTGGGAGGCGGCGCCCCGAGGCCACCCCCGAGATGTGTTGCGATACGTCCTGACTCTCCGAAACCAGACTAGGAAGTTCCGAGAGATGGCCGAGGCCAACCTGGAGGCGAGCCAGGAAGAGATGAAGCGCTGGTACGACCAGAATGCCACTCTGGTCGAGTTTCAGCCAGGCCAGCAGGTATGGGTCATGGCCCCCATGAAACCCTGCGCCCTCCAGGATAAATGGACCGGGCCCTTCAAAGTGGTTGAGCGGAAGAGCCAGGTCACGTACTTGGTGGACGTCCAGTCCCCACGGGACCCCCTCCGGGTCCTCCACGTGAACCGCCTCAAGCCCCACTTTGTGCGGACGGAGCTGAGCCTCCTGCTGGCCACTGATGACGGGTCAGAGGAGGAGTCGGATCCCCTCCCTGATCTCCTGTGCACCAAAGAGAAGGACGGCTCCGTAGAGGGAGTGAACCTCTCCCCATCCCTCACTTCCCAGCAACGTGAGGATTGCTGCCAGCTCCTAGGGCAGTTTTCCGACCTCTTCTCCCTGGTCCCCAAAGTCACCGACTGGTGTGTCCATGACGTGGACACCGGAGACAGCCCGCCGGTGAAACACCGAGCCTACCGAGTCCCTGATCGGGTCCGGTCCTGCATTCAAGCCGAGGTCTCGAAGATGTTGACCTTAGGAGTGATCGAACCCTCAGACAGTCCCTGGGCCAGCCCCGCGTGGTTCTGGTCCCGAAAGCAGCTGCCCCCGGTGTCGCCCCAGAACTCCGCTTCTGCGTGGACTACCGGGGACTCAATGAAGTCACCCGAGCCGATGCCCACCCCATTCCCTGAGCCGACGAGCTCACTGACCGACTCGGGGCTGCTCGGTTCCTCAGCACCTTCGATCTCACCTGCGGCTACTGGCAAATTGCACTTACAGAAGGAGCCAAGGAGCGGTCCGCCTTCTCCACCCCGGATGGGCACTATCGCTTTCGCGTGATGCCCTTTGGGATGAAAAATTCCCCGGCCACCTTCCAGCGACTGGTAAATAGAGTCCTGGCCGGGCTGGAAAAATTCAGGGCTGCCTATCTAGACGATATCGCAGTTTTAGTTCCGAATGGAGTGAGCACCTCCAGCACCTCCGGAGGGTGCTAACCGCCCTGCGCCAGGCAGGCCTCACCGTGAAAGCCAGCAAGTGCCAGATTGGGCAAGGTTCGGTAACCTACCTGGGGCACCAGGTCGGAAGCGGCCAGGTCGCCCCTCTACAGCCCAAAATCGACGCCATCCTAGCCTGGGAACCCCCCACTACCCAAACGGAGGTCCGAGCCTTTCTGGGCCTCACGGGCTACTACCGGAGATTCATCCGGGGGTACGGCAGCCTCGTCGGCCCCCTCACGGGATTCACATCCGAGAAACAGCCCAAGAAAGTGCAGTGGACCCCTGCCTGCCAAGAGGCGTTCGATGCCCTGAAAGCGGCCATGTGCACTGCCCCCATCCTCCAGGCCCCCGACTACTCCAAGGAGTTTGTGGTCCAAACGGACGCCTCCGAGCATGGAATTGGGGCCGTCCTGTCCCAGGTGAATGACCAAGGCCTAGACCAGCCCGTAGCCTTCCTCAGCCGAAGGCTGTTGACCAGAGAACAGAGATGGAGCACCATCGAGCGCGAGGCGTTCGCCGTAGTCTGGGCCCTCAAGAAGTTACGCCCTTACCTGTTCGGCACCCATTTCAAGGTCCAAACCGACCATCGCCCCTTGCGATGGCTCATGCAGATGCGAGGAGAAAACCCCAAGCTACTGCGGTGGTCAATCTCCCTCCAGGGGATGGATTTCACCGTGGAGCATCGCCCTGGTACTGACCACGCCAACGCCGATGGCCTCTCCCGGTTCTTCCGCCTCAGGGAAGAGAACCCCCAAGAGGATGGGTAGTTCTCTCCAGCTTTCAGCTGGGGGGGACGCGTGTTAGACCCGGCCCTCGTAACATAGCCGTCCCGGTCCTTGCACCACATAACCTGACTCCTGCACCTCACGCAGCCCCCGAGCCCACGGCCTAGCCGATCCTTCCCACCAGAACACACACACACCCGACCCGGACTTCCCCGTCCGTGGCCTTCCTCCCTTCGGCCACACCGGGCCCGTGTGCCCACTCCCTGCACCATGATGGCCGCCCAGCCCCAGCGCAACCCTGGCCTAGAGGCGCCACTCCGGCTGGAGGACATCGCGCTCCCATTGGGATGAGAGAGGGAGGAGCAGTTTCCATCGCACCTCTGAGCTCCCCTGGGAAGGTGGGTTTCGATCGTCCCTCCGGCCTCCCCGAGGGCTGGCTCCACGCCTGCTGGGTGTCTGGGACTCCTCCCGGCCCGGCCCTGAAAGGATCAAAAGACAATGGCAGGAAACCCCGACAAGCGACCCCCAGGTGACAAAACCCCTGCCTGCACAGACTCCGGACATCAAAGAGGAGTCGTCCTATAACAAGGGGTGCTCTGGGACTAGCCGGCAGATTCGCCTTTGGAAACACCTGAGCCCTGCTGAGTGACTCGCTGCTCCCTGAAGATCGTAAGACCTCCGAACCTGTGCTTGAGCCCTGCTGAGTGACTCGCGGCTCCCTGAAGATCGTAAGACCTCCGAACTTGTGCTTGAGCCCTGCTAAGTGACTCGCGGCTCCCCGAAAGATCGTAAGACCTCCGACTTGTGCTTGAGCCCTGCTGAGTGACTCGCGGCTCCCACAGACTCTCTTTGTCCCGCCGGACCCCGACGACGACCAGTGTATCCCCCAGCTCGAGGATTGTGAGCTGTGCGCCAGGTACGCTCCTGCATTTGATCCATATCCCCGAAGACTGTCCCGCTACCTCCTACCCCCCTCCAAGACTCTGTGAGCCCGCGCTCCACTTGTATATATCTGCCTTGCTGATCATAAAGATCCTACAACTCCGATCTGATAAAGATTTGCTCTTAAGAACTCCCGGTGTGGTGTCTCTTTGTCGTGTGGTGCCGAGTGTACGATCCTAGATACGAGATTCCTCCCCTGAGGAGTCTCCCGCCAGTGCCCGGCTACGATACCTCGAGGGTTGGTCTCAGGATAGCCAGGGCCCCCTCCGGGCTCCTCTGGGGTCGCCTTCTAACACTGACCAAATTTAAACACATTGCTTAGGCATAATGATTTGGGTGAGAAATTCTCCAGAGCATCTCAGTTAATATACAGAGAGCCAGTGGTAAGTATTGCTTTGAATGGATGGCTGACTAGTCATCTTAAAATAGGAAGAGGTACTCATCAGGGATGCCTGTTGTCGCCCAACATGTATGTAGAGCGACTGGCAAGAAGGATGGCAGAGAGCCCAGGCATTGGTTCTTTTGGCTTCTGCATACAATGGATGGGAAAGGAAAGTTGTGTTATACGCAGGTGACTTGATGGCATATACCTAAAATCCAGAGGGCTCATACCCCACCACACAGCAGACATTGGAGAGATTTGGTGAAGTTTCATGCTACCTGGCGAACAAGTCAAAAACTAAAATCATGGCCGGGAACATTCCAAGTGATAGCCCTATGCTAAAGAGTAAAGGTATCTTGGGGCACAGGTGGTGCAAGAGCTGGATAAAGTGGCACAAAATAATTTCAATAAGGCTATGATGGAAACAAAACGACTCTAGAAAGTGAATGTATCGCCCTCTGACAATCTTTGGGAGATCCGACATAGTAAAGATATCAATACTACCAAACTTTACTTTACACTTTAATGCTATCCCTTCATTATTTAAAACTGAGTAGCGCAATGAGCTGCAGGGGGGAGTGAGTACTTCATCTGGTCTTGAGAAGGGTCAGGTTCTTATGGAAACAACTGCTTAGGAGAAGGAAGAAGAGAGGTATAGCCGATCCTGATTTCCAACGATATTGCTGGGTCTTCCAGCTGAAAAATATTACAGTGCGGCTACGGGGTCCAGAACAATCACAGATATGTTTAATGCTCCGAGTAATGCTAAATAAGTCACACCAAGGAGATATGTCCTTTTTCTCCTAATTTGGGGATGCAAAGTTCTTGCAGAAGGTGAAGCTGAAAACTCTGGGGGCAGCAATAAGACTTTGAGTGCAAATTACACAGGTGCTGGGGATACGATATTATGGCGGTTATGCACCCATTTGAAACTCTCCAGGAACCGTGGACTGTCTGAGTGATCACTTAGCAATGTCTTTGAGGGATGCTGGAATAGGCAGTTGGGGAAAACTCTCCCAGGAAGGAAATTTGACACATGAGACACAGGTAAATACTACACATGGATATGAAGTAGGAAAAAGGCAAATATTGTCTCTGGCAAAATGGAAGAGTTGGGAGCAAAGCAGTACCAACTTTGGGCTGTCCCTTGATGCTTATGGGTGATATTACAACATTAATGCAAAATCACACTAAGCTGTCACAAAGCTTCTGAGATACAAACTATTTGCTCTCCCAAGGGTGCAGTTAAAACAATATTTTTGGCAATAGTAAGGTTGTCTTCACGTTATCTTTTTTAGCTGCCCAGTATCTTTTAGTTATTGCAGTTCTTGTAAGTTTGGTTGAACACTTTACCTTTAAACCATGTTGGCAGGCTTCTCCAGAATGTGGTGCCAGTGGAGGCCAGAGCGCCGTGCCTCCTTGTGTTCGTGCTCACTCACAGTCTTCAGAGAAAGAGAGCATCAACCCTATGCCAAACCCTGCCTCCAACTCCACAACTGGCTGCGGTGAAACATGCCACAGACCTTGCTTATCTCATCTTTGCCCAAGATCTGGACTTCCTTATCCAAACAGAAATGTGGCTCAATGACTCCTCTGGCCCTATCCTTGACCTACTAATCCCTCCTAGTCACAACATTATCAGACTCCACAGTTCATGGTAAAAGTTTTGCTACAGTTAATTTTTAAATCCAAACTGTACATGAATTTGTTAAAGGATGTTATTAGATTTTGTAGGGTATTTGGTGTTCTTGCCATTAAAACGGCATCGTCCGCATACAGTAGTGCGGGAATACGCCTATTGCCTGCAACTGGCATGTCCCCGCACTCCTGCAGGAGATGATCTTCCAGCCCATTTATATAAATCAAGAACAGGAAGGGCGCCAGGACACATCCTTGGCGTACTCCGCGCCCTATCCCAAAAGATTTACTACATTCCCCCCTTTTCCATAACGAACAGTTGCTGTAGCCCCAGAATACAGCTCCCTCAGAAAGGAGAGGATTGAATCATCGTCGCCCATCCTTTGCATCACTTTCCATAATTATTGTGGGACACGCAATCAAAAGCCGAAGTAAGATCGACAAAGACAAGATATAGTCGCTCCTTCTTTATCGAAGTATACTTCTGTTGCAGAAAAAATAAGTTTAAACATTGCTCTATAGTTCCAATGCCTCTTTGAAAACCAAACTGGAGGTCACTTATTATCCCGTTATCCTCCGCCCAGTTTTGTAATTTAACTAAAATTACTCTGCCCAGGATTTTTATTGACGAATCAAGTAGGGATATTGGCCTATAGCAGGCACAGTTTTGTCTGTCTCCCTTTTTAAAAATGGGGACAATGATTGATGTAAACCATGACCGACCCAGGCCCTTTGCCAGTGCTGCGTTAAAAAGCTGTACCAGAATGGGACCCCAGATCTCACTGTTAGCTTTATAAAGATCAGCTGGGATCCCATCTGGGCCCGGTGCCTTTCCACCCTTTGTATCTTTTAAGCTCAATATAACCTCGGGCAATGTTACCACTAGTTTTTCAGATATCCCCCATTTCTCCCGTGGAATCTCCAGTGATGGGACTGGTACTTTTTGTGCCTCCAGCTCTTTCTCACACAAAGGGGCAAAAACCTCTTGTGATGACAAATCTAGACACATATAGAGGGTTGAAAAATGTGTGACCCAGTCCTCCTCATTGATTGCAATTTCTATACGTGCCTTAGTGTTATCAAAAAGGAGGGGCGCATTTACCACCCCCCAAAATGCTGTTGTATCTTTAGCCTGTGAGGCATCGCATAATTTTTCCCAGGCCATCCTCTTTATGTCTTTCTTTCTTTCTTTTAATGCAAGATTATAACGATTCCTTAAATCTCTTATTTGAATGGGGTTTCGTGGTTCCAAATGGATAGCATGTTTGAGCTCAGTCAAGGCTCTGGTACACGCCTTATCAAACCATCCTCTGGCATTTTTTGTCCTATTTCTAAAAACCACCCTCAAACTCTCTTTAATTGTAGCTGCTATGATGTTAAAATGTTCAATTATGTTTTCGCTCTTTGAATTTTCATCTAAACAAACTCTAAAGCTATCCGAGCAGATATTAACTAGTTTAGCTAAGAATTCATTCGGGACCACCTTACTCCACTTGAGAGAATACCCATTTTGTCTCCCCATCAACACATCTGGGGCTGCCTGTATCTGTAAACCATCATGTTTGCATGCTAAAAATGGGCTATTAATTTCGAGTACTTGTGGGTAATGATCACTCAGTGGTAATTGGCAATTCTCATAGGTAGCGGCCCTAAATCCAGAACCATTTGAGCAGATAATAAAATCAATGGTGGTAGATGCGCCCCTTCCAATAAAGATTGGGGCAAACAATGTTGGGCACACAGTTAATTCATTTGCATATCCCAAGATCACAATTAAATAATATCTCATTTAGTAAATCCCCGGTTAGAGTATGGTCAAAATGTGTAAGATTAATGTCTTGCTCTAACATTAAACCACAAGTTCCTTTTTGACCCATTTTGCAAAGATGACAATTAAAATCCCCCCCCCATAAAATCATTACTTCCCTCGTCTTGGTAACTATCTCCCCTTGTAGATCCTCATTTAGCCTTTTCATGGTGTTCTGAATAGCGGTGCACGGAATGTTGTTATAAAAATTGACTATCACAAGGCTGATCCCAGTTTTGGTATCTATCACTAATTTATGATAGTAACTACAATTATGGTGGAAATGTACCTTCTCATATAATAATGAGTTTGAGAGGTACGTGATTATGCCACCTTTGGGTCTCCCATATGTCCCTCCTACTGCAGGAGTACAATAAGTTTTGTAGCCAGTTAAATGATTAGGATCTATTGTCCAAGTTTCTTGCAGGGCCAAGATATCCACACCGTCCGTGGCCATTTTCCATGAAGGATTAGAGATTTTATGTTTTAATCCTGCCACGTTCCAAAACATCACCTTACAGTTTCCATTTTGAGTAGATATTATTACCTCGTCTGTGACAACCTGAGCGATGTCAGTCTTATCTGTCTCAACTATAGGATCAGTCGTGATTCCTTTTGACTTTGGGACGAAGTTTAAACTGCTATCAAGTGGTAATTCCTTTTTACCTTTTGCACACCCTTGCCCCAACAATTTGGCTTTATTATTCCGTTCTTTGATTTCTAACAAAGTCCTATTGCACAGACTAGTACTAATCTTATCAAGATTTTCGTTGGAGGGGCTAGGGGCTGGTGGATTTGGGGTAGTATTTACAGACGGCACTAGGACAGGAAATTTCTCACACCCTGGACGTCAGTCGACCATATCCAGTGGACTGAATCTGTTATAGCAAGGGATGGAAAATGGAGCAGACTGTATGCCTGGCCAATTTACCCAATGTTGCGGGCCTCCCTTTTGATTTCTTCCGCACCTTCGCTGTATTAAAGTCCAGTGGTCATCTTCCCTCCATCCCTGCCTGTACAAGTTTAAATCCCCATACAAATGATTTCTCCTTCCTTCCCTAGCACAATTTTCATTTCTAGTCCAACTCCATTTATCATCTAGTTGTTCATTTGGAGTATAGAAATAGAATAGAGGTCTAGCTGTAATTAGCAAATCTTGATTCATAGGGTTCCCCTGGCAGATATAATCTACCGTTTGCGGGTTTTCAAAAGTTATAACCACGCAGTCACCATGTAGTTTCTTTCTCTTACTACCCACCCATGATGCCCTTCGGACCATCAAGATTCTACTGGCCAAAACTGAAGGTATAGGATAATTAGCATTTAGCCAGTGAGTCACCTTGTTTCTTAATGCTTCAAAGGGCTCCATAGTATGAGGTGCCAATTCAGGGACCCCAGTTAATACTACCACATAGGGGAAAGCATCCGGTGGCAAGTTTATGCTTCTGCTCTTTTCAATTTTCTCCTGTTGCGGTTTGTCTAAATTAGAAGTAGGTGTGGAAGGCAAAGGTATGGTAGGTAGAGTCACTTTGGGTGCCATCAATAGCCCAGGAGTCCTTGTACTCACTACTGAACTGTTTACATTTCGCATGGGCTCTGGCAGAGGGATTGTAGAAATTATTTTCTTCCCTTTCGGCAAATTCTCTTTTAAGACCGGCGGTTTATCCACCGATATAATTTCATTATTTGGCACTTTTTCCTGGGTGTGCAACTGTGTTTTTATATCCTTTTGGAGTGTTTGGAGTAGCTTCTCTATATCTTGGAGCCTTTCTTGTATGGGGGCAAATAAGGATTTGATTAGTGTTGTCAGGGTATATATCATAAAATTTTCCCTGTCTTCATAACCCTCTAGACTACTCACTATATTACTCTCATCAAGAATATCAACTAAAGACTCATCTGGTAAAGTAACATCTATCATAGGTAGAGACAATTTCTTATGGATGACAGGTTCAAGTTCTGATTCCGGGTCAATCCCAGCTTCGTTTACCACAGACTCTTTAGTAGCACCCTTCTTAACAATTTTAGCCTTTGCCTTTTTACAAGTTAACCTTTTATTCTTGGCGCACTCTTTTGGAATTGCCCCTTGCCTATTTCCTTTTAATTTTCGAATTACAGTGTCATCCTGGGTATCTAAGTGTACCTCAATCAAGCTTTCTTCCACAGGGTTTAATAATTCTAATCCCGTATTGATTGGGCTTTGTGATATCAAATCAGTGGTGGCACTGTTATGTATCTGCGCATGTGCTTGTAATAAGGGGAGATCAGGCACGGTTTTATCAGGACTACGTGCCGCAGCAATGTTACCTATCGATGATCTCTTGGCAAAAGCTAGATCTTGGGATACCCTTCTCTCCATTAGTACTATCCCTTGATCTATCAGGCTATTGGTGCGTACAATGAAATCATCTAAGGTGCCCGTCAGCTTATTCCCTGCGGTAACAACCTTACTTCTAGTTTCCCGCATATTCATATTAACGACAAAACAATATATACAGCAGGATAATCCTGTCTAATATTGAATTTAAATAAAATAACCTATATTTCCAATGACACTAAATCGGGATCACATTAACATGTATATAACTTATATATTTAAGATGACGAAATGTCAGTAGGGCTGTAGGGCAATATTAGCATGGATCCTTAAACAATATATCCCATATGATATTTAGGATGATGTATTTCAGATACAGGCCTTACTTCCTACGCCGTCCCGTGCCTCTTAGTGCCTCTGAGGGCCTCAGAGGGCCCGCCCTTTGCCCGGGCTTAGCCCGGCGCAGTCCCGCGTGCGGTCCCCGCGTGGCGGTGACACAGTTTGTTTTTAAAGGGCTCCAAGCGCGAAACTGCGGTGGGCGGGTTCCTGTTCCGCTTCCTGTTCCAGCGCTGAGGGTGCTGGGAAGCGTAGTTCCCCTCCACACAGCGGCCGCGTTTGTATTGCGGCGGCGGGAGGGAAACAGACAGCGTGCGCGGGCCAAGAATCACGTTGGTTTCTACAACGCTCCCTGGGATTCAGGACGCTACGCTGCTTCTGGGGGCCTCAGATCTACAAACCCACGGGACTGCGAGGACCACGGAGCACTGCGCTCCGCTAACTGTGCTCACCTGTTCCTCTTCCCGCTGGTCTCTCCTCAACGCCACGCAACGCGGCCCCCGCTGCGCGGGTGCCGCTCGTAGGCTCCAGCATTTAAAATCTTGGCTGGTGCACTTCAGACTGGGTTTCTACAACGCTCCCCGGGATTCAGGACGCTACGCTGCTTCTGGGGGCCTCAGATCTACAAACCCACGGGACTGCGAGGACCACGGAGCACTGCGCTCCGCTAACTGTGCTCACCTGTTCCTCTTTCCCACGCCCCGCCTCCTTCCCCTATTTAATTCCGTCCACGTACTTTCGCAGCGCGGATCGCAGCGCGGGCGAAGCCCGAGCCAAGGGCGGGCCCGTTGTAGCCCGTTCGAGCCCGCAAGAGACCGGACCGGGCTACCTCCCTTTCATTCACGGACTTGTGTGTAGGTTCTAACTGGGCTCAATATTTACACTGTTGCATTGTTTGCTGGTTGACAGAGTTTAGCGGGTACAGTGGGAGTTAGGCATTGCATGACATAGTTGTGGGTGCTCCAACGCTTTTCTTCCCTATATTCTGATTTTAGCGCAATGGCTACCAAAGTGGGCAGGAATCTTGCTCGTAATGACAACCTCACGGGCACCTTAGACAATTTCATTATCAGAGCTAACTCAGTGATAGATCAGGGCAAAGTTCTTATGGAACGCAGAGTTTCGCAAGAACTTGCACAGGCCAGACGTTCTTCTCTGGGTCCTCTAGCCTCTGTTTGTACCCCCCAAGCCATCGAGGGTACTCCCAACTGCCCAGGCGCCAAATCATCCATACTCCCACTGACCCAATTCATAGATGACACACCACAAAGTGACACTACGAGCTGTTATGAATTATTAACATCACCGAAAGCTAGATCCCCCCCACCGCTGTGTTCAGGCCCTGACCTGCGAAATAAGAAGGATAAAACTCTGATAATGCCTCCGAAAAACAAATCTAAAGCTCCTAGTGGGAAAATAACCTATCCTGGGGGTACTAAAACTTCAAAGCGTCGGGATAATCTAACCACTGAAGCTCCCACTATGTTAAGTGAAGATTCCGAGTCATGTACCCCGCACCCAGCTGCCCCTACTGTTACGGTTGATGCAAGTGCCTCTTCCAACATCTCGCTTCAAACTGAAGGGGTTGCAACAATGTTGCAACTTAACTCATTGCTGCACACCCTACTCGATCCTATTATTAAAAGGTTAGATAGCATAACAACCCACCTGGCACAGCTTGAGACTCATATCAATGGTGCATTTGGAAACGTCCACAATACCACACATTTGCAATGCTCCTGCCAATGCACCCACAATAGTAGGACGGATGGGATAACACTAGCTGCACCTCCTAATCACCCAAATACTCAGCTACTGTCTAACCACCCTGCAACAGTTCAGGCAGCTTCTGATCATATTGCCAACCCAGCACCTTTTCAACTCGAAGACAGGCTCACTAACACCCAACTACCTGTTCCTATTATTCCAGCATCTGTTCCTGTGGCAAAAGGTAGTGATAGTGGAAGATCGTCAAGAAGGGTAGATCTGGGAGAGGTACTTGGGCCCACTTCGACAATTGATTTACCTCCCGAATCATGCCCCCTTGTGGTCGTTCTCACAGGCGTCCCTGAAATTAGTGAAGCTACCACAGAAGATTTTAATTCCCTAAAGAATAAGACGATGCAATGGTTGTGTATCCACAGGCCTCTGCCCCCCCACGTTAGTAGTGAGATTATTATGGTCAGAAGGGTGGGTTGGATAGGGCACTCCCCTAAAACTATACAAGGTGACTGCGTCATAGTCAACTTCAGGGACCCCAGAACAGTGGAGTACATTTGCAGGTGGGGATCCTCCCACCTTGAAACCAAAATCGCAACCTGCCCACTTACTTCTTTTTACCCTAGTGAATCTGCGATACGGCAAGAAACTGAATGGACCCTTGTACCCCATTCCCGATGGGGGCGTGTCGGGAAATCAAGGCGAGAAGCCCATACCTTGCCCCGCCCTTCTATCCCCCTCTACAACAGGTTCAGCCAGTTAGATCAGGTGGACTGACTGATTAGGTCGATAGATGGAACCCAGGTTTCCAACCAGATTGAGGTAACTCGCGAAGGCAACATGCTTCCCTGTATCAGGGAGGTTCCTTCTCCCCCTGGAGGGATCAGTTCTGGCCATTCCCTAGAGAGTATTGGCTGTAGTCTCAGTGAGCAACACCTCACAGAAAAATCAGCCAACGATAGTATTGCTCCCGCGGACCCCATTGAATCTATTCCACCGGAGAGTCCATCCCATTCGCCTGTTCTCCTATCCTCACCCATTAGCCACGTTCAGCACATGACTATAACATCCTGGAACGTGGCGCGAATAAGCACCAAACTCAAGTGCCCTGAATGGGGCACCTTTGTAGATACCTTCGATGTGATCTTATTTCAAGAGACTTGGGCCAGGGAGGGAGCCCACAGACTGGGGTTTGTGGCCTTTAATACCCTGGCGCGATGGGGAGGCATTGGGAGGCCGTCCGGTGGCCTGATCACGTGGGTTGGTATCCACCTGGGCTGCAAAGCAGAATCAATTCAGACCAACTCAGCTGACATCCTATGTGTCTTACTGACATAGCCATCCTCCTTCAAACTAGCACTAATCAATGTCTATTCCCGCCCTACAGCACTGGCAAGGGAATCCAACACCATCAGGGAACTTTCAGCTTTTCTCGATTCTTTGAATCGGGAAACTCAGTATATAATTGCAGGCGATTTCAACTGCCATTATGAGCCCTTATTAGGGATGAACGAGGGGGCCCTGATGGAAGAGGATGAGTTCTGGGGAATCCCTCCCTGCAACTCTGCTCCTGCTAAGGCTTGGTCTCCACTAGCCACACAGATTGTGTCCCTTACCCTCCACAATTCAGTTAGGCCGGTTAATGGTAGGAAACCTTCGGACATCCCTTCTAGGTGCACGTACAATAAAAAAGACCACGAATCTCACCTAGACTATGTCATGGTCGAGACCAGGCTTTGGCCAAAGATCGTGGATCTGGAGGTACTGCCCAGGACTGACAGCGATCACAACGCTCTGGTGTTAAAGATGGTATCCCCCCTTGTTTCAAGGCGACAAACCGAAGTGCCAACTGACCCTGGCCTTGTTTTATCCAATAATAGGCGGCGAGTCAAATGGGCGAAACTGCGAGAGAAGAGGGATGCACTCTCCAGCTTATATTCAACTATCCTCCCTTTCCTCACCATGGCAAGGGACATCCTGATCGCAGAAGAGCATCCTGTTCCTTCTGTGAACTTGCTTACTCTTCACCAGGATCTGGTGGACACGTTAGCCGATATTTTTAATCCAACTGTAACTACCAACAAACCTATGGTGCCCCGCCCTTCCTCCTGGTATAATGCTGCGTGCAGGAAGTCAAAAACTAAACTGGTAAATGCAATTAAGGATGGTACTGATAGCTCAACTATTCGTGCTCTTAGACGCTCTTACAAGGAAGTAATGGAACAGGCAAAAATTGCCTGGGACTGGGAGCGCTGGCACAATCTTGCCTCTGCACTTACTAGTAAGGAATCGCGGAGATTCTGGGCAATTGTGAATAATGGGACTGCTGAACCCCGCAATGCAATAGAAGTAAATCTAGATCCTGGGGTTTGGGAATCCCACTTTAAGTCTCTTTATGCAGGATCCTCCGACCTAGACGTTCTGCATTTACATTCCTATATACCTGGAGACGATGAGGATGAGACCCTGGTTTTTACCCACGAGGATATCACCATTGCCCTGGGAAAACTGATGTGGGGCAAAGCGCCAGGTTTAGATAAACTTCCCGGCGATATGTTTAAGGATCAGCCCTTGATTTGGGCACCGTACCTGTGCGCTCTATTTAATACTATCCTGCGAGGCGCAGAAGTTCCAGGCTCATGGTTGGGAGCTGAAATTATACCTATCTTCAAAAAGGGATCACCCTTGCTCCCAGAAAATTACAGACCCATCAGTCTCATTGATGTCCCCCAAAAAATATTTGCGCGACTTATTCTAGATCGTTTGCAAGAGTGGATCAATGAGAACGAAATTCTGTCACCCTACCAGGCTGGCTTCAGGAGTAAAACATCTGCTACGGATCAGTTATTCCGCCTAGCTATGCTGTACTGGAAGACTGTCACAATAGAGGGTGGCAGCCTCTATATGGTGTTTGTTGATCTCCGTTCAGCATTTGATACCGTGCCAAGGGGGAAATTTTGGGCTGTTCTCCGGGATCTGGGAGTACCCAATGCTCTGTTGAATATACTAGTGAGATTGCACACACAGAATTTTGCACAGGTCAGGTGTGCGAGGGGAGGAGTCTTGTCTGTGAAGTTCCCGGTAAACAAGGGAGTTAGGCAAGGGTGTGTCCTTGCCCCCACCTTGTTTTGCCTATACGTGAATGGGTTGATTTCCTGCCTGGATGCAGTATTAAACAACGACGCACCCAGGCTGGCAGGTAAGAAAATCGCGGCCATAATGTTTGCCGACGACACTCTTTTACTATCTAAGTCACCCATGGGGATACAGCGCATACTGGTTGGGTTTCATGAATTTTGTATTGATCGTGGTCTACAGATCAACGTAGACAAAATCAAATTCATGATTTTTAATCCCCCACGACGCACCAGACCCCCTCCTATCTTGGATACAGTCTCGCTTGAGAGAGTGCAGACCTTTCAATATCTAGGTGTCACATTGAGTGAAAACCTTTCCTGGGTGCCCCATCTCTTAAAATCTCAGCTCAAACTGACTCAAATAGCGGGCGGAATACTGAAAATGAATAATGCCTCAACATACAGGCCCATAAGCCCAGGGCTTGAAATCTATAAATCCAGGGCAAGAGCAGCGGCCTTGTATGGTGGGGAACTATGGGGGCACGTTGTGAGTCCCGAATTAACCAAAGCGGAGAACAGATTCTTGAGGCAGCTGCTATTGCTCCCACAAAGTACTCCCCTTATTCCTCTAAGGCTCGATCTGGGCTTATTCCCAATCCAGGAGGAACTATCTATAAAACCCCTTAGATTCTAGAGGAGATTATGGCTAACCCCTGAACTCATACAATATAGAACTGAACTTCAGGAAGTATTAAATTTGAGCAAAGCTGTGCACATTCCCTGGCTCTCCTATGTCAAACAGGAACTAATGTTAATGGGTCTTGCAGACATGTGGCATCAGCCAGCGATTGCCTGCCGTGAGATCTCAGGGAAACTGCTCACCCAGTCATATAGATCTAGATGCACTAGTGCATGGTTGCATGACTCATGTAATGGTCCTATGGTAAATTCATTCCTAGAGATAAAAACTGTATACTCTTTTGAGGATTATCTGAATGTAATTTACCCTGTACTGGCCAGAAAGTTATATATCCAATGGAGGTTTGGCTGCCTCCCTCTTGCATGCTTTACTAACAAGTGGTCCAGCACCGGGGTTTCCAAATGCCCAGGTTGCGGCACGGACATAGAGAATGATTGTCACATCCTTTTCTTCTGTCCCATGTACAGCAGAGCCCGGAAGCACTGGATTGTACCTGTATGTAGGAACTTGGGCTTCCGCAAATATGCAGATGCACTTAGAATCTTTAAATCGAACACAGCAGGTTATATTGTGTTTGCACTTTCTAAGTATCTCCATGCATTTTGGATAAAAAGGAGTTTTATAATTCGAAACAGTGCCTAGACAAACTTGGGTTGCTAGCTGTAAATTTTAGTATTGATGTTTTTTACTGTGTATTTTAATGTACTGTGTTTTAAATGCTGCTTTTATGGCCGAAACAGGTCGAAATAAAGTATTATTGAAAATTTGATATCTTGGGAAGTTCTAGTGTTCATAACAAGGGACAAGCTTTCTAGGTTTTGATGTTACCAGTTGTTTAGTTGGACATGCACCACAGGACAGGGTGGCAGGGAGGAAGAATTTTTGGAGAACCAACTACAAGATAACTCCACTAAAAAGAAAGAGGTGGCAAATTGGTTCATGATTAAATTGTCATAGAAACAGCAGTCATTTTTATTTTACCTTATTTTGCTGGTGCCAAGGGACATATGTATGAAATGGGTCTCCCCGGCGCCTCCAGAATTAATAGAGTGGGCACTGTCAGTGCTGCAGGTTAGTAGTCAGATCAGAAATTTCTACCAGCAGGAAGAGTGGGGATGTGGCTGTCTTGGGACTATTGGTGGGAGAGGTGGATGCCTGTAAGAACAGACATGAAGCGAGGGACTGACCGATGATTAAGACAAAAGGACCAACTCACTGGGGCCATCAAGACTATTAGGCCCAGCAAGTAAATACTGGAGAAGGTCTCACTCAGGTTGTTTGCTGTGCACCTGCCTAATTGGTGGAGGACACTGATGAATCCAGCAGGAAGGCAATCAACAACTGATGCAATATGACAACAACAAAAAAGTAAAACTGACATCCTTCCGATATTCATCTTTAGCCAACAATTACAGCATCCATGATGGATCACCAATGCCTCCAACACTTTTCATTGCTTATATGGTACGTTGGTGCGACAAGCTGATCATTATAAAAAGGTAATCTATGCAGATACAACCAAAATACACATCCAGGAAAGCAACAAGCCTGGGAACATTTAACTGACCATGAACTACCCAACCCATGTGCACCGTCAGATGCTTCATCATATGACATTGAGGGAAGAGGAGGATTTAGACACCGCACTTCCTCCTGAGACACATCATAAATCTGAATTAGTGTAGTGAACCTATTGAAAGAACGGGTAGTTCTATTTCCTAACTCATCACTGATCACTTCATCCCACTCTATTATAATGGTACTACCAGGGAGGACTCAACCCCAATTGATGGGGGCATTCTTAAGATATATTCTTTCCCTGGATAGTACAGTGATCCAGCTTATATTGAAACTACCTTAAGGTATAATACAAGTGTAGGCTTTAATATGTGTTACCTCAAATATGATTAAAATGTGAATAAACAAATTACTGGATATTTATGGGTGCGATAACTCTATTATCCTTTGAAAGTGCTGACATGTTTCTGCTCGCTCTAAGAGCCAGATAAGTGGTCAGGGGCATTCCTCAAGGAAAAAATGATCCCTCACTCTAATTCTGTGAGTGTATGTTATAACAGATACGTATATATTGGAAAAAACTGAATTTCCTACCTATCCTTATTTGAATTTCAAGACCCTATATAGGGGCACTCTTTACTTCATGGTCTGGCGGGGGCCGCTCCTATTGCCACACATTTGTCAAGGAGAATGGGTCCATGTAAATACCTATTACCTCGCCTCTTGCCAGCTGACCTCTCATTAGAGCTGGCTGTGCTACATATCTCTTAGCTACTTATTTTGGGGAATAGAGGCACAACCTTCTTCTCATACTGAAATCAATGTAAATTATCTAGTGTTCAAATTTAACAATAATCCCTCAGAGAAATATATAAATTAAAAATATATCCATCATTTATGTATTCTATGATGAAACCTCCTTCTGCTACTCTACATTGAGGGCATATCACTGTGTAATTGTACTCATGTCCATAATCAACTAAAAAAGTTAAATTATAATAAAATAATGCAGAGCCATCTTGCGCATTAAGCCCATTCCGGTCACCATAAATTGGATTAAAGTCAAAGCTCTAAGCCTTGTGCTACAGGCTCTCTATGGAAACCAGTCCTCCTGCCTCGTCAACATGAAGACACCCTACCAGCAGACCAGAAACATAAGTTGGCTTCTGTTAATAGACTACATGTACCCAACCATATGTTGTGAAGCAGAACATTAAGGGCCTGAGTCATAAAGCTAGCTTACACTTTTGCGAAGTTCACACTTCTGAGTAAGTAACAACTTTTTGGCTACTCACAAAATTAGAGTGTAAATTTACTCCATAAGCGTAACTCATATGTCTCTACCAAATGCAAGGGTATGGGGGCAATATAGTTTTGAGTAATTTACACTTTTGAGTCAGTTTAATACTTTTTGGCTAATTACAATATCTGACTGTAAATTTACTCGTAAAGTGTAACACAACTATATGCCTTGAGAATAAAGATATCAAGGTACATCTATGAACCATTAAGTAAATTAAACCCATTTAGATATATATATATATAATTTCCACATCGATATGTGAGTGCTGATATTTGTGTTACGATATCTGTGTGCCATTATATTTAGTGCTCAATATTCTGGTACCATACCCTGGAAGTGAGATGGGCTAACTCATATCGTGAAAAACAGCATGCGGATTATTGGACAAGATTCATAATATCATGGTAACCTATCTTACCTTACAGCTAACACCGCTCATTATTTTATGTAGAAGACCCTCAGGTAAATAAATGTTGTCTGCCTAAACTAAATCTTCAGGAATCCTCCACATCTGTATCACACACAGGCCTCTTTCCAAATTCAGTTTTCTAAAATGCCCTGGTACAATTAACGTTGTGCTCAGTACAAGATGTATTCTGCACCAATATATTACTTATGTGGTAAACAACGGACAATAAAGCACACAGGCATTGTGTGTGCCAGATTTTGTATGTAATTATCAGTACTGCAAGTTTTGCATGCACAATTTCCACGAGGTAAGACCTGCCACTAAATTATTGTGAAAAAAGTCATGAGAGAGGCATTTGAGCTCGACTCTTAAAAGGGGCATCTACAAAACCTGGCACAAATATACTTGAGGGCTATTTTATCCTTAGAACCTAACTCGGAGGGAGCTTCAGGTATATTTGAAGATTTTTCAAATGTAGGTAAACTTTACAACTACTCTGCTTGTTTTTAGAAATGAACATTCATATAGGATGCAGTCTTATATTCACCAGATTGTAAAAAGCCCTGGTTTCGGAAGCGATGCAACAACACTTTTCCCTTGCAGTTTCTGTTATTCTGCAGCCATTCCTGAAAAAGCTACGAAAGTGTCATCGGTTTCTTAGTCGCATTGTTGAACATAGCACAATAGTCTACCTGAAGCGCGCATTATCTCGCTTGGAAGGAAAGGCTGGAAAAGAATCCCCTTAGTGAGACATGTCTACTGCTCTTTAGTTTAAAGCACCCTGTGTGATCTTTTGTCAGCTTTGCCTGGCGCTGTGACACCCACAGACAAGGGCAGGTCACCAGATGACATTCAGTAATGATGGTTGCAATAAAGATGGCATTTAACTGACAGCCGGTCACTCGCGACACGTGCTGCCCGGCTACATAAATTTATGCGAGATACTTTCTATAATAAATACGTTTTCAGTTTCTCTGCTTCGCGGTTTCATTCTACAGCCTCGTTCCCTGATTTATTTGGAAGGACATCGAGATGAAATATGCCTTGATGTTATAGTAATGAATTATGGCTCGTATAAAGTATGAATTTAGCTCTTTTTGAAATGTGCCCGTGATAAAATCAAATTAATATAAGGCATCTGCATTCATGAATGAGAGATCAAAACCTTAAGTAAATGTAGAATCAACCTTAAATCACACATTATGTGGAGGACGGAGAACATTGAAACTGGTTTTAAGCAAAAATCCACACGAGCCAGATATTGAAAATGAAACTCGACCCCTGAGTTAGGTGGACGCTCCCCGTGAGAAATGTTTGAGAAACATTGGGCAAAGATGTCACTGCACCAAACAATTTTCAAATAAATTGGTGGAACAGACAAAGATCAGAAGGGGCACCCATGGAATATTTTAGTATGTTGATGGTGACTCAAGCACTCTTATCTGCCTATCGTGGAGTATTGGAGGGTTAGTTGTCCTGCAGCCGGCCACCAGGTGAATGGTAAATATTCTTTGCAGTTTACCCAGCCACTTGCTAAATAGTAGAAATGATATCCTGTTTGGCCGGCGACCTTGCAAATAGCAGAGAATCCTCACTATTACCAGACAACTGGTCTAATAGTGCATATTCTCCACTGTCTGGCTACCATGCAAATAACAATGAAATGTCACAATTTATCCAGCCACTGGCTAAATAGCAGAGATGATGTACTATTTGGCTGATGACCTTGCAACAAGCAATGAAATATCACTCTTTAGCCGATTGCTGTCAAAAGAGCACAGACATTCAGCACACTCTGGCCAGAAGCCATGCATATACCTGAATGCTGGCCAAATAGCAGAAATGATGTACTATTTGGGGGATTACCTTGGCTGTGTCTGGGTGCTGTGGTTGGGGTTCATGGTGTCGGAGCTCTGCAATCGAGGGCGATTTCCTAGAGGAGCCGCATGTCCCTGCTGCTGCAGGGAAGAACAATCCCAAAGGAGGCCAACCACTTTGTGCCATCTTACCCAGGTTGGCATTATTGTGAGCACTCCAGTGAGAAGCTGGGTGGGTTGAGGACATACTGCAGATATCTATTTGTAACCAGTGGTTTGTTGGTTTATAGTCTGGGAGGGGCATTTCAGCCTAAGATTCTTCAGGGGGTCAAAAAATGTAATGCCTTTGAGTTGTACAATAAACTTGAGGCAATTCAGTGTGTGCTCCACAAATACTCATAATACAAATATTACTGTCTCCTTTACCTTTTACGACAGTATCCAGCTATTGGGGTCGATTGTTTCTCAGGGGTCGCTTCAAAGAGTGAAAGTGTTAACTTATTGTTGGCCATGATTACGATGCGCACTCTTCCTACACAGTTTACATTTTTGTGAAACATTTTTAAACTCTTATTTTCTCTTCTCTTTGTTCTACACACCGGTCACTCGAGTCAGAGGCAGACTGTGGAGAGGTACTGAGAGGCGTGCGCATCCAGGGCCGGCTTTAGGGCAGTGCAACCAGTGTGGCCACACTGGGCGCTGACCTGGAATGAGGGCACCGACCTTGGGGTGCTGTGTCTAACAGTAACTTACAATTTAAAGCACCTACTGCAGAGTTCCTTGTGATTCGAGCTTTCAGGCAGCAATAAAAATTTAAAGATAACTCTTGTGATTAATGTTCCTGCTAGAGAGCGCTATCAGAGTTTTGTCAAGTGACAGTCTTACACCACCTTGAGAAGGAACTTTTTTACAAAAATGAAAATAACAATGTAGCCCAGAGGGTTAATATGTCTGCTTCAATGAACAGATCTGTGTTTTATGTGGATAGCTGAGTGGATTAGTAAAGCCACCCTTTACCACTGCTTTCAAATAAATGAAATGCATGTGGGAGAGGGGCTTTAGAGAGATGATTGGCACTTTGCAGGGTGGTAGTGAGGGAATCTGAGGAGGGTGCCAAAAGAGATTGTCTCACTTGGAGACACCAGCTCTAAAGCTGGCCCTGTGTGCATCTGAAGGCTGGGGGGGGCATGATAAGAGTCAGTCAGTGGCTACCTGGCTCTACCCGAGCCATAGGCTGCCATGTGCTCTATCTTCGCCATCTTTATTCTTTGCTGGTTAAGTGGTGGTGACCATTTTGTGTAGCCAGTTTGTGTGTGTGTGTGTTGGCCCTTTTCTCTTTGTACTCTATGCCTACTTCTATGCTGGCCAATGCGGTGACCATTATCTTTTGGAGCCAGTCAGTGTATGTGTTCAGTGGCCATTTTGTCTTTGTTTTTCATGCCTGTTTTTTCAGTAGCCATGTGGTGGATGAGCTAGCGTCCACCATTTTCTGCAGTAAGTATGTGCTTCAATTCCCTTACATCAATTTTAAAACTCATTTTAAGGGATCATTGATAGAAGAGGCCTGTGACATTTTCATCTTTCTTTTTCTCTTTTCCTGATATATTAATTTGCGCTTGTGGTTAGTTGTAGTACAGTGTTGTTTTTATTCCTTTTTTTGCCTGCATCCAATAGAGTGCTCATGTTCCCTGATGGGGCATCAGCAATTACTTAATGCATTTTTTCTATTTTTGCCTGCCTAACACAATGACTTTTATAGAGCTCACATGCACCAGAAATTAGTGGTTTTATTTTTTATTTTGCCTTTGTGTGTGTTTGCTACAGGCTGCCATGTGTTCTTTGCTTTCCATATCTCCTTCTTTGTAGGCCATGCATCAGTGGACATTTTGTGTAGCTAGTGTGTATGTGTTGGTCTTTTTGTTTTGTTCTCAATGTCAATTTCTTCGCTGACCATAAGGCAACCAACATTTTTTGGAGCCATTTAGCATGTGTGTGTTTGGTGGCCATTTTGTCTTTGTTTTCCGTGTCTCGTTCTTCAGCGGCCAATGGTAGCCTCCACCATTTTGTGCAGTCAGTGTGTGCTTCAGTCCCTTTATTCCACTTTTAAAAGCAATTTTCGAGCACAATTGATAGAAGAAGCCTCTGACAGTTTTGCAAATTTTTTCGTTTTTCCTGATATATTTATTTGTGTGTGTGGCTGATTGTAGTACAGTACTGTAATTTGTATTCTTTTTTTAAAAATTTCTTGCCTCTCCCTTCCTCTCGTAGATTCCAAATTGCACATAAATTGTTTAATATATATATATATATATATATATATACATTATCTACTGGCGGTCGCCAGTAGATAGTTATAGTTAGGACCGTGTTTCCAAAGGAAATCCGCAACATTCTATTTGGAATAACTTTGGCGCCGGTTGACGAATCCTCGCGAAATTTTCAAAATAGGTGTGGCGCTCCGCTCCGCTCCTACCCTGAAAGTCTCGGGGGGATTCGTCAAGCAGGGGGTGAGAAAAAAGGGGGGTCCCAAAACTCGTTTTCCCCATGCAATTTTCCATAGGGACCTTTAGTCCAAGGTACAGCCCGAACGGCTGAACAGAATTACTTGAAATTTGGCAGAGGTAGTCCTCAGCTCAGGGAAGTGCCTTTTGCCGGTCTGGTGTCAATCTGTTCAGTAGGTCCTGAGAAAATCAAAAGTAAAATCATATATATATGTGGGCGGAGCCTGACCACACATCTCATCCTGAGTTCTGATTGGCTGTCAGCACTTCATCCAAGAAGTGTTGGCAGCCATCTTGGGACCAATATACATGATAGCGCTTCATTAAAAAGCATTGCAGTTTATAGAAGGTTTTAAGACTTTAATTACATTATAAATCATTTGTTGATGGTACCATACTCATTTTAGGAATTGTGGTATGTTCTAAGGTGATTTCACCATGTGAAAAAGCCTTCTGCTGGGATATCATGATTGAGAGAAAAATATTTTCTCATGCTTTTCCCACAGAGATTTGGAAGGTGATCTATAAGCTAAACTGAGAGCTTATTTTCTGTAAATTCACATTATCTTTCTCAGTCATGTGAGAATGAAGTCTGACATTCTCAGCAAAACATGTACATCCAACAAGGGCAGAGACTGTCAGTTGATTCCTTTGTGTTCTACTGCAGCTTCCCAGAGTGTTCCAAAGAACAACTAGAGCGCTAACAGTCCTACTTATGATAAACGTATGGCACACCTGAAGCCATCTTGCTTGGATTAAAGTGGTAACTCTTAAAACATTTAATTTAAAAAGGAACAAAATGAGGGAGTTCATTTTTCCATAAAAAGTATGATTAGTGCTGCAGAAAGTAAAATTAGGGCACATTTTGAGTGACTTCTCAAATCCTCTTCTATTTCATTAAAAAATTCTGACATGCAGACTGAAACATCCACTTTCAATACCAGCAGCAGTTTTCCCTGGTGAGCAGTAGCTTTACTACAGTGATCTAATGAGCAAAATGAGTGCGAACATTCTGAATTTATGGCAAATGTGTGACACATCTGAATGCCTTCTTGATGGAATCAAAGTAAAAAACTGAAAGAATTTCCTACTGAGGAGACTGCAGTAAATGAGGAAATTAGGAAACTTCATAACAAATAAGTCTCCCAAGATGGCCACCAGAGACAAAAGAGCCCAAATGAAGCCCAAATATCACCCAGATGTAGCCCAAGTATAGCCCAATGACAGAATGTCCCAGAGTGTTCTTAAAAACAACTAGAGCACTTACTGTCTTCATTATGACAAAAGTATGGCACACCTGAAGCCATCTTGATTGGAATAAACTGGTAACACTTAAAACATTTAATTTAAAAAGGAACACAATGAGGGGGTTCTTTTTACCATAGAAATTATGATTAATGCTGAAGAAAGAAAATGAGGGCACATTTTGAGTGACTTCTCAAATCCTCTTCTATTTCATTAAAAAATTCTGACATGCAGACTGAAACATGCACTTTTAATACCAGGAGCAGACTTCCATGGTGAACAGTAGTTTTACTACAGTGATCTAATGAGCAACTAGAGTGCTAACATTCAGATTTTTTGGCAAATGTGTGACATATCTGAATACCTTCATGATGGAATCAAAGTAAAAAACTGAAAGCATTTCCTACTGAGGAGACTGCAGTACATGAGGAAATTAGGAAACTTCATAACAAATAAATCTCCCAAGATGGCCACCGGAGACAAAAGAGCCCAAATGTAGCCCAAAATCACCCAGATGTAGCCCAAATATAGCCCAATGACAGAAGTGTGCAAAACACTTATTATTTTGTGTTTTTGCAGTGTTATATAGTGCAGACTTGTCAGTTATTGGAGTGCTTTACATGAGCATTGGTTACATCACACAAGCACAAATTCATTTTGGTTGTAGACATGGGGAGACTAAGTGATTTGACCAGAATCACAGAATGACGAGCTGAAGCAGAAACTCCAACCTGGTTCCCCAGTTGCAAAGTCTGCAGTTCTGGAAGTAACACCACATCCTCTCCCCTAAGTGCAACTTTTAATCAAGTAGTCAACTAGATAAAAAAACATAAAGATAACAAATAATTTAAAAGTGCTTTGTCGCTATTTGAAAACTCAGAAAATATGTCCTTATTTTAGTCTTTTAGAGCACTAACCATAATTTTGATGCCAATAAGACCCTCTCATATATGTAATTTCTAAAGGAAATGCTCTAGGTATTACAGTTTTGATTACATCAAGATGACGTCAGGCGTTCCACACTTTTGTAATAAATATAAAATGTTAGCAATCTAGTTGTTCATTAGGATACTGTTGAGAGGCAGAGGCCAGGGGCACGGACTCTGAAAATTGAAGGCAGGTAGGAGGGTGCACAGGCAACAATTTAACCACACTGAGCAGGAAGGAAGGGCCGTGGCAGCACAACAGACTATGGAGGGCAGTGGAAAGGGGGGTAGGGGCAACAAACCAACAATACAGGACTTGCAAGAGAGGCTGTGGCAATGTAATAGACCATTGTGGGCAGAAGGAAGAGGCAATGGTAGTACAACCATACATTCTAACAGACCCGATTCAGCCAGGGAACGTCCAATGTTTTTAAGCTCAAATGGGCTTTATTTGATCTGTCTCCTGTCTACAATCTCCTCCTTTTCAATGTAACTCAAGAGGGAAAATCAATACCCCAGTTTTTTTTCAAAATCTCCCTCTTACCAAGCTCAAAATGTTCGCAAGTATGGTACATTGGATCATGGAAGGAAATGGGGTAGGGACATGGACTTGGATAACAGAGGACAGGAGGTACATGGAGAGGTGCACCAAACTGACCCTGCAGGGCAGGCATCAGGGTTTGCAGCAGCACAATACACCACACAGGGCATGCGGGACGGGAGTGCAGCACAACAATCCATAGAAAGCAAGAGGAAGGGGACAGGACCATGCACATGGACAACAGAGAACAGAGGGGCAAGAGGCAATGGTAGCTAGCTGACCATAATGGACAGACAGGAGAGAAAGCTGCAGCATAACAGACCATAAAGGGCAGGAGGGACGGATCAGGGGCATTACAATGGAACAGACAAGCCAGGAGGGAGGGAGTAGGGGTCTGCACATGTAAACAGAGGGCTGGGGGCAAGGGGGCAGGGCAGGAGCAGCAAGATAGCCATCGAGGTCAGGCAGGATGGGCACTAGATGCAAGACACACCATGAAGAGCAACAGTCAGACTGTGATGGCATACACACAGACCATGGAGGGAAGGTGGGAGGGGGTCAGGGGCAGCTAACTGACCACACAGGTAAGGTGGGAGGGGCCATGGCAGCACAGAAGACCATGCATGGCAAGTGGGAGGGTTAGTGGCAGCACAATGGCTATGATGGGCAAGAAGGAGGGTGCAGGGGCATGCACAAAGGACGATAGAGGATAGAAGGGAGGGTCAGGACCTGTGCACAGACAAAAAAGTTCAGGGGAAGGGGCCTCGCAACAGACCGCACGGGGCAGGCAGGAGGAGCAGTTGCAGCACAACAGACCAGGGAGGGCAGAAGGGTGTGGCAGTAAAATGGACCATGTAGGACAGGAGGAAGAGGATCCGGGCATGGCATGTGGACAGGCAGGGTGGAGGTGGCAGGGACAGGTTACAGTCATCTGACAATGCTAGGCAGGTGGGAGGGGAGTGGCAGCTCAACAGAACACTCAGAGTAGATAGGAGTCGCAGGTCCATGGAACATGGTGGGCAAAAAGGATGGAGCAGGGACATGCACAAAGACATCGGAGGGCAGGGGGAAGGAGAATAGGGGCAGCAAGATAAGCACAGAGTTTAAGCAGGAGGTCAATGATGGGGCATAGAATTGGGCAATGGAGGGCAGGAGGAGTGGACTGGTACATCATACTAAATTGAGGGCAGTGGCAGCAGATCAGACCATGCATGGCAGGAGGGAGGAGGCTAGTCCATGTATTCACACAACAGAGGATAGGGAGGAGGGGGATGGGGCAGTAAGCTAACTGTTCTGAGAAGCCGGGTATTAGGAACTTTATTGTTTTTAAAACGTGTGTCTGTGCGAACTACTTAAAATATGAACAAGTATGCAGCATAATCTCACTTTTATTCAGGAAGAAGAGGACGTTTGTGACTGTGACTCCGGGCTCACTTGGCAGAAACACCCCCTGACCCTCCACCCCCTATCGCAAAATGTAATGCCCGAGAAAAGGGTAGGTGAACACAGTGTTATATAGAACATAGTCCTGAGAGCACGATTGAAAATGAAAACTAGATATAGTGTATGGTATAAACTATGCACCAAAAAGTGTGATATAAGATGAACCGGGCGTGAAATATAATATGCAATACATTGTGCGCAGTGACAGATTCATTGGAGAGCGCGAGATAGCACAGGCACTGGCGCGTGCTATGCGATATGCGCCTTGGAGTGTAATATGCACAGGGCAGTGTTGTGTAACCTAACTAGTCTCTAAAGTTGTAATATAAAATATGTGCTGGGGAGTGTAACGTTGCATATGCACTGTGACAAAGATATGGATCCCAGATTGTAATATGTATGGCATAGCACTGTGCGTTATAACATAGGCATTGAGGAAGGCACGTTAGATGGGGCAATATAACCAGTGCGAAGACAAGTGTGGCATGAAATATTCATGGGGTGGTGTTACAGTGCACATGGGCTAGAGAGGGTCATAGCATATGCACTAGCTGGTGGAATACAACACAGAGGTGTGTGGCACTCGGCAGGCAATGGTGGGTGTAACACAGCATTGGGCTCTGCCAGGAGCGCGCTGTGACTCTCAAGTGATGTTCGTCCCCTTTCCAGAGAGTAAAATAAAAAGTATTACACATCCGGCAGTGGCTGTGTGTTTTATTAACCGTGAGGGGGGTTTCTTGCATAGTTTTGGTCGATTTTTTGTCGAATCCCCTTTGAATGGCTTGGTGTGCATGTGTATTAAATGTGCCCGTCAATAGCTACCCATGTTTGTATAAATAAACGACAAGGGTGTCTACCGGGATTAGGCACGGTAGGGCATCAGACATGTCAGAGCTTCACTAGTGGTGTAAATACATTCCACGTGGATTCATTGCATGCATAGTCGCCTTTTAATGAATATCACGCAAATCGTCATGGTGATAGGTACGTACGGTTTGTCCAGCATGTCCTAGGTGTGTCTATAAATATATATTTTTTAAAAATAATAAAAAACAGTGGCCGGCCCTGGGGATTGGGGTAAAAAAAATATAATTAGGAGACAGGCCCTGGGGGATGGGGTCATCAGGGCCAATAAATTAGAATAAGAAGGGGAACCACACAGCACCCCTTCTTAAAAAATTAAAATAAATAAAAGACTGGCATCGTGCCGGAGGCCATGCCCCCTCTTTGCAGCACTCTGCAAACGCGCCCCCTGGTGAGTTGTAAGTTGGGGAATTCATTCCTCTTCAATACTGAGGGTCCCTGAGGGCCAACTAGCCCAACAGGCATCTCCAGTATGCGCCAGGGAGCTGCGCTGCAGACAGGTGTTCTGAGGCCAAGCCCCTTTTTACACCTCTCTGCAATGCAGCTCTGTGGCGCTTACTGGAGGTACCTAGTGGTCTAGTTTGTCCCTAGGGACCCTTAGGATTCAAGGGGACTTAATCTCTCAACTTAGAACAGCCACAGGGCGCGTTTACACAGTGATGAAGGGAGGGGACGGGGCCTGAGGTGACGTGTGCAAACACGCACTATGGCACGTTTTAAATTGGGGATATAATTTCCCTTCAATACTGAGGGCCCCTGGGGGCTAACTAGCCCACCAAGTGCTTCCAGTAAGCGCCACTGAGCTGCATTGCAGAGAGGTGGTCCAGGCCGTGCCACTTTTTACACCTCTCTGCAACGCAGCTCTGTGGCACTTACTGGAGGTACCTAGTGGGCTAGTTGGACCCTAGGGACCCTCAGGATTCAAATGAACTTAATCTCTCAACTAAAAACGGACACAGGGCGTGTTTACACAGTGGTGAAGGGAGGGGACGGGGCCTGAGTTAACGTGTGCAAAAACGCCCTGTGGCCTGTTTTAAGAGGTCGTTTTAACCCCCCTACCCTATTATATACTAGGGGCTTACAGAGGAGGTCATGCTAATCACAGGGGGACCCCAACGCATAATGTTCCCTAGTGTATGTAGGTGTTTTCACTGTATTCTAAGTGTCTTTTAACATAGCACTGGCTCTAGGACTGGTTAGTCAGACTCAGTTACCACCAGTATCCATCTGAAAAAGTTGAGGGTACAGGATGATTTTGCAACAAGGATTCTTTCTGCTCTTCTTTTTGTTCTTTCTGCATGTTATCCTTCTTCCTGCACTTTTCTTCGTCTTTGAGGACTTCTGTTGCTTCTTTCTGCACTTCTTTTTTTTCTTTCTGTGCATTTTTTCTTCTTTCTTCACATGTCCTATCTCTGAAGGCATAGTTAGAAATTAGCATTTAAAAAACCTTTGAAATTCACCGAAAAAACCATAGGTTTCAGGCACGTTATAGTTAGGAATTAGCATTTAAAAAACCTCAGAAATTCACAGAAAAAACTGTAGGTTTCAGGGGTGTTATAGTTAGCTGGACTTTTCACTTGTACAAAACCATTGAAATTCACCCGTTATAGTTCGTTCAGCTAACTATAACTCGTGCGCCCGCAATGCACTGCTGATGACGTCAAATATTACATCACTCATGACATGGTCAGTGACATCACTCATGACATCACTCATGACATCTCAAATGACATCACTGATGACATCACTGATGACATCATCCTTGTGATAGAGTGGCAGACCTCCTCTCACCCTAATATAACCTTTGATACACACATTCAAAAATAGAGACTAAAATTTTCAAAACAATGGACATACCAATACCAGTTACAACAACCTCTTCAGTAATTCTAAGATCCACATACACATCCACTCATTCACCAACAGTCCTATACAGTCACTCATACATGTACTCACTCATCATATGTACTCATACACCTATACATCCTGTTACACAATGCCACTCATCCATAGAGTTACTCACACACATAGTCACTCATGCTAATAAAGAATCAAACATACATTTACTTGCATATACAGTTATACACACACCACCACACTTACTTCTACGGAAACTTACACATACTTAGGGCCTTATGTAGGTAAATTACATTTACCGATTCTTAAATACCGAATTTTACCGATTCGGTATTTATGAATCGGTAAATGTAATGTAGGTAAAAAAATACCGATTCGGTAAGTGTCGGTATTTTAGAATCGGTATTTACCGATTCGGTAATGGTAACCTGTATCTCATTGATTCCTATGGGCCAGGAGGCCCATAGGAATCGATGGGAAGCCAGTTACCATTACCGAATCGGTAAATACCGAATCGGTAATGGGGGGAGCTCAATCAAGGGTGGCAGGGTGTCACATTGACACCCTGTTGCACCCCTGATTCCTGCATGTGTGCACATGTGGCACACATACATGCCCTGAGGGCATGTGTGTCTGCCACATTGCACACATCTAAGGGCCAAAAAATGCATTTACTGAGTCATTCGTCATTTACCACCAACTTTCAGTTGGTGGTAAATAACGAATCCCCACACCCACCACACACTCCCCCTACATCTCATTTCTGTATTCGGTATTTACCGAATCGGTAAAATTACCGATTCGGTAATTTTACCGATTCGGTAAATTACCGAATACAGAAATGATCCCCCTACATATCAAAAGCCTAAATACCGGTCGGTAACAGTATAATTACCGAAAATCGGCCGTTACCGACCGGTATTGGGCTACCTACATATGGCCCCTAGTCTTTTAAACAATCACTTATAGAAACACATACTTATTCATACAGGAACTCTTTCAATCTCTCACTCTCACATATACTCACTTATATACACCAATAGTCATATATACTAGTTTAAAACATATGTAGTTACTCATAAAGACACTATTGAGACAGTCATTCACTCACTAACACACCCATACACACACTAATCCACCCATACAGTCCTGCACACATGCTGTCTTCAAAACATACAAACAGTGAGTCACTCATTCATGCACCTATGCACTACGTAATACCCCCCACCGAACCATGCAGACCCTCAGGCTGATACTCAAAAAAACAACTAATAACCTATATAGACACCCATGTAGCTACTCACCAACCCATGCAGCCACTTATACACAAAGAGAGAGACTGATACAGATATTTACATATTTAAACATTACTCACTAAGCCATGTATTCACTATGATACACTTAATCAGTCAGTTACACAATCAATTTTTCAAAAACAAATCATCCATTTAGACACTTATATACCCATTTATTCTTCCATCATTGTTTAGATATACATATATAAAACATATTTAATTTTCAGAAAAACAGACATTCACTGGATGATGTCATCAGTGATGTCATCAGTGATGTCATTTGAGATGTCATCAGTGATGTCATGAGTGATGTCACTGACCACGTCATGAGTGATGTAATATGTGACGTCATCAGCAGTGCATTGCGGGCGCGCGAGTTATAGTTAGCTGAACTAACTATAACGGGGGAATTTCAATGGTTTTGTACAAGTGAAAAGTCCAGCTAACTATAACACCCCTGAAACCTATGTTTTTTTTCAGTGAGGTTTTTTAAATGCTAATTCCTAACTATAACGTGCCTGAAACCTATGGTTTTTTCGGTGAATATATATATATATATATATATATATATATATATATATATATATATATATATATGTATATATATATATTACCTACTGGCGGTCGCCAGTAGGTAGTTATAGTTAGGACCGTGTTTCCATAGGAAATCCGCATCATTCTATTTTGAATAACTTTGGCACCGATTGACGAATCCTGGCGAAATTTTCAAAATAGGTGGGGCGCTCCGCTCCGCTCCTACCCTGAAAGTCTCGGGGGGATTCGTCAAGCGGGGGCTGAGAAAAAGGGGGGGTACCAAAACGTGTTTTACCCATGCATTTTTCCATAGGACCTTTAGTCCAAGCTACAGCCCGAACGGCTGAACAGAATTACTTGAAATTTGTCAGAGAGGAAGTCCTCAGGTCAGGGATGTGCCTTTTGTAAGTCTGGTGTAAATGTGTTCAGTATTTGCTGAGAAAATAGCATTTAAATCAATATATATATCTATTGGCGCGCTCCGAATGCGTACGGTAAGCTTACCGTACGCGTACGCTGCCGTGCGCGAGCGCAATTCTGATTGGTGGTTACATGACTGTAAACATTCGAATCGGTCGAAATCAGGAAGTGTCGGCCTCCATTTTGTGTGTCTCACACTGATAAACAAAGGAGGAGAACGTGGAAAGGGGGCAACGAAGAGAGTTGCAGACCCCCTAGCGTTTGTCTGGGGGTCCAAGAAGGTCAAAAAAGTATGAAAAATACATTTAATTTTTTTTTTTTAAACGCGGGGTGCGCGTATGGTAAGCTTACCGTACGCGTACGGTAGAAAAAAATAAAATAAAAAAAATAGAAGTAAAAAACAAATTTAAGTGTTAAGATATTAGGGAGCTCTAAAAAGAGCCGTTGTGTTTATTAAGTGTTTTTTGGTACCTATAAGTAAGTACCGATGCAGAGTCTAAAGTTCAAGAGGAAGACTCTGTTGCCTTCATCAGTGAAATGTACACATCTCCTCTATAAATGCCTTGCATGTTGTAACGCAAGTTGTTGTGGTATATAGAACCCATACCATAGTCTCTGAGGAAAGCAGAAATAGATTTTTTTACATGCTTTCTTGCTTTGTCAATCTGTGGACAAAATTGGTTGGACCAGTTCCAGTTTTGCCTTTGGCATATGTTAGAATATACAAAGGCAGATTGAGGAAAAAGCGACATCAATTGTACAAAGGTGTCCTTAATAAGCATTTCCAGACCTACACCAGTTAAAGTGCCTAGGTCATTTTTACCACAGTGCACAATAAAAAGGTTAGGCTGTGGGAGATGTTGAAAGGTTTTCACCAAAGGCAATAATTGGTGCCACTTTAACCCTCTCTGACCAATCCATTTAATGTCTACATTTGGCAAAGCAAGGTCTCTCACCATACCTGTTTTCTGCATACTTTTCACTCCAGAAGACATAGCTGTGACCTACAATCCACACTGTGAACATCTTTCAAGGAGATCTGGATGCACTCAGAAGGTGTCTTTCAGTATAATGGCAATATGAAATGAAAGACAGTTGTAAAATGGAGGCATACATATTTTTTGTAAATAAAAAGAACTCATTGGCTGATTCAAATCTTTTTACAGTAAAAAGTAGGCTGTATGTGTACAATTTTAGAAGCATGTTTTGTATTGGTTCAGAAAATTGTGTTCCCACAGAAGATTAGTTTGGATTTGCTGTTAGGTTGGACAGGTAAAGCACTCTTGCTCTTTGGATTTGAAACATTGTGTGCTGAACTTCTGACCTCTCTCCTCACAGCAGTGTTCCATGAGCTGTTGCTATGGTAGCAGGCAGAAGTCAAGTTGGGGGAAGGGTACATTTGGAAAAGGGTTGAAGTTTTCAACCAATAGAAATGTGTGATTTCATTTGAAAAAAAATGGGAAGCAATGAGATTTGTAATTAACATGTATATGTGTGAAAAAAGAGAGGGAAACATTGCCATTTACGGGTTCTGGAGAGAGGAGAGAGGCGTAGAGCTCTGATATTCTGACTCTGATAGTCTGCTGTTTGAGTGCCACATTTCTTTCTCAACTAACTAATTTTAAAGGTGAGTTATGAGTTTGAGAGGGGATGTATGTGGTGATTTTTGATATAAATATTAGAATTGTGATTCTTCTTTAAAAGTTATGTTTTACATTTTGTGGTTTGGGAGATATTTAACTGTCTTTAACTAGTTAAATATTATGGAGTGTGTTTTTACCATAAGTTAAGGTGTACTGGTATCACTGAGGAATACTGTTTTGTGCCTAGAATCAACCCATGAGTCTGTGTGCACACAGGAATTGTTGTTAGAGATTTTAATAGTGATGGTCCGGTTCTGTAAGAATGGCATTTGTAGGAAAGGGGCAGCTTTCTTTTTGTAAATATGATGGTTTCCATTCAGCATAAATCAGTAAGACACAAATGGGAGGCAAATGCTAACACATTTGAAATTTATATTGCAGATTTTGCTTCTAATCATGCAATTGCTGAGCTTGGTCATACATATACAAAACTGCAATTAAACCTTGCCACACATGTACTTTTACATACATTACTACAATGTTTACGCTGTTATGGATGCATGCATGAATATGTCTCTTGCAACTGAAAATACACAGTCTGCATAAGCAGACTCTTAGCACACACCCAGCAGTTTATCCTGTAGAATCATGCTGAGTATTCACAAGTGAGTGGTGTTTCAGGTAGCAGTGAGTAACGCTAATACATTCAACATCACTAAGGCTGATTTCTTTTGCTGGAGTGTAGTTAGTCACCAAGGTCACAAATGTTCATGGTCTCAAAAAGCTGTTTGCACATGTGCTCTTTTCTGTTTCTGAAAACTGTAATGAAAATGTATCAGACTGTTAGAGTACTTAACTCTTGCAGAAAAAAACAGTAGTAAGTGTGCTTTGAAATTGGCAAACAAATTTCATTTTCTGCCTAGAATCACAGCATGAGTCTGTGAGCACACAGGAATTGTTGTCAGAGATGTATTTCGTGTCACTCTGGGTCTTTTTGGATGTATCCATGCATATGTCTCTTGTAACTGAAAACACACAGTCTGCACAAGCAGACTCTTAGCACACACCCAGCAGTTTATCCTGTAGAATCATGCTTAGTATTCACAAGTGAGTGGTGTTTCAGGTAGCAGTGAGTAATGCTAATACATTCAACATCACTAAGGCTGATTTCTTCTGCTGGAGTGTAGTCAGTCACCAAGGTCACACATGTTCATGGTCTCAAAAAGCTGTTTGCACATGTGCTGTTTTCTGTATCTGAAAACTGTAATGAAAATGTATGCGACTGTTAGAGTACTTAACACTTGCAGAAAAAAACAGTAGTAAGTGTGCTTTGAAATTGGCAAGCAAATTTCATTTTCTGCCTAAAATCACAGAAAACAGTAGTAAGTGTGCTTTGAAATTGGCAAGCAATTTCATTTTCTACCTAGAATCACAGCATGAGTCTGTGAGCACACAGGAATTGTTGTCAGAGATGGATTTCGTGTCACTCTGGCTCTTCTTGGCTGTATCCATGCATATGTCTCTTGTAACTGAAAATTCACAGTCTGCATAAGCAGACTCTTAGCACACACCCAGCAGTTTATCCTGTAGAATCATGCTGAGTATTCACAAGTGAGTGGTGTTTCAGGTAGCAGTGAGTAACGCTAATACATTCAACATCACTAAGGCTGATTTATTTTGCTGGAGTGTAGTTAGTCACCAAGGTCACACATGTTCATGGTCTCAAAAAGCTGTTTGCACATGTGCTCTTTTCTGTTTCTGAAAACTGTAATGAAAATGTATCAGACTGTTAGAGTACTTAACACTTGCAGAAAAAAACAGTAGTAAGTGTGCTTTGAAATTGGCAAGCAAATTTCATTTTCTGCCTAAAATCACAGCATGAGTCTGTGAGCACAGAGGAATTGTTGTCAGAGATGTATTTCGTGTCACTCTGGTTCTTTTTGGAAGTATCCATGCATATGTCTCTTGTAACTGAAAATACACAGTCTGCATAAGCAGACTCTTAGCACACACCCAGCAGTTTATCCTGTAGAATCATGCTTAGTATTCACAAGTGAGTGGTGTTTCAGGTAGCAGTGAGTAATGCTAATACATTCAACATCACTAAGGCTGATTTCTTTTGCTGGAGTGTAGTCAGTCACCAAGGTCACACATGTTCATGGTCTCAAAAAGCTGTTTGCACATGTGCTGTTTTCTGTATCTGAAAACTGTAATGAAAATGTATGCGACTGTTAGAGTACTTAACACTTGCAGAAAAAAACAGTAGTAAGTGTGCTTTGAAATTGGCAAGCAAATTTCATTTTCTGCCTAAAATCACAGAAAACAGTAGTAAGTGTGCTTTGAAATTGGCAAGCAAATTTCATTTTCTGCCTAGAATCACAGCATGAGTCTGTGAGCACACAGGAATTGTTGTCAGAGATGTATTTCGTGTCACTCTGGCTCTTTTTGGATGTATCCATGCATATGTCTCTTGTAACTGAAAATACACAGTCTGCATAAGCAGACTCTTAGCACACACCCAGCAGTTTATCCTGTAGAATCATTTTGAGTATTCACAAGTGAGTGGTGTTTCAGGTAGCAGTGAGTAACGCTAATACATTCAACATCACTAAGGCTGATTTCTTTTGCTGGAGTGTAGTCAGTCACCAAGGTCACACATGTTCATGGTCTCAAAATGCTGTTTGCACATGTGCTGTTTTCTGTTTCTGAAAACTGTAATGAAAATGTATCAGACTGTTAGAGTACTTAACACTTGCAGAAAAAAACAGTAGTAAGTGTGCTTTGAAATTCGCAAGCAAATTTTATTTTCTGCCTAAAATCACAGCATGAGTCTGTGAGCACAGAGGAATTGTTGTCAGAGATGTATTTCGTGTCACTCTGGTTCTTTTTGGAAGTATCCATGCATATGTCTCTTGTAACTGAAAATACACAGTCTGCACAAGCAGACGCTTAGCACACACCCAGTTGATTATCCTGTAGAATCATGCTTAGTATTCACAAGTGAGTGGTGTTTCAGGTAGCAGTGAGTAACGCTAATACATTCAACATTACTAAGGCTGATTTCTTTTGCTGGAGTGTAGTCAGTCACCAAGGTCACACATGTTCATGGTCTCAAAAAGCTGTTTGCACATGTGCTCTTTTCTGTTTCTGAAAACTGTAATGAAAATGTATCAGACTGTTAGAGTACTTAACACTTGCAGAAAAAGACAGTAGTAAGTGTGCTTTGAAATTGGCAAGCAAATTTCATTTTCTGCGTAGAATCACAGCATGAGACTGTGAGCACACAGGAATTGTTGTCAGAGATGTATTTCATGTCACTCTGGGTCTTTTTGGATGTATCCATGCATATGTCTCTTGTAACTGAAAACACACAGTCTGCATAAGCAGACTCTTAGCACACACCCAGCAGTTTATCCTGTAGAATCATGGTTAGTATTCACAAGTGAGTGGTGTTTCAGGTAGCAGTGAGTAACGCTAATACATTATACATCACTAAGGCTGATTTCTTTTGCTGGAGTGTAGTCAGTCACCAAGGTCACACATGTTCATGGTCTCAAAAAGCTGTTTGCACATGTGCTGTTTTCTGTATCTGAAAACTGTAATGAAAATGTATGCGACTGTTAGAGTACTTAACACTTGCAGAAAAAAAACAGTAGTAAGTGTGCTTTGAAATTGGCAAGCAAATTTCATTTTCTGCCTAAAATCACAGAAAACAGTAGTAAGAGTGCTTTGAAATTGGCAAGCAAATTTCATTTTCTGCCTAGAATCACAGCATGAGTCTGTGAGCACACAGGAATTGTTGTCAGAGCTGTATTTCGTGTCACTCTGGCTCTTTTTGGATGTATCCATGCATATGTCTCTTGTAACTGAAAATACACAGTCTGCATAAGCAGACTCTTAGCACACACCCAGCAGTTTATCCTGTAGAATCATTCTGAGTATTCACAAGTGAGTGGTGTTTCAGGTAGCAGTGAGTAACGCTAATACATTCAACATCACTAAGGCTGATTTCTTTTGCTGGAGTGTAGTCAGTCACCAAGGTCACACATGTTCATGGTCTCAAAATGCTGTTTGCACATGTGCTGTTTTCTGTTTCTGAAAACTGTAATGAAAATGTATCAGACTGTTAGAGTACTTAACACTTGCAGAAAAAAACAGTAGTAAGTGTGCTTTGAAATTGGCAAGCAAATTTTATTTTCTGCCTAAAATCACAGCATGAGTCTGTGAGCACAGAGGAATTGTTGTCAGAGATGTATTTCGTGTCACTCTGGTTCTTTTTGGAAGTATCCATGCATATGTCTCTTGTAACTGAAAATACACAGTCTGCACAAGCAGACTCTTAGCACACACCCAGTTGATTATCCTGTAGAATCATGCTTAGTATTCACAAGTGAGTGGTGTTTCAGGTAGCAGTGAGTAACGCTAATACATTCAACATTACTAAGGCTGATTTCTTTTGCTGGAGTGTAGTCAGTCACCAAGGTCACACATGTTCATGGCCTCAAAAAGCTGTTTGCACATGTGCTCTTTTCTGTTTCTGAAAACTGTAATGAAAATGTATCAGACTGTTAGAGTACTTAACACTTGCAGAAAAAGACAGTAGTAAGTGTGCTTTGAAATTGGCAAGCAAATTTCATTTTCTGCGTAGAATCACAGCATGAGACTGTGAGCACACAGGAATTGTTGTCAGAGATGTATTTCATATCACTCTGGGTCTTTTTGGATGTATCCATGCATATGTCTCTTGTAACTGAAAACACACAGTCTGCATAAGCAGACTCTTAGCACACACCCAGCAGTTTATCCTGTAGAATCATGGTTAGTATTCACAAGTGAGTGGTGTTTCAGGTAGCAGTGAGTAACGCTAATACATTATCCATCACTAAGGCTGATTTCTTTTGCTGGAGTGTAGTCAGTCACCAAGGTCACACATGTTCAAGGTCTCAAAAAGCTGTTTGCACATGTGCTGTTTTCTGTATCTGAAAACTGTAATGAAAATGTATGCGACTGTTAGAGTACTTAACACTTGCAGAAAAAAAACAGTAGTAAGTGTGCTTTGAAATTGGCAAGCAAATTTCATTTTCTGCCTAAAATCACAGAAAACAGTAGTAAGTGTGCTTTGAAATTGGCAAGCAAATTTAATTTTCTGCCTAGAATCACAGCATGAGTCTGTGAGCACACAGGAATTGTTGTCAGAGATGTATTTCATGTCACTCTGGGTCTTTTTGGATGTATCCATGCATATGTCTCTTGTAACTGAAAACACACAGTCTGCATAAGCAGACTCTTAGCACACACCCAGCAGTTTATCCTGTAGAATCATGGTTAGTATTCACAAGTGAGTGGTGTTTCAGGTAGCAGTGAGTAACGCTAATACATTATACATCACTAAGGCTGATTTCTTTTGCTGGAGTGTAGTCAGTCACCAAGGTCACACATGTTCATGGTCTCAAAAAGCTGTTTGCACATGTGCTGTTTTCTGTATCTGAAAACTGTAATGAAAATGTATGGGACTATTAGAGTACTTAACACTTGCAGAAAAAAACAGTAGTAAGTGTGCTTTGAAATTGGCAAGCAAATTTCATTTTCTGCCTAGAATCACAGCATGAGTCTGTGAGCACACAGGAATTGTTGTCAGAGATGTATTTCGTGTCACTCTGGTTCTTTTTGGATGTATCCATGCATATGTCTCTTGCAACTGAAAATACACAGTCTGCATAAGCAGACTCTTAGCACACACCCAGCAGTTTATCCTGTAGAATCATGCTTAATATTCACAAGTGAGTGGTGTTTCAGGTAGCAGTGAGTAACGCTAATACATTCAACATCGCTAAGGCTGATTTCTTTTGCTGGAGTGTAGTCAGTCACCAAGGTCACACATGTTCATGGTCTCAAAAAGCTGTTTGCACATGTGCTGTTAACTGTATCTGAAAACTGTAATGAAAATGTATCAGACTGTTAGAGTACTTAACACTTGCAGAAAAAAAACAGAAGTAAGTGTGCTTTGAAATTGGCAAGCAAATTTCATTTTCTGCCTAAAATCACAGCATGAGTCTGTGAGCACAGAGGAATTGTTCTCAGAGATCTATTTCGTGATACTCTGCTTCATTTAGAATTGCATTCGCATGAAAGGGGAAGCTTGTTTTCTGGAAATGTGGTGGTTAGCATTCAGCCCAAAATAGTTTCTCAAATAAGAGGCAAATGCTAACATATTTGAAATCAACATGGTAGATTTTTCTTCCACTCTTGCAATGGGTCATGTAGTTGCTACATACCAAAAACTCATATTAACCCTTACCACACATGTAGTCTTACATACATGTTTACAATGTTTAAGCAGTTATGTAAGGGTCCATTCAAGTCTCTCTTGCACCTGACAGTAGACAGTCTCCAGAACCACACGCTTAGCAGAGAGCTAGCTGTTTTTCCTGTACACTCATGCTTACTAATCAGCACTGTGTGGTGTTTTAGGTAGGAGTGAGGAACGCTAATGCATTGAACATCACCAAGGCTCATTATCTTTGCTGGAGTGTAGTCAGTCAGCCAGGTTACACATGTACATGCTCTGAAAAAGCTGTTTGGACATGTGCTCTTTTCTGCCTCTCTAAACTATAAAGAAAATGTGTCAGACTGTTAGAGTAATTAACAGTTGCAAAAAAAAAAAAGTAAGTGTGCTTTTGAATTGCAAATGAAATATCGTGTTCTGCCTAGAATCACATCAAGAGTCTGTGTGCACACAGGAATTGTTCTTAGAGATTAAATTTGTGTTGGTTTTGTTGTGTTTTTCACTTGTCGGAAAGGGGTAGATAGTGTTATAAGATTAGAAAAGATCATAACAAAAATAGAAATATATTTAAATTACAAAAAGGTATTTTTTTTTAGTTTCTTTCAGGTATTGCTGCAGAGCAGTGAAGGAAATATAAGATGCCTATAAAATCAAGAAAGCGAAAACAACAGAAAAAACATGTATATTTGAAGACAACTGGAGGACCCAAGTTAGTTGAAGATGCTCATGTTGGGAAAAAGAAAAAGTCTTCTGGTAAGCAGACAAAGGAAATTCTTTAAAAATATATACAAAAAAAGGAAAAATTTAAAAAATGTCCCCATTGGAAAAACTGTTTCAAGTAGAAAACAACAGGAGAATAGTGAGAATTTACTAAATGCTAATGTACAAGCAGAAGCTATAAAAATTGACTTGAAAAGAAAATCAGCATTTAAAGAGATTCGTAGGAAAATGTTTCAGAGAAGAGTGATGTCCAATTTGCTAAAGGATGTGAAAAAATATAAGAAAAGAGCTAAATTTTACAAGAGGAAAAAAGATATTGAAGCCATTGTAGCTAAGGCTTTAGAATTAAAAAGAAAACTATTCATTTTAATTTTGAACAGGATGCGTACATTAGAAAAAATAGTCAATGTAATGAAGTCACAAAGCAAAACGAAAAGAGTAGTGAAAATAAATAACTTTTGTAAAGTGTTTTTAGGAGAATGGATGCATAGTTCAAGTACTGAACCATTTTTTAATGAACAGAGTTACCTTCAAAGTAATAGTTTGCTGCATGCAGTTGACACCACTGGACGAGCATATGAAGTAAAAGATGGTTGTATAATGGAAAAGGAGAAAATGGTTCCAAGAAATGAGGAAGAAGTGATTGCGGATGAGGTTATGGGGAGACGTCCTAAAGCCCCAGTGTATAGTTGGAATTGTAGTAGTATTTGTACTTTGCGACAGGAGTCTATTGATAAATTACGTGAGTTTTTAAGAGAATATAGTAAAAAGAGTGTTAAACAGAAGATTAAGGTGCTTCAAGGACTAGATCCATGCAGAGTGAGAGAGAATACTGGTTTGCAAGGACACTCTCTGGCTTGTCTATCTAGGAAAGTTTGTCAAAGTGTTTTTCACCATTTTAGGATGATGGCAGTTCATCATACTGAAATTAGAAAATTTGTGAGAAGATTGTATTTTTCTAAAAGTCAGCACTAAAGTTAAATGAGTTGAATGAGGCTCTGTTCCGTGGATCTGTATCAGATGTTGAGAAGGTTACTGATGAAATTCAGTTAAGTTACTTTGGTCCGGAACAAGAAACTGCAGGGAATGACACAGTTATTGAGGAAAATGTGGAAGAGAATTTAGAACCCTCCATAAATAAGAAATTTGAAGATCAAATAACAAAATTTGCTATCATCTCTAATGAAAGACCAAATATTACTTGTATTTGTTGCCGGAGAAGCCATTATAAAATCCAAACAAGGAATGTTGATCTCTACAAAAAAAGTGAAGAAGAAGATAATTATAAGTGGAAGGATTTTGCAACAGATATATTTCTTGAAAATTGTTTTGATTTGGGTGAAGATCATCGTATTTGTAAATACTGTTACAACAAGTTAGAAGAAAATAAAATGCCAGCTAGAGCTGTACATAATAATTTAGAATTGGTTGAAGTTCCTGCAGAACTTTCTGATTTAAATATGTATGAGTCTATACTCATTCAATGTGTTCATCCATTCCAGACCATAGTACGTATGGAGCCAAAAACAGGCAAATTACCTCCTTCAGATTTACAGAGAGGTTTAAAAGGAAGAGTTGTCTATTTGCCGTTGGATTTGAAAAAAAATATGGAAACTATTGATACAGATACTTTGGAAACTGAACCATTAGTTATTCTGGATAATGGTGTACCTACAAAGAGTAAGAAAATTTGGCAGGAGCTGGTAGATGTACGGAAAGTACAAAGAGCAAATTTATATTTGAAAAGGAATAATAAATGGTATGAATCAATTTATATAGATGAAGATGAATAAGATTTACTAGGAGACACAGACACACCAACTGGGCAAATTGAAAAAGTGGACAAGTCAAAAGAAGAAGAAATTTATGAACATTTCAGCATACATCCTCTTCATTCAAAAGAAGTTATGGCAAACACTATTGATCTGTTTCAGATGAAAAAAGCCAAAGGAACTCCCGTGAGTGTATGGGAGGAGAGCTTGGAAGCTCGTTGTTTTCCCCAGCTGTTTCCTACAGGAGAAGGTGGACGATACGATGAACGTCCAGTCCAGATTCCTGCTTCTGAGTATCGGACTACAAGATTATATGCAGAAGATCCCAGATTTCGTCAAAGTATTCCTTATTTGTTCCATCTGTTATTTGAAAGTGACTTGTCTGCACTATCTTATGCAGTAAACCACATTTTAAAAAGTGGAACACATCTACATAATGTGTCTGCTAAGGATTTTATGAACAAAGTGCAGCAGCGAGATGATCATTTGGAATAACAATTGATCAATCTGATGGCTTGTCAGCATGGGACGAATGAATATTGGTACCGACGCCATGGAGAATTGAAATGTATGTTACGGAATTTAGGAACTCCTACATGGTTCCTAACCCTAAGCTGTGCCGAGTACGCTTGGGATGATTTACTGGATTTTCTACGAGAGGCAAATTCAAACATTAAAAACATCGAATACAAGACAGCAGGAGAACTGTGCTCATTGGATCCGGTTAATGTTTGCAGATATTTCAATCATAGATTTGAGGCTATGATGTCCTTCATCTGCAATAAAAAAAATCCACCTCTTGGAGAAGTTGTGGATTTCTTTTGGAGAAAAGAGTACCAAGCAAGAGGTGCTCCTCATATTCATATGCTGTTGTGGATCAAGGATGCTCCAAAATTTGGAACAGATGCTGATGAAGCAGTGTTATCTTTCATTGAAGAATATGCAACATGTGCTATACCTAAAAGCACAGAAGAGAAAAAGTTAAAAGAGCAAGTTTTACGTTTCCAAAGACATCGGTGTGGAAAATACTGTCGACGGAAGTACAAGACCAAAGATAAATTCTACACAAAATGTCGATTTGGATTTCCTAGACCTGTTCTTTCTAAAGGAAGAGTCAACAGTTTTATGTCAGCTGTGCGACATACTATTACAAGAAAATCTCCCAAAAATACGTACAACCTAAGAAGAAAAGAAGAGTCAAAATATATAAATGACTACAACCCAGTCATTTTATCCATGTGGAATGCTAACATGGATATTCAGTATGTGGCAGACAATTCTATTGCTGTTGCTCGGTATGTCACATCTTACATCACTAAATCTGAGAAAACGGAATTGAAGGAAATGTGGGAAGAGATTTCTCACGAGAAGACAGTCAGTAAGAAGCTGTACAGTTTCAGTTTAAAGATGTTATCACATCGAGAAATTGGATCCTACGAATGTTCAGATAGGTTATCATCTGCAAGTCTGTACTCGAAATCAAGAAGAATAATTTGGGTCAGTTTAGGCCTTGCAGGAATGCGAAATCGGGTACTGAAATCTGTTGGAGAAATTGAATATTTGGCCGAGAACGACCCAGAAAGTACACATATTTTGAAAACAAACATGTTGGACACATATTACCCAAAAAGAAGTCATCATCTTGAGAACATGTGTCTCTATGAAGTGCTGCAGAACTACATTTTTTCACGGAAAGCCACAGAAGACCTCAACAATGGTAAATATAAAGTCATTGGTGAGGAATGATGTTTGGTGAAGCAAACAAAAGGAAGTTTGATTAATCACAGGAAGCTGAGTTGTGACACTACTGACAAAAAGGAATTTTACTACTTGGCCCATTTACAGCTGTTTAAACCATGGCGTTCAGAGAACGAACTACTTAGAGAATTTCAAAGCTATGAGGATTCATTTAATGCATGTAAAGATACCATTGAATGCAGTATTTTCAGGAATTATGTCCAAATGTTAAACGAAGAAATTGAACAGGAAGCTACAATTGCAGCTGAAGTAGCTAGAGACAGTTCTCAAGACAGCCAAAGTTCTGGAACGCTCAGTCAAGATCCACTAGGACAGCCAATCTTAGAAAATGAAGCTGCAATAGCCATGACTGAAGTGGAAACGGCTATAAATCAAGCTCAGGAATATTTAATAGACTTACCAGATTTGGAACAACAACTGAATGAAGAACAACAACAAATTTATGAAGAAGTCAGAAAAAAAATTGATCACGGATTACTACATGAAAATAAAGAGTGCTCATGCACTTCATTTGAACCAATTAGGTTGTCTGTGAGTGGACAAGCTGGAACTGGGAAAAGTTTCTTAATTAAAGTCATCAGAAGCTACCTACAGCAAAAAACTGATTCAACTTTATCTTGTGTTGTTACTGCTCCAACTGGGTTAGCAGCATATAATATTAAAGGAATTACTCTCCATCGCTTGCTAATGTTACCAGTGGAGCATGAGAACAAAATAGAATATCACAAGCTAACTGGCGAAGCATGTTTCGAAGTTTCAAGAGTGTTGAAGAAGATGCAAGTTCTCATTATTGATGAGGTAAGCATGGTATCAAACTTAATGCTTGCCTTTGTGCATTTAAGAATGCAGCAAATTCTAAAGAGAGACTATGACGTGTTATTTGGTGGAAAACATGTTATAGTTTTTGGGGATCTTCTACAGCTTACTCCAGTTAAAGGACAACCAGTGTTTAATACTGTGACACATGAGGACACAAAGAAGTCTTTAGGAAGCATTGGTAATCCGAATATTTGGTCATTCTTTGAGTACAAAGAACTCACTACCGCGGAGGCGTGAGACTCACCCTTGGCTAGACCCAAACGACACCTTTGCATATATGGCATCCACGATCGGCCAACCCGGTATGGTTCCTATTGTTGTTCGTCACAAAGCTGTAGACTCTGTCCATGCCCCACGTATACAAGATATTGCCCTGCCATTGCCTGTGTGTCCCGCGGAAATGTTACCTATCTCTCCCATCTTACGAGGCGGCCTTATCAATGCCCGTTCGTTGTGTAAAAATTCCCAAAATATATATGAACTCATTTCTGAAAAAGACCTCGACTGGCTTTTAATCACTGATACATGGCTTAAACCTTGGTGTAATCCTGACTTGGCTATAGCTCTCCCGGAAAACTATACTATTCAGCGGCTAGATAGAAAGGAAAAACGGGGAGGAGGCCTTGCTATTATATATCGCAACTCGTTAAAATGCTCTTCACATGAACTGGTCGAAATAAAGGGAGCTGAAGCGTTAGCATTCTCCTTGGGAATACATGACTCATTCACCTTTTCTGGTGTACTGATTTATCGCCCCCCAGGCCCCCCTAAGGAATTCCTGGATACCGTAGGTGAAGCACTCGGCAATCTGGTACTCAGATTCTCGAACTTTACAATTTTGGGTGACCTAAACCTGCATCTTGACTCTCCTGATGCTCCTGGAGTCGATTGCTTCATGGATATTATCGACATTCTAGGTCTTACTCTTATGACCCATCAATATACACATTCGGGAGGTCATGTATTAGATTGTATCTGCTCCAATCTCAGCAGGCTGACAGTCCAACCTCCTTGCCCCCAGATCTGGTCTGACCATTTCTTTATCCCCTTCCATTTTCCAGTAACTCATAAAATGTTGGACAGAACTATAAACACTATTAGTGTGCCTAATTTGAAGGGTAAAACCAACTGGAAACAACTATCCAGCAGACTTGATGTGTTGAACGTTCCTGGAATTGGTACCCCGGTACCAACAGGTAACACCTTTGTAGACAACCAAAAGCTACGAGATTGGATAGCTATGATAGGCCATCAACTTGGCTCTTCCAGCGCTAAAAACTCCATCAAAAAGAAAAAGAAGGCTCCTTGGTTTACACCATCTCTGAGAGTAGAACTGGGAAAACTAAGAATGTTAGAACGACGGTGGCGCAGGCGCTATGAGGTCACTGCCCGTGACACTTATAAATTGGCCAGAAGACAGTACCACGCAGACATAAAATCTGCAAAAAAAGTTCACTATCTTCAGGCCATTGAAAGGGCAGCCCAGGAGCAAAGGGAAATCTTTAACATAGTCAAAGATTTTATGAATCCTTCCGCCCTGTTGCAAGAGATCCCTCGATCCCAAAGCCTATGTAACGATATTTCGGATTACTTCGAAAATAAAATTCTAAAGATCGTGAGAACCTTTCCCCCAGCTCCTTCCACCCTAGGAGCAGACGAAAGAGTGGAGAGGGGACAATCCCCAATTAGTCTGGTTACTTTTGCCCCTGTCTCTCTTGAGGACTCCTTTAATGCCATTGCTGCGAGCAAATCTGGATCCCCCTTTGATCCCTGCCCTCCTCTAGTTCTAAAAACATTGGCAGAAACCATTAATCCCATCATAAATAGTATCATAAACTCATCCATGGCAACGGCAGAGGTCCCTTGTGATTGGAAACTTGCAGCGGTTAAACCACTTCAGAAAAAGACTCTCACCGACCCTACCATCCTTTCCAACCTTCGCCCAATCTCCCTGCTCCCGGTGATGTCCAAACTGACGGAAAAATTTGTGAACATCCAACTCACAAACTTTTTGGAAACAAATGATATTTTTCAACCTAATCAGTCAGGTTTCCGGCCACAACATTCTACCGAGTCTGCCTTATTGTTCACAAATGAGACTCTCCGTATGGCCATTGACCAGGGAAAGAAGGCGGTCCTAATTCTACTCGACCTGTCGGCTGCCTTCGATACGGTCTCACATTACATCTTAGTGGACCGTCTTGCTGCCGCAGGGGTAGATGGGATAGCCCTGTCTTGGCTGAGAAACTTTCTTAGTGACAGACACCAAATTACAGTATTGGGCCAGTATCAATCTGAAGCAAAGATTGCTTCTTTCCAGATCAGTGCCATCTCATATGCTGACGATACCCAGCTTATTTTGGTATTGGATGAGGACCAAGCTGATGCCGAAGAAAATCTCAAAGAGTGCCTAGCAGCAACATTCAAATGGATGACAGACAATCATCTTAAATGTAATGCCGATAAGACGGAAATTCTGCCGGTTGGAAAGGTAAATCTATTCTCCCCGAAAGATTGCTGGCCTGACGGCGAGGCAACTCCTCCCAACACCATCACATCCGTCAGGAACCTAGGCATTAAATTTGACAATCAGCTGTCCTTCAAACAACAGGCTGTTGCGGTAGCTGGAACCTGTTTCCACCTATCCAAGACCTTGAGAAAGTTTTTCGATCTCCTGCCGTTGTCAGCTAGGAAGACTGTTGCAGTGGCCCTAATCACCTCTAGGTTGGACTACTGCAACAGCCTATACGCGGGCACCAGCAGATCAGTCCTTCACAGACTGCAAATGGTCCAACATGCAGCAGCCCGCTTGGTTTTGGGCTGGCCTCGCAGATCCTCAGCCTCTGCAGCAATGGATACTTTACACTGGCTGTCAATTGCAAAGAGAATTCTCTTCAAGGTTCTCTTGATTACCTTTAGGGCCTTCCATCATCGAGGCCCTAAATATCTAATCCAAGGCTTTAAACGATACTTCCTGGTACGCTGCCTAAGATCTGTGGCCCAGAATCTGCTGGTTATTCCCAAATTTAGACTGACAACCAAAGGTGGCAAATCTCTCTTCGTGTTGGGCGCCAAAGCATGGAACAAGCTCCCTCTTCCCTTGCGTTCCATGTCGGATGAAACCCAATATAGGAAAGCATTAAAAACCTGGGTATACTCTATGACTGAGTCAGCTTGTATAGCTATGGTTTGAGATGTGGTGTTCTGTGCAAATGAAGTCTACTTTCTCCCCCTGTCTCGTACATCTGAGCTGGGTGAGCGCCAAGATACTCCTTGGAGTGATAGTTGCGCTATAAAAGTGGATTTTACATTTACATTTACATTTACATTTACATTTACTACCAATATGAGGCAAGCAAACGATGAAGAATATGGAAGTATTCTGAAAGATATCAGAATTGGACTACTCACAGAAGTTGGCAGAAAAGCATTCGAGAGTCGGTTGCTACATAATTTGTTTCCAAGTGAAGAAATAGTTGCAGAGAAAATATACAAGAACATTGCAGAAAAAAATACTGTAATCTGCTTAATGCCAACACTACGTGAATGCTCAATATTCAATGAGGAACTTTTGAAATTGGAAAAGGAAGAGATTAAGAAAATGGAAGCAGTGGACAAAATCCAACATGAAAGAATTACTATTACATTAACAGGCGAACTGAAAAATAAATTGGATTCTCTAGAGAAGAACATTTCGAAAACAGCTGGATTAGAAAAAAATCTATATCTTTGCATGAACTGTCGAGTATTTTTAAGGAGAAATTTGGATGTTGAAAAAGTTAGTAAATGGAGCTATGGGTAAAGTTGTGGGTTTTGTTAACTACCAGAAAAAAGAAGGAATTGAGTTTTTAAAAATAAAATTTGATCAGATTGAAGAGGTAAAAGACATTAGTCGTTGTTCAGTTCGTTTTTTGCTTGTGAAAGACTTATATGTACGTAGGAAGCAGTTTCCATTTTCTCTAACATATGCTGTAACTATTCACAAGTGTCAAGGATTAACTGTTGATAGTGCATTTGTAAACATTGGATCTACTGTGTTCAAAGAAGGTATGGCATATGTTGCTTTGTCACGAGTGAAAACATTATCTGGTTTATTCATGATAGACTTTGATGACTCAAAAGTTAGTGCAGATGCAAATTGTGTAAAGGAGTATAATAGATTAAGAAGAACCTATGCTCCTCATTTAGGTCAGTATCCTGTGTTGGAGAAACGTGTTGTTTCTCGGAAAAGGAGATTTGAGAATATCTGTAATGAGGATGTAGAGAAGAGGAAACAAAAAGAGAGTCATGTGATTGCAAGCAAAAAGAAAAAGGACAATGTTGAAGAGGTTGTTGGTTGCCATTTTGAAAATAGCTCTGGTGTCAACTGCTACGCAAATGTAGTGCTGTATTTTATCTTGAAAGTTTGCAAGAGCAGATAATAGAAAATCATGAAAAAAGATTCTGTTCTGTGCTAAGTCTTCTTTATGAGAAGCTGAGTGTTGATAAAGCTAAAATAGAAAGTGCGACTGAAATTAGAAATCTATTAGATGTATGTTCAGGACGAACACAGTTTTCTCAAAATGTCCAGCAAGATGCACAGGAATTCTTGATGTACATCCTTTTGGTACTTGAAGGGATGAAGGGATAGATGAAGGGATAGAAATTGAAAATTTGTTTGGTCTCTGTTATAAATGGGAACATAGTTGTGAAAACTGTTTCTACACATGCAGCTCTAATGTTGATTCAGAAAGGTTTATCTATTTAACATTGCCAGAGACTAAATCAGTGACTTTTAGTAAATTAGTTAAAGATGCCAATCATAGCATGGAATGTTGTGAATGTAAATCTGACATGTTTTCAACCTTACTTTTAAAGAAATATGGACAGTATGTAATTTTAATGATGCAACGTTGTAGAGCTGATGGAACAAAATTGGACACTTTAATAAAGAAATTTACAGGACAGCAATTATCAATTTCTGGAAAAACTTTTGTCACAGTTGCAATAATTTTCCATGATGGGCCTATTGTAACTTCTGGTCATTACACAGTTTTTCTTAAATGTGAAAAAGGCTGGACACTGTGTAATGATTCTCAATTGGTTTTCAAGCAACGTTTGCCTTTTGATTTAGCAAATTCCTATTTAATTTTTCTGAAACCAAAATTTTAGACAGAAATTGCAACATCTGTACAAAACATTATTGCAATTTAATTGGATTATCATTGGAAATGTCATCAAAAAATATTTTAAAAATTACCATTTGGCCTAAAGGAAAGGTAAAAATTTGCATTGTGGACTTCTTTGACACAAATTATTTTGGTGATTATGCTTATGCAACAGAATTTTCAGACCATATTTATTGGAATTAGTTATTGTACTTAGGTGAGATTTTTATTGCAAATGTTACATTTCTATTACGGTATGTTTTAGTGAGAAGAGATTCTGGGCTTTTTTTAAACAATCTTTCAGATTGTTTTTTTTTTTTGCCCGCTGTTAAGTGATGAATGCAATTGCTTTTACGATTTACAGTGCAATGCAATATATTCTGAAAACAGCAAAAAAAGGGCAAAAAAATGTTTGTTGAAATATGAAAATATGTGCACTGTATTCTAAAATGTATTGTTAAATATTAATACTTTTTTCTTTTTTTACAGATTGAGAAAGGAAAAATATGAAAAATAAACTTCTTTATAGAAAGTTAAATAAATCACTTTTTTTTAATTAAGTTATTTTGATTGGCAGGTAAGTGTGAAATTTCTGGAATTATCACACATTTACTTTAATGTTCACTTTTTTTCACTACTCTTCTCTATGTTTTTCTCATTTCTGTAGTAGTCCCTCAAGGACCTTGTAGGTTGATTAAAAAATGTTAGTTTTAAAACAAAACAAAAAGAAATGTGCGTACCGTACGCGTACGGTAAAAAAAAAAAAGTGATTACAAAAATGTTTAAAAAGTTAAGAGGTAAGGTTGGCTCTTAAAAGAACCGTTGTGTTCATAAAGGGAAAGAGGAAAGAAAGAATGGGAATATTAACAAGGACCACAGATGTGCTGGTCTATCCTATTGTTTATTAGGGAAACACTGGTCTCCGCATGAACAATTAGGCCATGACATCGTGTGCACCTCATTGAAACCCTCCCAAAACGAGGGTTTATATCCAGAGGAGCAGAAAAGGGTGATGCTCCCACCGCAGAGGAAGGGCTCAGCTGAGCTGCCGAAGATGTACTCGGCTGAGCTTCTGCAGGTGTGCTCGGGTGACTTACTGGAGATGTTTCTCCAGTATGTCGAGCATAAGTCCTGGGATGTTTATCCTTAATGTGTCTAACCATAGAGTGATTGCCAAAGGAATACTTCTTCTTTGGATTCCCTCTAGATAAGACACGCTCACAAAGTGAGCAGGTGACTAAAGGAGCATTGACCTTTTTCTGCCCCTCTGGATAGGTAAAATATTCCCATACAAAAGAAGTCTTTTGTTTCCTCCTTCTCTCTCTGATGATGCTGCTACCAGGCTCACTCTCAGAAGAGGACTGCTGTTCTGCCATCGTATCTCAAAGACAATTCAGCTCCTTCTCCTAAGGGGTCACAAGCAGTAATGAGGGGAATGGGTGTGGTGTAGGAAGGTTCTAGAACTGAAAGTAGTTTAAACCAATCAAAAGTGTTGTTTCTTGATCACATGACCAACGCTTACGGAGCGCTTACGGAGCGCTTACGGTAAGAGTACGCATGCTCGTACGAAAGACACGCACACGCGCGCATGCGCATTACAGGCATGCTCGTACACTTCCGCGTAACGTGCGCGCGCGTGCGCGTGTAAAGCATGCGCTTACGCGTCGCGTAGGAAGTACGGACGCCTACGCAAATTGCGTAACCATACGCAAACAGAGTAGAAATATTACGTACATAAAGCGAAATGTGCGCTTACGGTAAGCTTACCGTACGCGCACGGAATTTTTTTTTTTTTTTTTAAAGTTTGTTAAAGAGTTTCACTATGTTATACAACTATATCTTACCTTTTTTTAAAAAAAGGTGAAACTTTATATATTGCAGAATGCATTAAATTTTAGCATAGTGTTTAAAGGGAAAAAAAAGTTTAAAAAAAAGATGTAATAAACCTTGCAAAGTAAAAAAAAAACGAAATGTTTCACACACGTTAAATTTAAGAATTAGCATTTAAAAAGCCATACAAATTCACTGAAAAAAACATGGGTTTCACACACGTTATAGTTAGGAATTAGCATTTAAAAAACCTTGCAAATTCAATGAAAAAACCATAGGTTTCACATACGTTATAGTTAGCTGGACATTTCACTCGTAAAAAACCATTGAAATTCCCCCGTTATAGTTAGTTCAGCTAACTATAACTCACGCGCCCGCAATCCACTGCTGATGACGTCACATATTACATCACTCATGACATGGTCAGTGACATCACTCATGACATCACTGATGATATCTCAAATGACATCACTGATGACATCACTGAGGATGTCAGCCATGTAATAAATTACCACATCTTCTCACACCCTAATATAACCTTTAATACACCGACTCAAAATTTAAGAGTTCCATTCTCAAAACCATACATACTGCAATACCAATAACTACATACCCACTTATTAACTCTTAGGTCTACATACACCTCCACTCATTCACCTGTACAGTCACTCATACTTACAGTCACTCCATACAAAACTATCATATGCATTTATACACCTATATAGACACTCACACACTACCAATCATCCATAGAGGTACTCTCACACCTACTCAGTCATGCAAATAATCACACTCCCATTTACTCACCTATGCGGTTATACACACTCAAGTTCACTTACTCATGGATATTTCACTCGGACAAAACCATTGAAATTCCTCCGATATAGTTAGTTGTACTAACTACATCTTGCGCACCCGCAATCCACTGCTGATGATGTCACATATTACATCATTCATGACATGATCAGTGACATCACTGATGACATCTCAAATACTGATTTACTACATTGTTCAAACTGTTTATTTTTAGATATTTTTTTATTTTATTAACATTATACATTACAATACAAAATATACTTTCTCAGAATTAATTACTTTAGTTTAAATGCTTTGCAAATAGGCAATAGACTTTTAAGTACAGTAGTTACAGTTGTTGCAATGGGCAACACAATTTCAAACACAAAGCAACATTGAGCTCAATGTGAATTTCTAGTCAAATGCAATTAGTTACTTTATGGATTACTTTTCTAACCACAGGACTGGATGCTAGATTCAGTCCTTGGACATTTCCTGTAAACAATTGAGTAAAAGTGTTTTGGTTACTGTAGTGATTTTTAAGGATTATTATTGTATTTTAGAAGTTGACACTTCGAAAAAATTTCACATAGAATCACCAATGTTATCCTTTGGCAGAAAATTCACTTAGCAGGTAAGTAGTGTTATCGTTACTTTTTCTTACTCAGTGGTGGATCCTGGATCCAGCACAGGTGAATCTCCTGTAAACCGTTTAAAGAATGTGTTTAAGTCATACAGACGATTTTTTAGGAATATTTTTAGTTCGTGAAAATAGACACTTAGAAACTTTTCTGCTCAAAACCACACAATGGATTACTATGGAAGGAAATACAAGTTACTGGTAAGTACGCTTAGAATTATTTTTCAGGGTCAATGCTGGGCTAAAAGATGCAGCCCTGGGTGCTCTCCTGATAACAGGTGAGCAAATCATAATTCGTAGTTCAGCGGATTTTAGAGGAATATTTGTACGTTTCAAAAATGGACACAAACTTTTCTGCTGAAAACCACACACTGGATTCCTATGGAAAGAAATACAAGCTACTGGTAAGTACGCTTAGAATTACTTTTCAGGGTCAGTGCTGGTCTAAAAGATGCAGCACTGGGTTCTCTCCTGGGAATAGTTGAGTAAATCGTAATTCGTAGTTTGGCTGATTTTAGAGGAATATTTGTACGTTTCAAAAATGGACACTTAGAAACTTTTCTGGTGAAAACCACACAATGGATTCCTATGGAAGGAAATACAAGTTACTGGTAAGTATGCTTAGAATTACTTTTCAGGGTCAGTGCTGGTCTAAAAGATGCAGGCCTGGGTTCTCTCCTGATAACAGGTGAGTAAATCGGAATTCGTAGTTCGGCTGATTTTAGAGGAATACTTGTACAATGGTAAAGCAAGGGGGCGGGGCCTGAGGTGACGTGTGCAAACACGCCCTGTGGCGCGTTTTAAGTTGGGGAATTAATTCCTCTTCAATCCTGTGGTCCCCTGGGGGCCAACTAGCCCACCAGGTACCTCCAGTATGCGTCAGGGAGCTGCGTTGCAGAGCGGTGTTAAGAGGCCACGCCCCTTTTTACAACACTCTGCAAGGCAGCTCTGTGGCGCTTCCTGGAGGTACCTGGTGGGCTAGTTGGCCCCTAGGGGACCTCTGGATTGAAGAGGAATTACTTCCCCAACTTAAAACGCGCCACAGGGCGTGTTTGCACACATATCACCTCAGGCCCCACCCCCTACCTTCACCACTGTGCAAACGCGCCCCATGGTGTGTTTTAAGTTGGAGGATTAAGTCCCCTTGAATCCTGAGGTCCCCTGGTGGCCAACTTGTCCACCATATACCTCCAGTATGCGCCAGGGATCTGCTTTGCAGAGAGGTGTTCAGAGGCCATGCCCCTTTTACAACACTCTGCAACGCAGCTCCGTGGCGCTTACTGGAGGTACTTGGTGGGCTAGTTGGCCGCTAGGGGACCTCTCGATTGAAGAGGAATGAAATCCTCAACTTAAAACACGCCACAGGGTGTGTTCGCACAGTATCACCTCAGACCCCGCCCCCTACCTTCACCACTGTGCAAATGCGCCCTGTGGCGCGTTTTAAGTTGGGGGATTAAGTCCCCATGAATCCTGAGGTCCCCTAGCGGCCAACTAGGCCACCAGGTACCTCTAGTAAGCGCCACGGAGCTGCGTTGCAGAGAGATGTAAAAAGGGGTGTGGCCTCATTACACCTCTCCTCAACGCAGCCCCCTGGTGCATACTGGAGGTTCCTGGTGGGCTAGTTGGCCCCCAGGGACCCGCAGTATTCAAGGGGAATTAGTTCCCCCTCTGCAAACGCACCAGGGGGCGCGTCTGCATAGTGGTGCAAGGAGGGGGCGCGGCCTCCGGCCCGATCCCGGTCTTTTTGTTTTTTCTTTGTTTTTAGAAGGGGGGCTGTGTAGCCCCCCTTCTTTTTCCATTTTTTTGGCCCTGAGGACCCCATCCCCCAGGGCCTGCCACCAATTTTTGTTTATAAAATGCCATAATTTGCCCCGGGGACCCCATCCCCCGGGGCATGAACCTTCATTTATTTTATTTTTTAAATGGAGGGGCGCTGCGAAGCCCCCCTCCTCTGGCCACTTTAAGGCCCCGGGGATCCCATCCCCCGTGGCCGGCCATTGTTTTTTCTCATTTTTTAATTGGGGAGGGGGGCCGCGTGGCCCCCCTCCCAGGCCAATTATGGCCCCGGGGACCCCATGGGGAGCAGCTAACATGCTGCACCCCATGTGGAAAAAGCAATCAGCTTTGTTTCATTGAAGCGAGAGCAGGTTTCCCTGCTCTCGCTTCAATGAAGCAGAGCAGTTTGCAATGACAGGGCGGGAGCCGCGAGGCTCCCGCCCTCTCATTGCAAACTACAGTGTCCCGGGGGTGGGTACCCCGGGACACTGCAGGAGCCGGCCCTGGGGGGTTGAGGTCCCCAGGGCCTATTCAAGGCTCCAGGAGGGGGGCTGCGTGGCCCCCCTCCCACACTGACAAGTTGCCCCAGGGGGTGGTGGTTCCTGGGGCTGGGTGGGCTGCGAGCCCCCCCACCCATTTTCAATAAGCCCCAGGGGGTGGCGGTCCCCGGGGCTGCGGGGGGCCGTGAGCCCCCCCACATATAGTATATTTGAGCCCCGGGGGTGGCGGTCCCCGGGGTAGTGTGGGGGGAATGTGACCCCCCCACACTCTTTTTTAATCCTGCCCCGGGATTTGGCCCCCACGGGGGCCAATTACCAAAGAAGCGCGGGAACCCCACGCTTTTTTTTTTTTCCGGCCGAAATTCACGCTGGGTGTGCGAATCTCGACGATTTTTTTTTTTAAACAAAATGTTTTTTTGGCCCTGGGGTCCTTGTGGGACCCCCTGAGCAGGCCTAGGGGGTCAGGGCGTTTCTACCCTGCCCCCTTGTCTCGTTTTTCGCGTTTGTTTTATAGGTTTCCTGTGCCTCGGTTCTACCGAGGCACAAGATGGCTGCCAACACTTCCTGATCAGGAGTGTTGACAGCCAATTAGAATACAGCTCGTGCACGGCAGGGTGCGCGCTGGGTGGGGGGAGGGTGCGTGGATCCTCCAAGGCCATAGATATATCTATCTTTTTAACTCTAATTTTCTCAGGAACTACTGAACGGATTTACACCATTTAAGCAAAAGGCATGAGTCTGAACTGAGGACTACCTCTTTGCCAAATTTGGTGTAATTCCATTCAGCAGTTCGGGTTGTAGCTGCGTCAACAGGTCCTATGGGAAAATGCCTGGGGAAAACGCGTTTTGGGACCTCCCTTTTATCTCGGCCCCCGCTTGACGAATCACCACAACATTTTCAGGATAGGAGCGGACCAGAGCTGGCCAAAAGTTTGGAAAATTTCACGAAGATTCGTCAATCGGCGCCAACGTTATTCCAAATAGAATGTTGCGAATTTCCTATGGAAAATAGGTTCTAACTATATCTATCTACAGGCGACCGCCAGTAGGTAATATATATATATAAATATATATATATATAACTATATGTTGTCTGCCTCTCAGAGTTCCAATGGGCCTTGGAGGGGCTCAAGCAATTATTTAATATTTTTTTCGTGCAGTTTTTACCTGCATCCCCATGCATCCCATAGAGTCTCCATGGGTCCTGAGTGGGCATCAGCAATTATTTAATGTATCTTTATCAATTTTTACCTGCTCCCTGGTTCTTGTAGAGTCCTCATGGTCCCTGGTGGGACAGCAGAAAGTATTTAATGTATTTTTTATTTTTGGTGTGTATCCCATTTTTTTTCCTTGCACCCCTGCCTCCTCTACAGGTTCCATAGCTCCGGGGTAACACAATCTAACTTTTTCTGTGTAATGCTGTCATGTTAGAAAATCGTTTTGGCATATTTTGGCTACACTCCTGTTAAGCATATACGATGATGCAAAATGATGATGAGGATGACTTGGCTAGATTCTGATTGCCCACATTTCACTGGCTTTTTTGCTTAGCTTGCAGGTGTACAAGACATCACACACTGTACTCATACGGATTGAGGATGGGAAGGAATCAGCTGAATGTGACACCTGAGTCCTCCTCTGCTAAATGTTTTTGTTCCTAGTGCAAACTGCCAACTGCTAGTGCTAAGACGTTTGCCCCAAAGAAGGAGGCTCCTGCCAAGAAAGCGGCAAGTGGGGAGCAGAAGTAGCCGGTTGCCACCACTAGCATGGAATTCTTTCAGAGAACATGATGTACCTGTTGTACCCTCCTCCCGAAAAAAAGAGGCTGAGAGAATCTCTCTTGTATCAATGACAAAACCACCACCAACACCTAAGGCCAAATCTGTAGCCCTTAGGTGACTGCAGTCATGGAGATCAATAAATCCGAAATCAAATTGTCTCAGTTGTAAATCGAATACTCACAGGAACGTTAGCAACAAGAGATGCAGGCAATAACAGATCTTTCGGACAAATACCTTTGCCAGTACCAGGGGCTTCAAATTCGGTTTGGCATCGTACAGCATACTCATGTAAGAAAAAGCTGGGACTCTTTTGCCAATATATGGCTCCCCGCCCTGAAGGTTTTGGACCTAGTTGACTAAGTGGCAACTTCTAAAACATATGATTTTGCGAGGCTGACCGTCAGGTCCAATCTATCCATAAAAGAAGCAAGCTTGTCTATTAAAACCTGCAAACACACTGCTGTGTAGGCCATATGGACCGTGTTGTCTGCATACAATAAGACTGGCAGCAATTTAGGTTCAACTCTAGGGCAGTTGGACTGTATTGAGGAGAGGGCGAGTTCTAATCCATTAACGTTTAAGGTAAACAGAAATGGTGCAGGTATGCACCCTTGACGTACACCCCTAAGGCAACTGAACTGATCTGTGACCCCCCGAGAATGTTTTACAGCTGTTGTAGTGTGGGCATGAACACTTTATAATAGGTTGACAATGTCAGGGTCATTGCCCAAAGAGAGGAGGATGTACCATAGCTTGTTTCAATTTACCCTATCAAAGGAAGAGGTAAGGTCCATGAAAGCTGAAAACAAAGCTCTTGGCTGGGCCATGGTATATTTATTGTTTTCTAGATAGAGATTTAAACACTGGTCACTCGTCGATTTGCTTGGGAAAAAACATACTGGGCCTCTGATAATCTCTTGTCTGTATCTGCCCATAACAACAGTCTATCTAAAATGACCCTGCCAAGAACCTTCACGACAGCATCAATAAGAGAAATGGGATGATACCACCCTGGGTTGTCCTTGCTGCCGTTCTTCAAAAACAGGAAAGATAATGGCAGAGGAACAGCATAGCAGGGCACCCTCCCTTGCTGCTGCATTAAAAAACAAGGTTAAAGCTGGGCCCCAAACCTCAAGGTTGTCTCAAAAAAGGTTGAGAGGAATACGATTAGTCCCTGGAGCCCTGTTGCAGGACCAGGCCTGGATTCCCTGCCAGATCTCTGAAAGGGAAAAAGTAACATCAGTTTTCCCCAATGTCAGGGCTGTCTGCTCCTCTACCCCTTCGTTCAGTCCAAAATTGTACACCCCTGTAAAATGTTCTACCCATTGTTGGGCACTAATGTGATAACATAAGGCTTGACCTGTGTGTTTAGAGAAACAAGGCCTATTTATAACCCGCCAGTAGACTGAGCTATCTCTCAACTCACTCACTTTAATGAGCTCATCCCAGGCCAGCTTCCGTAAGGTTTGCTTCCTTTTCTTCAGTGCCCCCTTATAGTGTGTGCATCAACGAGCCACAAGCTCCTGGTCAGGAGGCAACTGCTTAAGAGCTAGCTTCAGGTGGCAAAGGGCCTTTGAGCACTCCCTGACGAATCATTTGGGTTTATCAGAGCAACCTCTAACCACGGCGACCATTAACAATCCTGAGACTTTTTGTAAATTTTTTAAAAAGAACTTAAAAATCTCACTCCCTGAGACTGGTGAGTATCTCATGTTGGCATGCTGAGGAAAGTGAATAGATGAAGGCCCTAGAGTCTACCTGCGACCACCTCAGCCGTCTCCCCTGATCAATAAGGCTAAGTGAACCTGACGGTTTGTTCGGAGACCCCAGCCAATGCCCCACGCCCTCCACTACCATGGACAAGGGGTTATGATTGCCGAAAGGACTATGGATTATGTTAAATGTCGGAGATGACCAGTTCAGGGGAGCTGAGCCAAAGATAAAATCAATTACAATGGCACAGCCCCTTCCTCTAAAGGTAGGCGGAAGTGGCTAATCTGACAAATTAATCAGCTGTTCAAAGGTAAAAACCAAGTTGTGGGTAAATAAAAAACTGTTTAGTTCAGAACCTGGAGGGGTGAGTTACATGTGGGGACCCTCCCTGATTGTGCACCTTAAATTGGTGGAAATTAAAGGGTTGGAACACAAGTGGCAGTTAAAATCTTTTGCTAGAACAAGATTCTCCTGTGCAAGGCCCTCTCCCGATAAGGAATTAATTACGGCACTTAGGGCTGCAAGATTAGTGGATCCCTGCAACCCCCTTTTAGCATAATAAAAATTATTCAATGCAAAAGAATTAGGTCTCCCATTCTGTATTTTAAGCCCCTGAAAAACCTGAGAGTCCCATTTGAGATATTTGATGGAACAACAAAGCTCTAAAACAACAGAGATAATTCAACCTCTCCTGGCCCTTCCTAAAGATAACTCCCCTGCCGCACAGAAGAACGTTTTATACCCCTCCAAAAACAAGGTATTCTTGGTTTACTACATTTCCTGTAGACATATAATGTTGAAAGACTTAATAAACAGAATCCACCTCTCGTCTGATAATTTCTGGATAGACCAGCGATATTCCATGAGACAAGCCTTAAATTGTTCCAGGTACTGGACACCACTGGGAAAAAGGAAAATGAATAGGATTGAAAGACCACCTTGATGTTCTCTATTATACACTTTAGGTCTCGTTTACTCTAAATCTGCCAAAGAAAAGGGGTCGGAACTACAGTGAGGAAGTGAAGAGACAGTTTGTTACAGCTTGGATTTCCATCCCCGGAGCCTGCTTCAACACCAGCTGACAAGCATGCCAAGTCCCGCTCAGGTGATGGAACGGTGGGGGTCCCTGAAATCCATTAGCAGAGTCAGAGGACTCGCACATTATGATGACAGCACCCACAGTGAGTACGTGTTCCTGAGGGGGGTTCTAGTGTGAGCAGAGATTGTTGTAGAAATTGTGTGCTTTAAGCTGCATTAAGAGAGCAGGCTGTCTTGCTGAGTGTGAGGGCTCTTACACTACTCAGTGGCAAGATGACAGATTTAAGTGCAGGATTGCACAATCAGATCCGAGAAGAAGACAAGCAGCAAATGCGCTGTTCAAACAGAGCACTTTAGGCAGTACCACTGACAATGGAGAATCCATCTCAATCAGACAAAAGTATGGTAAATTAGAAACAATAACAAGGCAAGAAATCAGGGAGTGGTAGGAGGCCACCACTTTAGAAAAATATTTGGAATGTGGCAGAATACCCAGGGGGCTCAGAATTATGTCTGTCCCGACCTACAAACAACCTAACCCTGAAATGATACAAGAATGGGCTGCCAGCACTGAAAATTGCTCAGTAGTGATGTTGCGGATCCTGGTCAAGTAGGCATGGCAGGAGAGAACAAGGCTATAACAGGATATTGAGGAAATTACCAAAGACATACAAAGCACGGAAATTAAGAAATCCTTCAGGAAAACCATGAAAGAGATAAATTGAAGAGTCACCAAATTGGAAGAAAAAATGAAATTAAAAAAAAAGTGCATAAGAGCCCAAAAAGATTACGAAGCTGGGAGAATTGTAACATGTAGTAGGAAGTATGACAACTACACAAGAGTGTCAGACCAACAACATGATTCAAAAAGGGAAAAGGAAGATGGCATAAGCAATAGTGAATAAAGAAGATGGGGGACCGAGCACTTCTGGATCCAGCACCAGTAGATCAAGAAATCTTAGGCATTAGCTGCGGATGATCAACCAGGAAAGAAGCCAACTAAGTTGGCAAAAAGATCAAGGGAAAGGAAGAGGCAAAGGCAGGGGTGGAGAAAGAGGATGAGGAGTAGACACAAGTAAACGAGAAGAAGCCAACGTGGCAAAAACAACAAACCCCCTGGAAAATGCAATGAAGGGTCAGAAGCCAGGACTAAGAAGAAACAAAGTAAGAGTGTTGTGAATCTGTCCGATCATGCTCTGTGATTAACTGAAGGTCCTGAGATTAGGTCTTTCCTTCTTCCCCACCAATTCCTTTCATTATTCCTAGTGCTGCATAGTCCTCTACAAGTTCACTTGGAAACCTAAGTTACATACGTGGCGTTCATTAAATAAAGAATATCCCTCAAGGGTAAATACTTGTAATAACAAGTCCAGCAAACTGACAATCGGTGATGTAGATTGAAGGCACACACTGGCTGAACTTGACCCTATGCAGGAGTCGGTGGGTTATAAGTTTCTCAATCAGGCCAACCTTGTCATTGATTTAGAACTTGATTGCCCCAGCGGATTTAAAGCTAAGTCAACCTTTGTGCCATTCTTACCCTTGGAGGCTATTGATGCTCCGGTGAATGTAACCATTCAACACCTGGAATAGCTTACTAAGAGCAACAAGAGGCCCAGATGAAAATTTATATTTACTCCCAAAAATCCACAAAAATGAGACCAATACCCAGACAGGCACATTGTGTCCTCAATTGGATCACTCCTACAGAACACTTCCAAGTATGTATATTTTTTGCCCATTCATACTTTCACTACCATCGTACAATCAGGACATGAAAGATTATTTTAGGAGAATTTATGGTATCCCCTGGGAGCCTGATCTCCTGTTTATTACTTTAGATATAGGTAGCTTGTGTACAAGCATTGAGCATGAGGCATGGATACCGGCGTGCAGGCATTTTTTGAAGCTCAGGACTCTTTCATATTTGTTTCATACAGAGATAATTGTTGAAATTATAGAAATGTGCCTGAGAAACAATTTTTACATTTTTGATGATACATTTTTCAAACATAAGCAGGGGACCGCCATGGGGTCATGTTTTGACCTGAGCTTGACTAACCTGTTCCTAGGATGGTGGGAGGAACAGGAGGTGGGTTTCCTGGAGACATTCTCCTCACATGTCATCTTCTGGGTTCTTTCTTATTGACAACCTCTTTATGAATTTGAAAGGGGGACTAAGGGAGGCGAATAACTTTGCAAGCAGATTGAACAATGACTTAAACCTCAGGTTTACTAGTGTGATGAGTGACAGCTCCATTGATTTTCTTGATGTCAACATAAGAGTGATGAACAAAAGCACAGCAGGCAAAATGGTACTCCATGCCAGTAGCAGCCACTCCAAATCCTTCATACAGAGCATCCCTTATGGTGAGGTATTACATTCCAGATGTAATCGCAGCACTGAGGATTGTGATCTCTGCAAGAACTATCATGCTCCAAAGATCCAGAGAGAGGGGTTACTCACAACATGTACTTCACAGGGCTTTGGAAAAATCTAGGAAATTCTAGGGACAAGATTTACTTATACCCAAAACACCCACTGACATGAACACAGGTAGTGGTGAGATGAGATTCATTACTGCATTCAATAACCGATCAAGAGATGTTAGGGAGAGTCTGACCAAACACTGGAAGATCTTACATAGCGTGAGCCTCAAAGATGTATTGACTGAACACCCCAAGATTTCTTCCAGATGGGGTGTATGTCTCAATGACAGGCTAAGCAATAATGACATACAGAGTACAACTATGTGGCTAATCAGCAGGAAGAAGGACATTTTTTCACATGCAAGAATTGCAAGGCATGCAGAAACACTGGGGACACGCAAAACTACTATTCACCTCTCATCGGTAAAACAAGAGGGACAGGAAAATGTGTCAACTGTAAGTCTGACTTTACAATTTCTGTCTTAATGTGCCCCTGCAAAAGGTGGTACATTGGAAGTACCATACATCCGGTAAAGAAGTGAGTACTGGAACATATGAGGGCTATTACACACAACGACAGGCACTATCTGGTAGCCAGGTACTTTGCACAGGTACACAAAAAAGACAATGGCCTTTTAAGTTTTTTTTACCATGGACAGAATTGAACCAACAATCAGAGATGGTGAAAAGGAATTGGATCTAAGAATTTTGGAGTCTAAGAACATAGTAGAGTTGGACACTAAGTGGCTGATTACAAGTCTTGTTGTCTTCTGACCGTCAGACTAGTCGTGGCGCAGCAGTGTCAGTCCACCGTTTTGCCTATTACGACGTTCACCGTCATATCCAAGTTTGACCACTGGCTGTGCCAGGGAACAGTCATTCCCTGGTGGTGGCGCAGCTGTGCCGCAATGCAATGTGCTGAGCGGGGACTTGTGCAGTCCCGCTCAGTATATTATGAGTTCTTTTACCACCAGCCATTTTATGGCAGAGCTTTACCATGAAAAGGTTGGTGGTGCAAGAACAAGGGGACCCTACAGGGCCCCTATATTTCCCCCAACCATGGGGATACATTCAGGATATATTCACACAAAGTTCCAGCACGGCATGGACGTCCAAATCCATGTCATGCTGGAACGCTTTTGCTGTTCCCATTGTAGTACCTGTTTTCTAGGCACCACCATTAGAAGAGCAAAAGACCACTCACTGTATTACGAGTTCAACTCTTTTCACTAATAATACAGTGGGCAGTCCTAGCAAGGGTTTGTTGAAACTGTGCTGGCGGATAGCCGATGCAACTGCGTCAAACACATAATCGGGCCCTAAGATACTGGTGGGTTTCGACATTGACAAAGAGATAAATGTTCATCTTGGTTAAAGGCATGGAATATAGCCATGTGAATATGAACAGTGCTCTGTTGATGCTTGTCATGCATACAAATGATTTTAATGATTTTAATCAGTAATTTTTGTTGTTTTCTTCTCTCGCTTTGTTTCTCTCTTTTGATTTTTTCATTTCTTCTCATACTCTATGCTGAAAATTTCTAAAGGACTAGTCTGAGACACACATATTATTGAGGTTTTTCTGTTGAAAGTCTATTTCTCTTGTGAGCCAGAGATTTTTTGGCGGATTTGGAGCAAGGAGACCTAACGTGCATGAAAGGTAATAACAAGGTGGCCGGTCAACCCTATTTATTTACAGACTGTTGTATTAATGCGTGGACACTGGTCTATTTGGCCTCTGAGTGCATCTAGAAAGAGGAATGGGTGAAATGCTATGGAGTTCAAATACCTACTTGGTAGATATGAACCCTTAATATGAAGGACGGCACTGGCTTCTGTGCATGATGTTTTATTATGTTTGATGCAGATCGGTATCTTTTCATTTTTTTCTTTTCTCTGGAGTCTGGTCATCTGCATTTGGGCATAGGCATGCTCTTCTTAGACCTGCAATGTGTATAGCTATATTTTGCTCTCTCAGTGACTTGCTAGGTTTGACATCATGCTTTGCCTTGATGAATTCAAGATGGGTACAGAGAATATTTAAGTAGCATACATTGTCTCCTTTCTTAGATCTGACTTAGACTATAGAAAGGTATAAATATAGGATACAACATGTTTGCAACTCTTTTGAGTATAGATTACAGGTTCTGCTAGATATGATTGCACACTGACGCTGCATTTCTCCATTTCTTACCCAGTCTCTTATATCTGTGGGAACTGTGGACCCGGCGAATTTGGGGGCATATCATCAAGACCATGCGATAATTATCGCACAGCGCTCTTAGCGCAAGGATAATTATCGCCGGCCAACTCTGAATTTTATCGCGGAGATAGCGTGCTATCAGCAACGCTTATCTCCAAAGCGATAAAATTCAGAGCGCAAGCTGCCAATTGGGCGATTATCAGTGGTTATCGCTACTTTGCTTGTCGCTCTGCAGGTTAGCGTGCCCATTGATAATTGGAGAAATGTCGCTTAGTTATGTCAGGGGAGGAACGCCCACTTTGCATCTCATTAGAGATGCAAAGATGGGCGTTGGGGGAAAGGGCGATAATGCAAGTATTCAAGCAATGGCGTGACCTTGCTGAATAGGTGATAAAATTATCGCCGCTTTCCATCCGCAAACTTACGCTAAAGCGGCGATAATTTTATCACCGGGGCTTGATGATATGCCCCTTGATTCTTGCCAATAGCCATCACTGCCTACTGGGGCTATTGATGCAGTGTACTGTGTATATGCACATTCAATTACTTATAGGGATTCACTGTCAATAGGCGTATTGAATGCTCACGTAAGAGCAGTAATGTACGTTGTGTCACTTGTACAGAGGTAGTTCAGAAGGGCGTTATGCTGGGCTATGAGACTGTACATGCCCAGGTTGATTTATGTATTGAATTATGATTTTACTGTTGATGCAGATGAAATTAGTTCAAATAGTTTCAATTTATGTTATTTGTTCTTGTATCATACTTACATGGGTGCTTTCTTTATGTGTTACGAGCAGTTAATGAACTGACATACACAGTTTAATTTATGCACCTGTGTACTAGACTGTGCATTCATTGTTTATTGCAAATTAATATTTTTGGTGTCATGCAAACAGGGCTGCTTACGGATTTATCTTAATATCATGAGTTGTAAAAGAAGTGGCAACACTTTTAATGTATAGAGGTATTTCAAATATGGCAACCACAGTTTTGAACTATGAAATCCAACATGCTAGCCCGTTTTCTATGTTTCAGCAATAATGAGATGTATTATGCTTTTAACCTATCAGGGAGAGGCAGCCACCCATCCGTGATAAAGGCATCTTATTCATCAGTGTTGTTGCCGATCCTTGCACTTTGTATGGTTATTGACATTAAAACTTAGGTGCAAGCATTTTTGGAGTGCATGCATAATTTCTGCAAGCCAAGGAGAGTTGTGGTTTTTTGACTGTAAATAATGCATTCATATTTCAACCTAAAGATTTTTTTAAACAATTATACTTGAATACATGACAAATCTTCATGAAACTCCCATCCATCTCAGCTGTTTCCTGAAAATCCTGGAAAGTTGAAACACATCGTTCCCCATGCAGTTTTCCATAGGGAAATTGAACAGTGTTACAGAAAGACAGCTGAATTGTAATTATATTAAATTTGGTAGAAAGCAAGAACTTCACTCAGAAAGCATGCTTTTGTGATTTGGTGAAAAGTCATTCATTCATTGTTGGGAAATTAAGGTTTAAACTTTAAACTGTATGTATCTATAGAGACACGAAGGATCCGTGGACCGAACAAAACTAAAGATAAGATCTGATTGGCTGCCATAATATCAACACAGATGTTATGGAACCCATTTTAGGATGCAAGGACTTATTCCACTATCCTGGGGATACTCTATCGTTTGGTCTCATACCTGAGGACGCTGCACATTTCGTCTGCCCTGTGGTCCTAGGCTTGGTGTTGTGGACCTGCACCTGCTGACATCTCCACTGCTGACATCTCCACTCCTCGCCGCACCCGCTTCGCGGGTGCCGCTTCGTGCAGCCCGCGGTGACGCTGCGAGGCGGTTGGCAAATTTAATCTGGGGAGGAGCATCGCGCAGCAGGGACTCAATCTCCCAGGAGTCCCTGCACGGCCCCTGACACCTGGCCTGCGCACCCTGTGAGCCACGCCCCCAGTCCTGCATATCCTATATTTCAGTAGATCTCTCTCACGCCTCGCGGGACGCTCGCGGGACGCGCCGGGAGAAGCCCGGGACAAGGGCGGGGCCGTCTGTGGCCATCCGGGGCCGGAGGAGGCCGGGCTGGGCCATCCCCCTAAGTCGCCCAGGCAAGGTTCAGGGACGTGGTGTTTAATATCAGGTGCCCTTTATCTCTCCCTGTGCGACACATTTAGGTTACCCCCTTTATCCCTCTAAGTAGCGCATTGCTTTAATTCCGTGACATTTGACCATCTCTAAATGCCGATGGCAACTCGCTCGAATAAAGTACGAAGAGGAGGGGGTGACTGTGTGAGTGGCTCCATGGACCAATTCATAACACGTGCCTTTTCTATTGTAGAAAAAGAGATTGTCCGGACGGAGCGCGAACTCTCTCGGGAATCTCTTACCAATAAACGCTCATCCCTGGGCAATCTGGCACTAGCTCCATCTCCCGTTCATGCTCTTGTTCCCTTGATTACTGATTCTTCACCTTATAATGAGCAACGAGTAAATAGAATTAGAGCAAGCCTGGATAGACTGTCTCTTATTGCTTAGAGTGGTACTAACCTAACTGAATCAGATTGTCCCCCAACACTTCAGCTACCCCATCCAGTAGTTACGACTCCTGCCGTGTCCCAGGCCCCTGATACTCTATCCCCACAGCCTGACCCTCAAGTACAGGTAGAGGGGGGAGCTGCCGCAGCTAAAAGGAAACGTGTTATCAGCCCTCGCAGGGGGAATTTGATCAAACCCCATAACAAGCTAAGGAAGAAAAATCCCCACAAGGTGGTCGTACCGGGGAAGAGCTCTGGGGTGGGTTTAGATTCCTCAAAAAACCAGCAAGCAGTAGTTGGAGCAGATATTCTCCCTCAACAGTTGATTTTAGATTCAAATTTGGCTCCGCACTTGGGTGTGTCCTTGGAGAATTTCTTGCTCCCGAAGTTTGAATGCTTAGTGAAATCATTATTACTTCCAGTCACAGACCAGCTAAAGAAACTGTCCGAGCGGGTGGATGCTTTTGAACAAACAGTCCTCGACCACTTTTTCTCGGTAAAATCTCTGATTAAACTCAACTCTAAACTCAGAGAGGATGGGCAACCCCCTTACTTGCTATCTGGGCCCCCTGCAAAGAGTCCGGGTTCAACACCACCCATAGCGGGGAAGATACAGGTTGTAACCAGGGAAAGCATGTTGTGTGAATCCACCTTGCATCTAGAGGGGGGGAGGGAGGAACCAGGGACTTCAACTGTGGTTAACAGAACAAAGCCCAAAACCATTGGTAATTTAAAAAAATCTACCAAATCTGCCATCAAGCCCACAGATCACGCAAAACTGGGAACTATAGCTTTGGCCAAGAACATCAATACTCCTTGTAGCGCTCCTGCTGGCGGGTCATGTTCCACACTCCCAATTTCTTCTTCCTCTACTTCAGCACCTAAGGTTCAGGAAATTGGAGAGAAAGAGATTTTAACTGCACCATACCCGAGTCTTCCCCCTGGTTGCCAACCATTTGTGGTGGTTCTTACTGGGGTCCCCCCATTAAACCCAGGCAACAAAGAATCTTATACTGAGCTAAAAAATAAAACAATGTTTTGGCTCAGAGAAAATAGACCTCTACCTGATAACATCGATGGCCAGTTTATTCATGTAAGACGGGTTGGATGGGTGGGCAATAGGCCAACGAATCAAAAGGGAGATTGTATTTTAGTCAACTTTAGAGACCCGAGAGCAGCTAGGCATATTTGTAGCCAGGAGTCCGACCATGCCCTATCTGCCCTTAGCACTTGTGATCTTGGCTACTTTTATCGGCTACCACCACCGCACTGGCCTGTTAAGCAGACATATAGAGAGGGGAGGGACTGTTGGCACCCCCGCTATGTTACTCTTGACCCCATTTTCATGTCTCGGAACCCCGGCTCCCGCTCATATTTACCGTGGCAGGATTATTGACGTGATGATCATGGAGCGGTCAATTTGAATTCTCTGGGGACCGCTGGGGCTATATACAGCGACTTGAGCGTAGCAGTATATATTGAGCCTCTTTGTGTCAGCGATCCTTCTCCGTCTCCCTTTTTGACCCCTTTGCATAGCAGTCAGAATGGAATAGCCCCTACTGGTACCAGCACTGTCCTAAACGGAATCGAGTCGGCAACAACTGATGCTGGAAGTATCTCCATTCCAACCAGTCCGAACCTCGATTCCCTTCTATTCCATGAAGTGCACACCGCTAACACTGAGAACCTTAAGGTGATCAGCTGGAATGTGGCGGGCATAAGCCGTAACTTAGAGCTGGCTGATTGGAATTCTCTCATTGAATCCTTTGATATTTGTGCCTTTCAGGAGACTTGGTCCATAGAACCTCGGCACAAAGTGGGTTATATGACCTTTTATGTTGCTGCAAGTATTTCTACGACGGAAGGGGGCGCCCGTTAGGTGGGTTACTTATCTGCGTGAGACTTTCCTCGGGTTTACACGTGAAGCAGCTTAAGACTAACTCCCCTGACCTAATGAGACTGTCTATGAGGGGTTCTCGCAGTGGCAACCCCCTGGAGATCTTTAATATCTATACTAGAGGTCCAAAAGGAGGTCTGCCTTCCCCGACACTAGTGGCCCTGGAGGATGGGCTAAGGGAGTGCAACCCGAACTCATACATCCTAGTCATGGGGGATTTTAACTGTACGTATGAGCCACTTGCAGGGGATGATGTCCTAGACACCCTAGGCGAGGACACCCAAAGAGGTATTCCACCTCTTAATATAAGTCCAATTAAGAGATGGTCCCAACGTGCAATCCAACTAAATGCACTCACTTTGGAGTTTGGCCTAAGGGCGACCAATGGGAGATTCATCTCTGACCAGAAAGGGGCACATACCTACAATAGGATTGGACATACATCTAGGATAGATTATATCCTCTTAGATTTCCGTCTTTGGTCCCACTTGGTAGACATGGAGGTTGTTGCATCCACGGATAGCGACCATAATCTGCTCTCTTTGAGTCTTACTCCCCTATGGTGCAAGAATATTAGCCGTGTAATCCCTCCTGTCACACGGATGACCGGAGAAGTCTGCCCTTCAAATTGTGGGAGGCGGTTAAAATGGGACAAGTTTATCCTCGATGAGGAGAAGGTCATGGGCATAAGGGCAATTATGTCAAATATTACACCAAGGTTATCAGCCGCTACATTAAATGCTGACAAGGTTTCCTCCTTGTTTAGTAGTACCACTAGATTAATAGGGGACCTTTTTTCCATACCCACTCAAGTGGATGGCGTTCGGAGGGAGCCCCGCACAAAGGGTAATCCTGGCTGGTACTCCGCCCCCTGTCGGGAAGCAAAGCGAGAACTAATCACGGCAGTGAAGATAGGGGATGGAGGATTAGTATCGGTTGCGCGGAAGAAGTATAGGTCAGTCCAACAGGTCGCCAAGAAAGACTGGGAGGACAAGTTTTGGAGTGACTTGAAAACAGCAAGCACAGAGAAAAATTTAAGGGGTTTTTGGCACCTAATTAGAGCTAAACACAGGCCCATAGATTCGCTCATTACCTGTAACATCCCCGAGGAGTCCTGGTTTGAGCATTTTTCTTCCCTCTATACTGTGAACATGGAGGATGAACCAGATTGTTTTTTTCCACCCTCTTCTGGTTGTCTTGACCCAGGGGTGGAAGTCCCTTTTACAGCTAGGGAAGTTGAACATTCTATTAAATCCCTTGTGCCGATGAAAGCTGCAGGGCCGGATGGTTTGCCTGGGGACCTTTTTCGTCTTAATCCAGGAGAGTGGGGGGTTCTTATTGCTTCCCTGCTTAATGCATCTAGGCAAGGAGCTTCACTCCCAGAGTCGTGGATGGGTGCAGAGGTCGTCCCGATCTTCAAGAAAGGGTCTCGGGATGACCCATCTAATTATCGCCCCATAAGCTTGATAGACTCGTCTCAAAAAGTGGCAGGGAAAGTAATTTTGAGTAGGGTTCTCCAATGGGCTGAAGAGAATAAAATATTATCTGACTTTCAAGCTGGCTTCAGGGCTGGTACCGGGACCATCGAACAGTCATTTCGACTGCTAATGATCTATTGGAAGGTGGTAGTGATAGGCAAAGGCAGTCTGTATTTGGCATTTATTGACCTGCGGACTGCCTTTGACCTAGTACCCCGGGAGCGCCTGTGGCGGGTTTTGGTAAAATTAGGTATGCCCTCATACCTACTATGCCTAATAATAAAACTTCACGAGAATAACTATGCGCAGGTGAGGTGGGGAACCCAGGGTCAAAGGACTGCTCGCATCAAAGTCAATAGAGGTGTGCGCCAGGGGTGCGTCCTCGCACCCACACTCTTCTCACTTTATATAAACGGAGTTGTGGACCACCTCCTTAAAATTCAAGCTGATTCACCATCATTGGCAGGGAGGAAGATACCAACCCTGTTATTTGCCGATGACACCCTGCTAATCTCCAAGACCCCGGTTGGCCTTCAGAGTCTCTTGGATGGCTTTGACCAATTCTGTAAGTTAACAGGTCTAAAGATTAATACTGATAAGACCAAGGTTCTTGTTTTGAACCCTCCTAAAAAACTTGGTCGACCCGCAGTGCTTAATATGGCTTCCTTGGAAAGGGTCAAGGAATTTGACTATTTGGGCATACGCCTCCTTGACACCATGAAGTGGGACAGTCATCTCCTTAAAATTATCTTAAGCCACAAAAGGGTGGTGGGTGCTCTTCTGAAGGAGCAGAAAGCATCCTCTATGAAACCTATCGCCCCGGTGCTTGATATTTATGCTGCCAGAGCCGTCAGCATGGCACTTTACGGAGCAGAGTTATGGGGTGCCCACAATATGAGTCAGTTGGTGCGCTCAGAGAACAACTTTCTGAGGGACTTAATGTCCCTTCCCAAGAGCACTCCTACTCTCCCCCTTCTGCTGGACATGGGGTGCCGTCCCATCCAGGATCAGGCTAGGCTGTGCCCTCTTCTATTGTGGGCCCGCCTGTGGAGGGTCCCAGAACTGGCCAATTATGCTGAAGGCCTAAAGGAGATTTTAGGCTTGTCTGGATGGGCAAAAATAAGGTGGTTAAGGGATGTGAAAGGTTTGCTGACCGAGCTTGGCCTTGAAGGGGCTTGGCATTCTCGGTCTGCCCCTCCGAAATCAGCTTTGAAGAACTTATATTGGTCTTGGGTAACAAGCAAAAGAAATACTGATCCCAGTTTGTGTCATGCCTCTAGGGATTTCCTGCTTGTGAAGGACGTGGCACTGCGGGAACACTACTTGGACTTTATTACAATTCCCAGGGACAGAGCTTTGTTTTTTAAATTTAGAGTTGGTGTGCTGCCGGTGAGATCATTGACTGCCCGGTGGAAACCACCGGCCCAAACTACACCTTACTGTCCCTTTTGCCCATTGGAAATAGAATCAATCCCTCATTTTTTGTGTGTATGCCCAGCCTATAAAGCGCCCCGCTCCAGGTGGCTTAAACCACTGTGTAGGGAGCTGGGCACTCGACAATGTAGCGTGGCCCTGCGAATTTTAAGTTCAGATACTCGGCTGCTTTTTGTTTGTGGCTTAGCCAAATACTTAAGCTGGGCATGGCGTATTAGGACAAAATGGCTTTTACTAATTGTTTAATTATGGTTTCTGTGATTTGACCTTTTTAGCTATTTATTGTCTATGTTTTTATAGTTTTTAATTCTGTAATGTATCTTACTTCTGTAAAGCTTTTAAAGATATTTTTTGTATCGAAATAAAGCCACTTTGACTGACTGACTGTCCTGAAAAAGATTAAACAAAAAATAGGTGGGTGGGGTAGTGGTATCCTGATCCCCATGCCAAGTGGGGGGCCAACGGGGGTTAGCCAAAAAGTTTTTTAAAATGATCCAGTGGATTTGTGGAAGATCCAAGGTAAAATATAAAATACAAGCCCTTTTCAAATAAATGAACCCTGGGGTGGGCCAGGGCAATGGGTGGTAGGCACATGGCTTTTATTTTGCGAAGAAGACATTAAGTCCCTCTCCCTCAGCCTTTTGAAGGCCCTGGGGACCTCTTCCTCTGAGCAGATATCTTTTTTATGGGGAGTGGGCATGGGCCCACCTTCCCAAGCCATTAGACAGCCAGGTGCCACATCCTCAGGGCCCAAGAGTGACAGTGTTCAGGAGTCCCTTCCCATGACACTCAGTTGCTTCCTGCCCAGCAGAGTGCGAGCAGGGCATGAAAACCACTCCATGCCCAGACTAACCCGGGCAGAGGAAATAGGTTTGCTTCTGATCAACCGAAAGAAAAGCTGATCCTGCTTGGTGGGAGCAAACCAATGCAGTTAGCTCCTGACAGCACCCAAGATGGGTTGTGGCAGTAGAGCAGGAGGAGCAATGGGGGGCTCCTGGGTCTACCACCACAGCCATGCATGTAATAAACTTTGGGTGCCTCAGGTGGAACTGGGGCACGGCCCATTTATAAAAAAATACAAGAAAATAAACAGTGTGGCAGGTTCCTGCGCGGCCCCATTGAATGGGGTTGCTTGCACAAAGCCGGTGAGGCTGCGAGGAACCTGGGGCTTCCCTGTGGAATCCAACAATAAAATGTGGGGCAAACTAAAAAGTAGTTTATGCTACCCACAATCCCTTATCAACATAGGGTGGGAGAAAATCATGCAGCTATCTCACACTAAATTGATACTGGAAAGTGGTAGAGGAGATATATTGGCACTAAAGGGTTGGCTGTCCTAAAATGCACGAGTATGTTTAGCTCATAAATTCGTTAACAATGTATCAGATGAGTGTAACATTTTTATTAGGCTCATTTCCTGTACATACTAAAATGCACAAGGGCATGTTTAAATTAGTTAGCGCAAGTCGACATTCTTGCCATGTTAATGAGTCTATTTTTTCAGGACAGGAAGAAAGACAAAAGAAGAGTGTCTATTAAAACATACATCTGTGAAACAAAAGACAAAAATGTTTAAACCAATACAGCGCTTACTTCGTAAACAAGCAAGAAGCACACCAAAGAAGACAAATACTAGTATATTTTCCCAAAATGGTGAAAAACGTACAATATCGACCTGAAGTCTTTAAACAGGTATAAAAATAGACCTGCCGGGGGGAAAGGTAGAAGATTACTGCAAATATATATATTTGAAATCCTTTGACAAAAACATTAAGGGCCGTATTTACAGTTTAGTGGATGGGTTTCTCTATCACAAACATGGTAGATGTATTTTTGGAAAAGGTTTCCCATTTGGTTGCAAATCCTCTTTTATCCTGTTCGATAAATATCACACCGATTACCGGGCCAACCATAATGTGGGCCACTGTCTTTCAAAAGAGCATACATATTACATGAGAAACCCTCATTTTTGTATAGGCTTATATATAAACATATCAGTACAATACTTAAATATTATTACTTTTCCCACAACGCTACCATCTCACTATGCACACAAATTAAATATGTTGGCTATTGATGTCATTAATAGTATGGCAAGCAGATGTTAAATTGACATGCATACTACTATCTGGGTTGGATTGCAGTATCATAAATGTTTAATTTAAAAAAGATAACGATATATATGTTAAATAATATGTACACTAAGGCCCAGATTTACTAAAAAATCATGCAACACATACAGCAAGTAAAGATGCTGCACTGCGTTGCATGAATGGAAGAGAACAGAACAGCACCATATCTACTAAGATGGGGTGGTGTTCTTCTGTCTCCCTGCACTGGCACACTTTAAGCTGCCGTATGCCAATGCAGACACAGGGCAGGGACACAGACAACCCCATTTTGCTATACGTATGCTTTGACATTTTGGAACTGTACATTAAGCACTGATGAAGAGATAGATAACATAAAACACGTGCTGGCCATTTGAGTTTTGTACAATAAATTGGATAATAGCATTATATATTTTTTCCACGGCTCGAAGGCATTGTGCTAGCTGCAAGGCGCGTGTCTAGCTGCTGTGAGGCTTTCAGACAACCTACCACGTCACAGTGAGCCAAGCTGTTCAACGAGTTCCTTTAGCAGTCACTTCCAGGCTCCAGTGAGTTCCCCAGTGTGTCGGTGATGTACGCAGGCAGTGGAGGTAGCGTCATCACGTCACACACGCTGTGCGCGGCATCAGCTGATGGGTGGGTCAGCCTGCATTTTCGGTGGCATGCATACTGCTGATTGGTGGATATGTACATTTGCCTGTCGTGCACTATGACAGGCACATCTTGTGGATTTGATTAAAAAGTCTTTGTGTTCTTGCTGTACCAGCTGGTCGCACGGTGACAAGCACACCTGGCATTAGTGAAGAAGGAGTAATAACAGTGTGTGAAGAGTGCAATAACGGTTTTAGGGGAACCTTCACTAAGTATTTAACTGGCACATCATACTTACCACTATTACTAACCCTACATTTCTTGGTGACTGGCACATTTTGAACTTGCGCATATTGAAGACTAAACTAAAACCTTTTCAATTTTGCTGGACATCATTATGTCTACCCTAGGAATACCACCTCTACCCGTTTGTTTAGATAGCCTGGGTCAACCATGCATGAGATGGGAGGATTGGAAGGATGCCTTCACAACATACCAATAGGAAATTGGTGGGGACGTGTTTGTTGCAAAAAGAAAACTAGTTATTTTAAAGCACAGTTTAGGCATTGAAGGTAGAAGAGTGTTAAAAACTCCACCCCTGGAGGGTAGGAACGTGCATAAAGTATCTGATGCCGAAGAGGAGTTGCATGACATTGCTTTAAATGCGCTAGAAGAAAACTACGGAAAGAAAATAAGTGTAGTGGTGGAGAGGCATACATTCTTTTCTTGTTGCCAAGAGTTAGGGGTAGCAAATGCTAAAGTGTACAATGACAACTCATGTAAGATTTGTGCCATAAAAAAAACTTTTACTAAAAAACAAGCCACAGGGCACCACTAATCAGAAGTTTCAAGAGAGTGCCGAGGTTAGGTCTTGTTTCAGATGCGGAAGTGTAAGACACTCAACAGATTCAAGCTATTGTTTCCAGCTACTAACAGTACTTGTTTTAAATGTAGAAAGACAGGTCATTTTTCCAGGGTGTGTAAAATAGGCCAAAGATCTCAGTTCAAGAAGACAGTGAATTGTGTGGATCAATGTACAATTCTTAGTGGGGAGGGAAATTCTGAGGTGACTGATGGTGAGGATGTTGAGGTACTGGTGGTGGAGGACAGACGTTTCTCGATCAACATGTGCACTTACCGCCCTCCCAAGTGTTAAGTTAAGATAAATGGAAAGGACGTGCATGCATGGGCAGATTCTTGCTCACGGTTTACCTTAATTGATGTACACATATGGAAGAAAATACAAACTGAGGAGTTGATTCCCACTGATGTTGAGCCGGAGGGCTATTACAGAGAGAAGCTACCACTGTTGGGGTATTTTAAGTCTAAGCTGGGATTTCAAGATAGGGAAGCCTATGGAAGAGTAGAGTGGTTGAGAAGTAGCAATCCTTTTTGGTATAGAATGAGCAGAGTGAATTAGGGATTGTATTAGACCGCAACCATCCTAATCAAATTTTATTGGCATAAGTACCATCGGGAACAATCTGGGTGAGTATGGTTCCTAAGTTGTCTAGGATTGAGTTAGGATGTTCGACCAAGTTAGAGCATCACATCGTATTGAAGGATGGAGCTATACCCAAGGTGCATAAGGTGCATAATGTGCCTTTTGCGTTGAGGGCGCCACTGAAGGAAGAATTGGCAAGATTGTGTAGGGAAGAAGTAATTGAACCTATCGAGGCTTCAGAATGGCTGAGTCCAATCGTAATTGCGAGGAAGCCCAATGGAAAAATGTGCATGTGTGTTGATCTCAGGGACCTTAATAGTTCTATTTGGGTGGATCGCCATCCACTTCTGAGAATCAACAAGATGTTAGTCAGTGTGAAAGGGGGAAAATGTTTCACCACTTTAGATTTATCTAGTGCTTACCACCAAGTACGATTACAGAAGGATTCAAGGCACTTAACATCTTTTGTAACACCGGAGGATGGTTATAGATTCATCCGTATGCCATTTGGTTTAGCCTTAGCATCAGCTGTTTTCCAATGGGTGATGAAAGGTGTGCTAAAAGATTTGTCTAATGTCCTGGTGTACGAAGATGATGTGCTGGTTTGGGGAGAGGACAAGAAAAGGCACAATGCATTGTTGAAGGAGGTTTTGCATGGGATGGAAGTGGCTGGTCTCATTGGACTAGAAAAGTGCATGTTTTGCACTGCCATAGTGGACTATCTGGGTCATACGCCGTCACATGAAGGTGTGAAACCCAAACTTAATCTAGTTGAGGCCATCGAGAAAGCTCCCGCTCCTCGGGTTAAGGATCAGCTATGGTCTTTTCTGGGGCTAGCTGAGTCCTATGCCAAGTTTGTTCACCATTTTGCTGATAAGGGGCACACATTGAGGGCCATCATGAAGAAGGGCATTAGTTTCCAATTGCCGGAGGATTGTCAAATCTCATTTGACAATCTTAAGAAAGCCATTGTGGGGGCGGTAGCTCTTAAGTCTTTTGATCCTAAGACAAGACCATTATAGAAACTGATGCCAGCAATCATGGTCTGGGGGCTGTGTTACTGCACTTTCAGGACAAAAAGGAGAGGGTGGTAGCTTTTGCTTGGCACACGCTTAAGGGGGCAGAGAGTTCATATTCTACTGTTGAGAAGGAAGCTCTTGCCTGTTGGTGGGATGTGCAACATTTTGGAACATTTGTGTGGGGGTTGGAGTTTGAATTGCACACTGACCACAAACCCCTGGTGGACTTATTCACAACGACAGGTGAAGGGAAGGCTACCCCTCATATTGCCAAATGGTTATACAGATTACAATAGTATTTGTTTACTGTGTAGTATGTTCCTGGAACTAAAAATGTTAATGCTGATTATTTGTCTAGGTTGCCGTTATCATGTGACAAGGAGTGTGAAGAGAATGAATGGATGGTAGCTGAAATATCTGAATTTGGGGGAGCCATTAAGGAGGAAGAGTGACTGAGAGCCGTGTCAGAAGACCCTGTTCTGGCAAGACTAATTAAAACTTTACCTAATGCACAAGGCTGGAAAGATCATGTGGACTTGGAGCCTAATAAGCATGCCTGGGGGGGAAATATCTGTTGTGAGGGGCACTGTGAGAAGAGATGTGCCTTTAATTGTACCTGAGGGGCTCAGAGAGAGAGTGATGAATTTATTGCATGAAGGCCATGGAGGAGTGTCTGCTTTAAAAAGGAGGGCCCGGGTAGATTTTTGGGGGCCCTGGATAGACAAACATTTAGGGAGACATGTATGAAACTGTATTCAATGTGCATGCAGTGACAAATTGCATGTCATGCAGGAGCCTAGAATTAACCCAGTAACCCTGCCCATGCAGCCTTGGCAAAGAGTTGCCATGTATATTTGTGGGCCATTTAAAGTTTTGGGTGTCAGCGAGAAATATGCCATAGCAATGATGGACTATTTTTCAAAATGGACCGAAGTTGAACTTGTTAACCCTTTCTATGCTCATGACGGAATGGTTCCGTCATGAGCATAAGTGCCAGTGTGCTCCTGATGGAACTATTCCGTCATGAGTACACATTAACAAAATCCCTCTGCTGTAAACAGCAAAGGGATTTCCCATTTTTTTTTTGCTTTGGAAGATGGGGAAGAGCTTCCCCAACCTCCCAAAGCATACTAGGGGTTTTCATTGTAATGACGATCGCGCACATGGCGCGCTGTCATCATTACAATGAAAACAAAACTGAATCTTAATTTCAGTTTTAAAGTTTCGGTGCTTGTGGGGCTATCTCAGCCCCCCGAGCACCAAAAAACATGGGAGGGATATCGTTGGAAAGGGGAGAATCTCCCTTTTCCAATGGTACCCTTACCTAGTGGATCCCTGCTTGGGGATCACCCCAGGTAGGGCGATGCCCAAGCAGGCATCCACCCACTAGCCACCAGGGATGGGGGAGCGGCCCCTTGGGCAAGGGCCTTTGCTTCCCCCTATGTAATTATGCCATATAGCCTTGCTGCCCCCCCTGGGGGACAGATGGGGCAGTAGCCCCCAATCTGACCCCACGGGGGCAGAAAGCACCCTAGGCACCAGGGATTTACTTTTTATATGCCAGGGGTGGGGGCTGCCCATAATGCGCATGCCAATGCCCCCACCCTAACCCCCCAAAGAAGGCACAAGACTCTCTGCCCCCCAGGAGGCAGATGGGGCAATAGCCCCTGATCTGTCCTTCGGGGGGGGCAGAAAGCCCACTAGGCCCCAGGGATAATTTTTTACATTTGACTTGAGGTGGGGGCTGCCCAGAATAGGCATGCCAATGCCCCCACCCAAATGGTACAGTCTTTTGCCCCCTCTAGAAGACAGATGGGGAAATAGCCCCTTATCTGCCCCCCCCGGGGGGGGAGATAGCCCACTAGGCACCAGAGATTTTTTTTCCAAAGTTCGGGGTGGGGGCTGACCAGAATGGGCATGCCAATGCCCCCCCCCAAATGCCACAGTCTTTCTGCCCCCCCAGGGGGCATATGGGGGCAGTTGCCCCTGATCTGCCCCCTGGGGGGGGCATAAAGCCCACTAGGCCACAGGATTTTTTTTTATATATTAACGTTGGGGTGGGGGCTGCCCTGAATGGGCATGCCAATGCCCCCACCTAAAAGGTACAGTCTTTCTGCCCCCCCCTGAAAGGCAGATGGGGCAATAGCCCATTAGCAGCCCCCCCGGGGGTCAGAAAGCCCACTAGGCACCAGGGATTTGTTTTTCTTCAAAGTTCGGGGTTGGGGTTGCCCAGAATGGGCATGCCAATGCCCCCACCCCCCAAATGCCACAGTCTTTCTGCCCCCCCCAGAGGCAGATAGAGGCAAAGCCCCATATCTGCCTCCCGGGGGGGGCAGAAAGACCAATAGGCATCAGGGAATCTTTTTTTTTAATTAGGGGGTGTGGGCTGCCCAGAATGGGTGTGCCAATGCCCCTACCCTTCCCCAAAAAATGCCATAGTCTTTCTGCCCCCCAGGAGACAGATTTGGGCAGTAGCCCCTGATCTGCCCCAAGGGGACATCAGAGAGCACACTAGGCTCCAGCTGGCTTTTTTTTATGTGTGGGGGTGGAGGTGGCCCAGAACGGGCATACCAATGCCCCCACCCCCCTAACTAATACCCACAGTCTTTCTGCCCCCTTTGGGGGCATATCAGGGCAACTCCCCTTCCCGATTCCCCCCCAGGGCGGCAGAAAGCCCACTAGGCTTCGACTTTTTTTAGCAATGTGCCTACCTGTGGGTTTTGGGCCCTAGCGCAGCTGGCACATAGGGAAGCCTAGCAAACCTGTACATTTTTTGAAACTAGACACCAAGGGGAATCCAGGATGGGGTGACTTGTGTGGCTCTCACCAGATTCTGTTACCCAGAATCCCTTGCAAACCTTATACTTTGTTATAAAAAAAAACACATTTTCCTCAAAATTCCGTTGTGGGAAAGTTCTGGAATCTGCGTGGATCCACAAATTTCCTTCTACACAGCATTCCCCCAGGTCTCCCGATAAAAAAGGTGCCTCACTCATGTGGGAGGCCCAAGTACCCGAGACAGGCAAGGGCCCAAACGTATTGAGGCGACATCAAAATTGCCTATCACAAAACAACCTGGTTTTGCAAGGGGGGTCACCTGAGTTTTTGGCCCCGGGCTCGGCGGCCAGCTAGGGAAACCTACCAAACCCACACATTTCTGAAATCTAGACACCCGGGGGATTCCAGGGAGGTATGGCTTGCGTGCATCTCCCAACGTTTTCTGACCCAGAATCCCCTGCACACCTCAAGTTTAGCTGAAAAAATCTCTTTATCCACACATGTTTGTGTGGGAAAGTTGTGGCATCACCGGGACGACACAAATTTCCTTCTACCCAGCGTTCCCCCAGGTCTCCTGATAAAAATGGTACCTCACTCGTGTGGGAGGCCCAAGTACCTGCGACAGGCAAGGGCCCAAAACGTATTGAGGCAACATCAAAATTGCCTATGACAAAACAACCTGGTTTTACAGTGGGGTCACCTGGGTCTTTGGCCCCATGCTCGGCGGCCAGCTAGGGAAACCTACCAAACCCACACATTTCTGAAAACTAGACACACGGGGGATTCGAGGGAGGTATGGCTTGCGCTGACACCTGTTAGAAATGGGATCTCTGGTTGGCTAAGGCTTGCGCCAAAGCCAGGCACAGACCACCACTCTAGTCAGGGCAAGGGAGTTACACGCCAAAGATAACCCCTGATTACCCCCTTGGTAGCTTGGCAGGAGCAGTCAGTCCTATCCGAGAGGCAATGTGTAAAGCGTTTGCGCAGCCCCCACCCAGCAACAACATACTAGGTACACCACAAAAGGAACTCCACGCAAGGTTATGTCAAAAATAGCCTTTGTATGGTCATAAAACACATTAGAATAGTAATCACACAATATACACTGGGCCAACTGTCACTGGGCAATATTTACAGGGGATTATATGCACATGACAGGGCCACTTGGACCACTGTCAGAACCATCACTTAGTAAAGATAGTAAATGTAGAACATATAATAAACATAGAACACAATCAGTAATTACTGGAAATCACTGTACTCAGCATCATCCTGCAACATAAACCATAGTATACACAGTTTCACATTAGGTGTGGAATATATTCTGCGCCAACCTCATAAGCCTAAACATATTAGACCATAACCTCCTAAGCATAACTCACATTCGGAAATAATCTCACTAGCATAAACCACAGTAGAGAGTAACTCAAACATATACACAGTGTGCAAAACCTTATAATCATAAAACCACATTTAGAGGCATAAATCAGGGTGCGTAAATCATAGTACATAAATCACATTTCCTAGCACCACATAAATCACATTAGCTCCTCACCTCCTAATAAAAACCATTGTGGAGGCATAAATCACATTAGGGCCTGGTGCCCTATTAACCTAACAGTCCCCCTGGCCAATTGGCCTTCTCAAAGGGCTCAAACGCCATGTGTCCAAAATGTCAGGGGCACTGCCAATGCAGCAAAATCCAAATGCACGACATTGCGGTGGGGCAGGAGTGCATCTCACTACTATCTCTCACAATGCCCCCCAAAGGAGGGGTGGCCTAATTGTTGCAGCTGCCCACTACTTGCTAGGCAGCTGTGAAGCTGAACGTGGGCCTGGGTACTCAATGTGCCCTCTGAACAACTGTGCGCAAAATGTTGCAGCTGCCCGCGCCGGTGCAGTACGGCTGAGAATAAAGAACATGAAGTTGGCCCGGGCACATCTGTGCCTCCTCAGCCCCGCTGGGCTTCTTACACAAAATTGCCCCCAAAACGTGGCAGCTGCCCTATAGCAAGTTGGGAAGCTCTAAGACTGGCCAAATAGGGGAAAGCACGGGCCCCTCAGGGCCCTCTAACAAACATATGCCCCCTCGTTGGAGCCACACGGGTTCTAAAGCAAAAACATGCCCATCAACGTGGGAGCGGCCAGCTCTGTGGCGGGGCCACTCTGGCATCGACGCGGTGCCTTGGGGAAGCCACAATGGGGGCAGGCACCGATAGCGTGCCTCGACATGCCCCCTACCCCCCAGCTCCACTCACCGGATTTCTTCATGCAGCATGCGGGGCTCTCTCCAGACATGAGAGCCCGCTGACGTTGCACCGGGCCTCTCCTCACTTCCCCCGGGCCCCCTCCTGGGACCCGGGACTTTGCTTGAGCCTGGGAGGCTCCGAATGGATCTCTGCCAGGGCTTCCCTATCCGCTCGGGAGCCCCACCCACAGTCAGGCACGCAAGATGCCTGGCTTCTGCGTCACACCCGAAGTACGGCGCTTCTCCTTTTCCTGGCAGTACAATGTGGGGTGGGCACCCGCTTTAAGCAAAGCAGCCAAGCGGGGTGGGCACCCACAGTCAAAATAACATGAGAGCGGGGTGGGCACCTGCTCTCCAGACAAAGGCCACAAGGAAATCCCAATGCAAGGTGGGCACCCGCAAATTTGAATATATATAAAAACAAAAAAGCTGCTTCAAAGCGGGGTGGGCACCCGCGAAATAAAGACAAATGCGGAGTGGGCACCCGCTGCCGTAGGCATCACGGGGGAATCCCTACTGTGGGGATTCCCTCTTAAAGGGGCTGCAGCTCAGCGCTGCGCAGCCCATGCTGTTATCCTCCTGTTTGGGTAAGTCCAGATAACACGCTCCCAGGGGGCAAAAATGCCGCAAAAGTCCTGAAAGGTCCTGGCATATTAAAAGTAAAGTGCTCACTGGGTGCAAGAGGCCCCAGAAATTCCTTCATGGGGCATAGCTGGGCCCAGGGAGGCCAGCACACGTGGCCCTCCAGCAGGGAGGTAAGCACCCATGGCAGTTCCTCCTGGGCCCCAGCAGCAGCCAGCCTCCAAGTTAGGAACAGCACAGCATCAGGGAAGAGAACCTTTTCATGGGGTCACATCTCCTATATTTATATCAACATTTCCTTTGTGTAAAGTGCAGGGCATGGGGGAACCAGATGCAACTGGTTCTGGGGGATTTGGAGCACTTTGTTTGGCAAGCTCTTCTTCCCCTTTGTCAGTTGGGGGCTAGGTGATTAGTCACACCACAGGTGGGCGGAGCCAGCATTCACTAGGGCAGGCACCATCCTATTCAGAGTCAGGGGATTACCCCTCCCACTTCTCTTACTCCAGGTGTCCCATTCAGTCTAGCGCTGACTCACCCTGCCCCTCCTGGAGCCACTCACACCTCTCAGCCCCTGTCACTCACAAGCCAGACATGCAATTCACATCAGGCAGGCAAACACATAGCACACAGAAATGCCAACTTCTAAAAGTGGCATCTCTAAAATAACCACAATAAATCTGCCCACACCATTGCGCAGCATTTATTCACACAATTTCATACATACCAGACTTGACCACACTGCTTCTCTCATAACAGGAATTATCACTGACACACAGGAGTTATCACTGACCCCTGACCTTGATGAAGGCCGGGCCGCTCCCCTGCTGCCGCACAGCTCCACCAGTGCGCCACTGCCCCCTTCGCTGCCGCTGCCAATCGGGAGTTCAATCCCGCTGTGCCCCCGAGCTGTTGAATGTGGCAGATTTTACTTTTGCCTCCACTGTTTGTATTGTGTGCTCCTCCCAATCTGTGGGTAAGTGTCAGTGTTTTGTGATTTGTTTTCTGCTCCCTGTGCATTCCCCCCCTTTCCCCCCTCTTTTTCTGTACCCTCGGCCATTTAATTTTCCCGTCGCTGCTCTCCTGTGGCCCCGCCCCCTCACTGCACCGCTCCCGCCTCCCAGCTGCTCCTCCCTCCCTCACAGCCTTAAATGGCAGCTGCTGTGCGGTCGCGCCGCTGGCACGCGGCACGCCAGAGGCAAGCCCGTCTGTGCCCGTCCGTGACTGGACCGCACCCAGCGCCAGAACCCCTGGACCCCGCAACCTCCATGACACCAGACTCCGCTACGACGCCAGCACCCACCACTGCTGCTTCCAGGCCGCCCCGAAACGCACCCATGGACCTTTCTCCTGCCACACCTGCAACTTCACCTGCAACAGAACCACAAAACCTCCAGGGTCCAGACCCAACCACCTTCAATGCATACTCCTCAACACCCGCTCCACATGCAAACATGCTGTCGAGCTCTGGGGCCTGCTCGACACCTCCGCCCCAGACCCCTGACCGAGACCAGGTGGAACGACTCATCGGCGCCCGACATCGCCATAGCCATCCCAGACGGCTACAAGATCACACGCAGGGATCGTGCCAATGGAGCCGGAGGAGGAATAGCCATCGACCACATGTCCACCCTCAAGGTCTCCACCCACGCAGACGACACCATCAACACTGCCGAACACCTGCACTTCCGGATCAACACCGACCCCAACACCACCCTCAGAGGCACACTCATCTACAGACCCCCCGGACCCCGGGCTCAGTTCAGCGACTCCATCGCCGATCTCGCCAGCACCCATGCACTAGCCTCCATGGACTATATCCTCCTCGGGGACCTGAACTTCCACTTCAAGAACAACAACGACGCCAACTCTGCCACCCTGATCGACAACCTCGCCAACCTCGGCCTCAGACAACTCGTCACCGCACCCACCCACGCTGCCGGCCACACGCTGGACCCCGTCTTCTCCACAGGCTCCCATGTCACCTTCGACCACACCACTGAACTCCACTGGACCGACCACCGCTGCATCCATTTCACCTTCAAGAAACCAACTACACACCACCACACCCAACAGCTACCTCGCCGCTACTGGAGCAAAGTCACAGACGACCAGCTGATCACCACCTTCACCCAGAACCCACCCACCGACCCCACCAACCCAGACGCCGCAGCCCGCAACCTCAGACAGTGGATCGACGACTGCGCCAACACCATGCCCCGCTCAAGAAACCCTCCACCAGCCATGCCAGCAAAAGAGCCACCTGGTTCACCGACGAGCTCCAGACCTCCAAACACGCATGCCGAAAACTGAAGAAAACATGGCTCCACAAACGCACACCGGACCACGCAGCCCACAAAGACGCCACCCGCAGACATCACCACCTCATCAGATTAGCCAAGAGATCATCCTTCAAAAACCGCTTGGACAACAACGCACATGACAGCAAAGAGCTCTTCAGCATTGTGAAGGAACTCTCCAACCTCAGCGCCAACACCAATGACATCCTGCCCTCACAAGAACTGTGCGACTCACTTGCCATCTTCTTCCACCACAAGATCACTGACATCCACGACAGCTTCAACACCACAACCGCCCCGACCACGCCAGATGCCACCTCCCCAGTGAACACCACCAGCGCCAACCGCCTGACCTCCTGGTCCAAAATCAACAACGATGAGACACGCAAGGTCATGAACTCCATCCACTCAGGATCTCCATCAGACCTGTGCCCACACCACATATTCAACAAAGCAGACGCAGCTATCGCACCCCAACTACGGAAGGTCATCAACATCTCCTTCGAAACAGCAACATTCCCGGAAAGCTGGAAGCACGCCGAAATCAACGCCCTCCTCAAAAAGCCCAAAGCGGACCCAAAGGACCTCAAGAATTTCCAGCCCATCTCCCTGCTCCGGTTCCCGGCTAAGGTCATCGAGAAAATCGTCAACATGCAATTGGCCTGACACCTGGAAGACAACAACATCTTAGACCCGTCCCAGTCCGGATTCAGACGCAGCCGCAGCACCGAGACAGCCCTCATCGCCGCCACAGACGGCATCAGGCGCCAACTAGAAAACGGCGAATTAACAGCCCTCATCCTCTTGGACTTGTCAACCGCCTTCGACACGGTATGCCATCGCACTCTAAAGACATGCCTCCTAGAAGCCAGAATCCAAGTGAAGGCCCTTGACTGGACCACGTCCTTCCTCTCAGGTAGGACCCAGAGAGTCTGCCTCCCACCCTTCCGTACTGAAGCCACCGACATCATCTGCGGCGTCCCCCAGGGCTCATCCCTCAGCCCGATGCTGTTCAACGTCTACATGGCCCCCCTGGCACGAGTGGCCAGCCATCACGACCTCAACATCGTCTCCTACTCTGACGACACCCAGCTCTCCCTCACCAAGGACCCACACACCGTCATAACCAACCTCCACGAGGGAATGAAGGCCGTCGCCGACTGGATGAGGAGCAGCCGTCTGAAGCTGAACTCAGACAAGACGGAGGTCCTCATCCTCGGACCCACCCCCTCAGCCTGGGACAACTCCTGGTGGCCGACCACAATGGTAACAGCACCAAAACCCACCGACCATGCACGCAACCTAGGATTCATCCTCGACGCCTCCCTCTCCATGGCTAAACAGGTCAACACCGTCTCCTCCTCATGCTGCAACACCCTCCGCATGCTCCGCAGGATCTACAAGTGGATCCCAACAGAAACAAGAAGAAAGGTGACACATGCCCTCATCAGCAGCAGACTGGACTACGGCAACACACTCTATGCAGGAATCCCAGCCAAACACCTACAACGACTACAACGCATCCAAAACGCCTCCGCCCGACTGATCGTCAACATCCCCCGCTGCAGCAATATCACCCCCACCTGAGAGACCTACACTGGCTCCCCGTCGACAAGAGGATTACCTTCAAGCTCCTCACCCATGCACACAAGGCACTCCACAACACCGGACCAGCCTACCTGAACAGCAGACTCAGCTTCCACACCCCCACCCACCAGCTCCTCTCCACCAGCCTCGCCCTTGCCACTGTGCCCCGCATCCAACGTATGACCTCCGGCGGCAGATCCTTCTCCTACCTCGCCGCCAGCCTGGAACACCCTCCCTACCCACATACGGCAGACCCAAGACCTACTCACCTTCAGAAGACTCCTCAAGACTTGGCTCTTCGAACAGTAGCAGCACCCCCCCTCCCCTCAGCACCTTGAGACCCTCACGGGTAGGTAGTGCGCTTTACAAGTACTCTGATTGATTGATTGATTGATTGATTGATTGATTGATTGATTGATTGATTGATTGATTGATTGATAAGGGAATCCCCAATGCATTCCTATGGGAGAGCAGGCCAACCTTACAAATTTAACACAGAGAGCTCACGCACTTTTTAATGGACCACAGTGCTAAAGTGCCCAGAGGCCTAAGACCACCAACGTCATGTCAGAACTTACGGCAAAAAGTTTAGGGGTGAACCTGCCAAAAAGGGCCAAGTCCAACAATCCCCCAACGTTTTTTTACCGAGAATCCCCTGCACACCTCAAATTTAGCTGAAAAAAAAATCACTTTTCCCACATATTTTTGTGTGGGAAAGTTGTGGCATCGCCGGGCTGACACAAATTTCCTACCACCCAGCGGTCCCCCAGGTCTCCTGATAAAAATGGTGCCTCACTTGTGTGGGAGGCCCAAGTACCCGCGACAGGCAAGGGCCCAAAACATATCGAGGCTTCATCAAAATTGCCTGTCACAATACGACCTGGTTTTGCAAGGAGGGTCACCTGGGTTTTTGGCCCCGTGCTTGGCGGCCAGCTAGGGAAACCTACCAAACCCACACATTTCGGAATACTAGACACCCGGGGGACTCCAGGAAGGTATGGCTTGCGTGGATCCCCCATCGTTTTCTTACCCAGAATCCCCTGCACACCTCATATTTAGCTGCAAAAATCACTTTTTCCACACATTTTTGTGTGGGAAAATTGTGGCATCACTGGGCTGACACAAATTTCCTACCACCCAGCATTCCTCCGGGTCTCCCAATATAAAAGGTGCCTCACTCATGTGGGAGGCCCAAGTACAAGTGACAGGCAAGGACCAAAAACGTATTGAGGTGACATCAAAATTGCCTATCACAAAACGACCTGGTTTTGCAAGGGGGGTCACCTGGGATTTTGGCCCCGTGCTCGGCGGCCAGCTAGGGAAACCTACCAGACCCATACATTTCTGAAAACTAGACACCTGGGGGATTCCAGGGAGGTATGGCTTGCGTGGATCCCCCAACGTGTTCTTAGCCAGAATCCCCTGCACACCTCACATTTAGCTGCAAAAATCACTTTTTCCGCAAATTTTTGTGTGGGAAAGTTGTGGCATCACCAGGCTGACACAAATTTCCTACCACCCAGCATTTCCCCATGTCTCCAGATAAAAATGGTGCCTCACTCGTGTGGGAGGCCCAAGTACCCATGACAGGCAAGCGCCCAAAACGTATTGAGGCGACATCAAAGTTGCCTATCATAAAACAACCTGGTTTTGCAAGGGGGATCACCGGCATGCCCGGATCCCCCAACGTTTTTTTACCCTGAATCCCCTGCAAATCTCACATTTAGCTGGAAAAAATCCCTTTTTTCACACATTTGTGTGTGGAAAAGTTGTGGCATCATGGGTTGACACAAATTTCCTACCACCTAGATATCCCCCAGGTCTACCAATAAAAATGGTGCCTCACTCGTGTCGGAGGCCCAAGTACCCGTGACAGGCAAGGGCCCAAAACATTTTTTGATAGGCTAATTTGATGATGCCCCAATATGTTTTGGGCCCTTGCCAGTCACGGGTACTTGGGCCTCCCACACGTGTGAGGGACCATTTTTATCGGGAGACCTGGGGGAATGCTGGATGGTAGGAAATTTGTGTCAGCCCAGTGATGCCACAACTTTCCCACACAAAAATATGTGGAAAAAGGGATTTATTCATCTAAATTTGAGGTTTGCATGGGATTCTGGGTAAGAAAACTTTGGGGGAGCCATGCAAGCCATACCTCCCTGGAATCCCCCGGTTGTCTAATTTTCAGATATGTGTGGGTTTGGTAGGTTTCCCTAGGTGGTCGCTGAGCACCGGACCAAAAACCCAGGTGACCCCCTTGCAAAACCAGGTTGTTTTGTAATAGGAAATTTTGATGTCGCCTCAATACATTTTGGGCCCTTGCCTGTCGCGGGTACCTGGGCCTCCCACATGAGTGATGCACCATTTTTATCGGGAGACCCGGAGGAACGCTGGGTGGTAGGAAATTTGTGCCAGCCCGGTGATGCCACAACTTTTCCACACAAAAATATGTGGAAAAGTGATTTTTTGGCTAAATTTGAGGTTTGCAGGGGATTCTGGGTAAGAAAACATTAGGGGATCCATGCAAGCCATACCTCTCTAGCATACCCCAGGTGTCTTGTTTTAAAAAATGTATAGGTTTGCTAGGTTTCCCTTGGTGCCGGCAGAGCTAGGGTTAAAAAAATACAGCAAGGCAGTTTGCAAACAAAGGGTCATCTTTCACTGTGAAAATGTGGTGTGTCCACCTTCTGTTTTGTGCTGTTTCCTGTCGCGGGCACTGGGCTTACCCACACAAGTGAGGTACTATTTTTCTCGGACAACTCTGGGGAACGCGGGGTGGGTCAAATGTTGTGGTTCCACGCAGATTCCAGAACTTTCCACCACAGAAATGTGATGAAAATTTGGTTTTTTGACAATTTTTCAGGCTTGCAAGGGATTCTGGGGAACAGAACCTGGTGAGAGCCAGTCAAGTCACCCCATCCTGGATTCCCCTAGGTGTCTAGCTTTAAAAAATTTATAGGTTTGCTAGGTTTCCCTAGGTGATGGCAGAGCTAGGGTTCAGAAACTACAGCTAGGCACTTTGCAATAAAAGGGTCATTTTTCAGTCTGAAAATGTGGTGTGTCCACATTGCGTTTTGGGCCGTTTCCTGTCGCCAGCACTAGGTCTACCCACACAAGTGATGTACCATTTTTTTCGTAAGACTTTGGGGAATGCAGGGAGGGGGGAATTTTGTTGATCCACGTGCATTCCAGAACTTTCCACCACAGAAATGTGACGAAAATGTTGTTTTTTTTTTTTACAATTGTCTGGGTTTGCAAGGGATTCTGGGTAACAGAACCTGGTAAGAGCCAGTCAAGTCACTCCATACTGGATTCACCTGGATGTCTAGTTTCCAAAAATGTATAGGTGTGCTAGGTTTCCCTAGGTGCCGGCAGAGTTAGGGTTAAAAAACTACAGCTAGGCACTTTGCAACAAAAGGGTCATTTTTCACTCTGAAAATATGGTGTGTCCACGTTGCATTTTGGGCCGTTTCCTGTTGTGGGCACTAGGTCTACCCACACAAGTGAGGTACCATTTTTCTCGGAAGACTTTGGGGAATGCTGGGTGAGTGGAATTTTGTGAATCCACGCAGATTCAAGATCTTTCCACCACCGAAATATGTGGAAAATGTGTTTTTTTGGACAATTGTTTAGGTTTGCAAGGGATTCTGGGTAACTGAACCTGGTGGGAGCCAGTCAAGTCACCCCATCCTGGATTCCCGCGTGTCTCTTGTTTTAAAAAATTTATAGGTTTGCTAGGTTTTCATAGGTGCCGGCAGAGCTAGGGTTCAGAAACTACAGCTAGGCACTTTGCAAAAAAAGGGTCATTTTTCACTCTGAAAATGTGAAGTATCCACGTTGTGTTTTGGGCCGTTTCCTGTTCCGGGCACTAGGCCTACCTACACAAGTGAGGTACCATTTTTCTTGGAAGACTTTGGGGAATGCAGGGTGGGTGGAATTTTGTGGATCCACGCAGATTCCAGAACTTTCCACCACAGAAATGTGAGGACATAACCTGGTGAGAGTCAGTCAAGTCACCCCATCCTGGATACCCCCAGGTGTCTAGTTTTTAAAAATGGATACGTTTGCTAGGTATTCCTGGGTGCCGGCAGAGCTAGCATTAAAAAACGACAGCTAGGCACTTTGCGAAAAAGGGTCATTTTTCACTCTGAAAATGTGGTGTGCCCACCTTGCGTTTTGGGCCGTTTCCTGTCGCGGGCACTAGTCCTACCCACACAAGTGAGGTACCATTTTTCTCGGGAGACTTAGTGTAACACAGAATTGTAGAGCAACTCCTATTATCTATTGACTTTCGATGCATTTCTGCCTTCCAAATGAAAGACAATGTGTTAAAAATAAGTCATTTTGAAAAATGACCTATAATTCTCATGCTAGTATGGGTACTCCCAATTTTTTTTCTCGGGAGACTTAGTGTAACACAGAATTGTAGAGCAACTCTTATTACCTATTGACTTTCGATGCATTTCTGCCTTCCAAATGAAAGACAATGTGTTAAAAAGAAGTCATTTTGAAAAATGACCTATAATTCTCATGCTAGTATGGGTACTCCCAATTTCGGAAATGTGCAAATATCTGCTGTTTCTAAACTCTATATTTTGTTTCCATTTCCGAAATACATAGGTGTCTATCATACCAATTTTTCCATGTATACATTTTCCCATAATAATTGCTATATACCCGGTACATAATAAAAAACCATTGCAAGACGCTGCTCAGTTATTGGCTCTGGGTTCGTCGGGTTCTTGGTGAACCTACAAGTCCTATATATCCCCACAACCAGAAAGGTACAGCAAATGTAACGGTATATTGCTTTCATACAGCTGTCATAATTAGAAGAAGTTATAGGTGAGAACGCTGACACAAATGGCTGTTTTTTTCAACTAATTTTTCCTATATTTAACTGTTACTTTCCATGAAGATTTCTTGAAGGATCTACACAAATGTCCCTTTCTGAATTCAGAATTTTGTCTACTTTTCTAAAATGTATAGCTCCCCAGAATCCATTATAGCTTTCATACCCAGTTCTACCATTAACTGGAAGGAGGTTGAAAGCTCAAAAAATAGCAAAAATAGGCTATGTCCCGGAAAAATGCCAAAACTGTGTACATTTTTTTCGTTTACTGACAAAAGTCTGCTTGTCCCTGAAAGCTGGGAAGATGGTGATTCCAGCACCACAACCCCTTTTTTTGATACCATTTGCAGGGACAAAAATCAGACGCTTTCATCTGGAGAACTTTTTTCCCATTTTTTCTCCCCAAAAAATGTTTGGGCTAATTTCTGAGTCCCCTCTAGGAGAATCCACAAACCCTGGGTACCTTTAGAATCCCCATGATGTTGGAAAAAGAGGACACAAATTTGGTGTGGATACCTTACGTGGTCAAAAAGTTACAGGGGCCTAAGCACAAACTACCCCAAATAGCCAAAAAAAGGCTTAGCACAGGGGGGAAAAGGCCTAGCAGCGAAGGGCTTAAAGAGGTAAAACTTAACAACATCTTGGGGGCATATCAACAACAACCGGCGATAATTATCTCTAAGCGCACTTAGCGCTAGGAGAATTATCGCCGGCTAGCGTGAATTTTTATCGCTGAGATACCGTGCTATTAGCAACGCTTATCTCAATAGCGATAAAAATCCTCACGCTAACAGGCTAACGTGAGATTATCGCTGGAAACCCAGCGAAAATCTCACGTTACCTTGTTGATAGGGACAGGCAAACTTAGTCATGATATCCTCCTTCCATAGGATATCATGGCTAAGTCTGAAAAATACCAGACGTAAAAAAGCTGCGTTAGCTGCGGTTAGTGCTGCTTTTTTTGTCTCTAACAGGGTTAGCGACATTCTTGATAATAGGAGAAATGTCGCTTGGCGACATTTCTCCTATTATTTTACTCTGGAACGCCCCCTTTGAATCTCATTAGAGATGCAAGGGGAAGCGTAGAGTAAAAGGGTGCTAACATGCAAATTTGCATGTTAGCACCCTGTTGTTGATAGGGCGCTAGTTTTATCTCTCCTTTTTTGGCTTTTAAAGCCAAAAAAGCAGAGATAAAGCCCCTGTTGATATGCCCCATAGTTTTTTGCGAAGACATTTTTAGTCAAGATGGTTGTCCAGAGGAAATTTTGACAGACAATGGTCCACAATTTGTATCCGAAGAATTCAGCGAGTTTCTAAAGAATTGGGAAATCGGGCACTGCAGGACCCCTGTATATCATCCCAGGGGAAACAGTTTAATTGAATTTTTTAACCGTGTTTTGGGGGAAAGTATTCAATTGGCTTTGGCTAGCAACTCCTGTTGGAGGAGACAGGTGAAGGAAATGATATGTGTAACGAGGAAACTCCTTTCTGCCTTCTCGAGGGAATGGTGCCATGTACAGTGGTGGTTCGAGCCGGGATGGCCACGTCTGGGCCACTTTAATGTGGACTATGCCAAGTTGCGTGAGAAAGTTGATGATTATCAAAATAGGTACAAAGAGCTTCACAATGAAAAAATTGGAAGGTGTGATAAAGCTTTCACTAAGCAAACCTGGGTTAGGGGGAAATTTGACAATCTTAAGAGGAAGGGTACTTCCAAGTTTTTCGCACCAAGGAGGGTGGTGAAGGTTGTGGGAAACAATGTTAAATTGTCCAATGGCAGGCGGTGGAATTCCAGGGAATTGGCAACGTGCAGTGGAGTAGAGAAAGACGAATGGATGAGAAGGGAGGGGTTAATTGACCAGTCAGGTCATTGGTGCAGGCGAGAACCCATCGTGGTTTAAATATCGATCTAGAAATATATTTCATCCATAATGTTGACTTTGCAAATATATCGAAAGAAAACTGCAGGTAAGTAGATGATTAGTTAAGCTCCCTAAATATGTACTTACCATGGGATATTATCATAAGGTCGAAATTGTGGTTTTGATATTTTGTTGTTTGATATGTTGACTGACATTTATCCGCATGGTCATCATGATTAAATATTCTGACAGTCATCATTGCAAAACGCAGAAAAAGGAAAACAGGTAAACATACTGAGTCTAAATACAGAAAAGATATTCAGTGACAGCCAATGTAGTTAGCAGGAAGCTGTATTAAAAATAATGAATATTGTCCCCATGTTTTTCAAAGGAATCCTGCTTTTGCACAATGGTGTCTTGTACAATTTATAAACACTGGGTAAGATTTGAGAAATGGAATGGGGTATAAGCAGGACATCCGAAAGATTTGTGTGCAGCTATGTTCTATTTATATGCACAAAATCAGCAAATTACAGATTTAATTTCCAGTTCTTGATTCACCATTCCAGGAATGGTGAAACTTTGCATGCGTAAAGTGCATTTATTAAACAAAAACTGCCTGAGTAATAGAATAGCCTCATGTATTGGTTTTGAAATAATTTCCAGATTATGGATGCTCCAGTGTGTGTGGACTTGCAAAAGTAAATGGACACACATAAATTCGTAAATTTGTGGACATTCACAATCATTTTGCATGTACATTCACATCATGGAAACATTCACAAATGTACTCCTATCCAAGGAAAGTATAAGAACGTAATTTAGAGGTGTGCAGTATGGACACATTTGCTTTAACTTGTAGAAATTCTGGAATGGCCACCTCCCTTACTGTTCCCATGCCTCTTTAAATGAGTGAGAAAATGGTGCCTCTGAGAGCAGAGAAACAGCCAACTCTGCTGTCAGAAACTCCTTGGCAGTGGTCCATCTGGCAAGGGCTACTAGCTCAATGGGGTTAAAAGGTCTGCCATATTTAGAGCAGGCATTCCAATGCCTTTTCTTAGGATTTGCCTAGGCAGCTCAAGCGCTGTCTTTTGACACATGCTGTATCTGCTCTATGGGCTTTGAGCACGCTCATCTGTTTTCAATTGATCCTTCATGTGCTTTTTGAAATTCATTTATTTTCATCAGTGAATAGTTCACATTTGTCCCTCCTTTTTCTGTTTTGGTCTTGCCCTGGAAACTGGCCCTGTTGCATGGATCGTTTCACTATGGGATATATATTTTAGTTTTGGTGCAGTATTTTTTCTTTTGTCACGGCTTGGATGCTGATTTAGCAGTTTTTTTGCAAACTGTAAAACTGCGATATCATGGGGTCTGAATATCAAGGGATGCCTCCTCGTGCTCTCCAAACACTGTATGTAATGTGAGGTTATTTAACAATATATTCTGCAAGTAGACAGTGCAACGCCACCTCAGTGCCACTGCAGCATCAGTGCAGCACCAGTCAGTGTCACTCAGCACCACTTCAGCAGCACCACTTCAGTACCACCTGAGCATCACTCAAAAGCACCTGAGCACCAGCACAACACCACCTCAGCATCACTCAGCCCGAGCACAGCTCCACCTGAGCCCCAGTGTAGCACCACTTCAGCACCAGTGCACCACCTCAGCACCAGCACAGCACCACAGCTGCACCTCACATCACCACCTCACTACAAGTGCAGCACTACCTCAGCATTAGTGTATCATCACCATCTCAGCATCGGTGTAGCAAACCCACAGCTTCACTCAGCACCACCTCATCACCAGTGCAACAACTCCTCAGCATCACTCAAGACCACCACAACACTACTTTAGCATCAGCAGAGCACCACATCACTAAACCACCACCAGCATGGCACCATCTCAGCACTAGTGCAACCACACCACAGTATCAGTGCAGCACCACCTCAGCACCAGCACAGCATCACTTCAGCTGCAGCTCAGCATAAATACAGCACCACTTCAGCATTAGCACAGCACCTCCTTAGAACGAGCACAGTATCACCTTAGTATCAGCGCAGCACCAACTCAACATCACCTAAGCACCGCCAAAGCATTACTCAGCACTCCCTCAGCATCAATCAGCACCACCTCAGTATCACTTAGCACCACTTGAGCACTAACTCTGCACAAGCACAGCATCACCTCAGAATCACTCAGCACCAATGCAGCAACACCACAGCATTAGCGTAGCACCACCTCAGCATCAGCACAGCACCACCTCAGCTTTAGCACAGCACCCCCTGTGCACCACCACACCATCACCTCAACATTAGCACAGCACCATCTCAGGATCACCACAGCACCAGCGCAGCCCCACCTTTCAGCATCGACACAGCACCAGCTTAGCATAAGCGCAGCATCACCTCAGCATAGCACCAACTCAGCACCAATCAGGATTACCTCATCATCAGCACAGCATCACCTCTGCATCAATGCACCACTATCAGTTCAGCACCAACCAGGCACCAGCACAGGCCCACAACAGCATTAGCACCGTACCACCTGAGCACCAGCACCACACCACCCCAGCGGCAACTCAGCACCAATGCAGAACCACGTCAGCATCAGTGCAACACAAACTTACAATAACTCAGCACCACCTGAGCACTACTCCTGCACAAGTACCCCACCACCTCAGCAAGACCTCAGTATAACTTAACATCACCTCAGTGCCAATGCAACACCACCTCAGCACAGCACCACCTCAGCACAGCATCAGCACAGAACCACCTCAGCATCAACACAGCACCACATGACCACCGCCACTGCACTACCTCAGAATATGTGCACCATCTCCAGTGCAAACCCACCTCAGCATCAGTACAGCACTCCTCAGCACCAGCGCAACCCTACCTCAGTGGCAATTCAACATAAATGCATCACCACTCCTCATCAATGCACCACCACCAATGCAGCACCAACTCAGCATCAGAGCAGCACCATCTCAGAATCAGCACAGGACCACCTCCGCATCAATGCATCACCACCAGCACAGCCCCAACTCAGCACAAGCACAGCCCTACCACAGCATCAGTACAGCACCAGCTCAGCACCTGCACAAAACAACTCAGCACCAACTCAGCACCAATGCAGCGCCAGTTCAGCATTAGGGTAGCACAACCTCAGCACCAGTACAGATTTGCCTCAGCAGCACCAAGTCTGCATTACTCAACACCACCTGAGCATCAGCACAGCACCACACAAGCACCACCAAAGCATCACTCAGCACCACCTCAGGATCACCTAGCATCACCTGAGCACTAGTTCTGCACAAGCACACCACCATCTCTGCACCACCTCAGTATCACTCAGCACCAACTCAGCACCAGTGCAGCACCACCTCAGCACCAGCACTGCATCAGTGCAGCACCACCTCAGCCTCAGAGCAGCACCACCTCAGCATCAGCACAGCCCCACCTCAGCATCAGCACAACACCACCTGAGCTCTACCACAGCACCACCTCAGCATCATTGCACCTCCACCAGCACTGCCAAACCTCAGCACCCACACAGCCAATCCTCAGCACCAGCACAACCCCACCTCAGCAGCAATTCAGAAGCAATGCAGCATCACTCCTCATCAGTGCACCACCAGCACTGCAGCTCCAACTCAGCATCAGTGCAGCACAACCTATGTGCCAGAGCAGCACCACTTCAACATCAGCATAGCCCCATCTCAGCAACACCTCTGCATCAGTGCACCACCACCAGCGCAGCCCCTCCTCAGCACCAGCTAAACCCCACCTCAGCAGCAATTGAACATCAATGCAGCACCACTTCAGCATTACCGCAGCACCACCTCAGCGTCAGCACAGCATCACCTCAGCACATCATCAATTCAGCACCACCTGAGCACTCGCTCAGTAATACCTTAGCACCAGCGCAACAGCACTTCAGTATTAGTGCAGCACCACCTGCACACCAGTGCAGCATCATGTCAGGACAAGCTCAGAACCAACTCAGCATTCATCAGCACCACCTGAGCACCAGCACACCACCACTTGAGCACCAAAAAAGCGTCACTCAACACCACCTCCTCACAAGCACACCAACACCTCAGAACTGCATCAGTATCACTCAGCACCAGCGTAGCATCAGTGCAGCACCACCTCAACATGAGCACAGCACCATCCCAGCATCAGCACAGCCCAACCTCAGCATCAGCACAGCACCACCTCAGCATCAGTGCACCACCACCAGTGCAGCCACGCCTTAGCACCAGCGCAACCTCCCCTTAGCAGTAATGCAGCACCAACACAGCACCACCACCTGTGCAGCACCAACTCAGCATCAGTGCAGCATCATCGCAGGACTACCTCAGCACCACCTAAACCAACAAGTGCAGAACTACCTCAACATCAGCACAGCACCATCTCATCATCAGCACACCACCACCTCTGTATCAGTTCACTATCACCAGCTTAGCCACACCCCAGCACCAGTGCAGTCCAACCTCAACATCAGCGCAACCCCCCCTCAGCAGCAATTCAGCACCAATGCAGCACTGCTTCAGCATCAGCGTAGCACAATCTAAGCATCAGCACAGCATCATCTCAGCACAACACCAACTCAGCATCACTCAGCAGCACCCCAGCTCTAGTACAACACCACCTGAACACCAGTGCAGCACCATCATATCAGCATGACTTAGCACCACCTCAGCATTACTCAGTGCCACCTCAGTATCACTTAGCATCAACTGAACATCACCTCTGCACCAGCACACTACTACCTGAGCACCACCTCAGCATCACTTGAGTATCATTCAGTATCACTTGAGCATCACCTCCACAACAGCACACCACCACCTCAACACTGCCTCATCATCACTCAACACCACCTCAGTCTGTCCTCAGAATCTGGCATCTGTTGATTCTCCCTAGTGTTGGTCAGCTGCTTGTGTTGTAATTCAGGTACTATTTCCCAACCTTAATCCTCCAGTTGTTTATAGCCCCCACAATAAAAAAAAGCTATAACGTGTTGCCACTATTGTAAGGACAAAAAAAATAGAGGACTTTTTTTATGTTAATAATGTTTTTAATAGGGTTATTCAGTTGTGCATGTCTTCTTGGTTACATATAAGGTAACAAAAATGCTTATAACACTTTTTTAGTATAACTTTTCAATGTGCTGCAAAGCAGTCACACTGCTCTGCAACATAGCTTAAAGACATAGGCAAAGCCAATAGCTCTGGCTAAACACTTATGAGGTCCCAAAGGTGAGACCTATTGGCTATACCAATGCTTGTTTCTGTTTGCGCGGGCTCTGGGAATATTGGTGGTCACAAACTCCTGACTCACCAGATCATTGTATTGCACAAGCAAACCATTCATTGCTTGGGGGGTGTTTGAGGCTTTTCTAAAATACAAAACAAAGCAAAAAGAACCTCTTTCACATAGTGGTGTGGGCATAGTTCCATTTTGACTGAAAACAATCACTTGGAGCACTTTTGGTCAAAATCCCCACTGACAAGGTGGTGGGCTATCTTCCTTAAGTGCTTTGTTAGAAAGGTAAATGGGGTGGAGCTCTCTTAGATTTAATGGCAGTGTAAGGGTGGAGAATTTGCAGTTAGAGAAACAAATAATTGAAGCCCATATGCACTTCCCTTTCACATGCAGTTTTGCAGTTTTCCATCCGTTTGCACATTCTGTTATGAAATACACCACAGTTGTACATAATCTGATGTTCTCATGCATTTTTTTGTGAATCCCCAGGTAGGTGAATATTTAATCCAAATGTAGGAACACCCTGATGGGAAAAGGACGTTGAAAGTAAGTTCCACAGTATCTTTTGTCATCTTTATTCATTTATACGGCACTTGCCTGACTCATACTAGCTCTCAGAAAGCAGATAGAAATGGTATATGATTAAATACAAAGGACATTCAGATGCTGATTATGTGCTGTTGAATCTGTCCAGCCAAATAGCACAATTTCAGTGATTTTTCAGAAAAGTAATACTTTCAGCTCAATAAGTGGTTACAAGGTCCATTGGAATAAGTGTAGCACACTGGTCATTTTTAAAGATCCAAACATTTCTCGAAGTCTCATTTCTTAGAAACTAGAACATTATATTGTAGTCGATCTTAGAAATAAACACTTAAAGGACTAACACAACAATCATGAATAACATTGAAACTCTCTTTCGTAGCCTGAGAGAAGTCATGAACAGATTAGAAGATGTATCACTAGGATTTAGGGCAGTGCTTAACACTGCCAATTATTATGTATACTTTGAATAATATGTATACTAGAAGGTTCCTGAAATTGTTTGTACTAAAATAGATAATATGCTGAAAAATATGTTTTGGGATAGCAAAAGCATGCTTCATTAAAAGACTTAAAAGTACATTAAAATATTGTGTTTTATTTTATTTTTGTATTTGTAGAGCATGCAAATACCAATATAGGTGTTCTGGTGGAAGGAGGGAGAGAGGAACTGCCTTCCAGAGTTGAAGGACTGTCAGTAAGTCTTAATTATACTTCAATATTCTTCACTTCTTTCACTACTGAAATGTCTTTCAGGGTCACTATAAGAGCTGCCTTTATCACAGATTTGTTTTCTGAAAGATTAGAAAGTCAGGCCATCATCACCATCATATTCATTGATATTAAAATAGAATACACTCTAAAATACAAAGGGGCAGATTTATGAGCCCCTTGCGCCACTTTTGCGTCACTTTTAACATGGGAAAAGTGACGCAAAAGTGGCGCAAGAGGCTCATAAATCTGCCCCAAAATGCTTTAAAAAGAAAATACAACCATTACAATGAATTAAACCTTTTCATCTGAAATGTAAAATGTATAATCCACTTTTTTAAAACATAATATGCTTATATTAAGACAAATTACGTTTCTTCTAAAATATCTGTCATGAAGAAGAGTTATCGGGCTCTGGTTAAAAGCTGCAAACACGACGATCAAATTGCTCATAGAACGAAGGAGCTGCATGACTCCACCAGCAGAACTAACAGCACTATCAACAAGCTTTGACAAAGACAAGAGGTCTAGCGGTGACAATGTACTAATAGTTACTGCAATGACACATTTAACGGTATTGTGACAAAGGTATTGTTCGCTAATGTTTATTTTTTTAAAGCACAATAAAGAAGAAACAAAAAAGAAAGCTGAAAAAATCAGTGAGGCATAAGATATTGTTTGCCAAATAAGGGCTGATCAGCTCTTGTATAAGCTGCGCATAAAAAATATGGCTAGAGAGATAAAGTGCTGACTTGAAACTAACTACTACTGCTTAAATTTGTGAGGAACGATGCTTTAACCCTCTATAATATATAACAATATATGCCCACATATTATTACTGCTTTACAGCTTTGGTATGTAAAAAGTGATTTCAGTGACTGCATATATTTTCAGTAACTGTACATTCTTAAAGCCGCAATTTACAAAATCCCCAAACCCGTTGTCATCACCATAATACAGAGCATGCATTAGAAGCAATTTAGTAGATACTCAGGATCCGACCAGGATAGAAATTTAGCATTGGCACTGAAATAACAGTGACTCTCATTAATGAATCAGACAGCTAATAAAGTGTCCCTCATTTGGGAATCAAGCAATTCTGAACTTGTGTGTATATTTGTTTTTCAATGTATGGGAAACTGCGTGCATTTGTGGTTGATGAAGGCAATATCTGTGGAAATATTAGGAAAACAACAGATAAAACTTTCCCATCAGGTCATAAAACAGGCCTGAAAACAGCGACAATGCTGGCCCACACAATGGCCTGTCAGACTAGACCTTCTGGGACTGCCATGTTTCCCTATAGGCCAGCCTGACCATTGCAATACTGTTATTACTTTTGGCACACTTCCACCTGAATTAAGTGTACCAGCTTCGTATTTAATTGCTGGCACCTACAACATACATATCTGCAGTGGTGGCTCACATAGGGCGTGTTGTGGGGCAGTGGGACGGGCGGGGGAGGGGCAGGGTGGGGGGATAGTAAACTCAGACATACGACGAAACGGAGGAAAGTAATAATTACTTTCCTCCATTCCGTCGTATGTCTGAGTTTACCACTTCCCACCCTGCCCCTCCCCCACCCCGCGTCATCTCCCCGCAGCACGCCCTATGCGAGCCGCCACTGCATTACTGCATAGTTTTTGGCATCCTAAACTGCTGCTTGCTATGAAGTTCATACATACATTATATATATTTATTCACTGAAGAAACAAAGGTCACAGGGACGTTATAAATAGTCTCAGATTTCACTTGTACAAAACCTTAGAAATTTAGCAGTTATAATAGCTACCTGAGCTAACTATAACTTATGCCCCCGTAATGCATTGCTTATGACTTTACATATTACATCACTCCTGACATGGTCAGTGACATCACTGATAACATCTCAAATGACAATGTCAATGGTTTTGTACGATTGAAATATGTGCCTAACTATAACCTTTCTGTAACCTTTAGTTTTTCAGTGAATATCTAAGGGTTTTTTAAAATTCTATTTCCTAACTATGACGTCTCTCTAACCTTTGGTTTTTCCAGCGAATGTCTACTTTTTTTCAATGTTGTTTTCTAACTGCAATGTCCCTGTAACCTTTGTTTGTTTTTTTTGTGAATTTCTAAGGTTTTTTTAAAATAATATTTACTAACTTGCATGTTATGATTTTTAAAATCTATAACCTAACTATACCATTTCTGTCACCTTTGCTTTTTTCAGTGATTTTTTAATAGCTCTTTTTAACTCTATTCCCTAACTATAACTTCCCCATAACCTTTGTTTCTTTCAGTAAATTTCTACAGTTTTTAATTTTGTTATCCTAACGTTAGACTGTCACCTTTGAGAGTTGATGTGTGCGTTGCTGTGTGGGTCTGTGAGTGGGTATGTGATTACCTGTGTGAGTGGGTGTGTGAGCATCTGTGTGTGTCTGTGATGGGTGTGAGTGCCTGTGGGGGTCTATGAGTGGGTCTGTAAGTATCTGTTTCAGTCTGTGAGTGGGTGTGAATGCCGGTGTATGTCTGTGAGTGGGGGGCAAAGTCTTTAAGCATAGGATTGGCATAGTACAGTAAAATGATAAAAGCCTTTTACCACTCCAGGCACAGTATTGCAGCTTTGGATTGGTAAAATGCCATCCAAGTCAATCTGGGATGAATAAAAGCAACCCATAACGTGTTTTACTATCATTATAGCTCTTCAGAGAGGTGTAGCATTGTCCAGACCAGTAGTATAATGAAACTTGTGGGGGCCCCCCTGCAAAGTTCATGAAGGCGGGCCCACTCTCTGGACCCAGTCAGGAGTTCTCAGGCCCACCCGTTCACAGTGCATGAGAGGGCCCCTGAAGTTTAGGGGCCCCCTGCACTACAGAGACTACGAGGGCTGTTCTTACGCCACTGGTCCGGACACAAAGGATCACCCAGTATAAGTCAAAACAATACCCTTTCAGGGTTAGAATGATGCATACATTATGCAAAATAAGAGGCAGAAACCTCTGGGTAATTCCCCAGTTTAGGTGGAAGGCAGCTCTTGTATAGAACACACTACAAAACCACCGATAAGTGTGCTCACCTGAAATGTCTGTTTTTCTAGCAAAGTGTTCAAGCATAGGTGTAGCACAGTGGCCTCCATACTGAGCTAGAAAGAAACAAAGTCTTTTGCCAATTCTCCAGCAAAGTCTTTAAGCATAGGATTATCATAGTGCCATCCATGCAGAGCTGTATAATGACAAAAGCCTTTTTCCACTCTAGGCACAGTTATAGCTTTGGATAATTGTTGGACTTGGCCCTTTTTGGCTAAACTTCCCTAAACTCTTTGCTTTCCCTGTAGACCATTTTTCAGACATGGTGTTGCGAACTTAGATGCTTTGGGTACTTTGCCACTGCTGATCAATGTCAAAGTGCTAGTGCTCCCTGTGTAAAGTGTAATGGTAATTGGTTCTCCATGATTGGTATGTTTGCCTTACTAGTAAAGTCCCAAATAAAGTGCACTATGTGTGCCAGGGCTGGTAATGCAAATGCTACTAGTGGGCCTGCAGCACTAATTGTGCCACCCACACAAGTAGCCCTACAGAGAGAACTCAGGCCTGCCACTGCAGTGCCTGCATGCAGTTTGTTAAACTGGCTTGTTGCCCTGACAAGTGCACCCACTTGCCAGGCCTTACCCTTCCCTTGTATGCACATCAGACACCCCTATGGTAGGCCCAAGGTGCCCCCCTGGGCAGGGTGCAGTGTATTTGAAAGGTAGGACATGTACTGAGGTTTGTACCATGTCCTAACAGTGAAATACTCTCCATTTCTTTTTTCGCGGTTGAAAGGCTATCTTGCCCATAGGACAGAATGGGGAGGCTGTGTAATATGTTTCCAGCCTATCGTCCCATAGGCTTAAGATGGACAGAGGAAGTTTAGTGTGCCTGAACTCACAATTCAATAGCACATCTTTTTGTGATGGTGGTTTTTGCATAATGTGTTTAGAAACCACTCTTTCAGAAGTGGATGGGTTTTTGTGTTCTAACATTTCTGTGTGTCTCTGCCGGGTTGCGGATTGACTGTCTGGATTTGAAAGTGATAAGATCTGGGGAATGTCTTGACTCGGGGGAGGAGGTGAGACAGCAACAGGCTGACCTGCATCTGGAGTGTAGGGGGGAGGAGTAGCCCCTGGAGGTGAAGAAACCTGAGCAGCAGCCATAAAACAATGGCTCCATCTCCTGCTGAGTGATTAAGGATCCAGACTCCCACTATCAAAGGAAGAAGGTGTCACTGGCAGGGAGACACCCAGAACTGGATTGAACAGGGGTCAGTGCCCCCCTGAACACAAAGACTTCAAAGACATTGAGGGGTATAACTATGAGAGCTGAAACTCCTGAACATTGGATTGATCAAGACTGAAAAGGATTGAAACTACTTTGTGGTCAAGAGGAAACTCTGCCAAGGAAGAAACAACTGAAGAGACTGAAAGAAAGGACTGACCCTTGCTGTGTGTTCTGGGGCTGGCCTGCAGTTTGCTGATTTAACAAAGGAGGGGCTAACAGACTTGGCTGTGTGCTCTGTCCCCCTTGACAGGACTTTGCTGTGTGCTGTGTCCTGAAGTAACTTATCCCCAAGGGCCCGAGGAGAGCTGGCTCCCTGTTCTGGAAACTCAGGAACACAAACGTTTCCAGGTGTGTCTCAGCGACGCTGTGTGCGTGTGCTTTTTACAGCCTGTGACCGTCGTAAGAATTGCCCTGTGATTGTGGGCACCTGGAGTCCAAGTGAGTCCCATCGACGCTGTGTGCATGTGGTTCGTGTAGCCTGAGACCCTCGTAAGAATTGCCTTGTGATTGTGGGCACCTGGAGTCCAAGCGAGTATCAGAGACGCTTTGTGCGTGTGCTTTTTGCAACCTGGGACCTTCGTAAGAATTGCCCTGTGATCGTGGACACCTGGAGTCCAAGCTAGTCTCAGCGACACTGGGTGCGTGTGCTTCATGCAGCCTGAGACCTTCGTGAGGATTGTTCTGTGATCGTGTGCACCTGGAATCCAAGTGAGTCTCAGTGACGCTGTGTGCGTGTGCTTTGTGCAGCCTGAGACCCTCGTGAGGATTGTCTTGTGATCGTGTGCACCCGGAATTCAAGTGAGTCTCAGCGATGCTGTGTGCGTGTGATTTGTGCAGCCTGAGACCTTCGTGAGGATTGGCCTGTGACCGTGCACACCTGGAACTCAAGTGAGTCTTAGCGACGCTGAGTGCTTGTGATTCGTGCAGCCTGAGACCTTTGTGAGGATTGTCCTGTGATCGTGTCCACCCGGAATCCAAGTGAGTCTTAGCGATGCTGTGTGCGTGTGATTTGTGCAGCCTGAGACTTTTGTGAGGATTGCCCTGTGACCGTGCACATCCGGAACTCAAGTGAGTCTCAGCGATGCTGTGTTTGTGTGCTTCGTGCAGCCTGAGACCTTCGTGAGGATTGTCCTGTGAATGTGTGCACCCGGAATCCAAGTGAGTCTCAGCGATGCTGGGTGCGTGTGGTTCGTGCAGCCTGAGACCTTCGTGAGGATTGCCCTGTGACCGTGCTCACCCGGGGCTCAAGTGAGTCTCAGCGAAGTTGTGTGTGTGGGCCCTGTTGCAGCCTGAGATCTTTGTCATTGCCATCGGCCCAGACCGGCATCCCCAGAGGTGCTGTGCTGCCAGCCCAAGCCCACCATTGCCAAAGCAGGACCTCGAACCAACCTCGTCGGGGGGGCAGAGTTCCACTGCCCGGAATCAATGAAGTTGCATCGGAGGCCCAAGTCGCGAAAAGATGATAGGAGAGCAGGCTCACACCCCCCAGGTAATGTGTGTCGCTGCCTGGGGTGGGATGCGAGCTCCGAGAACAATGCTCTCAGCCTTTCCCATTCTCGCAGCGCGAGCCTCCCCTCAAACTCGTATCGTGGCCCGTGCTTGCTGAGAGTGGCAGTACCGGAGTGTGGAGCTGCACTTTGGTTTACCCCATACCCGTGTTGGGGGCATGTTAGAAATGGCGATTTCTGGTTGGCTAGGGCTTGCGCCAAAGCCAGACAGAGACCACCACTCTAGTCAGGGCTGGGGAGTTACACGCCAAAGATAACCCCTGCTCACCCCCTTGGTAGCTTGGCACGAGCAGTCAGGCTTATCTCTGAGGCGATGTGTAAAGCGTTTGCGCGCGCACCCAGCAACAACACCCAAAGCCCACCACAAAGGAAACTCCACACAAGGTATTATATAAAAATAGCCTTTGTATTACCAAAACACATTAGATAAGAACACACACTTTACAATGTGCCAATAGGCACGGGCAGACTTTACAAGGGATTATATGTACAGGGGACAGGGCCACATGGACCACTGTCAGGAATTAGCACTTTGTAGAAATAGCACTTAGAACGTAGGAATAATAATGTAGTACAAAATAGCAATTGTAGCACACAACCAGTAACTACTGGTAACAGGTAAGTACCACCTACGCAACCCTAACCACCTTAGGAAAATGTCACGCAGGGAACGACGACCTCACTAGCACCACCTGTACTAGGAGAAAACAAACAACCACCTAAGTATCACAATACCTGTAGGGGTAATAGCACGTTACACATGATGCATCACATTCAGAGGTGTAGGGAAGGAAAACACATGATGCATAAAAACATTCAGCGGTGTAAAACAAGGCACATGACGCATAAAAATACATTCAGGGGTGCAGGGAAACACAATTGCGCAAGAACTCACATAAGCCACCAGTCAGGGCAAAGCGTAAACCAAAACGCAGAGGCCACAACCTAAACGTTGCAGCTGCCCACTAAGTGCTGGGCAGCTGGGAAAAGGAGCAGGGGCACCACTGTGCCTTGAACACGAGTTTGTCCGCCCTTGGAGCCTTCTAGGCTCTGTACAACTATCTGCCCCATCGTTGGAGTCCCTCTGGACTCGAAATGGCCAAAAGAAATGCCCCCTGGGAGCCTTCTAGGCTCCTAAAGAATGTGCCTGATTGGAGCCTCGTGGGCTCTGAGAACGAGTAATGCCCCGTCTTGAAGGCGGTAGCCCTTCTGGGCTTTAAACAGATACTGTCCCACGTTGTTGGAGCGCACCAGCGCTCTAAAATGACGTGCCCCACGTTGGAGCCTCGGGGGCTCTGTAACAAATATCGGCCATAACAACGTTGGGGCGGCCCGCAGCCTTCCGGGCCGCCCGATCCTGAGATGCCCGGGTGCCTCGCTCAGGCACAGCAGAAATAACCCCAGCAGGAGGAGCCTCTCGGGGCTCCAAATCCCAGTACAGCACGGAGGAGAAACCGGCGGGGACACCCCCCACTCACCGGACTGGCGCGCGGCTCCTCCGGTTGGGTCTTCTCTCTCCTTGAAGACCTGCAGGGCTCCCTCCACACACGGGGCCCTGCGCAGGAAGCCGCCGTCCTCACTCTCCCGGTCGTCTTCTGCGGAGCAGACGTGCTCCTCACCCGGGCCCCCTCCTGGGACCCGGGACCTTCTCCCTGGAGCGCGGGGAGGCGGGGTAGGCTCCCATCCTCCTCTGTACGTCCCAGCGTGGGGTAGGCTCCCGCCCGGGTTTTCAATGATCTCCCCTCAGGGAAGCGCGGGGTAAGCTCCCGCCTTCCTATTTCCTGTTCCTGGTTGTCCCGGAGGCCCGCCCCCGGCCCACCTGACTTCCTGGTCGGGTGCCGGAGGGGCGGTTTGGCCTGATTTGCGGGCAAATGCCGGGTGGGCACCGGCGCTGTTTTTAAAAGGCAATAAATCGAGGTGGGCACTCGATATGGGCAGCAATGTCCCTGGCAGGGTGGGCACCTGCCAGGGGACTTCAGACTCGGCGAAGACGGGGCAAATGCCGGGTGGGCACCGGCTTGCAGCAAATAAGCTCTCCTAGCGCTAGGACAAGCAAAAGCGCTTCCAGGCGCTTAGGGATGCAAAGGATAACAACAAAGTCCAGCAAAGGTCTCCCCTACATACAGCAAGGCAGGGGTGGGGGGCAAGGCTGGACCCACAGCCAGCTCACTGGGCCTCCAGGCAGGGAGGTAGTCCAAGTGGCGGTCCTCTGGTCCAGCAGCAGCTCCCCTCAGGTAGGATCCTGGAAGAGAACAGATTCTGTGGGGACACAGCCCCATTTTTATACAGTAAAACCCTTTGTCTCAGGGTGCAGGGAAGGGGCGAACCAGTTACAACTGGTTCCTGAGCACTTTGTTTTGCTCAGCCCCTCTCCCTATTCAGAGTGCAGGCCAGGGTCATCAGTCGCACCACAGGGGGCGGAGCCAGCATTGTGTGGGGAAACCCCAGCCCTATTCAGGACCCAGGTGTACTCCTCCCACCCATCTAGCTGCTGATCTCCCCTTCACCACTGGGTGACTCATCCTGACTCTGGGGATTCCCTAACCCGTCACATGACCTCAACCAGCCAATCGCCAGACCAGGCACACATTTCACACTGCACACCGAAGTGCCCACTTCTAGAAGTGGCACTTCCACACTAGGTACATGCACGCTGCACACATCATCGCGCAGCATTCAATCACACGAGTCCGCACATACCAAACACGAGCCTGCACACTCCACGCATCAGGAACTACCAGGGACACATACATTCCCCATGCATTCCTATGGGAGGGCAGGCCTATCTCAACACATGCACTCAGAATGCGCACGCACTTTACTCTGGGACACAGGGAAAGTGCGCAGAAACCAAAAATCACTAACACAAGTCACAAGTAAAAGCAAAAAGTTTCAGGGGTGAACCTGCCATACGGGCCAAGTCCAACAGGGCATATGCTGGCAGAAGCTGACCGCGAGTCAGTATGAATGGCATAGAGACCGTCCAAAGCACCGTGATCGGTGCCGGAGTGCATAACGCATTGTATTCTTTTTGCATTACGAACTGCCTCATTGTTGCATTACGCGTTGCATTATTTTTATATTCCGAACTGCCTGATTGTTGCATTACGCATTGCATTACGTATTGCATAACGAGCTGCCTAATTGTTGCATTACGCATTGCATTATTTTTGCATTACGGACTGCCTGATTGTTGCATTACTTATGCATTATTTTTGCATAACAAACTGCCTGATTTTGCATTACGCATTGCATTATTTTGGCATTACGAACTGCCTGATTGTTGCATAACGAACTGCATTATTTTGACATTACAAAGTGCCTGATTCTTGCATTTTGAACTGCATAGCATTGCAGTAGGACTGCAGGGGATCATAGAGAATTGCTCATTCATACTGCAAGAACCTATAAGGGCTTGCTAGCCTAATAACCAGCAAAGTGAATTATTACAAATACGCATATGTTGGATTTTTATCATGTGGTCTCATCCTATACCTTTTGATATAAACATATAATTGTTTTTTTTGTGAAACTTGTTTGGAGTCCATTTGTGGTGTCATCATTGGGTTGCTGAGAACGTGGTTGCAAATACTTTACACACTTGACTTGAAGGCTGCTCGTGACAAGCTACCGAGGGGGTGAGCAGGGGCTATCTGAGAAGGTGTCCTTCCTTTCCCTGACTTAGAAGCAAGGGTCCCTATTTGGCCTAGGGTACCTACCTCAGCCAACTAGAGACCCCCAGTTCTAACAATAATGAAAATTCTATCAAAGCCAACCTGGAATGAATAAAAGCAACTCCTGGCACATTTTTCACTATCATTATAGCTCTTTAGAGAGGTTTAGCTTTGTATAGACACAAGGGAGAATCTAGTATAAGTCAAAATAATACCCTTTCAGGATTAGTGATGCATAAATTATGCAAAAAAGAAGCAGAGAAATCTGGGTAGGTCCAGAGTTTAGGTAGAGATCAGCTTCAGCTTCTGTTTAGAGCACCGTACGACAGCAGTGTTAGAAATTGGGTTTCTAGTTGCCAGAGGTATGCACCATGTCCAAGCAGGAACAACAATCCTAGTCAGGGTAAGTCTGATCCACACTAAAAGATTACCTGGGCTCAGCCTATGGTAGCTTGGCACAGAGCTGTCTTGCTAATCTAAAGAGGCAGGGGCATATTTATGCAGGCTTTGCATTATGCTTGCACCACACAATGTGGTACATGCACGACACAAACCTCTCTTTGTACGGCTTCACAAACATGGACTAATGCAACACAGCGCAAATTGCTGCATTGCCTTACTCTGCACAAGGGAGACATTTCATGGGCCTTACGGTGGGTGTTCTCATGCAGCTCCCCTGGTTTTTGATGCATTCCCAGATTTACAAGGACTTGTAAACCTGGGAATGCGTAAAATTCTTACGCCTCCCCAGGGGAGGCATAACAAGAAGAAATATGTTTTTCTCCTTGTCTTTTCCTCTTTCTTTGTGTATTGCATTCTGCAGCACAAGTAGAAAGAAGAAAACACCTCTCAGGGTTTATTTTGTGCAAAACCAATTCTGCCTGTAATGTAGGCACCCTTGAACCATGTTTTGAGGCTGCCTGCGTTGGTGCTAGGCTGCCAAAATAGCACCAGTGCAGGGGTAAAAACAAGAATGCACCATATTGGATAATACAGTGCATTCATGCCCTATACCTGTGATACAACGCAGTGCAGCAAGGTAAATTGCTGTGCTGCACTGCACCACAATTCCAGTAACTAGGCCCTAGGTGTAAAGTATGTGTACAACACAACACAGTGTAACACAATGAAAACACCACAAAATAGATAATAATTTTATAACTAGGACTGACGATTTTATGGTATTTCTTTTTTTAACATTTCCGTTTTTGGCCCTCTTGTTGGTATTTATCCATATTCATTTTGTGCATAAATGTAGTTGTATAATGGAATATTTCCTCATTGATTTAACAAAACAACATGCCCTCATACGTTGATTCCTGCCGCTCAGCAAATTAAGTAGCCAAATATAACAAAACACTATCGCCACAGGTCAATATTAGCATTATATCCAAAAGTATGTTAACATTTAACGGTATTTAGGAATATTCCATCCTAGCTTCTATATCCATCTCTTCATCTGTTGGCCTGGAATTCATGAAGTACAGCATGGAGAGTCACTCACAAGAAGCACCCTTTTCTGTATTTTTCTGCTTTTAAAAATAAATACAGGTAGGAAACAATTGTTTTTCTCTGTGTTTTTCTGTAAAAATCAGTAAAAACGAAAAACTGGGAGCCTTATTTGTAATTAAATCAAGACCAAAGCACCAAAATCCCAATAATTAAAAGTTCATGTATGAACTTAAGAAAAATAAAGAGTTGTAGCTCTTAGAAGCAATAAGCACCAATGAGAGTTATCTGGTTGTGCGAGACTGCGGTAAAGTCAACAGTTCAGTCCCAGCTTTCTCCACACAGTCGAGGGGATGCGTCAATCTCTCTATACTGCTGCGGCAGTGATGCGCTCTTCCAGTGGTTCAGAATCTCAAGGCGATGCATTGGTCCCAAGAAAAATGCTTCGATTTTACTCCCACAACCGGGTTGATCCACCAGTTCTGCTACACGCAGACTGGAGATGCATCAATTTCTCTTGTGCAAGTATATGAGTCCACTTCCAGTGAACCAGGCACAGGAGCAGATGTGGAGGCCTTGATAGCCCTGAGTCTCAAGCAACAGAAGGCCACCCAACAAGCCCTTGGAGATCAATTTAGGTTCAAGCCAGAGGCCAGCTCTCCATCAGCCGGTTAGAGAGCAGTAGGCAGCAGGGCAGTAGAGCAGAAAAATAGGTCTTCTAGATCAGCAGTTCAGGAGAGTGTCAGTCCATGATGCAGCACAGCAGTTCTTCTGACAGAGTTCAGTTACAAATCCAGAAGTATCTAATTTGTTGGGGTCAGAGTGCCAGTTCTTATATCCAGTTGTGCCTTTGAAATTGGGGTGACTACAAAGAAGAGTCTTTGAAGTGCACAGAAGCCCTTTCCTTCCAGCCCTAGTTCCAGACAATCATATGGAGGTAGTCACTGCTATTCAGGGGTAAGTACCAGTCCCTCCTTCCCTTCCTGCCCAGGAAGGGCCATCAAAATGCAGAGGAGTACCTAGATTCATCCTACCTTTCCTGAGTCTGTAACTGTTTAGAGGGAAGGAACAAAGTGTAGCTGTCACCCAGACGTGTATTCTAGACAGGCTGTAGGTACACGGAGCTGTAAACGTTGAATAACAGCAAGGGGTTGGGCCAATTTAATGTCAGCAAGGCTAGGCCACTACAAAATTTTAAGAACAAAAAGCACCAGAACCGACTCTATTTAACCAACACTGTGATTTAAGTTTATGGTCACACAAGTCAATTACTGTGATCATCATTTAATTTCAACATTATTCATGAAAAATATTTCAATTTACATAACACTGTCTTCAACTGAGGAACAACATCATCATGAAATGAATCAATTTACATTCATTACATGTCCCACATTAAAAAAAAACATAATTACATTATCACAACAGTGAAATATTATACAAAACATCAAGAGAAACAATAGAAAACATGTAACAATGAATGTCTCAGTGCTAAAGCAACCAAAGGGTCACTACGTGGAATACCCTTATTATGCCCCTTGTAGCTTGTGGAGTTAAGTTTTCTTCAGTGGAATATGTTTGAGCATAGTTTTAAAAAGTGTAATACACTAGCTACTGTATTTAAGAATATACTGAAGTATAGTTGACTGTCATGTAAAGAAATCACCAATGCGTGTCTCCTACAATCCAGGAATACAAAAAACAAAGGAGCCTGGGCCTCTATCCAAGGTGCGATTTATTCAGTCGACACTACGTCCGACTCGTTTCGGAGTTAAACACACTCCTTCCTTGACTGCCCGTGAAGAAGGAGTGTGTTTAACTCCGAAACACGTCGGACGTAGTGTCGACTGAATAAATCGCACTTTGCATAGAGGCCACGGCTCCAGTGTTTTTTGTATTCCTGAATTGTAGGAAACACGCATTGGTGATTTCTTTTGATGTTGTGGGGGTGGCTACCCCTGCCATGAGCCCACCATGCAAGAGGCTCAGGATAAAGCCAATGTTGGTGTTTTGACTGTCATGTACTACAGTTATCTATCGTATGGTCTCTTACTGCAGAGAGTTGTAAGTGGAACGGTATAGAGTGCAGTGTGATGGTATTCTGATGTGTTACAGTTCAACTTGTAATGTAGAGTGTTATGTCTTACAGTGTCCTTCAGAGTATATTGGCAAGTAATATTTACATGTAATGCTAGAAACTAGCAACCTTGTAACACAGTGCTACAGTGAGATTCAAAAGTATGGAATGTATTTCTAAGACCTAATTAACAATCTTATTACTGAAATATGCCATCATTTAGAACTTCAGAAGTCCAGAATGATCATATTGTAGTAGTTATCACTAAACACTGGGGAAAAATAAATCACTATATTATTAAAAACATACGCTGTCCATGTCCAACTGTTGATTGATCTATCTAAGTAACATGCTATATGCAAAAGCAAACAACACAGTAAGATATACAGTAGAATTATTCCAAAGTCCTCAGCTATGTGAGGCCACATAATGACATATCTACTGAAATGTATAAGTACAAAAGTAAATTATCTTTCTAGATGTCTTACAATGGTAACCATATGAGTTAGAATTTTGGATGGACATTTAGGAGGTAGCTGTCTTTTTGGTAGAGTGTGCATAAGAAAAAGAGTGTTGTTTTCAATTGTGTCCACCCTGTGTTGTTCTTTAAGTGCATGGTATAGTGTCCTGATGCTCTAGTGTCTCCAGGATGAAAAATAATATATGTTCAAGCAAAGGTGTGGCATGAAATATAAATTTAAGAAGCAGTAAAGTGAGAAATTGACATATTAATGTTTCTGTTATTTAGAGTACTTCCTTGAATCATTAAAATCAAATATTTGGTTACCATTGGTAAATGAAGGCTTGACAGAATGGATGATTTACAGTTTGGACAAAAGATTGATTGCACAGTGTTGCATATTACATTTTTAAATTAAACTGACTTCCAGTGAGGTGTAGATATATATTAAAAATCTTTCAAAATCTGTAACAGTGGAGCCGGAATGTCGGCAATAGACACATTCATGTTCCCAAAGGTAGCTTACTCCAAAGAGGTCAGAACTCAGGTGAGTCTTGTTAGCTATTATGTATAGGACAACTGTACAGAATTTCTAAGCATCTTGCAGTTCATTGAGAGAAAGCTGACCAGAACATATACACATATCTTACATATCTCTAATGGAACTTGTTGAGTGGCATAAGTGGCTGTCTGACACAATTTGTTGACTTAGAATTTTCAAGGTCATGCAGAAAGGATTATCTACATTTTGCTTTAATAGGTCTTTCTCTGATGTATAAAAGTAGATTCACAATAACATTGCTGTAACAATTGCCGCCATTCTGATTTTTAAATTAATGTCCTGTTATTTCGGTGTATTTAGATGTATAAATTTAAAATTTTAGGTTGATCAAAATCTTGTTCATAATTGTTGTTTAGTATAATTTTTCTTTTGAAGGACAGTTTAAGCTTCGAATAATGGGATATTCACGAAGATGAGGAACATATGCCCTTTTTAAATGATCGTATTCGTTCAGACAGCAACTGTCTGCATTAATTCTTGTTTCATAAAAATCAATGATACACAGTATGGTATTATTATTACAAGAACGAGAGCTAAATATGCCATTCCCTTTTTGAATACTGTTAAACAAAAGTTAATTGGCGCATTTATGGCAGCTTAGTCCTTCTGATTTGTGTATTGTTACCGCATAAGGCAAATATAGAGGAAACTGTTCTCTTTGAATATATATCTTTGAGTAAGTAAGAATTCTGCTGTACAGTGGGAGATTTATTCTGTTGTTATATGTGGTCAAATTTCACCACAATAAATTCACTTTTTCATTGTTTGCAGACATCAGAAAGTTCATGACAAATCCCATTTCTTTATTTGTGAATCCTTCTTCTACATGTAAATTGCAACAGAAAATAACATAATTTTTATAGAGATGTAAATCATTCTCCAATCCCGCTGTACGTGACCAGATTTTTCAAATTGTGGACTTTTTTTATAAGCCTTTGCTAATAGTAGGCCTGGGCTAAAAATCCGTTCCGCTCGCGGAAATTGCGATAATTTGACATTTTCGCGTTCCGCGGAGAGCGTGAAAATATCAAAATTTCCGCAATCCGCATTTTACCGGAAATTTTTTGCTTGCTCGCGCTGTAAAATAATACATTCTTGAGTGCGCGCGAACGCCTTACCTGAATCCCCGCGTTCGCCGACAAGTTTTCCCGATCCGGTCGCGTTCTCCACGAGATGTTGGATTGTTGGTAGCCATTTGCGCTGTCTCGCGACAGTTCGCGCCCGCAGTAACATCATTCGTCGCGCGATCACGTCTTTCTTCTCGCGATCATGCACCGCGAGACAAGTGTAAACAAGATGGCCACGCCCGCAAGCAACCGCATGGGTAAGTTGGTGAGCCGCGACCACGCAGAACATACCGCGAACGGGCGAGAAAAAAACTTCCGCATCTTCGCGCTATTTCCGCGTGTTTGCGGAGATTTTTAACATTTTCACGATAATTTGCGAAAGTGAATTTCGCAAATTCCGCCCACCCCTAGCTAGTAGATAAGTTCAGTTTATGACTCTCTACTTTTTCTCTGCACGGCAGACGTACATTTTTTCTCTTTCCAGATGTAAGATTTCATTATTTATTGAGCACATTCTTTAATAGTTGGCTTTAAAGCAACCAAGGGTTGTGATTGTGAAAGAAGATAATGCATGACTTCAGCAGGTGAATGAAGGTTAGCAAACAATTTATTTGTATTTTGTTCCTCCAGCATTATCGTTGCTTCTTTTGTAATAATGTAAAGTGAAATAACTTTTAACATCTTGGCATATTCTTCATCACTAGGTTTTGTCATATTCCTTGTAAGTTATACAGATGTAAAGTGTTACCAAACGGTGATGTTCCCTACACTTTCCCAAAAAATTCCACGTTTGCTCCTGCAAAAGTTTTTTTTAAATATGTTCACTTTTTACAGGTCTAATTTATAATAAGACTCCGAAAACAATGGCATGTGTCCCTCCAAAGAGAACTTCATAAGATGTCATGAGTACTTCTTTTATCTGCAAATGAATAAATTGCAACATTATGGGGTCAATTACGAGGTCATTAGGAAATCATTCCGACTGAATGGGTTCCGGAATGCTTTCCGAATGACTTGGATCAAGGGAGTCCGACCGAGCGATTTTGATGCTGTTGGATGCTTCTTTGCGGGGGTTGGGGAAAACAATGCACCCTGTGATAGGCACCCCATGATGCCTGACACACTTTGCATGGTTGGCAAGGGATGTCCGATGTGTACCCCCATGGGCCCTATTCATAGGCCCTGTGTGAAGGGGGGCCTGCTATGGGCCCTAAAGTCATATTCCAACAGCTGATCCATTTCGGAACACCCGATTAGTAAAGTCTGTCCGAATCAGACATCCTAATCGCTCAGCTGGAAACACGGTCCGTAGACCGCTACAACTCGGCTCCAACTTACTCGGTTACTCCCAAGGCCTTTTGGAACTTAGTCGAACAGTTTGAACGCTTCCCAGCTCTCGTAATTGCACGTTGGGAAACGTGTCCGAGTCGGATGAAAAGGCGGGTTACGAATCAGATTCGGACTAATCGATTGACGTTCAGAGCATTTCCTAACAAATCGAACCCTAAGATGGAAACCTTGTTGACATCATCTATAATCAAATCTTTTACTTTTTTTAGAACTCTCTCAAGTTTTTGAGGTGTATAAGTATTCAATTTTATGTATTTATTTTTGCTATGCTGCTCAACAGGCAGCAACAGTAGACTATATAAAGTAATTCATTTGATGTTATGTGCTGCTAATCTAGTAGGAGCAGTAACTACAGAAGTTGGTTTTAAATTTGGAGCTTTATGAATATAAGCAGTTATTGCTTTAGCAAGAAAGTCTGTACAAGTTGCTTCTTGGCTGTTCACAGATTGTAGTGTAGGTTCAAAAGTACTAAATTCCCATAATCTATTTCCATGTTGAAATTCATGATCAACTGACTGTTTTATATCTTGGTATATTTGTAGTTGTTCTAAATTTAATTTGAAAAATAATTAATCCAAATACCATTTGCATGTTCTACCTTCTCAATGGCAAGTATATCTTAATTACCAATCATTGGCTGTCCATATGGGCCCTCACTTCTGGAAGTGGAAGTATTATCAGTTGATGCTATATAAATGTTATTTTCTTCTGCTATTTCTTGTTCCAACATTTCAAAGTATGTCTGAAACTCACGCAGTAGAATGTGATTTTTGTAGACATAAGTGCATCTTTACATGAAATAAAAGGGATTGTTATGTCCTCTTCTTTATGTCATGGTTTAAATAGTTGAATAAGTGCTAAATATCAGATTTCTTTATTATCTTGCGTGTTACAACTGATTTTACGATGATTAATAATAGCAGGTTTAGAAACACGTAATAAACATCCATTGGTCCCTTGAACTCAAACTTTTACGGTGTTGATATCTTCTGCCATACTATTTTGATAGGTGCAGAACTGAACAACGTCATAGGGTGATAGGTTTTCCAAAAAAGGACTTCTCTTTGGGTAATATGTGTCCAGCATATTGGTTTTAAAAAACACTGCTTATTTAATGGGATCAAAATGTGCAAAATATTCTATTTCAGATAGGCTTTTCTGAACTCTTTAGTGTGGTGATGACAATCCTAAGCAAAGCCACATTGTTGCCTGGAATTTAAAGTATAAGCTTGAAGAACTCAAATGGGCACATGCTTCATAACTACTGATTTCACGGCGAGATAGCATTTTGGAGGCTAAATCAGTATAATCTTTTGCTTAAAGATTGCTCATCAAATATTTCTTCCCATGCATCCTTCATATCGGCCTTTTCATCATTTGTAATATAAGAAGTAACATAACTTGCAACTGTTGTAGAGTTAGCTGCAACACATTGTACATCCATGTTTGGATCTCACATATGCAAAATTAAAGGATTGTAGTCTTTGATCCACTGTGATCCTTGGCGTATTCTAAGATTGTAAGTACTTTTTGATGATTTCCCAGTAATTGCCTGTCTTAAAGATGAGATAAAATTGATGCCTCATCCTTTCTGTAGAATTAGCCATGAAACTCCAAAATGTAATTTAGAGTAATAGATTGATTTGTTCCGATATTTTCTTAAGCAGTATTTACCACACACTTATGTGATTGGAAGCGTAACACAGCTTATTGTTTTGCTATGTTTTTGGGAGATCGCATGTACCATAAGGCCAAATTTACCTATGTTTTATGCTGCCCTTGCTCCAAGCAAGGCAACACGAAAACTAGATGCAGATCATTTGTAATATAAGAAGTAACATAACTTGCAACTGTTGTAGAGTTAGCTGCAAAAAATTGTACATCCATGTTTGCATCTCACATATGCAAAATTAAAGAATTGTAGTCTTTGATCCACTGTGATCCTTGGCATATTCTAAGATTGTAAGTACGTTTTGATTATTTCCCAGTAATTACCTGTCTTAAAGATGAGATGAAATTGCTGACTCATCCTTTCTGTAGAATTAGCCATGAAACTCCAAAATGTAATTTAGAGTAATAGATTGATGTGTTCCGATATTTTCTTAAGCAGTATTTACCACACACTTATGTGATTGGAAGCGTAACACAGCTTATGTTTTTGGGAGATCGCAAGTACCATAAGGCCAAATTTATCTATGTTTTATGTTGCCCTTGCTCCAAGCAAGGCAACACGAAAACTAGATGCAGATTTACCAAGACTCGAAAGACCAACCTGGCACTGTGTGGTTTGGTAAATCTTGTGTACCCTAGGCAGTCTTCATACCAGGCCCCCTTACACAATGGCGCAACTCAGCACATTGGGTGCCAATGCAAGGAGAGGACAGGAGTGCACCATATAATGTTAAATATTGGACCATCTGCCCTTTCTCGCAGAGCAGCAAGGTGTCTTGCTGCATTATGTTGCATGATACATTTATAAATTGGCCCCAAACTGTTAAATAAAATGTAGAGCTGATTGACCAGAGTCATATCCAACCTAGATGCATCTTTGATTCACACAGGCATATGAATATGTGGTGCACATCTTGTTTGAAACACTTCTCTAAAAAAAAACAAGTTTCTCTCCTACAAGCTTTTTCTTTTTGTTGGTTACGTAGTGAAGCATGTGTTGTTGGAATATCGAAAACATTTGTAGGATCCCAGAAACATAACTCAGCAGGTGTGTGGGTGCCAGTGTCTGCAATATTAGCATTAGCTTCTAGTAAGGTAAATTGTATTTGCATGATTAATAAAAATCCTACAATTACTACATTCTTTGCGAAAATGCACCAATTAGAAATATAGTTCAATTTTTTTAAAGGAATTATAAAAGTTAAAAAAAATTCTTCAACATAAATACAATATATAAACATTACATCAGACCATCATCTTTCCAGAACTTAATATAAATAGTATCAATTAATATTTCTATAATTTATGCATTGGATCATAAATTTAGTCCTAAGTTTTGTCCTTAGCTATATTAGAATTCTAGATTTTCTGTGGCCAACTCACAGGCATCCAACTTCTTTTTAACAAGTATTAAAAATTTAGTAAAATTGGAAATCATTTGGATATCCGTTGGTCTAAAACAGACTACCATGGCATATCTGCAGGTACGAACACCTCTAGCTTCTAGTAGAAATTGATACAAGTCATCCCAGGCATACTCAGCACAAGTAGGTGATCCAAAATTTCTGAGCATAAATTTCAATTCACCATATCTTCGAAACCAATATTAATTTGCCCCTCGATGACATGCCATATTATTAATCGAGTTATATTCTACATCCTCATCTTTATCGTGGATGTTTTTAACTAACTCCTGTGCTGTTATATTAGTAAACCCAGATCCAGTGCCCATAACATGAGCAACAGCATAAGAAGTGATGTAAAGTTCCCTTTCATACAATAGTATGAGATGTAAAGAATATATTGACAAAAAAACAGATCCTCTGAATATAATCTTGCTACTCAGTACCCATCATGTCTCTTGAGTGTGGTGGGTCTAGACTATAATATTCGCATATTTGTTCTGCATGTTCCTGATTAATGCATCCAATTTGTCCAGTCTGATTTCTTTCCCCAAATGATAAGTATGTTGAGAAGCTGAAGTTAGTCATGTCCAAATCTTGACAGTATATGTTGTGGTTCTGAAGGTAAAGTATTGCTTTCGAACGTTATCCATGCTTATTGATTGGTACCAAACTCTATTGTCCTTGTCAATGCTCCATTTATTAAAACCACTAAAGATTCCTTTAATTTGCATTTTATCCCAGGAGTGTTTATGTTTTTGGTAAAATCTAATGAAAGGAAAACAACATTCCTTTGAATGCACTTACAAATTTATATTGCAAATATGTCTTAGATTTGGTTGCATTCTATCAATAGTTTGGGTAGACAGTTTGAATTAAAATGCATTTGTATGAATTAAGTTGTAGTAGTTCTGATGGAAATTGATACATTTCCAAATTGATGTGAGTACCACGTGAAAGCATGAAATTATGGTCTAGTTTTCCAAGGCAACAATTTCAAATTAACTGATATTCACAAACATTGTATCTGTCTTCCATGAATATAAACAACGTCAAATTTCTCCATGCCATTCTATCTTCATTTGGTGTTTTTCTAACAAGACCAATCATTGCAACTTGCTTTTTATAATGTGTTTTCCCAACATAAGCAAACCTGAGTAGGTATTTCCAAAATGGTTTCTCGAAATTCCAGAATATAAATTTTGTAATTGCCCAAGTTCAATACAGCATGTTCAGCTTCATTCACAGTGGTAGTAACCTCTGGGCAATTATTTCTCCCAGAGAGTGCATCAAAGTATTTTCACTGTATATAGTCTGCAATAATTGTTTTTATTGCAATGATGCAATGATGGGGTTGTCACAAATTATGATGTCCGCACATGTTTTTTTACTGTTCAAGGCTTGGACAGCATTTGCAAAGCACACTAATGCCCAAAGGTGTCAAGGCGCTATAGCAGGCTAGGAGGACACAAGATGAGAGGTGGCCAGGCAGCCAAAACTAAGATGAGAAGAGCCAGGTTTTCAGATGTTTTTTAAAAGCAATGAAGGAGTCCGCATTAGAAATGTAAATGGGTAGGGAGTTCCATAACTTGGTGGCTGCTCCGAAAAAGGAGTGTCCACCCTATCTAGCCCTACGAAATCTAGGGATCACAAGTTTTTTCTATGAGGAGGATCTCAGTTGCCTCCTCTGGAACATACCATTTGAAGAGAGACTTCAAGTATGAAGTACCCTTATTATGCAAGGCATTAAATACCATGCACAGAGCCTTAAAGCAAATACGTTTCCAGATGATGAGCCAGTGAAGGGAACAGATCCCTTCCCTGGCTGAAAGATGCTTGGGAATGTTCAGGAGAAGACGAGCTACTGTGTTCTTCTTTACCACCTCGAGTTTGTTAACCCCTTCAGTGCCCGCCCCTTTCCCCGCCCTGTGCCGGCCGTTGCATTAGCGGGCGGGGTTTGTGATGAGCTGGTCTCGTCATGGGCACAGCACAACCGCGGCCCATGACGAGACCAGCTCGTCACGGGCATTGAAGAGGTTAAAGGAAACACCATTGATGTTCAGGTACAGAACGTTACAGTAGTCTAACCAAAAAGTCACCAGGGCAATAATAATTTAGGCTCTCTGTTTTCCGTTTTTACTGATTTTTACAGATAAATACAGACAGAAAACATTTATTTTCTTATCTGTATTTATTTTTAAATATGTATAAAAAAGGAAATTGGGTTGCTTTTTGAGTAATTCTAAATACTGTCTGACATGATGGGAAGGCCAATGGATGTGTGGATTGATAAACAAGGAGGTTAATAAAAAGGGATTTTAGTAAAGAGGCTTTCACAGCAGTAGACATGCACAAGGAAGATACTACATTTGCATATTTTCATATATGTGCACTGATTTAGCTTCTGTGGGTGTTCACAACACTGAAACCTGGCAGACATTCAAGCATAAGTGCATATTTATCGGTTAAATAAATGTGGAAATATACTAATTTCAGCTTACTTTTTCCCCAAAACCCAAAATAAATATGGATAAATACAGACGGAAATGGCAAACAAATAAATACCATAAAACCGGGAGCCCTAATAATAATTGACTGGTGCAGCTCAGGGGAGATGAAAGGCATGGCCTTTTTCAAAATCCTCAAAATGTAGAAACAAGCACTGACAGTGCGGCTGACCCGAGAGTCAAAACTCAGAGTATCATCAAAGATGACCCCCCCCAGGATTTTGGCTATCCTAATGGGGCAGGGAGGGGTCCGCAGACCGCCTGCCACCAAGAGCTTGACCATATGGAATTCTGAGAACCAAACACCAACACTTCAGTCTTATCTGCGATAATCTTCAGTGAGTTGTCCTTCATCAAGCAAATAATGCTGGACATATACTGATTAAACCTTCCTGCTACCCATTTCACGTCTTTGAGATGGAGACAATAATTTGCATATCGTCAGCATATGATAACACTTGAAAGTCAACGGAATGCACCAGGTCAGCCATGGGAGTCACATAAAGATTTAAAAGGGTGAGGCTCAGAGACGACCCCTGAGACACCCCACAAAGAAGACTAAAGGCCTTGGCTTTAAAGCCTCCACAGCTAACTATTTTGGCCCTATTCAACAGAAATAAATGGCGAAGCTGTTGGGTTGTCCCAGTGATTGACACTTGCTGCAGGTGCTGAATAATACGTGCTGGGGACACAGTATCAATGAAGCCGACAGATCAAGCATTATCAGAACCGCCACCCCACCCTGATCTACCTGAGCACGGATACAGCCGGTGGCCGCGACAAGGGCAGACTCGGTACTGTGAACGCCGTGGAACCCATTATGAGAAGGATCTAAAGATCTCCTGGGAATCAACGTATTTCATTAGCTCTTTATTGATGAATCTCTCCATGATCCTAGCAGGGGCGGGGAGCAGAACGATTGGATGGAGATTCTTCAGATCCTGGGGGTCAGCATTGACTTTCTTAAGGAGCGGCGTGACAGTAGCTTCCTTCCAAATGTCTGGATAACTACTGGATTGAAGTGTGTTGTTGAAAACCTTATATAAAGATTTGGCTACTGGATCCCGCCGTGGTTTCCTGTTTGTGTGGATGGAGCTGAAACGCTCATTTTCCCTTTCTGATGATCTTCTGCACCCGCCATCTTGAATGGGGCGGAACAGCTGTTACCTATTAGGGCTCCCCTATTTAGAAGCATGTGGGTGTTGACTCATAGCGGACCCTTGCAGCAGGTGCACCGAAGGCGTATCTAAGGCAAGTCCGTCTGAGCCCATCCTCACGTGGATGGCGCCAGGGGACAGAGACGCTGCCCGTTTTAACCCTGGAGATTAAAGTTCTCAGGTAAGAACATACTCAAGGGCCCAGCTCTAACAGAGGTACCCCAGGAACCAATATTTGCATCTTTGCATGAGCTTAAGCTGACAACAGGGAAGGCTGAGCACTGCCAGCATTGTCAATTAAGTCCTATTAACACTACGGCCAATACCCCAGGTACTCCTAGCATGTCCCATTGGTTGGGGGAGGATAGCTCGTCAGGGTTTGGGATCAAGGAAGGTCCCAAGGCTAGCTTTATTCATGGGGCATTAATTAACGCACGCTCCATCATATTGAAATTGCCCTGGTTATTCAGACGCTCTATCTTGACTGCCTGTTTATTACTGAGACCTGGTCAAGGGACAACTCTGGCCCGACTTTGTAGATGCTGTGCCTCCGAGGTACACTATTCTCAGAAGTAATCATCTAGGTCGAAGGGAAGGGGAGGCAGCCTGGCCCCAGTTGCACGTGAGACCTTTAGCTATACCCTTAATCCTGTGAAGAAAAGCACAGGTATCTTATTGAAGGCAGCCTCATTTGGGATTAAGGTATCTAGGAACTTTCCATTCGTGGGTCTCTTGATATATCGCTCTCCTGGAAAACAAGCTAAGTTTACAGAAATTAGGTGTCAAACCTTGGAACCTTATATGACTGCTGCCCATTATACTATTTTAGGGGATTTTGACTTTCAGGACTATGATTCTGCTCTCTTTCTGGATCTTATGTCCATCCTTGGTTTTGATCAGTTGGTTCAATCCCCCACGCATAAAGCTGCTCATAACTTTGATGGGACTTTTACTAACCATATTAATCTGGTCATTGAGGCAGCCCAGCTTCTTAGCTGGGTTGATCATTGGCTGATCATGTTCAAAGTATTTGTACCGTGCCCCACAATGGGTGGGAAGTGACCCTCTCCCAGGCATTTCTGCTGCAGGAGCGTGAATAAAATGACAGCTGAAAACTGGGGAGTAGGCCTGGCAACAGTATTTGACGCTAGGGATATTTTATATTCATCTATAGCAGAGGGATTCCATGAGTGGATTAATGTGGCCCTGGACATGGTTGCTCCTTAAATGATGCTAAAAGAAAATAACCCTCAGTCCCTTGGTTTTGGGCAGAACTCATGTCCTTTAGGCGGGAATGCCAAAGACAAGAGTAGAAATGGAGAGCCAACCCATGTCCCAGTGAAAAAGAGAATCAGAAAATACTTTTTCGAACTATAAACAATCTATCTTCCAGGCCATAGAGAAGATTAGGCTGGCTGAAAAGTCCTCTTGTATGCTGTTTAAAGTTATAAAGGAGATATCTGAGCCTCAGAGATTACAGATGCTGAACTCTTCTCAAGAGTTCTGCGATAAGGTTGCAGTCTATTTTCAAGAGAAGGTCCTCAACATCATTCAAGATCTTGTCCCTCCTGGGGAAAAGGAAACTATTTTTGTGAACTCTGCTCACTGTCCTAATGAGAACCCTCTAACTGCCATACCACAGTTCTCGGTTCAGCAAACAATGGAGCTATTGCTGTGTTTAAAATCAGGAGCCTCCTCTGACCCATGTAAGCATTCTATACTCAAACTGCCTCCGGATCCAGTGGCAAAATATTTATTTTATCAAATAATGTGTGAAGGGCATCATGATGTTCTGAAATGTGGTGTTACACATGTGATTTGTGAGGCAAGCTAATGTTTGTCATGGTAGATGAGTAATTATCTAAAATGGGCAGATGTATACGGTTTGTAGGAGTTAAATCTTTTTAAATACTGATACATTTTTTAAATGTCATCAGAAAAGTCCTTAGCTTCAGCATGGATGTATCTTGAATATTGCAAATCAAAGTACAATTCCATTCATTTACGGTTTTTTCTGGTTTTTCCTCCTGCAAATCTTTAGTGGATAAAATGTTTTCTTTCAATGCCTACTGCATTCCCATGTAAGACTTCATAACACTGACCTTCACTTGTCACTGAAAGGGCACAATCAATCTGTTGATGATAACTCTCCATGTGAAAGTATGGTTCAGTGCTAGAGGTATGTCTACAAGTACTTTGAAAAATGTTGCAAAGGTTTATTTTAGTACGTTGTTTATTACTTAATTTATGTATTTTATAATTTGAAATAAACAGTCCAGGATTTTGATGTGATTCGTTGTGTAAATAGTTTTCTTTTCTCAACAAATACTTTGTCCACTATATGTTGAGCATGTAGTTTTAGTGTCGATTTGTCTGTCTTTTTCCTTACAAAAGGAATTGTTTGAAGCTGATTTTTGAAGGCAGAAGGTTTTTAATGCTTGGTAGTGATATTCCTAATCCTGTCTCTTCTTGTTAAAATACACTTTTATGGTGAAGGGCCATCCAGTCTTTTTTTGGAATGTTTGTGTGTGACTAGTGTTTTTTTTGGCAATAGTTTTGCACTAAACGTTTTCCAAGTAAGGTTACGTTTTTTAGAAAGAGTAAATATTTTTGCATTAGTCTTTCCATTAGCATTGTTGTTCAGTAGACATCCTCCTTCCCAGTTTTCCATTGTTTTATTTTCTCTGTGAGTGATGTACAATGTCCATTTGTATTTCTTGAGGTATTGCTTTGTAGGTAATGTGTTAATTTGAGGAGATCTGTTAGAAGGAATACATAAAGAAATATATGTTTTAGTACTCATGGTTATAATACAATAGTTAACCATTTGTATTTTAGTTGCCTTATGTTTTATAATCAATAAAGCATTATATCTGGTTTATGTTGAGATATGGTAATGCAAGTGATGACATATTACATATAATTTGTGTGTAATATTGTTGAAGAAGAATTAGAGTTGTACGGCTTTCCAACAGACACCAGAGTGGCAGTGGTTGTAGCTGTGTTAATAGCCCAGTTACGTTTATACGCCAATGGTATTTATCTTAACCTCTTCATAGTATGTGTTATCTCTATTTCTAATTGTTTTCAATGTCATGTGAGGAAAAATATATATTTAGAATGGATGTATGATGTTACAACGCATGCTATAACAACGCATGCCTTTAGAACGCATTTTTTACAACGCAAATACCTTTACAACGCGTGTTGTTACAGCGAATATTGTTACAACGCGATATAGTGTTATTAGTTGTAAAGTGCTATTACAACGAATTCAAATATAACGCATACCTTTACAACGCATAAATATAGTGGTTTTTATTTTTTTTATTTTGTAAAATAAAACCTGGCACGGGATGCAGGGAAATTAGGGGTTTTTGAGTGGGGAAGTGTTTTAAAATGTAGAGAAAAACGGAACGTTAATGTAATGAAATGCAAAGCATTTATTAAAATTAATACTCAAGTATTAAAATTAATACTCGAGTATTAAAAAAATACTCACTTATTTTCATTTTAGAAAAATTTACACACGCAACGATTTATTAAATATAATATACTTACAAAATATACTATTTCACTAAATAAGTATTCGTAAAAAAAAAACATATGACATACACATAGTGGCCATTTTAAATATTGTAGTTCCCAAATTGTCCTACAACACTTTCCATAAAATTAATACCACTACACTACTTGCAAAATGGATGCCAAAACGGATAAAAAAATTGAAAACAACACATCTTAACATGCTATTTTAAACTCTACGTAATTAAATGATTTTTTAAAAATATAACCAACGCTGTATTTCTTAAAATTAACTATGACACTTGCTAAAACGTATAAATACAACCAACACACCATTTTAAAATCAGTTGATTATCAACTTCCAGAGTGACCAGACGCCAAAAGCTGAACCTCTGACCTCTTCACCGAGATAAGACCCGACTCCATTTCAGAAGGATTATTTGCCGAAATACAAGTAAGTTTCTAAAACGTATAACAGAAATGTTTACGTAAATCATTTAAAACGCTGCACCTAACAAGTTTGAGTTTGCATTTTTAAATAAAAAAAAAGCACCATTCTATTACTATAGTTATGGAAACATATATCCTTTAAATAAACCACAACATATTGTAACATTACTACGATATAAAATAAATTGCTTATTTAAGAAAAGGATTGTCAATTAAATTACAATATGTATTATTTTTCAAACATCACAAAATGATTTATTTTTTTCTAAAAGACAACTTCTATAAACTGTGACAAAAACGACTAATTCAAAAAATAGCGTTTTGCAAAATGAGCCACACTACTCAAGAATAAATCGAAGATATTTCCCTAAATTTTTCTAAACAGTATTCTAAATTAGTAACATGAAAAAACATTTTCTAATCCACACATATTTAATCTTTTTTTCACACAGAAATTCAATAACGAAAACAAAAAAAAAACCACATCTTTGAAAATTCAAAAGTCGATTTAGAAAGAAGGTAAATATTTTAAACAATAAATAACTGGTTTTTTTTGCTGTCTTCGTGAATGCAAAAATGAATGTGAAAGTGTAAAAAAGTGTAGAGGTTAAAATAATTCGGATAACGTCATAAAGGTGCAGCAGCAGAGAAAATGTGGGATGTTGTAGAGCTATCAATTATGATTTTAACTCCAAAAAGGTGCAATATTAGGGAAAGTGTAGGATGGTGTACGGTTAACAATTACTATTCTAACTCCAGTAAGCTGCAGCAGTAGTGAATGTGTGGGATACTGTAGGGGTAATAATTACTATTCTAATTCCAGGAAGATGCAGCAGTATGAAAAGTGTGGGATGGTGTAGAGGAAACAATTACTATTCTAACTCCAGGTTGCTGCACCACTAGAAAAAGTGTAGGCTGGTATACAGGTATCAATAACTATTCTAACTCCATATATGTGCAGCAGCAAGGAAAGTGTTGGATGGTGTAGAGTGAACCAATTACTATTCTACCTCTAGTAAGGTGCAGCAGTAGGGAAAGATTGGGATGGTGTAGGGGTAACAATTACTAATCTAACTCCAGGAAGGTGCACCGTTAGGGAAAGTGTGGGATGGTGTAGGGGTAAAAATTACTATTCTAACTCCAGGAAGGTGCAACAGTAGGGAAAGTGTGGGATGGTGTAGGGGTAACAATTACTTTTCTAACTCCAAGTTGGTGCAACAGTAGCAAAACTGCAGTATAGTAATAAAGTAAAATAAAGTAAAATGTCGCTTATGCACATAAAGGTGCCGATTACGATCCGGTAAAAAAATTCCCCGTACGACTCGTCTCCGGTCTTTTTACCGTACGAATCGTACAAGTGCCGTACAAACTGCCAATTACGATTCGCATGGGAAAAAGACCATACGAATCGCATTGGGAATAATTCCCCACACGTCCCCGGACGATTTACCGTACAAATGTGAAAAGTGAAGTCCGACCGCGGAATCACGATCCATCCCGTGCGTCCGATGTTACAACCGTATGGAAAAAACACCGTCCGCACCGAACTCCCATAGCAACAATGGAGACATGTGCCCGCATACGCGCCGACCCCCACCCCAGCCCCAGTACGTTCGAGTCGTACCCCCCATGTATGTACCCCCCCCACCCGTGTATGTACACCCATGTACGTACGAGTCGTAACCCCCCGTGTATGTACACCCGTGTTCGTGTCGTACCCCCGTGTATGTACACCCGTGTATGTGTCGTACCCCCCGTGTATGTACACCCGTGTACGTTAGAGTCATACCCCCACCCGTGTATGTACACCCGTGTATGTGTCGTACCCCCCGTGCATGTACACCCGTGTACGTTAGAGTCGTACCCCCACCCGTGTATGTACACCCGTGTACGTGTCTTACCCCCCGTGCATGTACACCCGTGTACGTTAGAGTCGTACCCCCACCCGTGTATGTACACCCGTGTACGTGTCGTACCCCCCGTGTATGTATGCCCGTGTACGTTCAAGTCGTACCCCCCCCCGTGTATGTACAGCCTTGTACGTGTCGTACCCCCCGTGTATGTACACCCTCACCCGTGCATGTTCACCCGTGTTTACGTACGAGTTGTACCCCCACCCGTGTATGTACACCCGTGTACGTGTCGTACCCCCCGTGTAAGTACACCCGTGTACGTACGAGTCGAACCCCCGTGTATGTACACCCCCACCCGTGTATGTACACCCGTGTACGTATGAGTCGTACCCCCACCTGTGTATGTACACCCGTGTACGTGTCGTACCCCCGTGTAAGTACACCCGTGTACGTACGAGTCAAACCCCCCGTGTATGTACACCCCACCCGTGTATGTACACCCATGTACGTACGAGTTGTACCCCCATGTATGTACACCCGTGTACGTGTCGTACCCCCCGTGTATGTACACCCGTGTACGTTCGAGTCGTACCCCCACCTGTGTATGTACACCCGTGTACGTGTCGTACCCCCGTGTATGTACACCCGTGTACGTTAGAGTCGTACCCCCACCCGTGTATATACACCCGTGTACGTGTCTTACCCCCCGTGAATGTACACCTGTGTACGTTAGAGTTGTACCCCCACCCGTGTATGTACCCCGTGTACATGTCATACCCCCGTGTATTTACACCCGTGTACGTTCGAGTCATACCCCCCCTGTGTATGTACACCCGTGTACGTGTCGTACTCCCCCCGTGTAAGTACACCCCCACCCGTGCATGTTCACCCGTGTACGTACGAGACGTACCCCCACCCGTGTATGTACACCCGTGTATGTGTCGTACCCCCCGTGTAAGTACACCCGTGTACGTACGAGTCGAACCCCCCGTGTATGTACACCCCCACCCGTGTATGTATACCCGTGTACGTATGAGTCGTACCCCCACCCGTGTATGTACACCTGTGTACGCGTCGTACCCCCCGTGTAAGTACACCCGTGTACGTACGAGTCGTACCCCCACCCGTGTATGTACGACCCGTACCCTCACCCGCGTACGTATGGAGCGTACCCCCCACCCCAACCGTGTATGTACGACCTGTACCCTCACCCGCATATGTATGGAGCGTACACCCACCCCAACAGTGTATGTACGACGCGTACCCCCACCCGCGTATGCATGGAGCGTACCCCCACCCCAACATTCTAAGTACGGAGCGCACCCCAGGCCCCAACATCACCACCTTCACACAACATCACGCATGTACGAGTCGTACCAAGCAAGACACAAGGACAGCACTGTAAAACAAAATGGCCCATGTACACACCGTACACACGCTAAAAACGCACGTACACAACCAGGACAAAGCAAAACAACACAGGAATACACCATTCGAATGGCACAAAGCCACAAAACATGTCCAACAACCACAAAAACAACACATTCACTGACCTGCAACTGCCAAAATCCAAAACAGAGGCCCAAAACACAACCACTCCTTATAACACACCCACCCAAAGTTCAAACACAGCCACACCCACCAATGGACCAATAAAAAGGGCCCACACACACAAACCATGAGCCTTTGCAACAGACTCACTGCTGCCAGACCCCACAGACAACCTACAGCACCATACTAGAACCTTTACTACACCTTACACTTGCACACCTTCACACACACACCTTCACAAACACCCCCTCATCACATTCACACACACACCTGCACAACCACACCCACACACCCACAACCATCCACACACCCCCCCACCATCCACACCCACACCCCTCACCATGCCCACTAACAAGAATCCAAAGTTCACTAGCCGAGAGTTGGAGGTCCTTGTCGATGAAATCCTCAGAGTTGAGCCACACCTCTTTGGAACATTGGTCAGACAGACCAGCATTTCAGAAAAAACAGCCATGTGGCAGACGATCGTCGATGCTGTGAATGCTGTTGCGGACACCAGAAGGACCAGGCATGAATGCCAAGCCAGGTGGTACGATCTGCAGAGGAGGGTCCGAGCCAAAATGACCGACGACCACAACCAGGCCAACGTCACTGGAGGAGGGCCGCCCCGCAGACCCATACACTAGCATCCCTGGGAGGAGAGGGTGATGGCCATACTGCCGGTGGTGGCAGTCGACGGATTAGAAGGACTCCGAGACCCGGGTGAGTACACAAACAACTCACCTCACATGGGGGGAACGTCATCCACAACCAAACTCACAAACAGGCACGCAACCACCCCAAGCTATCGCATGACTCAACCACACTCCATGAACACGCACATGCCACTGGCGCCACCATGCCCCATGCACCCAGCTGGACAATGTCAAGTCACAGGCCACAGAAAACACCAACACATGACACGGTAAGCCGGATGGCGGGAGGGTGGGCCACAAAAATCACATAGTGCAAATCAGAATCAGACAACAATGCCCCATGCCCATATGGCCTAGGTCACAGCCAGACAAACAGTGTGTCCCCACACAGGAATGACTTGCCAGCAAAAGGCGGACGCCTTGCATCAACACATGGGGGTGACGGCACGTTCTTGCACATGACAGCAGCTAATGAACAGCCAACACTGTGAAAGAGTGGCAGCACACACCACCACAGCAGCAGTGCAGACACAGACTCTACACCCAATGGGTGCCTGGAGATCAGAAACAAACTCACATCAACAATCCAAGGGCCATTCAAAGATCTGCTAACAGTGTGTGCCCAGGAAGCTGGGCTGAGGTGACAGAGGGTGACACACAGAGGGAGGGAGAGGGGGACAGAGAGGGAGGGAGACACAGGGAGACGAACAGAGGGAGGAGGCTGACACACAGAGGGAGGGAGAGGGGGACAGAGAGGGAGCGAGAAAGGGAGACACAGGAAGAGCAACTCAGCCTTGTGGTGTGTGGGAATGTCTGCTCGTCAGCAGGTGGACTGCGTGCATGTAGACAAGGGTGGCCAGTGCCTGAACCCCCCCTGTTCTCCATGGCAAAACACAGGGCCATGTCACAACCTGTGCACGAGCACAACGACAGCTTCCTGCATCATATAAGTGTGTGGAACAACTCCATGTTCCCACGTACAGTGCTACACGGAAGGCGCCAATGCATGGCTCGCCACACCTGCCCACTCCACTGCTGACTGCAGTCACAATTGACGCAGCAAGTAAGACTGTGCCACACATAGGTAAAGTCGCAAAAGCTGTGCCCAAGGGACATACCCATGCACAAGTGCACTGTGAGTGGAATGCAAGACATATCCAAATTCCCAGAGGACATGTGCCAACTTTGAAACCAATGAAACATGGATGTTGCATGGAACAAAATTAATATTGTCTCTCTCACACACAGGTCAACGTCGTGGATCACCCCCCAACACTGGGGGGGGAAGACTCACAGGACCCGGCTCGGCGGAATGACAGAGCCACCGGCAGCGACGACTCTCACCACTCTGTGGACGAAGCCAACCCCAACCAACCTGGCCCCTCTGGTGTCCAACGACCTGCAGCACCTGCGTCAGGTACAACTGAGCCAACCACCACCCCCACTCCTGCCACATCCCAGGAGACACCCAGGATCCCTGCCCCAACACCACAATGCAGCCAGGCTGGCCAGGAGGGACACGGTGTCCCGGGCACCCAGGAGGAGGCAGGCGACAACGCCAATGCCACCCCTCAGGGGTCCCGGAGACCCGATGTGCCCACAAGGGCAGGCCAGGTGCAAGTGGGCAGGGGTGGTGGGAGTGGAGGACGGCGGAGGCGCGAGCCTGACCGGTTGGCTGGGGAACCAGTATATTCCCATGTCCTGGACACATACCGGCAGGACACCACGGGCATGGCCCAGGTTGTGTCCATCCTCGAGGAGATCAAGACCCAGCAGGCCCAGCAACATGCGGAGCAACATGCCTGTCTACTGCGACACCAACGGCGGATGGAGGACAGACAGGCTGAGCTCGTGACGGTGTTCACGGGAATTCACAGTACACTCCGTCGGATGGCCGACAACATGGGCAACCCTCCCTGTGCCATCAGGCGTAGAACATCACCACCCACAGGGAGGGATCAGGAGGAGGAGGAGGAGACATCCGATGGAGCATCCCAAACATCGTCACGGCCTGCTTCTGAGGGTCCCCGCAGGAGGGCGGGTCGTCCACGGAAAAGACCGTGAAGGTCGGCGCAACAGCACCATCTCCCAGGACACCTGGCCTGGCACCTGGCCCACTGGAGCAACAGCGGCACAGCAGCAAAAGACATTTTCTGCCACATGGACTTGCTGGTCACTGTCTGACCAATGTTGACAAAGACTGTGGCATGGACTCTGAGGATTTCTAATGGCAAGGACACCAACTCCCCTAGTGAGTTTCAGGTTCCTTAGAAACACCCTATTTCCTTCACCTGTAAAGCGCAATCCATCAGTTCTATAAACTTCATGCTTGTCAAAACACAGTTTGGTGTTATTTATTGAGCCCATGTTATGGTCTACGAGGAATGCAGAAACTGTTTTATTACTATGTTTCCTGGCTTTGTCACTCTATGGACAAAATTGATTTGACCATTTCCATTTCTGTCTTTGACATATATTAGAGAACACCAAGACATTCTGAGGGAAAAGCGACATCTGTTCTGCAAAGGTATCTTTCATTAGGATTTCCAGTCCTACCGCAGTCAATGTGCCTAGGTCATTGCCATAACAGTGCACAATCATGAGGTGAGCAGCTCGGCAATCCACAATGGTTTTAACCAAAACCAGCAACTGATGACACTTTAACCCTCTCTAACCAAACCAAGTATTCTCCCCATTTAGTAAACCCAACTCCCTGTCAATACCTCTGTTTTTTGCAGACTCTTTAGCCTAATAGACATAGCTCTGGCCAACATTCAACACTCTAAGCATTTTGAAGTGAGGGAGCAATATCATTCAGGAGAAGGCTGGAGCTGAATGAGGTGGTTTTCCAAATGAAAAGCAGTTAAAATGGAGGTGCTTTCATTAAAAAAACTATTTCTCTATTTCAGTGGATGCCATCAGCATGTAAGTGAATACAGTTAGGTAGTGTGATGGATGCATTAGCAAGAAATCCTATTACTGGCTCTATGTTTAAACAAGCATTTGCAATGCAATCGGTCTTGTCTTTGGGACCTTATATGCATTTCGCTATGCAGCACATTAGCCTGGGTGCTGAAAAATCTAATGTTCTTTACCAAGGAGAGAAAGTTAGCACTAAACTGCATAACAAACCAAGTATGGGAACACATTGAGAGAAATGTTGCTTTTCAGCGGGAAAAGGTATAGTCCAAAGCTCTTTTTTTAATATAAAATCAGGGCCTTTGGTTGTCATATCACTGAAAAACGACATTTGAAAAAAATATTATTGCCTGTGGGTGCTTGTGGAAGACAGTTTCTATGGATTGGAATCTAGAGAATGCTAAGGTGATTCTGGTATTTTACTGACCTCTGCTGGTTGTTTTCTATCAAGAAAGTTACATGAAGGCAGTTGAACAAGCAGAAAGCAATGCTGTTGTTCTACTGACCTCTACTGATCGTTTTCTATCAAGACAGTTAAATAGAGGCAGTTGAGCAGAAAAAATGTCCCTAAGCGGAAGCAGACAAGTTCAAGGCCTGATCTCCAGATCCCACAAAGTATATATACATATAAGTATATCCTAAAGTATATACAAGAGGTCTCGAATGCTCGACCTAAAAAAGAAATGTTATAGAGACATGGATATACTTTCGAACCTGTGGAATAAATCACACCTGCTGCATCTCATTTGGAAGTAAAATGTTCCTTCTAGAATGTGCTGTGAACTTCTGACCTACTGGTACCACTGGGTTGCTAGATATACTGAGCTACGGTTGTATTTGAGGGAAAGGTGTTAAAGAGGTAGCATTTGTTTTATAAAGTTGAGGAGTTATTACACAATTACATAATGATAAACTTTAATTTCCAAATCAGGACTATGTAATAGACTGTTGTGCAGTATTTAAAATTAAAATGACTGAAGCTAAATATAGGTGTGCATTAATGTTTTTTTCGCAGTTACTCCACGATGATTGTGAAAACATCGCAAACATGCGTGGTAAGGAATCTCGATTTGAAAGAGAAGGAAAGGGTTAACAGAAGCAAACTATTCGCAAGTGGATATAGAGTAATGAAAATTAAAGACATGATTACATGTTCTGCTTTCCTCATGATCATAGAATGCAAAGTTGAAGAGGTTGTCATTTTCTAATTGCTTTGTATGAGAGTGGTGTACAATTCTTGTCCTTTGTTTTTACAAATCTTAACAGTGTCAAAACTATCCTCAATTCACTGGTATGTACCTAACTTTTCAATTATTTAAAAACTTTACGTTAGAAATAAAATTGTATATGGCAGATTGATCAAAAAGTGTATATAGTGTTATAAAAAAAATCAGATGAACTGTATCTGGCAGAGAGTATGTGTTTAAGATGTTAGTAATCTTGAAAGTTACAATGAGCAATCCATTTAAAAATTCAAATGTTTTAAATGTCTAAGTATCATGTGCAGAATAGACAGATCTATGTTATTTGCATTCTGGGAACTTTTGTTGTTTTAGTCACAATATTAAACAGGAGTAGTGTAGTCACGTATGAAAGATACAAAAATGTGCTGCACTTGTATATGAATGATAAGGTAGCAATACTTGAAAGGTATGTATATGGAAGTGTTTGTCAATGTGGTTTTTAATTATATGACCGGTTTGCATATGTTTAGATGGTGAGATATGGTTTTTCTGGTTGCAGATATTTATATGTACTGCCTGGTTGCAGATAGGTATATGTATGATTAGTTAAAGATGCAGAGAACTATATGTTTTTGGAAAGATGGCCTTAAGGTGCATATCTATTATAAAATCACGTATATGTTTATATGGTGATCTATATCTTTAAGGCTGTTGAAAATTTCATGTATATGGTGAGGGTGATGTTTTTTTTAAACATGCTGTGTTTACAATTGAGGGGGTTAATAGTGTATAATGTCATTTGAGAGTTGTTGTGCTAACTTCACTTGGTGTGTAACTTTTCTTTGATAGCACCGAATATATGTTTTTCAAAAAAGAATATATTAAGAGAACATAAAGTAAAAATATGCAATACTACAATCAGTAAAATACAATCATATAAAAGAATAATTATACATTAGATATAACCTTGTTTAAGTAAGAATATCAAATATACATGACTGGAAAAGTATGCCTGAATAAACAGAGGAAGATAATCACATTGTTCATAAAATATTGTCACGGAGGTTGGGCAACTTCTTGTTGTATAGGAGTTATAGAGAAAGAATGTCTAGCACTCGCCTCAATACGTCTTGTGACAGGTGACCACGGAATTAAGCGCTTTGTAGCTAAATGTATAGGATGGACTAGGGCCGTATCTAATCTATGGTTACAACACAAAGCGTACCACCAGACCTGAACGGATAACTTGGTTAGATCTTTCCAGTTTTTAGTGATTTGCTGTAAGGCAACTGCTATCAACAAATCTACAATCTTCATATTAAAAGTATAATTATCCCAAATCGGAGAAGCACTTCCTAAAAATAGGTGAACATTGGAAAAGAATATTTTAGCACCAAAAATCAAGTTAATTTGAGACCAAAATTTTTTCTAGAGGCCTTGTACACGTGGACATGTGAGTAAATGTTTCAAATCATCTGACGGGGATGAACAAGTCCAGCAAGTGTCAGGTACATTGGGATATCTCTTGTGCAAAATGACCGGATGCAATAAAAGTCTATTATAAATAAAAAATAATGTCTGTGGGGTGTTAGCTGCTCTAGAGGATTTCCTAATTTTAGACCATATTGTGTTCCAGAAGGAAATTGGCCACTCCATCTCAAGATCCTCTTCCCAAGAAAATTCTATTTTGGTTTTCTCTCTATCAGTGTGTGGATTATGAAGATAAGTATAAATAGTAGATGCTGTAGGACATAAGTGTAAAAAAGTATGTAACCAATTGACTGAGTGAGACTCAGAGACAAAACTTGAGTATTGGCAGTCAATAAGGCTTGTTTCAGGATTGTGTATTTAGGTTGGTATGTGGATGTAAAATCAAAATGCTGGCTCGCCTGTGAAAAATATATAATTTTGTTTTGAATACAAAGCTGGTGTATCCAAATTAAACCTTTCCGTCTCCATGGCTTCCAAAAAAAGGTTTACCATGAATCAATAAGAAATTATTGTGCCAAAGTGTGGAATTGATGAAAGATTTTAAATCCTTGGGAGGTGTCTTCTGATTGAGCTCTAGGAGCTTACAGGAGTGCTTAAGATTAAAAGTAGAGACAGATTGTGGTTTGCGGGTGAAAGAAAGATATTCTTTAAAAGAGAAAGGAGAGCGATATGCTCTTTAAAGTTCCACCCACAAAGGACAGTCCAACTGAGGATCAGAAAGCCATCTCGAGGACTGACGAAGTAGAAAGGATTTATGATAATTGGGGAAATCAGGAAAATTAACCCCACCCTCTGTCTTTGGTTTTATGAGTCTTAATAATGACATGCGGGTTTTTTAGTGTTCCATAAAAAGATGACAGTATGGAATAGATTTTCTTAAAAAATTTGGAGGGGATAGATACTGGAATATTAGAATTCATATACAATACAATAGGAGAAAGCATCATTTTAATGGTATCAAGACGTCCCCACCATGACAAATATAGGGGATGCTATTCGGAAGTTAATGAGGAAATTCTCTGTATACAGCTCTCTAAACATAGAGAAAGTGTTGTTGGAATTGAAGGGGCAAAAAGTACACCCAGGTATTTTATGTGCTTAGAATTCCAAGTAACATTAGAGGCAGCAAAATCTTCTTTAAGTGTATATTTAATCAAAGGTAATATTTCACACTTATCTCTATTTAGTTTATAACCAGAAACTGAAGCAAATAGTTCCACCTCATGTAAGAAGGCAGGATTAGAGGATTGTGGGTTAGAAATAGACAATAACATATCATCCGCGTAGGCTTCCAGTTTAATTTGTTTATTGTGAACATTAAAGCCTTGGATATCTTTGTTTTGACAGATTTTGGATAAGAAGGGTTCCAAAGCTAAGGTAAAGAGAGATGGAGACAGTGGGCAGCCTTGACACACACCTCTTCCCAAATGAAAATAAGAAGACGCGTTACCACTTACAAAGACTGCAGCTCGGGGATTGGCGTATAAGAGTGAGATCAGATATATGATATTTGGACCAGAGCCAAACCACTTGAGTACATGAAAAAGATTTATTTGAAAAGTTTTATATAGCGCTGGCTAGACCCGGAGGTATCAGAGCGCGTTACATGAGGTAAGACATTGGTTTCAGAACATTGTTACATAGCTACATCAGTTGCTGGAGTGATGCATAACATAGAAATGGAAACAGTATAACGTAGTTACATAAGTAACAAAAGCATAGCATAACATTAGAAAAAAACGGGAAGGGGAAAAATACTTCGAGGGAAAACAGAAACGACAGGCAATGAAACATGTTGGCTTCTTGTATCAAAATGATGGAGCACGACATTAGGTCTTGTTTTTAATGTGAGCGAACACACAGCAGTGATTAAAATTGGAAATAGTGCCAGTGATTGTTTAGCTCGTTTTTATAGTGTAGGAGCTAGAAAAATTCCTTTCTATTGCTCTTATAGTAGGGGGTCAGGTTTAATAGACACACAAATACATTTCTGGGTGTTTACCTTTTTTCACACTTTATTTCAATTTAGTTGGGCACATCGTTTCACATATATTTTGTATGGTGTGGAGGCTGCCGATGATGATAAGTGGAGCACACTGATGAGAACCTATCAGTAGCTCCCTGGATGGTGTTTCAGTGAGGTGCCTCCACACCTTTCAGACATTTTTTTGTTGTTGGATGTGAGAAACTGTGGGGAGTGAGAAACACAAACAGTTTGGTTCTTGGGGGAGATAGACACGTGAAAAATATTACACAGGGATAGGAACACTCAATGTGTACAGCATTGTTGAGCTAGTACTTAAGTAGTATAACCATGAATAGGTGTGGGGTATGCTCATAATGTTTTATCCCAAGATATAAGCAGGTTTATTTTGATGAAAAAATGGAAAGGGGAGGCAGACAAAGAAACATGGAGAGAGGAGCCGGGGGAGGGAAGAGAAACACAATCGGGAGATGAGGGAAACAATGTCCAATGTCCGGCTGGGTAGGTGGCGGCCAAGGAGTGAACCAGAGCCAAACTCCTCTATAGCTGCATGGGACATCTCCACCGGGTAGCGGCCAAGGTTGCTGAGGCACTGCGGTACGTACATAAGCATAGCATAAACTTACAAAAAATTAAAAATAGCAAGGGGGAAAATACTTCAGGGGACACAGAAAAGTCAGGCTGGAAAAGGGGAGGCAGGCAAAGAATCACGGAGGGAGGGGGCAGGGTAGGGAAAAGAAACACAACGGGGAGACAAGGAAAACAATGTCCAATGTCCGGCTGGGTAGGTGATGGCCAAGGAGTGAACCAGAGCCAAACTCCTCTATAGCTGCATAGGACAACTCCACCGGCCATCACCCAAGGTTGCATGGGCACCATGGTACGTACAGATGGTTATGGATTCAGTCTAGGGGGCATCGTCAAAAGTTACATCAAGAGCACTGGTCACGGTGTACGGTGCTGAGATCCCAGTGGTAGTGGAACCACTCTCAATCCTCTACTGAGTGTGTCTCCCTTGCCGCTGTGGTCACTCTGAGAGAGGTCTCTGTATCACCAGAGAATAAATGCTGGAACCCTCCCCAACAAGGGGAGAAAGACTGCTTTTGTAGACGGCCCACTCGTGGCGGCCATCTTAGGGACAGTCAGGGTGGAAAGAAAGACCTTCACTGCTGTACAGGGAATTGATAGTTGGGTAGCTGGTTCCGTTACCTGGGAATCTGCTGCTCCAATACAGCAAATGTTGGTGGTAATGATAATGAAGGTAAAGTACAGCATTAAACATGTGCTGGGTACCATTTTGTTCATAGATCATTCAGTTGCTGCTACACTCGTGGACTAAAGTAAGTGAGTGAGCAGTTATAGCGGGTCCAGGGTCACAGAATGAAGAGAGCGCTGGCAAACGTTGAGTTCTGCATTGCACAGGAAACAAATATTGCGGCGAGAAGAATGTAGATGCTTATTGAGGGATATTGTGGCCGCCATTTTAAAGTCAGGCAGGTACAGGCAGTATTTCAGGAGCGATCGCCGTGTAGGGCGAATTCAGCGCAGCTGTGGAGGTAAAGTAGGTGGAGAATTTGCCTGTCATCTTTTTTGGTGGCATAAGTGCACACTGACAGTCTTACTACTTTGAGGAAGAGAAGCTCCCTTCGGACCTCTCCTCCCTAGTGCACCACAAAGCTCCTTGGCCCACCGACAGCATGCTGTGTCTCTCAGAAGCCTATCCTCCTATTAGGAGTCATTGGCCATTTTAGGGTCAGGCATGGAACCAGAGATACCAAGTATTGTGCTTATTTTCTCCACCTTGTGGCCAGTACTTTTATCGCCATGCTTATTATTAGCCTGTCTCAAAACTGGCTTTTCTAAGGGGGGACCCCCCCCAGGGTGCTCTGTTAAGCCCACCGGTGCTGCTTAGTTATGGGCGCCATTTTATAGTCAGACAAATATTCACGTGCCCACAGGGAGCATGGAGAACACAGCTGACCAGGCCCCCACCAGCCGTGTATGTCCGCGGGAGACCCAGCGCCGCCTAACCTTCCGATATCTTGCGGTGAGTGATTGTAACAATGTTCGTCTTGTGAGGTCGGCGCCGGGCCCTCTCCTCCAGACATGTGTCTTCTTCTTGTCTGAACGCACTACTGGAGCCCCCACAGTCCATCGCACTACCCCGAGGATACCGGGGCTCTTGTTTTGGGTGCAGCTGCGGAGCTTCAGCTAATCCACCCTGCCGACGGGACCACTTCCGCAGGCACCATTTTATGGGCCAGCTTCGCTCCCCTATGCCGACGATTGCCACGAATGTCCCTGTCGTGCAGGCCCGGTGAGCTCCGCCACACAGCTTCTATGTCGTCAGGTATCTTTGCTGGCTTCTTGGTTGCGGTTCAGGCTACAATTTTCAGCCTGTAGCTGTTCTTTACAGCATGGAGGTTCGGGAGCCGGTGTGGGCCAGTTGACACGGTCAAAAGCTTTTTACGCATCTAGGGCCACAGCAGCTAGTGAGTGAGGCATATGAGAAGATTTAGATAAAATGTCGAAAAATAGAGTGTTGTCTGAAATGAGGTGTCCCTTTATAAAACCAGATTGCTCTGCATCTAACAATTGAGGGAGATAAGATTCAAGACGCATTGCTAGGGTTTTAGAGAAAATTTGGTAATCAATATTAAGTAAAGTAATGGGTCTATAATTTTTGCAGTGTTTCAAATCCTTACTATCTTTCTGATTTAAACAAATTAGTGCTTCTAAAAACGAGCCAGAGGATTTGCCCAATTTCAAAAAGGAGTTGAAAAGGCTATGCAATTTGGGAAGGAGCAGTGGTGCAAAGTGTGTAAAAAGTTCCACCGTAAACCCATCTGGTCCTAGAGCCTTAAGTGTCTGTAGTGCACTAAGGAGTTCTTGTTGTCAGATTCTAAAGGAGCGTAATCTATTTGGGTATCAGAGGTACGCTGAATGCCTGAAAGGAACTGGGAAATATCCAAATCTGAGGGTGCGGCTTCTGGTGTGTAAAAAATCTTTGTAAAAGAGGAGGAATTCATACAAAATTCCAGAATCTTTAAACCTTAATGTGCTTTGCTTATCAAGAATTGAGTCGATGTCAAGCTTATTATCCCTTACCTTCAGATAATTCGCCAAGAGCTTTCCAGCCTTGTTTTGGCCACCGTAAAATGTTGCACTCGACTTTAATAAGTAGAGTGAGGCATTGTCAGTCGAGTCTTTATTAAATTGGGAGTTTGGCTTCAATAAGCTGAGATAAACAGTCCTTAGATTTCGAAGCATAATAGGAATACTCCAGCTGCTTTATTTTAGTCAAGAGATTGTTAGTGGTTTCACAGGAAATTCTATGGTGCATATTCACAAGCCCCTATCGCCACAGGAACGTCACTTTTTTGACGTTCCCGTTGTGATAGGGCTTGAGCCCTATTCTCAAGGCAGCGTTAACCAACTTAACGTGGCTGAAAGCCACGTTAAGTGGCTTAACGCTGCCTTGAGAATAGGGCCCCTTTCACGCTAAACGTAGCATGAAAGAGGGCGTGCAGTGGGTGTTGCAGTGGGTGTACTACCGCAACACCCATTGAGTTTGACGCTAACGCCTATTACCAAGGGCGGCGATAACAGGTGGCAGCTCCAAACTTAAGACCTAGAACAATCAGGTCTTAAGGTGGCTAAATGAGGAGAAAAGCTTTATTTCTCCGCGTTTTTGCTGTTTCCATGTGTGCTGCATGTAGCAGAACACATGGAAAAAGCAAACTGTCATTTTCAGTTTGTTAATGTACAGGAAGGGACACTTTCCTGTGAATTGATATGATTATACGTATATCTTAAAAGAAAATAGTTCAAATATGAACGCAGAACATTAAATCGGATAAAAAAGGAAAAAAAGGGAAGAGATAGGAGAAAGAAGAAAAAAATAAGAGCGATAAGATCAAAAGTGTCTTTAAAAGAAACCCGAATGAAAAGGTAAACAGAAAAGAGACGAACAATACAAAAAGAACTGAGGTAGAGAATATACCTAAAAATCCAATTAGGAATGGGAGGGGGACCACAGGAAGTAGATGAGACGGCCAATGATGACTGAGGGGAGAACGAAGGAAGGCCACGGCTCACAGAACAAGGAGAAGGACAAACAGCAACAAGCATAAATGGACCTGTAAAAGATGGAAGAAAAAAGGTAATCAATATAAACAATCAAATTACAAATAACAACAGCTTTAGAGAAACAACATTGCAATAACCAACAGTATCGCTTTTACGAGCAAGAATATAATTGTTTGATTTAAAAGGTTTAAGGTTAAGCAGACTCAGCAGCATTACACAGTCTGAGACATAGACGCGTCGGAGAAATCAATTGTCTTCATCTTGCAATAATTAATAAAACTTTTAAGTTTGATTGGATCCTCATAAGTCATCGTTCTGTTCTTGTAAGTGACCTTAAATAGGCAAGGGTGGAAAAGATCACTGCGAGTTCCGAGAGATATAAGGTCAGACCTCAAATTGAGAAACTCTTTTCGTCTGTCAGAAGTGTTTTTAGCATTGTCTTGAGAAAAATATGGATTATTGCCGGACCAGAAAACTTGCTTGATTGACTTGGCTGCTGAAAGGACTTTAAGTAAGTCAGTGTATTCCAAAAAGTATAAGATTATCCCTCTAGGGTGTCATAAGTTGGCAGAGACAGCTTGTTGCCGTCCTAGGCTATGAGCACGCTGAATATTTAGAGAGGTTTTAGGTGGCATATTTAAAATCTTTGGAATGAAGGATTTGAAAAAAGTGAGAGAGTCCTTTCCCTCAGCGCCTTCCGGTAATCCACAAATGCGTAAATTATTACGCCTATTTCTGTTTTCAATGTCCTCAACTTGTGTCTTTAGAAAGACGACTTGGGACTGAAGAGTATTGAGCTTGCCATCAGCGAGTCCAAGTGAGGACACATTATGTTCCACTAGAGTTAGTCTTTCATCCATTTTTGACAAGTTTTCTGTGAGGAATTGCAGTTTGACATTAGTTTCCTCCATAAAGGGTCGCAAAGAGCACATTTCTTCAAGCAACATGTCCAAAGAGACAGGCGGAGATGGTTTCAGAGGAGATGGCGGGTCTTTTTTCAGATGTTTTGTGGAGGTTTTCCTTGCAGTGTTAGAAGCCGTTGTTGAAGCAGTGGTGATAAGGGAACCAAGGGTCCTCCATCCTGGAGTATTTCCAGAAGATTGTGAAATTCTTAACAAGTGACTGTGTGGAGCGAATTCACGGGGGGTTAACCTTTTTCAACCGTCCCATAAAAGAGTAATTGTAAACTTTTGAGGCAACTCAAAAAGAAACAGGGCCAAGACAATGCAAAAGTCTTGGAGTATATTGAAACACAAGTGAAACATCCAGAAAAACAGGAGTTAGACGGTTGATTGGAACGTCCTATTTGAGGCAATATTCAAAATATAGCAGGCAAGTGTAATCAAGAAACAGTCCTGTCATATATCAGCCGTATTGTGAAATAAAAGCATGACCAAAATGGCTGACATTAATGGCGCAGTTCCAAAGCAGCAGGACTTCATTATCAAGAGGTTGTATAGCCTTTCCTCAGATTAAAATATCAGAAGGTGAATAAAAAAAAAAAAATCCAAAAAAGATGAGGTGGGAAGAACTTACTATTGTAAGGCTGGTCATGGAAAGTTCGCCTCAGGTAAACACCTCACCCAAAATGGCGGCTGCAACTGTTGTGGAGCAGGCAGGGGCTTTATGAAGTGAAAACAGAGCTTCTGTTCCGTGAAAATAGCCGCAAAAGCTATTTTCCTGCTCAGGCAAACATCCTGTTTCCAAAACATTCTTCCATGCAGAAAAGTAGACGATGGTGCCGTGCAACCTGCTGCGTCAACCCACGGAGCCTTACTCAGGCACTGCCATCTTCCCCTAGCGATCCATCCATGCCCCCTTGAATATATGTTTTAAAGACACAAGATTGAGAAATGATGTAGATATGCCATTAAGAAGTGGTTTTGCGCTTTGAAAAAGTGTTGTTTTCAGTTTTAGAAACTTACTAATGCATGTTCACGTTGAGTAACAGAGCAATGCATGCTCCTAGACAGCCTTTCAATTATATATCAAGTGTGATATCTAGACTTCACTCACACATAGCTTCAGAAGAACAGGATAAATACTCTCAAACAGGTAGTTTGAGACTGACATAAGGACTTAAACAATGAGTCACAGATATAGTCACAACTGTTATGTATTTAACAGGGTTGGCAGGACTTTCACAACAGCCAGGCACTACTCAGGCACTCATCCAATCATGCAGCCACTACTCAGGTAGTCATCAAATCATTCACACCCTATTTACGCACTTATTCAATTACCCAGGCAGTATACATGTGCTCTTGCAATCATGCAGGCACTAATTATGCAGTCATTGAACTATGCATGCACTACCCATGCCTAAACTAGAGATCAAAAGTTAGGTGTACATTGTTACTACAAAGTTATGGGAAATATGTCAAAGTCATGCTACAACGCTGCACAGTGGATGGTACTAAATTAGAAACTGAAATAAACAAAATTTGTACCTGGACAAATTTTTATTTCAAAAAGAAGTTTCACAACTATAGCACTCATATTTCATCAAGGAGGTCATACAACCCCACCACACTACGCAATATATTTAAGATGTGAAAGAGGATGAACAGAGTGCAATGACATAGAAAAGTCATTCAAATCAAGACAACAGACAACGTTACCAAACTTATATCTGACATTTATAGAACTGATGTTCTAAGGAGAATTCAGGATAACAGAATGTGGCATTGTGTTGACATGTATATGGGTTTCTGAGACATTTCTTGGCCTATTAGGGGTATTCTCTACAGCAAGTTGTTAGAAATGAAAGACTCTTTTTAGCTGGAGGTTAGGAATGTATAAAATATTACAGGACTACATTCTGTTACTACAGATAAAAACTAAATAGAGGTCTTAAAATACTAGCAGCCTGAAGTTGCATCTAAGAAGTCTCCACTTCAACATTGTATCTTGTTTTGGTTGCATAATGTTCAAAATGAAATTCTAATACATTTTTGCTTGTTTATATTTTTTCACAGTGCTGAAACTGCTGCGCTAAAAAAGAGGAAAAAAACAAGTATGGTTTTTCACATTGTGCAATTACATCCACAGACTTCCCCAGCTGTTACGATAATGTTATAGTTCATGTAGAAGGTAGAAAAACGCTTTAGTTCTGGTGACATTTCACTGCATCTTCTCTCTACTTAAGCTGGATCTTTGCCACCAAGAGCAGGGGAAATTTGTGCAAGTTTAAGTTGCTTCTTGTGGTAGGTTTGCAAGTGGTACAACATGCTTGTTGTACCAGATGAATATTTTTTGGCTGTGACCTGACATATTGTCTTCTAACTTATACTGCACCTCACCAATTTAATAGTGATCTTCAATTTACCAGACATAATAGAGAAAAAATCCCGAAATATGGTTTGTTTCTTCATTGCTGGTACTTCAACAGAAGACTGTTTGTGTACGGCTGAGTCCTCCTGGTGTTCAACAACTTCAACTGGTTGTAGGATACCTTGGAGAAGGTGAGGGATTTTTAATCTCTAGTTAAGCCCCCTGGTCACCCTTCTCATAAGTGGTCCCTGGAAACGGTTGAGCCCACCCTGACCTTTAGGAGTCTGGGTAAACCCAATGATGAAGCATGACACTACCACAGTGTGTGAGGGTTATATATTTAAAAAAAAAATCCTTCCCCGAACTAGACATGCTGAGCTACTGTACCCACTTGGGGTGACCAACCCCTCCATCCACTGCCTCTTTGTTTTTGGAAGGGACCACTCCTGTGGTCTTAGGCATGATACTTTTTTGGTTAAAGCTTTCCTAAAGTTGCCTTCACTTTTCACATAGATGTTTGACACACATTTGCATTTGTGAAACTTTGGGTTAGTTTCCTAGAAACAACAACCTTGCTTACATGAGTCAACTTTGCAAGAACACTATTGCGCTGCCTTGACACTATGTACAAGGCCTACAGGTACGTTGTGCAAATTGGTTTGTAATTTTTGTCCATATGGAAACACAGCTATCTGTGGCACACAAACAATGGCAGCCTGATCACAATCTCAGCTCAAGGCAAGGATGAATTTTTCTATAAATAAATATCTGTTTCCGGGTTTAGTCAGAGGGGGCACTTCTGCAGACATCAAGAGGTCTCTGCATACTGATGCTGTTTTTGCCCAGGAGCTGACTAACATCTCCGTGAGGGGTGTCCAGCTCATGACCAAGATGGAGCCCTACATTCTTACCCACTAGGTAATAGGGTTGGAATATCCAGCATGAGGATTCTTGGGCAGAACATACACACATACCGTAGACACGCGGGTTAGGGTGTGCATAGTAGGAGTACACCTGGTTATTATATTATTTAATATGCTTGCATACATACGTTGTTTCAGCACGATGGCAGATCTTTTGTATTGTTCGCTGACCTGATAAGTTTCAACCGCTTTTGTCTATTGATTATTGTAGCACATATATTCTATACAATAATCATGTTGGTTCAATAAACACTGAAAATGTTCCTCTGTGTATTCTTTGTATATTTCTCTGACTAAAAGAGAGCATGAGTTTAAGGTTCTAGATCTGTCACCACGGTTCCTAAGGAAACACGTTTGTCATGTTAAGTGGTTGCCAGAACTTTTCACTCTCTGTCTAGGTTTAGGAGGACTTATGGTGGCACTGTGAGCTACCTCATCTATGGGACAACATATCGTGCTGGGGTACATAGAATCAGTCTGGCACCATCCCACTGTTTACATTGTCCACAAATGTGCAGTAACTCCTGGCTAGTGGAAGCCATACAACAGTATGGGTGAGTGTGTGGTTGTGTGAGTGAGTGTATGGGTGAGTGTGTAGTTGCATGAGTGGCTGTATGAATGAGTGAGTGGGTTTGTCAGTAGCTGTGTGGGTGAGTGAGTAGTCATATCAGTGACTGTATGGGTAAGTGTGTGTGTTAGTGGCTGTATGGTAAGTGTAAGGTATGTGAGTAAATGTATAGGTGAGTGAGTGGGAGTGGGAGTGGCTATATGAGTGGGTATGTGTTATGTTATGTTATGTTAAAGCGATTTCTAGAGCGCGTGATTACTCAAAGGTGTCCTGGCGCTAGTTACTTCTCATGATGCAGAACCCGGAGGAAGGAAATTATTTGTCAAAAAGCCAGGCCTTTAAACCCTTCCTAAACACTAAAAGATTGGTAACATTTCTCAAATGAAATGGAAGACCATTCCAGGCCTTCGCTGCACACAAGGCGAAGCTTCTGCCACCCCACTGGGCTTTTTTAGTTGAAGGGACTATGACCAATTTCACTGTTTTCCGGCAATCCAACGGGAGGGCTCCCAAGGATAGTTTCTCATCTAACAGAATACCCAGATTTTTCTCCTTTTTTGAGGGTATGGGGAGTGGTCCGAAAGAGGCCGGCCACCAAGTGGGGGTCCAAAAATTAGGATCATTCCCAAACTGCATCACCTTGGTTTTATCCGAGTTCAACTTTTAGCAGTTACCCGCCATCCATCTTCCTACTGCCTCCGTGCAGGACTGGAAGTGGATGTCTATTCCTGTTTCGTGGCCTGGTAATAGTGACACCACGATTTGCGTGTTGTCCGCATAGGAGGTAATCCCAAACCCATGAGTACTAATAACAGGAGCCAGAAACGAAATGTACACATTAAAGAGTGTTGGGCTCAGGGAGGACCACTGCGGTACACCACATGGCAGTGAGAAGAGTTTCGATTGAAACTGGCCTCTGTCTGAGAGAAATGACTTGAGCAAATCCCAGGCTTTGCCCTGTTCGCCACAATCTCTGAGACGGTCCATCAGAATCCCGTGATGGACTGTGTCAAATGCGGTTGAATCTGGACCCTTTGGTACCACCTAATTTTAGGCCTATTTCGCTTTTACCATCCCCGGTGAAAATCCTTGAAAAGTCAGTAAGCAAGACACTGTCCTGCTTTCTGGAGGAGAACCTCCTGCTTGACAGGGATCAGTTCGGCTTTTGCCCTGGTCACGGAACCGAAACGGCTCTGACTACCATGCTGGACAATCTTCGAATGCGCGCCGACAATGGGAATGCCATGATTCCAGTGCTTCTTGATATGTCGGCAGCATTCGACACGGTGAGCCACCCAGTCCTGGTGGAGAGATTAAAGCAGATATGTGTTAAAGGCAGGGCGCTGCAATGGCTTCAATCCTACCTAGAAGGTAGACAGCAGGTAGTCACCTTGACACCTTTCTCCTCCAGCAGGTCTCCAGTTGCGTACGGGGTGCCGCAGGGATCTGCAATTAGTCCCATCCTTTTCAACATCTACCTGCGGCCCCTGTTTCCCCTAATTAAAACTTTTGGAGTCAGCCTGGTGAACTACGCTGACGACACGCAGCTGGGCTTCTCTTTAGAAGGGGATGACGCACTATCTATGGATCGATTCCAGCAATGTATGAAGCAGACCACGGACTGGCTCAGAAGGAATTCTCTCCAGTTCAATAGTGGAAAAACAGAGGTGGTCTTCTGCTTGCCAACTAGGAGTCCAAAACACCTTCCTTCCGAATTTAGACTCTCTCCAGAGGAAGGACCTCTGACACCGGTCAGTAAGGTACGCAATCTTGGGGTGATTATTGATGATGACCTCCAGATGGTATCCCAGGCCAGTAAGACCGCTAACGTCTGCTTCGCCCTGCTGCGGCTGCTTCGGAGCATTCTACCCTTACTTCCTAGGGAGTCCCGAGCCATGGTAGTACGCAGTACGGTATTAAGCAGGCTTGATTACTGCAATTCCCTATATTTGGGGGCCCCGCAGTATATTTTCCAGGGACTGCAAAGGATCCAGTCAGCTGCACCCAAACTAGTTCTCGATAGGCGACGTAGCTCTTCGGCCACCGGAGCACTGAGGGACCTACATTGGCTCCCTGTCAATGAAAGGGTCTCCTTTAAGTCCCTGTGTCTGGCTTTCAGAGCAGTGCATGGACTAGGCCCAGTTCCTTTACAGGATAAGTTTGCTCGCCATCTACCAATCAGGCAGCTCCGATCTTCCACAGCCGGCCTACTGGTAGTCCCGAGATTTAAACGCTCCAGGGTAGGCGGAAGGGCCTTCAGCATAGTAGCCTCTGGCATGTGGAATAAGCTCCCTCTGAACTTGAGACAGTGCAACTCCCTACTCGAATTTCGCAAGGGACTTAAAACCTGGCTGTACCCCAAAGTCTAACCCAGGCTGTTTCCCCTGTCCCTCCCTCTGTCCCCCTTGGTATGTTTCTTCAGTCTAAAGCGCCAGGATGCCCGTAGGGTGATAGCTGCGCTATAAAAGTTCCACATCAATCAATCAATCAAAGGTCCAATAGGATCAGGGCTGCCTTACCTCCCTGATCCTCTGCTATTCTGATCTCTTCTGTAGCCTTGACCGTGTTGGGAGGGATCCAACACTTGGGCTTCCTTAAAGAAAGCACTAAGTTGACCATTCATCGCCTTTTCGACTATCTTCGCAGGAAAAGGAAGGCGTGAAAACAGCTGAAAATTATTAGGGTCACTAGGATCAAGGCTGGGCTTTTTTAACAGGGGTAATATGGAAGCCACCTTCCACTGCTTCGGAAACTGTCCAAGGTTAAACATAGCCTTAAAAATAGCTGTAAGAGATAGGGCAATTGGGTCAGGGGCCAGATTAGTGATTTTTACTGGGCAAGGATCAAAAGGTGAGCCTGATTTGACTCCTATAAGGAGTGCCAACCTGTCCTGCACGGTCAGTGGTCTAAATTCTTCCATGGCATACGGGGGGAGCCTTATGTGTTCAGGATCCTTCACCTTGAACAGACCACCCTTATTGGAATCACTGAAGGCTGAAAATATATTTGTCACTTGTGTTCGGAAAAAATTGGCAATCTCCTCGCAGAGGTCAGGACTGGACTGAATAGTAACTGGCCTCTGAGAAGCCAACTTTGAGACCATTTGGAAGAGCTCTTTAGGTGAGTTCTTTGCCAGTTTGATTTGGGTTGAATAGTATTTCTGTTTAGCTGAAAAAATAGCATGTTTGTAGATTCGTGGCTAGATTTATACAATATCTTCTCTGCATCGAAATAGCATTTTCTCCAATTGCGTTCTAAGCGTTTACAGTTACACTTATGAATTTTTATCTCCTCTGTATACCATGGGGCAGAGGGATGTAATCATTTCAGTAAAATAATTTTACGAGGAGCCAATTCATCACATGCCTGTGTAAGCCATCTGGTATAGGAGGCAGCCGCCTCCTCTACTCCATCCGTTACATGGCCCGCTTGCGTCAACTCTATTCCAGGCTCTAGTCTCTATCAGTTCTTTGCGACATCTGCTCCTTATATGTTGGTCCTCCACATTTAGGTCAAATAGAGCGGCAGCATGATCAGACCATACAAGAGGTAGTAGGCCTATAAATGACATGCTTGGGTGGTTTGAAAATATACCATCCATGGTATGTCCGGCTAAGTGAGATGGCCCTCTAACATGTTGTTTAAGATCAGCACTGTCCATCAAATCCATCAACCTAGCAGTATCAGGGTCCTTCAGGAGTTCTAAATAAAAATTTAAATCTCCCAGGATGGTCTAAGTGTCACAAAAAAGGCCTTCTTCCAATATGTTCCCCAGAGAAGCAGTGAAAGAATGTCTGGCCCCAGGTGGCCTATACAGTAGCGTGCTTTAAATGAATGATGATCAGTTAAACTGAAATTAAAAGAAAGGGCTTTGCAGACTGTTAAACATACCGGTCTAAAAGCCACGTGAATGGAATTATGGTAGATGACTGCCAGCCCACCTCCCTTCCTGGCTGGCCTATTTAGTACCTGACAAAGGAAGCCTGGTGAAGTAGCTATCCGGTAGATCCGGTCTGGACGCCTCGTCCGTTCATGTTTCGATGATAAACTCCATCTTTATATCATTATCCTCAATAAGACTTGTGCACTCCAGACTATGTTCAACCTTGCATTAATCAAAATGCATCTAAAAGATTTATTAATCGGTCTGGCCAGTGTCCTACAGGCCTTTTTGGACTTAACCGACTGGGAGTGTATAACAGGTAGCACAGCCTTACAATTAGGACAAGTCCCCGGAGGGACCAGTGGCCTTAAGTCAAATGCAAGGCATGTGCAGTCAGTAGTCTTATACATGCCTCTCAATTCCAACAATGCCGCTCTAGAGTATGTATAGAGTGAGGGCTCACCTGACTTTTTTTTTTTTCTTTTCTTTTTTTTAACTTTCAAAGACCTTTATTGTGTCATCACAACATATCACAGCACCAGGCCTACAACCACACGGGCCGGCCGCGTTCAACAAAAACTTCCAGCCGCTGTCTTACATGTACACAGCCAGTTGGCTGACAACCCGGAGGTCCGGCGGCACTGTTTAGTGATATACCCCATCCGCCTCTACTCCACGATACACATCAATTCAAGGTCCCTGAAGGTCAACTTCCCACCCCCCCCTTATTTTCCTTTATCTGGTACTTTCCAGGGTGTAAGTGTCCATAGTCCAAGTGCTAAGCAGCAAGTCGTGATTGCCAAGGGCCTACCAAGCAAACAACTGCAATCCCATATCAGCCCGGGGCACACAGATCGACTGATCTCCCGGACAAGAGTTACCGTCATCCGAGAGGCTATCGAGCCGGGTCACCAATAAAGGGTCAAGCTCCAAGGAGGAGATAGCCAAACCCAACAGCAGCGCATAACTCAACTCCCATCCCTGCGTTCTATCGGCAGTGGCACATATTGAGGCCTCTACAACAGCTCAACCGACCCCTACCCCTCATATGCCCCCGCTCTTGCTCCACAATCAAGCCACTCAACTCTACCACATCCACAGCACCTCAGTAGCCTCGGTTCAGCACCCTACAAATAGCATCCTATCCACTGTACACTGCCCCCAACAACCAACCCGAACTCTTCAACACAGCAACCCCTGAAAGAGTCGCACCTAAGCAGTTGGAGTAACTGCCAAGACCTCATCCGCCTCCACCGGACTCCCACCTGCACTCGCCGTGGCAGTGGCCACCAAGTATTCCCTTAACGGATCCCAGATGTCCCTGGGCTGACTACGCAGCGGTTGTGTGTCAGCATATATCGTGTTCTGTTCTTGACAATATATTATATCCTTGAGCCATTCCTTGAATTTTGGTGCACAGCCCCTCCCCCATCGACATGCAACCCGTCGTTTCGCCAGTAATAGTGCTATATTTCCAAATTTCCGGCCCGATTTGGGTATCTGCATAGTATACCCCAATAGCATCATTAGGGGGTCAAGCTCAAGCGAATCGCCCAGCATAGCCCGTAATGCCGTATGCACCTGCGTCCAATAAGCAGCCACCGGCGGACATGCCCACGCCAAATGTAAGAAGCCCGCCCCGTCCGAGCCACAACGCTCACATCTGTCATTATCTGCAAGGCGGAACCTCATCTTTTTGGCGGGAGTATAGTACATTCTCTGCAAAAACTTATAATGAATAATTCGTAGCCTACAGCTGGCCGAAATCCTGGAAGTGAACTCGCAGCAGTATGCCCACTGTGCCTCCGTTATCTCCCTCCCTATATCACCACACCAGTGCCTAAGCGCTCTACTCTCCACACTCTCACTTTGCTTTCGGATGCTACGATACAGGTGAGACACTAAATGCCTGCCATCTGCCGATGTAAGCAGAACCTGCAGGGGCAACACTATGTCAGGTTCCTTCGGAAACTGCGGTATAACAGCCCTCAACCCCTGCCGCAGCCGGAGATAATAAAAAATCTCTAGCGGCGTAGGCCGACAATCCTTAAACAACTGTTCCCGCGTTTTAAATTGACCGTTCACAAATAGGTCGCCCCAGGAGCAAATTTTCAGCTTGGCGCACATCCCTTGGAATCCCACTTCCTGCAACAATGACAACTCCGGATGATAAACTAGGGGCATTGTCGGTGCATATAGACATTTGACTGGTAATCTGCGCAGTATTCTCTGCCACGCATCTATCGTACCCGTTACCGTAGTAGCCGGCATCTCAATCGCACTCACTGGACCATGAATAATGCCCTTCAGTGAAAGAGGCCGAGCAATCCACTCCTCCACAGCCAGCTGTGGCATGAATGGCGTAGGCATAAACCAATGATATGCGAAATGGGCTTGAGCACTCAAATAATATGCTAGGAAATCGGGGACATCAAATCCTCCACTACTATAAGGCTGGGTAATAGTCGACCACGCCAATCTTGGTTGCCGACCAGCCCAGAACAGCCGCAACAGTTCGGAGCGCAAAGTCTGAAAGAAATACGCACCCGGGTAGTACGGGATATTCTGGAACAGGTACAAAAAGTGAGGCAAAACCACCATCTTAATAAGTGAAGCCCTACCAGCCATGGTGAATGGCAAAGAAATCCAACGCGTGACATCCGTCGCCAGTTTAGTGATAGCAGTACCATAATTCAATCGTATCGTCTCCTCCCTAACAGTCGATATCTGTATCCCTAAATAACGGAGATCAGTATCACACCATTCAAGCGGATAATCTAAGGGAAAGCGAGTCACCGCCGGAGTCAGTGGAAAAAACTGTGATTTCTTCCAGTTGATTTGTATACCCGACAAGCGGCCAAACACCAAAAACTCCTGGAGCAGGGGATTGAGATGATTCTGCGGGTCAACCACGTACAGCGTTAAATCATCCGCATATAGGGACACATCTATCTGACGTTGGAAACATTTAAACGCACTTTCTTTGTGCAGTTGCCGGATACGGCATGCTAAAGGTTCAATCGCTATTGCGAACAGTAAGGGGGACAGTGGGCACCCCTGCCTGGTTCCTCTGGTCAGGGAGAAAGGACCCGACAGCTCACCATTAATCAGGACTCGCGCTGTCGGTTCAGTGTAAAGCAACCGGATCCATGCTACAAATATTTTGGGAAACCCCATCCGGTACAAAATGGCGAATAAGTAGCTCCATTCGACCGAGTCGAATGCCTTCGTGGCATCCAGGAACACGGCGGCTACAGGCAGTTCCGGCTCTATTGTTTGGATCAGAGAGAAGAGGGTGCGCAGATTGCTGGCCGTGGATCTACCAGGTACAAACCCCGCCTGATCCGGCAGGGCTATCTTTGTCATAAGCAAGGAAAGCCTGGTGGCCAGCACCTTTGCCAATATTTTTGCATCACAATTTATTAAAGAGAGCGGTCTGTACGAATCGCATTCAGTTGGGTCCTTTCCTGATTTCAACAAAGAGGTAATCACCACCTCCCTCATCGAACCCGGCAAGATGCCTATCTCCAGAGACTCCTCAGAAACCTCTTTGAGCACGGGGGCCATGATATCAATATAACACTTATAGAATTCCGCCGGCAGCCCATCAAGGCCGGTCGCCTTCCCATTGTTAAGAGACATAATCGCCTCTCGTATCTCATCTAGTTCGAACGGAGCCCCGAGGAATTGCCTATGTTCGTCACTCAGCCAGCATAGTGCCACATCATCCAGGAAGCTCCCAAGTGGGATCTCCTCAGCCCGCCGTGTGGCATATAACTCCTCATAATGGGCGGTAAAGAGACCCAATATCCCCTTCGTATCCTGATGTGTCCCACCCTCCGATGTGCGTAATTCCAGTATATGTGTATTACATCTCGGATGTCTAGCAATCTCCGCCAACGCTCGACCCGGTCTCTCTCCCTCACAATATCTACGCGCCTGCCAGTGTTTCCCTCTGAAGTTTGCTTCCCTGTCCGCTTCCTTTTCATATTGCGAGAGCCGTTCCCTAAATTCCTTATGAATGGGGCCCATCGGCTCCCGGGCCATTCTAACCTCCAGCTCCTTTAGATCTCTCTCTAGTTTCTTAAGCGTCCCTCGAATATTTCTCAGTACCCCAAAGCTCTTTGAGATGTAGTACGCCCTAACCGTCACCTTAAACGCCTCCCAAATGGCCTCCACACTATCCACCGATGCTTTATTACGAGGGAAGAACTCTGCAATTTCCTCTCCCAGTTCAGCCTTAAACAGTGGGTCCAGCAGAGCCGTGGACTGCATCCGCCAGCGTGGCACCGCCCTACCACAACCCGGGATCGATAGTTGTACCAACACCGGGCAATGGTCCGAATAAGACCTCGGCAAATGCACAACCCTGCCCAGATTAGCCACCAAACCTCGAGATAACAAACAGTAATCAAGTCTGGCCCACGTGTTAGCGTATGCAGTAAAGTGCGTACCCTCCCGAAGCCCCGCATGCACGAACCTCCAGCTATCTATCAGGCCCCCCTCCTCCATTATGCCCTCCAAAACATCCCTCGCATTTTTATGATATTGCGGGCTGCCGTCAGACCGATCCATTCCCGGAGCCAAGGCAACATTAAAGTCTCCGCCCCAGATAATATGCATGGACCCCGTGCTCAGTATCCTACCCCAAAGTCGTATGAAAAAGTCAGGTGAATCTACGTTAGGACCATAACAGTTGACTATTGTGACGGTATCCGTGCCAAGCCTACCCCACAGTAAGACAAATCTCCCCTCTGCATCCGTATGCTCACCAAGTGTCACAAAAGGCACAGTTTTCTTGATTAAAATGGCAGTGCCCCTGGCATACACCGAATAGGAAGCAAAACTCCGCACCGCCGCCCATCTGCCGGCAAAGGAATAAGTCGACCGTGGACCAAGATGGGTTTCCTGCAACAATGCGATCTGTACTTGATGCTGCTCCAGATACGCCACCACCCTCCTGCACTTTCTGGCATCATTCAACCCTCGCACATTCCAGGATAACACCGTTAGTTTTGCAGTATGTCCACTATCTGCCATGACTCCTCAAGTCACTATAACCTGCGTTGCGACCCAAGGTAGACCTGATGCTCTGCTCCCGACCCCGGATCAGTAGCAGGTGTAGCCACAACAACCAAAGCACTGGACTTTCACGAATAAGGAAAATATCAGTCCCAGAAACTTCTTCCACCGCCCTCCCCTGTAGGAATAAACCCCTCAACTTCCCCAGGTCACCCACCCCCATCCACAAACACCAACCCCCATTCCCCTCAACTCGCACTACATGCCCTCCCCCCTCCCACTGAAGCATACCCCAACTTGCCAGCCATATGCCCACCCCTCCCCTCCCACAATTGCCCCCTGAACCAGGGCCAGTCAGCTCCCCATACCCCCAAGAGACTAGAGGGAGTTTCCCGTAGGGGACCATTTCTAGGTGGCACACCTAAACCCCCTCACCGCCGCTCAGACCACCAAAGGACCTGTAGTCCAACCCGGCGACCCAGAGGGGCGTCCAGCGTTATAACCAGAGGCAAAATAGATACCACAGCATCAAGCAGTATCATCTGAATATAAGGACAAAGAGACAACACAGATTGCAAACTGTACAACATCCTTCAGGCATGGGAAACACACAACAACAACAAAAACAAAAAAACGGGGGGGGGGGGGAAGGAAGGAGAGTCATATTATGCGATCAACGCTCACCGCACCTCACTGTTCGCCTTCCTCCATGTCCCCGTGCAGTAGTTCTGGATCGTCCGCCGCCCCCTCAGCAGGCCCGTTACCCCGCTTATAATGTTTAATAAAATCCTCCACTTGCTGAGGGTTCGTGAAAATGTTTTGTCTCCCCTGATAGGTGACTCTCAGACGGGCTGGGTAGAGCAATGCATAGTCCAATTGCAAGTTGCGCAATTTGGCCTTTACCGCCAAAAACTTCCGCCGCTCCTCCTGCACCATTGGAGTGAAGTCCGGGTATAGAGTAAAGGAATGGCCATCATATGTTAGGGACTTCGTGCTGCGAGCTGCCCGCAGAGCCGCATCCCGATCCCTATAGTTCAGTAGCCTGGCTACGATTGGCCTAGGAACCATTCCCGGTTTGGGTCGGGGACCCAGGGTGCGATGCGCCCTTTCCACTATAAATTGCGAAGAGAAAGCGTCTGCCCCTATCGCCGCCAGGAACATCTTCTCAACGTACTCCTCCATTTTGCCCACATTCGTCGTCTCCGGAATACCTACTATACGGACGTTATTACGCCTACTTCTCGCCTCCAAATCCTCATTTTTAGCGGCAATCACACGCAACAGGTTGTCCATTCTGGAGAGCTGCGTAGTATGCCGTGTCACAGTGTCCTCCGAGTCTGAAATCCGCTGCTCCGCACCGTTCAGACGTTCCTCGTGGGCGTCCAGTTTCTGAACCACTGCATCCATGCGCGATGAGATTCTATCAACTTTGTCCGCAATCGTCGCAAACCCTTGCCGCATCTCACGCAGGACATCTTGCAAATAAACCCCGCTTCCACCGACTCCCCCGCGGCTCCACTTGGTCCAGGCGGATTTTGATGAACCTCGCCAGCTTTAGCTGTCTTCTTTTGAGCCTCAAACGTGAGCTTGGGCTGTCGCGCGTTGGACTTGCCCATCCTGACTTGTAGGCAGCGCAATATATCCCCTTCCGTTCACGACCTCTCTCCTAGTCCCCAGCTAGCCGGTTCACCGCACCACCAGCAGGCGTAAGCGAGAGGGGATAGTGTTAGGGGGATAGCCAACCTATTCCGAGTGCAATTCACAACGGGATCTCAATGCGTCCCTCCGTCACCCCCGGCCGGACCTCGGGACATGCACTGCGTTCTACTTCACAGCCCGTGCCGACGACCCACTCCGCCGCTGCAACCGGGGGGTGGGCAGGACCGCACAAAGACGCCCTCCGGACCTAAAATAGCGCCAATCACCCCTCGCAGCAATATCAGCGCAGTGTGGCTAGTGTTGAGGAGATGCAGCCCTGTGCAACACCCCTAGCCACACAGGCGGCCCAGTACAATCCCTTCACCTGGCGATTTTCCCCAGGCGGAGTCACAGCCCACAGCACAGTGCGCCCACAACATGGGTGGTGCGATCGGCAGCGGCACGGGGCAACACACAGGGGGCCTGCAAACCTTAATCCGGGTCGTAGGTCGCAGTCTTCCCCAATCGAGCACCAGCCACCAGGGATCCCAGGCACCTCCGCAGCTCCTGCCGGTACGCCAGTCAGGGGAACCGCTCACCGCCAGCCACGTCTTGCATGTGAATACTCCGGGGCCATCTACATCTCAGGCACTCACCGCTGCCGCCAGCCCCAGTCCCCAGGCTGATCCGCGCCTCCAGGGGGGGGGGGGAAGGCCCGTCGCGCCGTCAACAAGGTCTCAAGGCTCCAAATTCCTCCCCCGGGCTTCCCTCCGAGCGTGTCACACGCCGTCTTCAGGTCGGAGGCCCGCTGCCGTCTCCCACGCCTCGGCCTCGCCTCAGAAGTGCAGCCGGCCCAGCGCCTCACAGTCTCCATTCGGTCCCACCGCCAGAACTTTCAAGGCGGCTATCTCCCACGCCCAGGCATCGATGTCGATCAGACTTGGCTTGTCGCTGCCGGAGCTCTTGCTATGCCTCCTTATCAAAGCAGATCGCCAGATTTTGCCTCTTAAAGGATATATGTCGGATAAGTGTCGCCGGACTGCGGGAGCCTCACAGGAAGGCGTCCATTCGCTAGTGCGCCACCTAGCGTCCCCCAGGGCTCACCTGACTTCAATCTACCAGGGGTTTGGGCACTGTGCGTGGCCCGAGTGCGGGCGGGCTCAGACGGGCTTGCCTTAGGCGCGCCTGTGCCGCGCCAGCGGCGCGCCCGCTGCACGCATCCGCTGCGCGCGTCCGTTGCGCGCTCACGCTAGCGTCTACCTATGTAGCCAGCCCTGAAGAAAGACTAGCCTACTACCCCTTGTCCTCCCAAGATGGCCGCCTCCGCCTGCCTCTAGCGCGAGCAAGCAAGGTCTGCAGCAACTGTGGCAGACTCCGGGGCAGGTAAATTTTATGTGAAACTTCGCTAAAAACTATACTTAAAAAACTTAAGAGCAGTATAAAATTGTAAAATGCAGCGGAAGCGCTACTCGCTACCGGTGCAAAAGCGCAATACAGTGTAATATTAGGATAAATAAAATAAACAGTATCATGAGTATTAACAGACCCAGGTGCTAAGTTCAATTCTGCCTGTCTCCCGGCTCAAGCCTCAGGAGAATAAAGGCTCAGGTGAGTGTTTTTATCAGTGAGGGAGATGGTTCATGAGTCATGGCATGGGTGAGTTTATGCCTGTGTGAGTGGCTGTTTGAGTTATTGAGTATGAGTGGCCATATGGGAGAGTGAGTGCTTGTGCGAGTGGCTGTATTGGTGAGTGAATGGTTGTGTGAGTAGCTGTATGGGTGAGTTAGTGCCTGTGTGAGTGACTGTATAGGTGAGTGAGTGTGTAAGCAGCTATATGTGAGAGTGAGTGGTTTTGTGAGTGGCTATATGGGTGAGTGAATGGTTGTGTCAGTGGCTGTATGGGTGAGTGTTTGAGTGCATCAGCAGTATATGTGTGACTGGGTTTGTGTGTTAGTGACTGTATGGGTGACTGGATTGGTATGTGAATAACTGTATAGGTGAGTGAGTGGCTGTGTGAGTAACTGTGTGGCTGTGTGAGTGGGTGTGTCCGTGGCCTTATAGGTAAGAATGGGTGCATGAGTGACTGTAGGGATGTGTAGGAGGGTGTGTGTGTGGATGTATGAGTGAGTGAGTGGATGTGTGAGTACCTGCATGGGAGAGTGAGGAGCTGAATGAGTATTTGTATGGGCTGTGGAATGGTTGGGTGAGAGGCTGTATGGGTGAGTGGGTGGTTTTGTTAGTGGCTGTATGGGCGAGTGACTGTATGGGTGACTGAGTACCTGTGTGAGAGGCTCTATGGGTGAGTAAATGTTAATGTGAGTGGCTACATGGGTGAATTAGTAGCTGTGTAATTTGCGGTATGGTTCTTTGAGTGGATATGTGAGTGACTGAATCAGCCAGTAAGTGGCTGTGTGACTGACTGCATTAGTGAGTGAGTAGATGTGTCAGTGGGTGTATGAGTCAATGAGTGGGTGTGAGACTGACTGTATATATGAGTGTGTGCGAGAGGAGCTGTTTCAGTGACTGAGAGAGTGCATGAATAGAGTATGGATGAGTGAATGGGTGTGCCTGTGGCTGTTTGAGAGAATGAGGGGGTATGATCTACTCCGGGTAAAATAGTAGGTATGAGAGTGTCTGTATAGGTGAGTGACTGCTTGTGTGTGAGACCCTATAGGTGACTGGTTGTAAAAGGACCTACTTAAATATGTACCTGAATAATTGAGTGAGTTGTTTTGTGGCTGATTGTAAATCTGCTGTTACAATGAAAGTTTTATTTACAAAATAGGCAAAACAAACAATTAGGAAGCTATGGCAAGAGCACTTTATGTTACTCTCCTTGGATAACTCTAACCAATATGTCTGTGGCAGAAAAAGTAGTTTGAGACATCCAACAATGTTCAGCTGCAGCTGCTATTCAATTAGAACAAAAAGAAATGTTAGTATTTAATCTTCAAAATTACAGAAGTATAGCAATGCACATTGCTTGTACCGTAACACTGTATTACAATGTTTCAGAATTATAATTTTCCCTTTTTTACTGTTCCCTTATTTTATTCTTCACCATAAACAGCGGTCTGCACGAAACATCATCCTGGAACAGTGGGGAAAAAATAATCAATGGATTGTAAAACAAAAACCAAAGATGCGCAGTATATCACTACAAATAAGTGACACTATGCATTTCACTCACTACAATTCATGAATCAGTTGCTTTTTCTGGAGTTACTACAGTAATCTTAACCCCTTCACTGCTAGGCCTTCCCCCCCCCCCGTACTAAGCCTTTTGTGGGCTATTTGGGGTAGTTCGTGCTTAGGCCCCTGTAACTTTTTAACCACATAAGGTATCCACACCAAGTTTGCGTCCTTTACTTCCAACATCATGTGGATTCCCCTGGAGGGGTCCCAGAAATTAGCCAAAATACAGCTAAATTGTGGGGTTTTTGGGAAAAATTAGAAAAAAGTGCTGCAAATAAAAGCGTCTGGGTTTTTTACTGCAAATGGTATCAAAAAAGGGTTTGTGAGGCTGAAATCCCCATTTCCCCATCTTTTTGGGAAGGACAGACTTTTCTCAGAAAACCTAAATATTTTACACAGTTTTGGCATTTTTCTGGGACACAGCCTATTTTTGCAATTTTTCTTGCTTTCAACCTCCTTCCAGTTAATGGTAGAAATCAGTATGAAAGCAATAATGGATCCTGGGAAGCTATACATTTTAGAAAAGTACACAAAATGCTGAATTCAGTAAGGGGTCATTTGTGTAAATCCATGAAGGTTTCTTTATAGAAACTAACAGTTAAAAATAGGAACAATTGAAAATTAGTTGAAAGAAACAGCCTTTAATGTCAACGTTTTCACCTGTAACTTCTTCTAATTATGACAGATCTTTGAAAGCAATATACCATTACATCTACTGGACCTTACTGGTTGTCTGGTTGTGGGGATATATAGGACTTGTAGGTGCACCAAGAACCCGACGAACCCAGAGCCAAAAACTGAGCAGCGTCTTGCAATGGTTTTTTATTAAGTACCGGGTATATAGCAATTATTCTGGGAAAATGTATACATAGAAAATTCGGTATGAAAGACTCCTATGTATTTCTGAAATGGGAACAAAATGTAGAGTTTAGAAACAATATATATTTGCAGGTTTCTGAAATTGAGAATACTCATATTAGCATGAGAATTAACGGTCATTTTTCAAAATGATTTATTTTTTACACATTGTCTTTCATTTGGAAGGCAGAAATGCATCAAAAGTCAATAGGTAATAACATTTGCATTGCAAATCTCAATTACCCTAAGTGTCCCGATAAAAATGGTACCTCACTTGTGTTGGTAGGCATAGTGCCCACGACAGGAAACGGCAAAAAACACAACGTGAACACACCACATTTTCACAATGAAAAAATTACCCTTTTTTTGCAAAGTACCTAGCTGTAGTTTTTGAACCCTAGCTCTGCCGGCATCTAGGGAAACCTAGCAAACCTACACAGTTTTGAAAACTAGACACCCAGGGGAATCCAGTATGGGGTGACTTGACTGGCTCTCACCAGGTTCTGTTACCCATAATCCCTTGCAAACCTATAAAATTGTCCAAAAAAACACATTTTCCTCACATTTCTGTGGTGGAAAGCTCTGGAATTTGAGTGGATCCACAAATTTTCACTCACCCCGTGTTCCCCAAAGCCTTCCGAGAAAAATGGTACCTCACTTGTGTGGTTAGGCCTAGTGCCCGGAACAGGAAACGGCGCAAATCCCAACGTGGACACACCGCAATTTCACAGTGAAAAATGACCCTTTTTTGGCAAAGTGCCTAGCTGTAGTTTTTGAACAATAGCTCTGCCGGCACCTAGGGAAACCTAGCAAACCTATACATTTTTGAAAACTAGACACCCAGGGAAAAACAGGATGGGGTGACTTGACTGGCTCCCACCAGGTTCTGTTACCCAGAATCCCTTGCAAACCTAAAAAATATTTTTAAAAAACATATTTTCCTCACATTTCTGTGTTGGAAAGTTCTGGAATCTGCGTGGATCCACAAATTTCCACCCTCCCCGCGTTCCCCAAAGTCTTCAGAGAAAAATGGTACCTCACTTGTATGGGTAGGCCTAGTGCCCGCGACAGGGAACGGCGCAAAACGCAACGTGGACACACCTCAATTTCACTGTGAAAAATGACCCTTTTTTGGCAAAGTGCCTAGCAGTCGTTTTTTAACCCTAGCTCTGCCGGCACCTAGGGAAAGCTAGCAAACCTATACATTTTTTAAAACTAGACACCCAGGGTAATCCAGGTTGGGGTGACTTGACTGCCTCCCACCAGGTTCTGTTACCCAGAATCCCTTGCAAACCTAAAAAATTTACAAAAAAAACACATTTTCCTCACATTTCTGTGGTGGAAAGTTCTGGAATATGCTTGGATCCGCATATTTCCACCCACCCCGCGTTCCCAAAAGTCTTCTGAGAAAAATGATACCTCACTTGAGTGGGTAGGCATAGTGCCCGCGGCAGGAAACGGTGCAAAATGCAACATGGGCACACCACAATTTCGCAGTGAAAAATGACCCTTTTGGCAAAGTGACTAGCTGTAATTTTTTAACCCTAGCTCTGCCGGCACCTAGGGAAACCTAGCAAACCTATACATTTTTGAAAACTAGACACCCAGGGAAATCCAGGATAGGGCGACTTGACTGCCTCTCACCAGGTTCTGTTACCCAGAATCCCTTACAAACCTAACATAATTGTCCCAAAAACCACATTTTCCTCACATTTCTGTGGTGGAAAAGTTCTGGAATCTGCGTGGATCCACAAAGTTTCCACCCACCCCGCGTTCCCCAAAGTCTTCTGAGAAAAATAGTACCTCACTTGTGGTGGGTAGGCATAGTGCCCATGATAGGAGACGGCGCAAAATGCAACATAGACACAACAAAATTTCGCAGTGAAAAATGACCCTTTTTTGGCAAAGTGCCTTGCTGTAGTTTTTTAACCATAGATATGCCGGCACCTAGGGAAACCTAGCAAACCTATACATTTTTTAAAACTAGACACCCAGGGGAATCCAGGATGGGGTGCCTTGACTGCCTCTCGCCAGGTTCTGTTACCCAGAATCCCTTGCAAACCTAAAACGTTGCAAAAAAACACATTTTCCTCACATTTCTGTAGTGGAAAGTTCTGGAATCTACGTGGATCCACAAATTTCCACCCACTCCGCATTCCCCAAAGTCTTCCGAGAACAATGGTACCTCACTTGTGTGGGTAAGCCTAGTGCCCGCGACAGGTAACGTTGCAAAATGCAACGTGAACACACCACAATTTCAAAGTGCTTAGCTGTAGTTTTTTAACCCTAGCTCTGCCGGCACCTAGGGAAACCTACCAAACCTACACATTTCTGAAAAGCAGACACCTAGTGAGGCACTATTTTTATTGGGAACCCCGGGGGAACCCTGGGTGGTAGGAAATTTGTGTCAGCCCGGTGATGCCACAACTTTCCCACACAAAAATGTGTGAAAAAAGTGATTTTTTTCAGCTAAAATTGAGGATTTGCAGGGGATTCTGGGTAAGGAAACGTTGGGGGATCCACGCAAGCCATACCTCCCTGGAATTCCCAGGGTGTCTAGTTTTCAGAAATGTGTGGGTTTGGTAGGTTTCCCTAGATGGCCGCTGAGCACAGGGCCAAAAACCCAGGTGACCCCCTTGCAAAACCAGGTTGTTTGATGTCGCGTCAATATGTTTTGGGCCCCTGCCTGTCGCGGGTACTTGGGCCTCCCACATGAGTGAGGCACCATTTTTATCGGGAGACCCGTGGGAATGCTGGGCTTTAGGAAATTTGTGTCAGCCCGGTTTTGCCACAACTTTCCCACATAAAAATTCGTGAAAAAAGTGATTTGTTTAGCTAAATTTGAGGTATGCAGGGGGTTCTGGGTAAGGAAACGTTGGGGGATCCACGCAAGTTATACCTCCCTGGAATCCCTCGGGTATCTACTTTTCAGAAATGTGTGGATTTGGTAGGATTCCCTAGCTGGTCGCCGAGCACGGGGTCAAAAACCCAGGTGACCCCGCTTGCAAAACCAGGTTGTTTTGTGATAGGCAAATTTTGATGTCGCCTCAGAAGGTTTTGGGCCCTTGCCTGTCACGGGTCCTTGACCCACCCACATGAGTGAGGTACCATTTCTATTGGGATACTTGGAGAAAGGCGAAGGGGTAGGAAATTTGTTGTTTCTTTCTGCAGCGTGAACATTTTGGCACAATATTGCAATGAAAATGTGACAGACATTTTTAGGTTTGCAGAACATTGTGGGTAAGATAACTTGTTGGGATCCACAAGAGAGACATCACCATGTACTCCCATGGGTGTTTAGTTTACAACAAAATCTACAGTTGGTAGGTTATTCTTAGATGAAATGTACACCCTGGTAGAGAGAAAAAAAAGACAAAGATTACTGCACAGCCATCTATTCCTCAAGCACACACACATACTTGTTGGATTTGGCATGAGGGCGAGTGATGGTTCAGTATATATAATTGTATTACCAAGAGTTTTCACAAAAATGAAATGCACTGTCAATAATTGAAAGGACAAAAAACTGAACCAGTGACTCTCAACTCGTGAGCTGTAAAGCCACGTCAAGGCACCTCCCGCTTTACAGGCCATTCACACACCTTTCATAGATGATGCACACAAGACCATTCACACCACCAGGCACAAAACCAACACATTACAACATTCACAAAAAGGAACAAGGTATACCCTGCTTGACAAAAACAGAAAAGACACATTTTTCTGCACAACCACCTATTCCTCAAACACACATACATACTGGTTGGATTTGGCATGAGGGTGAGTGATGGTTCAGTATATACAGCTGTATTAACCAGAGATTTCACAAAAATGAAATGCACTGTTAATAATTGAAAGGACAAGAAACGGAACCATTGAGTCACAGCTCGTGAGCTGTAAAGCCACGACAAGGCACCAACCTCTTTACAGGCCATTCATACACCTTTCATACGTGTGACACATACAAAACCATTCACACCGCCAGCCACTGGCCCAGCACTTTACAGCACTCACACAGCAGACAGCGCCATTCAAGGGCCCATCACTTTCACATGCCCACATTCCTGACACAGCAACCACACCAGCTCATGGATTACATGCAGTGGCATTTGGCTAGCAGTGTGTGTAGTGACCAGCAGCTAGTCACTACTCACACACCACCAGCCAAGTGCCAGTCCACATACACCGCCAGCCGAGCACCAGTCCACACACACTGCCAACCGAGCGCCAGTGCATGCACACCGCCAGCCAATCGCCAGTCCACGCACATCGCCAGCCAAGCGCCAGTCCACACACACCGCCAGCCAAGTGCCAGTCCACGCACACTGCCAGCCAAGTGCCAGTCCACACACACCACCAGCCAAGTGCCAGTCCAAACACACCGCCAGCCAAGCACCAGTCCAAACACACTGCCTGCCAAGCACCAGTCCACGCACACCGCCAGCCAAGCGCCAGTCCACGCACACTGCCAGCCAAGCGCCACTCCACATACACTGCTAGACAAGCGCCACTCCACGCACACCGCCATCACATTTAGGATTTTTTTATACAAATAAGAAAACACAAACAAATTGCAAATAGATACAAACCAACTAACACAAAATCTGAAAAGAAATCCAGTACACAAATGCCAACCTTGAAACTGAACAAAAAATATTAAATAGAGGCCAGGCAGTTAACTTTACCACTCATGGATGCTCCCAAAAATTATTTTGCGTATGGTACATTCTAAAACAAGCAGGCACACACAGCCCAGGGTTAGAAGGACACTTGGAGCAGTACATGTGAGTCTCCTTCCGCATACCTCTTCCCAACAGACTCTACATCTCCTACTGGGTAAGTCTTTTGAGGGTGTGGGAGGAATGTGGTCAGCAAAGTGGTGATCTTTTAATCAAGCAACATCCTCCACAACTCCAACTCTAGGAACACTTGCCTGTTGCACTAAAACAAGGCTGCCTATTACAGACTCCTGAAACTTAGCAAAAGTCATCTTTGACTCAGGACAAGAATCCTGGAATACAACAAAAGCATTAAAGGTTGCCAAGTGGAAAAGGTGGATAGCCAACTTCTTATACCAAATGTAAGCCTTACGAAGAGCAGCGTAAGGTTCCAACCTCTGATCTACTCTGTCAACACCACCCATGTACCTATTATAATCTAAAATGCACACAGGTCTGCGCACTTCAGCAACCTGACCCCAAACAGTCACAGGTGAAGTGCTTTCATCATGGATGGTAGTCAGCATGTAGATATCTTTCCTGTCTGAAAACTTTACAGCTAGAAGCTCCTCGCAACACAACGCACTGCACTGTCCCTGCACAAGCTTTTGACAAACAAGTTATTTTGGGAAACCTTTACTGTTAGAGCGGATTGTGCCTCAAGCAACAGTCTCCACTTTGGCCAATTCCCTAAACAACCGCACACCAGTGTAGAAGTTATCTACATATAAATGGTGGACTTTGTTAAAAAGTCCTCTACCAAGTTCCCACACAATTTTCTCAGTCACTCCAAAAGTGGACGGACAACCAGGGGGTTAATCCTAGATTCCTTACTGGTGTACACCCTGAAATTAGAGACATATCCAGTCTGACTGTCACACAGTATATACAGCTTAATTCCATAGCATGCCCTCTTACTAGGAATGTATTGCCTAAAAACCAAGCGTCCCTTGAACAAGGTCAAAGACTCATCCACTGCCATTTCTTTCCCTGGAGCATAGATCTCAGAAAATCGATCAACAAAGTGATCAATGAAAGGCTGAATCTTAAAAAGACGGTCACAATAAGGGTGATCTCGTGCCAACGCTAAACCATAACCGACAAAATGCATCATCCAAAGCCGAAGCAAATACCTATAATGACTTATGACTGCCGGAAATACAGCAGTTGCCATCAAGGGACTAGTAGACCAATATGAAGACATTGATGGCTTCCTTAGCAAGCCCATCAAAAAAGTTAAACCCAAGAACGTCTTCATCTCTTCCAGATTTGTGAGAGTCCACCGGGTAGATCTAGAGTGGGGCTTAAGTCTGGCACTGTTGTCCCTCAAAAACTGTTTGGCATACAAATTAGTCTGCTCCACAATCTCTACCAAAAATACATCGTCCATGAACAACTGAAAAAAATGTATCGGCAAAACATTTTCAGTATTTACTCTACACCATGGAACACCAGTAAATCCTGGCAATGCCAGCTGCACCATGCCTGGAGCAACAAAGACATCAGCACTTTCAACGGGAAGCCTTGCATCCCCAGGCTGCAGCCCAGATGTCTCTTGCCGCACTACACCAATGGGAAGCCTTGCAGCCCCAGGCTGCAGCCCAGATGCCTTTTGCCACACTATCAGCATATCAATGTCCTCCTCTAACACAGGCACTTTACCCGCACTAAGAGTAGCTTCATCCGCACTGAGAGTAGCTTCATCGTCCGATGATGCCATGTGGAGAGAAAACTCACTGCCTGAATCTTCCCCTCCCACCTCTGTCTCAGAATCCGAGTCAGTCTCTGGACCATGGTCTGTGCAAGATAAGTAAGTAAATAAAAGTGGGCCTTGATCACAAATATCTATATTCTCAAAAACTATATGATTCACTTACAAGAGACAGCTACACTTACCAGCACCTACTCTGCAGAGACACAGCAAAACCAATGATATCCAACTAGAAAGAAAAAAACAAAAAAACAATTACTCACAAGACAACAAAATACACATAGAGTACAAATGCAAAAAGTTTTTGACACTCATAAACAGAAGCCAAACATACTGCTATTATTACACCATTTGCAAAAAACACATTCATGCAGAGAAAGGAAACTCATTTACACTGTACAAAAAAAGTCTCTTACCAAACACATGCAACTACACAAACAGCAGAACCACCAGTAACAAAACCGCAACCTGGAACAGTCTAAAGAGCAAAAGCCTTGAACTAGAACAAAAAGGGTGAAATAAAGCATTACAAATGCAATTCACAAAAAATAAAACAATTAACATTATAACACACTATGTCACTACCCAAATGGTCAATCGGACAGATGGGCCTTTAAATAGGGCTGAGAAAAATGGGGGGTGATCTTGCCCAAGGGATCGGGGAGGTTGTCTGCCAGGCCAATCTGTCCCCCAGGTGGGGCAGAAAACAACAGACAGAAATGTGCCCCCCTTGCAACAGTAAAAATTCCCTAGTGCCTAGTAGGGTTTTCTGCCTCCCCCTAGGGTGGAAAGGCCAAAAAAGGGGCAGATCTGTCCCCAGGAAGCAACCATGTTGCTTCCATTACACACAAAACAAAATTCCTGGTGCCTAGTGGGGTTTTCTGCCCCCCCCCCGGGGCAGAAAGGGCAAACAATGGGCTGATCTGCCACCGGGGAGGGCAGAATACACATATAAACAAATCTGCCCCCTGGAAGCGACCATTGCCCAAGGGGTCCCATCCATTTCATTTTTAAAATGAGTCCCTGGTGTCTAGTGGGGTTTTCTGCCCCCCAAGGGGGCAGAAAGGCCCAATAAAAATGCCGATCTGCTGATCAATGTGTATTCTGCCCCCCCAGGGGGGCAGAATACACATTGAAAAAAATTGAGAAGCGAGCCCAGCCCAAGGGGTCACTTCCATTTTTATTTAAAATAATTCCCTGGTGTCTAGTGGGGGTTTCAGGCCAAAACACGGGCCGATCTGCCTCCGGGGGGGCAGAATTCCCATTACAAAAAAAATGGCCCCATGGAAGTGACCCTTGCCCAAGGGTTCACTTCCATTACAATTTAAAATATTTCCCTGGTGTCTAGCAAATGGCTTCCAGGCGTCCCAGCGCCTCCTGATGACGTCGGCGCACGCTGTGCGCCCTGATGTCACAGGATTGCTGAGGGGGGGAACGGGGGTGGCAGCGGAAGCTCTTCCGCTGCCATCCCCCTTGGTGCCAACATGTTGGGCTGACCATGGGGGGAGCATTCAAGGGGTTAACAAACCTATCTTACAAATATTTCTCACATTATTATATCTGCAACAATATTATAAACAAAACTAAAGCACTCTTTGATTTTGGAGAACCTCTTGAAAACATCACCCCTGTGATGGCCAAATGAGGTTTGAAATGCTGATGCTCCATATAGACAGAATCCCATATTGTAGTTTTTGTTGCACATATAGTACGCGGAACTTTAATTGATTAAACAAACGGGGTAATGTTTTAGTTACAAAGACAGTTTTTGCTTTCAACTTAAGGTTGCTGTAATTGGATTATGCCCATTCAGTTTCAGACTTTAAGTAATTTAGATGTGGTATTAACTCCTTGAGGAAGATAAAAGGTCTGTTGAATTTTGAAGACGTTTTTAAAGACATTAACCAAAATGGGACAAATAATGTCTAAAAGACTGATGAACCATGTACAAGAAACATCGTATCCCACTTTCTTATCCACAATTACTCCTTAGAACTTTGATTGAAGTAAGAAAAGATAAAAGTTTGGTAGTTTGAAAGGACATTTTGGTTTGAATTTTATTTTGATGTCAAAACATATTGCCCATAAAATGTCACTCTTTAAATAGACAGTGCAGTGCCCAGAGGTTGTATTAATTCCTTTGTGAAAGATGATAGGTGAAGAAGTAAAAGTTCCTCCCGAAATTGATATTTGTGCAGCTTTGAAATTTGTAAATTGAGTTTCCAATTTGGAACCATCTGCTCTGCATCGTTGCAGCATTACCATAAAGTATTTTCCAGATCGTGTTAGGATTATCGTTGACAAAACGTCTGATGTGCAGTTTGGGCTAGCATTCTTCAACAATTTGTCAAAAGGCACAGTTCTGGTATCTGGTAATGTTTATTTGAGAAAACACTCAGAATTTATTTGAGTGGTAGATGAATTATCACAATTTTCACAGTCATGGTTCCATGTGTAACTCAGTCAGAATAAATCATCAATATTTACATCTTCTTCTTCTAAAACCCCAAACATAACCATAATTAATTTGTATGCATCTAGTTAACCGCTGAAAGTAAACATTACTCACCACTACATATATCTAAAAGATCTCGAATACCAGAAACAGAATTTATCACAGTTTTGTCAGTCAGTAAATTTTGAAGCAAGTGATACAGTCCAGTACACAATCTCTGATCTGGTTAATGTTCGATTTGCTTGACTAGATGGGTAAATGAAACAGTACATTGAGAATAACATTTGCATGGCAGTTGCAAACAGCCACTTACGCACCCACTCACTGACCCACAAACCCACTTACACACCCACTCATTGACCCACAAAACCAATCACACAGCTACTCACTGACCCATACCACTACTCACACACCCTTCACAGACCCACATAGCAATTCACACACCCACTAAGAGACCCATACAGGCTCTCACACACCCATCCAGCCAGACACACCCACTCACAGAACCACTCACACACCCACTCACAGACCCACACAATCAATCACATACCCACTCACAGACCCAAACAATCACACACACACCCATACAGCCACTTAAACACCCACTCACAGAGCAACAAAACTACTCACACATTCACAAACCAGTGACACACCGACTCACATACCCTACAGCCACTCACATAGTCACTTACACACTCACATACCTACTCACAGATCCATGCAGGCACTTATACACCCATACAGCCACTCACACACCCTTTCACATGCCCTATCACACAATCACATACCCACTCACAGAACCACACCATTCAGCAGTTATAGTTATACTTACCTCCAGGAAGTATAACTTGTGCCCTAAGGTAACTATAACTTGCGCCCTAACCATGCACTGCTAATTACCCCATGTATTATATCACCATAACATCTTCTATGACATTATTTATAATATCGCTACAACATTTGCAGTGACATTATTGATGAGAAAACTGTGTGTGGCAAGGGTGTGAGTTATAGATACCTTAGGGTGTGAGTTACAGTGTCTGGAGATAAGTATAACTATGCATGCTGAATTTCTGTGGTTTCATTTGTGCTCAACATGTGCCCCTTGATAATGTACTGCTAGTGCAGCCACCAATGTGAATTTTTGTTGAGTAGTACAGAGTATAGTTGTTGTTAATGACATTCATTATTAAGGCCACATTTATTTTACTCCCACAGCATAAATATATATAATTAGGTATGTTGCTATGAATCTAAGAATAGCATAAATTAACTCACCTAATTATACTTGCCTTCACGATAATATGGCAGTTGATCTTTTTGTATTGATGTTGCAGTAAGACGATATTTTGTCACACAATATTAAGACATATAAACAAGTCATGCCATGGCGATGAAAAGGATTCCAAAAGGAATTTACGAGACACATATTTCATAAATTTGTAGAAATCATTAATATAAGTCAGTGACGGTTGGGTCATGAGACAAAATCAAATACTGGTGAAATTTGTTATTTTATCAAATCAAGAAATAATGTGAAATATTTAATTCAGGAGTACAGAATCGCAGGAACATAAGACCAGAGAATGATACTTTTTTTAGTCTCATGATAAAAGGCATTCACCCTGAAACAGAGTTAATGTGAGTAAAACTACCCTAAAAGGCTTAAATTGAAAATACAAGCACATTTTACCAGGTCCCCAGAAACTAAACTTCGAAATATCCAGCAGAATATCTTAACAGAAGTTGTGTTATCCTTCAGTGTTTTCCTGTTAAAATGTGTCAAATGTGTTGTTTAGAATTGAAAAGTGTTAGAAATGTGTGCAAGAACTGTCTTACTGTAAGGTTTAGGGTTACTTTAGATGTAGAATGGTGTACATGTTTAAGAAAATGCTGAGTGTCAGGGTTAGGGCCATGTTATGTTCAGAATTGGGGTAAGAGGTGCTATTCCACTTACAATAAGAGACTGGGGGCATATTTATGAGAGTTTTGAGTCATGCTTGCACCATGCAACATGGTAAATGCATGACGCAAACCTCTAAATCCTATTTTTGAAGCCACAAAAAGCCACTTTATGTGGCTTTGAATGGCTTTAAAAATCTTTGTGATCATGCAGGCCATTTTCAAAACACTTAAATCTGCCATAGGAATTTTGAGATGATGATGTAAGTTAGGCAATTTGTCTTGTAGACAATCTAGCTGGTTGTTAGACCTGGCATCCTTGACTTGGTTTCCCCTGACATTTTTCCTCTGACCTCCTGTTTTGACTGTTGTGATACCTTTGTTTTCTGCAGAATTTTGGAATCTGGGCACTTTACCACTGCTAGTCAGTGCTAAAGTGCATGTGCTCCTTAACCAAAACATGGTAACATTGGTTTATCCACGATTAGCATATTTGATTTACTTATAATACCCCAGTAAAGTTCACTACATGTGCTAAGGGCCTGTAAATTAAATGCTACTAGTGGGCCTGCAGCAATGATGGTGCCACCAACTTACATAGTCTGTGAAACATCTCTCAGGCTTGCCACTGCAGAGCCTACATGTGCCCTTTTAAACTGCCATGCCAACCTGTCGAGTTAACCTACTTGCCATGTCCCAACCTTCCTTTTTATTGTATTTAGGTCACTTCCAAGTTTGGCCCAGGAAAGCCCATGGGCATGGTGAAATGCATTTAAAAAGTAGGACATGTACTTCTAATTTATACATGTCCTAGTAGTGAAATACTCAAACTAGTTTTTCACTACTAAAAGGACTATATGTCTATTAGGATAACATTGGGATTTACTTATTACATTTTATAAGTGTAATTTCCAATCCGGAAGAGATGAGACCCCGAATTTGGTGTCTTTCGAATCTCGACCTAAATACACAAATTATGTTAAAGTTGGCTTTTAAATTGCAATTCTGAAAATGCCACTTTTAGAAAGTTGCCATTTTCTTACTGGACCATTTGGTGCCTTCTGCCTGTCTCTGGAATGCATGTCTGGAGGGGTCACAGCTGGCTTCCTGCATTCCCTTAGGACACCCACAAACAAAGGAAGGGTGGGTGTGACTGAGAGGCAATCTACATAAGCAGGACGGGAGGGAGGACATGACACTTACACCTGTCCTGTTCCCACACAAAGGATTGCATACCACCCTGCAGTGAGTCTGGATCCAAGGCATGAAAAATGTAAATTGTAAAAAATTTAAATTTGATACTTGTATAGCGCACTACTCACCCACAAGGGTCTCAAGGCGCTTGTACGAATACCGCTGTGGAACCCATTCTGGCTTTCCCTGTGAGGCGCCCACTCCTGGGCACCCCCAAGGTGGAAGCCAGGCATCCTTAGCATTGTGGGGGCCGTTGTGGAGATTAAGCAAGCTATTGCCCAGAGTTGCAGAGTGGGACTCCATGATTGTAAGAGGCACCGAGGCGAGAATTATCAGGTCCATGGAATTTTTGAGCCCAAGACCCGCCGAGGCGGGGAATTGAACCCTGGTCCCGGGCTAAACCTCTGCATCAGGGTCTGCCTCTCTAATCATTGAGCCACACTTCTCCACTTGAGCCACACTTCTGAAAGAAAGAGACTCTTTGAAGACTCCCCTACTTCAACAGCTAAACTGGGTATAAGTACTGGTCCTCTGACCAAATCAGAACACTTCTAGAACTGAGGACATTCTACCAGGAAGAAGGACTGTTGTGTTGCTGGAGGGACTGCAACTTTGCTCAGCTGTTTTGCTGTGTTGGCCTGCTGCCTGCTGCTTCTTGCCTGGGAGTGAGAAAGACTGGGCCTGCATCTCTACATCCCAGAACCAAAGTATCTCCAAGGGCTTGTTGGCTTGTCTCCTGTTTCTGAAGTCTCAGGAATATCAAAGCCTTCTCTCTTCAACCTGCAATCAGCACCTGGACTCTTTCCAGTGTGAGTCCTGCTTTATATGTGGTGCCAAACCAGAGCTGGGCCCTTGAAAGTGAACTTAAAGTGCTAAACCAGCCAGAACCCACGCATCAACCTTGTTGTCCCGATCAGAAAAGGCGCATCCCAGCCATTGAAGGAATCAGATTGCCACCGGAAACACTGCATCAAAACCAACGCATTGCCGCCACTGCATGTGGAAGATCGACACATCGCCTCTATAAAGTGGAGAAACCAGGTGCATCACATTCGGAACAATTGCACCTTGGACACGGTGCATCACCCACAAACCTGACGCATCAACGCCATTGCATGGAAGAATCCGGCACATCATCCCAACTTAGTGCAGATCACCAATGCATTTTGTTGCAGGTGACCAGGATCAAGGTTCTTTTGCTCAGCGGGCCCTTTGTGGGCCCTGTATCTGGCCCGCAATCCTTAGCAGTTGACCTGAACTCTTGACTTTGTACCTTTTCAGAGTGAGCAATTCACTCTTTTAGCGCTTACTGCTTAGAAGTGCTATATTTGCATTTAAACCTTTCAAAATTCATATCTCGACTTCTACTAATTGGATTTGTGTTGTTTAGGTCTTGTTTTATCTATAAAATTATTCTCTATTTTTCTATACTGGTGTGGAGTCTTTTTGTGCTGTTTTCACTGTGTTACTATTTGATGAGCTGCACAAATACTTTGCACCTTGCCTCTCAGGTTAAGCCTAACTGTTCTGTGCCAAACTACCAAAGGGTGAGCACAGGTTAATTTCAGCGTGTACGGCTGTGTGACTCTGTTATAAGGTCCCTGCCAGGGCCGGAGAAGCTGTTTCAGGTGCCGACATATGTGAGCTGGCTGTATGTTTAGTAACGAACAAGGCTGCCACATCACCAAAGCCAAATTGTAAAGGCAATGGCATAGAGCAACGATACGGAATTACTGCAACCCTGTACTGATCACATGAGTGCTTGCAAAAGACTGCTAAAGCTCTCTGAAACTAGATACTAGAAAAGGAAATGGATTTACATTTTGCACACCAGCAGTAAGTAGCTAATTAGAGACCTAAACTCATAGCAGGTCAAGAACTAAGGGGCATATTATCAAGCCAGGCAATAAAATTATCGCTGCTTTAGCGGCAGAAAACTGCCTCTAAAACGGCGATAATGGGCTTGATAATATGCTCTATGGAATTCCAATTGAAGCCCATGTTAGATGTCCTTCACATAATTTTATCGCCTGGCTTGATAATATGCCCCTAAATCGTTGATTTTATTATCGATATAAACGACATCAGCTAACCCTTATGCACTTATTAAGCTCTATATTTTACGTGAACATATTACAAGGTACATGTGCAAAAAAGAGACACACTATAAAATAAAATAAAAACATATGTAAAGTAAATGGCTGAATATACCGACCTCACTAAGGATACCAGAATGAAAAGTACCCGTAGGTAGCCAAGGACAGAAATCAGGAAGAATACATATGTATTCTGAGAGAGAAAGTGCTAGGCGATGGCTGGGAGTATGCTGCTGTTTTGCAATTCTTAACCGTCTGAAGGAAAAATCACATGTAGGAAAACCTTCAAATCGGATTGTTAAAAGTTAACCATATTAGCATTCTAATGATTCTTCTGAAAAGACAATTGCTTTTTCAAACACAGGAGCTTCCTGAGCAAGGCGTGAGTGATATCACCTGCTGTCAAAATGACAGGAGTCCATCTAGAGAATAGAGGTATTTAAGTGTAGCTGTCACCAAAAATCTTCAGAATGGTATAAAAATATCCAGCTACCAACAGAGGATTCTGACCAGAATTTTAAATAGTTGATCAAACAATAAACAATCAAAACGCAAGAGGAATCTTTAAGAAAGGCATAGTGCGCTGATTTTGAAATAAGATGCTTAAACTGTCACCGTGTGGATCTCAGCTGTGTGCAGGGAAATGGTAGAGTCGAAAGGTTAGCAACAGTTCATAAAACAACAACTTTTTAGCTGTGCTCTGCGTGTCCCTCTATCTCAGGGGAACAGACGAGCAGTGGCGCACTATATAGAATGTGACACCGGTAGACAGGGTGGGGAGGAGCAGCAGCCAATGCCTATTGGATGTCTATGACATGTACAGATCATGACAGATGCTTATTTCAAGTGTCCTGTTATAGACAGAGTAAACAAGCCAAGGACTTGCTCCTCATATTGGAATATGCTGCAATCTCTTGTCTGAGTAAGGCATGGTGTAGCGTGATGTGCTGCTGTGAGAGTGCTGGGTGCTTGGATGTTCTGTGGGCCATGTGATGCCTGTTGGAAGTCAGATTAAATTGAAAAAATTGGTTCTGTTGGGTTTTTTCAATTGCTTAGAGAAAGTAGCTACAGCTTACTTATAACACATATCAATGAATTGTGAAAGAGGAGAAAATAATATAACACACACCAGAAATATAATTCAATAGTCTATTTAGAAAAAAATCATCAAATACTTTTGGCTGTCACAATTTACTATTTCAATTGCAATATGGGATAAGTGACTGTGGTGAGAAAGTGGCATGTGGTGGTTGGTGATAAAGACAATGCACTATATACAGAAACAACTCAGCGTTCAGTGAAAATAGGGTAGAGAAAAGATTTTGTTGTATGTCCTAGCTATTTTAGCACATATGCTTCAGGATACAATGGCAAATCAGACTGTGATCATGAGCGTTGCGCAGACATATGCAGTACGTCGACGTTTCGACCCTATAAGTTGCACAAAAATGAAAAGCGTCAAAGTGAGTGTTCTTCAGGACAGGCGGGAGGGGATGGGCAGCCAAAAAGCAGATTCTTTGGAATATCTGCAGAATATCAATTGTTTCCTAGTCAGATATGGGTTAAGCATAAACCTCACAGGACCCCACCAGCCATTACGTTTATCATTGTTGGAAGTCAGAGGCTGGTGTGTGCAGGTACCAGAACGTGGGGGGTCTTCATTGCTATGACCCTGAACTGAAAATGAAGAAGATTCTTTTGTACATCTAGCGCAGGCATAGGTAACAACTTACACCTTTAACACTGTTGCAGGAATTCTGTCTCGGCAACAGAACTATGCTTAGGACCATAGAACATGAGCATGTAGGGACTGATTCACCATACTTCCTATGAGTCTGAGTCCGACTAGCTATAATGCCTTGCTTGCCCTCCTACCCTTTAAAGAGAAACAAGTGAGTTGGCACCCCAGAACACAATACTCGATCCTCTCAGGGATCACTGTAACAGGACACACCCTTTCACTCTCTCACTCGTACTTGTCCACAATAAGTAAACAGAAGACACAAAGGAAGTTTATAATGTTTATTTAAACAATTGTGCTCTAAGATGCAGTATTTACGTCACAACTAGACAACAAATACATATCAAAAATATCATTAGCATGGTTAACAAACAATATACCATAAACATTCCAGTCATGTTATTAGACAGATTCGCTCAAACCCCCCCACTCCTTTCTACTGAAGCTAAATAAGTATATGTTACAGATCTCTGGGCTTAGTGGCAGACCCCGTACCTCAGCATACACACATGGATGCTCTACATCTCAGCTGACGCAGCACTCTTGTCTCAGGACGTTCGCTCTGTGTTTTTCAGAAACCCTGTCCTCAGTTATATAACATGACGTGTGCTAACAAACAGCAGCTGCATTCTCTTGTTGTGTCTATGGTACTCAGACTAAATCCCAGGAGAAGAATAAAATACAACATGTGCCGGTTCAGTGTGAAAATACAATGTGGCACAAAGGCAAGCGTGTTATGTAGTAACGCGTGCAAAACAAAAAGTGGCCTACAATGTGCATGTAACATAGGAAAAATTACAATAGGCCTTGCAAGAAACATACAACACCACCTTAATACACAGCAACGCAGACTATGCACGCCCTATTGACAACATACCTCTAATTTACGCAGAGAAAATGATACCACACTGAAAAGAAATATCACACAGCAGGTGTACATTCTTTATACATCAAAGGACAAGCATAGAGAATGCATTCATTCAAGGTTCATGCAACCCTGGAAAGGTCTCACACATGAAAAATCACAAAGGCAAAGAGACATTTGGACAATAAATATTCATTTTGCAAATAGGCAAATAGACAATATTATAACTCCCCCTGAAATAATGTACAGCAACAAAGGCAACCCTCCTTGCAACTTAAACATTGTCAGATAGATTAAATTATTCTACCAAATATACACAGAAACAATAGACAGCATGTTTGATTGCAGTTAGGCACAGGAGCACTTTAGAGAAACAAAGCCATGCTTTCCACCCTTCCTTTAGTTTGTGTGAAGTGGACATCACTGGGGTAGATCAGCGCAAATACCTATTGGTTTTGATGCAAAGCCCAATCTACCAAGATAACAAGTCATGGCTTTGTGTCAAAAACTACTGCCTCCCTGAAGCAGGAGTTAAAGAGGATAAGTGTGTTTCTGGATGCGTATGCTGCTAGTACAAATCATATGACAGTCCTTTGCACTGCAGGGCTGTGCATTGCTCAAGCAGCCTGTTTGTGCCTCAGCAGAGGGGATCACTCCATCAGCAAGACAATCTTTGTAGATATGGCACTGCACCGTGTTTTTGTTGTTGCCTAAGCAGTGCAGCAAACTTAGTTGCTTAGCTGCATTGTGTTAAAAGTTAGGAAATCTGTCTCAGCATTATTTTCCTTCTTGTCAAGTACAGGATCACAACTAAGACATGCTTTTAACCCCTTCGCCGCGGCAGGAATTCCGCCGCGGCGCTGGGGGGGGTTTGGGGGCAGCGCGGTGGCGCTGTGCTTGTGACGGAACCGCTCCGTCACGAGCCACAGTTGAGCTGTGCTCATGACGGAGTGGTTCCGTCACGTCTCCGCCCACTGCGCTAATCGCCAGCACAGGCGGGGAATTAGCGCCGCGTGGGCGGAGCGGCGGTCAACGGCCGCAGCATGACGGAACCACTCCGTCATGAGCACAGCGCAACGGTGGCTCATGACGGACTGGTTCCGTCAGGAGCAGGGAAGGGGTTAATATATGTATATAACCAAACAAAATAATAGCTCTAGGGACTCCCTTCCACAAATGACAAAGTGGCACACACATAATGCAAAAGAACCCCACCTAACGTGTCAGTGGAAGGGAAACAAACAGGAAGTGTAATAACATGTAAAGGTTCTAATTAATCAACTCAAGTTTGTGCATTTTATTTTTGATTTATTTTTATTGTAAATATTTCGGTATCCTTAAAGGCAACAAACATATTTTTATAAAAGAGGATGAAATAGAATAATGCATATTTCCTGGGAAACCAAAATCTACTGGTAACCTTTTCAAAGATGCTAAGGGATTCGTCACGAAGCTACAAAAGGACATGGTCTTCAAATACATATGATACATTGGATCTTCAGGCTATAAATCCAAATAGCCAACCACATATTTCACTCTAAAGGGATCTCAAATACGCATTCTGACTACCATACTGAAGAAGAACATGCTCTGACCTTTGGCCTGGAAAATTGTCTCAAGAGCAAGATTACATCATGGGTCCACTGCTAAAATCATGTTATTGGTTAATTTGATTATTTCAAATAACTAATTTCTTTAACATAAGCTCCACACAAGAGGGGTTAATCTCCCTTCCTGACAAAACTGATTGTAAAGTGGTGATTGAATTGCAGAAATAAGTACATTTTCAGGAGTAAAGGGATGGTTCAAAATGGAGATGTCTTTAAAAGTATTTATCTATATATGATTGATATTATGCAATGTCATACTAAGGTGATTTGGTGCTTCAGGTTGCTGGCCTGTCAGAGAATCTACAGAATTCTCATAGAGGCAATGATTCAAAGACAAATTGTTCCAAAGTGGTAGTAAGAATGAAAATATTTTATCACCCCCTTGTCGATCGAGATATCAGGGCATCAGTAACAAGGTGGAATGTGATTATGAAAGCTGTCTTGCAGTGTTGAATATCACTAATTTGCTCAATAGAAATTGAGATATTGCTCCAAAGTATGTGTAAAGCCACTGTCTTCTCTATTGGCAGCGAGAGAAGCAACCAAAAGTTCAGTTTGTCCACGCAGAACAGTAGTACTTACAAATACTGTCAAGGCCAATAGGTCTGGCGCTGGCTGCCAATCTTTTGTCTTGGTCAATTCTTGTTTTGTGTTGTTATGTTTTTCATACATCTATATTGCTGGGAGGGCTGCTGGACACTCATCAATTAATAAAGCTCAAAGTAAACACATTTTTGGTTTTAAAAAGCACACATTGCCATAGCAGTCCCTGGCTCTAAATTGAACTACATTGTGCACCAAGTAGCTCCTTGTGAAAGTGCAGAATGCTATCAATCACAGTGAAGTAAGCACCTGACTGAAATCTGCTGACCCAGTGTCCCATACTGTATGCTGGAGGAACAGGAGAAAAATGTGAATTCCACAACATCCTACCAATGTATGAAGAGGGCTAGCTGAAAACCTTCTACATAAATAATGACCTCATATATATATATATATAAAGGCGCGCTTTAAGGGACCCTTCCTATCTGGGCTGTGAATTACACTGGCTGACAGGAAACTGTTTTCTTTACACATCCGAGGGATCGGAATTTCACAGCCGCCTGCTTACCTGCGTTTGTCTAATAGCTGCTGCCAGATGGTGGACTGGGATTTCCCAGAGAGGCGCATGTATTTGTCTCGCGTTTCAAGCTTTGACAGCGTTGGTGGAGCAGGCTTGGAAGTAGGGGACCCGAGGACGCTTATTTCCCGAAACTCCGCTTGTGTTTCCCACTGTAGCACGTTGTGTCGCATCAAGGAGCATTCTGGTACCAGTAGTCCGTGGCAGGGGCAGGGGCTGTTCCGGTGCCTATGCGTCAATGTGCTTCAGCTGGGCCCTTCATCACTTGGTAGGAGGAGCCCGTTATAAAGACTTTTGGGAATGTATGTGACGGACTGAGGCATTTTGAAGAAGGCTGAACGCCGAAACCGGTCATGCCAAACCTTCACAATAAACATCCTAAAGTACCCCGCTGTGTCCCTTTCTTGTTCTGATGGGGGAGAGGAGTTGTTTCATATATATATTCACTGAAAAAACCATAGGTTTCAGGGGCGTTATAGTTAGGAATTGGCATTTAAAAAACCTTAGAAATTCACTGAAAAAAGGTTTCAGGGGCATTATAGTTAGCTGGACACTTCCCTCGTACAAAACCCTAGAAATTCCCCTGTTATAGTTAGTTCAGCTAACTATAACTCCCGCCCCCGCAATGCACTGCTGATGACGTCACATATTACATCACTCATGACATGGTAAGTGATATCACTGATGACATCACTGATGACATCTCAAATGACATCACTGATGACATCTCAAATGACATCACTGATTACATCACTTATGGCATCATCCAGTAGGTATGTGTTTCTGTACAGTTTTAATATGTTTAATAGATATAGGGAAAGGTCTGTTGAAGAATGAGTGGGTGTACAAGTGTGTGAATGGATGATTTTGTAGGTGCGTAACTGACTCTTTAAGGGAGTCATTAAATGTATCTTACTGCAGACTAGTGACTAAACTGTGTGAATGTCTGTATGTGTCTGTGTGTAGGTGTATAAGTGGCTGCATGTTTTTGTGAATAGCTATATGAGTGTCTATATGGGTTATTGATTGGTTGTCTGAGTATCTATATGGGTGCCTGAGTGTTTGTGTGGGTAGGGTGTGTGTGACTCTATGCATAGATGTGTGAGTGGGTGATTCTATGGGTGCATGGTTTTAAGAGTGCATCTGTGATGGACTGTATGGTTGGGTGAGTGTATGTATGGGTGTGTTAGGGATTGAATGTATTTCTCAGTGGTACATGTGTGACTAACTACATATGTGATAGGCAGTATATATGTGTGTAAGAGTATATAAGTGGGTATATGTGAGAGTGTGTGATTGTGAGAGTGGCTGTATGGATGAGTGTGTGCTTGTATCAATGATTCTATTAGAGCGTAAGAATGTGGTACTATTTTTATGAGTAAGTGAACTTGAGTGTGTTTAACTGTATAGGTGAGTAATTTGAACTGTGTTTAATTACTTGCATGACTGACTAGGTGTGTCAGTACCTCAATGGATGATTGGCGGTGTGTGAGTGTCTATATAGGTGTATAAATGCATATGATAGTCTTGTACCGAGTGACTGTAAGTATGAGAGACTGTACAGGTGAGTGAGTGGAGGTGTATGTAGACCGAAGTGTTAATGAGTGGGTATGTAGTTATTGGTATTGGAGTATCTATGATTTTTAAAATGGCCGTCTGAAATTTTGAGTCGGTGTATCAAAGGTTATATTAGGGTGTGAGAAGATGCACTAATTTATCACATGGATGATGTCATCAGTGATGTCATGAGTGATGTCATTTGAGATGTCATCAGTGATGTCACTGACCATGTCATGAGTGATGTAATATATGACGTCATCAGCAGTGCATTGCGGGGGCGCGAGTTATAGTTAGCTGAACTACCTATAACAGGGGAATTTCTAGGGTTTTGTATGAGGGAAATGTCCAGCTAACTATAACGCCCCTAAAACCTTTGGTTTTTTCAGTGAATTTCTAAGGTTTTTTAAATGCCAATTCCTAACTATAACGCCCCTGAAACCTATGGTTTTTTCAGTGAATTTCAAAGGTTTTTTAAATGCTAATTCCTATCTATAACTTATCCCTGAAGATATCATGAAAAGCATTCTTTTTTTAAAGTAGGGTGCACATTAGTTTTGTGGAAAAGCATCTTTGTGATTGGTTAAGAACACGTTGAAAAAGCAGTTTCAACGTGGAGTACATATCAAAGGATAAAATTTGCTCAGATCAACCACACCTGCTACTTGCATTTGAAAGGCACTGTTCGAACTTAAAACAATCGTCAACTTTTAACCTGCACGTGTCGTTAAATATTCAAGAAAGAAAATGAAAGAAAGAAAGAAAATGAAAATGTTACAAAAAAATATCGTTAAGTTTTTAAAAATCTATGAACTTTTAACCTGCACGTGTTGTAGAATGTTCTAGAAAGTGTGTTGATAGAATACGTTGCACTTCTGACTTCTATGTGTTGTTCAATATTAAAAAAACGGTTCATATGGAAAATTAAAAAGAAACCAATAGAGAAGTTTTGAAACCTAAAAGAATCAAGGAGCTATTCTAATTTATTCTTTACATGTATTTATGTGTGCAGCAACAAAATTATAGACACAACAGCAGTAGGAAGAGGAAGAATCAGGGAGTGGGGGGAGGGGGAGATGGGCAGAATGGCACACATGCACAATTAAGTACAACACACATATAGACTAACAATGGCCAAAATTAAACACACCGACAAGCAGCACAAGTCACACAACCCGCCAACATCACACCACTGAACGAGCATAGAAGAGAAAACCACGCTGCATTCATACAGGATGTGTACAAAGGCCAGTCGTTGGTGTTGTGGGATGTCTGCGACCATCATGGATGAGATGCCCAGCATGTGGCACATGGTCGAGTTCACTGTGTGTTATGTTGCCAAACGGCTGCACCTCCCTCCCACGAGCCCCCACATTTTTGTACGGTGCGCTGTTGTATCTTGTGCACTCATACAGCACACCTTTGTAATGCCTATTTGCGCATGTCCTGCTACATTCCAACTACAACATCACAGTGCCGTTTGGAGGTGGTGCATGCCAGTTTACAACATCAACTGCTGCGGCTCTTGTAGCAGGCCACACCAGAACACAGAGACACACTTACCGCACTTCCTGTACATGGACATGTCCAAGACACCCCGTTCCCCTTGCCGGATAGGCACACCCCTGCACTGACCTGTGAACCCCAGACCAGCCCACGCCAGTTGTGCATGCAGGAGGATGCGTGAGTAGCTACACATCCAGGCTCACTGCCAACGCTGAGGTGACAGCACACATGTTGCAGGGCTCGTGCCTATCATGCTAAGACAATGACCACAGGGATACACTTACTAAGATGTGGGTTTTGGGGGTATTGGCGGTCCTGGAGTTGTTGAGATGAGTTTTCTGTCCCTCATGGGTATCCTTGTATCATGCTCGTTGACTCAATGGTACCTGTGGGTGTTCTGGTGTGGCTCTTGACTGTGTTCCCTTTCATGGTGCAGGTAGTTGTCCTGCTTAACACCAGCAGAAAGCAGGTGTAAAATCCCTGGTGCTAACGTGTCTTATCGCCGGAATTTGTTTCGCATTGCAATTGGTGTGAAAGTTGTGATGTGATTTTTTTCGTGTGCAGAACACTATACGAACTGAGCAGTGTATCTCATCAAGATCCAGCACCTGACGCACTATTCCCAATCAATATAAATACAATGAGATTTCTTAATAGATTTTGTGTGTACACTGTAACTGCAGCCAATACCTCAGTGCAATTCAATACAGGATTTTAGTATTTAGAATAAATCGGAAAGGTGCACCTCGTGTCTTTTTGCACGGGAACGGCTACTCTCCATTTCATTATCAGCACTTTAACGGAAGTAAAGTTGAGATAAATCTAACACACTATTCAGAAGTTAGTGCAAACTGCAGATATCACCAGTATTCCAGCGATAAGTCCCCCAAAATTTAACACCATGGTGGACTCCATCAAATAACAGTAATAAGAACAAGAAAGAGTCACACAGCGGTTAAGAGAACAACCAAAAACGTTATTAATTTTTTTTTCAAACTTTATTTTTTATAATAATAAATATATAAACGAAAACCTATTTTCAAACTTTATTTTTTTATTAACATATATATGAACAATAGACTAATAAACAAAATGTAACAACAATAATGAAAAACAACAAGGCGGAACACTACTGTGGGGACAATGGATGTCGATGACAGACCTGGAAAATAAGAAAGATTGTTAAAAAAAAAAAAACATGGTATTCTCAACAAAATACCACAAGAAACAAATCACAGATATATAAAATGCATACAGCTAACAAAATTTTATAAGTTTAACTTACAAAAACTGTAAATGTTGCCGCTTTAAAATATTTACCGAATCTGAAGAAAATGTTTTGCAGAAGGCACCACACAAACAACGTTTTTCTTCAGTGGTGAGGAAATTTTTTACTTTTTCCAAGGAGCAAACAAAGACCAATGCCACCTTCGTCACTCGCAAGATTTGCCAAAGAGTTCTGTTACGGGGAGATCCTAACAAAAAATACTCGTGCGGCACAGCAAGTATGATGAAACACCTAAGGACCCTTCATCCAAACAATATTGCACGAGAAGAGTGCAAACAGATGAGAAACACTCCTGTTCTGTATCTGTAAAAAAGAATCACAAATAAATGTATATTAATAACTTTCAAATGTATACTATTCCATTACTGTACAAACACATTTTATATAAAAACTGACTATGAAACTATAGCCCTGAACCACAAGTGTGACGATCATTAAAACACTACATGCATAGGGCATACTACTTTGAAGCAGTTCATGCCCTAAAGCCTACCTCACTAAAACACTACATGCTAACTGACTAAATGATTACAGTAGTATAAGTAGACACACTTGGTGACTCACAGGGTGTTTGCTAGAAGAGAATGAATACTAACTAGGGAATAGAAGGTGTGAAACACAACTGTGTAGGTGATTAGAGGACTGCATCCATACTGCATAGGCATTTAAAGCAGTCCATGTGCTAAGGCCTGGCTCACTGCATGACTACTTGGGTACTGACTGAATGATTATCGTACAGCAAGGAGAGTGCCTAGGTGAATTTATATGTGCTAGGCTTTTCGCACAGAGAAAAGATTAGTACTTGGTACAGAATGGGTCACTAGAGGAGTGCAAAGGCAGTGACAAGTGCTGGACTGTATGGATACTGACTAGGAAATTGAAAGTGTGAAAGACAAGTGTCTAGGTGGTTAGAAGACTGCATGCATAGGGCATAGGGGTTTGAAGCAGTCCATGTGCTAAGGCCTGGCTCCATGTATGAATACTTTGGCACTGACTGAATGATTAGAGTACTGCAAAGAAAGTATCTTGGTGAATTTATAAGTGTTTGGGTTTTAGCACAGTGAATGGATTAGTACATGGTGCTGAATGGGTCACTAGAGGACTGCAAAGAGAGTCACAGGGTATTTCCTGGAAGTGTATGGATACTGACTAGGGAATTGAAGGTGTGAAAGACAATTGTGTAGGTGGTTAGAGGACTGCATACATAGAGGATAAGGGTTTGAAGCAGTCCATATACTAAGGCCTGGGTCACTGGATGAGTACTGGGGTACTGACTGAATGATTAGAGTACTGCAAGGAGAGTGCCTGGGTGAATTTATTAGGATTTGACGCTGTGAATGGATTAGTACATGATGCTGAATGGGTCACTAGAGGAGTGCAACGCCAGTGACAGGGTGTTTGCAGGAAGTGAACGGATACTGACTGGGGAATTGAAGGTGTGAAAGACAAGTGTGTAGGTGGTTAGAGGACTGCATGCATAGTGGATATGGGTTTGACGTAGTCCATGTGCTAAGAACTGGCTCAGTGCATGAATACTTAGGCAGTGACTGAATCATTAGAGTACTGGAAAGAGAGTGTCTAGGTGAATTTATAAGTGTTTGAGTTTTGGCACAGTCAATGGATTAGTACATGCTGTTGAATGGGTCTCTAGAGGACTGCAAAGGAAGTGACAGGATGTTTCCTGGAAGTGTATGGATACTGACTAGGGAATTGAAGGTGTAAAAGACAAGTGTATAGTATGTCAGAACACTTTTATTTGAAGCAATCTATTTGGTACTTAGAAACTGACTAAATAATCAGACTACTTCTAGGACAGTGCTTCGGTAAAACTTTTAAATTTTCAGTTCTGCCACAGTGAACAGAATAGTACATGGTACTGCACCTTAGTGCCAAACCCTGACTCATTTTATCAATGCATAAGCAAAGACTAGCTTCTAATGCTACTAAAACTTGACAACATGAGAGGTTTTAAATTAGTTATATGTCAGCAAATACACGATGTTACCAAATGCTTCTCTCACAGTGGTTCTCAAATGCACACAGACTCACAGTGTAATTCGAGACAACAACCACTATACCTAGGAGTTTATCAAAAATCATTCACTACTGTGGAAGTGGTAAGCGAACTGCACGCAATCTTCATATTTCATGACTGCACTTTTGTGTCAATGCCTGACTCATATAATGTAAGAATAGGCCATAACTGTCTTCTAATGCTACTAAAATTTGACAACATGACAGGTTTTAAAACAGTTATCTGTCAGCAAATACACAATGTTACCAAATGCTTCTCTCACAATCCTTACCCAAATGCACACAGACTCACAGTGTGATTTTAGACAAGCAACACTTTCCTAGGAGTTTACCAAAACTCATTCACTAGTCTAGAAGAGTTAATGGTACTGCACACAATCTACAGATTTAAGTACAGCACATCAGTGTCAAAGCATGACTCATTTAATCAACATATAAGCAAAGACTGGATTCTAATGCTACTAAAACTTCTCAACATGACAGATTTTAAAACAGTTATCTGTCATCAAAGACATGATGTTACCAAATGATTCTCTCACAGTGATCCCAAATACACACTAACTCACAGTATGATTCTAGACAAGCACCACTATCCCCACGAGCTTACCAAAACTCATTCACTACAGTGCAAGTGGTAAGGGAACTGCACACAATCTACATATTTCACAACTGCAATTTACTGTCAATGCCTGACTCATTTAATCAACGCATAAGCAATGTCTGGCTTCTAATGCTACTAAAACTTGACAACATGACAAGTTTTAAAACAGTTTTATGTCAGCAAATACACAATGTTACCAAATGCCTCTTTCACAGTGGTTCCCAAATGCACAGACTCACAGTGTGATTCTAGACAAGCACCAGTATCCCTAGGAGTTTACCAAAACTCATTCACAACACTGGAAGTGATAAGGGAACTGCACACAATCTACATATTTCACGACTCCTCTTTTGTGTCAATGCCTGACTCATTTAATCAACATATAAGCAAAGACTGGCTTCTAATGCTACTAAAACTTGACAACATGACAGGTTTTAAAACAGTTTTCTCTCAGCAAATACACGATGTTACCAAACACTTCTCTCACAGTGGTTCCCAAATGCACAAAGACTCACAGTGTGATTCTAGACAAGCACCAGTATTCCTAGGAGTTTACCCAAACTCATTCACTACACTGGAAGTGATAAGGGAACTGCACACAATCTACATATTTCACGACTGCACTTTAGTGTCAATGCCTGACTCATTTAATCAACACATAATCAATGCATAAACAATGACTGGCTTCTAATGCTACTAAAACTTGACAACATAACAGGTTTTAAAACAGTTTTCTCTCAGCAAATACACGATGTTACCAAACGCTTCCCTCACAGTGGTTCCCAAATGCACAAAGACTCACAGTGTGACTCTAGACAAGCACCAGTATTCCTAGGAGTTTACCAAAACTCATTCACTACACTGGAAGTGATAAGGGAACTGCACACAATCTACATATTTCACGACTGCACTTTAGTGTCAATGCCTGACTCATTTAATCAACACATAAGCAAAGACTGGCTTCTAATGCTACTAAAACTTAACTACCTGACTGGTTTTAAAACACTTATCTGACAGCAAATACACGATATTACCAAATGCTTCTCTCACAGTGGTTCCCAAATGCACACAGACTCACCGTGTGATTCTAGACAAACAACACTATCCCTTGCACTATATGAAAACAAATTTCTTCATCTAGAAGTAGTACTACATTTTAGTATAGAAACATAACATAACTCATTTCACAAATTCATAAACAATGACTGGTTTCTAATTCTACAAAAATATAAAAACTGCACAGTTATCTCTCTACAAACACATGAAAAACACAAATGCCAATCACAGAATGGTTTCTACATGCACACACATTGTAGAGAAAAAAAGTACTCCCTACACTTTAGCAGGAAAAATACATTAGTCTGATTAAAATTAAAATAGTCCACATACATCCCCTCACAATTAAATAACTCATGTTTCAAGTTATTTTGTAGGTTAAGGAGTATATCAAACACTCACCATATTTTCTTTTACAGAATCTCTGCACTGTGCACCTCTCAGCAAAAGCAAAGAATGGAAAAGTTTCCCTTTCATTTTCCACACATATACATGTGAACATCAAATCACAATCCTTCGCACATAAACTCAAAAGCAAACACACATTTCTATTGGTTAAACATTTCAACCCTTTCCAACTGAAATACATTTCAACCCTTCCCCCAATCTGCCTTCTGCCTGTTACCATAGAAACAGCTCATGGAACACTGCACTGAGCTCACAGGTCACAAGTTCAGCACACAATGTTCCTACACAAGACAGGAAGTGTGCTTGACTTTTCAACATATCAGCTTATCATATATAATGTTCCTTACAATCTGTTTTTGTTAACCAATAACAATCATACCTTTAAAAAACAAAAATATACACCCTACCTTTCAGTGTAGAAAGTTGTTATACAACCAATGATTTCTTGTCGTTTTTCAAAAAACGTTGCCGTGGATCCGTGCACCCACCGCAAGAGAATCCGTGCATCCAACGCGATAGGATGTGCGCACCGTGCGCGCATTTCGCCGCTTTTTTTTTTTTTAAAAAGGGGGGCCCCAGGGGGTCCTTCTGGGACCCCCTAAGCACCTCTAGATGGTCAGAGTATTCCCACTCTGCCCCCTTTATATGTTTTACGCACTTATTCCCCTTGCTTCTTCAGCCTCGCTTCTACCGAGGCAGACAATGGCCGCCAACAGTTCCTGGTTTCGAATATAGAGAGACGCTCAACAGCTAATTAGCATTCAGCGCGCGATCGGGAGGGTGCGCGCTCGGTTCGGGGAGGGTTCGCGTACGGTGCGGGTACAGTCCGGGATCCTCCGCGGCCATAGATATCACTAACTTTATTACCCTAATTTTCTCAGGAACTACTGAACAGATTCACACCAAATATGCAAAAGGCACGAGTCCGAACTGAGGACTACCTCTTTGCCAAATTTGGTGTCATTCCGTTCAGCGGTTCGGGCTGTAGCTGCGACAACAGATCCTATGGGAAATTGCATGGGGAAAACGCGTTTTGGGACCCCCTTTTTTCTTGGCCCCCGCTTGACGAATCACCACGAAACTTTCAGGGTAGGAGCGGAGCGGAGCTGGCCAAAAGTTTGGAGAATTTCGCAAAGATTCGTCAATCGGCGCCAAAGAAATTCCCAATAGAATGTTGCAGATTTCCTATGGAAAATAGGTCCGAACTATAACTATCTACTGGCGACCGCCAGTAGATAATATATATATATATATATATATATATGTATATTACCTACTGGCGGTCGCCAGTAGGTAGTTATAGTTAGGACCACGTTTCCATAGGAAAACCTCAACATTCTATTTTGAATAACTTTGGCGCCGGTCGACGAATCCTCGCAAATTTCTCAAAATAGGTGGGGCGCTACGCTCCGCTCCTACCCTGAAAGTCTCGGGGGGATCCGTCAAGCGGGGGCTGAGATAAAAGGGGGGTCCCAAAACGCGTTTTTCCCATGCATTTTTCCATAGGACCTTTAGAACGAGCTACAGCCCGAACGGCTGAACAGAATTACTCAAAATTTGGCAGAGAGGTAGTCCCTAGGTCAAGGAAGTGCCTTTTTGTAGGTTTGGTGTAAATCTGTTCAGTAGATTCTGAGAAAATAGCCTTTAAATCAATATATATATCTGAGCCCGCTTACGGTACGCTTACCGTACGCTTACGGTAAGCGTACGGTGGCGTGCGCGAGCGCGATTCTGATTGGCTCTTAGATCTTAGTAAACATTCGAATCGGCCGAAACCAGGAAGCGGCGGCCGCCATTTTGTGTATTTCACTCTGAAAAAAAAGAGTGAAAACAAGCAAAGGGGGCAATGAGGAGAGTTACAGACCCCCTAACATTTGTAAGGGGGTCAAAGAAGGACAGAAAAGTACAAAAAAAACATTTATTGATTTTTAAAAAAATCACGGGGTACGCGTACGGTAAGCTTACGGTAAGCGTACGGTAAAAAAATAAAAATAAATAAAAGAAAAGCAGATTTAAGAGTTTAGATATTAGGGAGCTCTAAAAAGAGCTGTTGTGTTTATGAAGTCATTTTTTTAGTGGTACCTACAAGTAAGTACCGATGCAGAGTCTAAGGTTCAAGAGGAAGACTCTGTTCCCTTCATCATTGAAGTGCACACCATCTCCTCTATAAATGTCTTGCATGTCATAACGCAAGTTGTTGTGGTAAATGGCACCCATACCATAGTCACGGAGGAAAGCAGAAACAGATTTGTTGACGTGCTTTCTTGCTTTGTCAATCTGTGGACAGAAATGATTGGACCAGTTCCATTTTTGCCTTTGGCATATGTTGGAAAACACAAAGGCAGTTTTAGGGAAAAGTGTAAACAGTTGTGCAAAGGTGTCCTTCATAAGCATTTCCAGACCTACCCCAGTCAAAGTGCCTAGGTCATTGCCACCACAGTGCACTATTATGAGGTCAGGGTGTTGGATTTGCATGAAGGATTTCACCAATGGCATCAATTGGTGCCACTTTAACCCTCTCTGACCAATCCATTTAATGTCTACATTTGGCAAAGCAAGGTCTCTCACCATATCTGTTTTCTCTGCAAACTTTTCACTCCAGAAGACATAGCTGTGCCCTACAATCCACACTGTGAACATCTTCAAAGGAGAACTGGATGCACTCAGGAGGTGTCTTTCAGTAGAATGGCAATATGAAATGAAAGACAGTTAGGAAATGGAGGCATACATATTTTTTTCAAAACAAAAAGAACTGATTGGCTGTTTCATACCATTCTAGAATAAAAACTAGGCTGTATGTGTAAATTAATAGAAGCATGTTTTGTATTGGTACAAAAAAATGTGTAACCAAAGAACAGTACTATGGATTTGCTGTTAGGTTTGAAAAGTCAAGCACTCTTGCTCTGTGGAATTGAAACATTGTTTGGCGAACTTCTGACCTAACTCAACACAGCAGTGTTCCATGAGCTGTTGCTATGGTAGCAGGCAGAAGTCAAGTTGGGGGAAGGGTACTAGGCAGAAGTCAAGTTGGGGGAAGGGTACTTTTGGAAAAGGGTTGGTTTTCAACCAATAGAAATGTGTGATTACATTTGAAAAAAAGGGGGAAGCACTGAGATTTGAAACTTACATGTATATGTGTGGAAAAATAGAGGGAAAGTTTGCCATTATCTGGTTCTGCTGAGAGGAGAGAGGTGAACACAACAGAGATCCTGGCTCTGATAATCTGCTGTTTGAGTGTCACATTTCTTTCACAACTAACTAATTTTAAAGGTGAGTTTACAGTTTGAGAGGGGATGTATGTGGTAACTTAAGAAATGAATAATAGAAATGGAAATTGTTTTTGTTGTAGTTGCGTTTATCATTTTCTGTTTTGGGAGAACTTTAAGTAGTTGCGTTTATCATTTTCTGTTTTGGGAGAACTTTAAATGTGAGGAACATGTAAAATAATATGGAGTATGTTTTCACAATAAATTAAGGTGTACTGAAAAAAAAAAGAATAGTTTAAGGGTTTGAGGTTGGACTCAGTAATGCAAATACATTCAGCATCACTAAGGCTGGTTGCCCTTGCTGGAGTGTAGGCAGTCACCGAGAATACACATGGTGGTGGTCTGAAAAAACAAGTACAAACATTTTTAAAACTATTTTTTTAAAAAACAAATGAATAAATATTTTTTCAGTGAGTATGGTAAGTCAATAATAATAATTGTAGTCTCTCAAGGACAATGTAATGTGATAAATGACTTTTAGTGTTTAAAAAAAAAAAAAAAAAAAAAGTACGCGCACCGTACGCGTACGGTAAAAAAAATAAAAAAAAGTTTTTAAAAACATATGTAAAAAAAAGATGAAAGATAAGGTTGGCTCTTAAAAGAACCGTTGTGTTCATGCAGGGACAGAGGAAAGGAAGCATGGGAAAATTATTCAAAGCGACAAATGTGCTGATCTATTTTGTTGTTCACTAGGGAAACACTGGTCTCCCTATGGCAAATTAGATCTTTACAAAATGTGCATCGAATATCAACCTTCCGAAATCGAGGGTTTATTTCCAGAGGGCCAGCAAAAGGAGATTCTCCCCCCACAGATGAAGGGCTCACCTGACCTGCAGAAGAAGGAGTCAGCCCTGCAGATGATGGTCCAGGCTGAGCTGCTGTGGATGTACTGGCTCGTCTTTCTGAAGAGTTACCTCCAAAAAGATGACCATGTGTCCTTCTGTGTACATCCTGGAGGTGTCTCTTCATGGTGTGATTCCCAAAGGAATACTTCCTGTCAGGATTACCTCTAGAAAGTACACGCTGACACAGCCTGCAAGTAACTAAGGGTGCATTCACCTTTTGCTGGCCTTCAGGAAAAGTAAAATAATCCCATACATAAGAGGGCTTTTGTTTCCTCGCTCTCTGCCTCAAGACAGTGCTGCTGGTGCTAGCCTCACTCTCAGAAGGGCTCTGCTGTTCTGCCATCGTATCCCAAAGACAAACCAGCTCCTTCTCCCAAGGGATCACAAGCAGAAATGAGGGGAATGGGTGTGGTGTAGGAGAGTTCTAGAACTGAAAGTAGTTTCAACCAATCAAAAGTTGTGTTTCAAGATCACATGACCTACCGTACGCTTACGGTACGCTTACGGTACGCTTACGGCAAAAGTGCGCATGCGCGTAAAAAAGACACGCGCTTGCGCGCATGCGCATAACAGTCACTACCCGGCACTTCCGCGTAACGTGCGCGTGTGGCGTAAGCGCGCACGCGTCCCACGCGCAGTACGCGCGGCTACGCAAAGTGCGTAACTATACGCAAGCAGCGTAGATAGATTACGGACGTTGCGTAAACCGTACGCTTACCGTAAGCTTACGGTACGCGTACTAAAAAAAAAAAAAAAAGTACTGCAAATAAATTTTACATGTTTATTTTAAAAAATATATTAAAAAAAACATATTAAAGAATTTTAAAAATTTAATCATAGTCTTTATAAAAGGTAAGATAATTAAATAAAAAATATGTTAGAAAAAATAGAAGAAAAAAAAAAAAATAACATTTAAAAAAACCTTGCAAATTCACTGAAAAAACCATGGGTTTCACACACGTTATAGTTAGGAATTAGCATTTAAAAAACCTTAGAAATTCACTGAAAAAACCATAGGTTTCACACACGTTATAGTTAGGAATTAGCATTTAAAAAACCTTAGAAATTCAGTGAAAAAACCATAGGTTTCACACATGTTATAGTTAGCTGGACATTTTACTCGTAAAAAACCAATGAAATTGCCCCGTTATAGTTAGTTCAGCTAACTATAACTCGCGCGCCCGCAATGCACTGCTGATGACGTCACATATTACATCACTCATGACATGGTCAGTGACATCACTCATGACATCACTGATGACATCTCAAATGACATCACTGATGACATCACTGATGACATCATCCTTGTGATAGAGTGGCAGACCTCCTCTCACCCTAATATAACCTTTGACACACACATTCAAAAATAGAGACTAAAATTTTCTAAACAATGGACATACCAATAACAGTTACAACAACCTCTTCAGTAATTCTAAGATCCACATACACATCCACTCATTCACCAACAGTCCAATACAGTCACTCATACATGTACTCACTCATCATATGTACTCATACACCTATACATCCTGTTACACAATGCCACTCATCCATAGAGTTACTCACACACATAGTCACTCATGCTAATAAAGAATCAAACATACATTTACTTGCATATACAGTTATACACACACCACCATACTTACTTCTACGGAAACTTACACATACTTAGTCTTTTAAACAATCACTTATAGAAACACATACTTATTCATACAGGAACTCTTCCAATCTCTCACCCTTGCATATACTCACATATATACACCAATAGTCACATATACTAGTTTTAAACATATGTAGTTACTCATAAAAACACTATTGAGACAGTCATTCACTCACTAACACACCCATACACACACTCATCCACCCATGCAGTCCTGCACACATGCTCTGTTCAACACATACAAACAGTGAGTCACTCATTCATGCACCTATGCACTACGTAATACCCCCCACCGAACCATGCAGACACTCAGACTGATACTCAAAAAACCAACTAATAACCTATATAGACACCCATGTAGCTACTCACCAACCCATGCAGCCACTTATACACAAAGTGAGAGACTGATACAGATATATACATATTTAAACATTACTCACTAAAACATGTATTCACTATGATACACTTAATCAGTCAGTTAAACAATCAATTTTTCAAAAACAAATCATCCATTTAGACACTTATATACCCATTTATTCTTCCATCTACCTTGAGATATACATATATAAAACATATTTAATTTTCAGAAAAACCCACATTCACTGGATGATGTCATCAGTGATGTCATCAGTGATGTCATTTGAGATGTCATCAGTGATGTCATGAGTGATGTCACTGACCATGTCATGAGTGATGTAATATGTGACGTCATCAGCAGTGCATTGCGGGCGCGCGAGTTATAGTTAGCTGAACTAACTATAACGGGGCAATTTCATTGGTTTTTTACGAGTAAAATGTCCAGCTAACTATAACATGTGTGAAACCTATGGTTTTTTCACTGAATATATATATATATATATATATCCACACAAGAACTCCATGAAGGGGGCCCCCAACACTGCAGGGCGGCTTCTGTTTACGGGAATGGAGAGACCCGTAAAAACACGACTTGCACACACAAAAGGAAACACAGAAGCCCGATGCTGGATTCCATCAATGCATTTATTTCTCTGGGAGAAGGCAGCAATTTAAAGTCCTTACGCGTTTCAGCAGATTGCCTTGGTCACAGGTGAGTAGGAGTGCTTGCAGTATTTGAATTGGTATGTCACGTGGCTCAACATTTTCCTGCATATACCAGCATGCACCATCATTATTGTTCCAACTCTGTATTGTGGTGCGCATTTAAATAAAACTAAATAGTGTCACTGCACCGCAAACACGAGTTCATATTCAAAGTGCATTTCTTCATATTGCTATTTTCAGCGCACAAGAAGCCACATGATTTGCATGAAAAATTATGAGCACATTCACAATCCATGTTGCTGCTCCTCATTGACCTATCTTGCACGACAGTCCAGAATCTCCAAAGGGAGGCTGTTACTTCCCTCATCTCCCTTTCTTACCTTTCAAAACCATAATTGTCACGGAAAATCCTTTTCTTTGGAATGAAGGCGAGCGGGTCATATATATTACCTACTGGCGGTCGCCAGTAGGTAGTTATAGTTAGGACCCCTTTTCCATAGGAAAACCTCAACATTCTATTTTGAATAACTTTGGCGCCGGTCAATGAATCCTCGCGAATTTCTCAAAATAGGTGGGGCGCTACGCTCCGCTCCTACCCTGAAAGTCTCGGGGGGATTCGTCAAGCGGGGGCTGAGATAAAAGGGGGGTCCCAAAACGCGTTTTTCCCATGCATTTTTCCATAGGACCTTTAGAACGAGCTACAGCCCGAACGGCTGAACAGAATTACTAGAAATTTGGCAGAGAGGTAGTCCCTAGGTCAAGGAAGTGCCTTTTGTAGGTTTGGTGTAAATCTGTTCAGTAGATTCTGAGAAAATAGCCATTAAATCAATATATATATCTGAGCCCGCTTACGGTACGCTTACCGTACGCTTACCGTAAGCGTACGGTGGCGTGCGCGAGCGCGATTCTGATTGGCTCTTAGATCTTCGTAAACATTCGAATCGGCCGAAACCAGGAAGCGGCGTCCGCCATTTTGTCTCTCCCACTGAGTGTTATTTATCAAACATGATGGCCAAAAACATGTTACGGGGCTGTTTTGACAACTCCCTCCCACATAATCATGTTGAGGGAGTCCCCAAACATCCCCCAAGAGCAAAAACGGTTTTATTTTTTTTTCGGCAATTTCGCCGAGTACGCTTACCGTACGCTTACCGTAAGCGTACGGTAAAAAAATAAAAATAAAAAAAACACTATCCACACTTACCCCACCCCCTGTGCTTTTGGTGGCCGTAGGCCACCAAATGTACAGGGCTTATTAATAGGTAAAAAAAACTAAAATTTGGCAACATGAAATTATAAAATCGAAATAAAAAAAACACTATCCACATTGACCCCACCCCCTGTGCTTTTGGTGGCCGAAGGCCACCAAATGTACAGGGCTTATTAAAGTTGATAAAAACCGTGCACGGAACGAACTGCGTTAAGTGGGCGCGCACGCCTCGAATGGCGTAAAGTAACTTAGCATTTAAAAAACCGTACAAATTCACTGAAAAAACCATAGGTTTCACACACGTTATAGTTAGGAATTAGCATTTAAAAAACCTTGCAAATTCACTGAAAAAACCATAGGTTTCACACATGTTATAGTTAGCGGAAATTTTACTGATAAAAAGCCTGTGAAATTGCCCCGTTATAGTTAGTGCTGGCAACTATAACTCACGCGACCGCAATCTTCTGCTGATGACATATGTGTCTTTATGAAAAAAAAATATTTGTAATATATGTATAGCTAAAAATGTATGGAAGAAGACATGGGCAAATAAGTGTCTAAATACAGTATTAGCATCAGCAGAGGATTACGGTCGCGTGAGTTTAGTTGCCAGCACTAACTATAACGGGGCAATTTCACAGGTTTTTTATCAGTAAAATTTCCGCTAACTATAACATGTGTGAAACCTATGGTTTTTTCAGTGAATATATATATATGTATTACCACCAAATATATTGCACAAAAGAAGGACCTAGTACACAGTATGCGAATACTCTACTAGCACCGTTGGAGATGCAACAAGTCACTGAGACTAAATAGAAAAATACATTTAAAAGAAGAATCAACCAAAATCCTTAACACGTGATCAACCCAATATGAAGAGGAAATAATTGTATGAAAAGAATTGCAATGAAAACAATGTAAATAATTGTATATTTGTAAATATATTGTTTGGATACTTAAATCAAAACTACATATCCCAGAATGCCTCCTAATGGGTAGATGGGAGTACCAGTATAAAATGGAAGCAGTTAACAGACTTCCCTAACCGTGAACAAGCCTGTATGGTGAAACGTGTTGGTGGTAGTGGAGAATAAAGGTCTTTAATAGCAAAACGATTGTACTGCGAAGATAGATAGATAGATAGATAGATAGATAGATAGATAGATAGACAGACAGACAGACAGACAGACAGACAGACAGACAGACAGACAGACAGACAGACAGACAGACAGACAGACAGACAGACAGACAGATAGATAGATAGATAGATAGATAGATAGATAGATAGATAGATAGATAGATAGATAGATAGATAGATAGATAGATAGATAGATAGATAGATAGATAGATAGATAGATAGATAGATAGATAGATAGATAGATAGATAGATAGATAGATAGATAGATAGATAGATAGATAGATAGATAGATAATCTTCTCTTGCTGACAAAAGTGCTGGCAACAGATGGATTGTAAACAGGTAACAGAAATACAAAAATAAGTAAATTTTCAAGAGATGTCTTTATTGTAAAGAGGAGGATAAAGGGATGGTTCACAATGGAGATGTCTTTAAAAGCATTTATCTATGTATGACTTATATTACGCACATTCAAACTAAGGTTTATTTGTGATTCAGGCTGTTGGCCTACCGGAAAATTTTACTAAAATGAAAACGTCTTGGCTAAGCTAGATCTAAAAAACAACAACAATGACTTCAATCTGGCAGGTGAAGCAACAAAGGAGTGACATGCATTTGCCTCTCAACAGAACAGAGCAACTCTCATGCAAAACTAAACTCAAAGCTACGGAATGACATCAAGTTTATAGCACAAATCACAGATTTTCCTAAGAGATGTGACCTTATATTTAATGACAGAACATAAATGACGCATAATGCACAGCTTGGAAGCTCCATTCACAATGCCCAATTGAGGATATTTTCCAGGAATAATCGTTATATTACGTTTACTAGGTTTTCTTCAAACTATTATTTATGCACCCACATTTGATTTGTGGTAAAAAAAAAAAATGGCATCTTCAATCACCATGTGTTCTTTTCACTTGGTCTGTCCATAGAATCCCATATTTAAACTGCGCTGCTAAGGTATCCTCCAAGTGAATTTGTGTTATAATGGATTTAAATTGTTTTAATATGTCCTGAAATTGTTTTAAATATCCATATATGTATGTGTATAATTGGTTTTAGAGTATGGCTCCCGAAACTTTAGTTCATATTGTAGATCCCTGCTTGAGGTCATAATCAATAAAACGTTTTGACCTTGACTGACCTCGTCTGCGAGTATAACCTGACCTATTCTGTATAAAGAGGCCGAAGGAAGGCATCGCAAGGGAACTTCTGCATCCTTTTGTTAGTCATGTGAATAGGCTTTGCAAAAATATCTCACAAGTGACACGCTATTATCAATGAATACGTCCCTCTGATTCATCGATGAGCTAAGGAGCAGGAATTTAAAGAGTGGTTAATTAGAGCCTGAAAGGCACAGGAAATGCAATCTGAAAGAAACTGTTTAATAGTATTCGTATTAAAGCAGTATCAAACAGGATTCATGCATTCAAGCCCAGTTTCTGATAAACTACGATATTTCTGATAATCATTGATACGAATAGTTTTCAGCAAATGAAGTGGTACCTTATAGCAGTGTTCTGGGACCCCTGTCTGATCAGTTCACATCAAAAATTGATATCGTGGGAAGTGTTATTTAGGAGACAGCTAAATTGGTGGCAGCTCATACATGCAATCTCCTGCACCGCATGACTGCCCTGATCTGCTTAGCTTTGGAAGATAAGTCAATAATTTTTAAAGGAGATTAGAAGCTCTGTGACCTCCAAGTGTCCTTTCAACATCCTGTACGGTTACATAGTGAAATCCACCTAAATCACTTCTTAGTTGATAACATAGTGTCTAGTGGCAATCTTGTAAATGGTGAAAACCTCTGTGCAGAATAATTTGCACCTCAAGGTGCATTGAAATGTGATGATACTTGCTGTCACATTGTAGAAGAGGAATTTTTAGAGCGCTTCTACAATGGGATGAAAGCGATTGCAGAGTGGATGTCAGACAACTATCTTCAATTAAATACAGAATAGAGAGACATTATGCTATAGGGGAATGCCCAGCAACTGTGGGCTTCTGCCTGGTGGCATCCTGAACTAGGTTGTGGCCCTTTCCCCTGTCATGTAGCAAAAAGTCTAGGAGTCACGAGAGATCAAGCCCTTACAAGGAAGGAGTAGATTTCATCTGTAACAGGTACCAGCTTCAACATGATGTGTCTGCTGCGCCAAGCACTTCTTTTCCTTCTGCTAGCAGCTAGGAAAACCTTGGTGCAGGATCCTATTGTGAGCAGGCTTGACCATGGCAATGCCCTATTGGCTTCCGCAAACGAGACTTTGCTGTCTAAATTGCAGGTCGTGCAAAATAATGCGGCATGGCTCGTTTGTAATCTTCCCTCAAGATCTGCTACTACTCCACTTCTGAGATCGCTTCATTGGCTGCCGATCAGAAAGAGAGTTTTATTCAAATTCTGCTTTCTCACTTCTAAGGCTTTAATGGGGAAAAGGCTTGGCTACCTACAACAGAGGCTTAAACACTATTGTCCAATGCAGAACCTGTGATCAAAGGATAAAACATTACTTACTACCCCCGCATTCATCAGTCGGGATATTGTGGCAGATATTGTTCATGTCTGGCCTCCACCTATTGGAATAAGATGTCTTTCCAGACTCACACGTGTACTGACTACACTGTATTAAAAAATGTATTAAAGACTGATCTGTTTGAATTTTCAGGTCTCTGCTTTTTAGGTCTTGCTTAGCTATTGCGTAGCAATCGCTGTGCGAGACTCTAGTAAGGGGCTCCCAAAAGTGCTCCCAAAAGTGGATTGCATGGCGAGCACGTGCACAATCACGTGCATCGTGCCGCCATGCAATCCACTTTTGGGGAAGCGCTTCAGCCCACTGGCACGTGCACTGGCGACGGGCGTGCGGTTACGCGCACAATGACGAGCAGAGGCGCCATATGGCTTTCCTCTCTCGTCATGGTGCGCGCACATCGCACACCACTCGCCAGCCAGCCTGCTTTCACTTTTGCACCTGTCTTGTTTTTTTTCGCTCCCCACCTCTCCTCTCTGACCATGCCTCCCTCCTCTCCTTCCGCCCCGCAGCCTCTCGTCCTTTTCTCCTCACTCCTCCACTCTGTTTTCCTAAACCCTCCCTGTTCAGCTTTCTTCTCTCTTTCTCCCCGTCTCCGCGTCCCTCCTTCCTCCGCACTGCCTCTCTCCGCACCCCCCGTCCTTTTCACCCACTCTCTTTCGCCTCTTTGACTTTCCTTCGACAATTTGCGCTCCTCTGTGGTAAATATAATATATTCGTCCATTATCGATCTGAATTTAATGCTAGAACTTAAACAAATAGCTCAGAATAATGAGAGGCAGAATCCGTGGTAATAGAGGTTTCTAAATGGGCTTTATTCCAAAATAGCTTACTCGAGTAGCGGACCTCAGGTTCCGTCACCAAGAAGGTTCAGGAAGTGAAGTACAATTCTTTATTATTAGACATACATTTTTATAGTTATTACATTATAATGAAACGAATGTAGGAGGCGTAACATTTGATAAGAAAAGTGACATAAACGAAACTAGGCGTAATAAGGAGTAAAAAGAAACATAATTGGCTAAAGTTTATCATATATAGGTGGTTCTATAAGATAATACTTGACATGGATGCGCGCGCAGCAGCATGACGTGTAATTGACGTGTAACTGGGGGGGTGAAGGGACCTCGTCACTAACTCTACGTGTGGAGACGAAAAGTCTGAGGGGTCAAGTCAACCTAAACCTAAATCATATCTAACATCCTATGTTTAAAGAACTATGTTATCCACAAGGAAGGACTGAAGGACTTCGAACATAATCTATTCTATACTGACTGTGTGCGTGCACAAACGCCTAAGTGTCTATGTGAGATGCAAGAGGCAGAAAACTTTCCATGGCAACTGGGCTATGAATTACTTGCGGGAGGACAGCCCTTTGCACGAGAGCTAAAGGAAATGTTTACCTAAATCACTAGACAGGAATGCATCGGCTGAAGAGCAAAGTAGATAATTCGAAGGTGAAATACAGCTTCTTGGCAGACAGGCTGAACTGGCCGAAGCAGGCACCGTTAGCTGCACAGGAAATAGGACAAAGTTCATGGATGCAGCTGCGAGCTCAAGCTGACGCTTGTCAGAGACAGAGAGCAGGGAAAGGCTTTGAGGACAGAATCGGGCCTACTTGCCTAAACTGTAAAATGGAGTAACTGAGCCATATAAAGTCGGTGGCCTTTCCTACTTAGAAATCGACTATCCAGCCCATTCATGGCAGATCTGACAGAGAACATGTTGACGGTGGACGCACATGTATTTGCGTCTTCAAAACTGGAACTGGAGAGAACATACATGTACTTGTAACATGCATATAGAACCGTTGGGGTCCAAGATAGGGGTCATAACTGGACAGGGAAATCCACTTTTCCACATTCCCTCCTTGATCCCCTACTTGCCCGTCAAGAAACATCAATCTTCATTAATCCATCGATTTGCTCATGGAGCATCATTTCTTCTTCTTTCTTCTTCCGAGATTTTGAGCGAAAACCTTGATGTGGAATACACGATGTGGCACACAGACCACAAATCGCTGGTCCACATTGTAGACATAAGCAGCAACTGAATAGTATAAGAAGGCCAATACCTAGGAAGGATAGAACTCTCCATCCCCAGGCTGATATCAGACTCCAAAACCACCCGGACCAAGTCCAAGTGCCTGGGTCTTCGTGTATCTGGCTCACAATCTTATGAAGGCGGGTTATAGCTTTATATACAGATGGCGAATTTTCTGGTATGAATATGCAGCAGCTGGATCCGATGACCCTACAAGCTCCGCCCCTATCGGCCAAGATGACGTCAAGGACAAGTCGATTTTGAAGGACAACGATCCTCATCGCTGATTGTTCCTCTGTCAGATTGCCTAGGGCAGCTATAGTCTCATTCACTACGGCTTCTAGAGTCTTGGTTAGTCTACGTATTAGCTTACTATTTGCAATTGTACCTATATACGGGAAGATACCTTTATTGAAATCTACATACTTGTCCCATGCCGTCTCAGTATAATCGACAATTGGGAGATCTCTTCGCTCTCTATTGTGTGCTAAACGAGTATTTCGATAATAATCAGGAGGAGCTAAGAAGACAGGTGGCAAAAGAAATGCAATGTAACAGGTACCATCCCAATCTAGAGGTAGACGCATGTATGCCGTCTGACCACATATAAAATAGGAATGGCGAGAAGCTCTAAATGTAGATTTTCCTTCATCACTATATTCTACTGTAGTAACACATTTGCTATGGCCCATGGGTATGGAACCAACTTTTCTTACGCATAATTCACCTTTTACTGGGAATACTGACATAGTGGGCAAAATTAGCTCAACTTCGGATTTGACATTCAGAATCATGAGATTAGGTGTAAAATTACCTAATCTATATACTTCATTTTCTAGATCAGTACCTGTTCTACTAGGGTGACCCTCCTTGTCAGGGTGACAGACCTTGTATAACACTAGATTCAGATTTCCCCATATCCAATGGTGTTGGTAAACTGCTGTGTTTGAATCTATAGAATTCAATAAACTAAACCATGCTCCACAGGTGCCATTATATGTGAACGGATGTGGAAAGAAAGGCAGAACTCCTTTGTTATTCTGATAGGGAGGGAGTCGACCACACACCCAACAATTAGTGGCATTACTAGTCTGGTGAGAGTGATGTAACATACTAATGAAAGTGTTATTACGCAGCGCAAGTCTGTAGGATAACTCATGAGGGGGTAGGTCACTAAAAGAATGTTCATCAGTTATATTGATAGCACGCCTAGAAACAGGATAATACATATGCAATAATACACTTGCAGTAACTATTATAAAACTTAAGAAAAACAAAATTAATAAAGTCACAATACAGTGGCTACGCAGTAATTTACAGTATGTATGTCTTTTCATTATGATTCGGGACTCTTCATGATTCAGGCCTAAAGGAGACATGTCGGGACAGATTCAACCGCTTCACCTTGGAGAGGACTTAAACAATCAAATCGTCCGACGGTGTGGGCCTGGGCCTAAGCTTTTGTTTATAAAGTTCGGAGCTACTGGCCTCAGCCAAAGGTAGCTTTGAGTCAATGGAGTCAATGGGAGAAGATGCACTGGAAGTATTGTTCATATCAGGAGGAAGTCCATGAAATTTTTTAATATGACTGGAATGGAGCCAGCCCTTCCTCCCTTCGATCTTCACGGCTGTTCTTGTTGTCAAAAGGACCTGTCTCGGCAACTTCCACCTGGGCTCCAGTTGGCTTTTCCGGTCGAAATTCCGAATCAATACAAAATCACCGGGAACCACGTCATGGGGTTTCACCTCAGTGTTGTCAGGAAAAGCTGCGACCACCTGTGAACGAGAAGATTGTAGTGCAGACATCAAGGAAGCCAGGTAATCTGTCAGCATATTACAATCAACATCAGTTATTTTACGTGGTATAGGCGTCCCCCACATATTGGGTGGTCTGCCAAAGACCACCTCATACGGGGATAGCCCGGTTCGAGAGTGTGGTACCATTCTCATGTAAAACAGTGCAACTGGTAAGGCTACTATCCAGTCAACACCTTTTTCCTGACATATTTTTGACAATCTGATTTTCAAAAGTTGATTATGTCGTTCCACGAGACCTGCTGCCTCGGGGTGTCGGACACAGTGAAATTTCCACTGATATCCCAGCAGAAGCGAAACATGTTTCATTAATTCGGATGAAAAAGGCTGGCCGTTATCTGAATATACCACACGTGGTAAACCATACCGTGGGAAGAATTCTCGAACTAACTGTTTGGCAGTAGTTGGGGCAGTGTAATCTGATACAGGGTACGCCTCTGTCCAACGGGAGAGAGCGCAAACAACTACGAGAACATATTTGAATCCTCGACAGCGTTCCATCTGAATGTAATCCATCTGGAGGACTTCAAAAGGATGATCAGGAGGCTGAAATCCACCCTGTTCTACGGGGACACTCTTCCCTGGATTAAACTGACAACATATCATACAGGTACGAACTTTTTGTTTAGCAGCTGCTCGTAAATGTTTGTTAAACCAAATGTGCTGAATGCTGTCTAACATAGCCTTTTCTCCTAAATGTGCGGGACTGTGAACTGTAGCTATAATAACTTGAACCATGGAATCAGGGAGAAACCATACAGATTTTCCCTTCGTCATCCATCCTTGATCTGTCTGAATCCCTCCTAGTTCAGTCCACTTCTTTATTTCTTCCTCTGTGGCATGTGTCTGTATGTCAATTACGTCAAGTGCAGGATCCTTAATTGTCATACACTGTGTTGGGGTCTGAACTATTGGCTTTGTCATGTCGGATGTATGAGTCTGAGCAGTCTGTTTGGCTGTTCTGTCAGCTAAATCATTGCCTTGGGAAATGATATCAGTAACCTTCGTGTGTGCTTTACATTTCATAATTGATATTGCAGTTGGTAAATGAATTGCGTCTAACAAAGCATGAATGAGGGACCCGTGCTGAATATGAGTTCCATGAGAAGTCAAATAACCTCTCTCTCGCCAAAGCACTCCGAAGTCATGTACGACTCCGAATGCATAACGTGAATCAGTATATATGTTGACTTTCTTGTCTGTGGCTTGAATACAGGCTTGTGTTAGAGCAACAAGTTCTGCTGCTTGGGCTGACAAAGTATCTATACAGTTTGTTTCAATAACTTCGGTGTCTGTAGTGACTGCGTATGCGGCAACTAAATTTCCTGTACTTGTCCTCATACACGAACCGTCTACATACAATGTCAGGTCTGGATCTAACAATGGAACATCTGTTAAGTCTTGTCTGGGTTTTGTTTTTATTTCAATAACTTCGACACAATCATGAGCTAGTGGGTCGGTTCCAATTACTGGCAAAAGTGTAGCAGGATTCAGTGTATTACAACGTCTGATTTCTATGTGTGGCTGAAACAGTGTCAATTCGTAACCAGTAAGTCTTGCTATGGTCAAGTGTTGTGTTTGCGTTCGGTTCACGAGAACCTCTACTGCATGTGGTACTTGTACTGTCAATGGATGTCCTAACACTATGGTATCGCTTTGTCTGATTGCTAAAGCTGTTGCTGCTACTGATTTCAGACACGCAGGCAAAGCCTGAGCTACGGGATCTAATGTACTGGAGAAATAAGCACATGGCTTACATGATCCTGCTTGTTCCTGAGTGAGTACTGACAAAGCAGTACCTGCACGTTCTGTAACAAAGAGTGTAAAATGTTTACTGTAACATGGTGTCGCTAGAACTGGTGCTTGGCATAGAGCTTTCTTTAAGTTCTCAAAAGCTAGTGTGTGTTCCTGAGTCCAAGGGAGGACAGTCGATGTGGCTGCCTCCTGTGATGTCAACTGAATGAGTGGCTTCGCTAGAAATGCATATTGAGGGATCCACTGCCTACAGTATGAAGTGAGGCCTATGAAAGCCCGTACTTCCTTTTGTGTCTGCGGTATTGGCATGTTTGCAATCAACTGAATGCGGTCAGGTGTAAGCTGCCTTCCCTCCTTGGACAGCGAGTGGCCAAGATAAATAACTCGCTGAACACAGAATTGCAGCTTAGAAGGAGACACCTTGTGCCCCTTGTCGGCTAGAAAATGTAAAACCGTCAGTGATGCTTTTTCACATTCGGGTTCGCTTCGTGCGGTGATCAACAGATCATCAACGTATTGAAGCAATGCGGTGTCAACGGGCATGTGTATACTGTCTAGTTCTCGTTTCAGTGCTTGGCTATAGATGCTGGGACTTTCTGTAAATCCTTGGGGAGCGCGGGTGAATTTAAAGCTTCGTCCACTTAAGCTGAATCCGAATAGGTATTGGCTCTCCGGATCTATTGGGACGCTGAAAAAGGCATTCTTGAGATCAATTACGGTAAAGAATGTAGCTTGAGAATCAATGGCTGTCAGTAATGATGAGATATCGGGGACCACGGGGAATTGTGGCACAATGCATTTGTTTAATTCACGCAAATCAATCACTAATCGATATACTGGTGGGGCCATAGGATCAGTTCGTTTAAGAATCGGAATTATCGGTGAATTACACACATTGGAGTTGGTTTCTACAACCACTCCTTGCGCAACTAGCTCCTCAATGATTTTCAGTAAAGCTACTACAGCATCTGGTGGTAACTTGTATTGTCGCAGTCGTGGTAGTACTACTCCTGCCTTCAGTGTGACTCGATATGGTGTAATGTTCATGCAACCAACATCAGTAGGGCCTTGTGCCCATAGGTGCGTTGGTAAGTTCTGTAGTCGGGGATCCATGTCTCTGGATACATAATGACCTTTAAAATCACGTAAAAACAATCTTACTCCTTCCGGAGAACAACAAATAATAGCCCCTAGGGCTTTCAATGTCTTTATACCTAACAAGTTTTCTGGACATGATTTGGTAAGCAATAAGTCGGTAGTTCGTGTCAAGGGACCTATCGTAAGTGGAAGTGGCTGTGTTACTTCATTAACAATAGGCTTTCCTGAAAAACCAAGGGAAACATTTTTAGAGCCTGAGAGGGGTGCCCCTGGAGCCTCACTACTTTTTATGGTTGTTCGACTTGCCCCTGTATCGAGTAAAAATTTTCTGTCATGACCTAATAATTCACTGTGGACATAAGGTCCTTCTTGATCTACTGGAATCTCGATAAGGGGTAAGTCAACTTCCCTCTCTAGGCTGGTTCATGCGTAACGTTGATACTCAGGGTATTCATACTGTGCGGTCTGATACAGTTGTCGTGATGTTACTTGTGCGGCAGCCGCAGGCAATGGTGGTGCAGCTGGCACAAATTGTATAGCCTGTTGTGCGGCTGGCATAGACTGCTGCTGAACTGGCATAGACTGTCCATGCTGCATAGTTCCTTGGTCACTCTGATCTTGTCTAACTAATCGTGGTCTCTCTTTTGCAATACCTGAGGCTATATTACGTTTCAGGACTTGACAATCGTGTACATGATGGCCTGGCTGTTTACAGTAATTGCAGGTTCCTTTTACAGGAACTGCAGAATCTCCAGAATGTGTCGCACCCTTTTTGTGACCATCCGCTGGTACTGTCTGAGAAACTAGCATTTTCATTTTAGTATCCTTCATGCGTTTATGCTCGTGTTCTTGTTCATCCCTAATTCTATTGTGATGATACTGTAACATTTGTAGCATTTGTGATGGAGTGTTACTTTGCCAGGTACTCTCGAATTTCAATATTCTATTTTTCACTCCAGGTAATGCATTTTCCACCAATTTTGTCACAAACAAATGTGGATATGAATCACTGCTTGCTTTTATACCACTGTTTATACCAAAACATTTTTCAAATCGGGCATAATAATCACTTGTGTCTTCATCTTGCTTTTGTTTACAGGCTGAGATTGCACCCCAATCTTCCTTTTTCGTTGCTAGTAAACGTGGCAATACCTGTACTAGTAAACCTGGTAACAGTTTAACTTTATCCCCGAGCCCTGACCCTGCAGTTCGGCCCCTTTCCTCCGCTGCTAATGCTGTCCAATCTATCTTTTGGTCTCCCACTTCCCACTCCTTTTCTTTCAATTTTTCATAAATGCCAGCGGGTAAAAGCACCTTTAATATTGTCATAATGTCAGGAAAGGTATACTCTCCCATCAGTAACATGTCTTTAATTTCTCGATGGAAACCCGCTGGGTCTTTGTCATGGCTGGGCACTACTTTCTTCATTTCTAATAATTCCATTTTTGATATTGGTGTATAGACAAATACACGATGGAACTGATCGTCATCACCCTTTATTGGGTGCACTTCTCGTAAAGGGTTCTGTCTATCCATATAATACGGTGTTCCTTCTTTGTTGGGAATCGAGAAAGGATCTGCATTTCCTAAAAGGATGTACTGTTTACGTGACATTAGTATTTCTTTGATTAACTTGTTACTGGATCCTCTCCATCTATTCGTGAGAAGTTCGGTTAACATATCAGGTAAGGGACCAGGATCAGCATGTTGGCTCTTATATTGTATAAGAAGTTGCTGGATCATATAAATCCCAGCTATACATTGTTCGTCTGGACTGAGGTTCAAAAACGCGTGTGCGACTGTTACATCACCATATTTACCGGGACTGTCCATCCAATGAACAGCTGCCCTCGCTAATTCTTGCTCGTCCATAGAATCGAGGAGGTGGTAACCCCTTCGTTCTCGGAGTATTTTATCTGCGGCTTGAAACAAACGCTCGGGAGATTTCATATTTATTATTGTTGGACGCGTAGAGTGTATCGGATCAGAAAAACCTCCGGTATTATTACAGGACCTTCCTCTGCCTACATAGGCTATGGTGTCTGCCTGTCTCTCTGACTCTCCTGATTCGAACTCTCCATCCTGCTCGAACTCGTCTATTTCCAATCTCTCTGCATGTATGTGTTCTATTTCTTTCCTAATTTTTCGGCACATGGCTACTATACTTCCCTGTTTATTGTGTTTTCCCTCAGATATATTTTGACTCCATCTTGTAAGAGTTTGCATTACTTCCGGGTCTACCCCCGGTCGGTCTTGATTTCTGATCACACAATTTATAAGAAAACGTAACAATTCTCCCTGTACCTCGACTTTCTGATATTCCATAGCTCTGTTAATACATTCGGGATCTTTCCCTGTTTGGACAAAATGATATATGTTGTCTAGGTGCGCGGCCATTCCTGGCAGCCTTCCTAAAAATAACGCAGCTCGTCTAATACGTAATGATGTTATAATCATTTCATCCTCTTTACCGGGCACCGGATCATATCTACAATCCACCATAAGCTCCTGAAGCGTACGGTTATTTATAAGTTTGGGCGTACGTGCATGTGCTGATTCCTGGAAAGAAAATTTACTCCCTCTGGGTGGCGTAAAAGGAAGGCTAGTAGCACCTCCAGTAGCCCCCTCTGAGGTGTCGAACGTGAAGGGATTTGTTGAACGTGCTACAGCCACTACAGGTGTAGACACGGCTGTGGAAACAGTTGCGGGGACAGATGCGGCAGCAGATGTGCTTGCCGGGGCTTGTGTCGTGACTTGTGTCGGAGCTTGCTGTGGTACCGGGACAAGAACTTGATCTTGAGGTTGAACCCCCCCAGCAGCCGGTCTGTGCGGTGCGGGGTTAGCATATTCGGGAACTGTATCATCTAAATATGAGGAAAGAAAAATATCTTCTGCGGTTCTAGGATGTCCTTTAGGATGTACCTTTATCGGAAACAATGGGGGTGGCAAGTCTTTTGGTATGGCCGCAGTGGCCTGAGGCAATCCTTCGGCCAGAAGGGGATACATCCCTTTCATCAGGGCATTTCTTTGTCTCTCTGTTTGTTCTGCTTGTACTCTTGTACCTTCTTCAATCAACTGCTTCTCTCGAACCTTATTTGCACTTTCTTTACTTCTCTCTTCTTGTCTCAGCGCCTTTTCAGTGCGCCTATGCGACTCTTTACGCCATAATTCAATAGCGTCTTTCTGTGACTGTCTAGCTTTCCTCTTCCACAACTCTTCTTCTACTTTCATGATACAGTCTGCATCCCAGGTCCCAGCTACGGGCCATCTCTGATTCTCTGGTAACTCTTTGGTGTAATCCACCCATAGATCTAGAAATAATATGGCATCTAAGCCATGCCTATGATACATGAAATGCCCCGGAGTGTCCCTAGGAGGAATAGGGACTGCCTCCTCAAGCACCCCTTTTCGAGTAGTAATTTGTCTTAACTTTGAAAAGAGCGGCATATTGACAACAGCTAATCTGGTACTTACTCTTGAACGGAACTGATCTGATACTTAATCTTGAATACACTTAGTACAAAAACACAATAATGAACAAAGCACAGTAAAACAATCATTCATACCACAATATGCAGGACATTTAGCACGTTTAAAAATAAAACACTAAACATTTGTTAAAAACAACCAACAATGATGACAGTCTGCATGACTAATCACCAAGCAAAATTCTTGATAATCACTAGATACTTCGGAATACTTGATATACGGCTAAACCGTACATATACACTGCTAAACAGTGCAGACCGGATTTGTGTACCCAAATCCGTCTTGACCGGCACAACCTATGTGCACGTCAACACGCCTCCCCGGCGATGGTACTCACCGGGTAGCTCCTTGAAACGGAAGGCCTCGGACACTGGACTTGATTTCGGACATCGGACTTCTGGACATCGGGACTTCGGAAACCTGGTGGGCCTCTGTATACCTCGGATCTTGCTCTCTCAGCTAGGCTCTGGTCGGGATACTTTGCGCTTCTCACCGCCTCGTCTGGGTTGATCGCAGCCTCAGTCGCCCCCGCTTGACCGGAGGGAGCTACAGGAAATCCTGCTGGTACGCGTTATGGTCCGTCCAGCTGTGGCAGGAGACCGGGCCTGCAACGCACCACCGGCGCGTGAGATGAGAAAGTGTCCCTGTTCGGGCGCCATTATGTGGTAAATATAATATATTCGTCCATTATCGATCTGAATTTAATGCTAGAACTTAAACAAATAGCTCAGAATAATGAGAGGCAGAATCCGTGGTAATAGAGGTTTCTAAATGGGCTTTATTCCAAAATAGCTTACTCGAGTAGCGGACCTCAGGTTCCGTCACCAAGAAGGTTCAGGAAGTGAAGTACAATTCTTTATTATTAGACATACATTTTTATAGTTATTACATTATAATGAAACGAATGTAGGAGGCGTAACATTTGATAAGAAAAGTGACATAAACGAAACTAGGCGTAATAAGGAGTAAAAAGAAACATAATTGGCTAAAGTTTATCATATATAGGTGGTTCTATAAGATAATACTTGACATGGATGCGCGCGCAGCAGCATGACGTGTAATTGACGTGTAACTGGGGGGGTGAAGGGACCTCGTCACTAACTCTACGTGTGGAGACGAAAAGTCTGAGGGGTCAAGTCAACCTAAACCTAAATCATATCTAACATCCTATGTTTAAAGAACTATGTTATCCACAAGGAAGGACTGAAGGACTTCGAACATAATCTATTCTATACTGACTGTGTGCGTGCACAAACGCCTAAGTGTCTATGTGAGATGCAAGAGGCAGAAAACTTTCCATGGCAACTGGGCTATGAATTACTTGCGGGAGGACAGCCCTTTGCACGAGAGCTAAAGGAAATGTTTACCTAAATCACTAGACAGGAATGCATCGGCTGAAGAGCAAAGTAGATAATTCGAAGGTGAAATACAGCTTCTTGGCAGACAGGCTGAACTGGCCGAAGCAGGCACCGTTAGCTGCACAGGAAATAGGACAAAGTTCATGGATGCAGCTGCGAGCTCAAGCTGACGCTTGTCAGAGACAGAGAGCAGGGAAAGGCTTTGAGGACAGAATCGGGCCTACTTGCCTAAACTGTAAAATGGAGTAACTGAGCCATATAAAGTCGGTGGCCTTTCCTACTTAGAAATCGACTATCCAGCCCATTCATGGCAGATCTGACAGAGAACATGTTGACGGTGGACGCACATGTATTTGCGTCTTCAAAACTGGAACTGGAGAGAACATACATGTACTTGTAACATGCATATAGAACCGTTGGGGTCCAAGATAGGGGTCATAACTGGACAGGGAAATCCACTTTTCCACACCTCGCCCGCCTTTCCGCTCTCGTTTTCTACCCTTAGCCTCTCCCCCCTCTCTAGCTACTGCCTCCTTATGTCTGGTAGTTTCACGTGTTCTCTTCTTACCCCCTGTTTTTCGGATTCACTTAAAGGGGACAACATTGCGGTTTGACGTGCTGGATGGATAAAGTAGATATTCGTATTGCTGCATTTTGCTCTCACCCCCAATCTCTTGTCCCCTTCTATATTCTCTCCTTCGCACTGCCCCATTACAGGTTTGAGCCTTTAGTTTTGTCAGAGTTCGCTCGCACATTGCTCCACAAGGCTCAGTGACTTGAGCTCTGTGGAAAACACGCGAGACCCAGTGCCTCATCAGGCTTTTGTTTAAACTGGACTGCCGTTACAGTAACCATGGTTTCCTTTATCCGTCTGTGTGGAGCAAGGCCACCTCTGCATTCCCTTAATTTTAATAGCGCTAAGGTCCCAGGTAAAAAACTACTCATGATTAAATTACCAGGCAGCTTTCCCTAAAGTTTACCAATCCACCAAAAGCTGCAGATTTATATATAGTTGGCGATTATTGTATTATCTTTTTGAAGACTTGAAAGTTTGTTAGTCAGCATAGGGTTTCAAATGAATAAGATGCAAATAGGCGAGCTGAATTTATTTATTTTCTATCTTTCGGAGCTTTTATATATTTATTTGCAAGTAGATATTTTAGAACTACCTGGTGCACTCTGCATAATCAGTTGTAAAACATGCCCTTGATTTCAGTCCATGAGAATAGGCACTAATATTCCAAAAGCGCTTCCAGGCTAAGTAAAGTGTGGGGATTTGATATAAAATTGCATACAACAAACATACAAAACATAGGGCTCGATTTATAATTTGGCAGTCGGGCCGTCCTCCACCAGGATCAGAGTAAATTGCTTTGTTGCCCTAGCGGAGGTCCCGACGAGGCAATTTTGGAATGTCCATTGTACATTTCAGCATCAACAGGAACCGTCGACAATGCGGTACCTGACAGTGTATTGTAACTTTGACATACGGCTCTATCAAGCATGACGGAGCTGTAGAGCAGTTACATTTTTTTTCAAACAAAACCCCAAAGCTGGATTTTGTTTTTGAAAATAAATTTTTTTTTACCTTCCATGGCGAGGGGGGCATTTTGCAGTTTTCATTGGCGCATACCACCAGGTTTTTCCGAGTGACGACAGGCAGTAACAAGCATTTGCAATGCATTAGGTCTCGCATTTATACGAGTTTGAGCTATTGGCATTGTAAATGACAATGCTTTTTATTTAAGTTTTTTTTTTTTTAAACATATATAAAAGGCACTGTCATTTACACTGCTAATAGCTCAAACTCTCGCAAATGCGAGACCTATTGCATTGCAAATGCTTGTTACTATAGTTGTCCTAAGTGCCGAGAGAACCTTGCAGGGCTAATTCATGCATGTTAGCAAATTAAATTAAAGTACAATGCGATCTCCACAACTGATGATCAAAGCACATTTTAAGTATAGCCCAAAAAGTGCATCACACATCACCATCAACTGCCCTGGTTCGATAAATGTACTGCATCAAATGTGCACAGAACTATATAAAAAAATGTAACTTACCCAGGTAAATGCTGACCTGAATATACTTATCCTAGGAAACTGTACTGAGTCAACTCGCTAACCATAAATACACATATAACCTTATATTGTTCATATCTTCCATCACAAAATAAAATCACTGAAATCATGAATTTTTCGAAAAGCATTTTCTGATTCTAATCACAAGTTTGGTGTGTCTGGTACATGTGTTGTTTCTGCACTGGTATTGCTGTTGCTGTTTCATCCAGCATAGTGTCTTAGAATGCCTCTTCCCTCTGTAGTTTCCATAAAGCGTCTGAGGGAAATATTTTTTACTTTCTTGGTGGTCTGTGGGGTGGGAGAGCTACCGAGAGCGGCGGCCCACCAGGTGTTGTCCCAGGCAGAGGTGCGGGGTCCACGAACATTCTGCTTGCTACAAATCACACCGCATTCAAAAGCACCAGCATTCTCCATCTTGTGACAAAGGCAAATTCCTTCTGGTACCGCTTAGTGTTTTCTAATTATGTTAAATTAACAGAACAACCACCACCTCAAAGTTTACCGGCACCAGGTAACACTGCTGTGCTCTGGTAAACATCAAACTGCCTTAGATTTAGAGCTCAAAGCCCATGCTTAAAATGTACACCATGAATAATTCCCTTGAGCCTTTGCTCATCTGTTAACATGTAGAGAAAGGGTATGTAAACATGGCATCCAAGTCATCCCACCCGTTTATGTATCCAGCACTCATCAGGTCATCTTCCTCCGGTGCTGTCTGGGGCTGGTAGGTCCAGAGCATTGTTGAGTCATATGTACACACTTCTCCGCGAGACAGTGCATGTGTGTTCCTGTCACTTTGGGAGGACAGGGTGGCTGCATCGACTCTCCAAGAAGTGGTGTAACAAAGGTGGTATGGGCTACAGTGCAAGCAAGGAAACTGGTCTGCTGTTTAGATGGTAAAATACAGCAAAAGTCAGAGTTCAGTGGTCCCCTCGAGACTCGGATACATGGCGCCCCTGCACTTGCTGCCCCATTAATAGATATTCCCATGTGTCCTATACCTCCAAGTGAGCCATGCTGAGATTGAAGACCTGGAGTGGATAGTAGTCCATGCATCAGTGTTGGCCTGGTCTGAAGCGAGTATTTACTAGTGTGTATATACACAAGGTTATCTTGGGATTACCCAAGAGAGAAAACAGTGTCCCCTTGAAACAGATGACTGGGGCTGTTCTCCAATGCAAGAGTCGACTAGGTGGCGACATTGAGTGCCATCTTTCAAATTTATTGTCTAGTAGTATCAATGTATGGTGCTGAACTCTGGGGATACATCGATGTTGAGGAAATTAAAAAAACAGAACATGTGATTATGTGGGCAGTCTTACATTTGGGCTCAGGCATGCCTTCAGCTGTCTGAAGACTTGCATTGGGTGAACAGCCTATTTCTGGCATATTTCTGACCTATGTTTCTTTTATATTGAATTGCATTATTGCATTGAAAAGAAACCTGAAAACTGAAATTTATCTAAATTGATCATTGGATGTCTTATCCCTATGTACACACAATTAATGACTTTGGCTAAACCATGTCACGTAAGAAGATCTGGTTCGGGGCAGAGATATTGCCGATCTATAAGAAAGGTGATCGCTCTGCCCCGGCCAACTATCGCCCGATTAGCCTTATAGATGCTGTTAAAAAAATTATAGCTCGTTTGCTATTGGGTCGTATTCTGAGTTGGATCTCCGAAACTGATATATTAACGCCTTTACAGGCGGGTTTTCGGACGCATGTCGGAACCATTGACCAAGCTTTCAGGTTTATTCTTTTATATTGGAAGGAAGTATTTCTTGGGGGTGGCATGCTTTTTGCAGCCTTTGTGGACCTAAGGTCTGCATTCGATTCTGTGCCAAGGCCCAAACTGTGAGAAGTCCTTCGGGAGATGGATATGCCGCCAGAACTACTGAGGTTGTTGATTAACCTGCATGAACATACATATGCCCAGGTTCGCTGGGGAAAACCAGGGGAGGTGACAGCAAGATTTGAGGTGTCCAAAGGGGTAAGACAAGGATGTGTACTGGCCCCCACCCTGTTTTCCTTGTTTATTAATGGGGTCATAAATTATTTTTTAAACTTCCCGACAGATGCACCTTCCATAGCTGGTATGAAAGTCCCCTTGCTCATGTTCACGGATGATAATCTTTTAATTTCTAAGACGCGACAGGGGCTACAGTTAGCATTGTCCAGTTTCGAGTTGTTTTGCCGCGAACATGAGCTTGAGGTAAATGTGGGGAAGACCAAGTTTATGGTCCTTCGTGGCGCTAGACCAGTAAAAGCTAGGGTCGAAATGGGTGGAGCCACTCTGGAACTTTACCTACTTGGGGGTCACTTTTAGTGACAATCTAAGCTGGAAGTCCCAGATTGACCTCTTCACCCTTAAGCGTATACAACTAGGTGGATCCCTACTTAAAGAATATAGGCATTCTATAACTAACCCTATGTCTCCCCTGATTAAAATTTATGGGTCTGAAATTCTTTCAGCGTTAATGTATGGTGCTGAACTATGGGGGTTTAGCAATTTGGATTCCCTGAGGGTGGCACAAAACAAATTTCTTAGGTCTGCAGTAGGGTTACCACAATCATCCCCACGCATTCCTCTCTTATATGACCTAGGTTGTCAGCCTGTCGAGGACATGGTGCGGTATAGGCTGCTGGCGTTTTGGCGACGCCTGGGGACTACCCCATAACTGTCCCTATATGCCAAGGCACTGCTAGAAGTTAAAGCCCTAGGGGGCTCTCATAGGATCAGCTGGCTGTCTGAAATCAAAACTATTTTGATTGACATGGGAATGGGTGAGCTATGGACCAACCCTGAGACTGCTGTTTTCCTCCTGAAAAAGATCTTTAGGGACACCTATTGGCAATGGATTAAAGTTAAGCGTCATGCTTCCCTGACTGGTAGTTCTTTGACTATAACATATCTGGCTGTCAAGGATGATTCCTTTTTTGAAGTGTATTGGGACGTAATAACAAAGCTGCAGGATCGAAAACTTTATCATCAGTTTAGACTTTGCACCCTTCCGTTACGTTGTTTTACAAAAAGTTGGAATACATCTGGTAATGATAAATGTCCCCTATGTGAGGATGAGATTGAAACAGTCGATCATTTTCTCTTTGTTTGCCCAGAGTATCTCCAACCAAGACGGCTGTGGTTGCGCCCTGTATGCCGTGAACTGGGCGTTAGATCAGCGCAGGCTGCCTGCAGAATACTGAAGTCTGATACATCAATACTTGTGGTTATTGGTGTGGCTAAATTTATTAGTTGGTCATGGCTCCTACGGAACCGGAGGATTAGTCCCTAAATATCTGGCCCCAAATAATGCTGAGACTAACGTGGTATAGGTTTTAATAAATTCAAGTCATTTGTAAAATTGTATATTTAATATCTTTTTATTATTACTGATTTTAATGTGTTATTTATTTAACTGGTTTATTATGCCTTTTGTGCCAATTTATATTCCTATTACTTTTAATTAATTGTATATGATGAAATGTTAGTATGTCTTTTATGATGAAATACTTGCAATAAAGACTTCTTTTGACTTTGACTTGAAGATCTTTAAAGAAATAAGATGTGAAGAAAATTAATCTTGACCCTTTGAAGGAAAAAAGCTACCGACCCATATCTCGCCTTCCTATGCTGACAAAACATATAGAAAGACATTTAAATAATTATTTCTCTGCTTTCTTAGATGAAAAGGAGATGCTAGACAAAGCCCAATTTGGGTTTAGAAAATCACATAGCACCGAGACAGCCCTAATAACGGCTACAGAGGATATCAGGGTCATCCTGGATAGGGGAGATACGGCGGCGGTGGTTCTATTAGACCTATCCATGGCTTTTGTCATCGTAAGCCATGTTTCATTGAAACACCGGCTGATGGAGATAGGTGTTCAAGGTGCAGCAATTGAGCTTCTATGCTCTTTTCTTGACAACAGAGAGCAAACAGTCAATCTGGGAGACTGTAGCTCAAAATCATTAACCCTACCCTGCGGAGTGCCTCAGGGCTCATCATTTAGCCCCACAATATTTAATATTTACGTGGTTCACCCCTGCTGGAACTAATTTGGTCCTCTGGTTTCTCTACAGTCTCGTATGTGAACGACATGCAGATTTTCGTATCTATGACTAATAACATTGACGAGGTAGTCCTGTGATTTAACAACTGTATGAGTGCCATAGTTAAGTGGATGGGCTCTCACTGTTTGAAACTAAATTTTGAAAAGGCAGAGGTGATCCTCTTTGGTTGGAACACTTCTTTTGTAATACATCTTGGTGGCCAGATTCTCTGGGATCTCTTCCCAGTCCAGTGCAGAAAGCAAAAAATCTAGGAATCATTAGGTCGAGCATTTGAGACCTCTTGTATATACCTAAATATATACTTATATGTGTATGTACTTTGTGGGCTTTGTGGGCTCCGGAGATCAGCCCAAGGACTTGTCAGCTTCCGCTTAGGGACCTTTTTCAATTGCCTCTATTTAACTGTCCTGATAGAAAACGATCAGTAGAGGTCAGTAAAATACCAGAATTGCTTTCTGCTGAGGGACTTTCTTTTTTTTATGTTTCTTGCAACTGCCGCTATTTAACTTTCTTGATAGAAAAAGACCAGCAGTGGTCAGTAAAATACCAGAATCACTTTATCATTCTCTAGATTCCAGTCCATAGAAATTGTCTTCCACAAGCACCCGTAGACAATAATATTTTTTTCAAATCTTGTATTTTCAGTGATATGACCACCGAAGGCCCTGATTTCATATTAAAAACAGAGCTTTGAACTATACCATTTCCCGCTGAAAGGCAATATTTCTCTCCATGTGTTCCCATATCTGGTGTGTCACGCAGTTTGGTGCTTACTTTCTCACCATGTTAATGAACCGTAGATGTTTCAGCGCCCAGGTTAATGTGCTGCATAGATAAATACATATAAGGTCCCGAAGGCGAGACCGATTGCATTGCAAATGCTTGTTTTTGATAGTATCCTCTCATTTAGAGATCAAACCAATCATCTTTCATCATCCTGCTTTTATGTGCTAAAAACTTGAAAGAAATTTCTCTCCGTTCCCCCCTTTGAACTGAGGAAAAACATAGTTACCTCCCTGGCACTATCCAAGTTAGATTACTGTAATGGCATCTATATGGGAGCCCAAAAGGGAATGCAGAAGTCTGTCTCCTTAAAAATATAAAAAATGGGGCATGGCTAAGATGGCGATCGAGTAGGATGTGCCTTCTTGTTGCTCCATCTCGCCGACAAGGCCCATCCATCAATGCTTTGATACACCGGACCAGAGGCCATCACCATGCCGCACTAGCCCTAACTCACTGTACTGGTGTTACAGAGGCTACCCGAGGCGACAGAGGCTCGGTGGGGATGGCAGACCGAGCATGAATCAGAGAGGCCTTGCACGGGCCTGGGATCTGGAGACTGGGTGCAACCCCAAAATTGGAGCAGGGCTGGCCGCAGCTAGTTAACCCATCCCGTGCTGAGTTCCCTGCAGGCCCCCAGTGACAAAAGAGAGAGCTGATGGATTGGGGATGCTCCCACTGCCTTGAGAATAGAGTACAGCCTCTGTAGCAGCCCCTGAAGTGATGAGAGTGAGGGCCTGACTGAGCCTGCGATACCTGCCCTGCTGGGGGGGTGAGACAATGGAGCCTCTGGGAGGATTCAGCCTGTGCTGCATCCCTGGTGTGCCAGGCAGGCTGTGGTCCCATTCACCTGCCTCCAGGAGATTTACCTGTTCGGAGACCGAGGGGGTGCTTTTCCATGACCCCCCCCCCACTGAGGCTGAAATATGCCACCTGGGTAGCTGTGGCCGCCAGTGGACTTGAAACTTTGCTGAACACTTAGGGCCAAACCGCTGATAAGGTGGGTGCCGCTGATACCCGGGACCACACCCTCACTCCTTCATTCTCTGTGGGTGCGGCACCTGGCTTGCAGCCCAACCAGTTGGAACTTTCAGGTGCCTCTGCTAGCCGAATGGGGGACCCCAGCTGCCCTCCTGCCTCTGCACCCTGGCTGGGCCCGGAGGGTCTACGGAGCCGGTGGAATCCCTATTGAATAGGAGGTGGAGATCAGTGTGGACCGGGATGGGTCAGGTGGCACAGGCCCTATACCCTGGACACCACATTTGTGGTCCCGGCATCCCTGAACCTGCACCTGCTCCAATCTGAGGGTTTGATCTGCTTGCTGGGGGATCTTGACTCTGCACCCCTTGTCGGTGGTTCCTGGGGCCTGCCTCTGATCTTGGAGCGGCTGGCCTAGTTGCTGTGATTTGTGGGCCCTCCCCACTGTTGGTTCTCTACGCCTAGTCAAGCGTTTTTCTGGAGCCCTAGTGGGAGGGGGATATCCACCTGTTGGTGATGGTGGGCACCGGTGGGGAGCGGGACTGGAGTCGATTGGGGGTCCCTGGCTCCAGCCGGGTCTGATGAGCACATAGACCTTCCTTATCTGACCACAGGCGGTGTCGCCCTAGTGGACAGCATTACAACACACCCTCCACACTGCATTTTCCATACTCCTCCCTCATGGCGACAAGCAAGGGAAAGAAAGATAGTTTGGTCAGCAATTTGGTTTTCAAAACCCCCAGCTCCCATGCTGAGAGCTCCACTTTGGCCCCAATCCAACTGCGTCTACAGACACCTACAACGCTGAGGCCCCGCTCACCCGCTCCTTTATAGAAATGCTCTTTGCTTCCCTCCAGGGCAACCTACAAATGATAAAGAAGGAACTCGCTCAGGAACTCAGGGAGGTGAGATGTGACGTGGATGCGCTGGGAGACAGGGTGGACACATTATAGGCGCATGACACAGGTAGGAATCAGGAGATCGAACAAATCCAGCAGGAGGTAATCCACCTATGAGACAAGCGCCTAGCCTTTCAGGCACATGCCAAAGATTTGGAGAATCACTCCAGATCAATACCATTTGCATTAGGGGTATTCCAAATGGAGTGGAGGGCCTGAACATCGCCTCCTTTGTGAGCAACCTCTTCCGAGCGATTCTAGAAGACCCTTCTGATCTGGAGATTAGGCTGGATTTCACACACTCTGTCTGTCCGAAGAGGCCTGCCCCAGCACCCCCTGCCAACATCCTCACTTGTGTCCATGATTTCCTATTGAAGGTGCACATCATCAAAAAGGCCAGAGACAGTAGCCCAGTATAATTCCAAGGACACCAACCCTCCTTGTATCAGGACCTCACCGCATCCACGCTTCATAAATGAAGGGCATTCCGGCTGATCACATTCCACCTCCGCTCCATCGGAGTTCCCTACTCCTGGGGACACCAATTTTTGCTTGCTTTCCACCTAGATGGAAAGATCCATCAGCTCCATTCACTAAAGGAGGCCTGCCAGCTTTTGGGCAGCACAGCCGAGTCCCCGGAGAGCCCCCTCTGACAGAGAGGCAGGCGTGGAGGGGGAACCGCAAATGGAACACCACGGGCTGCTACCCAGCTCGTCTTCATCCATACCTAGAGACAATGGCCTGAGAGCATAGGACTGTGCTTGCCACCCTCGGTGAAGATACCTCCAGCCCAGCGCAGCTTGAATCCTATTGTATCTCCTAAGTATTGTTCTAGAACAGATATTGCTCTCCTCTAGTCTTCCTTTCTCTATTTTCTAAATGGACAGTGGGTCCAGGAGGGATAGTGGTGGGGCGGGATGTCACTGACCTCTTTCACCTCTCTCTCATGGGGCTTATTGTCCAGGACATTAATAATCTTTGTTGGGTTTGCATGGGGTTGTTGGGCTTCCCTCTACTCCTGGGGTTCCCTGGCACAGATCCTCCGACCAACACACCACTAGACCATACAGATCACATTCCGGTCACCACACTCTCCCCCCTCCCAGATGACGAGTTTTATTAGATTCACCTAGTAACCCCCACAATGACCCCGAATCTTAAAATAATTACACTAAATCTGAAGGGACTTGACAGCCCTGTCAAAATGCCTGACATCCTCTCCTACCTTGAGCACTCCGGGGCCCACATTTTCTTTCTCCAAGAGACCCAACTCCTTCCCGGCGACACCCACAGGCTTCGCTCCAGGGCATTCCCCCATCAACTCTTTTCACCCTAGTCCACAATGTCTGCAAGGCTGGCCATCCTTGTCTCCTCCGCCTTCTCCAGGAAGATCGGTCCCAAGCATGCAGAAATCAACAGCAGGATATTGCCTCACAGATTTTCACTGGGTTCCCACACCCTTACAGTAGGCTCTGTGTATGCCCCAAATGATGGTCAGGAGAGCTTTCTGCGCAGGGCAGGGACCGAGCTAACTAGGTTGACTGACTGGCTGCTTCAGATGGGGGCAACCTTGACCTAGCCTTCGACAACTCAATTGATCACTTGGCCCAACGCCAGGTCACAATCTGGGGCTCTTTCAGGGGAAGGGTTACAACTGCTAAAAGAAGCGGGCCTGATAGACATCTGGAGGACTCTGCATCACATGGCCCAGGACCATACCTTTTATTCCCACTCTCACAAGAACGTATGCCTGGATAGATTACTTTCTTGACACATCAGATATCATATCCCAAACCCAAAATGTCGACATACTGTCCATTCGCTGTCGGATCACTCAGCGGTGACACTAGCACTCTCTTTCTCTTCCTCTAACCCTCCACCCTGGACCTGATGCCTCAGAGACAATGCCCTGAGGTGGTTGAACAGATCTCCATGGCTTAAAGGACTTCTTGGTCATGAATGATAATCCCGCGACCTCTGTCTCCACTCTTTGGGACACCCTGAAGGTGGTGATCAGGGGGGAGTTTATCGCAATTGTCTCATCAGACAATAAGATCCACAGAGACAAGAGCTACCAACTCCTGTGACAGGTCCAAGAGCTGGAGTGCATACTTCCACAGACTGGCACCCCCCACCCCCGGGACTGGTGACAGCTCAAGGCCGCACATATCCAACTGTCTGGTATAGATTTGGATAGGGCAGAATACGCAGTGCTTAGATTATGCCACACCTTCTATATTGGGCTTAACAGATACAGGAGGCGGATGGCCAATAGGCGACGGGCCCAATGATAGGTGGCTGGGGTCCCATCGGTGGTTGATTCGATGGCGTGGAACAGATGAGGGACCTGCACATTGCTGAAACATTTCGCTAATATGAAGCAGTTCTCTAGAAGGTGCAGGAGCTCTCTCCAGATGCCCCTGTCTGTTACCTCCGGGAAGCCGCCACCACCAGACTAACACGGCCAGGTCGTGTCTCTGGATTCCCCTATCCGAATTGAGGAAGTGGTGTCTGCTGTCTCCAAGCAGAAACTGCTTAAATCTCAGGGTCCTGATGGGTTCACCCCTCTTTTTTATAAGACAGTCTGCCCCATTCTGGCCCGACACTCTCACTAGAGTCTACAATGCTGTTGGGGTCTCCTCCACACTCCCATAAAAAATGCTGGGAACCTCAATTGTCGTTATACCGAAGCCTAGCAAGGATAAACACCAGTGACACTCTTACAGACAATTTCTTTATTAAATGTTGACCTAAAGCTGTTTACTGGGGGCTTAGCCTTGTGACTGACCCCTCTCCTTCCCGGTTCGATAGACCCGGACAAGGCGGGGTTTGTACCAAATCGCCAATGTTGTGACAATACAAAAAGGCTACTCTTTGTTGTTAATAAGGCACAACGCTTTGAAAGTATGCTGCGATCAACGCAGAAAAAGCGTTCGATAGGGTACACTGGCACTATCTGAAAGAGACCATTCAGCACTTTGGATTTCCCACTAGGTTTACTCAATGGGTCCTGAGTAGTTACACTCAGTCTTTGGCAATGGTGCGAGTGAATGGCTATACCTCTGCCCCCTTCCCAATCCAGAGAGGCACAAGGCAGGGGTGCACACTGCCTTCCCTCCTTTTAGCTCTGTACATGTAGTTGATGGTCCAAACAACACGCAATAACCCTCTTATATCCAGGGTACGTTCTCACACTCTGAAAGGAAAAGTGGGGGCTTAGATAATAGTCGTTTTTTATGGATAGCAGGTTTGAATGAGCACAAAGTTTTCTTTTCAAGAATACAGGGGGGCAGATTTATATCGGACTTGCGCCACTTTTACGCCGCTGTTGCGTCACTTTTGTGACGCAGCGGCGGCGTAAACCCTGCACCATGTTGCGCCCCATTTACAACGTGACGCATCTAGGGAGATGCGTCACGTTGTAAAGCTTGCGCCACATGTGGGCGTACCTGCACAGGGGGGGGCGTTCCGGCGCAGGAAAGCCTACGAAAAGTGGCTGAGTGAAATCTACAAGATTTCACTCAGTCACTTTTCCGGCCATGCTGCGTCAAAACCCTGCGCCTGCTTGAAGCAGGCGTAAGGATTGATGCAGCATTGTAACGATAGAGCACCCCAGAGCCTTGCTGGAGCTGCGTTGCGCTTGCGACGCAACTCCAGCAATGCGCCAACCTTCCGCCATCAGATGCGTCACGCATCTGTTTATCCTTGCGCCACGATGCGCTGCATTGTAAATGCTTCTAGAAACATTTTCAATTAGCAATACATATTCATTACAAAAACATGAAAACACTTAACTCAACAATATAAACATTTGAAAAATTGGACACCACTATACTCATTAATACACTCACCCATGAGAACAGCATTCATACTACTCATACATCCTCACTCACCAACTTACAACATGAGACAATGATACTCAATAAATAAATCTTTACACAAAGGCCATCAAAACACGACTGTGCATAGTAATGAAGCTTAATGCTATATTTTCCGCAAGATTGGCCGTAGAAGAAAAAAGGTCTACGCATTTCGAATCCCTTTGTAGACGGGGATTCTCATCAGGACCAACACTTGACTGCAAACAAAGCAGAAAAAACTAAGTTTACTAAGCTGACCCACTTAGTAGGCGAAAGGCCGCTGTGTGAAAATAGTTCTTACCTTAATCTAAGGAAGGGGGAGCTCTATCTACCCTGATAAAGAACTTGGACAAAACATTAAATGAGATCCCGTTGTTTGCATTCAGGAGAGATAGAAACATCGCAAACCAGATAGTGCGAGCAGCACTACCCAAGACAAAAAGCGTTGACATAAGAAATATGTTGTGCCTACCGCCCATACAGGGCCACCACAGATGTGGGACATGTGTATGCTGTGACTCTACCATTGAAGGAAATTTATTTGCCCACAATGGGATATATTGGAAACATGAGAGCTTTTCGAATTGCAAATCTAAGTTTGTAGTTTATGGTATTAGTTGTCCGTGCAATAAACTCTACATTGGCAAGACTAACCAGGAGATAAGGTATCGAATTCAGCAACATAAATCCCGGATTCGTAAAAATGTTCCAAATGCTCCATTGGTGAATCATTGGATGTTGAAAAAACATACAGAAACGGATTTCAAATGGTCAGTGATATCCAGAGTGGAACAAGACCAGAGAGGTGGCGACCTGGACACCAAATTACTCCAGAGAGAAGCCATGCTCATTATCAAATTTAACACGTCGGTAGATGGACTGAATGAACTTTCTGAGATATATAACTTATGAGTGTCATCCATACAGTGATTGAGCAAACCTTTCCTTTATTTTATACTACTGATGAAATTCCCTGGGAACAAACTTCAATTTACATGTGCATTCGTGGCACTTTACATTGACATTATGGCTTGAATTATTTAATCGGCATCCAACATTGTACAAATGCCCTTGCTTTGTTGTTTTTTTCCATCTGGATACCTTCGCCAAATAATAGATTTCGTAAACACTTCTGCTACACTACAAATCCCAGAAGCCCCCCAGTCGCGCTTCCCGCGCATGTTTAAAAGAGGCTCCAATTGGACAGCACGTACCTATTGGGCTACTAACGACTGAGAAAAGAAACACGGACAGTGCCGGTTCTTCAGGTAATAGTTCCCGCTTTTTAATAGACTCCACTCACTCTGTTGGACTTTTCAGGCGTTCATAATCTGACGCAGCATGTGTTCTTCTCCAGATTCGTCATTTGCGGAACACTTTCCAAAACGGCCGGCTGAGTTCACGCCGCGCTAGTTCTTGCTCTGGAGAGCAGACGACCGGGTAGCAGATTCAATCCTCCCCCTCTCTCCTTTGGAGGTAAGCGCCCACACACCCCCGCATAAGCTTCAGCAAAATTTTGCATTTTCAAAGCATTTTGTGACAGGACGCGCCTTTATTTATTCATTTTTTCAGATTGCCCAGAGCACCTGGAAACGCTCGTGACACTTGCGATTCTTCTAACTCCAGAAGGAAGTGCCTTTAGTCGATTCGACACCCTCCCACACACTCGTAAGCCTCACTAGCAAGAAAAACTAGGCTTTGTGTTTGTGTCGTCTCTATGTCGTGTATGGGTGTTAATTAAAGCGGTTGTAAGGTGGTGACCTTGACTAGTTGTTATAACTGAAATAGGTAACAATATGTCGGTTTTTCCTCTCTTTAGGGCTTGGGTAGAGCTCCCCCTTCCTTAGATTAAGGTAAGAACTCTTTTCACACAGCGGCCTTTCGCCTACTAAGTGGGTCAGCTTAGTATACTTTGTTTTTTCTGCTTTGTTTGCAGTCAAGTGTTGGTCCTGATGAGAATCCCCGTCTACAAAGGGATTCGAAACGCGTAGACCTTTTTTCTTCTACGGCCAATCTTGCGGAAAATATAGCATTAAGCTTCATTACTATGCACAGTCGTGTTTTGATGGCCTTTGTGTAAAGATTTATTTATTGAGTATCATTGTCTCATGTTGTACGTTGGTGAGTGAGGATGTATGAGTAGTATGAATGCTGTTCTCATGGGTGAGTGTATTAATGAGTATAGTGGTGTCCAATTTTTCAAATGTTTATATTGTTGAGTTAAGTGTTTTCATGTTTTTGTAATGAATATGTATTGCTAATTGAAAATGTTTCCAAATGTGAACTAAAAATATTTACAGGATTAAATCCAACGGAATAATTGGTTGTTAGTGTCTCTGTTTCATTCAGGCCACTGGTAAAGTTTAGGCAAATTTACACGCAGCATTGGCGTTCCTTCCGGTTCTTCTATCATAATTGGTTTGGCCTTGCTGCCATACGAGCCAGAGCCCCTAATTGGTTTTCTAAGCATTGTAAATGCGGCGCATCTATTGTGGCGCAGGGGTAAACTTTTGTGACGCATCTTTCCTGGCGCATCCCTGCTGATTTGCAGGGATGCGCCAGGAAACATAAATCTGCCCCAGGGTATTTAATTTTAGCTGTTGACTCTGTGATTCGATATCTTGCCTATTTTGTAAAGAAGTCTCTGCTCCGAGCGTGTAAATAAATGCCATGCAATTCGTGACTCAATAGGTCTTCCAGAGCGATTTCTTCCCCTTGTTAAGATGGCCGCCGTGTAATAGAGAAAGGTCTACTAACATTATGGGACATCCGTGAAATGAGGGCGGGGCTGGTGAGGCATTTATGACGCGCAGAGCTGGGCGCCCATGAGCGGAGCTTCTAACACGCCGGTGGGACTCGGCAGGGGTAAAATTTGTGTTGACGGGCACACTGTTACCCGGTGTTTGTACTAAGATTTGGGTTTCGAGATGGAAAGGTGAGTGAATGAGACTCGAGTTAAAATGCCTGAGTTTGGATTACATCCTTTGTAAAACCTTTTTTTTTTTAAACGCGGAATGCGTTAAGTTTCACGATACGAGGTTGTACCATGGCCTGCCTCCGGTGCCTTTCCTGAGGTGGCGCATTGCCAGTGGCTTGCTGTGTGTCGAAGAATATGCGCTAACTTGGATTGCGTGCTGAGAATTGGGCCCATAGGAAATGGAGGTGGCTATGAAAATAATTAGGTGATCAGTATGAATATGGGAAAAGGTTTCCAGTTGCTTATGATGATAGGAAGACGCTAAGAATTTTATTGAGAGTATACGATAACCGATAAGAGGTATAACGTTATGCCTTATATTCATATAGGGAACTACACATTGGGCAGTTACCCTATGGACACTTGATCAGAAGACGCGTGTACCGATTTGAGATGGTTGCAGGTATGAGGAGACTTCGCAACTAATCGGTAAAGATGGATGTATCTATTCTGTTTGGAGCAAGCTTCTCATTACAGTATGTCTTGATAAAGACAGGTGGCTTTTACATATGGCGCTCTTTGTGTTCTTTGTCATACCATCACAGGTTTTACGGTGAATCTCATGTGAAATTGATAATTGGAACCCCAACAGCCCTGAAGAAGTTGCATAAGTGTTGAGCAACGAAGCATGTTGGCGTTAAAGAATTGATTATGGTTTGAATGAAACCATTTTTAAATTGGGGAAGCTTACAGCACTGAATAAAGCTAAGGTGAAGCCAGTAAGCTTTACCGGTTTTTAGTGGTGAGGATTACTTCTTTCTCACAGGGGTCCAATGGGCACGTAGAAGAATATTAGGCACTGATAGTTAACCCACATTTGAACTTTACTATCTTTCTTTTCTATCTTCACTGGATATGAGATTCTTCTGAAAAGAATATACTCACATTCCTGTTCTATATATGGAGAGAGAGTGGCCAATGATGATAAGTGGGTATACTGGCGAGCATTAGCGAGAAACCCCTCTTGGTGTTACTACCGTGAGGTGCTTTTTCACCTATTCCACACTTTTTCTGGATATTCTTGGGTGGGAGTAGGCATGATGGTTTGGCGATGCCTTTAAATTTGACACACCAGGGCACTTAGAGTAGTGGGAGTGTACACACTCTAGGGAATTAAGAAAGGATTGTATATCCCTTTAGTGTCCCAGTTTAAGGATTTGGTGTACTCTGGGTCAGGCCATTAGTTGTTCACATCACTTAGCAGACAACAGCAAATTTTGATGGGCTGTCACTTGATTAACCAAATGTAGGGCATGCTTGTGGCCATTTTAGGAACACCACATATCCCCTGTGTACTGGTCACCAGGTCAAGTGGTGTCCCCACCAGAACAACCTAACCTGGCCCTTGCAGCCCACCAGCATGGTCTGTGGAAAGATGGAGAAAGAGGGGCTCCTCATGAAAATAATTTGTTTGAAATCCTAGCCACAGGGCCAGGCCACAGATTCCACCCCACCCATAGCACTATTTATGCCTTCCTACCTATGGCCACAAAGGAAAAAGAGAGAGGCCAATTGAGCTGCTGCAGACCTCCAGGATAAACTACTGAGTGGACTGGGCCCACAATTTAGACTGGGACATGGGCCAGTTTGTCGGCAGGTTAGGGCAGGTTAGGTAACAAGAGTTTTGTCATGGTTCTGTAGAGGTGATTGGAGCTAGGCCTCCATTGATTCTACTATTCTGTGTTTTAATTTAAATTACATCAAATGGACAGCCACAAAAAAAGCTAGACTCTTTTTGACAGAATCACAGTCTCCATTATTTTGAGGCTTGCTTACACCTCAGAGATTGGCTCAGTGAGTCCTTCCAGGCATCTTCTAACAGATGTCTAGGTCTTTAAAATGACCCTTCTGAAGAGAAGTCCTTCTGTTAGTCTGTATCTTTTCACCACTGGGGTCTTTTCAGCTTGATGCTGCTGCACTTGTAGGCAGTCTAAGTCTGATGATAGAGACTGTCCTGTCCTCGCCCTGCAATGAGACACCCGCTGCTCCTTCTGTCCAGCAAGAAATATCAACTACTTGACTGCATCTTAAAAGAAAGTTTAAGATTTCAGGAAACCTGTGGCTACTGATTTGCCTTCAAATAGCCAGTAAGGTAATTCACTCTTTTCTATCCGGACTTAGATTACATTTTGGGTGAATATGGAAGACACAGGTGGTATGGATTCCTCTTCTGGATTGGCCATCAATGGATGTGTAAGGAATAAGGAGCAGGAGAACATTGCCCCTAAAGACTATTTTTGTTTCCTGGGAACTGCATGAGCAGCTCCCAATAATAGGAGTTATTCTTTGGGTCTGTTTTTCTCTGGACCCCGTTTTACTGACACTACAGTGCCAAATGTCATAAGTTGTGAGAGCCAACTACCAAGATATTTAAGTCTCCAAGCAGTGCAGTTTTCCACCAGCTTTGCCCAATACAATCTGCTTGGTTTGTAATGATTCAGCAAAATATTGTGAATACTGGAAGCAGACTCCACCCCTAGACCAGACATACACCAATGGACCCCATCATTTATGGTACATTCCCACAGTTTACTCTTGGGGTGGAGCTAACGGGCTATTCCTAGGACCTGCAAATGTACAATTGACCACAGTTCATTGACATACAGACAGGTTTATTATTTATCATAAGCAGAGCTTTTGAAGAGTTTAACATGTGAAGTCCTTTGTTTAGTATAAGGAATCTGATCTTCCTTGCTACAGTTGTTATCATGAATTTGGTGTTGCAATAAGAAACATAGAGATGCGTCACAACAATAATCAACAGTCAGAATTATGATTCTTTCTTTTCTTTTTTTTCTATTTATTTTCATAATAAAGTTTCAGGTATAAGCAGAGATGAAAGCCAAAGCATTTTGTCCATTAGATGGACTTCTTCAGGGCAAATATCTTAGCCTATTGGAGACATCGTAATGTGGATTCATATTGGGTCCCCGCAGTGTTATAGTTCATAAGTATTCACAAAATAGGTTGCTCAACAGTTATTCAAATAATTTCTTCCACAACTAGACTGAATGTCTGATGCAATGGTTGCAACCGAAGTGGAATGAAAAAAGGACCATTAATTCCTAAAAGCCAATACATTCGGTGCTTAAGCTGCCGATATCGGTCTGCTGCAAGCCAGTTCCGTGCAGACAGTCAGTAGCTAATTTGAATTTGGAGTTGTTTGTTTATATGTTACAGATAACATTGATTGCAGTATTTTCTTGAAAAACTGTCGCTAATTGCATACATTGTGTTTAGTGCCACGGTCAGGTGTGATCATTTAATATTGCAAGGCACTGACCAGCTACTCCCCACTATCACAATATGTGGCAAATAGATGAGCAGGTCTCTCTCAGTGTGTGAAGGATTCTTTATTAAGCAGCCCATATTAACAGTTGCATATAGCAATCTTGTCAGAAGTACATGAAGACTAAAACGCCACCAGGACCATATTATCCTACTCAACTTTTCATGCCAACCTGTAAAACAACAGTCTGAGGTTGCTTGTCTTCCTATCTAGAAGGGACGAGGCCAGCCACATTTGTCTGGACTGTTCTTATTGGAGAAGGGCCAAGACTAATTTGCATGTGGACTCTGGTTTGTCTGGAGTGACACAAAAGGCCAAAACCAATGGACTGGAAGGCAGTACATCATACACACATTCCACTGACATGTCCACATTCTAGGACAGTCTCCTGAGACAGCACAGAAAAACGCATTGAGAGGCCACTGGGGAGAGAATAGTCAGAGTTGGAAAGTGGATTATTTGTAGTAGCAGATATGCATTAACCACTAGCAATAATACCACTAACATTCTATAGGGCTCAGAACAGGTCTTAGAAAAGTATTCCCATGCTCAACCCTTGGTAGCTTGGATGCGAGCAGGCAGGCTTAACTTCACAATTCAGCATAAAATTAAGACACAACACACAATAAAAATCTAACACCAATTTATAAGAATAGGAAATAATTGTATCTTTAAAATGACACTGAAATGAAAACAATCCACTGAAAGGAACCAGCGATATGACTTTTTAAAGATTAGACACTTTCTAGTGCTTAGAAACTAACCATACCACTTTTGGACATTCGGTTGCCTCTGACAGGAACAAATTCACACTTAGCAACTTTTCCGGAGGATTTCTCACCAGACTCGTGTAGCCTCCTCAAGCAGGCTTAATTCTGTTAGGAACTCCTTCCTGTAGTTTCTCTTGCAGGTCCAAAGTATCCAAACCACAAACCAAGGGTTTGGAATCTTCAAGAGGGTCCTTGGAAGTTTGGAACTCTAGTTCCCACAATCCACTTGGACAAAACCCTTACAAATCCACTGGTAATAGTCCAGGCTGAGGATTCTTTGTGGTGATGGTCCTGGTGAGCTCTGTTAACCTGTAGCTTGCAGGGAATCCACCCTTTAGTCCTTTTGAAGCAGGTCTGACCCACAGGTCTATAGTTTCAGATGGTGCAAGAGGCACAATCTTCAGAGTGCAATGCCTGGTTAATGCACATCATACTCCTCAGCGTGGACTCTCTTTCTCTTAGGTTTCAAAAAGCAGATCTGCGAGGCACTGCCCCTCTCAGATGCTTATTCAGCGTTCTCTGAGGTCAAGCAGGAGGGCACTCCTGACGTTGAGGTCAGAATTTTCAGCAGGGAGAGAAGAGTTGGCTAAACACACCCTCAGGATGTCTAATCTCCATACTCTCCCCCTTGCATCTGCTCATTCCTTCCTTAAGCCTAGCATATGGTTGGGCTCAAAGAGGAGAGTTGTAAATGAAAACTGGTGTCTCCAGCTTGTCTCCTCCTTCTCTTGAAGAGCATTATTTACTACCCCTCCCCCTGGCTTTGGCATTCCTAGGTCCAGCAACCTCTCCTCCCTGAAAGGCTTCCAAACCCTAGGGGTCATTTTATCACCTCTTCAAAGCAGCCAGGCTAATCCATTTATCTCTGACCAATAAGGGCAGAGGTCTAGAGGGCTTAATTTTGGTTTACAAACAAGAAAGTCTTATAACTTCTTGTCTGCACACTTTAGAAAAAAAATCAACAATACCATATTGTTGGATTTATCATTACTGTTCTACTGAGTCCTTTATTCCTAGTTTTATGCTTTTTCTTTCTCTAGTTATTAATTAATAACCTTATCCAATGTTAACCTATGGGTTGGAGATCTGCAATGGAAAAATGAATTGGGCAATTTCTCCAATACCAGGGCCTATGAAACGGGTTTTACAAGGGCCCGGGTTATACCTATAGGGCCCCCCAACCCTGGAACACCTAGGAAAGACTTTAGGGGTTCTGATTATATTAAATATTGCAGATCCTCATTTCACAGTGCTCCTAGCACAAAAGTCGATTTGGGGAAGCACTTTACTACAATGTAGAGAGTGAAATTTGCAATTTCACTAAACCCAGCGCATAAAACAACCTTTTTATAAGGAATCTCCTTATAAGTACCTGACCCCCATCCCTTGGACACCTAGGGGAGACCCTGGGGATACCTAAAATGCCCAAACATTGTAGTTTATTAACTGTTAAGTGCCCCAAAATCCAAATTTGAGTTTCTGCACAATTTGCATTTTAAAAACAGTCCTGCAACACAGGGCTGCTTTTAAACTGACCTCAGGCTCCAACAGTGCACACATGCAAGTGCAGAAAAAGGCTGCTGGCCTCTAAACTGACCTGCCCTATTCTACACTAGGGACTTAAATGTAGTTTCAGTCTCCCTGTCCTATTATGTACTAGGGCCTTATAGGGGACGTCATGCTAATCACATGGGCAACGTAACCCATAGTGTACCCTAGAGCATGTAGGTGTTTTTCACTGTACTCTTAAGTATCTCCTACAGCATAGCACTGATCCTGAGTCTGGTTAGGCAGAGCCCAGGGTCGGTCAGAGTCAGTTTCCACCAGTACCAGTCAGCAAAATGTTGGGGGTGCCCAATTCACAGGATGACTTTGCAACAGTCCACCTTCAGTCTGCATTAAGACACTAATGGGACATAGATGGCCACACAAGATTTGGCAGTACACTTCTTCCTCCTTCAGAAACACAACTCACAACAAGATACTAGAGGCATGGAAATCACCAAAACCAGGCTCAGTAAATACTGGGAGGATGTAGTGCATGCTACTTCTTCCCTCCTGCAAGAGTTTTACACATAAGAAAATATTTGCAACAAATATGAAAACAAGACACAAAGCAAACACAGGAACTTAACAATTGTCTTCCAAAGGTAGTGAGGCCTTTCCTGTCTTTTCTGAATTTCCTTTAGAATCTAATATGCTTTTTCCAGATCATCTTATTTTTTTGTGTTGAAATTTTTTATTGAGTTTTTTCATGAAATACAGAGTAACACAGAAATACTAAAACAATGAATTATTGATAATATTAAATACATATGTTGATGATAAATCTGAACGAATAAATAAGAAATCATATTATATATAAATATTAAAATGAATAAATCAGTGAGTAGATATATGGTATAAAGAACATGAATAAGAACTGGATATTATACATGTTATAATATATAAAATATGAATAAATCTAAATATAAAAGAGAATGACTTTGTACAAGAAAATTAAAATAATTAGATCAGAGCACAAAAATTAAAAAGAGAGGAGAAAATTGATATGAAAAGTGGAAGAAAGAAGAAGAGAAGAGAAAAGAGATAAACTGTAAAGAAGATAATAAGAGAACAGTGAGAGATAATAGAGCCAGAGGAAGGGAGGGAGGAGAAGGAGGACGGGAGTGGGGGAAATAAATTGATGAAGGATAAAGGAAAGGGAAAAAGAAAAGAAATACATAAAATATAAAATAATGAATTAGTTAATTCAAGTGTTTGCATTAGGACAGAGAGTGGAGTTGGTTTCCATATCATCTTAATATCACTCGCCTCCCTTTGAGTTCTTAACACTCATGGTAGGAGTGTTGTGCTGTGAACAATAATAAGCAGGTCTCTCTGAGTAGGACAAAGACTCTCTATTGAGGATTTGAATGTAACTATCTTGTCAGAAGCATATGAAAAAGAACAGGGCCATTTAGACTCTGACTTGTGCCCTCTGACGAGAAAGTCAGCGAAGGCTGTGGCCTCCACTTTTGTCACGGGGATCTCTTTGGCTTCAGAGTAGCCCCCACAGAAACGGCTCTAACCCTTTGCTGACTGCATTGTGTTTCGAAAGAAACAAAGCCCAAAGGTGAAGTGTGTTCTTGCAAAACAAAATAACAATGGCCCAATGCAAATTGAGCTGTGGGAATTCCACTCACCAGCTCTCAGCTACCAATGCAAGGTAGAGGAAACGAGTGACTGTTGTCCTGTCATAAATAGGATGGGGCAGCCATCACTGTGATCTGGTGGCCGTGTGGCAGGGAACAGTCAGGTCAAAGGTTTCTGGCAGACTTCTGACAGCAGGGCCTTCTGGGTCTCTGCAGCCAAGGGGATGACGAGCTTGGCAGAATGGTGGACCTGCAATTTTGTGGCACCTTCATGCTTCCCTCTAAAGGACCATGTACTACGCCACCAGGACCATGACGTTATCCTGCTCGGCTTGTTATAATAGGTCGACTCCAGTAATTGTTCATGGCACAGCAAGAAACACTCCAATGTCATGTTTCCATTCTAAGGTGCTTATTTATGAGGCCTTGCAACTCTTTGGGGCTGCGGTTTCGTCACTTTTTGTGACGCACTGGTGGAGTAACAAATGTACCATTTTGGGCCCTATTTACAAAGTGACACATCTAAGCAGATGCGTAATTTTATAAAGCCCTGCGCTACATTATACCTGCATCAGGTATAATGTAGGCAGGGTGGGCGTTCCCCTGTAAAAAGCCTAGGAGAAGTGGCACAGTGAATGCTCCACTTCTGGGATGCCACTGAGCCAAAATCTTGTGCCTGCCTCACAACAGGCGTAAAACTGACCCAGGCACATTTAACATGGGACTTGCCCATGTGCAATGACACATTGCTGAAGTTGCGTCGCTTTTGAGACACACTCCAGCAATGTGTCACTACTGCGCCTACAGATACGTCAGAAATACTGACGTATCTGTATGTAACTCCTTGCGACATTGAGTGCTGTACAATAAATACGGCGTATCGGTCATGCCACAAGGAGAGTGCAGTGAAAACTGTTGCTTCGCTGTTTTCACGCAGCGATGAGACAGTAGAAATACTGACGTATCTGTAACTCCTCACAACAAGGAGCACCGTACAATCAATACGGCACATGCATCATGTCGCAGGGAGAGTGCAGTGAAAACTGTTGCATTGCTGTTTTCACGCAGCGATACGACAGTAGAAATACTGACGTATCTGTAACTCCTCACGACAGGAGCGCCGTACAATCAATACGGCACATCCATCATGTCGCAGGGAGAGTGCAGTGAAAACTGTTGCATTGCTGTTTTCATGCAGTGGTGCGGCAGTTTTCATAAATGAGGCCCTAAGAATGTAGCAGGAGGCAGCTCACCGGGAACTTATAGCACCGAGGGGACATAGAAAGCGACGCAAGGCTAGGATATGCTCCCTAGGGTTCCAACGTCCCTTGGAGGCACCTTGCTGTATGCACACAGCTCCAACAAGAAACTTTGAGAAGCAAACTATACCCATGGTGAGCCAGTCATGGGCTGCTGCTACCCACCAAATGACAGCACAGCTCCAGCAAACTGCTCGATGCACATAACCCCACTAAAGATGACATAAAGTGGACAGCACATAGGCATAAATAGGTTTCTTCTCAATCCGTTTACAGTCTATTTTCTTTTTTGCAAAAATGCCTTATTGAATAAAAACAGACTAGCTCCCTCTGTCAGCAGTGGTACCGCCACTGGAAGCTTGACAGCTCACCTCTGTTATTATGCAGGCTGCTCGTCCCCGGGTCATTGCTTGTTAGAGCTGAGACCGAGGTAAAAATGCCATCGTAATCTCTGCATTTTAATGGGATTCACAGGTATGTTCGTTTAGGTTGCATTTTAAGTGTGTCATCTCTGAGATTATGGAACTGATTTAACATGCAGATCGCTGTTAATGAGCTCTCGGAGCCGCCATCCCGCCTAATTTATTCCGTGCTTTGGGAGTGTTTGATGCGAATGACAATGCGTGTCAGTCAATGGCACTTTAACGATGCCTAATTTGAGACGATTATTGTTTGTGATCCATACGTGCTGGCGCAGCGTAGCTGACCAGGAGAGCACATCTGGGAATTCGGGCGACATCTGGCCTCACTTGTGCCGTAGTCATCACCTTCTAATTAAACAACGGCGGCTGTCGTATTTCCAGAACTTCTAATATGAATCTCTGTAGTTATAGGCATTGTTTGAGACAAATATCTAATTTACGACTGTTGGGGCTCATTGGAAAATATCACTGAAAGACAAGTGGGAGAGAGAGGGGATGAGTGGAACAGGGAGTGATGGGACAAAATGAAGTGGGAGAGTGAGGGAAGAAAGAAAGAAGACAGAAGGGAAGAGGTAAGAAAGATGGAAAAAAACATAAAGTACTAAAGGGATAAAAGCACAAAAAAGACGGGAAAATAAAGAAATATCGAGCTGTAGGAATGAAGAAAATAAGAGGCGGACGAAGGAGAAAGGAACAGAAAGAGAACGCTGAGTTTAACAGGACGAAAGGGAAGAAAAGAGACAAATCAGACATTTATGTCATACCCTCCTTACGTCCTACTCCGTTTCCCTCTTCTTCCCTTCATTTCTTCTATACTGATTTTCTTTCTTTCTTTCTTTCTTTCTTTCTTTCTTTCTTTCTTTCTTTCTTTCTTTCTTTCTTTCTTTCTTTCTTTCTTTCTTTCTTTCCTATCTTTCATTCTGTCCTTTGCGTATTGACTCCTTTCTTCTTTCCTCCTTTCTTTGAAGGCTGAAAGGGAGGAGGGGAGTGGGTGAAAGGGATTGATGGAGGAAAAAAGAGAAAGAAAGAAAGAGAAGAAGGAAAGAAAGGTGGGGGCGGAGCTTGGCTCGCAAAGAAGATGGCCGCTTGAGCTCGGAGCTCCGGCGAGTCACGTTCAATATCCATCAATAATCCTGACCCCGACGAACCCCAGAGCAACGGTCGGCCCCAGCGGAACGTACCGGGGTGCCGGGCAGTTGAACGCCGCGATTTCCGGCCCGATCGGGCGATCCCCGGAGCCGGCGACTCGAGCGGCGTCCTAGGCCGCGGATCCCCGGCCTCGGGTGGAGGAGACAGCCGACGACGTAAGGAGGCGTGCGGCCAGCGGACCTGAGACGAGTGGCGGAGGACAGCGGCGATTTGAGGCGGGGTCCGCCGGTGCACCCAGAGGCAACGGACAGCACTGAGAGTGAGGCGCCGATCTGCTGGGAGTGCGATCGGCACGCTGAGAGGCCCGGGTTGCATCCCACGGCGCCTGCAGCGCGGAGGATCGGTGATACCCCCTTCACGCCCTAAGACAGAGAGACTGGTGGCGAGGCGCGTTTGGGGCGCTCCTGGGCGCTGGTGAGCCCTGCAGCGGAGGTGCAGAGGAGGCAGCGGGTCGGGAGTCACCACGGGCGAGACGCCTCCGAGGCTGGGCTGAGCGCGGACGCCACGAACTTGGTAGCCTTGCAGCTGGGACGGGGCGGACGGCCTGCTGGACACCTGGAGTGGACGTTAGGTGATTGGTGCGCCGGGTGAGGACGGAAGGAGCTAATTGAACCGCCGAGACGCCTGAGGTGGGCTGCCTGCGACTGTGCCACGGCTGGGTGGAGACGGGGGACTTGCCAGGCCGAACAGCGGCGCGCTGAGCGGAGTGGGGGCACAAGATGGGCAAGGCTGATAAAACTCAGTCGAAACTAAAGTTCGAGCAGCGGCGCCCCCAGCCGCAAACACCCATGGAGGGTGCTACGGGAGGCGGGCCTGTCCCCACGGAAGACGACCGGGACTTGAGGGGCCTCTTGTTGTCCATGGAGCAGGGGCTGCAGAGCGGCATCACTGCACTAGGCGCCAAAATCGACGCGCTCTCCTACCGAATGGACCGCATGGGAGAGCGCCTGGACAGGCATGCGGAGCGCCTAGACCAGGCTGACAGCCGCATATCAGAGGTGGAGGGCGCGCAGACAGCACTAGACAGCGACCACAAGAAGCTCGAGCGCCAAATGCAGATGCTGCAGGACAAGACAGAGGACTTAGAGGCCCGTTCTCGGCGCTGTAACTTGCGCATCACTGGCCTGCCGGAGTCCACCGCCACAGGTCGCATGGAGACCTTCGTGGAGACATTGTTGGTTGCGCTGCTGGGGAAGGAAGTGTTCTCCGGGATGTTCGTGGTAGAGAGAGCGCACAGGTCCCTGGGCCCAAGGCCCCCGCCAGGAGCACCGCCCCGACCGGTCATAGCTAAACTTCTGAACTATAGAGACCGGGATGCGGCGCTGAGAGTGGCCCGGGAAAAGAAGACACTGTCCTACGAAGGGTCGCCCATCTCGCTCTACCCGGACTTCACGGCCCGGGTGCAGGAGGCCAGACGACAGTTTGCCCCAGCCAAAAAACAGCTCCGGGAGCTCGGAGTGGACTATGCCATGCTGTACCCGGCTAAGCTACGAGTCAACCGACAGGGCAAGTCACACATCTTCCAGGACCCTAAAGCACTCCAAAAAGCGCTGAAGGACTGGGCGAAGGAGCAGCGTCGGAGCCCGGCGACGTCACCGCGAGGGGACGAGAGGGATGGCGCCCTGGACGCACAGGACTGACCAAGAGGACAGGACTCATCTAGTTGGTATTTTGTCGGGACATGAGTGGCTGCAGGGAGGTAGGAGTTGAGGGGCACGGGTGGGGAGCGGTTGGACGATATGGTGATGGGGTACTGTACAATGTGAGATGCACTCCCCACCGGACTAGTCGCAACAGGGCGGCCCGCGGACAGTGACTTATCCCCCTGTTGCTTAACTTCTTTATAGGGTTATAGAGTATGCTGCTGGGGCCTAACACCTGAGAACGCGGTTAAGAAGTTGTATCAAAGTGCTGGGAGGGGTCGAGAGACACCGTAGTGGCTCGCTGGACCGGGCGGCGGCTGTTGGGTGCTGGGTGCTTCCACACTAACGTGTGAGCGCAGAGCGACCTCCGCCCGCGTGTGCGTTCCACTACGTTGAGAGTTCGATAGTTGAGGGTGGGGAGGCGGGTGGTATGGGGTGCCCAAGTTTGGGAATCTGCAAGGCCGAGTTGGGGAGGGTCTGCTGTGGGCGGGGGGGAAGGGGGGGTCTGAGTTCCGGGGGTTTGAGGTCACTAAGTTGGGGTGCGAGTTTAGCACTACTAGTATGCTCCTGCGCTAGGAGGTGCGCTCAATTGAGGGATTTGCGCCCAAGAGAAAGCTATGGCGAACACCGAAGCGGCCATGCCTGAGAAGCGCGATGCACTAAGAATCCTCTCTTGGAATGTACGGGGACTGAATGATTACCGAAAAGCCCGTAAAGTGCTGCACTACCTTAAGAGGCATGAGATAGATATTGCACTCCTGCAGGAGACGCATCTTCCCACTAACAGCCCTATCCTGCGCACCAGGGACCTGAGGGAGGCACATGCAGCGGGGTTCACTACACACTCTAGAGGGGTGCTTACATGGGTCAGCGCGCGGGTGGAACACAGATTGCAGTGCATTGCCACAGACAACGCGGGCAGGTATGCACTCACGCGCTTTCAGGGAAAGGGCATGGATTTACTACTGGTTAATTGTTATGGGCCGAATTATGACTGCCCTGAGTTTTTCACAGCGCTGGCGGGAGCGGTGGGGGATACCGGCGCGCGGCAGGTACTATGGGGAGGCGACTTTAATGTAGTGCTCGACCCGGAGCTGGATAGATCAGGAGGCCCGAGCCGAGCGCAACCTGCGGCAGCGAGGGCGATCACTCGGGGTATGCTATGTTTGGACTTGGTGGACTTGTGGCGCACTCGTAACCCGGCAAAGGGAGGCTTCACGCATTACTCGGCGTACCATAACCTGCATACGCGGATAGACTACTGGCTACTATCTGCGCCCCTTACTTCGCAGATTCGCGAGTGCGCGGTACTCCCACGAACGCTTTCTGACCACTCGCCGATACTGCTCTCCCTGGCGACGCCCAGAAAGGCCCCCCCGCCGTTCCTTTGGCGATTTCCCCCTTACTCGCTGCTGGATCCTCTGTTCAAGGAGGAGCTACTGGCTGCGTTCGAACAATTCTTTGCCACTAATTTGGGCTCCGTGGAGGATTTCCAGACTGTCTGGGAGACCTTCAAGGTCCACATTCGCGGAGTGGCGATGGCTAAACACTCGGGGGTACTCCGGAGTATCCGGCGCCGCCTTGCGGCGCAGGAGCGTGGTCTGGCAGCGTTGGAGACAAAACTGCTAGAGGCGGGCGGAGATGACACTACTGAGGAGATTAAGGCTCTACTGGCAGAGTATCACGAAACGGCTGATGCAGAGGTGTTACACCTGGGGAAGTACGCTACGGCCAGGGTGTATGGTGAGGGGGACAGACCGGGGTCGGTGTTAGCTAACCTGCTCAAGGCTCGCAGGCGCAGGACCGCCGTCACGCAGGTCAAGGCAGCGGATGGCTCCCTGATCACAGAGGAGGAGGACGTGGTGGAGCGATTTCGGTCGTACTACGCTGGACTCTATGCTTCTAAACAAACCGGCATGGAGGACGGCATAGGGGACTATCTGGACCATATAAAGTTGCCGTTCCTACCGAACGAACACAGGGAGTTTCTCTCCCTACCTATCGAGAGGGATGAAATTCTAGAGGCCCTGGCGAGCATGAAGGCGCAGAGTGCCCCTGGAGCTGATGGCCTCACCGTCGCGTTCTACCGAGCTTTCATAGACCAGCTCTTACCACACATGTCGACGCTGTTTGACGATATGTGCACGAGGGGGCATATGCCACCGTCCATGCGCGAAGCGCTCTTAGTCGCTATACCGAAGCCAGGCAAACCGCCCGAGGAGTGCATCTCCTATCGACCGCTGTCGCTGCTCAACGTGGATACGAAATTATACGCCAAGATCCTTGCCACGCGGCTGGCCCTTCTCGCTCCCGAGCTGGTCGCCCCAGAGCAAGCGGGATTCATGCCGGGCAGGAACCTCACGTATAATTTGCGGACGGTGTTTGGCGTCATGCAACACGTTCGCCCAGAAGCGCGCGCGCTCGCTGTGTTTCTCGACATGGAGAAGGCATTTGACTCTGTCGAGTGGCCATTCATGCGGCAGGTCCTGACGCGCATGGGGCTCGGTCCGATCTTCCTGCAAATGATAGGAGTACTATATAATGGCCCCACGGCGCGCATACGCTTGGGCGACCGAGTCACGGACCCGATAACAATTACGAGGGGAACGCGGCAGGGGTGCCCCCTGTCGCCTTTGTTGTATGCCCTGGTGGCAGAACCGCTGGCGTGCGCTATGCGTGAATACCACAGCCTTCGAGGCATAAATTTCCCTACTTACAGGATCACGATATCCACGTATGCAGACGACACCCTGCTATATGTCAGGGACCCGGAAAATAACCTAGCCCCAGTGTTGAGGGAGGTAGTCCACTTTGGAGCGCTCTCCGGGCTGACGGTGAACTGGGATAAATCTATCGTGTTCCCGCTGACGCCAGTCACGACCCCCTTTGCTATGGAGTACCCGTTGCACTGGTCTGAGGAGCCGGTTCGGTACCTGGGGATCCAGCTCCATAGGGACTCCGAGGTGGTGCTCTCTGAGAATTACGGACGGGCCATAAGTAAACTGGAAGACGACGTGGAGACCTGGATCAAGCTGCCCCTTTCGTTATTGGGACGCATATCCATTATGAAGATGGTGGTGCTCCCTCGGTTCCTGTTTCTTTTTATGAACATCCCCATGGTGCTCTCGCGTGCTTTCTTCGCGCGGCTACAGGCGTCATTGCTACGGCTGGCGTGGGCTGGCAAGCAGGCGCGGACCAGCTGGAAAGTACTGACGCTACCTTACCAGATGGGTGGCCTTGGGGCACCCGACATGGAGCTGTACTACCGGGTGGCGCAGGGAGCTCAGGCGCATAGTTGGATACACGGGGACGAATCTGTCCCGTATCTCAGACTGGAGACATTGTTTGCGGCGCCGTTGCCGCTCCCAGCGGTAATTTTTGAGCATCCGGACCGCCGCACGGGATTTCTTGATTCCCTGAACTCCACTAGGCATGCCTGGAACTGTATACTACAGCGCGACTCTGGGGCGCAGCTGTATTCACCGGCAATGCCCACTGCCTGGGCGGTGTGGCTGGCCCCTTGCAAGGAGGAGGGAGTGCGGCGAGCGCTTACGGAGATGGGAGTACACACCATGGGGGACATGTTTGCTGACGGCAAAGTCAAGACGTGGGCGGCGGTGGCAGCCTCGGGCGCGGAGAGCACACAATTGCAGCGTTTTCAGTATTACAGAGTCAGGCAGGCCTGGAGACAGTTGTTAGGGAGTGATATGGAGGAGCCGGCAGAGGTTCAGGAACTGACATATATAATTAAGAATGACAGCCCCCGCGGGTTGATCTCTAAGCTGTACAGAATGGCGCAATCTCATAGGGTGCACGAGTTCGCAAAATGCAGACTGGACTGGCAGAGGGACTTAGGGATTACCATTGATGATGCAATGTGGGCATACTGCTGCACGGGGATTAGACGCATCTCTCTGCATGGCAGACACCGGCTGGTACATTTCAAATTCCTCAACAGGTACTACTACACGCCGGAGCGCTTGCGTAGATACGGGCTGCGTGAAGACTCTGTATGCGAACGTTGCAGACACCCGACAGCTGACTTCCTTCACCTGGCGTGGCAATGCCCGGGCATATACAACTATTGGGTGGCGGTATGCCACCAGATAGTGGGGGTGACGGGGGTGGAGCTGGCTCCGGACCCGGCAGTGGCGCTATTGGGGCATTCAAGAGGTGTACCAAGGGCGGCCAGACGCCTGGTTGATATGGGGATGCTAGTGGCGAAACGACGAGTGGCGATGAGCTGGATGCGCGGCCCAGTGCCCACGGTGGAGCAGTGGAAGCGCGATGTGCTGTACTGCTGCACCCAAGCGGAGAGGTTCAGCGAGTTGCTGCCGCCGCGTAGCAGGCCTAAAAACTTCTGGGAATTGTATGAGGACTATCTGAGCGGGCGGGGGGCTGCAGCAGGAAGCCCAGATGGGGGCCCTGACACGGAGGTTGCAGAAGAGGGAGCTCCCGTAGGAAGTGTTCGGGCGGGTGACGCTAGTTGAAGATGAGTGGCGGCTGAGTGCGGGATGCGAGCGATACTGCGACTGACTTAGGGCCTCAGGGGTTTGGTTGGGGAGGGTGGGTTAGGGGAGTTGGGGGAAGCGTGAGGGGAGGGAGGGTGTTTGGAGCTTTATGGCCATAAAAAAGAGTGACTGTCCCCTAAGCTTTGGGGAAAGGAGCGCGTTAAAGCCTGACCGCAGACAGGGGGTCTGCCCCGCATGCCAGTGATGGGCTGGAGGGACACTCGGGAAGCATTAGGTGTTTATTCAGTTTAGCACGGTGATGCCCGGCCTCCGGGATGTGGGACAGCCGATATAATCGATTGTGAGATGAGACAAAATGGTGGGCCTAGGGTTGATGGCTCCTGGATTTGTATTTCACTGTTCCTTGTATGCAGTCAATAAACACATTTAAAAAAAAAAAAAGGAAAGAAAGAAAGAAAGAAAGAAAGAAAGAAAGAAAGAAAGAAAGAAAGAAAGAAAGAAAGAAAGAAAGAAAGAATGTCAGTATAGAAGGCAGGAAGGGAGAGAGTGACTTCTGTTGGTCGCTGCGAGCCGATTCAACATAATCAACATACAAGCGACATTACCTCCTAATAAATCACTGAAGACTCCCATTTAGCAGAAAACGGTAATTCTGCAGGGAATGTCCCATTAGGTTTTAGGCAAAACAGTATGTTTCAAATGATCAGTCATTTTTTGTAAACCCTTCACGTGGAACATTTTTGAATTACAATGAAATATGATCGGATCAAACAATAACGCACACGAGTGTGCAGAATGTAATAGGAAATTCTCGGCCTTGGGTGCATTGGGATGCATCATAAACCAACAGCGCACACCGGTGAGCTCCGAGAATGTTCTCTTTCCATTTTTATTGCCTGCGTCAAAACCTTTTCTGAGAACGGAGGTGTCTGAAAACCTTCAGGTAATCAAAGTGTTTTACCCATTCAGCGCGTATTGTGTGATTGCTATTCTGAAATGGTCTGCGCAGAATACAATTCCAGTCAGGCCCGCTGAATGCTGTGCGTCTGGTGCCCGCGGATGGATGGCCAATGCAGAAATCTGCCTGCAGCTAATTTAACCTCTGCCTTTCAAGGCGTGCGCGCGCAGAACTCATTAATGCCCTAGAAAATCTCCCATCCCAGAAAAACGTTTATTATTAGATCCCCAAAATCTTAATGCGAGGGCTGTGGCTCCTACCAACGAAAGGCTGGACTTCCGCCGAGAAAGCGCGCAGATATCACCAGCTTCATCCAATCAGAAGAGAGGGGTCTCTGCCTCCGTCCCTCATGGGGGTTCTGACTCCTGCTTTGGACAGGTTAATGAGGAATTCCAAGAGTTCTCACGTGTTCTCATGCATACCTAATTTTCAAGCTGCGCGTCGACGATAAGGACTTTCAACAGGTTTCTTTAATTATACTTTCGCAGCGGCGCGAGAGTGGATGAAAGCGGCCCCAATTTTAGCTGCTCTATAGCTACAACAGACTCATTTGATATGATGTAGTGCTTTTCATGAGCAATTTATTATGGAGGAGCTGTCTCTGTCGAGAAGGGCACTGTCTGCTGGTGAAAGCAGACCACGGATGAATATTGCTACTCTGAAGCACTCGGCTAATATCAAAGGGAATAGAACTATTTGAACTTGTTCAATATTTAAATAAATGTATTAAATGAGTTTAAAATACATATAGTACTATGCAAATGTTACTTATGTGTCAATTATGTCCATTTCCTTGAATTTCTTGCTCCCACATTCTCTTGTTCCACCAACCACAACATTCCTTAGCTCCCCTACAATTTTTGGTTATTGTTTACACCGTGAAAAGTTCACAGTTTCCCCCACATCCTGGTGCAGTCCTCAAATAGACCTAGGGGCTCTTAAAATTCATGGCATATCTATAAGTGCCGCTGGTCTCCTCTTTACCAAGGGGCATATCAGCAAGGGCCGGCGCTAATTATCGCTAAGCGCACTTAGCGCAAGGATAATTATCGCCGGCCAACTGTGAATTTTATCGCGGAGATAGCGTGCTATCAGCAACGCTTAGCTCCAAAGTGATCAAATTTAGAGCGCAAGCTGCCAACTGTGCGATTATCGCTGGAAATCCAGCTATAATCGCACAACTTTTGGCAATAGCTTGCTGATAGGGCTACACATACTTAGCCATGATATCCACCTTCTATAGGATATCATGGCTAAGTCAGTTTCAAAGCAGGCATAAGGAAAGTAGCGATAACAGAGGTTATCGCTACTTTTCTTGCCGCTATGATGCTTAGCGTGAGGCTTGATAATAGGAGAAATGTCGCTTAGCGACATTTCTCCCGTTATTCTGGGGAGGAACGCCCACTTTGCATCTCATTAGAGATGCAAAGCTGGGCGTTCAGAATACAGGCGCTAATGCAAGGTTTCACGCGATAGCGTGACCTTGATGATTAGGCGATAAAATTATCGCCGCTTTGCGTCCGAAAACGGACGCAAAAGCATTGATAATTTTTTATTGCCTTGTTGGTAATATGCCCCCAAATTCCTTAAGGTCCCCCCCATTCTCAACTGTCTACTGCAGTACTGTAAATAAACACCTCCTTCGCCCTCCTACGCCATCTTACTCTTTCTAGTTCTAGTTATTGCGCACACTGTCAAAACGTTCCCAGTCTCGGTTTTGACCCACAAAATCTCCCTGCTAAATCCCTCAATATATCCCAGCAGCCCCTAAGAATTATGGTCTGTCTCTAAAAGTCGATGGACTCCTCATACCCACATTGCCTGAGGTTCCCCCTTCTTCAACTGTAAACTCCTATCCTTTAAACAAATATATCGTTACCACTCCCACACGCCATCACAAACCCCCATCACCTTTGATCCACCCAAGCCATCTCACTTCTGCTGAAAGATTCATGCCGGAGACAAATGCTCATATTATATGGAAACCCGTAGAGAGATCAAGTAACCAACTCCATGCATCTCCAACCTTGTCCCAGGTCCCCACAATGTCTCGCTACGTGACCATAGAGAATGAGTTAGGAAGCAGTGCACAAAAATGGATCACAGTTGATGAATGATCATAGCTCTATATGTTGGAGACATCAGTGACAAGGGTTATAATTTGAGAAGACCTTACAGCGATGGAGTAGAGGGTTAGCTAACATGCTCTTGCCTTAGTTTAGTGATGCTGGAAGCTCCTAGCACTGCGCACATGTACTTCATGCCTGCATTGTAACGAACTGCATCTATAAACGGGTCAGTAGTCCTTGCTGCCAAGATGGGCTGTTTTGCGATGGCTGAATTACATAGGCACTTTATAAACCAGAACTCATGAAATAACATGGGTATGAATAGGGTTTCAAAGGAAGACTAGCTGGATTAAACAGAATCCTGCAAGCACTGTGGACAGCACATCTGAGGTGCCCTATAACCCCATTATATATTGTAATATGGAGAACCATGACCCAGCCAGATCTGGAGGACTGCCTTCTGAACTCCTGTGTGCCTTTCCCCAACCTACTAAATAGCAGCATTAGATCTCGAAAAGAAGAGCATGGGAGGGTCATATTTATGGAGAGCATGGAATGAACATTTCACAATTTTGTAATCACGTTTGCTAGTTAATTCATGCCTGCCCTGTCCTTGAGCAAGACAAGTGGTTCCCAAACTCCAAATAGCTCAAGATCCAGTGGCCAGGTAGCAACTTGTGATCTTCACCCTCTGTGACTCGGGTTTATGCCCCATTCACAACAGTTCCTGGCCCTTTAGCAATACCACAAGCTAGATAGTATTAACACACACAATGGCCTAGACCCCAATCAATGCCTTTGTTTGTCACACATGTTTGTGAGATAATTCTCATGGCAAGAGTCCAGATTGCAGCAAGGAACTATCTTTTTTTCCTGATGAAAGACCAAAGTCCAATTCAAAAGCCAAAGGCGTGGTTACCTCTATGAACCCATTAGCACTTAGTACAAACAGAGTGCATGGAAAAGCTTACCCAGTGGTGCTTTACTCCATATTCGTACACCAATGCGATTCACCTAGTAACTAACCAGCAATCTTGTGCCCTAGCACTGAAATGTAACATCTCTCTTGTCAGAGTGAAGTCTCCCTGATTATGAGAAAGAGAAGGCACAAATGAAAGATAGGAAGCTGTCCTTCCAGTGAGTAAAGTACAACTCATAAGTTGGATTTCATGAAATAACCCACAGTCTGTACTATTTGTACTTCATCTGTTCGGAAATCGCGTCTACGACATAATATTGAAGATACAAATATGGCGATGCAAAAAATATTAGGGAAAAAAATATTGAGTTCACATACTTACTAACTAAATAATATTGACTATAAGAATATCGTGGACAAAAATATCAAGACTGCATAGTTAAGTATTTATATTTAAAATAAACTAATTAACTATCAATCGCCAATAAAAAGATATAAATGATAGAAAAAAGTCTCACTGAAAATTAATGTCTTAAAAAATGAACAAAATAAATATATATTGAAATAGACAAATCAATAATTCATCCAATAAAAACACAATGATATATATATATGAGAAGAAAAGGGTGCCCCCGTTTTGAGAAGCACTCGCAGGAAGCACTCGTGGTTCAGGGAAGGCTTCTGCATTCACCGCGCCACCTTACGCGTTTCGGGCCACGCCCTTCGTCAGAGGTATGCTGTGCGCGGCTCACCAAACACATGACTCCAGGTATATTCCTTCTTTTATTTCATTTACAGAACACGACTCAGGTGAGTGTATCCAGAGCATTATGGGACTTGGAGTTCAAACATTCAAACCCAGGTGGGCTGTTGGTGAGATACGAGTCACAGTTCTTTACAGCACGATGATCGCACTTTTGAATCCTTCACCCTCCTCCTGCTCCTTGCCGCTATCGTTTCCAATGCCGGCGGAACCAAATTGCATGGCGGTGCTCCTCCCGACCTGGGCTTGGCCTTATGTATGAGAAGAAAAGGGTGCCCCTGTTTTGAGAAGCACTCGCAGGAAGCACTCGTGGTTCAGGGAAGGCTTCTGCATTCACCGCGCCACCTTACGCGTTTCGGGCCACGCCCTTCGTCAGAGGTATGCTGTGCGCGGCTCACCAAACACATGACTCCAGGTATATTCCCTCTTTTATTTCATTTACAGAACACGACTCAGGTGAGTGTATCCAGAGCATTATGGGACTTGGAGTTCAAACATTCAAACCCAGGTGGGCTGTTGGTGAGATACGAGTCACAGTTCTTTACAGCACGATGATCGCACTTTTGAATCCTTCACCCTCCTCCTGCTCCTTGCCGCTATCGTTTCCAATGCCGGCGGAACCAAATTGCATGGCGGTGCTCCTCCCGACCTGGGCTTGGCCGTTTGTATGAGAAGAAAAGGGTGCCCCTGTTTTGAGAAGCACTCGCAGGAAGCACTCGTGGTTCAGGGAAGGCTTCTGCATTCACCGCGCCACCTTACGCGTTTCGGGCCACGCCCTTCGTCAGAGGTATGCTGTGCGCGGCTCACCAAACACATGACTCCAGGTATATTCCCTCTTTTATTTCATTTACAGAACACGACTCAGGTGAGTGTATCCAGAGCATTATGGGACTTGGAGTTCAAACATTCAAACCCAGGTGGGCTGTTGGTGAGATACGAGTCACAGTTCTTTACAGCACGATGATCGCACTTTTGAATCCTTCACCCTCCTCATGCTCCTTGCCGCTATCGTTTCCAATGCCGGCGGAACCAAATTGCATGGCGGTGCTCCTCCCGACCTGGGCTTGGCCGTATGTATGAGAAGAAAAGGGTGCCCCCTATTGAGAAGCACTCGCAGCAAGCACTCGTGGTTCAGGGAAGGCTTCTGCATTCACCGCGCCACCTTACGCGTTTCGGGCCACGCCCTTCGTCAGAGGTCTGCTGTGCGCGGCTCACCAAACACATGACTCCAGGTATATTTCCTCTTTTATTTCATTTACAGAACACGACTCAGGTGAGTGTATCCAGAGCATTATGGGACTTGGAGTTCAAACATTCAAACCCAGGTGGGCTGTTGGTGAGATACGAGTCACAGTTCTTTACAGCACGATGATCGCACTTTTGAATCCTTCACCCTCCTCCTGCTCCTTGCCGCTATCGTTTCCAATGCCGGCGGAACCAAATTGCATGGCGGTGCTCCTCCCGACCTGGGCTTGGCCGTATGTATGAGAAGAAAAGGGTGCCCCCGTTTTGAGAAGCACTCGCAGGAAGCACTCGTGGTTCAGGGAAGGCTTCTGCATTCACCGCGCCACCTTACGCGTTTCGGGACACGCCCTTCGTCAGAGGTATGCTGTGCGCGGCTCACCAAACACATGACTCCAGGTATATTCCCTCTTTTGTTTCATTTACAGAACACGACTCAGGTGAGTGTATCCAGAGCATTATGGGACTTGGAGTTCAAACATTCAAACCCAGGTGGGCTGTTGGTGAGATACGAGTCACAGTTCTTTACAGCACGATGATCGCACTTTTGAATCCTTCACCCTCCTCCTGCTCCTTGCCGCTATCGTTTCCAATGCTGGCGGAACCAAATTGCATGGCGGTGCTCCTCCCGACCTGGGCTTGGCCGTATGTATGAGAAGAAAAGGGTGCCCCCGTTTTGAGAAGCACCGCCATGCAATTTGGTTCCGCCGGCATTGGAAACGATAGCGGCAAGGAGCAGGAGGAGGGTGAAGGATTCAAAAGTGCGATCATCGTGCTGTAAAGAACTGTGACTCGTATCTCACCAACAGCCCACCTGGGTTTGAATGTTTGAACTCCAAGTCCCATAATGCTCTGGATACACTCACCTGAGTCGTGTTCTGTAAATGAAATAAAAGAGGGAATATACCTGGAGTCATGTGTTTGGTGAGCCGCGCACAGCATACCTCTGACGAAGGGCGTGGCCCGAAACGCGTAAGGTGGCGCGGTGAATGCAGAAGCCTTCCCTGAACCACGAGTGCTTCCTGCGAGTGCTTCTCAAAACGGGGGCACCCTTTTCTTCTCATACATACGGCCAAGCCCAGGTCGGGAGGAGCACCGCCATGCAATTTGGTTCCGCCGGCATTGGAAACGATAGCGGCAAGGAGCAGGAGGAGGGTGAAGGATTCAAAAGTGCGATCATCGTGCTGTAAAGAACTGTGACTCGTATCTCACCAACAGCCCACCTGGGTTTGAATGTTTGAACTCCAAGTCCCATAATGCTCTGGATACACTCACCTGAGTCGTGTTCTGTAAATGAAATAAAAGAGGGAATATACCTGGAGTCATGTGTTTGGTGAGCCGCGCACAGCATACCTCTGACGAAGGGCGTGGCCCGAAACGCGTAAGGTGGCGCGGTGAATGCAGAAGCCTTCCCTGAACCACGAGTGCTTCCTGCGAGTGCTTCTCAAAACGGGGGCACCCTTTTCTTCTCATACATACGGCCAAGCCCAGGTCGGGAGGAGCACCGCCATGCAATTTGGTTCCGCCGGCATTGGAAACGATAGCGGCAAGGAGCAGGAGGAGGGTGAAGGATTCAAAAGTGCGATCATCGTGCTGTAAAGAACTGTGACTCGTATCTCACCAACAGCCCACCTGGGTTTGAATGTTTGAACTCCAAGTCCCATAATGCTCTGGATACACTCACCTGAGTCGTGTTCTGTAAATGAAATAAAAGAGGGAATATACCTGGAGTCATGTGTTTGGTGAGCCGCGCACAGCATACCTCTGACGAAGGGCGTGGCCCGAAACGCGTAAGGTGGCGCGGTGAATGCAGAAGCCTTCCCTGAACCACGAGTGCTTCCTGCGAGTGCTTCTCAAAACGGGGGCACCCTTTTCTTCTCATACATACGGCCAAGCCCAGGTCGGGAGGAGCACCGCCATGCAATTTGGTTCCGCCGGCATTGGAAACGATAGCGGCAAGGAGGAGGGTGAAGGATTCAAAAGTGCGATCATCGTGCTGTAAAGAGCTGTGACTCGTATCTCACCAACAGCCCACCTGGGTTTGAATGTTTGAACTCCAAGTCCCATAATGCTCTGGATACACTCACCTGAGTCGTGTTCTGTAAATGAAATAAAAGAGGGAATATACCTGGAGTCATGTGTTTGGTGAGCCGCGCACAGCATACCTCTGACGAAGGGCGTGGCCCGAAACGCGTAAGGTGGCGCGGTGAATGCAGAAGCCTTCCCTGAACCACGAGTGCTTCCTGCGAGTGCTTCTCAAAACGGGGGTACCCTTTTCTTCTCATACATACGGCCAAGCCCAGGTCGGGAGGAGCACCGCCATGCAATTTGGTTCCGCCGGCATTGGAAACGATAGCGGCAAGGAGCAGGAGGAGGGTGAAGGATTCAAAAGTGCGATCATCGTGCTGTAAAGAACTGTGACTCGTATCTCACCAACAGCCCACCTGGGTTTGAATGTTTGAACTCCAAGTCCCATAATGCTCTGGATACACTCACCTGAGTCGTGTTCTGTAAATGAAATAAAAGAGGGAATATACCTGGAGTCATGTGTTTGGTGAGCCGCGCACAGCATACCTCTGACGAAGGGCGTGGCCCGAAACACGTAAGGTGGCGCGGTGAATGCAGAAGCCTTCCCTGAACCACGAGTGCTTCCTGCGAGTGCTTCTCAAAACGGGGGCACCCTTTTCTTCTCATACATACGGCCAAGCCCAGGTCGGGAGGAGCACTGCCATGCAATTTGGTTCCGCCGGCATTGGAAACGATAGCGGCAAGGAGCAGGAGGAGGGTGAAGGATTCAAAAGTGCGATCATCGTGCTGTAAAGAACTGTGACTCGTATCTCACCAACAGCCCACCTGGGTTTGAATGTTTGAACTCCAAGTCCCATAATGCTCTGGATACACTCACCTGAGTCGTGTTCTGTAAATGAAATTAAAGAGGGAATATACCTGGAGTCATGTGTTTGGTGAGCCGCGCACAGCATACCTCTGACGAAGGGCGTGGCCCGAAACGCGTAAGGTGGCGCGGTGAATGCAGAAGCCTTCCCTGAACCACGAGTGCTTCCTGCGAGTGCTTCTCAAAACGGGGGCACCCTTTTCTTGATATATATATATGTATATATATATATATATATATATATATATATATATATATATATATATATATATATATATATATATATTATCTACTGGCGGTCGCCAGTAGATAGTTATAGTTAGGACCATGTTTCCATAGGAAATATCAAAATTCTATTTTGAATAACTTTGGCGCCGGTTGACGAATCCTCGCGAAATTTTCAAAACTAATGGGGCGCTCCGTTCAGCTCCTACCCTGAAAATCTCGGGGTGATTCGTCAAGCAGGGGCTGAGAAAAAAGGGGGGTCCCAAAACTCGTTTTCCCCATGCATTTTCCCATAGGACAATTAGACACAGCTACAGCCCGAACGGCTGAACAGAATTACTTGAAATTTGTCAGAGAGGTAGCCATAAGGCCAAGGAAGTGCCTTTTGCAGGTCTGGTGTAAATCTGTTCAGTATTTCCTGAGAAAATAGCATTTAAAAGCATATCAATATCTATACGCGCGCAGCGTGCACGCACTGAGCAAGCCCTGTGCGCGCACCCTGCCGTGCGCGAGCGTAATTCTGATTGGTTGTTACATGTTAGTAAACATTCGAATCAGTCGAAATCAGGAAGTGTCGGCCGCCATTTTGTCTGTCACACTAAAAAGGAAAGGTGGAGACCGTGAAAAGGGGGCAGGGTAGGGAGTTCTAGACCCCCTAGCCATTGTCAGGGGGGGACAGTAGGACCACGAAGGGCAAAAAAAATAGATTTTAATTTTTTTTAAAAACATCGCGAGGTGCGCGCACCCTGCGCGCACCCGAAAAAAAACATAAAAAAAATAGAAATAAAAATCGCATTTAAGTGTTTAGATATTAGGTGGCTCTAAAAAGAGCCCTTGTGTTCATTGAGTGTTTTTCGGTACCTACAAGTAAGTACCGATGCAGAGTCTAAAGTTCAAGAGGAAGACTCTGTTCCCTTCATCATTGAAATGTACACCGTCTCCTCTATAAATGTCTTGCATGTTGTAACGCAAGTTGTTGTGGTATATAGAACCCATACCATAGTCTCTGAGGAAAGCAGAAACAGACTTTCTTGCTTTGTCAATCTGTGGACAAAATTGGTTGGACCAGTTCCACTTTTGCCTTTGGCATATGTTAGAATATACAAAGGCAGATTGAGGAAAAAGCGACATCAATTGCAAAAAGGTGTCCTTAATAAGCATTTCCAGACCTACCCCAGTTAAAGTGCCTAGATCATTTCCACCACAGTGCACAATAATAAGGTTAGGCTGTGGGAGATGTAGAAAGGTTTTCACCAAAGGCATTAATTGGTGCCACTTTAACCCTCTCTGACCAATCCATTTAATGTCTACATTTGGCAAAGCAAGGTCTTTTACAATACCTCTTTTTTCTGCAAATGTTTCACTCCAGAAGACATAGCTATGACCTACAATCCACACTGTGAACATCTTTCAAGGAGATCTGGATGCACTCAGAAGGTGTCTTTCAGTAGAATGGCAATATGAAAAGAAACACAGTTGAAAAATGGAGGCATACATACTTTTTTTTGATAAAAAGAACTCATTGGCTGATTTAAACCATTTTACAGTTAAAACTAGGCTGTATGTTTAAATTTTTAAAAGCATGTTTTGGATTGGTACAGAAAAATGTGTTCCCACTGAACATTACTTTGGATTTGCTGTTAGGTTTGAAAAGTCAAGCACTCTTGCTCTTTTCATTTGAAACAATGTCTGCTGAACTTCTGACCTCTCTGCTCACACCTGTGTTCCATGAGCCGTTGCTATGGTAGCAGGCAGAAGACATGTTGGGGGAAGGGATGATTTGGAAAGGGGTTGAAAGTTGCAACCAATAGAAATGTGTGATTCCATTTGAAAAAATGGGGGAAGGACTGTGATTTTACATTAACATGTAAATGTGAGAATAAAAAAGAGAGGGAAAAATTGCCATTTACTGGTTGTGGAGAGAGGAGAGAGGTGTATAGCTCTGAGATTCTGGCTCTGATAATCTGCTGTTTGAGTCCCACATTTCTTTCTCAACTAATTAATTTTAAAGGTGAGTTATGAGTTTGAGAGGGGAAGTATGTGGTGTATTTTGATATACATAATAGAATTGTCATTCTTGTTTTAAAGTTGTGTTTTACATTTTGTGATTTAGGAGAAATTTAACTGTCTTGAACTAGTAAGATATTATGGAGTATGTCTTCACAGTAAGTTAAGGTGTAGTGGTATTAGTGAGGAATATTGTTTTGTGACTAGAATTACATCATGAGTCTGTCTGCACACAGGATTTGTTGACAGAGATTTAAATTGTGTTGCTTTTGTTCTGTTAGCCTTGCACTCGCAGAAAAGGGGTAGTTTGTTATGTTAAAGTGTGATGGTTAGCATTCAGCAGAAATCATTTACTGATCAGTGAGAGGCAAATGCAAACACATTTGAAAATAGTATGGTACATTTTCCTACCACTTTAAAAGTTGTGTTTTACATTTTATGTTGAGGAAGATATTTAAGTGGCTTGAACATGTTATATATTATGGAGTATGTCTTCATTATAAGTTAATGTGTACTGGTATCACTCAGGAATACTGTTTTCTACCTAGAATCATACCATGTGACAGTGAGCAGATAGGAAATGTAAAGAGAGATTTCATTCCGGTTGGTCTTGCTCTATTACCCTTGCACTCGCAGGAAAGGGGCAGCTTGTTTTTTGTAACACTCTAGTCTAATCAGTCACCCTCTAACACATGGGCATGGACTCAAGGAGCTGTTAGGACATGTGCTCCTTTGTGCTTGTCTAAACTAGAAGGAACATGTGTCAGTCTGTTACCGTAATTATCACTTGCTCTACCCCAGTAGTAAATGTGCTTTCAAATTGCCAAAGGAAATATTGCTTTCTGCCTAGAATGAGACCATGAGTCTGTGTGCATACAGGAATTGTTGTTAGCATTTTAATTTGTGTTGCTGTTGTTCTGTAAAACTTGCACATTCAGGAAAGGCTCAGCTTGTTTTCTTCCAATGTGTTGGTTAGCCCTCAGCAGAAATCAGTATCTCAAAAATGTGAGGCAAATGCAAACACATTTGAAAATAGCATGGTAGATTTTTCATTAATTCTTGCAATGGCTGAGGTGGTTCCTACATGTTGAAAACTCCAATTAACCCTTACCACACATGTACTCTTACACACATGTCTGTACTCTTCATGCAGTTGTGGGAGTCTCCATGCAGATGTCTCTTGCAGCTGACAATACACAGTCTCCAGAAACACACTCTTTGCACACACGCAGCAGCTTCTGCTACACTCCCATGTGTATTAGTCAGCTCTGTGTGCTGTTTCAGATAGCAGTGTGTAACGCAAACAGATTCTAAATCACCAGGCTCACTTTCTTTGCTCTAGTCTAATCAGTCACCCTCTAACACATGGTCATGGTCTCAAGGAGCTGTTAGGACATGTGCTCTTTTCTGCCTGTCTAAACTAGAAGGAACATGTGTCAGTGTGTTACAGTAATTATCACTTGCTCCACCCCAGTAGTAAATGTGCTTTCAAATTGCCAAAGGAAATATTGCTTTCTGTCTAGAATGAGACCATGAGTCTAGCGCGCAGTAAAACGTATGGATGCGTACGTAAATAACATACGCCGGAATTCATGAAAAATGTACGCAAACGTACTAGGTGCGCGCTCCGAGCGCGCAGTAAAACGTATGTATGCGTACGTAAATAACGTACGCCGGAATTCATGAAAAATGTACGCAAACGTACTAGGTGCGCGCTCTGAGCGCGCACCCCAAGAATTTATATTAAAAAAAAAAAGTGGACATAACTTAATAGAAGATATTAACTATGCTGTTCAACTTTATCTTAATTAAAACTTAAAAAAAAAATGAGCCACACCAAATTAAAGGATACAGAAAATATATAAATGTATACGTAGGGAAATTTTTGATAAAGAAATATTTAATAAATATAATTAAAAAATACAAAAATTAGCATTTAAAAAACCTTGCAAATTCACTGAAAAAACGATAGGTTTCACACACGTTATAGTTAGGAATTAGCATTTAAAAAACCTTGCAAATTCACTGAAAAAACCATAGGTTTCACGCATGTTATAGTTAGCTGGACATTTCACTCGTACAAAACCATTGAAATTCCCCCGTTATAGTTAGTTCAGCTAACTATAACTCGCGCGCCCGCAATCCACTGCTGATGACGTCACATATTACATCACTCATGACATGGTCAGTGACATCACTGATGACATCACTGATGACATCTCAAATGACATCACTGATGACATCACTGATGACATCATCCAGTGAGTATGTGTTTTTGAAAAATTTCATTATGTTTAATATATATAGGGAAAGGCCTGTTTAAGAATGAGTGGGTGTACAAGTGTGTAAATGGATGATTTTCTATGGTGCATAACATGATTCTTTAAGTTAGTCATTAAATGTATCTTACTGCAGATAGTCCCTAAGACACCTATACATACAATACATACAATCACCCAACCATACAGTCCATCACAGATGCAGTCTTAAAACCATGCACCCAACGAACTATCCTTACCTGACAGGGTGACCCTTAAACCAGCACCTACCCAGGCCCTTTGCGATGCCCTTAACAATTTCTTTACCCAGAAAATTATCACTATTAAGCGAAGCATTCCTCTGACCCCCGTTCGTTCGGCTTTGGGGATCTCACCCAAAAACACTCAGTCTCTCAATCTAATCCCTCCGATTTCCAAGGAAAATTTCTTCTCACTGTTAAAAAAGGTCAGCTCGGGTTCCCCTCTGGACCCCTGTCCTCCTTCTTTTCTTCGAGAAGCGTTTCTCTCTTGCCCTGACCTTCCGCTTGCATTTCTCAATAACTCTTTAGAAACAGGGGTTGTCCCTGCCTCTTTTAAAGTAGCAGAGGTCTTACCCATTCTGAAGAAGCCTCAGGCAGATCCTACCAACCTAAGTAATTATCGCCCCATTTCTCTCCTCCCTTACCTGAGTAAGATTTTGGAGGCTCATGTCACACAATGCCTCAGTTCCTTCATTGAACGCTCATTCTTTCTCGATCCCCATCAGGCCGGATTCAGGCCTGCACATTCCACCGAGCAGGTCATACTTGCCGTGATGAACGAGCTCCGTAGGGGTGCGGACCACAATCTCTCCCAAGCCCTTGTTCTTTTAGATCTATCGGCCGCCTTTGACACGGTCGATCATAACCTTCTGATCGACCGTGTCCGTGATGCTGGCATTCAGGGCACGGCCTTAAAATGGATTTCTTCCTTTTTAGGAGACCGTTCGCAGGCTGTTCGTTTGGCTACCTTTTCTGCCATGAAGACCCCTTTAACCTGCGGTGTCCCACAGGGTTCGTCTCTCTCGCCCTTACTTTTTAACCTATACATGGTCCCTCTTATCCACTCGCTCCGCAATTTTGAAGTGGTTTGCTTCAACTATGCAGACGACCTTCAACTGGTCTTCAATATTAACTCCTCTACTGCATCCATTTCCAGCTTTCAAGCTACTCTATGCTTTATCAGGGATTGGATGAATATCAGCCAACTCAAGCTCAACCCTGATAAGACCGAGCTTGTTTTGACCGGCCCCTCAAATCCCTGGAACAACAATTTCTGGCACCCCACGCTAGGAAATCCTCCTTTACCTTCTAAATCGGTCAAAAGCCTTGGAGTGATCATCAGCAGCGATCTGTCCATGAAGCCCCAGATTGGAGCAGTTACATCTTCATGCTTCTTTCACTTACGCAGAATTCGTAAGATTGCCAGATTTCTTACCTCTGAGGCCCTTACTGTAGTTCTCTTGGCCCTGGTCATCTCACGGATAGACTATGCCAACTCCCTTTATGTTGGCATCCCCCTCTATCAACTTCACCGACTCCAGTTGGTCCAGAATCAGGCTGCCCGCCTCATCACTCACCAATCACGTACCCAACACGTCCGTCCTCTGCTGAAACGTCTTCATTGGCTCCCGGTTGACAAACGTTGTCTGTTTAAACTGGGCTGCACTATCTTCAAAACCCTTACCTGCAAGGCGCCTGCTTACATTTCTTCTCTAATTTCTCGCTACTCCCCCACCCGTGCACTCCGATCGTCACACTCCAACTTTCTCACCCCCTCTCGTTTCAAGCGAAAAAAACACGGCGGACTCTCTTTTTCTTTTCTGGCACCGCAGATGTGGAACTCCCTTCCTTTGGACCTCAGACTTGAAACCTCCCTGCCGCATTTCAGATCTCTCCTCAAGACCTTTCTTTTTGTCCAAGCTTACCAGTAACCTCCTGACCTAGTACACCTTTGCCATAGCGCCATGAAACCTCTGGGTGTACGTGCGCTTTAGAAATAATTTTAACATAACATAACATAACATCACCCACTCACACATCTATGCATAGAGTGACACACACCCTACCCACACAAAAAAACTAATGAACACATACAGATACTTACACAACAAAGCAATTACCCATGTAGAGACTCATATAGCTGTTTTCAAAACCATGCAGCCACTTATACACCAACATACAGACACATACATAAATTTACACAGTTTAGTCACTATCTGCAGTAAGATACATTTAATGACTAACTTAAAGAATCATGTTATGCACCACAGAAAATCATCCATTTACACACTTGTACACCCACTCATTCTTAAACAGGCCTTTCCCTATATATATTAAACATATTGAAATTTTTCAAAAACACATACTCACTGGATGATGTCATCAGTGATGTCATTTGAGATGTCATCAGTGATATCATCAGTGATGTCACTGACCATGTCATGAGTGATGTAATATGTGACGTCATCAGCAGTGGATTGCGGGCGCGCGAGTTATAGTTAGCTGAACTAACTATAACGGGGTAATTTCAATGGTTTTGTACGAGTGAAATGTCCAGCTATTTATAACATGTGTGAAACCTATGTTTTTTTCAGTGAATATATATATATATATATATATATATATATATATATATATATATATATATATTCACTGAAAAAAAAATATATATATATGTCGACAGTGATGTCATTTGAGATGTCATCAGTGATGTCATCAGTGATGTCACTGCCCATGTCATGAGTGATGTAATATGTGACGTCATCAGCAGTGCATTGCGGGGGCGCGTGTTATAGTTAGCTGAACTAACTATAACAGGGGAATTTCTAGGGTTTTGTACGAGGGAAATGTCCAGCTAACTATAACGCCCCTGAAACCTATGGTTTTTTCAGTGAATTTCGAAGGTTTTTTATATGCCAAATTCTAACTAGGTTTTTTAAATGCCAATTCCTAACTATAACGTGCATGAAACCTATATATATATATTTTGTTTTATATAGCACACATTTGACCCAAGCACTTTATATGAGCACCAGTTACAATACACAAGGTCAGTATCATTTGTTTTTTTTAGGTATGGGGAGATTAAGTGAATTGCCCAGAATCACAAGACTTTGAGCTCACGCTGAGACTTGAGCCTTTTTCACCAGGTCCAAAGTTGGCGGCCCTGGCTCTAACATAACATTACATACTACCAATATTAATCATAAAATTCTTGCACTATGTCTATAATAATAATTAAAATATACTAATATGAATATTCGTTGTCAAACTTACGTGCTTTATATAGACATATATACACACTCATATATACATTTGTTTATATAAACATTTATTAATATATTATTTAATAAAATAAAAACAATAACATATAATAATTAAATTGTAAAGATAAAAGTAAATTACTAAAAGTAGAATTTCTAAAAAAATAAAGTTAAAAGAAACAGAAAATAAAAATGGGAATTTAAATTAAATTGATACTTTGTTGTTAATGAGAGAGGCTACCTTTGCCAAGCGTTTTGTCGCTGCTCTGACCCATGCTGTGCAACACATTTGTGCAAGTCTCCTCACACTAATGAGCATTAGTTGAGAGGTGAACAGGGGCCTGCTCTGTTTTTAGCTGCTCTGTGAGTCTTTTTAAGATAATTGGCTCTTAGCCTGTTTTTTAGAGCACTTAATAGCACTTCGCACTTTACATTTGATAAAGCTGGCTGGATTTTCTTTTCCTGGGCCTCTCCACAATCTAATTGACAGTGGGCCCGCCATCTTGGGGAAACTTAAATATCGTTTCAGACCTGTGTGGTCTAGCTGTTATAACCAGCATCAGGAATAAAAGTAGGACTACAGCGTATCCAAGCGTTTTGTCGCTGCTCTGACCCTTGCTGTGCAACACATTTGTGCAAGTCTCCTCACACTAATGAGCATTAGTTGAGAGGTGAACAGGGGCCTGCTCTGTTTTTAGCTGCTCTGTGAGTCTTTTTAAGATAATTGGCTCTTAGCCTGTTTTTTAGAGCATTTTGCACTTTACATTTGATAAAGCTGGCTGGATTTTCTTTTCCTGGGCCTCTCCACAATCTAATTGACAGTGGGCCCGCCATCTTGGGGAAACTTAAATATCGTTTCAGACCTGTGTGGTCTAGCTGTTATAACCAGCATCAGGAATAAAAGTAGGACTACAGCGTATCCATACAGCAGACACATAAAGAATATGCTCCGAAGGCACACCAAAGGCAAATCTTCCTGCCCGTTCGTGCCTGAACCAAAGGCAGACTGGGATTCTGTCAATTTTCCATGCTAGGTTAGTGGGGATTTCCTAATATCTCTTTGTTTTGCACCTCCATGCTGCCGGCTGCACCCTGACTTTGCTTAAACATTAACTAAACTACATTCCCTTCGAATTCCCATGCATTCCTGGTCAGAAAGTCCGATATTTCTTCCCTCATCACATTGGCAAACTCCAACAAAGTAGCATCCAAGGAGGTACGATTTAGTGTAAGAGGGGTATCTTGTTCAGCTTGGAAGAACTTTTTTGAGAGATTGAAAACCTTTTCCTTAAATAAATATGTTAGTTTGACACAAAGTTCTTTAGTAGGGTAGATAGGTGGATTCACAGGTTCAGGGCATGCCATAATTCTATATAGCTTGAACACCTCTTTAATCATATTCTTACAGAAAGGATCTTATTTTGGGTGTATTCAGCCCTCATATGTTTTGTAAGTTTATGGTATCATTGGATTTTGGCTTTATAAAGCAGTTTATTCATTTCCAAATAGTTTTTCTCCTTTTTCTTTCCAGAGTTTTACACTATTGTTTTCTGAGATTTAAATTTGTGTTCAACCAAGGGCCAGTTATGTGGTTCCTTTTCAGTGTATGTTTTCTGAGGGGGATAATAGTATCTAAGGAGCGAGAGATCCATATATCAACTAAATCCAAATTAAAGGTAGGGTCAATGTAGTGAATAAATGTAGATCTGGTCCAAGTCGTTTCCATGTAAGTTTATTCCATGTAAGATGTTACAGCGTAGAGCCCCACCAGGAGCAGCCTTCCTGCTGCTCAGCCCATCCACCAACTGACTAACACACACACCAACATTCCACTGATCAACATTCTCTCATCACAGTTACACTGACTGAGCAGCAGGTATAACACATCTCCCTTTCTTTATACAAATGAGAATCAAGTCCAAAAGAATCACAATATAAATGGTGCATTCAAAAGATGACTGTGGGACTTGGCCCTTTTTGGCTAAAGTTCCCTAAACTTTTTTCTTTTCCCCCAGACCTTTTTTTCTGACATGCGTTGCCAACTTAGATGCTGTGGACACTTAGCCACTGTGTCAAAGTGCAAGTGCTCCCTGTGTAAAGTGTAATGATGATTGGTTGTCCATTACTAGTATGTTTGCTTTACTAGTAAAGTCCCTAGTGAGGTGCACTGTGTGTGCCAGGGCTAGTAATGCAAATGCTACTGGTGGGCCTGCAGCACTTATTGTGCCACCCACTCAAGTAGCCTTGGAAGGGGAGCAAAGGCCTGCCATTGCAGGGCCTGCGCGCAGTTTCCTAAACTGCCATGTTGTTTTGGTAAGTGCACGCACTTACCAGACTCTGCCCTTCCCTTTCCATACACATCAGGCACCCTTATGGTAGGTCTAGGATACCCCCTGATCAGGGTGCAGTGCATGTGAAAGGTGGGACATGTACCAAGGTGGTTACCATGTCCTGGCAGTGAAATAATCTCCATTTCGTTTTCACTGCGGAAAAGTCATCTTTCCCATTAGAATAGAATGAGAAGGGTGTGTAATATGTTTTCCAGCCTGTCTTTCCAAAGGGCTTAAGATGGAGAGGTGAAGTTTAGTATGCCTGAACTCACCTACAATAGCACATGTTTTTTATAAAGATGGTTTTTACATTGTGTGTTTGTGAGACACTCTTTTAGAAGTGGCTAAGTTTTTGTGCTTTACACATTTCTGTGTGTCTCTGTCTGGTTGTGAACTGACTGGCTGGATTTGAAAGCGATAGGGTCTGGGGAATGTCTTGACCCAGAGGAGGAGGTGAGACAGCATGGGCTGACCTGCAGCTGGAGTGTCAGAGGAGGAGTAGGCCTAGAGGTGAAGAGGCCTGGGCTGGTGCTATTAAACAATTGACTCATCTCCTGCTGAGTGATTGAGAATCCAGGCCCCCACTAATCAAAGGAAGATGGTGTCACTGGGAGAGAGGCACCCAGAACTGGTTTGAGCAGGGGTCAGTGCCCCCTGTAACACAAAGACTTCAAAGCCTTTGAGGGGTATAACTATGCGAGCTGAAGCCCGTGAACTTTGGAGAATGGCTTGATCAAGTGTGAACAAGACTGGAGCTACTTTGTTGATCAAGAGGAGCCTTTGCCAAGGAAGAAATAACTGAAGAGACTGTTGGATAGGACTGCTCTTGCTGTGTGATCAGGGGTCGGCCTGCAGTGTGCTGTTTCTACTAAGGAAAGGCTGTAGGGACTTTGCTGTGTGCTGTGTCCCCCTACTTGAAGGACTTTGCTGTGTGCTGTGTCCTGAAGTAACTATCCACAAGGGCCCGAGGTGAGCTGGCTCCCTGTTTGGAAACACAAGAACACAAAAGTTACCAGAGAAGACTCTCAGAGACGCCGAGGGTGTGTGTGCTCTGTCTAGCCTGAGACCTTCGCAAGTTGTGCCCTGTGATCTTGTGCACTGGGAGTTCCAACTGAGACTCTGATACGCAGTGTGTGTGTGCTCTGTCTCGCCTGAGTCCTTCAAGCATTTACTGTGTTCTATCTTACCCATGGGGGAGTAGCAACTGTAGCCGGAGACTAACCGCAAACCAGCACAAGTGGCGGAGAGACCGCCAGAGGCACCGTGAACGGTGCCGGAGTAACTTACATATTGCATTACTCCTGCATAGCGGAGTATCTGTTGATTGTATGACGCATTGCTTTATTTCTGCACAATGGACTGCCTGTTCTGTTGTATTGCCCATTGCATTAGTTTGCCTAATGAACTGCCTGATAGGTGTGTTACACATTGCACTAGGATTGCATAACGAACAGCCTGATAGATGTGTTATGCTGTGTCTAAAGTCCTGCATCACGATCTGCTGGATTGTTGTATTACACATGCTATTAGTGTTGCATACCGAACTGCCGGATATATGTGTTTCTCATTACATTAGTTTCGCATAACGAGCTGCTTCATAACTCTATTACACATTGCTTTTTCCCAACAGAGTACCTGAAAGGGGACCGTACGCATTGCATTACGGGAGCATAACAGTTTACCACGTTGTTGTGCTACGCATTGCATTACATTGACAGTACATATCGTCAGATAACCGTGTTACGATCTGCATTATTCTTACATTGTGAAGTACCTGACTGTTGCATAACGAACTGCATATTACAACATTAGGACTACGTAGGATTGTTTAGTTTAGCTCAATAATAAAAGGCCGGGGGGAACATCACCCCGACGCATATGTTGGTTTAGTATTGTGAGGTCGCATGGTATATCTTTTCATAAACATATACTTGTTTTATATGAAACTCATGTGGATTCTATTTGTGGGGTCATCATTGGGTTGCTGTGAGTGCAATTGCAAATACTTTACACATTGGCCTTGAAGATAAGCCTGGCTGCTCGTGCCAAGCTACCAAGGGGGTGGAGCGAGGGCTATCTCTAGAGGCAACCTGTCTTTTCCCTAACGTTGGGTCTCACGGTTTCCTGTTTGACCTACGATAACTACCTCAGCCAACCAGGGATCCTGGGGATTCTAACAATGACAATAAAATATTTACATATAACATGGGGGCATCAGAGCAAATACAATGTAATACATGTACTGATGGCAATATACATGTCTAAAAGATAACAAAGAATAAATATTTGGAGGAAGTAAACACACCACACAATCTACCAATTCTACACACACCACTTCTCCCTTTCCACCATGCAAAATAACAAATCACATGCTCCCTTTAAACCAAACCACGAAAACACACACACCTCCACACCACAAAGCACAAACTAAACCCCAATACCAAAACAAGCTGGCTGGCCAGGCCAACAAGAAAGAGGTAAAGGAGTACTGACTGAAAGGCATGGTAGGAACCCATTCTAACAAGAAATTCAAAGCAGTGGAAGATCTTTCTAAAGAGAACTAACGGCATAAAAAGTGCTCTCCACCCTTACCCGTAGTAAGGGTGGTACATGTGGCACACAACTCCACACACAACCTATAGCATAAAATACTTGCCATACACCCAAATCCTGAAGTTAGGGTGGTACTTGTGAAAAGCCATTTAAAATGGAACAAGAAAAGTACACACTCAACACCCAATCAAAATAAAGGAGAAACAGCAATCCCTAGGAAAAAACTCATTCTTGAAAAATACAGCTTGAACTCAGCCCTTCACCAAAACCATAAGTTATGGTGGTACGTGTGAAAAACACTCCACACGGAACATATGAAAGCGTACAAAACTTCACCCAAAAAAGCAGTAAGGAAAAACAAGCAAAATGAAAAACAGATACTCTTCAAAATCAGGCTTCACGTCAGCCCTCCACCGAAAACCCTAAGTAAGGGTGGTACATGTGAAAAGGAGCTCACACGGAACATGAGTAAACTCAACATCCAGCAACAACAGCAATCAGAAAACAGCAATTAGAAGGAATACATTCATTCGAAAAATCTGGCTTGACCTCAGCCCTCCACCCAATTCCAAAGTTGGGGTGGTATGTGTTGAGAAGAAAAACCACTCCACACAGAACATGTACACCACTACAGGGTACACGATCCACGAACGCACAACCCTAAGTAAAACACAGCATAGAATACTATGTGCCCTTGATCCATACCCCATAGGAAGGGTGGAAAAACACAAACAACCGCCATACATGACAAAAACAAAGACTGTACAAAACCCACACCCTTGATAACCAAACCCATGCTACACATTAGAATTGTTTTTTAAATAAAGACACAACAACCAGTTGGGTGCAAAGCATAGGACATTAGTCCTCAGTAACACTCTAGAACGCCTGTGAGCGACCTCTCACCCGAAACTCCATTTGAAATACAGAAAAACACAACACAGAAAAAGTAGTTGAAACTGTAGCATGAAGAAAAACTAGCACTGTTCGTTAAGATCAAGATTGATCTCTACATTTCCAGGTGATAACGTTCCATAAACATCAACAAAACAGTGCTACCCAACAAATCAAAAGCTGCCAGACTGGAAAGAGTAGTAGTTTATAAAAGAATCACATAAACTCAGAGTTCTAAGCAAAGAACAACATGGGGGGATCAGAGCAAATACAAACAACAAGTATTCGCTCCGGATGCCACAGGTAGTCCAGTTCGAACACTGCAACCTGTACTGAGCGCAGCACAAGAGTAGAGAAATCCACAGATGATCGGTCAAAGATTATACATGGCACTTATCCAGTTAGGTATTTGCAGTTTTCACAAGTGGGAGAATACATGCTAGCCGCCTCAACGGTAGTGCCAAACAAAAGATGGTGGCACGCACGGCACGCCGTGCCATATGGCTCATGGTGCACTTGTGCGCCAAACATAGTCACTCAGCGAGATATTACGTCGTTGGAGGTCGAGTTGTCATGGATGAGAGTCGGGCAGCATAAGCGGTACAGTGAGATGCGCATACGACATATTGACAGTTAAAATTGCCACTGAACCAAAACTCATCACAAATTTTTGTCCTAGCACAGCCACTAACCTCCCACACTTGGCGGTGGCGAAGTGAAAAGCATACAACAAAAGAACAAAAATAGTGTGCAACACCAGACAAGGAGTCAGCAACAATTCATAACTCAGTGACAGACGCAGACCAAGTGTTCAGGAAGGTATAATATCTAGTAGTCACTCCTCCATGAAATCGAAATGAATACTGACCAGAACGTCCATATGTCACATAAGAGAGGCTTCTCCCAGTATTAAACAGCTGTGCGTCTCCTAAACACCGGAGCACTGCAGTTGAAGGTAGTACCCAGCAATAAAAAAATACCAAATCACAGCAGGTTCACAGTACCTTGTTAACTTCAAGCGACTCACTGACATTTCTGAAGGCTGCCAAACCCAATTAGTAGTAGGAATGACTCAAATATCGGTCGCAGCAAACAAGGAAAAGATGAACAAAGGCACTGTAGCTCCAGTGCAGTTGAAGCAGAAACAGCAAGAACTGGCACACTTGGGTTGTGGGCGACCGATGTCAAGGTCATTGGTGAGGCTCAGGGGTTGCCAGCTTGCCTCAAAATATGCAACTTTTAATTACAAAAGAAGTTCCTTTACCTTGAAGTTTTTTCAGGTTTCAATTTTCAGTAGAGAATGTTTTCAATAGTCAAGGCTTCCACCATCCAGATGTCCTACGCAGGGTCTTTTCAAAATCATTGCCAAAATGTAGTGAATAAATGTAGATCTGGTGCAAGTAGTTACCATGTAAGTTTATTCCATGTAAGATGTTACAGTGCAGAGCCCCACCAGGAGCAGCCTTCCTGCTGCTCAGCCCATCCACCAACTGACTCACACACATCAATGATTTGATTTGATTTGATTATGGGTTTTATAGAGCGCACAGCTACCCTTGGGCATCCCGGCGCTAGTGATCACAGTCCTGGAGGGTGGGAAGTCATGGGGGGGAGTGCTCAGTGGAAGAGAAGGGTCTTAAGTCTTTTCCTAAATCTGAGGTGGTTTTGTTCTTGCCTCAGGGAGAGTGGAAGGGCATTCCACAGTCTGGGGGCATTGTATGAAAACAGGCGACCGCCTGTTCTGGCCTTATTAATTCTGGGGACTTTTGCAAGAGAAAGGGAGTTAGATCTAAGTTGTCTGATTGATTGATGATGGGACACAAGAGGCCTGAGGATGGGAGGGCCTTCATTGTGCAGTATTCTATGGGCAATGCACAGGGTCTTGAAGTTGACCCGTTCCTTAACTGGCAGCCAGTGCAGACTTCTAAGGGCTGGTTTAGCCGAGTTCCTCGCTGCGGTTCCTGTGAGTATTCTTGCAGCCGCATTTTGTGCACATTGAAGTCTATGGACTACAGAGACTGGGGCCCCCAGATATAGAGCATTCCCATAGTCCAATCTGGAGTTCACCAGTCCCTGCATCAAGAGCTTCCTGGATTGAAGGGGGAGTAGGTGGAGGATCTTTCGTGCCATCTTCATAAGGCCGAAGCACATTCCCGCAGTTTTCCTTGCTTGTGTTTTAAAACTGAGATCCTGGTCCAGCCAAATCCCTAGGCTTTTTACTTCAGATTTTGGGGATGGTGGAAATCCCATACAAGGTGGCCAGGGAAGGGGAGTGGGGATTTTATTTGGATTTCCCAGAAGGAGTATTTCTGATTTTTCCCCATTCAGTTTTAACCGGGACTCGCACATCCATTGGTGCACTTTTTCCAGACAGCTGAATAAATTGGAGAGGGCGTTGTCTGATTGGTTGAGGGAAACAACAAGCTGCGTGTCATCGGCATACATTATTGTTTTAATCCCAAAAGGTTTAACAACATCCTCGAGGGGTGCCATGTACACGTTAAAAAGTGTGGGGCTCAGGGAGGATCCCTGAGGCACCCCACACTTGAGTGCCTGAGCCTTGGATATGGAGTGTCCATCTGTCACTCGAAAAGACCTGTCTGCAAGAAAGGATGAGATCCAAGCTAAAGCAGAATCATCCACTCCTATCAGTCCAAGACGGTGAACAAGGGTTGCGTGGTCCACCGTGTCGAAGGCGGCACTAAGGTCGAGGAGGATCACTGCCACTGATCCTCCTACGTCCAGTATGCCCCTGGCTTCCTCGACCACGGCTAACAGTGCGGTATCCGTCCCTTGTCCTGGTCTGAAACCTGTCTGGGTCTGACGGAGGAGGTGATTGATCTCTAGGAACCTAGAAAGTTGTTGATTTGCTACTCTCTCGGCGATTTTGCTAATCGCCGGTAGCAGTGAGATTGGTCTAAAGTTTGCAGGGTCTGTGGGGTCAAGATGCGGTTTTTTTATAAGAGCCTTCACAGTGGCTTTTTTCCAATTTGCTGGGACTGTACCATTTTTGAAAGAGGCGTTGATCAGGTTGGTGAAAGGAGGGGCTATAGTAGAAGCAATTTGCTTCAGTTTACTGATCGGGGCTGGATCTGATGGGGCGCCGCTTTTGACTTTGTGCAGGAAGTTGAGAAACGTTTCGGTGGTGATTTGGGGGAAGGAGAGCAACTTCGGGGTGTCTTGGGAGACCGGGTAGTAAGGGCCTCTTAGTGCAATTGGCGCCACGGGGAGGGAGTTCAGGATTTTTTCGATTTTTTTCGAAAAAAATTCGGCCATCTGGTTGCATTTTGCGCCATCCAGGTCAGGTGGTGGTGGGGATTCCTGAATTTTGGAAAGGATTTTAACTATCCGATAGGTCTCTTTTGCGCAGTTGGACGCGGCTGCTATTTGCTCCTCAAAGTAGGAGGCCTGTGCCGTTTTTAATGCATTTTTGTAGAGCCTCATGTGGGCTTTATATCCACTTCTGTTTTCTGTGTTCCAATGCTTTCTCCATTGGCGTTCGAGCCTTTTGCCTTTCCGTCTTAGTTCACGTAGTTCCTCAGTGAACCACGGTAGCTTGGAGGATTTCCTATTGGGAGGGAGGACTTTGAGTGGCAGGACTGTGTCGAGAGAGTCACTAACCCATTTGTGTAATTGAATTTCGGCTATGGAGGGGTCGGGATCGGCTGTGGGTAGAGTGGAGGACAGAAGGCGTTCCCAAAGGATAGTGTCTAGTTTTTTCCATGGGCGTGACAAGGCCCGGGGTCGAGGAGTATCCGAGATCTTCCCTGGAAGTTGAAATTTGAAAGGAACCAAGAAGTGGTCAGACCAGGGGAGAGGGAGAGGAGTTTGAGCAGAGAGTTTGGAGAGGTTAGAGAAGATAGGATCTAATAGGTGTCCTTTCACGTGGGTGGGATCCTTGCTGAGTAGTTGTAATCAACATTCCACTTATCAACATTCTCTCATCACAGTCACACTGGCCGAGCAGCAGGTATAACAGTCAATAGTATTTAGATTAGGGAAGGAGATTTTCAGATTGGAGTGTATTCCTAGGATCCCAGAGCAAGGTGGCTCTGCATTGCTTAGTAAATCTCACTTAAGGGCTCCTTGTGTGACACAAGAGCAATGCAAGCCCTTGATAAATCTCGCCCTAGGTTTCTGTCAGCAGAGCCTCAACTGACTTAGATGTCAGAAATGTCTGACCCCGATGGAGTGTCAGCCACAGAGCATTCCGGTCACAGTAGTGTTACCCACCCCATGTAGTGCAAGGCAACCATAATTTTTTCCCCAACTCTAAATAGACTTGTGAGCAAAGTCCCTGTGCATTAGAATAATTTGTTTATTTGCAGAAAACAACATCTCACTTTGGGAGTTTCTTTTTGGGAAATACAAATTTGAAGAATGAATGCAGAAAACCTGACACCCACTCAGCAAAGCTCAGTGCCTTCAGTGGCACAGCCATAACAGCCACTCTGCTAAAGGCATATAGATCTCTGTATGCTTTGTGGGGATCTCTCAATATGTGAAGCACTCCTCTGCATCCTCCATGGGATCCAACAATCCACTTGGTCATTGGCTGGCCTGAACCAATGAGATACAGAGAACAATGGTCCAATCGGAAAAAGTATTTGAAGAATCATAAAACAGAGAGCCAAATCAATCAACTCCTCTATAATTACTTAAATAGCCCCACTTAAGTTCAATTGCACGGTTATGAGTTCAAAATTTACGACACACACAAAAGAAAATCACTTTAGAAATGTGAAATTGTATTACAAAAACAACAGTATACATGCATAGATTACATTTAATTCTCAATTCCAAACAACATTCAGTGACAAGAGAGGTGCTCAGAGAGGGTGCTTGTGTAGATTTAAGAAGGAAAAGAAAAAAGGGTGGTATGGATCTATTACATATGCTTTATTTCTTCACCTCGAAGCCTGTTCCACATATTTTTTACATAGCAGAATCAAATTCAGTTTCCTCATAATGAGGTACAGTTACAAATTCCAAATTGTCCCTCTGTGAAATATCTCCTGGATCCAGGCTTTACATAGGATGTCGACATTTTGACCCAGAAAGAAGGAGAAGGGCCAGTAAATGCCTCAACAGTGGGTCTTCTTCAAGACTGGGTAGGTGAGTAAGGTAGGAGCAACCTGGAAAAAATCATCATCCATGTGTGGAAGAATAAATCATAATAAACCAGTGAAGGGTAACAGGCTCCTCATTCTGGGGGCAGCTTATTTCCACCATAGGAAATTCATTTGACAGCAACTGGTCTGTAGAGGTCCATTCAATCACCTATCATTTCAGCCTCATGAATAAATTCCAAATATTCGCTTGTTGTCACAACTCTCTCCAACACCTGTTAGTGCTTGAATCAGTGCTTAATTTGAGCCGATGGTTTCTGGTGTGCGGAGCCGGCACTTAATTCTTAGCACGGGTGCTTGTGACAGACTGCCACATGGTGGCACAGTCTACCAAATTTGAGCATGAGCACAACAACAGCTGTCCAAACAAAAAATGGAAGATGCACTCTAATGGAAGTCAAACAGGAAATACACTTGAAGTCCAAAACGATTCTTCTTTTATTCGCAGTTGTTTTACTAAAAACGGCACACAGCCAACGCGTTTCGTTCCCTAGTGCCACGGGAACTTCGTCAGGGCTTACTAAGAATATCAAAAACACTTTCAGAGTGAGCATCAAGATTCAGGTTCAGTGCTTATAGTGTATGCAAACACTACTACGGATAATTCGATTCAACCAATCCAAGTATTCCTGAAGAAAGAACCATTGAAAGAGAATATTCAACTCGTATCAAGTAAGCGTTCCTAATAGTCAAAGAAGGCGGATGTGTATAATACCTGAAAAGATCCCTTAATGAAGGGGGAATACGGTACAAAATGAGTCGCCAATGCAGGAGCAGTAATTTCACACAGGTAATAATGATAGAGAACCATTAGATCCCGCTATCAGCTTTCTCGTCAGCAGTAAAGGAAATCAGACAGCCTGATAACTGTGGACGGCGCAAATCAGCTGTGTATTGATTTAATATACATTAACAATCACTAAGTGCCACCCACACCATTCTTACAGCTTTGGGGGCCTTGAATGCTATGAATTGTCACACATGTTGGAATGTGATGGTTTGTAGCTGTGTTGGTACAGTCATTGGCAGCGTGGCAGGGGCAATGAGTGGTGCAAGCTGCTGTGTCCTCCTAACGAGGGCCCTGGCACTTATTGTTTTACAAATTAACCACTGGCTTGGATCACCTCAAGCCCCAGCTTCAGGAATAAAACGCAAATGTTCACTTGGGGTCACAAGTCCAATAAACACCTGCCTTTGCTTAAATCACTTCAGGCCCTTGTAAAGCCACAGTGTATCTCTACTGTGGCCTCGACCATTGGAGCAGATGTATAATGGCCCCTGCTCCATTGAAATCCGGGCAAAAAAACACAAAGTGAAAATACATGATGCATATAACTTATTCCCCAATGAAAGCCAGCTTGGTGAGTAGCACTTTTTGGTCATCCTGCTTTCCATTGTTTAAAGAAGAAGACTCAAATATGTTCTTCCGGCACAAACAAGAAAACATAATAATCTATAAAACCCAGAGATGGTGCAACTACTTTATTAAACAAGGACTTTTAATGCTGCTCCTCTAAAATAGTGGCAGGCGCCATATAATACTAAGGAAAAGACACACAATTGATAGACGGAATGCAGAACAAATCAAAACATTCACCCCCAGTCAAGAGATCTGGGTTAAATCCATCATTCTTTTGCTCACCATGCCACCCCAGTTTAGAACTGGCCATATGCAAATCAGTCTTGACCCTCTGCCTCATGGGAACAGTCCAGCCCGAACTGCCAAGCCACGTCCTGGACCGGAAACAAGCATCCTAGGACCGGTTTCGGGGTTTCATCCCTCTTCAGCCAGGATAGCTTGATTCCAGTGGCACAATGAGCCCAGTACCCACGTCTGGGCATACCAGGCGCACTTAGGGCGAGAAAGTAATTTTGCTTTCTCGATATAATACTACGGGGCATATTGTCAAGAAACGGTGTTAAAATTATCGCAGCTTTAGCGGCAGAAAACTGCCGCTAAAGCAGTGACAATGGGCTTGCTAATATGCCCTTGAGAATTCCCATAGAAGCGCATGTTCTGGTGTGAACATGGGCTTCTATGGGAATTCTCAAGGGCATATTATCAAGCGGCAATAATTTTAACGCTGTGCTTGATAATATGCCCCTACGTGCTGAAATAAAGGAACACAAATCCATGCCCACCAGTATTGCAGCACAGTGCTGCGATACCATCCGGGTCCAAGGCACTCCATTATTTTGGCGATGTTCTCAGCTGTTCTAAGTTTAAATAATTGTGTAAATCTTTTAGATCTTCCAATGCATTTGCTTCAGAAAACCTAACAACAAGTGCTACCCAGATCCTCAGGGATATGAATATCAGAGAAAGATGAAGAAATCTATTTAATGTCTCTGAAGCAATCGATAAAAGTGGGTTTGCTGTGGTATCCTGCTTTTGTATCATTTTTTCCAACAAGTGAAGGGGTAGACTCAGTTGCAGGTTCTTCACTTGCCTACCTCTGTTTGTTAGGATGTGCTTAACTTCATACCTGATGAATTGGAACTTTTAATGAAGGAAAATGGCAAGGATTTGTGGTGTTTAGGGGGCCATGTTGTGGAAACAGAAGAAGCCCTGCTTGACCTAGCAAACATTATACAAAGCATTACTGATAGGACCAGATCATAAATGCTGGTGATATTGGAGCTGTCTGCAACTTTTGGCACTACAGACCATGATCGGTTGCTCCAGCAACTTCAGTAAATAGCCTGCATAACTGTATTGACCATGTTTGCCTCATTTTGGGTTGGATGCTCGTCTGCCCATGGACATTTGCTAAACCCCTCCTTCAAAGATGATGTGCCTCAGTGGTCACTCCTCTTAACTACCCTCTTCAATATCTGCATTACAACCTTCTTACCTTCACGTGTGAGGGCTGATGCAGACAATGTCCAGCTGCTAATGGTATCGGAAGGATCTTCCAACCAATCTGGAAACTGTGATTACATGTGTTTTGGAAATATTGTAGAAGCTTGGATGCATCACAGCTGGCTACAACTATATTGCCCCAAAATGAATGGCATGATCTCTGGCCACAAGAATGGCACTGGCATTATGTTTATGTTTATGGGATTTGTAGCGCGCACGGCTATTCAATAGAGTGTCCCGGCGTGAGCCTAAGCATCAAAGGGAACCAGAGCAGAGTATGAAAGGAACAATCTAGTTTTAGTTTTTTTCTAAACTGAGAGGGATTCCTCAGATTGGGTAGATCTAGGGGAAGGGAATTCCAGTAGGTAGCTGCAAGATAGGACAGGGAACTGCCACCTTTACATTTCAAACAAAACCTAGGGACAAACGCTAGGAGCATATTCAAGGAGCAGAGACACCTGCCAGGGATGTAAAACTGAAAACGTTTCCTAAAATAGGCAGGACCATACTCATAAAGTGCAGCATGAGCAATGGTAATATCCTCAAACTTTATCCTAGTTTTTACTGGCAGCCAGTGCAAATTACGCAAGTGATATCTGACACTGGAGTTCTTAGGAAGATCCAGTAGGAGACGAGCGGCGGCATTCTGAACCACCTGAAGTCTGTCCAGAAGGTAACCTGGCACACCGGCATAGAGTGATTTCGCATAATCTATGCGAGAAGTGACCAGAGCATGGATGACTGTTTCTTTAACAGAGAGAGGCAAAAGTAGCAAAAATCTACGGAGAAGTTTTAAAATACCAAAGCAAGTGCCAGTAAGTTTGCCAATCTGGTTACTAAAACTTAGTTTCTCATCAAACCAGATAGCAAGATTTTTCACAGGATAGCCAGAATGGGAGGGGCAGGGGGACTCAGCCGCCAGAAGTAATGCCAAAACAAAGAGGGAAACTCCCCAAAGAAGAGAATCTCAGTTTTGTCTGCGTTACATTTTAACTGAGCCGACTCAAGCCAGCTGAATACCGCAGACAAGCAAACCTTGACATGAGATGTGTCAGCCTCGTGTTTCTTCCAGATAAACAAGAGTTGCGTATCGTCTGCATAGGCAACTACTTTGGCACCCAGATCTTCAGCCAGCTGAATAAGAGGAGTCATGTAAAGATTAAATAACAAGGGGCTAAGAATAGACCCCTGGGGCACTCCTGTTAGCACATCTTGAGAGGATGACACAAAAGGGGGAATCCAGACTTGTTGAGTTCTCCTTTCCAGGAAGGATTTCAACCACTCCCAAGCAGTGCCGATAATGCCAAGCTTATGTAGATGGGCAAGGAGAAGTATTTACATGGGTTTATCCCTACCCTCTTTATTCAGGAAAGTGAACTGGCATATAAGGTAAAGAGTCCTGGAGGTTGGGTAGGTCATCAGTTGACAATCAATTGCCAGGATGCAGCAGTATGGCCGTGGCCAATTTTCAACTGATTAAACTTAAAAAAATATTAAATATTTACCTTCGAGCCTGGGGACATATTTAGTAGGATTGATTATAGTGAACAGTCTTTATCTAGCGATTACTAAGGAACTGCTACCAAGATTACCCTGCAGTAAGACTCATTATGACTATGAAGACAGGATCACATCTCATTTGTCTGAGCCAAAGTTCCCGGGTGAAAAATAGAGGATATTATCACATTCATATATTTGTAAGCTTGGTCTAGCACTGACCCAGTTGCCTGCGCACACCACTTTACACCAGTGCTCAATTTGAGGCGGTGGTTACTGGTGCTCAGCACCAGCACTTAATCAGCAACACTGGCACTTTTCATGAGCACCAGTTATGGACACATTAATTTATAGGGAGATTAAGTGATATGCCCAGAATCACAGGATGTTGAACCAACACCGAGACTCGAACATGGTTCTCCAACTTCAAAGTTGGCAGCTCTAACCATCATGCGACATCCTCTCCGAACTTTCTTGGTTAGTAGTTGGTTCTTTTTTAGGCAGTGCTAACAGGAGAAATGGGGTGGTTGAAGCTGCCTCCTGACGAGGGCCCCGGCACTTATTTTTTTTTACAAATTAACCACTGCTTTTTACCCTCAAAATACAAGCTGGTTAAAATTGTCGTGCAAGGGTCTATTGCCGTCATTCTATGCAGAATGTGCTTTTATGGGAGCATGCTCGTCATTGCCTTAGCTTGTACATTATGGAAAGATCTGCTCATGTCTTTGAGGTCAAAACCCTCACAACAGGTTCAAGATCCTTTTCTTCCAAGACAGATTCCAATAGCAACTGGCACACCAGCAATTGGTGTGATGTACAAGTGTCTGTTTATTTATTAAATTACAAAATTATTGAAATACCTAACATAAATCATTACAATTCAACAGTTATAAGTGATGAAAGGATGAAACGAGTTATCAGATTTAGAACACAGTGCCTTATTTGGTGTTTGAAGGACAGGATACAATGTCACAAACGCGGCAGATGTCTCCTCTGCCACACGTGCATTATATCCAATGGTGCTTGTAATGCGGCAGACAGGATATCCGTCACGTTTAGACAGAGTTTCTTCTCTCTGCCAAACTCTAAATAAGGCCCTTTGGGGCAGATTTACAAGCCCCCTGCGTCACCAGTACGTCACTTTTCGTGATGTACTGGTGGCGCAGGGGGCTCCTCCATATTTACAAGGAGAGGAAAAGCCACCCTGCGTGACTTTCCCTTTCCTTGTAAATACGGCCCCTTCACACGCAGCACTTTGCGTTGAAGGGGCGTTCCATGGGTGTTGCTGTGGGTGTTCCCGCGCAACACCCAAGGAACAGTACACATCTCCAGATTTACCCTAGAGGTGGCGAAAAATCATAAATCTGGAGATGCGTCTGAATGCTACGCCACCCTAGAGGTGGCATAGCGAGGTGCAACGAGAAGAAATGTTCTCATTTCTCCTCTTTTTTTCCTCTTTCACTGCGTGCTGCATTCTACAGCACGCATTGAAAAATGAAAATGCCTGTAGTGATTGTTTTTGTCCAGGAAGGGGCACCAAACAAAAACAATCTCCCCACGATGCAGGCATCCTTGCACCATGGTGCAAGGGTGCCTGCGCCAGCACATGGCTGTAGTTTGTGTGCCAGCGCAGGGGGAAGCACAGAGATGCGGTATATTCTTGTAAATATGTCGCATTCCTGTGCTTCAGAAGTGCCGCAGCGTGGTGCAGCCAAAGGGCTTGCGGTGCCACTCTGCGGCACTTCCTTGTAGATCTGCCCCTCAGTCTTTTGTGTAAAATTGGCCCTTCTGGGAGAATATAAATCAGGGTAATCATGGTTTGCACAAATATAAAGTGTTAAATATAATAAATATAAAATCATCGAAGCTATCCAGCCAACCAATTAAAAGCAATTTACCGGGCCACTATCAAATATCAGGTGAACTATATTTTAACCAACTGTTGAGTGTGATAAAAACAAAAAGTAAGCAAAAAATGTATAGAAAATTTTAGGCGAACTCATTTTACTTTAAGTGTGTTGTGCTAAAAATGCAAACATTCAGTTAATGTTTAAAGGTCTTCTTACATGCCAGACACTGCGGGTATATTAAGCCGTTCGAAACTGAGGTCAGAGTCTCAAGAGTAATAATAGGCGTATATACATTTTAGAGATATCTTTACCACCTGCCGTGCAAAGTTTGTATGAATACGGATTCCACAAAGGCTTACGCCATCGCTTTCTTTCAAGAAGAAAAAGCTGGACACGAAATGTGATTAAGAGATTCCAGTCTGTATCTAGGCCTCAAAGAACATGCGGCATTCTCAATCGATAATGGCATTCAGTACTTGCCAAAACCTAGAACGGAATCTGCAGGAGTCTCAAGCAAATAAACGTTAGTTTGGCAAATGACACTTAATATAAATAAATCTGATTATTTCGAGGCAGTAAATGTTAGTAATAATAATAATAATCCACATTTGTAAAGCGCGAACAATCACCCGTAAGGGTCTCTAGGTGCTGGGGGCCGTCGGGAAGATTAAGCAAGCTATTGCCCAGAGTCACTTGGTGCTGGGCTAATCTGCCGCCGGCACTGGGGATCGAACCATGATCCCCAGATTCCGGCGTCAGTCGCCCTGGCCGCGGCGCCACAGGTATATCAGAATATCGTCCACCTATAGCGAGACTATGTGCATGTCATCTCCCAGGGGGATACCGCATTCCACACCCCGCACCTGAATCGCCACTGCGAGCGGCTCGATTGCCAGGGCGAAGAGTAGTGGAGACAGCTGGCATTTTGCCGTGTCCTGCTGCATATTGGTATGGGGCAGAGATGTAGTGGCCAGTTCTCACTCTGGCAGTCGGCATTGTGTATAGCAAACGGACCAAGCAGAGAAACCTGCCCCTAATTCCATATTTGATCAGGGCAGCAAACAGGAAGTTCCACTCCATGGAGTCGAAGGCCTTCTCGAGGTCAAGAACCAGGCACCCAGAGTGCGGCCACTGCAGAGGGGAGTTAGTAGAGAACCGAAAAAAGCACCTCATGTTTAACGAAGTGCCACAAGATGGGACAAAACCGTTTTGGTCGGCATGGACCAGACCTGGAACCAGCGGATCAGGGTGGCCAGCTAGTATCTTAGCTAGGATTTTATAATCCGTGTTTAACAGGGCAAGCGGGCAGTAAGATCCCAGCTCAGTAAGGTCCCTGTAGGCAGAGAAACAAGCAGTGCGTCACACAGTGAAGTGGGGAGCAGGGTAGCCTCAAGTGCAGCCTTCGTAAGTAAGGCGCATTTATCTGTGGAACAGGTCACATCCTCATTGGGAGCACACCCTAGACAAAGTCCCTCTACACAACAGGTTATGGGTTCTAGCAACTGCCAAGCACTACATAGCGAAGCTCACACATTGCACAGCCCAAGGGCTAGTGGGCTAATCAGGGCTCCAACTATGGGTAGCACTAGCAAGAACCACCTGCAGCCTGCCAGGGAGCATATCTCCATGCTTACTCCAAGGCTTCCATCGCCTCTTATTGTGGTTTCCGCACCCCCCACAATCCCTCAACTCATCCAAAGTGGTGGGCAGAGAGTGGTAGGAAAAGTAAGTAGCATGCCAGATACGAGAAATGTCGTGTACGTGATCAATGTTCCCAAGTACTCTGGAGAATCGCCTAGAGAAGATGAGGGCTCCCTCTTGAACAAGAACACTCAGTGGATCCGCCATGGTAGGGGCTGTCGGTCCTTAATAAGGGATGACATTATTACGGCTAAAAGATATACTCACCCTAATGCCCCCCCTAGACTATTGCCCTGACACTTCCTCACCACCATTTGGTGGAAAACCTTGTAAATTTTGACATTTGTAACCAACGCCTCACCCGCTCCAATATCAGACTTAAATGTTATCCTCCTTAGTTGGATACATATCCGAGTCTGTCGCCATTAAGGTGGTAGATTGAAGGTTACCATCACTCGCTGGCGCCCTTGTGGAGCATACAACACAAACATCTGCCAGCGAGAGCGAAGTTCTTGTGGAACCAATTCCATCATTAACCGTGATAAAAAACATACCCACAACACTCCCTCTCTGGCAGGAAGGACAGACACTAGAGTAAATTAACCAATAGGTTTAATGGGCAGATCTCACCTCATCCCAACTCATCTAGGCTAGCAGTAATATCATGGCACATCGCGGGGCTGAGGTCAAAGGTTATATCTCCTGATTGGCACACTTTTATTGAGCATCACAATATCTGCCTCTTTCAGCAACATGGCTTGTGGACTCTTTCCATTGTCCAGGCTACTTAAACTACCACATTCCAGCTACTAGTGGGGGGAAAGGCCGTCCATCGGGGGGATTAACAATCTGGGTTCGCCAAGCCATCAGTTATAACATCCAGGTACTCCCGACCCAGAGCAACGATATCCTCGCAATCCGGATGAGGATGGGCCCGCACTGTAACATTGACATTTACAATGTCAACGGAAGAGCATTAAGTTGTGGGAAGAAGTCGGAAGTTTTAGCGGCTCTCGACGATCTTCTAGACCTGCATTCCTGGGATTCCCTAGTGTAAGTCGCGGGAGATTTTAACTCGACTTTTGAGCCACTTGGTATCAAGGAGCATGATCTTGCAGGAGAGGAAGATGCCCGGAGGGGCATCCCAAGACTGGAATTAGCACCTATTAAAAAATGGTCAGATGTGGCAATTCAAATTAAATCCATTTGTCTTGAAAAAGGGCTATGGGCGGCGAATAGGAGAACTGTCTCAGACATACATGGGGCAAACACATTCAATAACGGCCATAGCGCTAGCCGTATAGATTATCTGTTAATCAATCTAAAGCTGTGGCACGCCCTTTGGGACATGATTGTGAGGGACCGCCTAGAGAGTAATCATAACCCCCTGTGCTCGACCCTAGATTTAGAAGCTCAGAGGGAACATACACAGGCAGTAAATGTACTTATCACTCTTGATTTGGTCCCCACAAATGATTTACGGCGACTAAAACGGGTAAAGATATTAGAGAAGCCCGAACTGTTAGCCACTATTACTAAGGATATCGACCTCATGATAGCTGAGCTAGAGGCCTGTTCTATTAACTCTGATTTCCCTGAGGTTATAATTGCCACTCATGATACATTTTTTTCCCACCTATGCTCTTATTTTCTCGAGCAACGTACGGCCAAGAGCACTCAACAAAAGAAATCCTGCCAATGGTTTTAACGAGAAATGCAGACTGGCACGCAGAGCTCTGGTGGAAGCGATTAAAGCAGGAGATCCAGGAAATGTACGGTCATCCAGGAGAAACTACAGGAGGACCCAGGAAAACGCTAAGAAGCACTTGGACAAAAGCAGATGGCAGGACCTTAGACAGGCATGTGCCAATATTAGTTCCAAACAGTTTGGAATACAGTAAAATGCGACAGGGGAGGACAGCCATCACTGCCACAAAATCATGTAGCCCAGGATCAATGGGTCAACCACTTTAAACCCAATATGCACGTAGTATAGATAAGGGAGACCCAGCCGAGCCTCCGATTCATTTAACAAAACACGGCCTTTGATTTGGCCGATGCTAATGCTGCACTAAGAGCACCCGGCCCAGATGACATCCTGGCTGACATTTTCCTCCACGATAAGCCTAAGTGGTGCCGGTATATCGTGCTACTGGAAAATGCAATCACCCTAGGTGCCCCAGTCCCCGACTCCTAGAAAGGGGCCGAGATTATCCCCATGTACAAAAAAGAGGATAAATCCCTTCCAGGCAACTATAGGCCCATCAGCCTAATAAATTCTATTCAAAAGGTGATCGGACGGTTGGTATTAAATAAGGTACAAGACTGGATAGACGAGCAGGGTATCCTACCTCCACTACAATCGGGTTTCCGCGTTCACACCAGCAACATTGACCAGGTGTTTCGGTTCAAACAAATACATTGGCGGACTGTGGTCTTAGGCAAGGGGAGCTTATATGATGCCTTTGTTGACCTCAAGCCAGAATTTGACCTTGTCTCCCGCAGAAAACTTTGGGCAGTGTTGCAGGAGCTGGGAATGTCACCAGAACTGCTTTCCCTTATTGCTCACCTTCACGAGGGCAATTTTGCCTGAATACGGTGGGGCTCTCAGGGAAATGTTACCAACCCCTCTCCATAGAGAAAGGAGTGCGCCAAGGCTGTGTTATGGACCCTACATTACTCTCCCTTTTCGTCAACAGGAGCGCCAAGTTTTTAATATCTGTCCCCACTGATGCCTCAGTCTTGGCGGTGTGTAAAAATTCAGATTTTAATGTTCGCTGCTGACACGCTAATTATCTCAAAAACCCCTAGTGGTCTTCACATGCTCTGTTACTCTTTGAGGAGTTCTGTCTTCTTCTGGGATTGGAAATCAATGTATCCAAAACAAAATTCATGACCTTCAACCAGCAAAGAACATTCAGAGGAGGCATACTTATGAACAATCGACCCCTGGAACAAGTTAGCACCTTCACTTATTTTGGCGTTATTCTGCAAAACGACATGAGGTGGAATCGCCAGATGGACATGGCCACATTGGAAGTTCGGCAACTATCAGGCGCCTTACAAACCGAGTTCAGCACCTCTTCCACTAAGCCAGTTAGTCCGGTGCTGCAGATTTACAGCATGAAAGTTGTGAGCTCTGCTGTATGTGGGGCGAAGCTCTGGGGGTACGAGAATCTTACCCAGCTAACCGTTGCAGAAAATAGGTTCCTGCGAAAGATAACCTGTCTCCCAAAAAGCAACCCAGTGCGCCCATTGCTACATGATTTAGGTAGAAAACCAATGCCGGATATAGCCAGGTTACGTCCCATCTTATACTGACCAAGAATCTGGTGCACACCAGAACTGGCAACCTACACTGCAGGCCTCAAAGATGTAATCAAGGCAGATTGCTTCCACAGAATTTGATGGTTACGGGAGGTAAGAGCCTCCCTAGTTAGCATTGGCATGTCTACCCTTTGGGAAAATCCATTGTGTGCCCTATTCCCTTCAAAGGAGATCCTAAAGGAAAAATACTGGGAATTGGTGTCTCAAAATATACTCAGAAACAGCGACACCTCATCACTGACAGGAGGGTTCTTAGAAGTTAAACCCCGGCCAAGCTTGGAGCATTACTGGGACCTAATATCTAAACCGCACGACCGGAAGCTGTGCTCCCATTTTAGGGTGGGCTCATTACCAATAAGATAATTTACCGCAAAGTGGGTCACAACAGGCAATAGTATGTCGCCTTCTTGTCAGGCCCAATCAGAGTCGCTGGCCCACCTACTGTTTGTCTGCCCAGCATAAGCTGGCCCCTGTCGAGCGTGGCTCAGCCAATTTGAAGGGTATTGGGTACCAGAAGGAGCAGTGATGCCCTAAGAATATTGCGCACAGATACATCACCCTGCATTGCCATTGCTATAGCTAAATTTTTTAGATGGTCGTGGGTTATCAGATCACATATACTCCCTGCAACCTGGAAAATCTTTATCACTATACTTCGCGCCTATGTGAATGTAGGTTGCTACTTATTTAATACGTAGCACATTAATGAATAGTATATTTTTATATGTACTCAGCTCCCAAAGGTATCATTGTTTTATCAAGTCTCATAAATTGCAACTGATTTTATCTCTTTTATCCATTTTAGTCTTTTTTAACTACATGAAATGTGTTTTTCTATTGTTCACGACAGCTTACATATACCCCTAATAATGTCTTAAACCTCTTCTATTTATTGAGTACCATGCTAAGAAATATTTCCATTTTATGTATTGTGCTTTCATGACACAACTGTTGAATAAAGCTTTTTTTTGGATTGGATTGGATTGGTAATGGGAGACGCTTCGTTAGCGGATTTTGCCGTTTTGCCGCCAAGTGGAAGCCAGCAGGACACAGAGCCCGGACTACAATCCCCAGGTTCCAGCGGGGCACCAGCGTGATTGCCGGCCACTCCCCCAAGTCAGCGGGGGCTACTTCTACCGCTCGCGCCTCCCGCTTCGCGGGAGACGCTTCGTTAGCGGATTTTGCCGTTTTGCCGCCAAGTGGAAGCCAGCAGGACACAGAGCCCGGACTACAATCCCCAGGTTCCAGCGGGGCACCAGCGTGATTGCCGGCCACTCCCCCAAGTCAGCGGGGGCTACTTCTACCGCTCGCGCCTCCCGCTTCGCGGGAGACGCTTCGTTAGCGGATTTTGCCGTTTTGCCGCCAAGTGGAAGCCAGCAGGACACAGAGCCCGGACTACAATCCCCAGGTTCCAGCGGGGCACCAGCGTGATTGCCGGCCACTCCCCTAAGTCAGCGGGGGATATTTATAGGAACCTGGAATCCCGCCACGCGGGACGCGCGCGGGCGGGCGACGCCGGGCTAAGCCCGGGCAAAGGGCGGGCCCTCTGTGGCCCTCCGTGGACCGACGAGACCGGCCCCGGCACAGCACCCTGCATAGACGCTGAGAATTAGGAATACATCTCATTGTAAGTTGTATTTACTCTTTTATTGTGGCAATTTGAGCATTTGATATAGTTATCACCATGACTACAAGCATGCCGAGTCCATTTCCTGCCATGGCTGATAGACTGGGAACTGTAAAGAATGGTACTTTGGATAATTATCTAATCAAGACTCCATTTACAGGAACAACCGAGTCTTCCCTAGCAGAGCGAAGACTTGAACGAAGACGCTCTATTGAAATTATTAAAACCAGGGCTTTGTTTGAGCACAATTCCACAGCTACCCCTGCAAATGATTGTATTCCTGTACCTGCCCTTGTTGATGATACTCTAAGTACAGAAGGTGTACCTTTCCTGTTGAGAGAATGTGTAGCACCCTGTACTTCCTCTACTGGAACAGTTATTATTGAATCGTCACTTGATCTACCCAGCTCTCCAGGAACTTCGAAAATTGTGTCACCTACCTTCCATAAGTCTAAGAAACCTAAGAAAGCTGTACAACCAGCAAGGCAACTTCCACCACCTGCTAAGAGGAGACGTAAAGGGATGGAACTTATAAAACAAAGGATGAGCCACACCGTTTTTGGGAAGAAGGCGACCCCCTCCAGCTCTAAAGTTATATCCACTGTAATTACTAAGGACGTGCCCGGATCAGACACTGTTCCCATACCAGCGCCGACCTCTGCACATATAGAGGTGGCACACAGCATCGAACATTGTCCTAAAGATAATGGGTCCAATATCGAAATCACTAGTAACCTTGTGGACACTTTCGAACTGATATTGCGTTCTTATACTTTAGCAATTGTAGAAAGGTTGGAAAAAATTGAGAACCGACTAGGGAAAATTGAAGCAGACCTTGATAGGAAGTCTTGTCCTATACAATTAAAAGCTCAATCAGAACCCAATCAGGCCCAAGCCCACTCATCCGGGGGAAATCCTGTTGTCAAAATTCGACCACCACCAAGTGATAACGGGTTAGCCGTAAACATAGTTCCCACTAATCCATCACTAGGCGACCCGTCCCCTGGTAGTAACTTAAAAAGAGTGCCAGTCCCGATCTCTAATCCTACTGCGAGTAATAGTATTACTAACCAGCCAAATGTTCCTGTGTGTAACGCGCCAGCTACTATAACTTCCCATCCTACAATCCCTGAAAATAATATCACTTATGATACGGGTAATTGTTCAGATGGGTTACAGAGACATGAGGAGGGAGGCCGGAGGCAGATCCAAGGAAATCAGTCTAGGGGTCCCCTACCGGATCTTCCACCTGAGGCTGTTCCCTATGTAGTGATTCTAACGGGGGTTCCTGAGCTTTCAGTAAATAAGATAGAAGGTTTCTTCCAATTAAAGAATAAAATAGTACATTGGCTGGCACTACATAGGTCGATCACTAGTAACATTAATGGCGAAATAATTCACGTACGCCGGCTTCAATGGTTGGGGGGTAGACCTAAAGATATTAGGGGGGATGTGGTTGTGATAAACTTTAGAGACCGAAATGCAGTACGTCACGTCTTGAGCTGGCCAGGGGTCAACTCAGGTAGCTGCATTACTCCACGTCCCCTGACCTATTTCTATCCACGATCTGCTGTATTTTCCCACCAGACTAGGGGCTACACACTATCTAGTATTAAACTTCCCGATGTGTCGAATCCCAGGAACTTAGCCATAACGTCAGAAGACCTTGAGTGGAATATGGTACCTACTAGGCCAGGTTTCCCTGTACATAGGAGCTGGGATCACCCGGCACCTTTTACCCCACTGGAGGTTTCTAACCGGTTTAACATTCTTAGTGGTTTGGATACTTGTGATTGAAGTTTACAGCCACCCGGGGAGGAGCCAGTGGGTATGGTTGAGACTTTGGATAGGTTTTCACCCACTGATTTAAGTATACCCGATAGAGGTTTCATTCCGGCTGGTGTTACTATCAATGTATCAATCAACTTTGCTCGTAGCGTAAAACTAACTACTCAAGGAGACCGCTTAAATGATACACTTAATCATGGTCTAAATAATTATGAGATTTATGCTGGGGCTACAGGCTCTTCCATGCTAAGCAACCCCCAAGATAAATTATGCTATACTGATCATTCGGGAGAAGGTAACGGAAATAAGTCTTGTGAAAAGTGGAATATCAATGGCACAGGAGTTTCTGTAACTGTCCCAAATGACACAACTTGTAATGCGGAGAGCCAGTTTCTAGTTTCATGGAATGTGGCTGGTTTAAAAAACAAGTTGACCTCCAGTGACTGGGCTACTTTCATTGACAATTTTATGATAGTAAACATGCAAGAAACATGGGCTTTAGAACCCCAACATAGAACTGGGTATCTCCACTTTGCAATACCTGCAACGAAAACAAATAGAGGGAGACCCAAGGGGGGATTGACTACCTGGGTAAAACAGGACGACGGTTTTACTATTTCACAACTTGAAATTGATTCAAGGGATATCCTGGCGGTTAAGCTGAAATCTTCATTGTTTGGCGAGCTCATTATTTTTAATGTATATGCCAGAGGAAAGCCAGGAGGGAAGCCTTCAGAAGTTGTAACGACACTGGGACACTATGTCAATATTTGGAAGGGACGGGCTAATATGCTAATTTGTGGTGATTTCAACTGCTCCTATGAGCCCCTGGATCAAACTGACCTGGAGCTTACGGAGGCAGAGGATGACTGCTGGCAGATTCCCAGTCTTAGCCTTGCCCCTATCAAACGGTGGACCCAGGCCGCCCTACAACTCAAGACTTTTAGTCTTGAGTATGGTTTGAGAGCAGTGAATGGCAGGACCCGAGGTGATAAGCAGGGCAACCCAACTTTTAATAACGGATTGTGCACCAGTAGAATAGATTATATACTGGTAAATCTTGAATTTTGGTCCAACATACTCGACATGATAGTTATAGAACGTATTGAAAGTGACCATAATCCCTTGAGCCTTGAGCTGCAGTTATACAAAGGGCAGGGGTCAATACATGTAGATTTGATAGGCGATATCATCTTGACAAATGATACTCGGCGGCTTAGATGGGCAGAGTGTCTGTGCAAGCCTGAATTGATTAATAAAATGAATGAAATGGTAAATGAAGCAACAATTGAAATGCTGGGGCAGCTGGATTTCGTGGACTGCTGCAGTAGGGTAATTCACACCCATTCGACCCTTTTTCTTAAACTTAGTACTTTTTTTAATATTCCCAGGAAAAAGCTCCCTGGCAAGGGGAATAGAAAACAAGCATCATGGTATGATAAAAATTGTAGGCTCGCTTACAAATCCTTAGCTGATGCTGTGCGATCCACCGATAGGGAAGTTATAAGGGTGGCAAGGATCCACTACAAAAAGACACAAAATGTGGCGAAAAAAACCTGGGACACTAAATACTGGGACGAATTATTGGCAGCCAGTCAGTCCAGAGATTCAACGGACTTCTGGCATCTTGTGAGGTGGGGCATGGGAAACCAAAAACCAGCCCCGGTTAACCATGTCCCACCAGAAAAATGGGTAAAGCACTTCAAATCCCAGTTTGCAAATACGAATAATGTCCCGCCACCCGTACTAGCTTCTCTTAGCCCCCTTCTGCCAGTTACTACATTAGTGTTCACCAAAAAAGATGTCGAATGTGCCCTCAATTTAATTCCTAAAGGTAGGGCTCCGGGCCTAGACAAAATTCCTGCAGACTTGTTCTTGCATAGTAGATCAGTCTGGGTCCCTTATATCGAATTATTGGCGAACACTCTGGCTAAAGGCACCATGGTGCCAGATTTATGGCGGGGAGCTGAAATCGTACCAATTTACAAGAAGGGTGACCGAGCTGACCCGGGAAACTACAGGCCAATTAGCTTAATAGCCTGTATTCAAAAAGTGGTGGCCAGAATGGTCCTTCTCAGGGTCCAGACCTGGATTGAGGAATCAGGAATTATGTCCACTTTACAGGCTGGTTTTCGACCCCTGACCAGCACGGTGGACCAAGTTTTTAGATTTTCCACAATATACTGGAAATGGGTGATTCTGGGGGGAGGCACACTGTATGCAGCCTTTGTTGATTTAAAGGCTGCTTTTGATTTAGTACCGAGAGACAGGCTGTGGAGAGCGCTCCGTGATCAGGGCATCCCACCCGAATTACTTGCAATTCTGATTACATTACATGAAAATAATTATGCGCAGGTCAGGTGGGGTAACCAGAGCCAAGTGACTGACAGTTTCCCAACTGAAAGGGGTGTCCGGCAAGGATGTGTGCTGGCACCCACATTATTTACATTGTATATAAATAAAGTTATTGAATACTACCAAGACTCTACAACCGATCCACCTAAACAGAATGGCATCCCCGTCCCCCTTCTGATGTTTGCCGATGACACCCTCCTATTATCTAAAACACAGGAAGGGTTACAGAAGGCAATAGTCTGCTTTGAAAAGTTTTGTAATGATTTCGGCCTTTCTGTTAATGTCTCCAAAACTAAATTTATGACAATGCATAGGCACCGGATCATCAAGGGCAGAGTTGTTATGAATGGGGAATTACTAGAGCAGACTGACAGCTTTAATTATCTGGGCATCACATTGGGCTCCAGGTTACAGTGGAAGCCTCATGTGGCCCATTTAATCTCCAAGCGTGCGCAACTTTCAGGCGCACTGCTGAGAGAATTTAAGCTGTCAGCCACCAAACCCATAGCCCCAGTATTAAAAATCTATGACTCGAGAGTAAGATCATACATGCTGTATGGAGCTGAATTGTGGGGGATGTCTGATATAGCAGGCTTACAAAAAGCACATAATAGGTTCCTTCGCTGTATCACAGGCCTCCCACAATCTACACCATTAATACCTCTTCGCATGGATCTGGGGTGTCAGAGTCTAGAAAATATTTGTAGATTTAGACCAATTGCCTATTGGAGAAGACTGTGGGTCACCCCTGAACTGAACCACTATGCGTTGGCACTTTTGGAGATGCGTAATATGGATACAGGGGAAAAAATTCCCTGGTTCAGAAAGGTAAAAATCCTTTTAAAGTCCTTAGGAATGGGGGATCTATGGGACAATCCACAGGGGACAATAATTCCCACTAAACAGGAGTTGAAAGAGGCCTACTGGACATATATATCCCTGGTGAAATTCCAGTCACATACAAATTCTTCACATACCAAGGTTTTTTTGGAGTTGAAACATTCTACTGGGTATGAGGAGTACTGGGATCTGATCACACTGCCTCAAGATAGGAAATTATATCACCAGTTCAGGGTAGGTACTCTTCCATTGAACACGATTACCTGTAAATGGGCATCTAACAAAAATGATCAAATGTGCCCTTTCTGTAAGATATTTCGAGAAACCATAGCACATATTTTGTTTATTTGCCCTGTATATAAGGCCCCCCGCCTAAGATGGATCAGAGCAGTTTGCATCCAGAAGGGTATTAAAACGGGGATCTCTGCACTAAGAATATTTCAATCCGATAGCTCTGAAATAATAGTGATTGCCATAGCTAAATTTTTGAAATGGATGTGGTTAATCAGAGCTGGGAAACTGAAAGCCCTTCAGCTGCCCTAAATGTAAACCAGTATAATGATGGAACTTTTTTATACTCTTTTAGTATTGTTTTTATGGAAAGCAGATATTTATCTTTTTAACTGGTCGATTAGGAATACCACTTATGCAGTAAAACAAATCATGTTGCTCCTAGCACTAGTACCATGAATTCTATATGTACAGCCCATAAAAATTGGAATTGTTCAATGATGAAATGTTTTTTAAATGTGCTTTTGTAAATAATGATGTGTTTTGTTTTTAAATTGTCTTTTATGACTTGAAGTCGAAATAAAGACTGTTTGATTGATTGAGTAATTGGTATAATTCTAATTGGCGAAGACAACTTACCTGTAATTCTCTAGTATATGGTAGGGTATGTAGATTTAGAGACCACAGTGGACTTAATGCACTTAAGTATCCAATGCTGTGGTGTCTGGTGTAATTTCAAACCCAGGCCTGCTTTGCAGGCTGGTTTTAAAATAAATCTATGTCCAAATTTGGCTTTCAAATTAAAAGTACTTCCAAAGCCCAAATTACCCTTTTATAACTTATTAGTCATCCCTATGGTCTTCCCTAGGTGCCCCAAGGGAAAGGTGCGTTGTTATAAAAAGCAGGGACAATATAAAATATGTTTTATATACCCCAGCATGGAAAAGCAGACAAAGTTGTTTTTCCCTATTGTAGTGCTGCTTTCCCCATAGGCTAACATGGGGACAATTTATTAAACTTATTAAAGTCTAACTTTTGATTAGAACTAGCTAGCAGTATCATTCAAAGTTTCAAAATGATAATTACAATAAATTCAACAGCTTGTCAAGGTTGGATTTATTATATCTATTACAGGAAAGTAGTTTTTGATCTTACTATCCTGAAGTTACATAAAACAGCCCAGTAGCAACCTCTTCTGATTGGTCAGCCTTTGACAGCCTGATCCAAGCTGCTCACCGAGTAGGTGTGAAGAGGCCTGCAGCTGAAACAATACAGCCATTTGGTGGGAGGAGATTTGCTTCCTGGAGGCTGAGGAGATAAGCTGGACTACAAAGGCAGGAGAACAGATGTCACAGGACCCAGACCAGCCCCTACTTCCTTGATCCCCAGCCAGATGGAAGCCCCTTTCCCCTAATTTGATTAGAAGAGCAGCTGAAAGTGAAGTGTAGTTTGTTGTTAGCCACACCTTTGGGTTGTGTTCCACAGACCCACAGACCAAGGAGAGATTTTCTCCATTTTGATTTTGGGAGAACAGTGCATTCTGGGTCACAAAAATGGCACACTTCGCGGGAAATGGTCATGGCACAGGTAGGTAACTGTACTTCTATTGGCTATGGTGTCTCCTGGTATCCCAGACTAAAGGATACATATGGAAGAACTACAGGAGCTCCTCCAACACTGCCTGGAACAAAAAAAGGACTGCTCTGCTGGTCCCTTGAACTGCACCGCAGAAGGCTTGAATTCAAAAGGACTACACCTGCTGCACTCTAAAGGCTCCAGAAAGAAAGAACCGTGCCTGACTCAAAGAGAAAGGACTGGACTCCCTAATCAGTAACAGGTACAAAAGAATTGAAATAAGTCACCTGCAATCCCAAAGAGAGGATTACCCCAGCTTACGAGATGCAACAAAGTTTTCCTGGACTGTGCAGGTGCATTGTGGGAGTTTGAGTCCTAGCCCCCAAGAGGCAATCCAGAGCCTTCAAACCCTTGGCGGCTGCTGCTAGACTCTGGGCTCCCCAAAGGAACCAACAAGGAACAAGATCTGAAAGTTTGAAAACTTTCTACAAAGTTTTGCTGAAAAGCTCCAGAAGGAGACTTGCTCTACGTCTAGAGTCAAGCCTCCACCATTGACTCACGAATCGGCTTGACTGTGCTGGTTTGTCCCACTGAAAGCTCCAGCGCTCCTTGCCATCGATGTCAAGGACAAAGATTTCCAGACCTTCACTGAGGCATTACACTGCAGCAGGCCACCATCACCGACTCGAACTTCGGATCCGAGAAGCTAGAGGGACGCCGACGAGCATGTCGATGAGAGAAAAGCTCCAAGAAAAAGACTAAGGGCCAGATTCATCAAGGTTTTGTGTCAACCTTGCAACATGCATGGGGACTCAAGGGCGATGCAAAAACGAAGTGAGATTTCTCAAGCCATGCAAGACCACCTTGTGTGGCCCTGCATGGCTTGATATATCTAACCTAACACAAGGCAGTGCAAATTGCTGCCTTGTGCTACTCTGTCCCAGCAATGCATTCCATGGGTGAAGGGTGGGTGTTTCCACACATCCACCCATGGATTTTGGCATGTTCCCAGATTTACCATTAGTGGTAGACCTGGGAATGCGTCAAAATGCTACTTCTTCCCACTTGAGGTGAAATAGGGAAAAATATCTTTATCTCTCCTCTTTTGTTCATCTTTAAACATGTGCTGGATTCTGCAGCACATACAGAAAGAGGAAAGGGCCTCTCAGGATTGTTTTTGTGCAGATAGGTATCCCTTTCTGCACAAAAACAATCCTGCCTACAAAGCACACACCGTTGCATGAAGCAATTGTGCCAGTGTTGTCGCTAGACAGCCAAAAGTGAGCAAGCCCTAGGAAAGGACAGGAATGCCCCATATAATGTTAATTATGGTGCATTTTTGCCCTTTCCCTTTCATAAAGTGCAGCGCAGCAAGCTGGCTTGCTGCTTTGCGCTGCGTGAAAAAATGAAACATATGGGCCTAAGACGGAAGGTAAACTTCTGACTGGTACCTAGCACTAATCCTATCCAGCCTGCGCTCCATCATGGTTGGCCTAAAACCTTGAATATGTCCCAGTTCAGTGTAACCAGTTAGCTGCGAGTAGCACTCTAAGCTTTTAGATGCTTTAATGCACAATGTTTTACACAATTTTTAAAAATTCATATTTACAGTTCCCTACATTGAATGTTTGTCATTTTCGTGTTCCTGTAAAGATGAAAAGATTCTCTTTGTTTATAAATTGGTCTTGTGTCTTTTACTTATTTACTGTTTTGGTGATATCGAATGCTTTACACATGCCTGTCTCCTAAGTTAATCCTGTCTGCTCGTTTGCCAAGCTGCCAAGGGTTGAGCAAGGATTAATTTATTGAGACTTGACTAGACCTATTAGTGATTGTGGTATTATTACTAACTCACGGTAACCCCACCTACTAATAATCTACTTTCCTACATCCACCTACTTCCCTGGGAGCCCTGCTATTTGCCATCCCAAAGCCCACTGAGTCACCGGACACCCCCTTCTATCCCTCTCTGTGGTGCCTTATTCCTACCGATCTGTTTGCTCCAATTCCACCACGTAGCTTGGGTGTTATTGCTCCTGGGCAGCTCACTCCTTTCTTATACTTATTGTCTCTATGTGCAGCCCACTAGGTCTAGTGCCCCAGTAATGTTGAGCAGGAACATGTTCAAGACTACCCCAAAACGTTGACCCTGTCCTCGATGTTATACCCAGGGATGCAAAGATTGATCAACTTGTGCCAAACAAACTACTGGCAATGCCTTTGAAGATTTTGTTCACCTCTGTATTCTGTTTCATCCGTGACATTTAAATTTGGCCTGTGTTCTATCACCCACATCAACTTCATCTAGGTATGATTTCAGACCATACTAAGCTGACAGGCCCCATGAGCCGGGCTATCACTGTCATATCTCATTTCATTGCCTCCAACATCCGCCCTGGCCTAATGTTGAAAGGTTGTTATCTACAGATTCGCCATAGGCATGTTGGGCTCATTCTGGGTCTCCAGCAAGCCTGACACCATCAGGAGCAGCTGCTTCCAAGTCATGCCTTACCTGCTGAACCTTTTCACCCATGTGCTTGCCAGCCAGACCCCCTTGAAACACTGTCTTCTTTCTCTCTATTTCTGTGCCTGCACCACATAGGATTTCTTGACTAGCCACATTGTCTTCTTGTCTATCAGGTTCCTTGTGGAAACTCTCAGCACCAAACAGTCCTGACATAACTTTTGTGCATGTATTGCTTCCACCTCATTATAACCTCCTTCTGCTAGCCATGTTGTGCAACTGTAGTGGGTGCCCTTTATACCGAACTAGTGCATTCCAAACTGCATGAGCAGTTGCCTCAATATTTCAATTGCCTTGCACATTATTTCCATGAAATGATATCTGCCCAAGAATGTTCCATCGCAATGCATTCAGCTGCATCTATGCATTACAAGAGAAGTACTTGCCTTTCCTTCCTGAATTATTTTATTTTTCCCAGAGTTTTATATAACGCAAACTTGACCCGAAGGTATCAGAGAGCTTTGCATGAGCACCAGTTACATTATGGATGGACACATTAATTTTTTGTTAGGCACAGGGAGATTAAGTGATTTGCCCACAATCACAGGATGTTGGGCGTCCCAGCCGAGACTCGAACGCGGTCCCCCAGCATCGAGACAGTACGTTCTAGCCGTAAGGCCACATACTCTCCCCTGACTAGTCTTGCTTCTTCTTGGCCTCATTACCATGTGCTTCTCTTGTATGTGTATGTCCTGCCATATAAGCATGCCTCTTCTGCACCTGAACTAGCTGTGGATACTACCTGCCTCAGTCACATGGTCCTGAAGAAAGCAATGCCAATTGCAGCCCTGAACATCACTGTTGATGCATATCCTTGGGGGCATCCATAATTGCCAATTTTCGAAAATCGGTGGGTAGTCTGATGTCTGTGTGTGTGACCTGGATGTACTCTCCTTCCCTCATGGCTGACTTACAGTATTGTTTGTGGTTGGGGCTTGAGCCATCTCCAGTTTCTCAAAATGGGCTAATGCTATCCGGTGCGCCTGTGCCCACGACCTACCCCTTTGACTTTCCACCTCTATTTGGGTGAATGTCCATGAATTATGCTGCATACACGATTAAATGCACATGCCAGTCCCCATGTGCAGTCGCCTTTCCCAATTTTCCAGCATACGGCTGCCACATCTTTTGGACCCTTGTAGCCCTGAAGCAGCTTGGCCTTGCTCCCTCCATATTGCCTAACCTGCCTACACTTGGTGAGTGGCTGGAAAAAGGACTGGTCACAGTAAACCCAACAAGATGATGGACGGAGTGCTGAAACCTTTCAAACACTCAGCCCCAGTCGAGAGATCAGGGTTAAATCCATCGTTCTTTTGCTCACCATGCCATCCCACTTTACACCCCGCCATATGTAAATCAGTCTTGGCCCAGCTCCTCATGGGAACAGTCCAACCTGAACTGCCAGGCCAGGTCCTCCCTGGACCAGGAACAAGCACCTTGGAACCAGTTTCAGGGTATCACCCCTCAATGGCTAGGCTAGCTTGAATCCAGTGTCACTGCGAGCAAGGGACCCACGTCTGGGCATATGGCTCACCCATCTTTAGGACCCTGGTTGCCCTGAAGCTCTTTGGCCTTAACCCCTCAGTATTGCCTAACCTGCGGACATTTGGTGAGTGGCTGGCAACAGGACTGGTTACTCCAGTTCACCCATTTCCTGGCTGTCATCAGCTTATGCATATAACCCTAATCACACTTAACAGAGACAAAGGATAACAGAAAAGAGCTAATCTTGCAGTCAAGGATGCTAGAAAGTGGGAAAATCAATAGATTTTATAATACTGCCCTCACACACCCGAGAGTGTCATGCTTCATCATTGGGCCGCATCATACACCAAGGTGCAGACCAACACCTTTGGTGGAGCGCAATTTTTTAGAGTGAATGATGAAAAATGGTGGTGAGGGTAAAGTATAAAAGACAGAATAGTTAGAATAAACACAAATTTGTGCTACTCAAAGAGAAAGACAACAGATAGTCTCTCAGAGTCAAGGGACCAAAGGAAAGCAGAAAGAAATTTAAAACTGTCTAGGGGTTGACTCTCGTGCTTTATTCATGTCAACCTCTGGCAGGGTTAAAATGAAAAGGATGGGGTATCCAGGGCAGGTAACGACCCTATAATCCCCCTGCTAAAACCAACATGTTTCTGCCAGCTATTCGTGTGCCCAGCCGGGTCACTCTGGCATTCGTCAGGGTGTTGGTCCCTATGGTGTACCCCTTGTCGAGTACTTATTACCTTGGATGTTCGGGACAATATACCCGCCTCGCTCTTTTAGGAAATTCCAAGAGGAGGAACATATCTATAGGAGGAAGAGGAAAACAGTGGATAGTCATTCCCTCCAAATTTCTTACTCTAAAAATGAAACATCATTCTATGTCCCACGCATCCTTCATATGTGAACCATGTTATCACACTACAGCCCATTACCCAGCACACCCAAAGTACTGGTAGAAATTCAAAGATGGCCGCCTTGAAAACAACTGGGCTAGAGAGCATCTAGAAGGCCTCTTTCTATTTCATGGATACAGCGAGGGTATTGGTTAATGAGCATAAGGGGCGTGATTGACCGCGTCTATACGGAAACAAGGTTCCCCGGTGTTTAAAAAGGACACGAGAGGAGTGTAGCACATCGGCAGAGGACTGACGAGGGGAAAAAGGAACGGGTACCTCTTTGGAGTAGTAAGCGTTAATTGATTTCTTGATGCGCGAGTGAAAGTAATGCTCTATATGCACTTAGTTAAGGGCTTTGGCCGCTCGAAAGGAGAGCCTGGGTGGGGTCGAGGAAACCGCGAATATTGCGGGTACTGGGTAGTTGTCTTTACTAATTTTCTACTACCGCCCGGAACACAGCAGGATGTGAAAGGCAAGGAACTGAATTACGCAATTGATCTCTTTGACGAAAAAAGCAATTCCGAAATAAGAGTCTCTGTGGCATACAAACGAGTCTTTTGCTCGGAGACATTGACCACGTTTGTTTTATGCAGAGTGTGACTACAAGAGCACCCGCCCCCGCAGCCCCGGGTTTAGAAAAATGTTCGTAAACCCTTGTGAGTATGTCTATGTTTTATGTAGAGATGGGCACACAGAAGGGGTGAGAGAGATCATGAAAATGGGGGATTACACAGTTTTTGGCACTATACAGAACATGGTTTGATCAATAGCGTGGGAGTGTGGTTCGGATCACTATCAGGACACATAAGCACAAAGGTGACTCGTTAGACCCGCCAACCTGTTGTGGAAGGGTCTGGGTGCGAGTGTTTTCCACAGTTTGGTCACTGGGTGTGCTGGGTAATGGGCTGTAGTGTGATAACATGGTTCACATATGAAGGATGCGTGGGACATAGAATGATGTTTCATTTTTAGAGTAAGAATTTTGGAGGGAATGACTATCCACTGTTTTCCTCTTCCTCCTATAGATATGTTCCTCCTCTTGGAATTTCCTAAAAGAGCGAGACGGGTATATTGTCCCGAACATCCAAGGTAATAAGTACTCGACAAGGGGTACACCATAGGGACCAACACCCTGATGAATGCCAGAGTGACCCGGCTGGGCACACGAATAGCTGGCAAAAACATGTTGGTTTTAGCAGGGGGATTATAGGGTCGTTACCTGCCCTGGATACCCCATCCTTTTCATTTTAACCCTGCCAGAGGTTGACATGAATAAAGTACGAGAGTCAACCCCTAGACAGTTTTAAATTTCTTTCTGCTTTCCTTTGGTCCCTTGACTCTGAGAGACTATCTGTTGTCTTTCTCTTTGAGTAGCACAAATTTGTGTTTATTCTAACTATTCTGTCTTTTATACTTTACCCTCACCACCATTTTTCATCATTCACTCTAAAAAATTGCGCTCCACCAAAGGTGTTGGTCTGCACCTTGGTGTATGATGCGGCGCAATGATGAAGCATGACACTCTCGGGTGTGTGAGGGCAGTATTATAAAATCTATTGATTTTCCCACTTTCTAGCATCCTTGACTGCAAGATTTGCTCTTTTCTGTTATCCTTTGTCTCTGTTAAGTGTGATTAAGTCTGTTTGAGGGAGTCAGAGACAGTGCTGTCCCTCGTCTCTTCTAGTTTGTGGGTTTATGCATATAACCCGCCAGGACCTTATCATGCCATTCCATGTTTGGCCATCCATGCATCTTCAGTTTGAACCCTTAATCATACTGTAGCGATGCCTCTAATTGAAACATTCTGTATGCCTCATGCATTTGTGATTCGTAGAGCCATATTGCGACTGCCTTCTGTGCAAACTTCTCTGTAATGATGCATGCATTCACCATAAATACCTCCAGCTAATTATTAATGTTCCATTCTTTCCTAAACATGGGCATCTCTTTCTTATCTTCCTCCTTCTTTACTTGGACAAACAAATTAGACCACACCTGTAGCACCCCTTGCAGCATGAAGATTTCAATATACTCCATTCGTCATGTGCACTCTTTAACCGCCAGGGGTATGAAACGGCCCACTCCTCACACCTTGGGCATCCTCGTGGTTAACACTGTTGGGCCTCATTTATACACATGTCGGCTGGCCTACCAAGTTTGTGTTGCCATGTGCCCCAAGCCTTACTGCAGTGGGATCTATTCTTATGCCTGTGGATACATAGCCCTGTTCACCATTGACCCCTGGCACAGCTCCCTCTTGATATATAAGTGGTCCCTGTCCCAATCCTTGTGCCCCATTCTGTATTGTCAAAGCCAATTGCTCGTTGGTCACCCGCTCTCCCTGTAGCTGACTGGTATCTTCTGCCAGGGTGCCTGGTTGAATTGCTGCTATGCCTGGTTGAGACATACCAGGCTTGAAATCCGCTTGTGTTTGTTTGCAGTCCCCCCAAATGGCCCATCCTGTGATGTGCTGAGACCCTCCTGAGCTTGTGCCTGCTTCAGGTGGTAGGCATTGGGCCTGCATTCCAATCACCTGGCCATCCCTGCATGGCTACAAGTGTTGCCCCCCCTTGCTGCTGCATTTCCTGGCCAAGTTGTTTGCATGGCTAGGCCGTTTACCCATGAGTAGCAGGGATCTGACTGGGTACGTCCGCCTTGTCCTTTTGTGACAGGGGATGGGTCTTGTGAGTGAGGTACATGCTTTTGCCCCACAAGTTGTGTAAAGGGCCCAGGAAATCCACAAAGTTGTATGAGTTCCCCTTGTGCAGTGTCTACAACTGCTTCATAATTCCTTATCCCTGCTGTTGTGCTTGTGCACAAAAATGTCCTTGATTCACAGACAGCTCAGCATGCTCCCCTGCCTTAGATCCCAAGTCTGTTGCCTCTGCCTGGGCTGGTGCTGTGTCTGGCCCAGGCAGCCAACCTGCACACCACTTTGCTGTACGCCATTCAGCATTCCCATATGCACCCCAAAATTGTTATTGTATGCTAGGGCGCTACCAATCGACCCAACTTGGTGCCCCCCACAGCACATTGCTTTAATTTTGCGTTTTGCTGTTTTAGCTAGGTTCTTACCATGCAAGGGATGCAATGATCAATTGCTGCTCTGATGGCCTTGGCTGACCGTCACTGTAAAGGCTATAGAGCAGCATCTGGCTGATCACCCCTCTCCTTTATCCTGCTATGCAGGCATCTGCCCCACAGACTTGGATGTGCGCTGCTGCTTCTTGGGCTTTTCTAATGCTGAGGACACCTCAGATGGGACTCTTTGCTTCTCCATGTTTCTTCCTTCTTCTTGTGGTCCTTGGTGCCCTCTCCCAAGACTTGCTGGCTAAACCAGTCCCTGCCCTGCTGCCCCATGCTGGTCCTGCCTTGCTGGATGAGTATTTGCATTAGGTCTCCTCCTTGTGCTCCAGCACCCTGTTTTGCTGGGCTTTCTGTTGATCTTCCATGACATCCTCAAGAAGTCCTCATGGTGTACAGTTCCATGTTTGGCCTTTGGCTATGTCTCATTTGCAGCTGAGCTGGGTAGTGGTCGTAGCTTGCCCCTTCTGCCTTGTTTACTGTTGCCTCCTGCCCCTTGTGGCCCACTCCAAATGGTTAACTTGATATCCTTTCTAATGAAGCTGATCTATGAGCAATCATATAACCATGGAGACTGGAAGACTATTACCATTAACCTTGTATGTATGAATGGATCAATGAATGAATGAATGCATGAATGAAAAAGATTTATTAAGTGCACACTTGGCACTACAAAAGACAGGACAGTGAAAGTTCTGAAGTCCTCATTCTGGGTAGTGAACTCCACATGGGGAACAGATCTCTTATTGCTGCACAAAAAGCCACATTTTCAGAGATTTTCAGAAAATTTATAGTGAGGGGGCTGTATTGAGTTCTAAGGTTAGCTATTCCAAAGTAGGGTGGTGGTCCTGAAAAGACTTTTTCCACCCTAGACTGTCCTTCTAAAGGGGGAACTGCTAGCTTCTTAGCGGAGCCTGACTGGAGGGACCTACTGGGGGTGTAACATCGCAGCCTATCCTTAAAAATTGACGGATCTTGGCCTTGCAGCAAATCATAGGCCACAAAACGGGTTTTGAACTTAATATGCTCTTTGACTGGCAGCCAGTGAAGTTTCCTAATAGTGCCCCTTGCTGATTCAGATTTGGGGATTTTAAGAAGGAAACGTGCTGCAGAGTTCTGCAGGGTCTGAAGCTTCTTCAAAGAACCTGCTGATAGATTAGGATAGAGACTGTTGCAGTATTGAGTCTTGCAAGTACAAGAGAAATAATTACTGTCTTCAAGAGCTCAAAAGGCAGATATTTTTCAATTTTCTTAACTAATCTCAATGAGCAAAAGGCGACAGACATGACCTTGTTAACTCATTCTTTGAGCTTCAGCTCCTCATCTAGCAGGATTCGTACGTTTTTAGGTCTCCCGCCTAGCGATGCAGTGCGTAGCACTGCTCGCGCAGCGAGAGTCCTTTTGTCCGGGGTTCCAAAACGGAGCCTGGAATCGCACACGCTTGTGCGTGTGCTTTTCCTTTTGGCTTCCGTGATTGGCCTTTGCGTGCGTGTGTTTCTGAAAGACAGCACACAATAGGACAAAGGCGGGCACATTGCTCCGCCCATGGCCTATTGGTATCTGTTACCCGCACCAAAGGCCATGTGGTTTTAATTATCATGCCCAGAAGCGGGCGCGATAATTGAAAACACATGTTCGCTGTGGCGCGCACACCACTCCTGGGCGTATTTTTTTTTTTTACAATAGCAATCGCTTTCAGTGCCGCTTTTTTTTGCTGCTGTTAGCCGTACTCTGTTGACTTGAAGAAACTAATCTCACGTACATTTAAGGTGTTATTTCTACATGATTTGGCATTTCTGCCTTCGTGATTTTGCTGGGTATCCTCACTGTCTCCGCTCGAAACACAGCAGTTTCGAAGGTGATGCCTGGGGATGTTTGACGGATAGGTGAGCTGATTCAAAAAACAAGCATCGTCACTGAGCGACACCACGTCAGCAACAGTTTACTGTCTTCCCTAGGTTTATCAAAAAGTGTATTTGGTTGATGAACTATGAGGAGTGAACTTTGAGATTATCACAAGGAGCACTTGAGTGATTCTTATGTTCACTCGACCTCAAAATGTATGATCTCTACTCAAGAGAGACAGCTGCACAATAAAGCACGCTTTTCATCATAACTGTGTTTTTAGGGCCTCTTCATCCATTGGTATGTTACTGTGTCATTCAAATTTTTGATAGGAAAATTATTTTGCCCACTAGTTATTGGTTAGCCCCCTTCAGTTATTGAGGAATTTCACTGTGAGTGATAGCAGTTTTCCCTTTCACAAGACGCTTATCTACACACAAATTAGTAACAGCAGGGACAGGGACCACTGTAGCAATGTGTGTTTTTAAGAAGATAAAAAATATTGTTCCTCTTAGCCATTTTGTACTTTTTTTAAGATTGAGAAGGGCCTGGCAGCTTCCCAGCAAAGGAGTTTTGCAGAAACCATGACACTCCAAAACAAGCATTGACAAAGCCAAATGACTGTTGGCCAATGCCAGATCTGTTGGCTTAACAGTGTATGTCATATATGTAACTGTTTTTTCAAGCACAGACACTTAAATAAGAAACACATTTCATAGTTCCTAGCAATCAGGTACACTGTTTACACCACAAAGAGCATGACTATTTGATGCATCGGGTTTGTTTCACAAGACACTGTCACATTCATTTAGAGGCATGGTCGCACCGGCTAATAGGGCTTTCTAGGTGTGCCAGAAGGGCTGGTCTGACAGGATATTGTGTGGGCTCGTTTTTGGCTGGGTCTAGGCCTGTTTTATGGTCTGGTGGGCCATCTTTACTGCTAATTTCCTATATATATTACCTCAATCATTGGCTTCAGCAAGCACAAACGCATGCATGCAATCCCCCATACCTTGCAATTACCTGTACAGAGCGTCTTTATCAGTTATAAATTTCCCAATTTGCAAATCTGGGCCACTTTTTAAAGCTATCTGATTGGCTATGGGCCACTTTTATTTTAGTGCTGGGCCTATTTTATGTCCCAATCCGACCATGTATAGAGCAGTGCAGCAATAATAGAAATGTGTGTTAACCTGTTTAGCGTACATTTGTTCTCTTTCTGCTGATCTGGAGTATTGCATTAACACCAGTAATCACCACCAGTAAAGACTGGTAGTAAACAAGAGCTAAAATATGCAAAAGCATTTAAAAAGGGAGAAGTAATAGCATCTTGCAGGTTCATTTTCGTCTGTTCTCTCTCCATTGTTCACCGTTTTACTTTATTTCACTCTCCCCTTTCCCCGTTATGTACTGGATTAAAACCTGAGGATAACAAAAAAGTCCTGATTCACCAAAAGTGAATGGTGGCTCCCACCACTGCCACAAATAATGTACTGCATTCAAGTATGTAGCACACTTTTTTCCGGGGGGGGTGGGGGGGGGGTTACGACATCAGAGTTATAATCCATAATTTTGTGAGATAATCTAATGTTTTTAACCAAGACTTAGAATGTGTACTTGATAGGGGTTTTACAATGGTTCCCTCCTCCATCAAAGGCTATACTATAGTTTCAGAAACTTAAGACAGTATAAAGCTGTTCTATGTGATGAGAAGATGAACATTTCAGGATGGTATGTTGCATACATCCACATACAAAGCTTGCCTTTACCGGCTACTTTGGCATAACAATGTCCAGCTAACAGTGGCTAAAGCGAATATAAGCATGAAAGAGAACTTAAGGATTAGTAATATTTATGCGACTTTCTAGACCTTTCAAATTATTCTAAGCAAGAATAAACATGTGACTTGATTAATGTTGGTGCAAAACGGGTTTTATTGGTCAGCACTAACTGCGCCCTATCCACAGGACCATGAACATACTACGCTTCTCAAAAACACAGCATGCTTCCAGAGAAACCATTAGTGGCAGAGACAAAAGGTCTGCCGTTGGCCATTCTTTTTGATGTCAAAAAGACATCATTAGCTTCAGGTTGCTGTGTATTTATTCTCACTTGATGCGTCACTGCCTTTGCATCTAACTTTGGAAAAAAGACATTCTGTTTAAACATGATTTCAAGAAATCAGTGCTTCCTTTCAAGAGCACTGAGTAGCTGTTATTTTAATCAGCTTGATGTGAGATCTCTCTGTGCTATTCAAAATAATTTTTGCACTGGTAACCATCTTAGAAAATGCCAGACCTGTATCAAACATCATCTATAATGCTACACTGTGATACAGTTATAGCCAAGGAGATCTACTACATTGCTCTAATGTGCGATAATGTGATGCATCACTAAATACTGGTAAGTTCCCAAAGGCGAGACCTATTGCATTGCAAATGCTTGCTGACTTTAGCCGCTGGTTGCAGGAGGGAACCTGGTTCTGGTGGCAACCATCCCAGTGTCCAAAAGGATGGATTATTGCCAAAAAGGATAACCTTAATTTTTGCTCAACATCCATTCATTTACTTACCTCACTCATGCATGTCCCGAAGAGGTCGCCTGAGTTGGTCTCTTCCTTTGACAGGGACACTACAATTTGTGTGTCATCTGCATCAGGGGTGGAGAGAGCTCGTGAAGTTGTACTTTAGAGGAATTCCACTTAATCACATAAAAACTCTGTGGAGTTCTGTTCCTCCTGCTATTAATATGGCACAACATGTGCATAGCACTGGTACACAAAACATGCTTTTACAATCAGACCTTTTTGAAACCAACCGACATGTAACTGTTAATTGTGTGTGTTAGAACCCTATGGTAATTTTACATGCATGCGATTAAAGCCACAGTAGCGTAGTGCATAAAATAATTGCTTGCCTACTAAGGAGTGAGATATTATGCCCGGGACATGCAATCTCTGGACCTTTCCGGACCGTTCTGGTTTTTGGGAGCGGCAGTGAGGTGGTCTTGGTTGTCCTCCACTCTCCCTACTTGCACTCACATGTTTGAGGCTGGCAGGACTCAACACCAGTCAAGGCAGGCAGAACGGTTTTCCCACCGTCTGCTCTTTTCGCAGTTAGGCAGCAGGCTTCTACTAGCAGTTATTAGTGGGTCCACGAAATGCTGGTGTGAAGGCAGTGCACGGTTTGAGGCGGAGGCATACGAGAGATGCTGTGGGTGTATGGTGATAGAAAAAGGACAAGAGCACAAAATCATCTTCAGCCGGCCATGTGAGTGGCCATCTTGGAACAATAAGTATCCTCCAATAACTGTGCTAACCAGCCAGCTTGCATGAGCTTTTACATCATTGTTCTGTGTAAATTATCCTCACTGAAGTTGAATGGGGACAAGACTGAGCTCATGTTGCTAGGCCCGGCTGACCCGACCCTCTTCAAATCATTATGGCCCACCTGTCTAGGCCCCCCCCCCCCGGCCCCAAAAGATAACATCAAAAGCCTAGGGGTGTGGCTAGACAAGAACCTTACCTTTAACACCCAGGCCACAAAGCTCTCCGCCACCTGCTTTGGACTTCTTTGGACATTGAAGAAGGTCCTACCCCTGCTCCCAATGGAGGCCAAACAAACAGCTATTCAGGGCTTAATACAATCACGCCTGGACTCAAACAACGTCCTTTACCTAGGAGCCCCAGAGTACTCTTTAAATAGGTTGCAACTGGTGCAGAACTGTGCGGCCCGCACCTTACTGCAAATCCCACGAAGAACCTCAGTTAGAGAGGCACTGACCAGCCTTCATTGGCTACCAGTGCGAAAAAGAGTGACCTTTAAGGCAATGTGCATTGCCCATCAGGCCTTCTGGGACTCGGGTCCAAAACTCTTGCGTAGCCTAGTTAGCCAATACCACCCAGGCCGTGAACTACGTTCCAGCCAGGCCTTCATGGCAAGAATCCCCAGAATCAAGAGATCTAGAGCAGGTGGAAGAATGTTCACCCTCAACGCCTCAAAAATCTGGAACACCCTCCCCCCTCCCCTGAGATCTAACCCGAACCCTGCCTCTTTCCGCAAGCAATTAAAAACCCATCTATTCAAATCCCCGTAATCATCTCAGCCCCCCCATCTTCCTCCTAGTCTCTGATAGTCTCATTACACCCTTCTGGTTCCCTAGCGCTTGGACGCCTCAGGGCAGCAATCGCGCTGTACAAATGTATTTTCATTCATTCATTCATTCATTGTACTGACGCAGAGTATAAACCATCTCATATAAAGCAAGACACTGTGGAAAGCATTACCGGTGACGTGTGTGCTATTGTGGGGGTGGGCAATGGGGGCAAACTATGCCATTTGGCAATATCGTAGTTTTTTCACAAACTCTGCTGAGCATGGAGTGACAAAAACTCAGTGCACTCATCCCGGGGAGTGGATTTACCTGCCCACCACTAATCTGCATAGGAAGCTAGTGAGAGGCCAAATGATTTAATAAGCATAGCCAATGCATGGTTTGACATATAAGTTGAACAACATCGGGCTCTACAATGATCCCTGTGGCACTCCACATGGCAAGGAATAACATTTAGAAGTGTACTTACCAATAGCTACCCTTTGCTGCCTGTTTGCAAGGAAGAACTGTAGTGGATTAAGTGCAGCATACGGTCAACCAGAATAGCATGGATGACCGTATCAAAGGCAGGGGAGAGCTCCAAAAGAACCAATGCCACACTCCCTCCTCTGTCCAAAGTTTCTCGTATTTCCTCTGTGGCTACCACCACCACAGATTCAGGACTGTGATTTTTTCTGAAACCAAACTGGGTATCATTCGACAAGTGGTTCTTATCGATAAATGAGGCTAGCTGTTCATTCAGCACTTTCTCCACCAGCTTGGTGGAGAATGGGAGCCTGGAAATGGGATGGTAGTTATTCAAGTCTAAGGCATTAAGGTAAGCTTTTTTAGAAGGGACAGAACAGAAGCAAATTTCCAATACGAGGGGAAGACTCATTCTTTTAACATTAAAGAAAAATTCTTTGAGAGGTGCAGTGCCATCTGCGCTAGCGCCATATACATTATTTTAGGTGGACAAGGGTCTTGAGGGGCACCAGATTTCAATGGGGCGATAAGCTTCCTCAGTTGCACTTCAGTGGGGGCCTTTAAGAACGTAAGCCTGGCCTGAACTATGTCTGAGTTAGGGGTTTGAATCTCTGGTTGTGCAGTTGCCTTGCTAGTAGAGAATTTTTTAAAGATATTTTCGACCTTCTCCTGAAAAAAACAGGCTAGGGTGTCAGAGAAATCCAGGCTATAGCTGCTAAATTGTGATTTACAGGCACTACATGTTTTTTATGACTTAGGAATAGGGTTTTGTTAGCATCACAGGCTGATTTAATCTGCTCAGAACAGTAAGATGTTTTAGCAGCTATATTAAGTTTTATGTGTTTGGCTAATTTAAGTTTGTAGTACGCCTTCTCCGCAACTCATACCTTTTCCTCCTGTTCTGTTCTTACCTGCGACATTCTTGTCTAGAAGATTTAAGGGTCTCATTGTACCAGGGCTGGGGTACCTTTTTAGATAAAGAATTTTGTTTGACTGGGGCCAAGATATCTAAGGGCGAACCTATCCGACTAGAAAAGTATTCCACTCTCTGTTCTAAATCACGGGCAGGTTGCAGAGATGAGGATGTAAATTGGGATTCAAAGTCTGGCAGCTAAATGTTATGCCAGGCTCTCCCTGGAGCCAATTGATTTGCAGATATGCACAGTACTTTATTTGGAACTCGTAGCTACCAATTCACTGCACAGTGGTCTAACCACGTTAAAGGAAAGGAGGGCAGCATGTTGATATAGGGATAATTGTAGAATATTCCATCTAACATATGACCAGCTCTGTGAGTAGGTCCCCTAGTCTTTTAGGGATAATCCGTGACCATTCAGTGTATCAATCAGCTTTATGGAGTCAGAATCTGATTTATTTTCTAAATGAAAGCTGAAATCACCCAGAGCAGAAAATTTAGAGCTTAAAATGGATGACTCAAGGAGCACACTGAGCTGATCAGCGAAGCTACATCTGAGTCCAGTGTAGCGATATATCAGCATGCCCTTAGAAGATTGTGAGTTGGATGGTTCCACCGAGAACATCAGGGCCAGAAAGTCAATTCCTGTGACTGGTGTAAAGGTGGCCATAAAGTGATTCTGATAAACAACTGCCAGCCCACCTCTTTCTTTCCAAGTCAATCCAAGCAATAAATGTCGAAGCCCGGAGACGCTAGCGGCAATGACCTCTGGGCCTGAATTCAAATACACTCAGGTTTCTGTGACAAACATAATATCAAACTAGTTCATGAAATTCCGAATGATGTTTTACTAGCGACCTCGTATTCAATAGCATACAGTTTATATCTGTGTGGAGGGTGGGGCCCTCTTTGTTGTGTTGCTGGTGTGAGGTCACAGCTTTCTCTCTGCCTACTAAGAGTCTAGGCTTTGGGCGTTTAGAATACTTTGGGTTACATTTTATCTTATAAGAGTCGGTCGGGGAGGAAACACATACTGTTATGTTAAGAAGGTACTTGCCGGGTAGTCTGAGGGCTAGATGCACCTCATGTGAATAGATTAGGTTCCCCGTCCAATATGGGACTGAACGACCAGGGGGAACGGGCTATGGGCGCGGTCCAGGCACGGATAGGTGCAGATGGGCTTAAATGCGCCTTCGACAGGCCAGTGGTGCACCAGCTGCACGGACGCACTGCCGAGTGCTTTATGAGGTCTATCATTAAAGGGGCGTGGCCAGAAGAATAACAAGCACCGCAAACTGTATGATCACTAAAAACAGGTGAGGGTGAATTAAGATTCTAAATTAGTTACAGCAACCTCTTTCCTCAGGTGCAGGCTGCCCTGCGTCCAAGAAATACTGGTGAATGTAAATTAGACAGAAATCAAAGTGGGAGAAGCAAAAACATAAAGGGGCAGATTTACAAGCACCTTGCGTCACTTTTGCACCGTTGTTGCGTCACTTTTGCGATGCAGCGGCAGCGTAAAAGTTGCGGACCATTTACAACGTGATGCATCTAGGGAGATGCATCACGTTGTAAAGCCCTGTGCCACATTAAACCTGCATCAGGTTTAATGTTTGCAGGGTGGGCGTTCCGTCGCAGGAAGCCCCGTAAAAGTGACGCAGTGAAATCTACAAGGGTGCCCCTGAGCATTGCTGGAGTTGTGTCGTGCTTGTGACACGACTCCAGCAATGCGTAACTTTTCCGTCAAAAGATGAGTCAGAATTTCTGATGCATCTGTCAATCCTTGCACCATGGTGCGCCGTATTGTAAATACGGCGCATCCATGGTGACGCAAGGATTTGGCATATTGGTGCAGGGAAAGTGACGCATCTCTACAGATGCGTCACTTTCTTGTAAATCTGCCCCAAAACATTTAAAAAACTTAATATCGTGCCAAACCTTTTCCACAATGGCGCTTCACTCTATGAAGCCAGGCAACTCCGAAAATAAGGGCACCTTTGTGCTTACAACGAACTGAAAGTCTAAACTAAGCAACTAAAAGTCTGCGATCCTAACCACTAGTCGAGCAGTGGCTCTCCTCATGGCCCAGTGCGAGTGTAGACAGAGCCTCCCATTCAGTGTTGCCGAGCACTCACTGCCTCGAGTACAGCACAGGCTGCCACCTAATGGGTCTTGTAATTGTGCTTGCAGTGAATCCTTATCATGAGTGATGCTTTGCCCCCAAAGTCTATTTACCCTATGAACCGGGCTTGATCCTGCCATCCTTGGCAAAGCAGTGCCCCTGTCACAGAGAGCATACACGCCCAGTGCTGCAGGAGTGGAGCTAAAGGCTGGACTCCGACCCTCCCTCGCCCTGCTAGTTGTAGCTCTGGTTAAGAGGAGCTTTCACTGTGATGCAGCTGCCTCTGCTGATCCACTGAGTTTGGCTCTTTTGATGTTGAGGTGGTTCCCACTGCTACTCACATCTTCGCCACTTTACGTTGTACCAGTTCCCATCCAGAAGCTCTCTTTGCTGTTCGTCTGCCCTCCAACGCTGGCCAGGGTGCTGGCCCTTGTCAGCGCTCATCCTGCTCTTCTTCGCTTCAGCTGCTGGAAGTTTGAGTAGCAGGAGCCACTTGCCCCTTACTTATGCCTCAGATTGGGCAGCTTAATTGTGCGGAAGCTTTTTGCACCATTCGTCAGTCTTCCTGCCTTGGCAGGAACCTGGTCCCTAAGCACCATTGTCAGTGATTCAATGGCACCGTTTGGACATCGAGCCTTTCCAGGCCCTTGCTAAGGCTATAGACTTTTATTGGGTCCTTGTGCACTATGGGATTGATGTCAGTCATTTACTGTATGGATTCAGCGTCCTTTTCTGATTTGCTTCTGCTTCTGCCCCCACCGCTGCTTTGTTTTTTGTTATGTCTGGTGAGGATTCTTTTTATGAGCTCTTCTGTCATTTTACCATGATGCCTGTTGGTTGATCCCTTGCCAGACTGTTGCTATTGGAATGTACCGGATGTATGACGTAACAACACGTGTGTTTACAACGCGTGCAGTTACATCGCGGTTTTTACAACGAAGCGATGTAACCACGCGATGCCATTACAACGCAAGTCGTTACATCGACTTGCGCTAGATGGCGTGCTAACATTAGAAAAGCGTAATTTACTATTCCAACTCCAGTCCACTTAACAGTAGGGAAGGTGTTGGGATAGTAAACTACACTATTTGTAATGTTAGCACAGCATCTAGCGCATTCGATGTAAAGACTTGCGTTGTAATGGCATCACGTGGTTACATCGCGTTCGTTGTAAAACCCGCGATGTAATTGCACGCGTTGTCAAAGTTTCGTTGTAAAGGTTGTTTCCCGAATGTACCACATCTGTGCTGTTCTGCTGGCCTTATCGCGCAACGTCCGCAAGTTGTCATAGTATGCTTTTTGTAACTCTGATGGCCCCTTGTTGTGCTGATTGTTTTGACATGCTTTTCCTGCACCTCCACTGCTGGTTCTGTGCCGTGGTGTGGGGTAGACTCTGGTTCCATTGCACCCGAGCATCTGCTAAGTTCTCAAGAAAAGTGTTTTCTTACGGTTACCTTGGTGTACGACTAGTAGCTATGTGATTCAGTTTTGTGTCTCTTGGTCTGATGCTTAGGGATTCAGTATCTGCCATTCCTCTGCCTTCTTCAGGATTCATTCAGTTTTAGATATTTGAAATGTTCTCTTGTAGGTGATTTGTCACTGTACTTTTTTGGTTTTGGACATCAGTTTAGTTTGCCACCTTCTGACCTATGTATTGGACATTCCTGTTGTACAAACACTGTCTGAGTTATTCTGGCTCTGTTTCCTACTTCACCTGATCCTCTGCTGTTGTCCCAGGCTCCGCTGCTGGACCTTTGTGACTTTGTGCCTTTATGCCTTATTTTGGGGTTCTAGAATGTAGCCCCTTTTTGGTTGCCTTACGTGCACGATACCCCTGGACCTCTGTCCGCTGTTCAGCTTGTGTGACTCTGCTTCCTCAGACCTGCTCTTTTGTTCTGGTTTATGGGCGGAAGATTGGTTGTTGAATAGTGACTGTTGGCATGGCTGTTTTTCACTCTTTGTGATTTTGATAGCTCCTGGAGATGTTTTGGGAACATCCCTTTGTTAAAGGTATGCAGTACTTCAAGCTGTGTGTCTGTGAACTTTATTCTGTTTGGTATTGTTCCCCGAGGCTGTTGCTCTGGTTGTTGGTGCTTCCCTAATGGATTGGTTTTCCACTTTCTCTGGATCTGGCTGGGCTCTGGTTATGAGTGTTCTGTCCCTCTGGGGCAATCCCTTCATGCCTTTTGCCTCCTTTATCTACGGGTGATTTTGCTTTGTTGAATCCTTTTAGCATTGTGACATAGGTTCCTTTGGGTTTGAGAGACCCTTTTTGTCTTGTTTTTGGGTATCCTTCACCCTACTTAGGGGAGGGTGTTGGAGGGGGGTGGTTCTGGCTTGCCTTGGATGCCTTGTTGTTAGAAGCCTGCACACACGGAAAAATGTACTAACCTGGTGTCCTAGGGCCAACGGGGGCTGTGTGTGATGACAGTCCTTTCACTCCCCCTAGTGATCTGTTAGGGGGAAAGTGGTACTGTTCATTAAGGAACACACCCAAGGGAATGAGGGTATGGAGAAAATAATCAATACAGGCTACAGGTTCTCTGTGATCAGAACTCGTTCCAGAGATGTGTCACTTGACATCATCTATGGGTGGTGCTATGGAGGAATCTAGTTTGGCGGTGTGTCCTGCAGTCTGTACAGAGAAGGAAGTGTACGGTCTATATTAACATGAGTTATCCAATGATCTCCTCTTTCATTGCTGCATACTCTCACGATCACAAAATATGCACATGCATAACATCACTTATAATGTTCTACCCAATACACTCAAATGTATAGCAAGGTTGTATAGCTTGGTAGGAGAAACAAAAGGAGTTGTAGTGCCAATTCTCTTCAGCACTCAATCAGGGACAATAACACTTTCATTGACCCACTGCTGCAAGAGTGTGCTTCAAATATAATCCAAATGAGTCTATGAGCTCACGCTTTTCTCTACAATGAGTTACCAAGTTTGCTAAGATTAATAGTCTCTCATGCTCTCTCTGGGATCAAGCGTGTTAGCGGTTATGAGCATGCCACAGTTTTCTAAGTGAGAGTTAACTTATGTTCTTAATCTCTCAAAACACAAAGATTAATGGCTTTTAGTGAATTTAAAGTCTCTGCCATGCATGCTCATGCTTTCTGTCACTTAGTTTTCATACTCGCATGTTGCAGCTGATACTGCGAGCGAGTCGCTGTTACTCTGGAGACACTGAAACCGCTTGTGTTCTTCTTGAAAGTAAGCCAAACGTCTGGCTTCAGTGGAAGAAGTGTACGGCTACCTCACGGGCTGATGCCGACCTTTAGGTGTCTGTAATTGCAGCGGGGACAGATCTCATCAGAAGCCAGATTGCCAGCAAGGGCGTGGCATCAGGGCGTGGTCTCTCTGCCCTCGATCGAAGATAGCCATAGAGATTTTTGATCTTGCATGGTTTGCACTAGGTGCTGGTGGCAAATGAAGTCCGAATGTTCACCGGCATGAGTATTGTCTTGCAAGGTGGCACCTTCATTACATCCAGTCTTGTAACGCACTTCAAGCACTAATTTATTGCCAATCATTCATGTACATGCCTTTCTACTGTCATTTCATTAATTCTCTTCCATTGTCAACTTACAACCCTTGTGTTGCATATGTGTGAGACCTGGTGGACCAGTGAGGGAATTTGTGGCATTAACATGTGCATCATCAATGATGGGGTAGCTCACAACGCTGGGACATTTGACGCATCTAGTGGTACTAGGTTGGTATTTTCGGATGCCCATGTGTTAGAAACTGGGTTTTATATTTTGCATTGGTATGCACCCTGTCAAAGTAGGGACCACAATCCTAGTCAGGATAAGCTGAATACACACTAAAAGATAACCCGTGCTGACCCTCTGGTAGTTTGGCACAGAACAGTCAGGCTTATCTAAAGAGGCAATGCGTAAAGTATTTAAGCAACACACACACAGTAACACAATGAAAATACCACAAAAATACTCCACACAGGTTTAGAAAAATAGAGAATAATTTTATGCATAAACCAAGAACAAAATTACAAAAATCCAATAAGTTCTGATTTTTTAAGAATAAACCAAAAATAGTGCTTAGAAGTCAATAGGGTTACTTGAGGTCGCAATAGACCAGGGTAAATCCAAAGTTTAGGCCAACAGCGATGAGGGCAGGCCAGCTGCAGGACTCAGACAGGTCCTACTGTCAAAGTACCTTGGATGGAGCAAGCATCGACATCGAAGACTTGAGGAAAGGAGTAGAGGAGGCGCTGTGTCATCCTCGATCCCATGGATGGAGGCGCGGCACCGATCCACGCAGTCGATGAAGGTTTTGGTGTCAAACCTCTTAATGATGCAGGTGGTGCATCACTGTCAGGTCGTGCTGTCCATCAGTGTCAAGCCACACAGTCCGTCGAGGCGATGTCATTGATCGGCTTCTATGTCAGCATTGAAGGGTTATGTGCCTGTTCCGATCAGTGCAAAGTCATCCCTGCATCAATTTTGAAGCAGAAACAGCTGCAAAGCCACTTCTGTGACCCAGGACTAGATTGGCACTTCAGGCAGGGTATGACCCACAGGTGGCAGAGTCCAGCAGAAGGGTTGATGGTCCTGAGACTTCAGAACAGGGGGCAAGCCAGCAAGCCCCTGGAGTCACTCTGGATTCAAGTGAGATGGGTCCAGTCCTTGTCCTCAGAAGGGCAGAGATCAACAGGTAGCAGGGCAGCTCAGCAAAGCGGAGAAGCATTTCCTTCAGCACAGTCAATCAAGCAGAGTGGCAATCCTTATAACACAACCGTCTTTACTCCTGGCAGAGTTCTTCACTGGTCCAGTGGTGTACTGTCTTGGTAGGGTCAAAGCCCCAGTACTTTTACACAATTGTGCCTTTGAAGTGGGGGTGACTTCAAAGCAAGCCCTTGAAGTGCACAGGTCCACTTAAATTCCATCCCTGTCTGTCATGCTATCTACAGGGGGTTCTCAGCCCTTTGTGCGGGACACAGGACACTGCTTAGTCAGATGTGTCAGCTTCCTCTTCCTCTTCCTGCCCAGGAAGAGCTATCAGAATGTAGTGAAATACAGATGAGGTCTCTGTCACACCCACCCTTCTTGTGTTTGTAGCCAAGTAGAGGGAATGTCTAGAAGTGTAGATGTCAATTGTCCCAGGCGTGTATTGGAGACCAGCTGCAAGGCACACACTGTACTAAGAGCAGAGAAATGTCCACTTTCTAAAAGTGGCATTTCGAAAATAGTAATGTTAATTACAACTTTACCAGTAAAGAGGATTTATCATTGCCATTACAAAGATATTAAACATGATGCAGCTTATCCTTTCTAATCAGGGATTTCAGCTTAAGAGTGTTTTAAGGAATCCCCAATGATGGTCTATGAAATGAGAAGGCCGCACAGTAGTGAAAACCGAATTTAGCTGTTTGTCACTACCAACACATGTAAAACTTAAAAGTACATGTCCTACCTTTTCATTACACAGCACCTGACCTCTAGGGCTGCCTAGGGCCTAACTTAGGGATGACTTATGTATAATAAAACAGAAGTTTGGGGCTTGGGAAGTGGTTTTAAATGTCAAGTAGCAGTAAATTGCATACACAGGCCTTGCAATGTTTGAAATTCTACTTATGTGGGTGGCACAACTAGTGCTGCAGGCCCACTAGTATGTGAAAGAAAGAGGGGTTTTGGCCCAAGGGCGGCTGGGTATGGCTTAGACAATTTTATAACCAAACAAATACCTAGCCATCACATTTAGCGTGCTGTATTTATTTCAACAGACTAAGGACATTCGCTGATTTGAATAGTCTTAAGTATTTATTTACTTTTCTTTTAAGACTTTTCTTGCAAGTTAATTTCATTAGTGAAGCATATCACTCCATAAGACACACCACTTTCACCAATTCTATACACTTATATACACAATGTACAAAACATACAGTTTACACAAACAATATATACAAGGTACAACCTAAATGAGATTGCATTCAGGTTAAATCCAGTCGATATTCAATGTAACAGCCCTGTGGGTGGTTATTCCTTACAACTATTCATTTCAACTGCAAGGGCTGTTGCCTACTGGGTACTCGCTCCAGACAGTAAAGTAATATTCATTAATATTTTATCCCAGTAGAAATTAACACCAACACGTTTCGAACCCTATCTCAGTTTTGGGGTTCTCCTCAGGGCCTTAGAACTGTATAACATCTGTAAAGGTTCTGATATTGGCAAGACTTCATGATGTTAAGATCTTGATTTAAAAAGTGAATTATCTGTCAGTTGCAATAACGATTTTGGACTAATTTTAAGGCGTGTTGTAACAATCAGGCATGACAGGCCGTGATGGGTGGACTATGTTCATTAGCTTGTATCTATACCAGGGTACATGAAACTGGGATCAAATGCAGAGTTCGGCTTGTGTTATTTTGAATGTTTTCTCAAAGCGTATTAGTGCAGACAAGATTGATCAGCTTGGGTGGTGCAGTATTCTAGTATTGGCTTGTGGCTCCACCTGGGGGCATGTGCCAGGATAAATCAAAGAGTACAAGTATTATTCATTCTCTGTGTTCCTCACTGATTCATTACACTCGTTCTTTCCTTGCTGGTTGGGGTCCACTAGTAGCGTTTGAAGTACAGGCCCTGGGTATATAGTATACCACTTTACAAAGGACGTACGAGTACATCAAATATGCCAAACAGGTTTACACCAATGTCACCATGTTTAGGGATGAGAGCACATGCATTTTAGCCCTAGGTAACAATGGTAAAGTACTCAGGGTCTTAAGGCCAACAAAAAGGTCAGAATAATAGAAGGAAGAAGAGAAACATTTTGGAGTGAACCCCTGCCCCCCCCCCCCCAGAGAGGGCTATATTCAAACTGCCCCCTGCCTATTGCAAAAGGTAGCCTAATCAATAGGGCGATAGAACATAGACAATTGCCCACTACTGCCAGTTCTATGCCTCCCTCTCTGAACCCGGTCTGATCCCTCTGTCTATACTGTCTGGGATCACAGAGCTAACCCATGGGGAATCCTTCTCCCTACCTGTGGATCTCATTTGTGCATCACCTAACCACAATTTTCTCACAGATGCATCCCAGTAGGTAGACAGTACCACCATGGCCAAAAGGTGATGTGCCCATTCCACCCCTTGAGTCTGACATCTGTCCCCAACCCAAAGAAAACTCTGTCCACATGGACAGCAACTATCAGAGGCCACTGCCAGCTGTTAGATTCAAGAGCCAGGCCATCTAGGGGCTAACTATTACCCTTCTCTGAGCCACCTTCCCACTCCACTCTTGGGACATCAGGGTAATAGGGTGGAAAAAGTCCTGCCAATGGGCTGGAGTCATTCTACACACCTCACCAGTGTACTGATCTGGGAAGACTAGCTCTTCAAGAATCGTGGTCCTGCTAGCTCCAGTATCCACCAGAGCATTGATTGAGATCCCATTCACTGCCACTTGGTGGAAATGACTATTCCCACCCTCAGGGATCACCAACTCGCCCTCTGAGTCGACCTCCCAGCTGAGGGAGATCATGGCATTTTCAATGACCTGCCAGTGGGGACTACCTTACATTAAGATCACATTGGTCACCCCTGTAGAGTTCCCTCTAATATGTGGTTTCTTTGGACTGAGTCCCCCTATTGTGTACTAACTGGGGAAAATCAAATCAGCAGGGTTGGAGATGAGGTACCCTGGCCCACCACCCACCAGGAGCTCAATCCTTCTTCTCAGAAGGGACATGGAAACCCTTTGCTTCCCCTTTACCCTGAGACCTGTCTGAGTCTTTCCTGCCCCCCCACCCTCTGGTGGAAACCTTAACCACCCTTCTTGGGTCACTCCCAGGTACCTCTTTGGACTTTCTGGTACTGACCCAGATGTCTGCTTCCTCAGCAAGTTTCCTGGGGTCAGTTAACTTGCTATCAATTAGGTGGTGGCGCAGTTCTGGGAACCAAATATTAAGCATGCGCTCCTTTCAAATTAGGTTGTACAGCCCTGAATAATCATCAACCTTGAAATCCTTTCATTGCCTTGCTGGTACAGTCCTAGAAATCCACACGTTTGTGATTAGATTTTGTGGCTGCCCCTGAATCTGAGCCTATACCTCTCAGGGGTCAGTCCAAACTTACTGATTAGGATGGCCATAATTGCAGAGCAGAATGTCGGGTCCTCTACCTTTAGTGTAAGGAGTGTGACACTCCCCTTCATGGGCAAATACCTCCATAAACTACCACCCTCAGAACTCCTCTGGCATCTTGTGCACTCTCAGAGCCACTTCATTGGCTGCAAATCATTTGTGTATGTCATAACTGGGCATCACATCCTTTAGGATCCTGACTCTGATTCACCTGTGGCCACTGTTGATATGGTGCCACCACTGCTGTTACTGGACCCCACTTGTATGGCTCTATATGTCCAGCTCCTTGAGGTTAATCTCATGGGTAGGTTTCCTCCTCTGCATGGCCAGCCTTATGTCTTCACAAGCCTGCTCCAACTTGGCAAGCTCTAGCTTTAATTTTCTCTCCTTCCTCCTGCCTGCCAGCTCCTCTGGGCACAGGTTCCTGGATGAGACACTGCTCCCTGGTCTGAGAACCATTACTGCTCCTGGCAAGTTGTTGGCCCCCTCCATATGCAGTTCTAAAGCCATCTCAGACTCCAAAATCAGGTCACCTCCTCCTCAGGAATCTCCTGCTCCCCTTCTGGAATGTCATCCCCTGCAACATGTGTCTCTGCCCAGACCCTCAAAGCCTTCTGTAGCTCCACCTTCCTAGTAACGCCCCTTGCAGACACTTAAAAGTCCTTGCAAAAATCATTCAACTGTTGCACTGTGTAGGATCCTAACCCAGCCAGCTCAAACTCAATTCCTGCAGGCGTGGCTTCTCCAGAGTGAGTCATAATTTCGTAGAAAAATCAAATCCCTATCAGAGAAAATTGAAAAAGGTTTGAATTGGTGTTAGGTACAGAGTTGTAGTGAACACTGAGTTACTATATGGTATTGTACAAAGACGAGTCCTATCCTCACGGCTGATCACAAAAACTGCACACACAGGCCTTGCAATGGCAGGCCTGAGACAGGTTTGAAAGGCTACTTGTGTGGCTGGCACAACTAGTGCTACAGGCCCACTAGTAGCATTTAGATTACAGGCCCTGGGTATATGGTATGACACTTTACAAGGGACTTATAGGTAAACTAAATATGCAAATCAGGTATACACCATTGTCACCATATTTAGGGAAAAGAGCACATCCACTTTAGCATTGGCTAGCAGTGGTAAAGTGCTCAGAGTCCTAAGGCCAACAAAAACAAGATTAGAAAAAAAGAAGGAGGAAGGCAAAACGTTTGGAGTGGCGCTTCAGAGCAGTCCATTTTCCAAAACAATTACACTTGTGCCCCTTTCTGCTTTATTGTTTTGGGACTTGTGTAGATTTGTGCTACTGGTCATAGATATCCTCCTTTGGGCCTGGTTGAAGATCTGTGACTCCCACTATGCGCAAGTTCTTGCAACTCTTTAATTACATTGACATCACCACATTCTTCCTGCTTCTTGCTTCCAATGGGCTCTTTCTTATATGGTTTGGTGGATCTGTGTCCTTGTGTTGGGCTCAGGTTCCTTCCAGAACCCAAGCCCTGAGTGTGTTCTGCACTCCATTTCTTGGTGTTGTGATTACGTAATAGCTCTGGCCATGGCCTCTCTCTTGGTTGTTAGGTGCCACATTCTCCTGGTTCCGGTATCTTGTGTTTCTTGCCCTGCTTCTCTCTTTGGGCGCTCACTGTTCTTGTTCTCGTGGAGTATCATGTCTCCGTGCCCATTTGCTGCTGTCCGTGATGGGCAGGTTTTTCTGCTTACTTTTAATCCTGCCCCATTTCATTTCCTAACTTGGCTTGATGACATTGTCTGTCTTCCCTCCTCTGTTTCAGGATTATATTGTAGTTCCGGTTGTTCTCATTCCTCCTGTTTAACCTGCAGTGCAGCTGAGGAGAACCTGTAGATGTATAGGTGTTATGCTCAATGCGTAATTTCTCTCCCTGTTTGTTTGGGAATTGAGTTGCACCTCCGGCTCTGCTGGCAGTCTCCTACACCTGGGCCAAGGGGTGCATGCGTGGCAGCTGGCCTTTGCTTTAGACGTTTTTGTTCCTGAATGCTTGAGTTCAGCTTCTATTGCAAGTGAATTATATTGGGGCTTTTGCCTGTTTTGCTCTGCTCTCTCAACGTACGCAGGGAGTAGCTTTACTTGGGGGCATATTATCAAGACAGGCGATAAAATGATCGCCACTTACGGCGATAATGGGCTTGATAATATGCTCTATGGAATTCCAATTGAAGCCCCTGTTGGATGTGAAGCACATCTAACCTGAGCTTCAATTGGAATTCCATAGAGCATATTATCAAGCCCATTATCGCCGTTTTACCTGCAGTTTTCTGCCGCTAAAGCGGCGATAATTTTATCGCCTGTCTTGATAATATGCCCCTTAGTTCTGTGGCTTCTTTGCTTCGTGTCTTTGTCATCTAACACGTCTGGGTCCTTTTTCCTTCTGCTCCTGGGTTTTACTCCAGCTCTCCGCTTTCTGCTGTGTCCTCCTTGACTTATTTTAGCAGTGGTCTCACTTGGGTGGCAATTTGCCATACTCTTATCAGTAGCTATGCCTCTTCCAGTGGCCCCCAACTTATTTGTGCTCTCCTGGACTCTGCCCTTTATTCCTGGATGTGGAGAATCCTTCGCCCCTCTAACATATGGCCTCTTAATTTCTCTCCACCTTGCCATTAATTTCCCCCTGTTTCTATGGGGGCAGCTGAGATCCCTACAATATATTTAGCTGGTTGGGTTCCTATTGCTTGGGTTTTGGTGGTGTTCCTCTATGCTGTTGGTTCTGTTGTTGTCTCCAGGGACTCTGTCCTAGGTCTCTTCCCATTTTTTCCTGCTTCCTGGGCTGCGACTGGTGAGGTTTATCTGGGCCTATCACTCTTTATTTTCCTCTCTCCTCATAGTTAATTTCGGAGGATGATTCCTTTAAGCAGATTTACTTGTGGTTGTGATTGCTTGTCCTTTCTCATATGTATCTTCTGTCTTCAGTAAGGAGCGACTGTTTTCCTTGTGGCATTTTGCTCAAAGCTGCTCTGACTGCTTGCTCTGCTCTTATAGTTTAGCAGTGTGACGAAGAAGACGGACAAAGTGGTAAGGCCCAGATTGCTTATCGATAATGTTTATAACAATGAGTGTCATTCCTGCTCACAGCACGGGTTGTGGTTGAATTGATTTGTCGGTTTATGCTTATTTTTGTAGTGACTTCCTGTTGGAACATGGTTCTATTGTACTCCCCGTGGGACAGGGGGTGGGGGGAGGGTGGGAGGAGAAGACAGGGTTTGGCCGGGGACTTTAACATTGTTTTAAAGAGGTATTATGGCTTTAAGATGCTTACCTTTGTAACTATCATAGATCAGGACATACTCAACTATCGCTGTGTTTTATTTCTGTATTATTGATTTACATTGTATTCGAAAATCCAAACAATTAATGACTCTTTAAGGTATATATTATAATGCAATGTTTTTGTTATCAATTCCATTAGCAATATGGAAACATCATCTTTTTACACTAAGGTTTGCGCTGTTTTGCCATAAAAGAACATCACAACAGATATCATAAATTAGTTTCTTGGGGAAAGACAATGAAATATTAAATAGGACCACCTGAACTTTTGTTAACTAGGAATGTATTTGCTGGAATTTATTTGTACTTTTATTATATGAAAATATGTCTGAGAACCACCAGCAACTTATGGAGGGCAGTCTCTGTCCTCAAAGTCAGGACCGAGTAGTCAGTGTAAAGTACAACGTGAAGGTTCAACGAGGTGACCCTGTATTCATCAGAACCCGGGTATAATGTGGTTTATAAAAACAAATGGTTCTGAGGAGCAAGAAACTGGTATACATACCTTTAGTGAACAACTGTATATGTAAGGAATGAATCAGAGAAGAAAAACAACAAGCATTGGCATGGCCAATAGGTCTCGCCTTTGGGACCTTATAAGTGTTTAGCCATGCAACAGTTGCATAACTAAATACTTATAAGGTTCCAAAAGCGAGACCAATTGGTTATGCCAAATGGCCGTGCGGCCGCGAAAGTGAAAGTGAAAGTGATCACGATCACGATCAAACATCAAAGCGGCCGCAAGTAATCGCGGTAAAGCGGGGCGCGCGCACCCGCGCACATGCACTGTAACTCTAGGCTGGCCTGGTAGCACTTTTTGGAGTCCTCTCAATAAGTCTCGCCAGAACAGCGCATGCACATGGTCAGGCGAGACCTAAAAAGCATGAAACGCACATGGGTCTGTTTGACTTTTTGTCTCTCATATATTCAAAAGATAATGAGATAAAAATGGTTCACACCGCTAGAAAAGGAGGATGCTCCATGGGTGACAGGCGGATTACTTGCGAATATGAACTTGCTTTTTGTTCACTTATGCAGTCACATTTTACTTGATGCACTGCACGAGCACCTTCACTTGTCACCCATGGAGCATGCTCCTTTTGTATCATTGTGAACCATTTTATCTCATCATCTTTTGAATATACGACAGACAAAAAGTCAAACAGACCCAGGTGTGTTTTGTGCTTTGTGTTTTTCTTCTGTGATTTATTTCTAACATATACAGTTTGTCAGTATAAAGTAGGCATAATATTCACCTAACCTAGAAACGCCATGCTGCAGCAAGATCATTGAAACATAAAAAAAAGGTTTTGGACAGGATACAATCCTGTCTAATGCTCTTATTTACAATAAATGAAGTAATAAATTCACCCACCTTCCCATTTCTCACAGCAGCAGTGGAAGTGTAGCATTAATGAGGTCAAATGAATGAATTTTAAGACTATAACGGATAATCAGTAGCGGTGTATAGGCTTTTATGTATGTTTTTATTTATGGCTATACTATGTTATTTTGTTATTAATGTTTATGTGTTTTAACTTTCGCATTTTTATGGGAACTTGTGTTCTTTTCCATGTAATGCTCTCCCCGCAGGGAAGCCGGTGGAGAGGCAGAGGAGAAGCTAGGCTTAAGTTTGCTTTTAATTTGCTCCGCCTTTGTTGTTCCCCACCTCACAGTGGTTACTTCAGGGCTCCCACAGCGTCTTGAACCCAACCATATTTAAATGGCAATAGAGCGCATCTGCATTGGCCCTGAGAGACCCTCCGGACGCTAACGAGCTGCATACTGCAGTCTTTCTGGTTTAATTTCTATGTAAACCACTGGAAGGTGCCTGGCTCCCCTTTAACACAGAAGGGCATATTTTCGGCAACGGCGTTTAGGCCTTTCTTATTTATGTTCATTTGTATTTTTTCACATTTTTAAATTTAATTTGCTTTCTCTTCCTATTGCTCACTGTTAAAAATAAGGGTCTCTAGTTGGCAGAGGTAGGTGCCTTGTTCAAATAGGCACCCTTGCTTCTAGTCAGGGTAAGGGGGATACACACTTTAGATAACCCCTGCTCCCCCCCTTGGTAGCTTGGCACGAGCAGACAGGCTTATCCCAAAGTAAAGTATTTGTACCAACACTCACAGTAACCCATTGAAAACACCACAAATGGACACCATACTAGTTTAGAAAAATAAAATATCTTTATCTGAACTAAACAAGACCAAAATGACAAAAATCTAGCATACAGATACTCAGTAAAATGTCTTTAATAAGGATGTTGCAAAAATAAGCTTGTAGAAATCAAATAGCACCAACTGGGGCTATCACGACGTCAGGACAGCAAAAAAAACCAAAGTACGGCGCCGCCCGCGAGGATCCAGGCATCGGGCGCGGAGTCACACAGACCCCCAAACAACAGTACCTTGGAAAATAAAGTCGGTGACGATGCACGGCATCGAAGATGGCTGATGTCGGCTCCGGTGATGATGCAGCGTCGGCAAGTTTCTCGAGTCACCCTCAGCGGTTATCGGCACCGCGATAACATGATGCAGGCGCTGGCAAAGACGGAGTTGATGCGAGCGCTGGTGTCGGTCACAGCCGATCACTCCCGCTCCGCCGGGCGTCGTAGGGCCTCGGAGCTGCAGAGCACGCCGGACGCTGTGTCGTTCACTTCATGAGCGCCTCGGTGCAAGTCACGGCGTCACAGCGTCACAGAGGCGGCGTCGGAAACAGATTTTCTTGCTTCTCTTGGGTTTCTTCCACCTCCCAACAGCAGAAACAACGTCCAGGGGCCCAATTCAGTTACAGGCACCTCTTGGCAGGTCAGAACTCTCAGCAAGGAAGTTTGGGGGAGCTGGGGGGAAAAGTCCTTTTGTTCCTGGGACTTCAAAACAGGAGGCCAGCTCTTCTTCAGGCCCTTGGAGACTTTCTTTAAGCAGGGAACACAGCACACAGCAAAGTCCTTCTTCAAGCAGGTGACACAGCCCACAGCAAAGTCCTTCTCCTTTCTTTGGCAGAAACGGCAACTGCAGACCAACCCCAGACACACAGCAAGGGCAGCACTTCTCCTCAGTTTCTTCAGCTCTTCTCCTCAGCAAAGGATCCTCTTGATTCCAGCAATAGTCTAAAGTTCAGGGGTTTTGGGTCTAATGCCTATACCCCAAAATGTCTTTGATCCCTTTGAGCAAGGGGCTCATCCATCTTACTCCCATTCTGTCCTTTGGGCAAGTTAGCCTTTCAATAGTGAAAAACTAAATTGGCAGTATTTCACTATCAGGACATGTTACACACAGCAGTACATGTCCTACCTTTCACATACACTGCACCCTACCCAGGGGGGTATCTTGGGCCTACTATAGGGGTGTCTTATGTGCAAGAAAAGGGAAGGGTAAGGCCTGGCAAGTGAGTGCAGTTGCCAGGTCGACCTGGCAGTTAACAAACTGCGCACAGGCACTGCGGTGGCAAGCCTGAGCCCTCATTTAGGGCTACTCATGTGGGTGGCACAATCAGTGCTGCAAGCCCACTAGTAGCATTTGATTTACAAGCTCTGGCACACTTAGTGCAGTTTACTAGGGACCTATTGGTAAAATAAATATGACAATCAGGGAGAACCAATCACAATATCAATTTACACTGGGAGCACTTGCACTCTGACACTGATCAGCAGTGGCAAAGTGCCCAAAGCATCTAAGCCAGCAAAACGAAATCCAGCACAGCATCAAAAACACAGGAGGTAGAGGCAAAAAGTCAGGGAAAACCACACCAAGAATGCCAGGTCTAACACTCACCCTCCAGTGAAGCCTGCGGAGAGACACAGGAGTGGCTAGGCTTCACTTTTAATTTGCCCCGCCTTCAGGGCCAGATTGGTAACGCAGCTACTCGGGGAATGGCCGAGGGGCCGGTATCCGAGTTCCAGCTGTGGGCTGCTTATTTGGGTAGCCTGGGGGCTGATTTGCGCAGTGTCTGTGCTGTTCGGATGACGCAAGCGGCCCAGTGGGTGCCTGAGTGGCGTTTCTGGAGGCAGATGGGCATCCATTACCTCCCTTTTATCAACGCCAGAGGTGTCACTTTTTCTCTCCCTGGGCCGGCCCATTAATGTATGCATATTGAGCTAGGGCAGGGGGCCTGAGCATAAGTGGCCTCGCTTGTTTTCAGGTGTTTTTCACCAGTGTGAACTAATCCGTGCATTTTTTTATATCAATGTCGAATCAGTGCTTTGCAGAAAGGGAATATGCAAATGTGGGCCACTTTTTGGAGTGTGCCCGGGCAGATTTTTAATCCCAATCCAACCCTGCCTGCCTTTGTTCTTCCCTGCCTAATAACAGTCTAGTCGCCTAGGGGCTCCTGTCCTGCACTGAATGGGGACATTTAAATGGAAATATAGTTCATATACATAGCAGACACATGCAGCAAATACATGCAGCTGATAAGCTGGCAGGGTTACAAAGGTACACCAAAGGCAGCCCAGAAGTAGGAACCCCTGTAGGCCTTATTTTAAAGGATGCTCCAAAAATTCATTATTCATCTGATACCCACCACAGTTCTAAACCCTTCAGTAAGCCTATACTTGCTACAAACTCCATTGAGACCACTGGCCTCTTTGTATGCCAATTATGCAAGTTTACTTCATTGCCTCACTGTTACACTACCAATGCCCCCCACAAATCCCTCACTGTTAGAGCAACCACAGCCACAGCCACAGCCACACAGAATATCTTGCCTACTGCTCAATGCAAGACTGCTACCCAGATCTCTACTGAGATCTGGGATACTATGAATTTTGAACACACTGGTGTATTTTCCCTTATTGACAAGAGGCTTAAACCTGACTCTAATCCTGATATTTCAATAGCCATCCTAAATGGATATAACAGCTACAATTTTAATAGAACAATAAAACATGGCAGCGGTGTCACAATTATTTTTAAATCCCACCTTAAATGTGAGAACACTAATTCTTTGACTGTACAATCTCCAGATATTATGATTTTTAAAATCAACTTTTCTAATGAACTCCTGCTTTCTGGAGCCCTTGTTCATAACCCTCCTTCCACTAATGCTTTTTTAAGCTGTTTGTTGGCTGATGTGATAGCTCAACTGTTACTTAAAGGCTCACAGTTTGTACTGTTAGGAGGCCTGAAGTATCATCTAGAAGATGAAATAAACATTTCAGCTCAGGATTTGAGAAACAAAACAGTGTTTTTTCTCTTAAAATCACTCTCAGAAGTCTCAACTCACCAAGTGGGGCACTTATTAGGCCCCATTTTCTCTACCCTACCTGCTATTACAGCAGCCAGACGTATGTCTCTTACCTGATTTCATCACTATGCCATCCCCTTTTCCTTGGTCTTCAATTTCAACTCCTCCCCCTAAATCAAGAAGAGGCTCGACTGAAATTATTTTCAAAATATTTCAATCAAGGACCTCTTGGTTTAGCCTCAATTTGACACTGATCTCAAATTCACCTTCAATATTTTTAACTAGTGGATATGAAACAACCTCAACACTCACACCCCTATTTGCACCACTAAGTGCAACAAATCTACCATCTGTAGTCCCTGGTTCAGTTATACACTGAACAGGCAAAAAGCCTGCAAATTCCTTGAGCACAAATGGCATTCAAATTACTTTCTTGAAGACAAAGCCATATATACCAAAGAGCTACAAAACTATCATAAACTTAGAGCTGAGCTGAGTGTTGAGCTTTCTACTCACAAGAAATTGAGTATGCTATAATTCTCAAAAGGAAATGTTCAAAACAAAATCCTTATCGTGCCCTAAATCTCTGATGCAGCTGATTCCCATACACAAACTTTCTCCTACATGCTGGCTGCCTATTTGTTTAATGAGATCTTAACAAGCAATGCTTCCTTTGGTAACAAACTGTCTTCTCCCTTCTCTTTGAATAATAACATTTATCTATGAGTCACCCGCTCTCTAACACTCTCAAGCTTTTCAAGATGTGTCAGAAATAGAAGAGAAAGTGTCACTGCTTTCTATCAAGTCTGACTCACCTCTTAACCATTACCACCCCTAAACTAAGAATGATCACCAACATAGTTGCCCTTTCCTTTTGGGAACCCGAACCTCAATAGTTCACTGACCGCTAATATTTAGTACACCCCAACATTTTCCTCTGGTGGTTCAGCTCCAGCACCCTTGATTTAGTGTCAGGAGTTCACCTTCCAAAACACCAGGCCCAACAATTTAGCAGAGTAAAGTCCAGAAGTGGCTAGGACCACTTAATAATTGAGTTCTAGATCAATAAAAAGCAAAAGAGTTTTATCACAAAAATTTCAATATAGGTAATACTGAGAAATGCTGTACATGCCATGTAGGTTCAGATAAGGAGAACAAAATCAGAAATTCGAAGTCTTTTAAATCATAACTTAACTATGTATTTTAAATCACAATTAAGCAGAGACGGCTCTCAAAACTCTTAAATGTCAGACTCATAAAGAGTACTGACAAAATCCTAAAGGAGAATTTAAAGTTTCAAGTAAATCGGATAGAGTCCCAGGAGGAAAATGAGGAGTCACTCTAAAGCCTCAATATCATGAGTTTTTTAATACACATCTTATGCATATACAATTAGCAAAACTGTAGATTCAGCATGGCGTGACTATTGTTAGCTCATATTGGACAAATCAGAAGTAAGATCGTAAATTAAGGTTTTCTAACACAACCCATTTCGAAGGTAAAATAATCTTTCCGTTAGCTTCCACAGCAACAGCAATCTGGAGATGTAAAATGCAACATGAAACATTCTCAAACAAAGGCTCATACATTAGTGTACTTGCAGGCCTACATCAGAAATTCCAGCAGAAGTGCTCGCTAGAACGATACATGGGAACACAATGAAAAGTTTCAATCACAATACATGCTCTCTATGGAAATTTACTAACTATGTCACATTGCACTGTGCTCCACAGAAACTGTGGGAAGAAAAGGCTCACATGGGAACATTGATTTAGAGACGGGTCGGAGCAGGAGCAGGATGAGCAGAACATCAGAAACTGTATCCATGTTAATAAAATGGTGTCTCTTACAAAAATGTGGCATAACTAAACTACATTATTATACACACTTCTAAGCATTATAATCAAATTGTTTCAAGTGCAACATCATTAATTATTTGGTCACAACTATATTCATCATGCAAATCATTAGAACATATAAATTATTTATCACACAAATTTGCACATTATAGAAAAAATTGACAACCTCACTTCTCTCTGTAACACCTAATTTCTCAAGTAGTCACCCCACATTGCTGAAAACTAAGCCCGGGTGATACCGCTGCGAGTCTTTGATTCTAACCAGTTACGGACCCATTTCCCTTCTCCCCATCATGGCCAAAATGATTAAGATGCTCATCAACAAGCAATTGGTTTACATCCTAAAATCAGATTTTCTTCTGGACCCTACCCAATCCGTTTTATGTCCTAGCTGCAGCACATAGATGACCCTGGCATCCACTGCTGAAAACTCAATATGCCTAATGGATGGGGAAATGCTGCCCAGTGGTCCTTCTTGACCTACCAGAAACTTTAGACATGGAAGACCATACCACCTTATTGGAAAGACTTAAGAATATGGGGGCAAATGGCTTAGCCTTAGCCTAGAACAAATCATTTTGATGGGCTACACCCACTTCGTCTACTCTCCTTCTTTCAAAGCGATGCAACCACCACCAAATATGGTGTTATTCAGGGCTTGTTCTTAAGCCCAACTCTCTTTAATGTGCATATGCTCCACCTGGCAGACTTGGTCAGGTCTTTCAGCTTTGTCATCCTCCTAAGTGCAGACAATACTCAGATCATGGTACCTATTAGCAAAGTCTCAATCATTCCTAAAGCTAAATTTCAACTATATTCCCAAGCTATTGCTGACTGGATGCATTCAGAGTTTCAGAAGCTCAACTTTGATGAGACTGAAGTTTTACTAGTAGACTCCTTGTCAAATACAGGGCCCTCTGAATGATGGTTTCAGGGGCTGGGTCCCATATCCTCCCTACTATTTTGTTCAGATACCTAGGAATTATTCTTGAATTGGACCTTTTCCATGGGCCTCCAAGTTGGTTACTCTTCTTCTTTTCTATTCTAAAATATTTTCTTTGATGTAGTGTTATTTTATGGGAAGACACACTTCACTCTGCCCACTCCTGTCTTTCCCTTGCAGAATGAGTTGTTATTCTGATTGTTAAGCGTGGTAAGAGACAGGTTCCGTCCATATCAATATTACAAAGTGCAAAATAAGTGACATGTACATAGCTTGCAAGATGAACAGAGACTCTGATGTTTAAAATAAAGTTGCCTGCTAAATGTTTTTAATAAAAGAAGCATGTATTAAAGACCCCCAATACCTTTGTTTGAGCTATTTTTTTATATGTAAAAGCAACAGAATTTGCACCTCATGTTCAGCTTTCTCATCATACCAAGAATGGACTAGTAATGTGAACATACATATATATTAAAACAATTTAAAATAGGCAAAGTGAAGGCACTAAGTAAATAGTCTTTTAAAGTTTATTATCTGTAGACAGATTACATCATCAAAACATTATAGACTCCAAGAACCTGATCCTCAAAGAAATATCAGAGACCATGTAGAGAGGAAAAGAAGAAAGGGTATTACCTGTCTGTGTGTCCTTTAAAAGGTGTGCGGACCCTCACCCACAAACCTCCACAGCATACTTCTTCATCAGGTTGACATTGCTGGTGATCCAAATGGTCTCCATCAACTTGGAGGAATTTTTTATATTTTAATGAAGGCATCCAGAGGAATCCACACCACATTAACCTAAAATTACCTGCAGGGAAAATGCCATTAGCTTTATTCTGGATACCTGTAGTAATGCTAAAAAGAGGGTGAGACCTATAGAGGTAAAGTAATGATCCTAAATGTCTGTGCTAACATGTTTAAGCCGTATTCTCAACAGTCTTCATCAGGACTTGGATCATTGTTCTATACTGCCCTGTGCCCTAAGTATCATATGCCTAATTGTCTACTGGGATGGGTGTGTAGTATACACTACTTGTGGTTCATCACAGACTCATGTTTCAGGATGTAATTTTATTGGGGGGGGGAGACCCATGGAGGGAGTACCAGGGAGCCTCCAATAGTAATACATATATCCATGTTATTGAACATGATAGTGTGGAAGTGCCCTCTTAAAATGAAGAGCACACTGACACCATCAGGTTAAATAACCTGGAACCCCACACCCAGCTCAGTAGACCTATAGATATATAATAATTAGGTTAAAGGACAGAACAGAGCAGGATTCAGGTCCTGATAAAAACTGCTGACCTCGTATTAGACTAGTAGAAATACGACTAAAACAAGTCGTCCCAGGGATTCAAGTTCATTACTTATCGTCTATAGATCCCACACCATTTTTTAACCTTTCCATAGGTACCCAGAACAAAACTAATGACAATTTACCATTAGGTAATTTTAATTTTAATGTGCTGTGGAAAAAGTGATGCAAACTGGTGCAAAGTCTTGATACGTTATTTAGTATCCAGGGTATATCTTGTTTAGCACTTGTAAAAAACTATAAAGTAATGCAAAGTAGAACTTTGTGTTACATTGTGCTACATTGCATCGATGTAGCCCCACGGGTGGTACATTAAAAAACTCATGATTTTTGACGCATGCATTCACCTTTGCAGTATGATGCAAGGGTTTGTGCAAAGTGCAAGGCAGCCTAAAGTTCACCAGCAGAGGTGGGTGGAGCAACAGTAATTTCTTAGTAGATATAATGCTGTCCTGATCTCTCCCTTTCACACACCAGCACAGCAACTTTGGGCATTACGCTATGTTGCATGAGTTCTTAGTACATTTCTCCCTAGGTATACTACCTTGAGAAATGAGTAATATACTCTAATTGGCCACTATCTGTCATGGTAGAATATTGTTAGAAAATAAGCAGAATTGATCTCATTAAGATGTGCCACAACCCTGAGTCAAAGTCCGTTCATTACTGTAGTTCTGATTTTTGTGATTGCCAACTTATAATAGGAGGTGTTCGATACTCCCCTCGAAGCTGGGGTTTGATCCCTCTAATTATACATCCCTATATGCTGGCAATGACAGGAATACAGAGTCATGGCTGATCTGTATTGGACGTTAATCTCAGAAAGAGTCCCAGTCCTGAATCCTGGTAATAACCTATTTAAGTCTCAAAGCTCTGTTAAAAGTGATAAATGTATTTTTTGCAGGTTGGTCCTAAAGGATTCAGATATTCATAGATCCTGAACTAACTGTGGTACACAAATGTGCGAGTTGGATTAACACCTCCACTGACCTTCATTTGTTGTCAACAGGATGCACAGGACCAAATATTAAGTTACCTCTAGTGACAAACACAATGTTCCTTACAAGAAGATATAGATTCATCCTTAATAAACACACAGCAATTTTGGACACTGTTTGATGATGATCTGGTAGTTTATCAAGGAACTCCAGAGATGCAAGAACCTCACTCTTGATTGCTATATTGATTGGAATATTCTACATTATTAGCAACATTTGATCACAGATCAATGATTTCAAGACCAGGACACTTCATTCAAGAACATAAAAACAACTGAGAAATCAGAGGTCAACTTGGAGTCACGCATGTGTACGTAATCCTCTTCAGAAGTCTAAAAGAATTCAAATTAGTTATCCTGTACCTATTGATTAATTGAGCCTAGGTCTACATAGAGCACATTCAGTTATCCAATGAATTAGAATTTAGGATTAAAGTATGAACTGGAGAAGGCTCCATATGTAAAACAAATTTAGGGTTATGAATCTTCCCTGCATGGTATAGTGGTGTGGTTCCTCTGCCTTGAGTGCTCGCCTGTATGGGAATATGATCTATTGACTTTTATTTTGGCAGTGGCATCATGCTAACTTAGTGTGTGAAGAGGCTTCAACTTATCCCTAGCAGTGTCAGTTCCAAGGCCCGTCCTGCGACCTGGAGGAGCATCCCTAGCATGCCATCATACCGAGCAGTGGACTACTGTCCTTGATCAGGGTTTAGCACATAAATTGGAGATGGTGCATACCATGTTAGTGAGAGTTTGGACTATTGACCATTTTCTTATAATGTTCCGCTGTAATGTGAAACCCTGAGCTGACATTCAGTGTGTATGTCGAGTGTGTGTGCATGTGTGGTAAGCCTGTGATGCTTGTGTGGTAGTAGGACTCGGTGTATGGCATGAGTTTTAGTGTAGAAGCCGGTGGGCTTCATTTCAGATGCCTCTAGTTCAACCTAGAACTAGAGGGAGCATTAAGACAGCTTCCCCAGATAGTGGAAGTGCATTGCCTGCATTTCTGTGCCTGAATGGTGGTGATTCAGACATAGAAGCGAGGGTGGAGACAGGGCTACCTTTAAAAATTCCATGATGACTGGTGACTGATTTATAATTTGGCAGGCAGCCTGCTCTCTGCCACGGTGACAGACTAAACTACTCCACCATACTGATGGAGGTAACGCCAACCAAATTTAGAAATGTCCACTGGCCCAGTCATCATGGTGATTCCTGTCAAAGCATTGTAAGCTTGTCATATGCCTCTGTCCAAATGACAGAAACATCTAGCAAACGTGCACATTTTAAAAAAAAAATCAAAATAGAAAAAACAATGCCTCTCTCACCACAAAAGTTTCCGCCCATGGTGAGAGAGACATTGAGCACTTTTTAATGCCCCTTACTGCCAGGTTGTTCTTGTTAACAATCGCAATTGAAAGCTCTATGTCTGACCATATAAGTTAGGCGGACAGACATATAGCTAAACTGTAGAATCCTTAATTCATCAGGCCTTTGGAGGTGTTTCACCACAGCAGAGACAGAGTAGCCTTCGCTGACATCAAACAATGGTTAAATCAGGTGAGCGGACCATAATGTTGGCAGGGAGGGAACTCTGCCATATTTGCCTTTGTTCGCACGGAGTAGCATATTAGTTTTTCCTGGGGACTGCCATTTAGTGGAGGATTGGGGTGAAGAGTTAGACTGCAGTTTCTGTTGTGAAGTTTCTATGCTATGGCTGCTCTTTTGTCGGTCCCTGATTACTGCCTCAGAAAGTCTGATGACAGCCAGTGGCAGAAATCTCACACTTACTTATTCCTACATTCTGTGCACTCCTGATTGGAGATAGCTCCAATGCTCCCTGCTGTGACAAGCATCACTGTACAGAAAGACTGAGCACCTGATTTAGATTTCGGCAGACAGATTACTCAGTCACAACGGTGACGAATGTCCCATCCGCCGAAAAATAGACCCATTTATATCCAATGGGATTTATATTTCAGCGGACAGGATATCTGTCACCATTGTGATGAAGTAGTCCATCCGCTGAAATCTAAATCAGGTACTGAGCCTTGAGAGCACCTTGAGAAGGACAATTGAAAGAGAACCACCTCAAACCGATTCTGAACTTTGGTACAGTGGATCCACAACCCCGCCAAATAAATGTGTTTAAAAATGGAATCTTAACCATCACACTTGGTTCCAATGCCAAGTTCTGTTCAAAGAGATGACTCAGTAACCACAGCTGGTGTCTGCCTCACATCCAATATCCCAGGGGTGAAATAACTTCACCTGAAGTCTACACTTTCTCCTGGAGGAGCTGTGGTCTGCCTCATACTTAACAGCCTGCCTGCCTTCCTGCTTTGAGAGGTAAATACTGTGTTTGGCTCTAAAGGAGTAAAGTCTGCCCAGAAAGAGAAGCCAAGTGTGTTCCCGGCATGAGGAACAGTGAAAGGATGCAGACTGTATTGGCCAGCAAAGCCAGGACTGACCCATCATATCAGTGGGGTATCTGATCTCTTTGTGCAGTTGTAGCTGAGAACTGCTAGAATAGTCTTGCAAACGTAAGTATGACTATGTCCACTGACAGCTATTGCAGACTGCGAGCTGGTGCTGCCAAGGCCAGAAGCAAAGGAGATGTGTTGCCATAGAGTGCAGTCTGGCAAACATGGGAGGCTGCAAATGCTGGAGAAGCAGTTCCATGCTGATGCATTGCTGCTAAGTGGAGCCGGATGTCCTGAGAAACTGAAACTGCTGGAGAAGGCATGCCTGTCACCAGAACCTGCCACACTGCAATCAGGGGCGTAACACAGGCCCCCACAGCCCCCGCAGTGCGGCGGGGCCCCAAGCTCCAGGGGCCCCCCTCGGCACTGCACTCTGCCCAGAGAGCTCCTGATTGAGGCTGGAGGGGGCCCCTCTTCATACCGTGCAGGGAGGCCCCCTCAATTTTTGTTACGCCAGTGACTGCAATCATACATCCTCGTGGGTGCCAAGGAGAATCTGCAGTGAGAAAGGAAGGTGTGAGCCACAGCAATCACAACACTTGAACTGCGAAACTACTGTGCAAGCACCACAAGATTTCAACCGTGTACCAGAGCATAGGTTAATGCCATACTAATTCTGGTAGATGTAGACAGTGTATCGCTATTATATTTTTAATACAAAGACTTTCAAAATTTAGAGAAACCCTGATTTAACCAAAAATGTTTGGTCGGAAAGAAGCAAACTGGGCCCAACCACTAAATACAAAGAACTATCCACAAATTACCTCTGTTCCCACGATTCCACACAAACAGGTTTCTCCATGCACCATTACACCTATGACACTCAAATTTATCTGAAATCTCTAACAATACTGGACATTCCCACTCTCAATTATGTCCTACTGAACATTCAGAAATGGAGAACTTCCTCCTTTTCAATCCTAAAAAGACCAAGGGGCATATTTTTGGGAGGCTTGTGTCACGCTTGCACCACACCACGTGGTACATGTGAGACTCAAACCACTAAGTCAGATTTATGAAGCCACACAAAGCCACTTTGTGTGGCTCTGAATGACCTTATAATTCTGGAATAGCACAACGCAGAGCAAATCGCTGTGCTGCGCTACTCTGCACTGGGTAGGCAGTGCAATGTGTTCCCACGCAACTCCCATGGCTTTTGATGAATTCCCATATTTACAAGGACTTCTAAACCTGTGAATGCACCAAAATCTTACGCCTTTCTAAGGAGAGGCGTAACAAGGAGAAATATTGTTATTTTCCTAATGTGTTCATCTTTCTACATAGAATGAGGAAAACTTCTCTCATTAATGTTTTTGTACAGAAAGGTATCCCTTCCTGCACAAAAACAATCCTGCATGCAATGCAGGCACCCTTGCACCATAATGCAAGGGTTCCTGTGTTGGTGCTCGGTAGCCCACAGTAAATGCGGTGTACTGCTGCCCTTTCCCAGGGATGCAGCGCAGAAAGGTGACTTGCTATGCTGCACTGAGCCCCTATTTCATAAATATGGCCCCAAATTCATACCTTTCTCTCCCATACACAAAAGGCCCTTACTGCCTGATCTGCAGTAAAACTAAAGGGTGCAGCACCCTGTCACTTCTCTTTTACCTACTGTCTCATCCCTTAGAATCATGTTCCACACTTCCTTATTCATTAAATAAACAAAGTCACCAAAGTGACTTACTTTCATTTACAAGCTCTGAAAAAAAATTAATCCACTTCTAGGCTAGCTCCTACTCACCTGAAACCAACAACCCATGACCTTATCCTATTGTGCCGGGACTTTGGCAAAGGTGGGATTGTAGGCGCCTCTCAGTCTGCCCTCTTGCCTTTCAAATCTTCCTTAAATGCTGTAGTGAGACTTCTATCTTCATCACGGAAATTCAACAACTTCACATCTCTTCACATCTCTTCAGGTTGAGATACACTAGTTTCCAAGCCAAGCCAGAATGAAGTATAAACTACAATGTCTGCCCACAAATAAGTCCTCTTACACTCTCCTTTTTACCTGGCTAATCTCAAGCTATCCGACAGCATGAGAAACCTTAGGAGCAGAAAAAACCTTCTTCTCGGAATAGCAGTCTCTACCTCTTGGAACTCTCCTCCAGCTGCAATCAGGATCACACCTACCCTTCTATCCTTCTGACGCCACCTTAATGCTCATTTCTTCAAATTGTACTTATCTCCATGACCTAACTGGGCTCTAAACCAGTGAAGGAGTTGGAGATTTAATTTAGTAAAAGTGCTGCTATTGCTAATTATGGAAAAAGAACAGATGATGGATGGAATGCAGAACAAATCAAACCTTCACCCTCAGTCACAGATCTGGGTTTAATCAATCTTTCTTTTGCTCACCCAGTCAATCATTCTTGACCCTGCTCCCCATTGGAACAGTGCATCCCAAATTGCCAGGGCAGGTCCTCCCTGGACCAGAAACAAGCAGCCTGGGCCCATTTTCGAGGCATCACCACTCATCAAAAGGGCTAGCTTGAATCCAGTGGAACAGTGAGCATGGGACCCATGTCTGGGCATATTATTCCCACTTAGCGTGACAAAAGCAAAAAGAACAGATGATGTACAAAATGCTGAACAAACCAAACATTCAGCCCCAGTCACAGATCTCGGTTTAATCCATCATTTTTTTGCTCACCACGCCACCACATTTGGGACACAATGATATGCAAATCAGTCTTGACCCTTCTCCCTATGGGAACGGTCCAGGCCGTACTGCCAGGCAAGGTCCTCTCTGGACCAGAAACAAGCATCCTGAGACCAGTTTAGGGGTATCACCCCATATCAGCCAGTCAAGTTTGAATTCAATGGACAGTGAGAATGGGACCCATGTCTGGACATACCCTTCCTCCTTAGGGTGACTAAAGCAAAAAGAACAGATGATGAACGGAATTCTGAACAAATCAAACATTCACCCCCCCCAGTCACAGATCTGGGTTTAATCCATGGTTTTTTTGCTCACCACACCACTGTATTCGGACCCAGACATAACTCATCTTTTTGTCTTTCTGTGTTGCTATAGCCCTAAATGGGAGGAATATGCCCAGATGTGGGTCTCGTGCTCACTATTCCATTAGATTCAAGCTAGCCTTACCGATATGGGGTGATACCCAGAAACCAATACAAGGAGGCTTCTTTTCAGTCCAGGGAGGACTTGGCCTAGTAGTTCGGGCTGGACTGTTCACATGGGGAGAAGGGTCAGGACTGATTTGCATATGGTTGGGTCCAAACTGTAACGGCATGGTGAGCAACAAATCAATGGTTTTAGGACCAGATCTCTGTACTGTTGTGACTGTTTTATATTGGTCAGCATTCTGTCCATCATCTTTTTGTGTTTCTATAGTCGCCCTAAATGGGAACGATATGCCCAGATTGGCTCCTGTGCTCACTATGCCATTGAATTCAAGCTAGTCTGGCTGATACCCTGAAGCTGGTCCTAGGATGCTCGTTTCCAGTCCAGGGAGGGCCTGGCCTGGAGGTTGGGCAGTACTGTGCACATGGGGAGCAAGGTCAAGACTGATTTGCATATGCCTGGGACCAAACTGGAAAGTTCTGGTGAGCAACACAATGATGGATTTAGGCCCAAATCTCTGTACTGGGGGTGAATGTTTAATAATGTTCAGGCTTCTTTCCATCATCATTTTCTGTTTCTATAGTTGCCCTAAGTGGGAAGGGAATGCCCAGTTGTCGGTTCCATGTTCACTATGTCATTGGATTCAAGCTAGCCTGGCTGCTGATGGGTGATACCCCAAAGTCAGTCCCTGGATGCCTGTTTCTGGTCCAGGGTGGACCTAGCCTAGCAGTACAGGCTGGACTTAGGCCAAGATCTCTGTAGTTGGGGTGAATGTTTGACTATTTTCAGCAATCCACCCATCATCTTTTTGTATTGCTATAGTCACCTTAAGTGAAAATGATATGGCCAGATGGAGGTCCTGTGCTCACTATGCCATTGGATTGAAGCTAGCTTGGCTGATGAGGGGTGATACCCCGAGACCAGTCCAAGGACTCTTGTTTCCGGTCCAGGGAGGACCTGGCATTGAAAGTTGGGCTGGACTATTCCCGTGGGGAGCACGGTCAAGACTGGTTAGTATTTGGCTGGGGCCAACTGGAATGGCATGGTGAGAAACAAAGCAATGGATTTAGGACCAGATCTCTGTACTGGAGGTGAATGTTTTACACTGTTCAGCATCCTAGCCATCATCTGTTTATGTTGCTATTGTCCCCCTAAGTGGGAAGGGTATGCCCCAACGTGGGTCCCATGCTTATTATACTGTTGGATTCAAGTTTAGTGAAACCATTCAGTTATCTATACTCTATTCTTTATCCTAGTTTTCTTTTCAAATAATTGACACAACACATTTATCAATTAACCAAATATCATTTATCTAATAAAATTGCAAATTGTTGGAAATCATCATCCAAACCATAGAACATCATATTTACCTAATCTGGCTAATAGTCGTCCTCTAAGTCAGTCAAGTCGTGGAAAACCTTTAAATTCATCAAAGTCAGGCCGCAATTCAGTCTCTCAAAGATTCAGGATAACAGCTGTCCAGCAGTGTCACTGTCCTCTCCGTCAGCATAACGTCAGGAAACCGAGTTCGTCAAAGAAGGAAGAGTTTTTTAGTTAATTTCCCTACCTACTTTTATAATGAAATTAATGTCAAAATGTATCAAGATTGGGGTTTTAGAAAGTCCTCATTGGTGGACATGGGGTCAAGCGGTAAAGTTCTCACATAGTCCGCAAAATGAAGTCTTCGCACTTGCTGGTTCCGGTTTTAAGACAGTTTATTGTATTATCGTTGGCGAAGCTCCTAGAGTGTCCTTGGTAAGAACATCTTCTCCTAATTAAACATGGAAATGGCTAATAAAATGTTAAACCCTCACTAATTCCCTTACGTGTAAGTAATTATCTAGCAGAATAGCAACATTCAAAGCGTTTATACTCACTCAATGATGCGCAATTACATCACAACAGCAACATTTATCATGCAATATTCTAGTTTTCTACTATCAGTGTGCGTACATATGTTAATATACAATTAGTTTAGCCATGCAAAGTGCAATTCCCACCATGTGTAATTCTTTGTTAATATAATTGGTAAGTCTTTCACTGCAAACAAATTAATAAGATTACTATTAGTTGATTATTCAGATTAATATAAACATGCAGAATGGGGGGGTATACAAAATGTTGTACTACCCGCTCCAGCAATCCCCCTTTTGGTGAATATATCACCACACCAACAACATTTTGTATCCCCTTTTACGGAAATTCAAAGTGATTTCTTGTTTTATTCATATTTCAGTTTCCCCTGTTTCTTCTCTTTTTGCTGTTTTATACATACTCTCCTTGATTTCTTCCAATTCTATTTCTTCAAATTCTCTTTCTTGTTTCTTATCTCTTCTCCTTAAGTTTTCTCTTTTTAATCTTTTCTGATTTTTATCTTTTCTACGACAAATACATCCTAGTCTAATTATTAATACTCACACATGTTAATGGAAATAATATCTTACCTAAAAATGTACTACCTAGTTTAACTACAAAATCTTTATTAGCTGATATTTTCTTTTCCAATCTTTTCCCAAACACCTTCAACATAAATATGTATTCTAATGTTAGTTCTTTAGTCTCTAGGAAAAATTCACCTAACACCTTTGCAGGTCTTACCTTGTTTAGTTTGTTAATTGCCGATACTTGTGAAAATATAGTATCTACATCTGAAAAATAATACTCTAATTTACCTGTTTGATAAAATTAACTAGCTATTACACTACATGTTATTCCATATGTTACTGGAAGGTGATGGTAAGTCACTCCTTCAGATACAGATGCAGGTAACTGCATACATACGTAGCAATCCCTTACGTCCATTGTTTTTACATATTCATACAATAATTTTGAAAACACATTATTAGAAAAATCTGTTATAGACCTATCTTTATGCAAATAATTTTTATCTACTCGGAACTACCTTTTGAATCTTCCCTATATTAGTTATGTTATCACTATGCCCTTCTAATGTATCTATAGTAACTTTAAATGAGATTAGTAGAGCAAGTATACTCCAAAGAAGCATTAATAATCCTGTACAACAACAACAACATATTTTACACCATCTTCTAAAGAATGTACATCTACCTTTGCTACTATCTATGTTTGCCATCTTTGCTAACACGGACCGTGTCTTTTGACTTAGCCTCTTCTACTTCACAACTAGTTTTCTAACCCAAGGCTCTCAGCACCTACGTGGTTCTACCAGTTTTTGTCTTTTTCAGTATTTTATTGTATTTCCATCAGTAGTTTTCTTGTCTCATTCAGTTTGGCATCTCATCATCTTTCACTTTTCCTTCGTTTTCAGTATACATAATGTCCTGAAAATCCGCTTCTTCTCCAATATCGGACAAGATAACTCTCAGGATTTCCGATTCTTCGTCTTCCTCAACCACTTCCGGTACAAACACCTCTGGATTTCCTTGGCTATCCGCCTCTTCTTTTACTTCTGGCAGGGCCACATATGTCCATTCCGGTGATTTATACTTCTGGTTAGGTTTCCTTGTTCTTTTGCTTTCTTTAACCACAATTGTTTCTTCTTCTTTAGATTTCTCCTGACTCGTCACTTCATTCACCTGTTCCGCCCTCGGTGAATTTACTCGTGTCAGTCGATATCTCAATCTTTTTATTTTATTCGCCCAAACATCGTCTTTTGCCGCTCTTTTCAGTTTACTCCCTTTGTCGTTCTTTTCAGTCCTCCAAGCTCTCTTTCTCAGAACTCGGCCTTCTGGTACTTCATCTTCGCTTTCTTCTGACTCTGTTTCAACTTGCTTTTTACTCTCAACAGTTTCTTTTTCCACCACTTCTTTTGTTTTCCCTACTTCTGTCCCTCCTCGAATCTCCGGCACGCAATCTTCCTGCTGACCACTTGTCCCTGCTTCTAACTGGATGTTGGAGTTCCTTACACCTCCTCGGGGGTCTTCCGCAATAATCTCTCCCTCTCTCTCTGTATCTGGCACCTGTTCATCTAAGTGTGTTATTTCAGGTGGAATTTCTCTCAATCTTTCATCAGGTACTTCTTTCTCATGAATCTCTTTTATTGTCTCTCCACTGTCCTTCTCTTTGTTCTTCCCTTGTTCTTTCCTGGAAGAGTGTGCTCTTTGTTCTGTCTCTGAGTCTGAACTGGTATCAGAAATCTGTAACCTTCTCCTCAGGGAATTACTTCTGGGGACAAAAGTTAGACTCGGCTCTGTTTCCCCCCTTTCATGGTTTTCTTTGTATTTTGGCTCTCCGTCATCCGACTCAGTACTGAATTCTGATTCATTAAAATACTCCTTTTCTTTGCTGTCGACTGGATTTGGAATTCTCAAAGTAGGGCTTGCATGGATCCAGTTCTTTATTCCAGCACACTTCACAGCTGTTGTTGTGCTTAAGATGACTTGTCTTGGTTTTCCCCACCTGGGAACCAAACAGTTTCTTCTTCTTGTGTACTTTTATCTTTTCAAGGGTGGTGGCATCCGCTCCAACCTGATGAAACACAGAATGAACTGCATCAGCCAGGCTTTTACAGTATTCCAACATCATGTCATCAGTTATATTCATCAGCTTGTTGGCTGGTATAAAAACGTGGCGCATGGCTCGTCCCATGATGATTTCATGTGGACTCAACCCTGTAGTTTTGTCTGGAATTGATCTAATAGCCATGAGTACTAGAGGCAAGACATCAGGCCATTTCATACCTGTGGCTAAACACATTTTCCCTATTCTGTTTTTGATAGTACCATTTATTTGTTCCACTACACCAGACGCCTCGATTGGCACAATGCAGTTTTTATCGTACATTCAATGCTTCACAAATCAGTTTTATGATCTCATTATGGAAATGTCCTTCTCGGTCTGATTCAATTGTGACTGGGAACCCAAATCTAGGGATAAATTCCCTCAAAAGTAATTTTGCCACTGTCATCCCATCATTTCTTCTTGTTGGGAACGCCTCTACCCACCTGGAAAATAGACATACCATAACCAAAACATACCTCAACCTGTTACAGGGAGGCATTTCAATGAAATCCACTTGCATTCTGGTAAAAGGCCCTCCTTCTTGACCTATTGTTCCTAAACTCACAACTGTTTTTCTTCCTGGATTGTATTGCTGACAAATTAGACATCTCTGACAAAGACTTTCTGCTACAAGTCTGAATATTGCATTATACCAAGTCTGTTTAAAGGACCTAATCATAGCGTCTATCCCTATGTGTCCCTGTCCATGATACATCCGTGCCATGGCAGACATCATGCTATCAGGCATAACTGGTCTTCCATCTCGATAGACCTACACATGATCTTTCTCTCTTGGTGTACATCCTGCTTTTACCCACTGTTTTATTTCTTCCTCTCCTGCTTCTTCCTGCAATTGTCTTACTTCTTCCCATGTTCCCACAGTGTTAGTAAACATTGGGAAACAAGAAATCAACTCTTTTTCCTTTGCCCGATTGATTGAATTCTGATTTAGTGCACAGTATTGCGCCATGTCATTTGCGAATTTGTTACCAGTGGCAATATAATCACCACTGCGACTATGGGCAGCACATTTTACAACAGCCAATTGCCTAGGCAGCTGTATCGCCTCAAGCAACTTTCCAACCACTTCAGCATTCTTAATAGGAGTTCCACTCGAGGTTAGGAAACCTCTCTGCAGCCATATCAGGCCGAAGTCATGGACCACTCCATAGCCATACTGGCTATCAGTTATCACAGTCACTCTCACACTTTTCCCAATCTTGCATGCCCTCGTCAAGGTAACAAGTTCAGCTACTTGGGCTGATTTTACACCTTTCAAATAGGATGCTTCCATTACTGCTGCAACTGTACATACCGCATATGCTGCACTCAACACTCCATCATCTATCCTCAAACAAGATCCATCAACAAACATAACATAATCACTTTCTGGTAAGGGTTCATCTTTTATGTCAGGTCGTGGTTTTGTACAGAAATCAAGTACATCCAAACAATCATGATCTGCTTCATCTCTTACTCACACATTCTCTGCATTTGGCAACAGTGCTGAAGGATTCACATTCACACATCTCACAAGACTCACATTTGTTGCACCCAATATGACCTTTTCATACTTAGTCAGCCGACTGTGTGTCATATACTGAGCACGACTCCTTGTTAAAAGGATCGCCACATCATGAGGTACAAACACTTTTACAGGATAACCCATCACAATTCCCTCACTCTGTTCCAAACTTCGACATGTAGCAGCTACTGCTTTCAAACACCCAGGAAGGACTACAGCTACTGGGTCCAACATGGATGAAAAATATGCAATTGGTTTCCTCAGTTTTCCATGCTTCTGTACTAGAACAGAGAGTGCACATCCATTTCTCTCACTGCAATACAACTCGAACTCCTTTTCATAATCAGGCATTCCTAATGCAGGTGCTTCACAATAATTCTCTCAGTCTTTTGAATGCTCCCAATTCCTCTTTATTCAAATCAATTGGAGGTCTCACATCACTTCTTGTCAGTCGTACCAAAGGTTTTGCTAATCCACTGACGACAATTTCCGACCATTCCCAGAAACATTCTCACTTCTCTTTGGGTCATTGGTGCACTCATTCTCTTTATGATCCTGATTCTGTCTATGGTTATTCTTCTTAGTCCTTTTTCAATGTTATGTCCTAAATATTGTACTTCCTTCTTACAAAATTGTAATTTCGATGGTGACACTTTTAGTCCTCCATCTGCCAAATGATTCAGCAATGCTACCGTGTCTACCTCACAAGCTTCACGGGTGTTCGATGCCACAAGCAAGTCATCGATGTATTGAACCAATACAGAATTTTCTGGCATTTCTAGACTTTCCAAAGACTTCTTCAATAGCTGATTAAATATTGAGGGGCTTTCTGTATACCCCTTTGGAATTCGACACCATGCCAAAATACGCTCACCCTGGAACGAAATGCAAAAATTTGCTGACTGTCATGATGCAAAGGGAAGGAAAAGAAAGCATGGCACAGGTCAATCACTGTATACCATTCTGCGTCATCTGATATAAAATCACAGATGGATTCGGTACAATAGGACAACATGGTACAACAATTTTGTTTATCTTTCTCAGATCTTGCACTATCCTGAACTTCCCACTAGGCTTTTTCAGTCCCATTATTGGTGAATTACATGGGCTACTCATTATTTCTCTCAAAATTCCTTGTTTTATCATTTTCTCAATCACAGGAGTAACTCCTTCAATTATTTCAGGTGTCAATTTATATTGTGGGACATTTGGGTAACTTACTCCTTCTTTTACTGTTACTTTTACTGAGTCTACATTTCTCATCAATCCCACGTCTTCTCCTGTGAAATCCCAAACTTCTGCCTTAACAGATTGTTTTAATTCTTTTGGAACCTCCTTCTCCCTGTTTGCCATTGTCATTTTATACAGCACATCATCATCTGGTGTCTCAAAGGTTATTCCATCTGGAGTACAAAATATAGTGCAGTTCATCTTGCACAATAAATCTCTACCTAACAAGTTCACAGGGCTGGTGTCGCACACGACAAATCAGTGCATTTCAGAGAATTTCCCTATGCTAACTTTCACTGGTTCTGTAAGGTACGTTTTAATCTGTCTGTTGGATACACCAACTACTTGGATCGTTTCATCTGAGAGAGGAAGATTCTTAACATCAGCTGATCTAACAGTTGATCGAGTAGCACCAGTATCAACTAGGAAAGTAATGGGCCTGTCTGGTCTACTTCTAGAGTTGCGCCAAGCATGCACTCTTCTTCCTCCCTTCGGCACCGTCAATAACCCTCTTCTGAATCGCTTTCATCGCGTTGTAGCCAATACTGCGAAGCAGCGCTAGCGCGTGGTGGCTTATTTACCTGTTCTTCGTTGTAGAATCCATTCTCTTTACTATACTTCTGGCAATTTTTGTTCTGTAGAAAAGGTGGTTTTGGCACCTGATTCTGTTGTGTTACAACCTGCTGTTGTCGTTGCTTTTGACCACTCACCTCATTCTGCACCTGTGGATTCAGTGATGCATTTTCATCGTTAGTACTTGGAAGAAATTTACACTCGGATTTCCAATGCCCTACCCTACCACAATTATGACACGGAAATTTATTTTTAGCTTCCTCGATATTTCCTTTACCTTTCCCAGGATTACATTTTGGTCTTTGCCCTGCTTGTTCTACTAATTGAGCTTCCTGTCTCTCTGATACATTTACTTGTGCCCACATAGCCTTTTCTTTCAACTTTCGCTGTTTTACTTCAATTTAATCACTGAAATATTTAGCATGTCTCAGTACTTTGTCTATTTTATTATTTTGCCAGTCTACGGTATGCTGCTTTATCATCTCACACATTTCTGGACGAAGACCATATACAAACCTATATAAAAAATGACTCAAATCCTTTTCACTTAAATTTTCATCTCCACTAAATTGTTTAAAGGCCAAAATTAACCTCTCATAATAGGCATGTACTGACTCTTTGCTTTCCTGATGGGTTCTGTCATTTTTTACCCAGTCTGTCTCTTTAGGAGGTACTTTGTTTTGCAAAAATGCCATAACCTGTTCATATTTCTTCATTATCTCGGGGTCTGGAGCCCCTGTTTTTGGATCCCTTGGGTATTCCTGAGTCGGCCAATATGTCATGATTTTGCTCTCTGTCCATAGATCTGCTGGTACTATTATGTCAAACAAGCTATTTAGATCAATCCACAATACTTTAGATCATTTTACAAATCTGTCCACCTGTCTGTACCACTCGATGGGTTTTTCACGTAGTCGAGGGAAGTCATTCATAAATGACAAAATATCCTGTCTAGTCCATGGGACATGTACATATCCTCCTCCTGGAATCTCTCTCACAGGGTATTCTGTCACAAACTTCTCTTTTTCTCTGACAGGAAAAGCTGAAAAGGTTTTGTCTGAAACTTCATCTCGTTTTCGATACCATCTACTTTTCCATTTGTCCACGTCTCCCCATTTTCTCAACAAAATAATTATTTCTTTAATCTGGCCTATTCGTCCTGTGGTATTCATGTTTTCAATGTCTTTTTCAGTGAAATCTACACAATATGGTTTCTGTAGTGCTTTTACCTTTTCAATATCAATACCCATTTCATTTGCCACTTCTTCTAATCTTTCATGGAGACTTTTTGCTCTCCATGTGACGCTTTTGCACAAAAATAACAATTCTTCATCTTGGTAAGTTTTTAACTTTTCCGTAGGGATATTTCCTACAATTAATTCTTCCAGTACCATTTGTAGTTTGGCATAATCTATTGACTGAGATTCTTTGTCTTTCTTCTGCAAGCTTCTCAACCATTCACTCAATTCCTCTGTAGATGGTCCTACAGGGTTCTCTACATTTCCTTGTCCAAAATCCTTTTGTGTTTCTGATATTGACTCCACTATTGTCATATGCCTTTCTGCACAGTTTTGGCCTACAAAAGGGTTATTTGAAAAATTTGGTTCAATCATACTCATAGTCTGTCTCCATGGAGTCTCATTCTGACTCATTCTTGGTTGTTCAACCGGTTTATTACTTTTATAAGGGACCGTCAAACAGTGTTCACTATCTTTCTATTTATTAAAAATAGGCATTACTGGGCCTATCGTAACTGGAACTGTTACCGCTTCCAGATTTTTAGTCAATTCTCTTATTTTCTCTGTTAATTCTAGGGTTGTTTTCGCTAGTTCTGCTGAATTTTCATCATTTATTTTACCTCCGGACTTCTTCTCTACCTCTCTAATGGAATTGTTTCTTCCCAAATCTTGGAACTCTGGTTCCGATTTTATGATTTCTTTCATTGGGGCACTGGGCGTTAATATTTCTGGTTCTGGTCGATATGGAGGTAGATTTTTATAGAACATGTCATCAAGAACATCATCCTCTGACTCATTCACTCCATACCCTCTTGATTCCACATTATGCCTCTTTTCTACACACTTTCTTCCTTCATTCTCTCCTGCAGTTCTTACGGGAAACAAGCCCTCAGTCATACTCGCATTCCGCCACCTTCTCATTCGATCATCATGCGTCTCATGTCCGTATGACCTACCAAACATACATCTATATCCTCTGCCATTTCTCTGTCTTTCTCTGTCATGCATCTCGTCTTCCCACTCTGTCAATGCTTCGAATTGTGTCGGTCTAGGTCTTGGTTCTAAATTCATCATTTTCTCTCTCAGATTTCTCAAAACAACCAAATTAAATGAACCATGTTCTGGAAAAGCCAACACTCCGTCCTTTTCAGTATATTTGACCCAAGTATCCAACCAAATACAGGTGTGATATCCATATTTTGCAACCATAAAGGATGCAGGGGTTTTCGGTGGTGGAAGTAACTGTCCTTCCCTAGTTACAATCGGTTTGTCCTTCTTAATCCACTTTTTGATTCTACCAAACCAAGACTTTTTCTCATTTTCTGGTGGATCGTAATACAATTTTCCTTTCTTTCCGTATATCACTAGTCTCTCTTTACAACTGTACCGCTATTCTGTCCAACCGCAGCTTGACTCACACTAACGCACCAATCCGGAGCGTCTACGTCACCCTGTACTTCTCCACTCCTAGCGCGGCGCACACTAACGCACCAATCCGGAGCGTTTTACGTTTCTGACCGACTGTCCAATCCCAGCGCGGTCGTTCTGACGTCAGCAGCCGCTGCCGCAGTTCCTGCTCCTGTCTACCCCTCCTTTACAAAATCCACTCGGTAAGTTTTTGTTTCAAATTTACAATTCTGTTAGTAACAACATAAAAACACCACCATTGTCCGCTTCGCTAACCAAGGAATAGTAATAGACCTTTCTTACGAAAATTTCGTCTTTCCCGAGAGCAGTGCTTACCTCTGCCCTACTACGGAATTGTTACTTCCGTTGATAAAGTAGCACATCCCTCTACCTCACCCTTCTAACAAGCATTAGCTAATCATTTCTCCAGAATTAAGACACATAGTTGGAGACCCAATGCTCCTGAGAAATAAAACTAGAGTTTCACAATTAACCCGAATGCCTTTACATTCACTCACTTTCACACTAGAAAATGTAGTACATTCACACAGAATCCTGTCTTTCCTGAGAACAGTGAACAGTCTGTCCTACTACAGAATTATAACATACGTTAACAAAGCAGCGCTTCCCTCTACTTTGTCCTTCTAGCAAGCTCAGAGAACACCTATTACCTTTCCAGTGATAAGCGTTATCGGAATGCTATTCGGACTCCTGGTACCTAAGACCAAAATTTCACAGGTGACCTTTGCTATCATATACACTTCTATCACACAGAAAATGTCTCTAATGGCAGTACACGGCGATGTCACCGAAATCGAACCCAGACAATGCGTCATGCAACTTTAATCGTTACACGTTTCTCCCTGTGTGCCTACAGGGCAACAACAATTCCGCCTTTCCCGAGAGCAGCGCTTACCTCTGCTCTACTACGGAACCGTTACAAACTTACAGCTTCCTACATCCCAGAAGCCGTGCAAACAACATAAAACTCAACACGACTCAACATAGAGTGCTAGTACATAGACCAATATCAATAACCAATAATCAATAAGCAATTTACAAGCTATATTCACCAAACCAAAACAATAGAAACCATAACCCTGCTACCAGAAAAACTGTTGCAGCGTGGAACATCAAATTCCCCCTTCGTCACAGACCAAATACCAAAATAACAAATTCACTCAAATACATTCATTGGTGGGGCCCATAACACCAACACTCATACTTCATTGATCTGCTTCCCTAGAGGAATAAGTTTCCAAACGCTGACATGAAAGGAATATCTTTACCTAAAACCCTAAATGCATTGAATACTATATTAACTCCAACCTTGTGATATTCCCCTCATTGGGAGATGAATCATTTAGTTGTTTTGTAGTTTAGTGAAACCATTCAGTTATATATACTCTACTCTTTATCCTAGTTTTCTTTTCAAATAATTGACACAAAACATTTATCAATTAACCAAATATCATTTATCTAATAAAATCGCAAATTGTTAGAAATCATCATCCAAACCATAGAACATCATATTTACCTAATCTGGCTAATAGTCGTCCTCTAAGTCAGTCAAGTCATGGAAAACCTTTAAATTCATCAAAGTCAGGCCGCAATTCAGTCGCTCAAAGATTCAGGATAACAGCTGTCCAGCAGTGTCACCGTCCTCTCCGTCAGCATAACGTCAGGAAATCGAGTTTGTCAAAGAAGGAAGAGTTTTTTAGTTAATTTCCCTACCTACTTTTATAATGAAATTAATGTCAAAATGTATCAAGATTGGGGTTTTAGAAAGTCCTCATTGGTGGACATGGGGTCAAGCGGTAGAGTTCTCACATAGTCCGCAAAATGAAGTAATCGCACTTGCTGGTTCCGGTTTTAAGACAGTTCATTGTATTATCGTTGGCGAAGCTCCCAGAGTGTCCTTGGTAAGAACATCTTCTCCTGGGGTCAGGAATAGGCCATTGTTGCTGGTGGTGACGCATGCGCACTTCACCCAGAACTTCGTGTGTCAGGAGCAGTCACGTTATACGTCTCGTTCAGCCATCTTGGATTAGGCCGAAATGGTCGACCTAAGGAAAACAAACACAAAAACGTAATTAAAACATGGAAATGGCTAATAAAATGTTAAACCCTCACTAATTCCCTTATGTGTAAGTAATTATCTAGCAGAATAGCAACATTCAAAGCGTTTATACTCACTCAATGATGCGCAACTTACAATTACATCACAAAAGCAACATTTATCATGCAATATTCTAGTTTTCTACTATCAGTGTGCGTACATATGTTAGTATACAATACAATTAGTTTAGCCTTGCAAAGTGCAATTCCCACGTGTAATTCTTTGTTAATAAAATTGGTAAGTCTTTCACTGCAAACAAATTAATAAGATTACTATTAGTTGATTATTCAGATTAATATAAACATGCAGAATGGGGGGTATACAATATTTTGTACTACCCGTTCCAGCACTACCTCCTCCTCCATGTGTTGCCCTTGCACTGCTGCTGTCTGTGTTGTACATGTGATGTTTGTCATGGAATCTTTCATCATGGTGGCCACGTTACCTGTTCTGTTTTTCTTGATATAACCTAGAAAAACTGGTCCACCGTACAAAACAACTTAGCAATTGGCTCTAAAAACAGTGGTGTAACAATAGCCCCCACGGTGCGCGGGGGGCCGTGCTCCAGGGAGCCCCCTCTGACACTGTGCACAGGTGGAAAGCCCCTAGTCTGAGAGCTTCTGACTGGGTCAGGAGCGTGGGGGCCACCTCCTTCTTCTCTGTAGGGGGGCCCCACAAGTTACAATACGCCTTTGCTTATATATGTTAGTTTTAGAAAGCCTTTCAAATGCAAGCCTCTAAGAAGCTTCATTCTGCATGCGGCACTATAATTGGAACCATAATTAATACCCCTACTACTACTGCTCTACTGCTACTTCTACAACTACTACTACTAATAATAATAATAATGATAATAATAATAATAATAATAATAATAATAATAATAATAATAATAATAATAATAATAATAATAATAATAATAAGAAGAAGAAGAAGAAGAAGAAGAAGAAGAAGAATGTTGTAGACTTCGATATATGCTCGCCTCATGAACTGGCTGGCGAGTGATTCCATTTTATCCCAATGAAAGGTGAGAGGTGCGTGATAATTCACATTCAGAGTCACATCCACGTTTATCTGTGATGTGAGGATAAAGTGAATCAGTGAGATTATCATTGGTTACTCGGGCAAACATAGACACTTACTCGAATAACAGTCTCCTCAACAGATGTTTGAAAGCTGTATAAGGTAGTGGGCAGCATAGACAGCTCGGTTTTGGAACACAATCACCTGGTGAGTCAGACCTATTCTTACCTGAACTACCAATTGCACATTAACTATGCCCATAAAGTCGGGAAACTTTGGTCTTCGCTAAGGGGGTCAGAAAATTCTAAATTCGCCTGAGTTTAAAGAGCCAAAATGTAACTTTATTTTACAGCAGACGGATGTGCCACTCAAGAAGGGCAGGACTTCCGGTTGGATGGATACGGCTCCACGGGGCATATTATCAAGACAGGCGATAAAATTATCGCCGCTTTAGCGTCAGAAAACTGCCGCTAAAACGGCGATAATGGGGTTGATAATATGCTCTATGGAATTCCAATTGAAGCTCAGGTTAAATGTCCTTCACATCTAACATGGGCAGTTTTCTGCCGCTAAAGAGACAATAATTTTATCGCCTGTCTTGATAATATGCCCCCACGTTTTTCTTCACTAAACACGAGAGGGCAGATTTACAAGCCCCTTGCGCCACTTTTGCATCACTTTTCCCTTGTTAAAAATGACGCAAAAGTGGCGCAAGGGGCTTGTAAATGTGCCCCGAGGTTTCCCTGAGCCCCGGGTGGTAGAGGACAAGTGCGTATTACATCAAAAGAGCTGGGTTTTCGGTGGGTTGGGAATGCAATCAAACACTGATGGATCATATTGGTGAGTGCCAGCTGGACTGTGATGGGTGCTGGCCCCCCTAAGGAGCAGTGTTAACGAGTCCTGCTTCCACCAATGTCCAGTGCTCAGTTTTTTTTATTGCACTTTTTTTTGTAACTTTCCACGAGCTCCTCGCAGTGGGCATCTATCGTTTTTGCATAGCTCTATGAAGCCCACACTTCAATTTTACACTTTGGTGCTGTAAGATAATTAATAGGAGATGAGGTCTCACTCTCTTTTCTTTATGGCTGAAACTAAGTCAACCGCGCACTCTTTGACACCTACGGTGATACACGTGTTGCTATATAAGCAAAATTGTACAAACATGATGGCTAAGTATTAAACTTTATATATCCTAATATACCTATAGCCAGTGCCTCCACCTTGCCTAGACGTGTATTTATATTTATTAACCTCATTTTTGCTTTTCCGGGCAAGATGGGGAAAGACATTATTGCAAATCATCATAAAGTGCTCAGTGAGCTTCATAACAATTGTACCCACCATATATTTGGGTGTAAAACATTGCTTCTTTTAAACTGTAACATTCAACTGAAATACGTGCCATACGCTCTGCAGGACACACATTATTTTCATTTCTCCATTTCCTTTTATGTGCACCTCATTCTTAATAACACTTGGCATTACTCCCAGTCATATGAACAACTAATTACTCATTTTAAGTGTACGTAATTGAAAGTTCTAATGAAATAATAAGCATCATTCACCATATCTTGATGATTACAACTGTTTCACATTTGAACACACACTCACTTCCCAATTGGCTTGATTCTCAAAGTGCACTTTGCAGTAGTACATTTTGTAATATTACAAAACATACTACAAAATGCAATTTGCAAACTACGTGCAGAGTCTTACGACTCCCTACACCATATAATTATGTATTCAGAGATCTCTGCCCTGTGTGTGGAATCTCCAGGAGTGGAGAGCTCAACACACACATGTATAGGATGTTCAGAGTCATAAAACTACACATGTAGGGACAAATTCACAAAGGTAGACTAAGACAAAAGTCTAACTTTATGACTTTCGGTATTCACAAAGGGCTTTTATGAGTAGTAAAGTTAGACGTTTGTCTCAGTTAAACTTAAGTTTTGGTCTTAAGTTTAACTGAGACCAAAACTGAGACAAAAGTCTGACTTTACTACTCATAAACGCCCTTTCTGAATACCGGAAGTCATTAAGTTAGACTTTTGTCTCAGTTTACCTTCGTGAATCAGGCCCAATATTTGTTAATACCGAAAATTAGCACATTTACTATAACGTGTATGTATAGCTTTGAGAATCAGACCCTATGACAGTGGTAGATTTCTGAGTCCCTTATTTTAGCTCCTTTACACTCACCCTCATTTTCCCAGTCCAACTGGCCATTCACTGATTTGCTTCAAGCAAACAAATGTCTCAATGCTGCTCAATAGGCAGAATCCTCACAGGCCCCCTGAAATACTGTTTAGCTCAGGGTCTTCCTTCATCTGAGGCACAAGGGTTATTGGCCTTAGCAAAGAAGGTATTAGCTGGGCGGCCGGGATTGTCAATAGACAATTTTGCTCAGGTAGTGTATGCCTAAGGGTTGGTGACTATTGTTTTGAAGTGTCTGGTATAGTTACGGATGATCTACAAAACTATGACTCTAAAAGTATATTATAACGTGATGATTTCAAACAAAGGACCTGATTGAGAGGTCCCTGGTAATTTAAAATCCACTGATTGCTAGTGGGTGCATTAAATACGTCGGCTCCAAAATTACTAATGCCAGAATTACACCATAAATGTGGTATCGTGGCAGCATTAATTCCACAGCTTGTAGATTCACTGCAGCCATAGCATTTTGATTGGGCCTTTTTCCTCCCTCCTCTCCTTTTGCCAGAACACTGCGACCCTTGACCTCCTGATAGGTCGCTCCCCCCCGCTGCAGCTCCGCCTGCACCCCCGCTGTCGCTGTTGCCGCCGCCGGTGAATTCGAGGCCCTCCTCCACCCGCAGGCTTCCACCTGCGCCTCATCCCTGGTGGCCAGTGGTGGCCTAAGGTTCGTTTTCATTGCTGCCTGTTGCCTTGTGCCTGCATCTGTCTGTGCCCCCTGCCCCCCGCTCGCCGCTTTGCTCCGTTACTTTTTGCCTGTATCTGTTGTTGCCCCTTGCCCCCCGCTCGCCGCTTTGCTCCGTTGCTTTGTGCCTGTATCTGTTGTTGTCCCCTACCCCCCGCTCGCCGCTTTGCTCTGTGCCCCTTTTTATTTTGTACCCCTCGCCAACGTCTGTGCCTCCGTTCTTGTACCCCTGTGCTGACTTTGTGCCCTGTGCCCCTTTGTTTTTGTACCCCTTTCGCTCCTCTGTGCCCAGCGCCGGTATCCCGTCCTCCGTCCCTGCCGCTGCCTCCTCTGCGGCCCTGCCCCCTCTGCGCCCATTCGCCACACCCGTCCCTTGCCTCCCGCCCCCCAGCTGCTCCTCCCTCCCCACCTCCCCATATATGGTGACCCTTGACTTCCTGGTAGGCCGCTCGCCCCCCGGTGCAGCTCCGCCTGCACCCCCACTGTTGCTGTTGCTGCCGCCGGTGAATTCGAGGCCCTCCTCCACCCGCAGGCTTCCACCTGCGCCTCATCCCTGGTGGCCAGTGGTGGCCTAAGGTTTGTCTTCATTGCTGCCTGTTGCCTTGTACCTGCATCTGTCTGTGCCCCCTGCTCGCCGCTTTGCTCCGTTACTTTGTGCCTGTATCTGTTGTTGACCCCCGCTCGCCGCTTTGCTCCGTTACTTTTTGCCTGTATCTGTTGTTGCCCCCTGCCCCCCGCTCGCCGCTTTTCCCTCGCTAACATCTGTGCCTCCGTTCTTGTACCCCTGTGCTGACTTTGTGCCCTGTGCCCCTTTGTTTTTGTACCCCTTTCGCTCCTCTGTGCCCCGTGCCGGTCTCCCGTCCTCCGTCCCCGCCTCGCTCCTACACGCCCATTCGCCACACCCGTCCCTCGCCTCCCGCCTCCCAGCTGCTCCTCCCTCCCCACCTCCCCATATATGGCGGCCGCTGTGCGGTGAGGAGAGCGACCCTTGACTTCCTGGTAGGTCGCCCCCCCCGCTGCAGCTCCGTCTGCACCCCCACTGTCGCTGTTGCCGCCGCCGGTGAATTCGAGGCCCTCCTCCACCCGCAGGCTTCCACCTGCGCCTCATCCCTGGTGGCCAGTGGTGGACTAAGGTTCGTTTTAATTGCTGCCTGTTGCCTTGTGCCTGCATCTGTCTGTGCTCCCTGCTCGCCGCTTTGCTCTGTTACTTTGTGCCTGTATCTGTTGTTGACCCCCGCTCGCCGCTTTGCTCCGTTACTTTTTGCCTGTATCTGTTGTTGCCCCCTGCCCCCCGCTCGCCGCTTTTCCCTCGCTAACATCTGTGCCTCCGTTCTTGTACCCCTGTGCTAACTTTGTGCCCTGTGCCCTTTTGTTTTTGTGCCCCTTTCGCTCCACTGTGCCCCGCGCCGGTCTCCCATCCTCCGTCCCCGCCGCTGCCTCTCCGCTACTCCGCGCCCATTCGCCACACCCGTCCCTCGCCTCCCTCCTCCCAGCTGCTCCTCCCTTCCCACCTCTCCATATATGGCGGCCGCTGTGCGGTGAGGAGAGCGACCCTTGACTTCCTGGTAGGTCGCTCCCCCCGCTGCAGCTCCGCCTGCACCCCCACTGTCGCTGTTGCCGCCGCCGGTGAATTCAAGGCCCTCCTCCACCCGCAGGCTTCCACCTGCGCCTCATCCCTGGTGGCCAGTGGTGGCCTAAGGTTCGTTTTCATTGCTGCCTGTTGCCTTGTGCCTGCATCTGTCTGTGCCCCCTGCTCGCCGCTTTGCTCTGTTACTTTGTGCTGTATCTGTTGTTGCCCCCTGCCCCCCGCTCGCCGCTTTGCTCCGTTACTTTGTGCCTGTATCTGTTGTTGCCCCCTGCTCGCTGCTTTGCTCCGTTACTTTGTGCCTGTATCTGTTGTTGCCCCCTGCCCCCACTCGCCGCTTTGCTCTGTGCCCCTTTTTATTTTGTACCCCTCACCAACATCTGTGCCTCCGTTCTTGTACCCCTGTGCTGACTTTGTGCCCTGTGCCCCTTTGTTTTTGTACCCCTTTCGCTCCTCTGTGCCCCGCGCCGTTCTCCCATCCTCTGTCCCTGCTGCTGCCTTCCCTGCGGCCCTGCCCCCTCCGCGCCCATTTGCCACACCCGTGTCTCTCCTCCCACCTCCCAGCTGCTCCTCCCTCCCCATCTCCCCATATATGGCGGCCGCGCTGCTGGCGTGCCGAAGGCGCACCTATGGCAAGCCCGTCCGTGCCTGGACTGCGCCCAGCGCCAGAACCCCTGGCTCCCGCACCTGCCAGGAAGACCGCCTCCGCTACGACGCCAACACCCTCTTTGCTCTCAACCCAGGAAGGACCCACACCTGCTGCAAGGCCGGCCCGACTACCTCCTGGAGAACAACAAGGACAACAACTCCTCCACCCTGATCGATAATCTTGCCAAACTCGGACTGAAACAGCTCGTCACGACGCTGACCCACATCGCCGGCCACACGCTAGATGCCATCTTCTCCTCAAGCCCCCACGTCACCTTCAGCCACGCCTCTGAACTCACCTGCATCCACTTCTCCTTCCGGAAACCCCTCACACACCACCGCTCCCTACAGACCCCCCGCCGCTGCTGGAGCAAAGTCTCCCAAGAACAACTACAGACAAACCTTGCGCTCAACCCTCCGACGAACCCCAACAACCCCGATGAAGGTGCACTCACCTTCGAACACTGGATGAACGACTGCGCCAACACCGTCGCCCCGTTGGAAAACCCCACCAGCAGAGACACCAGCAGAAGAGTCAGCTGGTTCACCCCGGAACTCCTTGACTCAAAACGCACCTGCCGGAAACTGGAAAACATATGGCACAGGAACAAGACGCCAGACAGCCGCGCCGCCCACAAAGACACCATCCGCAACCACCACCACCTCATCAGGTCTGCCAAAAGGACCTCCTACTCAGACCGCCTTGACAACAATGCACACAACAGCAAGGAGCTCTTCACCATCATGAAGGAACTCTCCAACCCCAGCTCCAACGCCAATGACATACCACCCTCGCAAGCCCTGTGCAACTCCCTCGCCGCCTTCTTCCGCCTTCTTCCACCGGAAAATCACCGACATCCATGACAGCTTCACACCCCGGATGGCCCCTGCCGACCACACCGAACCCACTGCACCCCACCGCCCACAACACCCTGACAACCTGGGCCAACGTGAGCATCGAGGACACAATCAAGACCATGGGAACAATCCACTCCGGATCCCCGTCCGACCCTCTCCCTCACCACATCTTCAACAAAGCCATTGCACCCCACCTGCACCAAATCATCAACTTCTCCTTCGAGACCGCCACCTTCCCTGAGAACTGGAAGCACGCAGAGATCAACGCCCTACTGAAGAAACCCAAGGCGGATCCGAGCGACCTCAAGAACTTCCGGCCCATCTCCCTGCTTCCATTCCCAGAAAAGGTCATCAAGAAGATAGTAAACACCCAGATCACCCGTCACCTCGAAGACAACAACATCCTGGACCCGTCCCAATCAGGATTCCGCAGCAACCACAGCACCGAGACCGCCCTCATCACCGCCACAGACAACATCAGGATCCTGCTGAACAACAGCGAGACGGCGGCCCTCATCCTCCTGGACCTCTCCGCCGCCTTCGACTTCGTCTGCCACCGCACACTACGCTCGCGCCTCCACGATGCAGGGATCCGAGACAAGGCCCTGGACTGGACCACCTCCTTCCTCCCCGGCAGAACTCAGAGAGTCCGCCTCCCCCGTACCGATCGGATGCCTTCAAGATCATCTGCGGCGTCCCTCAGGGATCTTCCCTCAGCCCTGCGCTGTTCAACGTCTACATGGCTCCACTGGCACGCATCACCCGACAACACGACCTCAACATAATCTCCTATGCCGACGACACTCAGCTGATCCTCTCCCTCACCAAGGACCCCTCACGCCAAATCCAACCTCCACCTGGGAATGAAGGCCGTCGCAGAGTGGATGGAGGACAGCTGCCTCAAACTGAACACAGACAAGATGGAAATTCTCATCCTCGGGTCCAACCCCTCTGCCTGGGACGAGGGGTTGCCAACGTCACTGGGGTCCCCCCGGCACCCACCGACTACGCACGCAACCCGGGAGTCATCCTCGACTCGAAACTCTCCATGGCCAATCAAGTCAACGCAGTCTCCTCCACCTGCTTCAACACCCTCCGCATGCTTCGCAAGATCTACAGGTGGATCCCGACAAACATGAGGAAGACTGTCACCCAGGCCCTAGTCAGCAGCAGACTCGACTACGCAAATGCCCTCTACGCCGGGGCCTCGGCCAAGCTCATCAACAGACTACAGAGAATCCAGAACGCCTCTGCACGCCTGATTCTCGATGTCCCATGCCGCGACCACATCACCCCCCACCTGAGGAACCTGCACTGGCTCCCAGTCCACAATAGAATCTCCTTCAAGCTTCTGATCCACGCACACACAGCTCTCATCAAAACCGGCCCAGCCTATCTCAACAGTCGGCTCTCCTTCTACGTACCCAACAGGAAACTCCGCTCCGCTGACCACGCCCTGGCCACGGTATCACGCATCCGGAGAGCCACTTCCGGAGGCAGATCATTCTCCCATCGAGCCGCTAGAACCTGGTACACCCTCCCCCTCTACCTGCGACAAACCGAAGACTTGCTGACCTTCAGGAGACAACTCAAGACCTGGCTCTTGGACCAATAACAGCAGCATCCCCCCCCCCCCCCCAGCGCCTTGAAACCCTCACTAGTATGTAGTGCGCTTTACAAATTATTGATTGATTAATTGATTGAGATATAGTCTGGTTGTGGTAGCACTTTACAAAAAACACGAATAAAACAAAAATGCTTCATAAGTAAAGTCTACATTTTTGTTCAGTGCTCATAAACAGACTAGCAAACAGGTGGTAGCCCTAGCACCCTTAAAAATACATGCGACCAGTCATCCGACTGGTGAAAGCCCTTGCTAACCTAGCTCCAGAGCCTTGAGTCTCCTGGCTTGCTCCTCTCTCTTACTCACTCTCACCTGCTCCTTTCACACTGCTCTCTTTCTCTATTTCTTGTGCCACTGTTCTTTTGTGACCTTGTCTGCCACTTTTCTCTCTTTTCCACCTTTTTTCACCATGTTCCTCTCATTTTCTCCCCTTTGCCTTGTCTGTTTTGTACCTGTTTTGTTTTGCCACTGCTTTGTGCCTATTGTCTTGTCAGTCTTTCTCTTTTGTGCATATTTGTTTGCCACTGATTTGTGCCCTTTGTCTAGACAGTCGTTCTCTTTTGTGCCTGTTTGTATTGCTACAGTTTCTTGCTTTTGAGGGCTCTTACTCCTGCATTTATTTGTGCCTGCTGTCTTTGTCCTCTTTCTTGCCTGTGTTTTGCTCCCATTCTCTTGTCCCCACTGTTTCTTACTTGCTCCAAGCCCCGCTCTCCACCCCCTGTGCTCCCTTACCCTCCCAGGACCTACTTAATGATGGCCACAGTGTGACTGCCTATCACCAAGGACTTCACCACACCTGCAGCAACCACCAGCAGCATCACCCCCAACTCCAGAACTGTGCAATGACCTTTCAGACCTTTTCAGTAGCAACATAACAGCTATAAATGCCAACTTTGACCTGCAACTAGATCCAACAGCCTGGGAGAAAGGTTACCATTGTTGGACTACGTGGAATGCCAACACCACAGAGGAAATCGCAACAATCACAGATACCATCCACTCCAGGGCCCCATCAGAGATGTATTCTACCACACCTTCAACAAGAGTTCCAAACCAATCAGAGAAGCTCTCATCTTCATCCTCAAGACCTCCATGAACACAGTCATCTTCCTAGAAGTCTGGAAGCACACAGCTGACAATGCCTTCCTGAAGAAGTCCCCAGCAGACCCAACCAAGCTTGCAAACTACAGACTAGTCTGCCTCCTATCATACCCAGCCAGGGTCCAAGAATAAGCCATCAGCAGATGTCTCTCCAAACACTTCGCCTTCCACCAGCTCCTTGACGTCATGCAATCAGGATTCAGATCAAACCACGGTACAAAGACAGCCCTCATCACAGTAACAGATGACATCCGGGTGATCCTTGGCAGAGGAGAAATGGTGGTCCTCATCCTACTCAATCTCTCTGAGGCCTTTGACATAGTCTTCCTTCCCACCCTGGTCTGACTACTATTCAAGACTGGCATCTAAGGACCCATCCTCCAATGAATATACACATTTCTCATTTTTCACCAGAAGAACCCAAACAGTCAACATGGTGCCTTACTCTTCAGAAGCCTTAGAACTCATTTAAGTCCCGCAGGGCTTCTTGCTCAGCCCAACCCTCTTCAACATCTACATGACTCCACTGGCAGACATTTTCAGAGTACACAGCATCAACATACTCACCTAGGATAATGACACAAAACTGATATTGTCCTTCACAGAGCAAAGACCCAGGACAAGAAACAACTTCAGCACCTGCATGACCAAAGTGGCCAGCTGGATGATGTCCAACTGCATCAAGCTGAACACAGACACAACTGAAGTGGTAATCTTCAGAAATTATGCATTGCTGTGGGGCTCCAACTCGTGCCGTACAGATCTCAAACCTACTCCTACCCCCTTCCCAAAAGCCTAGAAACCTTGGGATCATCAGTAGCAAGCTGGACATATCCATTGTGTCCACACACTCTGAAGATGTTGAGAAAGAGCTACCAATAGCTACCAAACAACACTTGAAAGAAGGTCACCCAAGTCCTCATCACCAGCAGACTAGATGATGGAAGTGCCTTTTCCTCAGAAATCAGCAAGCAAGGCACCAAAAGACTGCAGACCATCTCAAAAATAGCTGTCAGACTCATGCTCAACTTTCCACGCCAATCGTGCATTGCATCTCACCTAAGGGAACTCCATTGGCTCAAAATTTACAAACACACACAGTTCAAACTTATCACGCACACACACAAAGCACTACACAGGGCAGGCCCAGCCTAACTAAACAGCTGCATATATTTTCACCAACCCCCCAGGCAGCTCCAAAAGCTGAACTCTCACTCACACTTGTGCCACACATACAGAAAAGCAAGTCAGGAAGTCAAGCCTTCTCATACAGTGCTCCTAAATTTTCAAATCAATCAATCAATCACGTGTTTGTTAAGCGCAACTACTCACCCGTAAGGGTCTCAAGGCGCTGGGGGGAGGGGAGTTGCAGGTTCCAGTCGATCAAGGAAGGAGAGCCAAGTTTTGAGGTTTCTCGTGAAGATGAGGAGTAATGTTGTCTGTCTAAGGTGGAGTGGTAGGGCGTTCCACGCTCTGGCTGCGAGGAAGGAGAAGGAGAGGCCTCCTGATCTGGTCTTTCTGGCGCGGGGGACCACGGTGTAGGAGAGCTGGGCTGATCGTAGGGTCCATTGGGGTGCGTGGAAATAAATTCGGCTGTTCAAGTATGCTGGTCAGGTGTTGTGGAGGGCTTTGTGTGCATGGGTGAGGATCTTGAAGGTGATTCTAGTCTCAATGGGGAGCCAGTGGAGTGTGCGCAGGTGCTGGGAGATATGGCAGTGTCTTGGGAGGTTGAGGACCAGTCTTGCGGCAGTGTTCGGGATGTTTGGTAGCTTGCGGTGAGGTTTTTGTTTATTCCGGCAAAGAGTGAGTTGCTGTAGTCGAGTCTGCTGGTGACGGGGGCGTGAGTGGCGGTCTTTCTGTACTCGAGGGGGATCCATTTGAAGCAACAAAAGGGGGGGACAGTAGGGCTTTTTTACAAGGTCCAGCATACGTGCCCAAGGCAATGTGTTAAGGAAGGGTATGCAGTTCCTAAGGGCATGTGGATATACAAGGTTAGGGGGGTTCTAAGTTCAAAGTGCAGGAGAACAAATGAATGCCCTGTGATTAAAGGCAAGAGGGGGAAGACCCTCTTCGGAACTAGAGCCCTCACACACCCAGCAAGCTAGGTGTCATGCTTCATCATTTGGGCTTACTCCTCGTCGGGCCGGCACTGCAATGCCCGACAGGCTCCCATAAATGTGGCTCTTTATCGGAGATCTTTTGTTCCTGCCAGTTGGTGCAGTGGGGTGAGGGGCCCAGTAGTGTAGATGTGATGTGAGTGAGTTAAAACAGGTCAGTAAATCCTAGAACTGTCTTTATTCTGGTAGGTAGACTGCCTGATTAAAATATGTGGAGTGGTGTAAAACTAGGGGTAATGTGCCTAGATATCTACGTCCTACTCTCAGTAGGTCGACATGATTCTTGCCTTTATTGTCAGGAGGATCAGTGGCAATTCTTCAGGACCAGATTTAAGAAAATGCTATCTACACACAGTGAGAGGGGAAACCTACCTCCCACATCGTGGTAAAGTGGGCAATGTCCCACCTTTGTCACGGAACCTAATGGCCTACTTAGTTAAGCCTCATCAATCTCTGGCACGATGAAAGGAACACCAGTAGTTAGTGTCCGCACTCCTGTGTGTGCACGTAATCTCACCTACCCTCGCCGCCAGAACCGGGAGGATCCATTTGAAGGTCTTGTTAATGTTAAAGTTAATTTTATTGATATTTCTAAAGCGCAAACTGTTACCCGAGGGTGTTCTGGCGCTGAAACATGATGCCCTACGGAGGCCTAAAACACGGGGAAAGTGATGGGAAGTAGTTAGACAGAGAAAAGCCACGTCTTCAGGGCCTTCCTGAAGTCCAGATGATTTGTCATGCACCTGAGGTGCAATGGGAGGACATTCCATGCTTTGCAGCACCAACCACAAAACTTCTGCCTCCCCAGTTGGACTTCTTTACAAAGGGCACTGATACCAGTTTTACTTCTGAACAGCACAAAGATCTTCTAGGAACATACCGCTAGAACTGCAGTTTTAGGTGGAGGGGTCCATTTCCTTGAAGGGATTTGTGGACCACACACAGAGCTTTAAATAGAACACGTTTTTTGACGGACAGCGAGTGGAGCATTTTAATATCAGCCGAGATTGAAGCATGTTTTGATATGCCGGTAAGTTGTCTGGCAGCTGCATCCTCCAGAAGTTGAAGTTTTTTCACGAGACCTTCCTGGATATTGAGATAAAGACTATTACAATAGTCCAGTTTGGACATCGCTAAGACAGTAATGACTGTTTGTTGGCTGTCTTTAGGTAGGAAAGGCATAATGTTGTTGCAGGATCTCAAAGTGTAAGATGTAACAGAGACCACCGCGTTCACTTGATCCTCAAAACTGGATTTGTTGTCTATGTAGACTCCTAGATTTTTAATTTCCCAATAGGAGTCGGAAGAGAACCCAGTGTATCCGGCCACTATAACGGGCACCAAAATTCTGGATCATTGCGTAACAAAACCACCTCCGTCTTACTGGAGTTAAGCTTAAGGCAGTTTTGGGCCATCCAGTTACCCATGGCTGTCATGCAATCTTGGAAACGGGGTGCCGTTCCCTGTACCCCATCAGGTAGTAGTGACACTACAATTTGGGTGTCATCCACATATGAGGTTAAATTAAAACCAAAAGATTCAATCGGGGAGCCAGCTGTGATACATAAACTTTAAAAAGTGTCTGGCTCATGGACGACCGCTGCGGGAATCCACAGGGCAACGAGAAAGGTTCCACCGTGAACTCACCGAGGGACACAGTCTGTGCTCTATCGGATAGGAAGGATTTGAGTAGCTTCCAGACGGTGCCCTTGACTCCAATCTCCTGCAGCCAGTCCATCAATAAGACGTGATGGGCCGTATCAAAGGCCGCTGAGTGGTCCAACAGTATTTTGGACCACTCAGCGGCCTTTGATACGGCCCAAAAGCTGCTATGAGTATCATAGCAGCTTTTTCTCCCTGGTCCAGAAAAGTCCTAATTTCTTCAGTGGATTTAAGGAGTGCAGACTCTGTGATGTGTCCCCACTGAAACCCATATTGGGTGGGATCTAGTACCCTGTTTTCTTCCAGGAACAGACTGAGTTGTACATTTATAATTTTTTCTGTCATTTTCGTGGGGAGTGGGAGTCTGGAGATGGGTCTAAAATTATTGGAGTCTTTGGGATCCAGACTCGTTTTTTTCAGAAGGGGTAGTTTAGATGCCCTTTTCCATGTTTTGGGGAAATACCCTTCCTCAAACATAGCATTGATGATGGAAGTCAAAGTTAGTGTGACTGGCTTGGGTGCTAGTTTAAGTATTGAGAGTGGGCATGGATCAAATGGTGAGCCCGATTTTGCTGTCATAAGAAGCTTAAAAGTATCTGTGACAGTAACGGGGCAAATTTATCATGCTGTGGCAAGGAGCTTTGTAACGGCTTAGGATCTGCTATGTTGGTCATGAGGGTCTTAGTTGTAGAGCCTGTGAGAGTAGAAAATATAACCTCGACTTTATCGAAAAAAAATTGCTATCTTGTCACACAGTTCTTGGCTAGCCGCAATAGGAGGGGGGACTGGATATGCTAAGGCGGTGACCGTTTTAAACAGTTCCTTAGTTGAATTATTTGCCGAATTGATTTTATTTGCGAAAAACTCTTGTTTTGTTTTTAAAAGCATTTGTTTATACTGAGCTAGGCTTAGCTTGTATTTATTTTTATCTGACTCATTGTGCTCCCTCCATGTTCTTTCAATGTGCTTGAACACCAGTTTTTTTTTCTCTAAGCTCTTGGGTATACCAAGGTGAAGAGGGTAGTGCACTATTGGGGCATAGGAGTTTTTTATGAGCTAGCTTATTGCCTGCTGATTGCAGCCAGTTAGTGTAGGTGGATGTGGCATCGTCTAGATTACAGGGTAGGGAAGACGAAGTTGAGGTTAACAGTTCCTGCAGTTCATCAACCTTTACCTTATTCCAAGCTCAGCTGACAAATTGTTTATTTGCTGATTTCATAATACATCGGTCAGGCAGAGTCAACTTAAACAACACCGCCTTGTGGTACGACCAAACCACTGGGAGAAGGTGAGTGAATGCCAGCTGCATGGTATTGGAGAAAATGCCATTCAATGTATGACCTGCCTTGTGTGTGGCATCTGTGACAAGTTGCTTTAACTCAGCACTACTCATTAGATTCAGCAGGCTAGATGTATCTGTATCCGTTTGCACTTCCAGATGGAAGTTAAAGTCCCCTAATATCGTGTATGAGCAAGCGCTTCGCTCACTTTCCAACATACTACCAGCTTGAGTTATAAACTGAGTCTTGAGTAGGAGGCGGAGGGTGTGGAAGCAAGAGGATGCGACTGAGGTGATGTGACGGTCCATTTTGAGCTCCGAATCCTGGATGATTCTAAGGTTGCATGCATAGTCCGTGGGGGTGGGTGGGCTTCCTGGGGCGGGGGGCCATCAAGTGTCGTTCCAGGCATTGGGGTGTGGGCCCATGATGAGTACTTCTGTTTTGTCAGTGTTGAGTTGTAGGCAGCTGCTTTTCCTCCATTTGGCGACCGCTTCCATGCCTTCTTGAAATTGTGTTTGGCTGCATTGGGTTCGGTGGATAGGGCGAGGATGAGTTGGGTGTTGTCTGCGTATGAAACAATGTTGAGTCCGTGAGTTCTGACGATGGAATCGAGTGGAGCAATGTAGACGTTGAAGAGTGTGGGGCTGAGGGAGGACCCCTAGGGGACTCCGCAGGTGGTTGGTGTAGGGTCTGAGAGGAAAGTAGGGAGTCTGACCCATTGCGTTCTGCTGGAGAGGAAAGGGTGGATCCAGTCGAGGGCCTGCGGCTTGGAGTCTGCGTGTTAGGTTGTGGTGGAAGGCTGCTGAGAGGTCGAGAAGGATGAGGACTACTGTTTCTCCTTTGTCCAGTAGGGAGCGGATGTCGTCGGTTACGGCGAGGAGGGTGGTTTCTGTGCTGTGGTTTTTTCTGAAGCCGGATTGGGAAGAGTCGAGGATGTTGTGCTCTTCGATGAAGGTGGCGAGTTGGCTGTTGATGGCTTTCTCAATTACTTTCGCTGGGAAAGGGAGCAGGGAGATGGGTATGTAGTTTTTGAGGTCGGTGGGGTCTGCCGAGGGCTTCTTCAGGAAGGGGTTGACCTCGGCATGTTTCCAGTCATCGGGGAAGGACGCTGTTGCCAGGGAACGGTGGATGGTGTGACAAAGCATGGGTGGGATGGTGTTGGCGGCTTTGTTGAAGATACGGTGGGGACAGGGGTCCGTAGGGGCCCCGGATTGGATTGACTTCATCGTCTTTAGTGTGTCTTCGGTGGTGAGGGCTGTCCAGCTGCCAATCGATGGTTTCAGAGTGTCTGGGGTGGCTGGTGAGGGTTCAGTGTGTTGGTTGTCTTTGTCAAAGTTGTTGTAGATGTTTTTGATTTTGTGGTGGAAGAAGGTGCTGAGTTTGTTGCAGAGGTCTTGTGAGGGAGGAATGTCAGTAGACTCACTGGTGGGTTTGGTAAACTCCTTGATGATGCTCAAGAGCTCTTTGCTGTTGTGTGCGTGTGTGGAAATTCTGTTTTCGATTGCTGTTATTCTTTTATTTCTGATGAGTTGGTGGTGAGCGTTGGTGGCGGATCTGAAGTTGTTGTGGGCTTCTGTGGATTTGGAGTTCCTTCAGGCCTTTTCAAGGCGGTGGTATATGTGTCTGGACTCTTGATGTTCGGTGGTTAACCATCTGGCTTTCTTGGTGTGTGTGTTGTTGTTCTTATTGAGGGGGGCTATGGTGTTGGCGCTGTCGGAGATCCATCTGTGCAGAGTTCGGGCTGCAGTGTTGGGGTCGTCGTCTTCCGCGGTGGTTGGGGTTGAGTTCCAGAGTGAGGAGGTGAGCTGGTCATCGGTGATTTTGGTCCAGTTTCTTCATGGGAGCAGGTGCTGGGGTCTTTGGATGGTGGGTGTTCTGAAGGTGAAGTGGATGCATCTATGGTCTGTCCACAGGAGTTCGGTGGTGTGGCAGAAAGCGATGGAGTTTCCTGATGTGAAGAGGGGGTCACGGGTGTGTCCTGCTGAGTGCATGGGTTCGGTCACGATCTGGCCGAGTCCAATGTTGTGGAGGTTGTCCAGGAGGAAAGCGGTGTTGGGGTCTAGTTGGTTGTCTAGGTGGAAGTTGAGGTCTGCCAGCAGGGTGTAGTTGGTGGATGCGATGGCTTGCAGGCAGATGATGTCCGTGATGGAGTTGGTGAAAGGTCCGTGAGGGTCTGGGGGGGTCTGTAGATGAGAGTTCCTCAGAGGGTGGTGGTAGGGCTGGCCTGTATCTTGAAGTGTAGGTGTTCCATCAGGTCTGTGGGCTCGTCAGGGAGTGTGCTAAGGCAGAGGGTGGATTTGTGGAGGATGGTGATTCCTCCTCCCGGGCGGGTGGGGCGGTCTTTCCGGTAGATCTTGTATCCTTGGGGGATGACAATGGCGATGTCCGGTCCCAAAGGTGTTGTTGGTCCAGGTTTCGGTGAAGAATGCTACATCTAGGGTTGTGCTGTCGAGTCGGTCCCAGATTTCGGTGGAGTGTTTGTGGAGTGATCGGACGTTGAGGAGGATGCATTGCAGGGTCTTTGGTTCGGTTGTGTTCTTGCGGGCGGGTTGTGCTGGGTCTGTGTTCCTGGCGGTGCTGCAAGTGTGCTGGCAGCGGTGACAGCCGAAGGATCCATGGGTGTCGGCTGGTGATGCTAGCTTGTAGTTTTTGTTGCAGCCTGGGTTGAGTGCGTGGAGTGCCGATGGGTTGTATCATTGGCGGTGCGGAGGTCCAGGGTTCCTGGCGCTGGTCACGGTCGGGTTGCGGACGGGCTCAGGCGGGCTTGCCTTTGGTATGCCTTCGGCGCGCCAGCAGCACGGCCGCACAGAGGCCGCCATTAAGTAGGGGCCAGGGAGGTCTGGACAGCTGGGAGGTGGGAGCGGGGAGAGGAACTGGCTCGGGCTGGTCGCGCTGGGGGGGAGGGGCCGCAGGGGCAGCAGCGGCAGGAAAAATGGGGGAAAAGCGTGCAAAAGACGAAAAAGGGTGAAAAGGAAAATGTATAAGGAGTACAAGGATGAGAAGAATAAAAGGTGAAACAGAGCAGAAAGTAGGAAAAAAGTTGTAAAGAGAGTGAAAGGGTGAAAAAGCTGAAAGGTGAATACGGAGCAGAAGGGGGCAGAAGCGGAGCAAGAGAAAGAGGTCCACTGGACTACCAGGGATGAGGCGCAGGTGTAACCTGCGGGTGGAGGTGGACCTCGAACACCAACACTACGGGAATGCAGAGCTCGGAGAGGCCTGACTTAATGGTGGAGCTGCGAGGGTGGGAGAGCAGTTTCACTGACTGTGAGTCAGTGGTCTTGCTCCCACATCACATTAGAGCCTCCTCCTCTCCTTGAATTCCACAAGAAGCTGAAGGCTTGGTTTTTGGAGTTGGCTCCCTGAGGCTAGCTAACAAAAGTACCAAGATACCCTCACGTTATCTTGACACTAAAGACGCTAAAGTTATACGATGCTAAAAGACTGCATATGGCATGTTAGAAAAGGGGTTTCTGGTTGGCTAAGGTATGCATCTAACCCCAGGCCGAACCCATCACTCTAGTCACACAAGATAACCCTTGCTCACCCCCTTGGTAGCTTGGCAGAGCAGTCAGGCTTATCCCAGAGGCAATGTTTAAAGCGTTTGTGCCCCACACACACACACCAGTGACACACTACACACGGTATCTACACACAATATTGAAAAAAATATATAGAATGGACAGAATATCGAATTCAAAATATAGAATGGACATAATATCGAATGGACATAATATAGTGGTTAATAATATCGACATGCAGGTAAGTAATATCGACTGTCAAAATATCGAAGTACATAATATAGGCATTAAAATATATTGAATTTTTAATAATATCGATTTAGTGTTTTGTATGTTAATATATGTGTTAAAAGTGTATATTATTTTTGTAATGTATGTTTAATTTTTTTAAAGTAATGAATTTTATGTTATTTTATTTTTGCGTAATTTAATTCCGTACAGGGTTGTGGGTTTATAGGGTAATAGGGTGGGAAGTAATTTATTTATAGAAAATTAAACAATTATTTTTAGGAATTAATAATTGTTTTTAATGTAATTTTGCGTTTTAGTTCCGTAGCGGGAATAGGGTGGGAAGTAATGTAATTGTAATTAAGTAAATATTTATTTTTATTTATTGGTATTGATAATTAATTTATTGTTAATTAATTATTAATTGCTAATTAAGTTTTATTAATTGGTAATACATTTGTATTAATTGATTAATTGATAATTATGTTAACTGTATTAATTTATTATTCGGAGCGGGTTGTGGGTTTATAGGGGAATAGGGTGGAAAGTAATTTAATTGTAATTAAGTAATTATTTAAATTATTTTTATGTATTGATAATGAATGTGTTGTTAATTAATTAATAATTGGTAATTTTTTTATTACATATTTAATTTTTGGTATTGACAATTAATTGGTTGTTAATTAATTATTATTAGGTAATTAGTTTTTAATAAATAATATTTATTGGTGTGATAATTAACTATTTTTAAAATAGTTTGTAATTGGTAATTAATTTTAATAATGTTTTATTGGTATTGATAATTAATGTATTCTTATTTAAATATTAAATCATTACTTTCCCTAATGTTGGACTCTCTTGTATTGTATGTAGATTTGTAGAGCGCGGTTGCTGCCCCAGGGGCGTCCAAGCGCTAGGTGTGCAGATGTGATCGTTGAGGAGGTGATCGGGATCAGGGAGACTGTGTGAACAACAAGGTCTTCAGCTGTTTACGAAATGAGAGCAGGTCAGGGTCAGAGCGAAGTTGCAGAGGGAGAGAGTTCCATAGCTTGGGGGCATTTACGGAGAACATCCTTCCTCCGGCTCTGGTTCTTTTAACTTTGGGCACTGAGGCTAGAAAAGCCTCCGTAGATCGGAGATTCCTGCTAGGATAGTACTGGGTAACTAGATTGCCGCTAATTGCTGGGCTCGTGTTCCAGAAGGCTCGGTGGGAGATGCATAATGCCTTAAATGCAACTCTCTGCTTCACCGGAAGCCAATGTAATCTTTTTAATCCGAGCCTGACTGACTGTCTGCGTGGGATCTGTAACAGGGTTCTGGCTGCACAGTTCTGCACCACTTGAAGCTTCCGCAAGGTCGATTCGGGGGCACCCAAATAAAGGGCGTTGTTAAAGTCTAGCCGGGATTGTATCAGTCCCTGTATTGCTACTTGTTTAGCTTCCATCGGCAGGAGGGGTAGGACCTTCCTCAGTGTTCTAAGTGAGCCAAAACATGTGGCAGACAGCTTGGTGGCTTGGGTAGTGAACGAGAGATTTCTGTCTAACCACACTCCCAAGCTTTTTACACTTTCCTTAGGGATTGGTGGAGGGGCTAGACAGGACGGCCAGAGGGAGATGAAAGGCACTGAAGAGGTTGGACCCAAGAGGATAAGCTCCGTTTTATCTCCGTTGAGCTTTAAGGAGGAGGCTGTCATCCATTCCTTAACATCCTCTAGGCATTTCATGAGGCCTGCTGAGGTGTGCCTGTTACCCTCCTGCGCCAGAGACACCACTAGCTGGGTATCGTCTGCGTATGATATGATCTTGATACCGAACGGTTCGACGACCCCAGCCAGTGGTTTCATATATGTTGAACAACGCAGGGCTCAGAGAGGAACCTTGTGGCACCCCGCAGCTCAGTGGTTTGCTAGCTGACACTGTGTCACCATCGAAGATCTGGAATGTTCTGTTGCTCAAGAAAGAATTGAGCCACCTAAGTGCATTGCCTGTTATTCCAATCTTCGATAGACGGTTCAGCAAAGTGGAGTGGCTGACCGTGTCGAAGGCCGCACTTAGATCGAGGAGGATCACTGCCACTGAACCCCCTTGGTCCAGTATCCTCCGTGACTCTTCGGTAACCGTTAACAGTGCGGTTTCGGTTCCATGCCTAGGTCTAAACCCTGTCTGGGAAGCATCCAGTAACAAGTGGTTCTCAAGAAATTTTATTAGCTGGATGTTTATGTGTTTCTCAAGGATTTTGCTTGCCCAAGGGAGTGAGATTGGGCGGTAATTGGCGTAGTCTTCAGGGTCTAGATTGGGCTTTTTAAGCAAGGCCCGCACCATGGCTCTTTTCCATACTGTGGGCACAGTGCAGGATGAAATGGAGGAGTTTAACAGGTCCAGTACCACGGGTAGGGTGGCCTGGCTAGCCTGCATCATGACATCCGGTGGTGCTGGGTCGAGTGGAGAGCCAGATTTGACTTGCCGGGCCAAATGATTAAGGGTTTCCAGATCTAAGGGGAGAAACTGTTCGAGGGTGGTCTGGGAGAGTTATATGTTTCAGTGGAACCTGGACAGCTGTTCTTGAAGTTATGTCTACTGTCGGAAAAGAGGAGTAGATCTTGGTGACCTTGTTGTGGAAAAAATCCGCTAGCTCATTACACTGTGCTTGTGTTTTTGCCAAGGGTGGGGCTGAATTATTCACTTTTGTCAGGCTTTTTACTAAGTGGATGATTTCCTTTGGTTTGTACTTGGCTTCCATGATTTTAGCTGAGAAATAAGCGGCTTGAGCCGTCCTAATCTCGTCTTTATAAGCCTTGATTGCCTCTTTGTATTGGGACTTTTTCTCAGGTAGAAAGTCTAGGCGCCATGCTCTCTCATGTTTCCTACATAAGCGTTTTTTGTGCAGTCTTTTCTATATGGATTTCCGAAAAGGTAGGGTAGCATCCAAGGATTTTGTGATCCAACCTTCATATTCCTGGTTTGCTGTGTTGGGGTCTGTAAAGTGGGGCGGGCAGGTGGATTCTAAGTTGCTTATCCAGACCTTGGTGGGTAGTTTCGCCCAGTTCCTTGTGAATTTCACTTGGGGGATGGGCAAAGGGGTTTTACAGGTATACCAGGCAAAAGGTATTAAGGAGTGATCTGTCCAGGGAAGAGCAATGGGTTGACTGACCATCAGCTCCGTGCAGTTGCTAAAAATTGGGTCTAGTAGATGGCCCTTTTCATGAGTGGGGGCTGAGACATGCTGAATTAATTGTAATGCTGCTAGGTCATCTATTAGTTCCAATGCAGTATGGTCTGTGGAGCTGTCAAAGTGAAAATTAAGATCTCCCAGAAGAGTATGATTATCTGTCGACATGATACGTTCGGCTATAATGTTCGGGAGGGATCTATGGAACATTTTTACCGGCTCAGGGGGGCGATATATCAAGGTGCCTGAGAAGGAGATATTTGAGGAGAAGTCGATAGTGAATGCTAGACTTTCACACTCGGGGATTGCTTCAGAGGTAGTGCGACAACGGTACTGACCCTTTAGTATGATAGCCAGCCCTCCTCCTCTCCCTTCCGGCCGGTCTAGTCTGTGGATTTGATAGCCAGGGGGTAAGGCTGTGACTAGGTACGGCTCAGAGTGGGAAGTGAGCCATGTCTCCGTCAGAAAGATGGCGTCCGGCTTCCACTCTTCTAACAGCAGGGCCATTTCCGTGCTGTGTTTCGGGAGGGACCTGCAATTCAGCAGGTACATACAGTATTTCTGAATCGTGTCTGTCGAAGTTTTGGTGTTGAAGGGATGTTTACAGGCCGGGCAGCGGGAAGGGAGTTCATCTGGTGGGAACCTATGAGTGCAGCGTGCTACAGCTGCGGTTCTGATGCTGTGGATAGTTGCTGGACTATAGGTCTTTAAATGGGAGGTGTGGAGTCCAGGGTTTTTGGCCCCAGGTCCCGTATAGTCGCGGACGGGCGCAGACGGGCTTGCCTTTGGTGCCTTCGGCGCGCAGGCGGCGCGCCTGCTGCGCGCGTCCGCCGCACGGCCGTTGACAGCACATCGCTTTATATCGTGTGCGAGGGGGCGTGTCCGAGCATCAGTGGGCGTGTCCAGGAGCGAGGGGCTTCCCTGGAATGGCGGCAATCACCGCAGCAGCGCCTTAATCGGCTGCGCGGTCACTGTCCACGGAGAAGCAGGGGCTCGAGTTTCAGAGGTACACGTTATCACACACAAAATTTAAAACAACTAAAATTGTTAAAAATTGTTAAAAATCACCCGCTCCCGGCTTCCGCCTCAGGAGCACTATCTGTCACCAATTTCGCGCTAGAGAAAGGCGCGGATCATATCATGTGGGAGGGGGCGTGTCCGAGCATCAGTGGGCGTGTCCAGGAGCGAGGGGCTTCCCTGGAATGGCGGCAATCACCGCAGCAGCGCCTTAATCGGCTGCGCGGTCACTGTCCACGGAGAAGCAGAGGCTCGAGTTTCAGAGGTACACGTTATCACACACAAAATTTAAAACAACTAAAATTGTTAAAAATTGTTAAAAATCACCCGCTCCCGGCTTCCGCCTCAGGAGCACTGTCTGTCACCAATTTCGCGCTAGAGAAAGGTGCGGTTTATATCATGTGGGAGGGGGCGTATCCGAGCGTCAGTGGGCGTGTCCAGGAGCGAGGGGCTTCCATGGAATGGCGGCAATTACCGCAGCAGCGCCTTAATCGGCTGCGCGGTCACTGTCCACGGAGAAGCAGAGGCTCGAGTTTCAGAGGTACACGTTATCACACACAAAATTTAAAACAACTAAAATTGTTAAAAATTGTTAAAAATCACCCGCTCCCGGCTTCCGCCTCAGGAGCACTGTCTGTCACTCCTGTCCCTCTCTGGAGTGGGAATAGTAATTTTTACCCCTACGCTATCCAATGCTTTCCCTATTGCTGCACTCACTGGATTGGGAATAGTAATTTTTACCCCTACACTATCCAACGCTTTCCCTACTGTTGCACTTTCAGGAATGGGAATAGTAATTTTTAACCTCCTGCTATCCAACGCTTTCCCTACTGCTGCAGTCTCTGGAGTGGGAATAGTAATTTTTACCCCTATGCTATCCAACGCTTTCCCTTCTGTTGCACTCTCTGGAGTGGGAATAGTAATTTTTGCTCCTACGCTATCCAACGCTTTCCCTACTGTTGCACTCTCTGGAGTGGGAATAGTAATTTTTGCTCTTACGCTATTCAACGCTTTCCCTACTGTTGCACTCACTGGAGTGGGAATAGTAATTTTTACCCTCCCACTATCCAACGCTTTCCCTACTGTTGCACTCACTGGAGTGGGAATAGGAATTTTTACCCTCCCGCTATCCAACGCATTCCCTACTGTTGCACTCTCTGGAGTGGTAATAGTAATTTTTACCCTCCCGCTATCCAACGCTTTCCCTACTGTTGCACTCTCTGGAGTGGGAATAGTAATTTTTACCCTCCCGCTATCCAACGCTTTCTCTACTGTCGCACTCACTGGAGTGGGAATAGTAATTTTCATTCTTCCGCTATCCAACGCTTTCCCTACTGTTGCACTCACTGGCGTGGAAATAGTAATTTTTACCCTCCCGCTATCCAACGCTTTCCCTACTGTTGCACTCTCTGGAGTGGGAATAGTCATTTTTACCCTGCCGCTATCCATTGCTTTCCCTACTGTTGCACTCTCTGGAGTGGGAATAGTAATTGTTACCCTCCCGCTATCCAACGCTTTCCCTACTGTCGCACTTACTGGAGTGGGAATAGTAATTTTTACCCCTATGCTATCCAGCGCTTTCCCTACTGTTGCACTCTCTGGAGTGGGAATAGTAATTTTTATTCTCCTGCTATCCAACGCTTTACCTACTGTTGCACTCACTGGAGTGGGATTAGTAACTTTTACCCTCTCCCTATCCTCCGCTTTCCCTACTGTTGCACTCACTGGAGTGGGAATAGTAAATTTTACCCTCCTGCTATCCTACGCTAAAAATATTGAATATTTTTTATTAATATTAAGTTAATATATATGTATTGAAAAATAAAAATGCATGTTTATTTATTTTTTAACTTACATTCATTATTTATTAATGTTAAGGTTATTTAAGTATTTTAAGTATGTTTTAGTTCATTATATTTATTATTTCATTAATTTTACATTACTTTTAAGACAATTAAAAAATTCGATATTTTAAAAAACTATATTATTTACAACGATATTTTGGATTCGATATTTTTGTACTTACCTGTTTGTAGATAGGAATTCGATATTCTGGCATTCTATATTTTGTCCACGATATTTTGGCAGGTCGATATTTTGCTCCTCGATATTCTGTCAGTGATCCACTAAACACAGCAAAAAAGAGACTCCACACCAATTTTTATAAAAAACATGATTTACATTGTACATAATCACATTAGACCACAATCACCTAAATCACTTTGCCAACTAAGAAAATGTCATGACATCACAGTAATCATAAATCATGTTGCCAGCTAGGCAACTGCCATAACATCACATTTAATGTGATAAAACAAATACTTAGAAGTTGCACCTTATATAAGAACATCATTACTGTATATAGCAATGAAACTCCTGAACTTCTGTAGAGAAAGACCAACTATGCGCTAGCATTAGGGTATAACAATGCAGCCATTAGGGTCACATCAGTTAGGGCACACATAAATCACCAGATAATTCTGTATCGCAAACATAACATGGGGCCCAGGGACCTCTACACATACTATGGTGGTAATCGTGAAATGCTGCAAGTTTTTAAGCGGGGGCCTTTGTCGAGGCTCCACACCACAATGTCCCCATGCGGGACAAGCCCCCTTTGTATGTGCCCAAGTCAGCGGGGAGACCTCGCCCAGTCCTCCCCATGGGTAGAACTGGAGTGCAGCAGCCCGTGATCAAACGGGGCTGCTGCTGCAAACAAAACAGCCACAGATGCTAAGGAGATTTCGCAGGGTCCCCATCACCACAAAGAAAAGGGTTTGCTCGCCCCTAACAGGTCCCAGGCCGAAACAACAGGGCCGGCAGCACCAGCGAGGCCACCCTTGTATGATGTGATGAGCTGGCTTGGCTCCAGGGAAATGCGGTACCGCTCCGGTGACTATCAGAGCTCCCACCACTCACCAGGACTGCTTCAGGTGCCCTGGGGGAAGGCACGCCTGCTTCTAGTGTTGTGCTGTGGCTCCTCAGGTTAGGGACTCGGCATAGACCCCCAGCAGGTCTCGGAATCCTGGTTGCTATGTCGAGGTTCCCGGAAGACAGGGCCCCGCTGATGGGGTTATTAACAGTGCGGCCGGTGCTTCTCCAGCAACGAGTATCCTGAGCACTGAGGGTACACAGGAGCCACCAGTCGGGCTCCCCACTCACATGTTCGTAGCAATCATGCAGGGGATCAGTCAAGCGCTGATCCTCGCCTCATGAGTGGTGTTCACCACGCACTGGCCACATCATGGGCTGTGGAGCAGAGACAGTGCTCCCCACTCACTGAACTGAAAAACATAGCTCTCCGCATGCACGTTTTTACAAGGAAAGGTGAAGAACAGTCCAGTCCTTCTCCTGCTCCAGACAGGAACAGCAACTGCAGGCTGGCCAACCCCCCCACACATCAGGGGCAGTGCTTATCGTGCAGCTTTCCCAGATCTCCCTGCAGGCATGTTCTTTCTTAGATCCAGCAAGGATCTTTTCATGAAGTCTTTCATCCCCCTGAGACTTCCAATAGGAGGCATGCACTCAAATCCCTTGGAGATTCTTCACAAGCAGGGTACCACAGCAGGGCAAAAAGAGTCAGTCCTAATCCTCCACCACAGACATATGCAGCAACTGCAGGCCAACCCACCCCTCACTCAAAAAAGGCAGCACTGCTCACACAGCTCTTCAGCTCTTCTTCTTGGCAGGGCCCTATTGTTTTTTTTAGAAGCAATCTAAAGTCCTGGGTTTTATGGTACAGTAATTATAACCCATTTTCTTATTCTTCTCTTTGCTTCAAAGTATCTGAGCTCAGTCCAAATCAGTTCTTTCTTCCCTGGCCCAGCATGACCACAGGGGGTGGAGACAGTATTGTGCATAGGAGACACAGCCTATTCAGGTGCCAGAAAATCTCTAAATGCACACCAGGTCTATTCAGCCTGCTGAGTCACCCGGGCAAGGCAGAACACACCTTAACCAGCCTTGTGACTGTCTAGAGTGAATGCACATCCCCAGCTCCTGTCACTGCAAAACCAGATGCGGAATACACAACAGGCAGAGGCACACAGAATAGTCAAACAAGAAAATGCCCACTTTCTAAAAGGGGCATTTTCAAACACACAATTTAAAACCACCTTCACTAAAAAAGCTGAGTCCAGAGAGCCTAATCTCCATTTCTTAGTTTTGTCCCAAATGAAAGCTACGCATGTAAAATGTTACAGTGCTGTTCCAATGTTGACCTTTGGCACAGACAATCTTTCAATAGTAAAAAATGAAATGCACTGTATTTCACTATCAAGACATGTAAAACCCACCAGTACATGCTCTCGCTTTCACATACACTGCACTCTGCCCATGGGGGTACCTTGGGTGTACCTGAGTGGTGCCTTAAAGGGAAGGTATGGGCCTGGCAAGTGGCTGCATTTGCCAGGTCAACATGGCAGTGAAAAACTGCACACAGACACTATAGTGGCAGATCTGAGACACAATTATAGGGCTACTCGTGTGGGTGACACGACCACTGCTGCAAGCCCACTAGTAACATTTGATTTACAGGCCCCGGCACACCCAGTGCACTTTACTAGGGCCTTACTACTAAATCAAATATGCCAAACATGGATAAACAATCATAATTACAATTTACACAGAGAGCATATGTACTTCAGCACTGGTCAGCAGTGGTAAGTGCCCAGAGTCCTATAGCCAACGAAGACAGGGTCAGAAAAATAGAACGCAAACAAGTTTGGGGATAAACCTGCAAAAAGGGCCAGGTCTAACATGGCATAACATAATATCAGTACAGTGCCATGTATGAGCCACTTCTGCTCGGGTGTTGCCACCTCACCTGCCTTCTGTCCGGTCCCTGCGAGGTGCCATATGCACATATACAGAGCAAGAAAAGCAGTTGCAACCCCCCACAGTTAATTTATCACCACACCTGCCTCTGTCTGTACCCATCAGCGCACTGGCAACAGCACAATGCCAACCCAGCACTGCTGGATCCGGATCCGCTGTCAGTTCCATCGGTTCCGTGCCTGCCGGTTTTGCATTTTTGTTATTAAGTCTGCTCTGACAAGGGAGCCTCTCAAACAACACTTCTAATAATGGTGTTGAGAACTTTGAAAACTCGCTGTAAAACCGGTGAGGCTTGCATACCGGATACCTTGTTAGTGGTTTCACACAGAGACAGCCATTGACGAGCATAAGGACGCGGATTGCCGAAAATAGACCTCGCGCGCGGGGCGACGCAGAGATAGCGCTGCACGTAGCACGCTATCAGCCTAAGCATTTGAACATCATTTGACTTGGGAAACGACTGGAAATAAAACTGGAATGGACTTGAGAGGAGGAAGCATGGCTGAAACATTAACAAACTGAGACAGAATCACAGAGTCACCGTGCATAGTTTGACACATGGAATTAATGAGCAGGCGGGCTGCAGGCCTCGGTGTGCAGCAGGCTGCCCTCTGCGTTTTCTGAAGAACATTTCAGGCTGACTGCTGTGGGATTATTTTCCATTCCTCATGCGGGTGTGTGAAGACATTTCACGAATGCAGACATAGCGAAAAAAATAGAATTTGATTTTGAATGTGAACTGGCATAAAACAATGCATTACATAGTATTAGCCCAACAAAACAAAACAACAGATAGAGGTTCCTAAATGCGCAGTGTCCCAACGTGGTTCTCATCTCTTGCGGGTTGCGGCGTTACAAAAAAATCCCCTCGCTTTGTCAGAGGTTCACCGCTGAATTAAGCAGGGAGGAGGCCCGCCGAGCGCACCTCGATCAGAATGCAAAGCCAGGAGCGCGCTCTCTCCTGGTTTGCAGAACCATTTGTCTTCCATAGCGTAGAATTTACAATGTAATTGTTCTTCAATCATCCCAGACATCCCGCTAAGTTACAGAAATAGGCTCAACCAAGCAAGGCAAGGTAACGTATGCCCGTCACTTCTTGGCACTGCGCCAAGTCGATCCACAGAGTCCGCGAATTTCCACAGCCGCTGCGTTCTCAGCCAATAGTTTTGCGTCCTTACGTAACCTGTTTACAAAGACGCCCTGGAACTGTATTCACCAGACTGTGAAACAATTGACAGAAAGTGTCTCGGTATTTTTTTTGTTCTAGGTATTTTTTCGAAGGGGCCTAACACTTGTGAATTTACGTTTATTTGCGCCCATTCTGTTCACTCCTCAGAATGTTCCCCGGGAACATTTTTCTACAGAAGCCTGGCGAAATCCGCACTTGTAAAAGAGGTCTGAAGGAGGTAAACCCCGCTGCCATCAGGGTCACAGACTCTGGTACGCGTCGTTATCTGTAATTCTGATCTCTCCTAACGGGGGAGGGGGCACTTATATTTCGCCTGCGGGAAAATCTCCGTGATGTTGTGGAATTTCCCTGAGGCAAAATGATAGGAGGGTGAGTTTGCCCATCTTGTTCTTATAGTATTTCTCTGGGGCATAATGAAAGGGGTAGAACTCTGCACACCTTGTGGATGTGGTTTTCCTGGGGAATGACTGACCGGCAGATTCGGCTGCCTTAAAAAGATGCACTATATTCTTACAAAATCTTCATGTATGTTATATTTAGAAGCACATATATATGAATGGTGTTTCTATTTGGCTCATATATGGCAGAAAACAGTATCTACGTTTTCATTTCTGGGGGATTTTCATATATTTTTCATGTAAGTGGCAGGTTCAGAGCCACCTCTTTTGAAGGAGACAGAACTGAATGAAGACATTGGGACTTTAAAGCAGTGCTTGAAGCGGTGACTTTACAAACCGTGCATGGAGTACTGTGTTTACTAGTTTTTAAACGAAGTCAGGGGCTTATTAACACAATGTAAAATACATGGATTTGTACAAGAACAGAAAAAGAGCCGCACCAACGATTCGAAATAATTGTTGCTAAAACACAATTATATTGGAGCTCTTTTAGGTCCGGTAGATTTCAGAAATGCACAAATCAAATGTTGATAACATGACATAACACAACGTACCATAACGCAACATATGAACCCATACCATACCATATCATACCATACCATATCAGACCAAAACATAACCTACCACACCATAAATTTAGCACAATGGTTTCCAACTATTCAGTCATCCAGGTTTTTTTCTTTTTGTTCGCCTGGTTTTTGGAGCTTTCCTATGGATGATTCTCACTACCTGTCACCCACGATAATTTTACAGTAATTGGGCTGAAAGTATTTTTTTCCGCCAGTGTCTTCCTTTCAAGATAAGGTTGATGCAGTGCAGATAGGGTAAAGGGCACTGGTCTGGTTACACATGAACACGTGTGCACATGAGTGTGTGCACATGTACGGGCTGTGCGTGTGAGAATCCCATCATGGGCAGACCGGTAATTGCAAACAGGTAGCCTGCCGCAGAAGGGACTCTGCCATGGTAGGTGCTGACCTGGGGTAGGCCTGATAGCATTGGTGGGCATTCATAGGTAGGTCAGAAGGGCGTACTGCAGTGGTTCCCAATCTGCGTGCCGCGGCACCCTGGTGCGCCGTCAAAGCTAGCCAAGGGCACCACGCACCAAACACACAGTTTGAGAACTGCTGCAAGCAGCAGAGCAGCAGTTTTGCATCCTAAAGACTATAGGTACAACTTCATTCTGCCACAGGAATATACACCAGCACTGAAAGTACCCTGCCCCCGAAGCCCCAAAGCCCACCGCTGATGCCACACCTCCCAGCCCCGCATGCCTCTGCACTGTGGCAGCATTGTAGGCCAAACACAACTTTCCAAAAAGGTCCAGGTGTAGAGCAGCCGTGCCTGTAGAGCAGGACGCTGGCTGCAGCTTCTGTACTTTGAGACATGGCTAAGTGCCCTCACATGACCTCTGAGAGCAGCCATACAGACTTGCTTACTGTCCACATTGATACACAAACTGTCTCTTGGAAACAGTCACAGGATGTCAGTGAGACAAGTATCAGGCATCACGTCATGGTATGTGTCCTAGTCTGAACTAGACCCAGGTCAAAGGTCACATCCTTGACTGTCTACTGTAAAGATAACATCCTGTGCCAGATTAAAGCACTTCAACACATCGTCAGGGGCAGTAAGTGCTATATAAATATAATTTCAGATAGAGAATCTAAACTGTCTTATAGTGAGGCTCATGTTCAGTGTCAGATCCCTAGTTATCTTCCAGAGGCACACCTGGTATTAGGGATTAAGCGCAGCTCCCCATGGGCCCCAATAGGCCCCCCATAATTTCCATCAATGCAGTGCATGGAAAGCTATAAATCTACAAATGCACTGCGGTGCTATGTACTCACTGAAATGATGTGAACTTTTTCTGAACACACAAATGCTATCTGTACTTGTTCTACCCAAAAGTAGTGCAGTTCTTCTCATCACAGGGTGAAGTTAAGTACCCCACAAGCCCCGGTGCAGTGTTCTATGTCCCCAGTTTACAACCCAAGCAGTCCAACTTTCCTCAAAACAGAGTGCAATCAATTCCCTGTGCTCAAAGCCAGTGTTCCGAGCCCCGGTAGTTCTTTGCCCCAAATTAAATGCAGTCTTCTCAATTCCAATCAGCACATATGTGTTCTGGGACCCTATGTAGCACTGTGCTGCCTAGACTCCAGTATAGTGGTGTACAGTCTGTGTCTCTAGATGCAGCCCTCAGAGGCTGCCCCTTCCCTGACTATCACCCTCATTCCTGCTCTCTGAAATCAGGGGCACTGCCAGGCTCTTATTGTGAATGAGTCCCACATGCCAATCCTACTCCAGAAGCCATCTTGTGTCCAGGCAAAGCCATACCCCAGTCCAGCCTTGCAAACTTGCGGCTACAGCAGGGGGGGTACATCTCTTTCTCTGGGAAGGGGGGCAATACACTTGTGTCTCCCCTGTGGCACACAAATACACATCGATAAATTGAGCACAAAAACAGAAGTTGCCCTGGGGCATAAAACATGCTGGGCTCTACCAGAGGCGCACACATGTATATCTGACAAGGGGACATGTAACACGAGTGCCGCAAGGGCATCTGGCATGCGGGTGTAATGGAAGTATAGCTCTCCTTGGCCGTACCATGTGCACATCTCTTCTGCAGGAGGCACCATTAGCACACCTATCCTGGTGGTAGACTGTGTGTAGCTCACTCCTGGCGTACTCAATCTCTGCTCTCTCTATAGGGTAGTCTCTTGTGTGGGGATGCAAACAATACATGAGACTCATTTTGTAGACCCCTCTACCCACCCACAGGTTCATAGTTATTTGAAAGGCGTGGCTCACCTGGGGTGTACTTTATAAAGCTTTTTGCACTGTTTACAGTATCATGTTATGCAGATGGTGTCCGTGTAAATACATGCCTGTGCTTATGAGAGGAGTGAAGTGAAGATACAGCCAAATATTTGGTTCTGCCTACCATCCTCAAGGCAAATTGTTCCAATTCTCTGGTACCGTGACTCCATTGCCATCAGTGAGCATGAAAAGTCAGTTTGTCATGACCAATATATATGTGGTTAGCTCTACTAATGTATGTGGAGCATATTTCAGTTAAACCAAATAAGAGTTTGGTATTTGTGTAGCATGCACCATGAATAAACTTACTTCTATGCACTTTCAAATTAGTTGGGCACAGAAAATGAGAATGCAAAGTAAATTGATTTGTCTGAAATTTCTCTGTTCTGTTAATAGCAGGTGCAGGAGATACCAGAGAGGTGGTGCTTAAATTACAGCTTAAATACTGGACAAACTGATTGTTCAATACAAGTTCTTCATTCGAATTCCAGTTTCCACTCAGCTGTGCTGTATTCAGTGCCTTTTGACTGTGAAAAAATAACATTAGGGAGGAATAGAGGCCCTGTCTGGGGTGCTGGGCCCAGCTCCATTTAGGGTCACTAGTTCCATGGGACAATGGCAGGGCCAGGGTAGGGTTGCTCGTCTCTAGTTGGGAGGAAGCTCACACTGCTGGTTTCCTACAGCACCCTCAGGTCACGAATGGAAGGAAGATAACGTTGTCAGGGTCCTACAGCACTGGGGCAGGGCAGGGACTCTCAGTACTATGGTGACAGTACTGACAGGGCACTGCTGGTGGGAAGATCAGACTGCTAAGTCCTACATCAGACATGCTGCTTAAGGAAGCTAACATTCCTGGGGTTCTATGGGGTACACCGCAGGGGGAGGTCACTGCTACAGTCTTAGCACTCACAGGGACTGCTGGGAAAAGGTCCTATTACTTGAAAGTTCCTCTCCTTCAGGTAATCTACACCACTAGCATTACCTGCCCCTCATTCAGAAATGGATGTTCAGCACTGATCTGAAGCTCAGTCCTACAAGCGGCTGTTATTTGCCAAGAAAAACCAGCAATAACTAGTCCAAACCTGAGTCAGATGCATGATTCTTTCATTTAACACCAAGTTACTTATATTCAGCCTGGACACCAACCTCAGTCTCAAGGACCATACTGTCAGGAAAACAAGAACAGCCTGGTATCATCATTGCCTTTGAATTGGACTTGGTTAAGGGCTCCCCCCTTGGGCATATTTTGGGGACATGTTACATCCTAGCCAATCCAGGAGGCTGGAATCTGGAATGCTGCACAGAACTTGTGTGTCGAGATTCCAGCCACTGTGAGTTGGCCCAGGCCTCTTCATTAGATTAGACTTAGGTCTTTTACTCATTATTAATTGGAGAACTTTACAGGACTCTTTGAAAGTTTCCATCTTTTATATTTGGCCCCATCTTTCCATGAAGGGGTGCCTGTCCTCTTTCTTATAATCACCACCTTGGGACTTTGGGGGCAAACAAGTGCGTACCCATTCATCAACTATTTTCCCCAGCTCTCTAGGGCTGCATAGCTTTGTATCCACTAGATGCTGGTGTAACTTCACTGATGTACAATTTGTAAGTATGTGTATATTAAACACCAAATTGTAGAGCTCCTCATATGTATCCTTTTTGCTACCCTTTATGTAGCCTTCCAGTGCCTTCACAGAGGCATCTACAAAGTCCACCCATGTCTGAGTTGACTACTTGTGTGTTCCTGAATATGTGTCTATACTCCTCTAGGGTTAAACCAAATAGCTGGATGAGTGCCCTTTCATGTGAGTGCAGGACTCTGCCACCTCATCTTCTAGTGTCAGCAATCTATCTCTACCTACTGTTGGACCCAGTTCCCACAAAGGAGACCCCTAATGTTGGGTACTCACCCTTCTCACCCTTAGAGCCCTCTCAAGGATGCCAACCATTTGTCTATGTCATCCTGCTTTACATATTTAGGAACAATACCCTTGAGCAACTCGGGATCATAGGCACCCCCTGCAGTTATCTCTGCTTCTTTGTTGCTGCCACAATGTCCTTGAGGTTTCAGCTCCAGCTTCACTCTCTTAGCTTCACTCTCTTAACATCTAGGGCCGGTTTTATTTCTTCTACAGCTGCCAGCATCCTCTCATGAATCTCTTAAAGCCTGAGCTGGGCTTCTAGGTTCTTGAGTCTCCTTACTGAAGTGGAGCTCTTTTCACTTCCAGAAGTGGAGTCGTGCATTGAACAAACTGTGGGGGCCTCACTCTCATTGTCCCTATCCATGGCGACGAGATCTCTGCCATCCTCCTCATCCCCAATGCCAGGGGTGCTCTCTTCTGTCAGCTGGACTTGGGCTCCCCTGGATTTTGCCCAGACTTTGAGGGCCTTCTCTAGGTCCTCCTTTTGGCAGTGATCCCTGGGTCGATTTTCCTATCTCTGCACAGCACCCTCAAATCGTTGCTCCTCAGTGTGGGCAAGATGACCAAGTTGATTTTTATGTTTTCCATCCTTGGAGACTTTGCAAAAACTTTTACCACTTGCTGAGAACTTGTTGTTGAGTTTGTGTTAGCTCCTCGAAAATGGTGCCTTTGATATACAGAACTTGGCAAACATTAAAAAACTTCTTCTCAGTATCGACTTGGTGGATCTTGTTGGTGGTTACTAACTGGGTAATGTTCTGGTACAGCTAAACACAAGTTCTGGATCCCACTGCTAGGCACCAATGTGAGGATTTGGGTGTAGTATATGGTATGGTTCTTTGATCTTACTTCAACATACAACAAAATAAGAAAGTCACACAACATTAAAGAAATAGATCACCAATTTATAAAAATAGCTTATATTTTATTGAATTTTTAGAGACCAAGATGAGGAAAATCCACTGGAGGGTTTCGAAGATATAGATTTTTATAGAAAATGTAGATTTTAGTTCAACCACAAACAAGCATTGATAACAGTAAATTTTGTAAACTTTTGAAAAGTTTGTAAGAGTTAGGTTCAGCTACGTCGGCCCTGCTGGGGTGACCAAATCCAATAAAGTGAATGTCCAAGGGGTCACTAAAGAGTCTTTGTATAGTTGGGCAGCCACCAAAGCGTTTTCTAGTCCAGGTCTGAACTTTACAGCGCGACCACCATAGACTTCAATGAAGTGATCCTGATGCTATGGATGCAGGAGATTGAGGATGCTCAAGGATACTGTGGGTGCTGTTTGTTTATGAGGATGTCCTTGTAGTTACTAAATGATTTACAGGTAGGGTGGGGGGACTTTGGCCACAGAGGTTGAGGTCCCTCGAAGTCCTATTTGAGCCAGTAAAAGGCCAGCTGTTGCTGGGCTACCGGCCTCAGTCCACAGTGGTCCCAGCAATGTCCTTTAGTGGAGGCTAGTGTCCCTCTTGGGTGACCAATCTGAACTCAGATCACACTCACTGGGGCCAGCAGGCTCGGCTGCAACTTTTGTCCATTGTGTATCGGTCTGTACAGGCACCCAGGGGTGGTCAGCATCGATTCTCAAGATGTGGCTACTGACTTGCCGAGTTGAACTACTTCAGCTTTGATGTCCCTGGTGGTAGTTTCAAAAGGTCAGCTGACTAACCCTTGGAGTCACTTCTTTGGTCTGGGGCTTGGGAGCTTCTTGTCCTCAAAATAGGAACACAGATACAGTCTTCTCCTCGCTAGCCCAAGGTGTGTTGGGGTGGGTGCAATCTGGAAGATGTATAGCCTCTCTTTGCCAAGTCCAGAAGTCAACAGGGCATTTCTTTCTTCAGTCCTTTTTCTAGTTTCGTCTTGATCTGAGGTTCAGGGTGTCACGAGTGCCATAATTATGCACAGAAAGTGCCCTTTGGGGTGGATGTGGTCACTAGCTAATGGCTACCAGGATCCCTGCCATCCTGTAAAGACTTCCAGCTATGTGTGACTTCTAAGAATCACAAAGTGCACTATTCTGCCCGCTCTCAAGATGTCTGGACCCTTCCTCAGATGTTAGGAGCTTGGTGGCCCACCATAGAGGTGTGGCTACGGATGGGCTACATGCCCACAGGAAAACCGGTTTGGGCACTGACCTCCTCTCTCTGTTCCCGCTGCCATCCTGTCTGCCTGAACAAAGGGGCAACCCTTCAGGACTGTGATTGCCAATTGCCCATCAAAGGTGGTTTCACCTTTCATCTGGCGGCTATGTACAATAACTCTTTTGATACTGGTCGTTTCCCTCAGTCCCTCCGGGAGGCAATGATAACGTTGTTGCTTAAACCTGATTAGCCAGCTGACCGTCGGGACTCCTATCGCCCTCTTTCTCTTATAAACACGGACAATAACATTTTCGATAAATTAGTTTCCGCTCGTCTTATGCTACTCATGCCACGCATTGCCCTCCCGGACCAATCTGGCTTTATCCCTGGAAGGGCTACTTTGCATAACCTCCGAATCATCTTCTCGGTTTTACATCAGATTAACCCTAGCCTCCCTGCAGTGGCCGCTCTGCTGGACGCCACTAAAGCGTTCGACACATTTGAGTGGCCCTTCTTATTCTTTCTTTTACCGTGTATGGGTATCAGTACTAGATTTATACTGCAGATTTCGCTCCTCTATACTAGCCCTTCTGCACGGTCCGCATTAATGGGCAGATCTCCGATCCCATTTTTATAAAGCGCGGTACTCGACAGGGGGGCCCTCTGTCGCCAATGCTTTTCACTATCGCGATGGAACGTCTTGCTGCCCGCATTCGCCAGAACTACACCCGGAGGGGTATAGGTTTCTCAACCCGATCTCTACTTGTCTCCATGTATGTGGACGACATAACTTTGTACGTTCGACATCCCCAAGAAAACCTTAGTCTGCTTGTACAGGAGGTTATACGATTCGGCATACAGGTAAACTGGAGCAAGTCTGTGCTGTTTCCTCTAACCGACTCCATTAGGCAATTTACACCGGACTATCCCTTCGTTTGGGCCCCCGGTCCCACTCGCTACTTGGGCAACTGGCTCAGTAGGGATCTAGACGAACTATTGGAGATCAAATTTTGGGCGTGCGGTGGACTGGCTGGAATAGAAGGTTCCGATCTGGAGTCGCCTACCACTATCTCTTGCCGGCTGGATTGCTAAAGCTAAGATGGTGGTACTGCCAACATTTCTCTATCTGTTCTTAAACATCCCTATTCCCCTTACGGCCCATTTATTTCGCAAACTTCGGTCTTTAGTCATCTCCCTCGTCTGAGCTGGTAAACAACCACGGGTGGCGTATGAGGTCCTCACTCTACCCATGTCGGCTGGGGGCCTGGGGGCACCTGACCTCAGGCTCTACGCCCTATGCGCTCAGGCCAGCTTTCTGCACTTTTGGATTCATCCCTCTCCTTTTCAGCCACACGTGGCGGTTGAGACGGACATTGCAACCCCCTGGCCGCTGACCACGGCATTATTTGCTCCAGCGGGGCGTCCGCGTGCAGAGGTGGACACGGTCGAGACGCTGCGCTGGGCCTGGTCCAGGCTGCGCCATTTCTCCAAGCTCCCACTACTCTCAGCTAATGCCATGCCGATTGTGCGTCATCCAGCTTTTCCCCCTTTCCAGTCATCAGGCATGACTAAACACGCAACAAGCCTGGGTCTGCTGACGGTGGCAGACCTGTATCCAGGGAACACGTTTTACTCGCTCCGCGACTCTTCTGGCCCAATGGACACGCTCCTTTTTTACCAGTTGCGCGCGATCTGCCGGGAGTTACATCCCACATTCCTCCAGCCCCCACCTACGATGCCCGCTTTTGAATTTATGTACACATCTCCGTCCCCACACAAACTAGTCACTAAATTATATGCCATCACCTTGTTGTCCACATCCACCTCTACGGATCGGGCGTGGGTGGCGTGGGGCACGGACCTGGGTTTGGAGATTGCGCAGGCGGACTGGCTCTACTGTTGTAATCAGCTGAAGAAGCTGTCACCCAACTACCAGCTTCGTTTAATACATTTCAAGTATTTACACCGGCTCTACCGCACTCCTGTTCAGCTCCACAGACTGGGTCTCATTCCTAGTGATAGTTGCATGCGCTGCGCTGCCCCTGCCGAGGACTTCGCTCATCTGGCATGGTTATGCCCCAAGGTGTCGGAATTCTGGCAGGCAATATGTGTCGCCATCTCAGACATTACCTCCGCGAGGGTGCAGCCTGATCCCTCCCTGTGTCTGTTGGGTTTTGTAAAATTCTGTCCAGACGCATCTCGTCGCCTGATTGCAGTCCTTGCGAGGCGTAGGGTGGCCATTTGCTGGGGTCGTAGACCGGCGCCTAAGTTTGTCCATTGGCTGGAGGATGCCTCGTGGTGTCAGTCTTTGCTGTCTGAATTTTGGGAATTATTGCCAGCAAGGTCCTGCCCTGTTGACATATGGGGACCCCTGGTGACATACCTTCACTCCCGAAGTCCTCCTAGTGCTGCTGCCTCCCCCGCGCTCCCCGCCGGCGTTCCGTCCGCGGCGGCCGTCGGTGCTGGTCAGTGATTGCTTTCTTTTCTCCCTTTGCCTCCTTGGTGGTGCTGCGACGCCCTCTGCTGATGCTGTGGCGAGATAATCCTCTCTGGGGGAGGGGCGAACCGAGTTGCTTTGCTGTTTATAATTTCCCATAGTATTTGTTTTCGCAGGCGAGAATTGTCATTGTAATCTCCTGTTATGATTTGGAACCTATGGTGTAACTTGGTCTGTGTTGTCCTAAACTGTAATGAGTTTGTCGTGAAATGCCTCAATAAAGGTTTTTGAAAACTTAAAAAAAAAGAAATAAAAAAAAAAGGTGTTTTCACCTTAGAAGCTCGCCTTTTGTGCCAGCACCCTGAGTGGCTTCTCGTAAAGGGGAAGTAACACTTCTCTCTGTAGCAGGCTGCTATTGTTCCTGAGCTTAGGAGTAATTCACACTACTCCCCAGGATGGCAGAAAGCTGTATGTGTAACAGTGGCTGTGTGAGGCCACTGGAAACTCAGGTCACAGAGTGGCAACTTTTAAAAAGTTGTGTTTCTATAAAAGTGACATTGAATTCGACTTGAGTATCAAATCGTGTTTAAGTCCACAATAATGTGATCTATCGGTAAATTTTAATGTTAATTGATTTTTATATAGCGCTAATCACCAACGGGTCTCAAAGCGCTTTGAGAGAGTTGCCAGAGATTGTAAACAGGTGTATGGCCCCACAGTGAGGCTCGTTAAACAGTGTCCAGGGCCTTCCTGAACAAGAATGTTTTAAGTTGTTTCCTGAATGGGAGGAGAGCCGATTCCATGCGCAAGTAATCAGGCAGTTGGTTCCATAATTGTGGAGGCAGCACGGAAAAGGCTCTACCCCCTGTGGATGCGGTGTTGCATCCTGGGGTGGCCAGGCGGCAGGCTTCAGAAGACTGCAATATGTGGCCCGGAACATAGTTCTTCAGGCATTCCTTAATGTACGCCGGGGCTTTTCAGTAGATCGCTTTATGGGCAATGCAGAGACCCTTGAATATAGCTCTTTGCTTGATGGGGAGCCAGTGCAATTTGCACAGCAGAGGGGATGCGTGGGACCGTCTTGGCAACCTGAAGATCAACCTGGCTACGTCATTCAGAACCACCCGTAATTTATTGATAAGCTTTTGAGGAAGGCCGATATATAAGGAATTGCTGTAGTCTAGTTTGGAGATATTTGTGGCCGATACGATCGTTTGTAGAGAGGCAGTTGAAAGGAGGGGAACCAGTTTCCGTAGCTGTCTCAAGAACCCTGTACAAGTACCGACCACTGTGGTGACTTAGTTAGTCATGGAGAGCTCTGAGTCAATTTTAATGCCTAAGATTTTTACTGCATGGGCTGGTGTGGGGGTGGCACCCAGCTCCTGGGGCCAAAACCTATTGCTCTAGGGGTTGTCTTTTGTAGGGATAACAAGAACCTCTATTTTATCAGGGTTGATTTTTAATGTGTTAATAGATATCAAATTCACTGTGAATCTGTGGATGTTTTGTGCCACATCCTGGGCATAGGGGGAATTGTCAATCCGAAGGATGAGCTGGGTGTCATCCGCATAGTTGAAAACATGGCAGTCCATGTGAGCTAGGGCTGTCACCAGAGGCTGTAAGTAGATGTTGAAAAGGAGCGGGGACAATGCGGAACCTTGAGAGACACTGAAGGTGAGGATGCCTCTGCCTGATACCTGCTACCCTAACTGGGTCCTCTGGGACCGCTCCGTCAGGAAGGATTCTAGCCACTGGTGTGCCGTCCCATGAATACCCAGGGCCGTTATTCGATCCAGCAGCCGGGTGTGGTTGACCGTATCGAACGCCGCTGATAGGTCCAACAGAATCAGGGCGCTCGTTTTTTTATTGTCAGCCATAATTCTGAGGTCATCATGAACAGAAACCATCACCAGTTCCGTGTGTGCAGTCCCTCAAGGGAGCTCTTTACCAGAAATCTATTTGTAGCCGTATGATATGTGGGGGTGGGGGCTTTTGTTGTGTTTGTAGAGTGGTGTTGAAAAAGTGAGTTAAAATAGGTATAGTGATGTTCAGTATCAGATTCTTTATTGATTTAGCTCACTAACCTAATTTAAAGATGTGGTGCTCATCTAGGGTACAATGGTCCTAATAAGCAGGTCAAGTGATTCTAAAATAAGGTCACCATGTTTCTCGCCTGTTTCTGTCCAAATGGATCAAATGGCGATTCTTCAGGACCTAACATAAGTAACCTACACTACATAATGACTAAACTCAGTACTGAGTGCGGTGTGCTAAAGTAATCAGTCATACATCAGGTCACAAGGTAAAATTGTACCTTGACTTGGATAACAACCTGGAGCACAAAAGGACAAACATTACAGATAAAACATACATTTAGATTTATGTTTCCAAATTGTCATTCAAAATCCAGTGGCATGCATATCAATTCTTTTTAATGCATGCCCAATTGGTACAAAGAAGACTCACAACCTCACCACCATTCAGAAAATTCTGCTGTGCGTTATTTGTCTATAGGAACAACACAGTCTTAAGGAAGCATCTCAACACTCACCCTAAGATGGGTAAAATCTGACCTGTGGAGGTGATATCAGAGGGAAACGGCTATTAGCGTCCCGCATGAGGTAAGGGAAAGGCCTTAGTATAAAAGGAATCATCTTACCCTGGCTCCGATGCGGGAAAAAAAAGCACTGCTTCCTACTTACTCGGATGTGGTGTGGCATCCGCCGCGAGACTTACCTCAGCTCTGCTACCTCGTAGGGAGGCAAGGTTCAGGGCGTGGCCTATTTCAGAGTAGCCTCTGCATGCCTAAGCCCAGGCACGACTCCGCTTTGTGAATGGAGTGATAACTTCACCCACCGTGATGGGTGTCGGGAGGGGGGCAACCCACAACAGACATCTGTATGGACTCACGTGAACCGCAGATGGACACATTAGTTCTTTAAAAAGGAAAAAGATACAGGAAGGGGATTTTATAAGGCCTCATTGGAAAGGTTAGCGGCCAGTTCATGGAATGCATATCAGGAGATTGCACTAATCTCTATGGGCTTGAAGTGCCGGATTGGTATGTTCAGTATTTGTGCACTAAGCTAAAAACAGTGTCAAAACACTAGCTCACATTGGTGTATCCCTTCCTGCAGTACTATCTGCCAAAGGGTGCTGTCAGTCATGGTCTAAGGCCAATTACGGTTATTATAACATATTAGCACCTGTACTCACGATCCCAAAGTACATAGTCGCATTTTTCTCGCCCACTGGAGACCCTTTGGAATAACTTTAGCTGTAGAAAAGCTTTATCCAATGAGTGACAGGGTAAGTCAAATTATGTTTATTCACCACTTGTAATGCTGTGTAGTGTACCCCCATGTAATGTTGTCATTTTTTTCTCTTCATCGCCTAATCCCAGGTAGTGTGGTTATTTGTTTATGTCTACCCATGGGATATCATTGTTCATGCCCTCCCTATGTGTGGATAAACGGAAAATCCGATGTTGTTCTTTTTTGACTAGGGCTTACTGTCTCATAAGTGGATGTGTCTCAAGGACAATCCCTCTCACGTCATCTGGGGAGTGGTAAGCTGTGACAAAATGTGCACTCATTCTTAGATTTTTTTGCACCTTACATTACTTCAATGCTCTGTGTTTCTCACCTTAACCGCTCTTGTTGTCATCCCTATATATTTCATCCGACAAGGGCAGGTGATCATGTAAATGCAGTTACGTTAATTACAAGTTGTGTGGGTTTTTTGTGTCCACAAAAGTATACAATTGAGCTGAATGACCTTAGTTGCCTCAGTTAAGGCATATAATTGCATTGTCCACATGGGTAATGTCCCACTACAGGGTGCAGATTCCATAATGCTACTGCAAGGAGGCTGGGAATTTTCGTGGATCTAAAACCAAATATCAGGCCGGCACGTTACATTTAGATAAAACGCTATGCACCCAATTGTGGTTTATGTTTAAATTTCTACGAGTAGGGCTGCAACTATGCCGCTAGGTATTTTTGACTATGTTCTTTCCTTCCTTTAAAAACATTTGAGGCTAATTAATGCTAAAAGCGAGAGATTTAAGACACACGTGTGTACACTTTTCTCACACTCGTTTTTGTATACAGCCACGAATTAATCGTACCCGGAGCAGTAAAAGAATTCCTTACAGCTCAGAATCGTTTAACAAAAGGTGAGCCATAAATTAAATCCATTGTACAAATACAAAATAGATGCGACTAATATTGGGTACACTACCCTGACTAGCCATAGTGTTTTTTCCTATTAAACCCTAGCGGAATTAAATGGAGTTCCCTTGTTTGTAGGAACGAAGTGACTAACAAAGAAGCACGCAGTGAGGAGATTAAATAGGATGTACTTTGCCCACACAAACGAAGAACCTTGAAAGGTATTTTTACGAATCTTTATACTGACTGAGGAGGCATTTGAAGAGGGAAATTAGCTTTAGAACTCTCCATTTTTGGAGCTCCATTTGGGAGCTTCATATCTATAGGAAAAGAATGGATTAAGTATTCTTGAAACTTAATGAATGAGAAAGAAAAAGCTATTTTTATCATTTCTTTGACAGCCCAGGGAAGTGCAGAATTGAAAAAAATCACTCCCGCAGGAGCGCAGCAAAACTAATGAGCAAGCCTAGTGCGTTGGTCGCACAGGTGAGTTTCTCAAAAACCCATTGAGATTACATCACTAAGTCTTCCTACTAGTGTGTAGTTAGAGTATGAATGATGATTAACTGATGGAGTGACTAAATGGAAACACTTTTGATGCGGGTTACGTTGTTTTATATAACCAAAGAACTGAGACAATAGGTTTATGGCTATATATTCTTGAGGGGGTATTTTGTGTCTACACGAAAGAATAAACAGTTAGAAACCGAAGCTGTACCATGAACATAGGACATGATGTTATTTAGACTTCTGTTTTAAAAAAAAGGGAAAAAAAACACTATGTACACTGTTAGTAAAAATTGTTTTCCATTTGTGCCTTAGGCAACCGTTCATGGATAAGGAGATACCATTTCTAATAGTCCTGAAGAAGGAGGTCATAAACTACGAATAGCCTCCGAAACGCGTCGACGCAATACCGTTGTGTTAAATTTGGAAGGGGCATACAAAACCTTTGTTAAATGAGGAAGTCAACCCTTATTCAATTGTTGCCTACAAGGTTTCCGAATTAACGTTTTCATGACAAATTGACTGTCTTTTTAAATCTCCTTGTTGATTTGTTTTTTGTCTTATTCAGTATTTTTCCATTCAATTTGTTTTTTAAATGTGTTTCTGTTTTATTAAAAATTTAATGCATTTTTTATAATGATCATATTGTGGTGAAAGAAACTTTGTGAATCGAATAAACCATTTAATTGATTTTATATAAACTGACGTTGCCTTGCATTTAAGTGTTCCATTACAATGAGTGATTTTGTGAATACCTGACTCTAGTAGTTGTAATTAATTGAATGTGTGAATGAATTAGCAAATATTCCATTCGAAAAGGAAAACATTTTTTTACTTCATGGGAATTTTCAAGGCCTCGTGTGGATAATCATATCCTTCAGATTAGCTCTTCTTTTTGCATAGAAATCTTGGGGGAGCTAACGTGAGGTTTCCAGTTAGCAGAATATTCCAATGTTTTTGATGATTTTTTGTATGGTGTTGGATTGAGGAGTAAAGGTTGTAACATCAGATCCTGATTGTTGTTGCGTCCTCGTTTTTGTGCAGTTTTCATACACTTGATTGGATACTGGCAATTTGCCAAGTGGCCTGCTAAATCATTAACTTGTTCTTTTTAATTGCTAACCTTACTGCAGTTGCAACATAGTCTCAAAACCTGCGCATAAGGTAAATTATCTCATAGGGCCCTGCAATGGTGGCTCCTGTAAAGGAGTAGGCTGTCACTATCAGTGTTTTTTAGGTCTCGCCTGGCGTTAGGAGTGTGCATGCTCTGTCTCGCCATGCAAGGGCTTCTTGGAATAAATACGGTTCCAGAAGTTGTGTCTCTGCCTCGCCTGCAATTTTCATTCGTGCGCGTCGTTTGTTGTCATGGATTATGCAAAACACAGTGTAATGATTGCACCGGAGGCATTTTAATCCCTCCTGGTTGCCACCCTGTCCGCTTTTGCCCCCATCCACCGGGATTGGATCTTTTTCTTGCGGCGGGAGACAGTGTCTCTTAATTAGCCGCTAAGCACTTTTATTGGTTTATTTTCAACAATGGCTGACGCGCCTTTCATTTCTCTGGCACGGCTTGTTTTTGTAGTTTTAGTCTCTGGCACGGCTTGTTTTTATAGATTTAGATAGTGATTTGCCCAGAATCACTGATGTTGAGCTGAGGCCGAGGCAATTTTTTTTTTTTAAATCATTTGCATGGCGCCCACTCCACATTACTTTTCTCTGCATGGGCGCCGTGCTTTATATTAAGCTTTTTTTAAATCATTTGCATGGCGCCCACTTCACATGACTATTCTCTGCACGGGCGCCGTGCTTTATAATAACATCAACATGAAAGTGAAGCATGACATGAAGCAATCGTCTTAGACAGTCGTCCTGTCCGCATTACAGAAACACTAATAATTAGCACCAATGCCTTGGCTCGTTTTTAGGTCTCGCCTACACAGCGCGCATGTGCAGCATAGGAAGAAGACCTTTTGTAATCGACACAGCTTTGCAGACAAAAATGTGCACGCGTTGCATTGCTTTTAATGGCAACGCGTGCACGTTTGACGATTCTTTTGCGGGAGCGAGCTTTGGCGCCATGTGTTATCAATTATCGCTCCCGCAAGGGAAACGCTTTCACTTTTGCTGACACTGGCCAAAGTGGACTTCTGTGTCTGCTTGCTTTGCACTGCTGCCCTACTATAAGCACCACTAACGTCTGTTGGTTTGCCCCTCTTTAATTGTCTGTGAATAGAATCAGATGTCTCCCTCGTAAGGAACACCCTACAATAATTTGTTATAGAGGCGCATGGAGGTCGCGCACGTTCCAACTTCCCCCCCACCAAAAAAAACCAGCACTTTTTTTTATCACTCCCCTGCCTCCTGCACTGTTGTGGACTTGTTTGAGTACTGCCAGAGGAGCCTTTTCCCTGCATGTCCGGACTTCATTATCGTCGCAGGAGAGATGAATGAAGACTTCCTGTTTACAGGCTCTCCCGACTTCAGCCTTTCATCGTGAGCAGCGACGCAAGCCCAACGGTTCAGCATTCGGCTCGTGCTTTTCTGTGAGCCTCCGCATCCGCCTGCCTTTCCGATACCGGCTTCCGTGGAGAAGCGGTGAGATTTTTTCAGTGGGTCGGACAGAGCGGTCCTTGCATCAGTTCATCTGCACTGTTTAAGTGACGAACTTACTTCGACTACTCTGCATTGTTTGTATTATCTGATCACTTTATCGGCATTAAGCCTGCATGGAGAGTTGCGGTGCTCCGCAGCCCTAATTTGTCTTCGTGTTAGCACGCAGAGAGAGCTGTGTTGCCAACACTTACCTGTTCCATATGGGGCTGTTATTCTGTAGAAGCATCGAGGGACAGTCTTGAAACATTTGCAGCTTTGGCTTCGAAATTACTTCTAAATAAACACTTAAGGTCCCAAAAGCGAGACCTATTGACTATGCCAATGCTTGTTTTTAATGCACTGGCACATGCTTCATATTAACATTAATGTGAAAGAACAGGATAAATGAAGCAATTCTCTTACACAGCCACCCTGTCCGCATTACGGACACACTAATAAATAGCGGCAACACCATTTCTTTTTTTTAGGTTCGGGCACCATGCTTTATATTAATATTAATGTGAAAGCTCACTATGACATGAAGCAATCCTCTAAGACCGCTGAAACTGTTACCTTTCAGACATGGCCGATACATACATCCTAAAGTTAACGAGAGTTGTGGACGGACTGCAGTCTGACGAGCTTGAGCTGTGTGGCACTTCCCTCTCTCCTTCCACAGCCATCACAGCGATGCACAACTCTCATTACATTCCTGAGGCCATTGTGGAAGTTTACAGACGTCAGCATGAGCTGGTTAAAGACGAACACCCAGCCGAATTCTCTGCATACAGGGATGAAGGTTTGGGGATGACGGCATTAGCTCTTTCCTGCTTTTTGGGGTGAACAATTGTGTGCTGACCAGCTACAGGTGAGGCTCGGGAATGTTGCACAACATTAGAAGTGTAGCCATCACTGTATTTTGAGCTTCTATTAGGAAAGTTGAGCACTTGCATCATGTGTTGCTTGCCTGGAAGCATAACACTCTGCACCCCGAGCATCACTACCGACAGCACAGTGCCTTTCTTTGCCATTTGCTTTGCTATTCAATACCATTAGCAAAGCAAATGGCTTTAACTTAATCAAAGGCGAGACCTAATGCATTTTCGAAGCTTGTTTTTTAAAGGCTTTTGTGTCTAATTTCCCCTCAACCAGGTGGATCATCAGATCCAAAAATGGTAATTCTGTTTTGGAGATATTGGCAGTAAAGTGTAAAGAGGGGTTCAGTCTGTCAACCCATTCAATGAAGGGTGTATATATGTCCTTGTCTCCCTTCCAGAAGATTAGGATGTTGTTGATGTATCAAAGCCATGACACAATATTCACATGGTAAGGATTAGTGGGGCATAAGATGTGTTCTCTTTCAAAATCTCACATATAATAACAGAGTGCAAAGTTTCTAAAAGTTGAGTTTCCATAAAAGTGACATTGAATTCGACTTGGGCATCAAGTCTGGGTTAAGGCCATGATTAATGTGATACCTTGAAGTGCCCATTTTAGTAGCCCCATTCAGAATTTAGCCGGGCTGAGTGGTCAGACTGTAACTCTGTGTTAGCCAATGGGGCTACTAACACTTCCACACCAAAAATCGATAATTTGGAAGCTTTGCTGTTAGGACATATAAAAAATGCATGTCCCACCTATTATTATACAGCTCCCTGCATTGGGGCTTGGTAGGCCTTCCTTAGCGGAGACTTACAAACATTGTTAAGGGAAGTCGAAGTAGCAGTTTTAAAACTGCCCTTCCAATCTGCAGATGCAAAGAACAGATGATGGACGGAATGCTAAATTATTCAAACATTCACCCCCCCAGTCACAGATCTTGGTTAAATCCATTGTTTTTTTGCACACCACACCATTCCAGTTTAGACCCAGCCATATGCAAATCAGCCTTGACCCTGTTCCCCATGGAAACAGTCCAGCCCGAACTGCCAGCCCAGGTCTCCCCTGGACCAGAAACAAGCATCCTGGGACTGGTTTCGAGGTAACACCCCTCCTCATCCAGGCTAGCTTGAATCTGATGGTGTAGCGAGCATGAGACCCACGTCTGGGCATACCTTTCCCACTTAGGGCAACAAATGCAAAAAAAAACGAGGATGGATGGAATGCTGAATTAATCACACATTCAACCCCTGTCACAGATCTGGGTTAAATCCAGCGTTTTCTGCACACCACACCATTCAAGGTAATACCCAGGCATATGCAAATCAGCCTTGACCCTGTTCCCCATGGGAACAATCCAGCCTGAACTGCCAGGCCAGGTCTTCCTTGAACCAAGACCAGGCATCCTGGTACCGGTTTCGGGCTAACACCCCTCATCAGCCAGGCTAGCTTGAATCTGGTGGTGTTGTGAGTGGTGAGATACAACAGAATAACAGCAGAAACCCTGCAGAATCGTAAGGGTAGGGTGCTATGTAAGTAAACGGCTGGGCACATACTGGTAGATTTTTAATGTCCTAGTAGTGACAAACAGCTGCATTTGTTTCTCACTACTGTGAGGCCTACTCCTTTCATAGACTGACATTAAGAATTCCTTGATACACCTTTAGGCTGTAATTTCTGATTAAAAAGGAGTGACTGCATTATGTTTCATATCTTCGGAATGGTAACGATCGATCCTCTTTAATAGTAAAGTTGGATTTAACATTACTGTTTTAGAAGTGCCATTTTTAGAAAGTGGATATTTCTTTGCTGTTACTGCTCTGTGTGCCTTGCAACCTGTCTCCAATACATGTCTGAAGTGGGTGACAGCTACAGTTTTGGCTTTCCACCTCGACATCCACAAACACAGGAAGGGTGGCTGTGTCGCCGCCGTCCCCCGCATCCGAAGAGCGACAACAGGAGGAAGGTCCTTCTCCTACCTGGCCGCCAAGACCTGGAACTCCCTCCCGACCGACCTGCGCCTGACCCAAGACCACCTCTCCTTCAGGAAGAAGCTGAAGACCTGGCTGTTTGTGGTAAATAATTTAATTACCGGAACTGAATTTGATACAGAAAATTAATAAAATAGCTCAGTAAATTAAGAGGCAGAATCCGTGGTATAAGAGGTTTCGGAATGGGCTTTATTCCAATGGACAATTCGAATTGTTGACCTCAAGTTCCATCACCACGGAGGTTCAGGAAGTGAAGTACATACATTATTGACAAGTAATCATTTTTATAGAATAGACATTACAATGAAACCGATGCAAGAGGCGTAACAATTGATAGTAAAGATAAAATCCTACATGCGTAACTGAAAGGGGCGTAATTGGGCGTAACAGAGAAACGTCATTGGTTGTGATGTCACAAATGGGTGGGTCTATGAAATAATTTCGCAATGTCAGCAGAAATACTTGGCAGAGATGCGCGCGCAGCAGCATGACGTGTGATTGACGTGCAACTAGGGGGTGAAGGGGACTTGACATTTAGCTCTACATGTGGAGACAAGAAGTCTGGGGGGTCAAGTCAACCTAATCCCAAATCATATCTAACATCCTATGTTTAAAGAACTATGTTATCCACAAAAGGAAGGACTCATGGACAAAATCTATTCTATACTGACTGTGTGTGCGTGCACAAGCGTCTAAGTGTCTACATGAGATGCAAGGGGCAGAAATCTTCCTTAGTGACAGGGCTATGAATTACTTGCATGAAGACAGAGAAACCGGGCCCTTTGCTCAGTAGCTGAAAGAAATGTTTACTTAAACTACTAGACAGGAATGCATCGGCTGAGGAACAAAGCAGATAACTTGAAGGTGAAATACAGTTTTTGGCAGGCAGGCAGACCAGCCGAGGCAGGCACCGTTAGCCGCACAGGGAGTAGGACAAAGTTCATGGATACAGATGCGAGCTCAGACTGGAGCTGTCAGAGGTAGAAAGCAGGGAAAGGCTTGATGGCAGAATCAGGGCCTACTCGCCTGAACTGCAAAATGGAATAACTGAGCCATATAAAGTCGGTGGCCTTTTGTACTTAGGAATCGAATATCCAGCCCATTCATGGCGGATCTGAAAGAGGACATGTTGACGGTGGACACACATGTATTTGCGTCTTCATAACTGGAACTGGAGGGAACATACATGTACTTGTAGCATGTACATTAAACCGTTGGGGTCCAAGATAGGGGACATAACTGATCATAAAAATCCATATTTCCACATCCCCTCCTTGTCCCCTACTTGCCCTTCAAGAGATATCAATCTTCATTAATCCATTGATCTGTTCATATAGCATCATTTGTTCTTCTTTCTTCTTTCGGGATCTTGAATGAAAACCTTGATGTGGAATACACGATGTGGCACACAGACCACAAATCGCTGGTCCACATTGCAGGCATAAGCAACAACTGAATAGTATAAGAAGGCCAATACCTAGGAAGGATAGAACTCTCCATCCCCAGTCTGATAACACGCTCCAAAACCACCCGGACCAAGTCCAAGTGCCTGGATTCTGGTGTATCTGGCTCACAATCTTATGAAGGCGGGTTATAGCTTTATATACAGATGGCGAATTTTCTGGTATGAATACGCAGCAGCTTGATCCGATGACCCTACAAGCTCCGCCCCTATCGGCCAGGATGACGTCAAGGACAAGACGATTTTGAAGAACAACAATCCTCATCGCAGACTGCTCCTCTGTCAAGTTGCCTAAGGCGGAAATAGTTTCATTCACTACGGCTTCAAGAGTCCTAGTTAATCTACGTATTAGCTTACTATTGGTAACTGTACCTATATAGGGAAAGAGGCCTTTATTAAAATCTACATACTTTTCCCATGCCGTCTCAGTGTAATCGACAATTGGGAGATCTCTCCGTTCTCTATTGTGTACTAAATGAATATTTCTATGAAAATCAGGAGGAGCTAGGAAAACAGGTGGCAAAAGGAATGCAATGTAACAGGTACCATCCCAATCTAGAGGCAGACGTATATATGCAGTCTGACCATATATGAAGTAGGAATGGCGAGAAGCTCTAAATGAAGACTTGCCTTGATCACTGAATTCTATTACAGTAGTGCATCTACTATGGCCCATATGTATGGAACCATTCTTTCTTACACACAATTCACCCTTAACTGAGAACACTGACATGGCAGGCAAAATTGGTGCAGCTTCGGATTCAACATTCAGGATCATGAGATTAAGTGTAAAATTACCTAATCCATATACTTCGTTTTCTAGATCAGTTCCTGTTCTTTTGGGACGACCCTCCTTGTCAGGGTAGCAGACTTTGAGTAAAACTAGGTTCAGATTTCCCCATACCCAATTGTCTTGATAAACTGCTGTGTTTGAATCTAAGGAATTGATTAAACTAAACCATGCTCCACAGGAGCCATTATGTGTAAACGGATAGGGAAAGAGGGGCAGAACTCCCTTATAATTCTGATAGGGAGGGAGTCGGCCACATATCCAACAATTGGTAGCATTACTAGTCTGATGGGAATGATGTAACATACTAATGAAAGTGTTATTGCGCAGCGCAAATCTATAGGACAATTCATGCGGGGGTAATTCACTAAAAGAATGTTCAGCAGTAACATTGTAAACATGTTTAGAAATAGGATAATATATGTGTAACAATATACTTGCAGTGATTATTATAAAACTTAAGAAAAACAAAATTAATAACGTCACTATACAATGACTACGCAGTGATTTACAGTACGCATGTCGTTTCAACATTTTTCGGGTTTTTTCTCTATTCAGGTCTAAGGGATACATGTCAGAGACAAATTCAACCGCTTCACCTTGGAGAGGACTTAAACAATCAAATTGTCTGACTTTTTAGACCTCAGTTTTAATTTATATAGTTCCTGGTTACTTGTTTCAACCAAAGGGAGCTTTGAGTCAATGGGTGAAGACACACGAGGTGTGGTATTTACATCCGATGGTAGTCCATGAAATTTCTTGATATGACTTGAATGCACCCAGCCTTTTCGGCCCTCGATCTTCACGGCTGTCCTTGTGGTAAGCAAAACTAGTTGTGGCGACTTCCACCTAGGATCCAGCTGGGTCTTTCGGTCAAAGTTCCTCACCAGCACTAGGTCCCCGGGAACTACGTCATGGGGTTTCACCTCAGTGTTGTCAGGAAAGGCTGCAGCTACCTGTGAACGACAAGATTGTAGTGCAGACATCAAGGAAGCCAGGTAATCTGTCAGCATATTACAGTCAACATCAGTTATTTTACGGGGTATAGGCGTCCCCCACATATTCGGTGGTCTGCCAAAGATCACCTCATAAGGGGATAGCCCTGTTCGAGAGTGTGCTACCATTCTCATGTAAAAGAGTGCAACTGGTAAGGCTACTACCCAATCGACACCTTTCTCTCTACATATTTTGGACAATCTGATTTTCAAAGTTTGATTGTGTCGTTCCACGAGACCTGCTGCCTCGGGGTGTCGGACACAATGAAACTTCCACTGATATCCTAGCAAAAGTGAAACATGTTTCATCAGTTCGGATGAGAACGGCTGGCCGTTATCTGAATAGACAACACGTGGTAAACCGTACCGTGGGAAGAACTCTCGAACTAGCTGCTTGGCAGTAGTCGGGGCAGTGTAATCTGAGACTGGGTACGCTTCGGTCCAACGGGAAAGAGCGCAGACAACTACGAGAACATATTTGAATCCTCGACATCGTTCCATCTGGATATAATCCATCTGGAGGACTTCAAAAGGGTGATCAGGAGGCTGAAATCCACCCTGTTCTACGGGGATGCTTTTACCTGGGTTAAACTGACAACATATCATACAGGTACGGACTTTTTGCTTAGCTGCTGCTCGTAAATGTTTGTTGAACCAAATGTGTTGAATGCTGTCTAGCATAGCTTTCTCTCCTAGATGCGCTGGACTGTGTATTGTATTTATGATGACTTGGACCATAGAGTCAGGAAGAAACCATACATATTTCTCCTTCGTCATCCATCCCTGGTCCGTTTGGATCCCTCCTAATTCAGTCCATTTCTTTATTTCGTCTGGTGTAGCATGTGTCTGTATGTCAATTACGTCAAGAGCGGGATCCTTAATCGTCATACAATGTGTTGGTGTCGGAACTATTGTCTTTGTCATGTCAGATGTGTGAGTTTGAGCAGTCTGTTTAGCTGTTCTGTCAGCTAAATCATTGCCTTGAGAAATGACATCAGTAACTTTTGTATGCGCTTTGCATTTCATAATCGATATAGCAGTGGGCAGATGGATTGCGTCTAACAGAGCATGAATGAGGGGTCCGTGCTGAATGTGGGCACCATGAGAAGTTAAATAACCTCTCTCTCGCCACAGCACGCCGAAGTCATGTACAACTCCAAATGCATAACGTGAATCTGTGTATATGTTAACTTTCTTATTTGTGGCTTGGATACAGGCTTGTGTCAGAGCAGTAAGCTCTGCTGCTTGAGCTGACAAGGTATTTATACAGTTTGTTTCAATTACTTCAGTATCTGTTGTGACTGCGTACGCGGCCACTAAATCTCCTGTACTTGTTCTCATACATGAACCGTCTACATACAACGTCAGGTCTGGATCTAACAATGGGACATCTGTCAAGTCTTGTCTGGGTTTCGTCGTGATTGTAATAACTTCAATACAATCATGAGCTAGTGGGTCTGTTCCGATTACAGGTAAAAGTGTGGCAGGATTCAATGTATTACAGCGTCTGATTTCTATATGTGGCTGAAACAATGTTAATTCGTACCCTGTAAGTCTTGCTATGGTCAAGTGTTGTGTTTGCGTTCGGTTCACAAGAACCTCTACTGCATGTGGTACTTGTACTGTCAATGGATGTCCTAATACTATGGCATCGCTTTGTCTGATTGCTAAAGCTGTTGCTGCCACTGATTTCAGGCACGCAGGCAAAGCCTGAGCTACGGGATCTAATGTACTAGAGAAATAGGCACATGGTTTGCGTGATCCTGCTTGCTCCTGAGTAAGTACTGACAAGGCAGTACCTTCGCGTTCTGTAACAAAGAGTGTAAAATGTTTCCTGTAACATGGTGGCGCTAAAACAGGTGCTTGACATAGAGCTTTCTTTAAGCTTTCAAAAGCTAGTGTGTGTTCCTGAGTCCAAGGGAGGACAGTCGATGTGGCCGCCTCCTGTGTTGTCAACTGAATGAGTGGTTTTGCTAAAAATGCATATTGAGGGATCCACTGCCTACAATATGAAGTGAGGCCTATAAAAGCCCGCACCTCCTTTTGTGTCTTGGGTATTGGCATGTTAGCAATTAACTGAATGCGGTCGGGTGTAAGCTGCCTTCCCTCCTTGGACAGCGAGTGTCCAAGATAAACAACTCGCTGGACACAGAATTGCAGCTTAGAAGGGGACACCTTGTGCCCCTTTTCGGCTAGAAATTGTAAAACCGTCAGTGATGCTTTTTCACATTCAGGTTCGCTTCGAGCGGTGATCAGCAGATCATCGACATATTGAAGCAGTGCAGTGTTGACTGGCATGTGTATACTGTCAAGTTCTCGTTTCAGTGCTTGGCTATAGATGCTAGGGCTTTCTGTAAATCCTTGAGGTGCGCGTGTGAATTTAAAACTTCGTCCATTTAAACTAAATCCGAACAAGTATTGGCTTTCCGGATCTATTGGGATGCTGAAAAAAGCATTCTTGAGATCAATTACAGTAAAGAACGTTGCTTGTGAATCAATGGCTGTCAATAATGACGAGATATCGGGGACCACAGGGAATTGTGGCACAATGCATTTGTTTAATTCGCGCAGATCAATAACCAATCGATATACTGGCGGGGCCTTTGGATCAGTTCGTTTAAGAATCGGAATTATCGGGGAATTGCATACATTGGAGTCAGTTTCCACAACCACTCCTTGGGCAATAAGCTCGTCAATGATTTGCAGTAAGGCCACTACAGCATCTGGTGGTAACTTGTATTGTCGCATTCGTGGTAGTACCACTCCTGCCTTTAGTGTGACTCGATATGGTGTAATGTTCATGCAACCAACATCAGTAGGGCCTTGTGCCCATAAATGTGTGGGTAAAGTCTGCAGTCGGTGATCCATGTCTCGAGATACATAGTGACCTTTGAAATCACGTAAAAACAATCTTACTCCTTCCGGAGAACAACATATTATCGCTCCTAGAGCTTTCAATGTTTTTATACCTAACAAGTTTTCTGGGCATGATTTAGTAAGCAATAAATCTGTAGTTCGTGTCAAGGGTCCAATCGTAAGTGGAAGAGGCTGTGATACTTCATTAACAATAGGTTTTCCTGAAAAACCAAGGGAAATATTCTGTGAGCCTGAGAGGGGTGCCCCTGGAACTTCACTACGTTTTATGGTTGTTCGACTTGCCCCTGTATCAAGCAAAAATTTTCTATCTTGGCCTAATAATTCACTGTGCACATAAGGTCCTTCTTGGTCTACAGGGACCTCGATAAGGGGTAAGTCAACTTCCCTCTCTAGGCTGGTTCATGCGTATCGTTGATACTCAGGATATTCATACTGTGCGGTCTGGTACATTTGTCGTGTCGTGGCTTGTGTGGCAGCAACAGGCAGCGCTGGTGCAGCTGGCACAAACTGTATAGACTGTTGCGGAGCTGGCATGGACTGTTGCGGAGCTGGCATGGACTGTGCATGCTGCGAGGCTCCTTGTTCATTCTGATCCTGTCTAGGTGGCCGTGGTCTTTCCTTTGCAATACCTATGGCGATATTACGTTTCAGGACTGGACAATCGTGTACGTAATGACCTGGCTGTTTACAATAGTTGCATGTCCCTTTTACAGGAACTGCTGAATCTCCGGACTGTGTCACACCCTTTTTGTGACCATCAGTTGGAACTGTCTGGGAGACTAGCATTTTCATTTTCGTGTCTTTCATGCGTCTTTGTTCATGTTCTTGTTCCTCTCTAATTCTATTGTGATGATACTGTAACATTTGTAACATTTGTGATGGGGTGTTACCTTGCCAGGTACTTTCAAATTTCAATACTCTATTCTTCACTTGGGGCAAGGAATTTTCAACTAATTTTGTCACAAACAGATGACTCACTACTTGCTTTTATGCCACTATTTATACCAAAACATTTTTCGAATCGGGCATAGAAATCACTGGTGTCTTCATCTTGTTTTTGTTTACAGGCTGAGATTGCACCCCAGTCTTCCTTTTTCGTAGTTAATAAACGTGGCAGTCCCTGTACTAGTAAACCTGGTAGTGCTTTAGTTTTTTCCCCAAGCCCTGCTCCTGCAGTTCGGGCCTTTTCTTCTGCTTCTAATGCTGTCCAGTCTATCTTTTGGTCTCCCACTTCCCACTCTTTTTCCTTAAGTTTTTCATAAATGCCAGCAGGCATTAATACCTTTAATATTGTCATAATGTCAGGATAGGTATACTCTCCCATGAGTAACATGTCTTTAATTTCTCGGTGAAAACCCGCTGGGTCTTTGTCATGACTTGGTACCACTTTCTTCATTTCTAACAATTCTATTTTAGATATGGGCGTATATACAAATACGCGTTTAAACTCATTGTCCTCGCCTTTTATTGGGTGCACTTCTCGCAAGGGATTCTGTCTATCAATGTAATACGGCGTTCTTTCCTTGATGGGCAGTGAGACATGTTCTGGGCATACAAAAAGAATGTACTGCTTTCTGGATTCTAGTATTTCTCTAATTAACTTAGTACCTGAACCTCTCCATCTATTCGTGAGTAATTCAGTTAATATATCCGGTAAGGGACCAGGATCGGAATGTTGGTTCTTATATAATATAAGAAGTTGTTGAATCATATAAATTCCAGCTAAACGCTGTTCATCTGGGCTGAGGTTCAAAAACGTGTGTGCTACTGTATCATCACCATATTTTCCGGGACTGTCAATCCAGTGAACGGCTGACCTGGCTAATTCTTGTTCATCCATAGAATCGAGTAGGTGATAACCCCTTCGTTCTCGGAGTAATTTGTCAGCGGCTTGGAACGAATGTTCGGGAGACCTCATATTTATTATAGGTGTTGGATAAGTCCTGTTATTATCTGGACATATCGGACGTATCGGATCAGTAAAACATCTAGCATTATTACAAGATCTTCCTCTACCTACATAGGCTATGGTTTCTGACTGTCTTGTGGGTAATTCTAATTCTCCCCCTTCGTTTTGTTCAAACTCGTCTACCTCCAATCTCTCTTCATGTATTCGTTCTATTTCTTTTCGGATCTTTCGGCACATGGCTACTATACATGCTTGCCTATCATGTTTCCCCTCTGATATATTCTGGCTCCATCTCGTAAGAATTTGCATTACTTCCGGATTTACCCCCGGTCGGTCTTGATTTCTGATCACACAATTTATGAGGAAACGTAACAGTTCCCCCTGTATCTCCACTTTCTGGTATTCCATAGCTCTGTTAATACATTCAGAATCTCGCCCTGTTTGGACAAAATGATATATATTATCTAGATGCATAGTCATTCCTGGTAGCTTCCCTAAATACAGCGCAGCTCGTCTGATACGTAATGATGCCAGGACCATTTCGTCCTCTTTGCCGGGCACAGGGTCATATCTACAATCTACAAGAAGTTCCTTAAGCGTGCGGGTATTTATAAGTTTGGGCGTACGTGGATGTGCTGATTCTTGAAAGGTAAGCTTATTTATTCTGGGTGGCGTAGAAAAATCGCTGGTAGCACCTCCGGTAGCCCCATCTGGAGTACTGGGCGCGAAAGGATTCGTTGATCGTGATACAGCAACTATAGGTGTGGGCACAGCTGTAGAAACGGCTGTGGGAATAGATATGGAAACAGATGTGCTTGCCGGAACTTGTGTCGGGGTTTGTTGTTGCAAAGGTACAGACACAGGGTCTTGACGTTGAACCCCCCCAGCAGACGGTCTCTGTGGTGCGGGGTTAGCATACTCGGGAGCTGCGTCATCTAAATATGAGGAAAGAAAAACATCTTCTGCGGTTCTGGGATGTCCTTTAGGATGTACTTTTATTGGAAACAATGGGGGTGGCAAGTCTTTTGGTATCTCCGGAGTAGCCTTAGGTAATCCCTCGGCCAGAAGGGGATACATACCATTCATAAGGGCATGTCTTTGTCTATCTACTTGTTCTGATTTTACTCGTGTACCTTCTTCAATTAACAGATTTTCTCGAACTTTATTTGAATTTTCCTTACTTTTCTCTTCCTGTCTGAGTGCTTTTTCTGTACGTCTATGGGATTCTTTTCGCCATAACTCAACGGCGTCTTTCTGTGACTGTCTAGCTTTCCTTTTCCATAACTCTTCCTCTACTTTCATGATGCACTCTGCATCCCAGGTCCCAGCTGCGGGCCACCTCTGACTTTCTGGTAATTCCTTGGTGTAGTCCACCCATAAATCAAGAAATAATATGGCGTCTAAGCCATGTTTGTGATACATGAAGTGCCCTGGAGTGTCCCTAGGAGGAATAGGAACAGCTTCTTCGAGTACCCCTTTTCTGGTTGTGATCTGTCTTAATTTCGAAAAGAGCGGCATATTTGACAACTGATCTGATACTTAATCTTGAACACACTTAATACAATAAACACAATGATGAACAGTCATTCATACCACGATATGCAGGACGTATTGACACATTTAACATTTAGCATTTAAATGAACAACAATGATGATAGTCTAAGAAACTAGTCACTAAGCATAATTCTCGGCAATAACTGGATGCTTCTGAATACTTGATATACTGCTAAACAGTACAGATACACTGCTGAAACAGTGCAGACCGGATTTGTGTACCCAAACCCGTCAAGTCCCCTTCACCCCCTAGTTGCACGTCAATCACACGTCATGCTGCTGCGCGCGCATCTCTGCCAAGTATTTCTGCTGACATTGCGAAATTATTTCATAGACCCACCCATTTGTGACATCACAACCAATGACGTTTCTCTGTTACGCCCAATTACGCCCCTTTCAGTTACGCATGTAGGATTTTATCTTTACTATCAATTGTTACGCCTCTTGCATTGGTTTCATTGTAATGTCTATTCTATAAAAATGATTACTTGTCAATAATGTATGTACTTCACTTCCTGAACCTCCGTGGTGATGGAACTTGAGGTCAACAATTCGAATTGTCCATTGGAATAAAGCCCATTCCGAAACCTCTTATACCACGGATTCTGCCTCTTAATTTACTGAGCTATTTTATTAATTTTCTGTATCAAATTCAGTTCCGGTAATTAAATTATTTACCACATGATTGGCGCCCGAATAGGGACACTTTCTCATCTCACGCGCCGGTGGTGCGTTGCAGGCCCGGTCTCCTGCCACAGCTGGACGGACAACAACGCGTACCAGCAGGATTTCCTGTAGCTCCCTCCGGTCAAGCGGGGGCGACTGAGGCTGCGATCAACCCAGACGAGGCGGTGAGAAGTGCGAAGTATCCCGACCAGAGCCTAGCTGAGAGAGCAAGATCCGAGGTATACAGAGGCCCACCAGGTTTTCGAAGTCCCGATGTCCAGAGGGTCCGATGTCCACAGTCGAGTCCAGACCATTCTCCGAGGCCTTTCGTTTTGAGCTACCCGGTGAGTACCATCGCCGGGGAGGCGTGTTGACGCGCACATAGGTTGTGCCGGTCAAGACGGATTTGGGTACACAAATCCGGTCTGCACTGTTTAGCAGTGTATATGTACTGTTTAGCAGTATATCAAGTATTCCGAAGTATCTAGTTATTGTCAAGACTTCTGCTTGGTGATTAGTTATGCAGACTATCATCATTGTTGGTCATTTTTAAAATGATTAATGTTTAATGTTTAATGTGTTAAAACGTTCTGCATATTGTGGTATGAATGATTGTTCATTGTTCATTGTTCATTATTGTGTTTTTCGTATTAAGTGTGTTCAAGATTAAGTATCAGATCAGTTGTCAATATGCCGCTCTTTTCAAAGTTAAGACAGATTACTACTAGAAAAGGGGTGCTTGAAGAAGCAGTTCCTATTCCTCCTAGGGACACTCCAGGGCACTTTATGTATCACAAGCATGGCTTAGACGCCATATTATTCCTTGATCTATGGGTGGACTACACCAAAGAGTTACCAGAAAGTCAGAGATGGCCCGTAGCTGGGACCTGGGATGCAGAATGTATTATGAAAGTAGAAGAAGAGTTGTGGAAGAGGAAAGCTAGACAGTCACAGAAAGACGCTGTTGAGTTATGGCGTAAAGAATCACATAGGCGCACCGAAAAGGCGCTAAGACAGGAAGAGAGAAGTAAAGAAAGTGCAAATAAGGTTCGAGAAAATCTGTTGATTGAAGAAGGTACACGAGCACAAGCAGAACAAACAGAGAGACAAAGAAATGCCCTTATAAAAGGAATGTATCCCCTCCTGGCCGAAGGATTGCCTAAAGCTACTACGGCCATACCAAAGGACTTGCCACCCCCATTGTTTCCGATAAAGGTACATCCTAAAGGACATCCCAGAACAGCAGAAGATATTTTTCTTTCCTCATATCTAGATGACGCAGTTCCCGAATATGCTAACCCCGCACCACATAGACCGTCTGCTGGGGGGGTTCAACGTCAAGATCAGGTATCTGTCCCTGTGCCACAGCAAGCTCCGGCACAAGTCCCGACACAAGCCCTGGCAAGTACATCTGCTTCCGCGTCTGTCCCCGCCACCGATTCTACAGCTGTGTCCACGCCTGTAGTGGCTGTAGCACGTTCAACGAATCCTTTCACGTCCGGTACCCTAGAGGGGGCTACTGGAGGTGCTACTAGCATTCATTCCACGCCACCCCGAGTGAGTAAATTTTCTTTCCAAGAATCAGTACATGCACGTACGCCCAAACTTATAAATACCCGTATGCTTAAGGATCTTATGATAGATTGTAGATATGATCCGGTGCCCGGCAAAGAGGACGAAATGGTTCTAGCATCATTACGTGTTAGACGAGCTGCATCGTTTTTAGGGAAGCTACCAGGAATGGCTATGCATTTAGATAGCATATATCATTTTGTCCAAACAGGGAAAGATCCTGAATGCATTAACAGAGCTATGGAATATCAGAAAGTAGAGATACAGGGAGAATTGTTACGTTTTCTTGTAAATTGTGTGATCAGAAATCAAGACCGACCGGGGGTAGACCCGGGAATAATGCAAACTCTTACTAAATGGGGTCAGAATATATCAGACGGAAGACATGATAAACAAGGAAGTATAGTAGCCATGTGCCGAAAAATTAGGAAAGAAGTAGAACGCATACATGAAGAAAGATTGGAGACAGACGAGTTTGAGCAAGATGAAGCATCCGAATCAGGAGATTCCGTAAGGCAGTCAGACACCATAGCCTATGTAGGTAGAGGAAGGTCCTGTAATAATACTAGATGTTTTTCTGATCCGATACATTCTGTATGTCCAAACAATAGCAGAACTTATCCGACGCCTATAATAAATATGAAGTCTCCCGAACGTTTGTTTCAAGCCGCAGATAAAATACTCCGAGAACGAAGGGGTTACCACCTCCTCGATTCTATGGACGAGCAAGAATTAGCAAGGTCAGCTGTTCATTGGATTGACAGCCCTGGAAAATATGGTGATGAGACAGTAGCTCATGCGTTTTTAAACCTCAGTCCAGATGAACAACGTTTAGCTGGAATCTATATGATTCAGCAACTTCTCATATTATATAAGAGCCAACATGCCGACCCTGGTCCCTTACCTGATATATTAACTGAACTACTTGCGAATAGATGGAGAGGTTCTGGTAACAAGTTAATTAAAGAAATATTAGTGTCACGTAAACAGTACGTTCTTTTTGTAAGCCCAGATCCTTTCTCGATCCCCAACAAGGAAAGAACGCCGTATTACATGGATAGACAGAATCCCTTACGAGAAGTGCACCCAATAAAAGGCGAAGACAATAATTTTCATCGTGTATTTGTATATACACCCATAACTAAAATCGAATTGTTAGAAATGAAGAAAGTAGTACCCAGTCATGACAAAGACCCAGCGGGTTTTCACCGAGAAATTAAAGACATGTTGCTGATGGGAGAGTATACCAATCCTGACATTATGACAATATTAAAGGTACTCTTGCCTGCTGGCATTTATGAAAAACTGAAAGAAAAAGAGTGGGAAGTGGGAGATCAAAAGATAGATTGGACAGCATTAGAAGAAGAAGAAAAGGCCCGAACTGCAGGTTCAGGGCTCGGGGATAAAGTTAAAGCATTACCAGGTTTACTAGTACAAGTACTGCCACGTTTATTAATTACGAAGAAAGAAGATTGGGGTGCAATCTCAGCCTGTAAACAAAAGCATGATGAAGACACAAGTGATTATTATGCCCGATTTGAAAAATGTTTTGGTATAAATAGTGGTATAAAACCAAATAGTGAGTCGTATCCACATTTATTTGTGACAAAATTAGTGGAAAATGCATTGCCTCCAGTGAAGAATAGAATATTGAAATTCGAGAGTACCTGGCAAAGTAACACACCGTCACAAATGCTACAAATGTTACAGTATCATCACAATAGAATTAGAGATGAACAAGAACACGAACAAAGACGTATGAAGGATACTAAAATGAAAATGCTAGTTTCCCAGACAGTACCAGCGGATGGTCACAAAAAGGGTGTGACACATTCCGGAGATTCAGCAGTTCCTGTAAAGGGAACATGCAATTACTGTAAACAACTAGGCCATTATGTACACGATTGTCAAGTCCTGAAGCGTAATATAGCCATAGGTATTGCAAAAGAAAGACCACGACCATTCAGACAGGATCAGAATGAACAAGGAGCTGCACAGCATGCACAGTCCATGCCAGCTCAGCAACAGTCTATGCCAGCCTCACAACAGCCCATACAGTTTGTGCCAGCTGCACCACCGTTGCCTGCTGCTGCCACACAAACAACTACACGACAATTGTACCAGACCGCACAGTATGAATATCCTGAGTATCAACGTTACACATGAACCAGCCTAGAGAGGGAAGTTGACTTACCCCTTATTGAGATCCCAGTAGATCAAGAAGGACCTTATGTACATAGTGAATAATTAGGTCAAGACAGAAAATTTTTACTTGATACAGGGGCAAGTCGAACAACCATAAAACGTAGTGAAGTTCCAGGGGCACCCCTCTCAGGCTCTCAAAATGTTTCCCTTGGTTTTTCAGGAAAGCCTATTGTTAATGAAGTATCACAGCCACTTCCACTTACGATTGGTCCCTTGACACGAACGACTGATTTATTGCTTACCAAATCGTGTCCAGAAAACTTGTTAGGTATAAAGACATTGAAAGCCCTAGGGGCTATTATCTGTTGTTCTCCGGAAGGAGTAAGATTGTTTTTACGTGATTTTAAAGGTCATTATGTATCCAGAGACATGGATCACCGACTACAGACTTTACCCGCACATCTATGGGCACAAGGCCCTACTGATGTTGGTTGCATGAACATTACACCATACCGAGTAACATTAAAGGCAGGAGTGGTACTACCACGAATGCGACAATACAAGTTACCGCAAGATGCTGTAGCGGCTTTACTGAAAATCATTGATGAGCTTATTGCCCAAGGAGTGGTTGTGGAAACCGACTCCAATGTATGTAATTCACCGATAATTCCGATTCTTAAACGAACTGATCCAACGGCCCCGCCAGTATATCGATTAGTTATTGATTTGCGCGAATTAAACAAATGCATTGTGCCACAATTTCCTGTGGTCCCCGATATCTCATCATTATTGACAGCCATTGATTCACAAGCCACATTCTTTACAGTAATTGATCTCAAGAATGCCTTTTTCAGCGTCCCAATAGATCCGGAGAGCCAATATCTGTTCGGATTTAGTTTGAATGGACGAAGCTTTAAATTCACACGCGCTCCTCAAGGATTTACAGAAAGTCCCAGCATCTATAGCCAAGCACTGAAACGAGAACTTGACAGTATACACATGCCAGTTGACACTGCACTGCTTCAATATGTCGATGATCTGCTGATCACCGCCCGAAGCGAACCCGAATGTGAAAAAGCATCTCTGACAGTTTTACATTTTCTAGCCGACAAGGGGCACAAGGTGTCTCCTTCTAAGCTGCAATTCTGTGTCCAGCGAGTTATTTATCTTGGTCACTCGCTGTCCAAGGAGGGAAGGCAGCTTACACCTGATCGCATCCAGTTAATTGCTAACATGCCAATACCCAAGACACAAAAGGAGGTGCGGGCTTTTATAGGCCTCACTTCATACTGTAGGCAGTGGATCCCTCAATATGCATTTCTAGCAAAACCACTCATACAGTTGACAACGCAGGAGGCAGCCACGTCGACTGTCCTCCCTTGGACTCAGGAACACACACTAGCTTTTGAAAGCTTAAAGAAAGCTCTATGTCAAGCACCTGTTTTAGCGACACCATGTTACAGCAAACATTTTACACTCTTTGTTACAGAACGTGAAGGTACTGCCTTGTCGGTACTCACTCAGGAACAAGCAGGATCACGCAAGCCATGTGCTTATTTTTCCAGTACATTAGATCCCGTAGCTCAGGCTTTGCCTGCGTGCCTGAAATCAGTGGCAGCGACAGCTTTAGCAATCAGACAAAGCGATGCCATAGTGTTAGGGCATCCATTGACAGTACAAGTACCACACGCAGTAGAGGTTCTTGTGAACCGAACGCAAACACAACACTTGACCGTAGCTATACTTACCGGATATGAACTTACATTGTTTCAGCCACACATAGAAATCAGACGTTGTAATACATTGAATCCTGCTACACTCTTACCTGTAATGGGAATAGACCCACTAGCTCATGATTGTGTTGAAATTATTGAAATAAAGACGAAACCCAGACAAGACTTAACAGACGTTCCATTGTTAGATCCAGACCTGACGTTGTATGTAGATGGATCGTGCATGAGAACAAGTACAGGAGATTTAGTGGCCGCGTATGCAGTCACAACAGACACTGAAGTTATTGAAACAAACTGTATAGATACTTTGTCAGCCCAAGCAGCAGAGCTTATTGCTCTGACACAAGCCTGTATTCAAGCCACAAGCAAGAAAGTTAACATATACACTGATTCACGTTATGCATTCGGAGTCGTACATGACTTCGGGGTGCTTTGGCGAGAGAGAGGTTATCTAACTTCTCATGGCACCCATATTCAGCACGGGTCCCTCATTCATGCTTTGTTAGACGCAATTCATTTACCGACTGCAATATCGATTATGAAATGTAAAGCACACACGAAGGTTACTGATATCATTTCTCAAGGCAATGATTTAGCTGACAGAACAGCTAAGCAGACTGCTCAGACTCGCACATCCGACATGACAAAGCCAATAGTTCCGACACCAACACAGTGTATGACGATTAAGGATCCCGCACTTGACATAATTGACATACAGACACATGCCACAGCAGAAGAAATAAAGAAATGGACTGAACTAGGAGGGATCCAAACAGATCAGGGATGGGTAACGAAAGAGAAATCTGTATGGTTTCTTCCTGATTCTATGGTCCAAGCCATTATAGCTACAATTCACAGTCCGGCGCATCTAGGAGAGAAAGCTATGCTAGACAGCATTCAACACATTTGGTTCAACAAACATTTACGAGCAGCAGCTAAGCAAAAAGTCCGTACCTGTATGATATGTTGTCAGTTTAACCCAGGAAAAAGTGTTCCCGTAGAGCAGGGTGGATTTCAGCCTCCTGATCATCCTTTCGAAGTCCTCCAGATGGATTACATCCAGATGAAACGATGTCGAGGATTCAAATATGTTCTCGTAGTTGTCTGTGCTCTTTCCCGTTGGACTGAAGCATACCCAGTATCAGATTACACTGCCCCGACTACTGCCAAGCAGCTAGTTCGAGAATTCTTCCCACGGTATGGTTTACCACGTGTTGTATATTCAGATAACGGCCAGCCTTTCTCATCCGAATTGATGAAACATGTTTCACTTCTGCTAGGATATCAGTGGAAGTTTCATTGTGTCCGACACCCCGAGGCAGCAGGTCTCGTGGAACGACATAATCAAATTTTGAAAATCAGATTGTCTAAAATATGTGAGGAGAAAGGTGTTGACTGGATAGTAGCCTTACCAGTTGCACTATTTTACATGAGAATGGTAGCACACTCTCGAACAGGGCTATCCCCTTATGAGGTGATCTTTGGCAGACCACCGAATATGTGGGGGACGCCTATACCCCGTAAAATAACTGATGTTGACTGTAATATGCTGACAGATTACCTGGCTTCCTTGATGTCTGCACTACAATCTTGTCGTTCACAGGTAGCTGCAGCTTTTCCTGACAACACTGAGGTGAAACCCCATGAAATAATCCCAGGCGATTATGTGCTTGTGAGGAATTTCGACCGAAAGACTCAGCTGGAGCCCAGGTGGAAGACGCCCAAGCTAGTCCTGCTGACGACACGGACAGCTGTGAAGATCGAAGGCAGGAAGGGTTGGGTCCATTCAAGCCATATCAAAAAATTTCATGGACTTCCTTCGGACATAAATAGTCCTCCTCGTGTGTCTTCCCCCATTGACTCAAAGCTACCTTTGGCTGAGGCCAGTAGCAAAGATCTTTACAAACTGAAACTCAGATCCAGACCCAAGCCGTCGGACGATTTGATTGTTTAAGTCCTCTCCAAGGTGAAGCGGTTGAATCTGTCCCCGACATGTATCCCTTAGGTCTGAATTATGAACAATCGAGAACAATGTTGAAACGACATGCTTACTGTAAATTACTGCGTAGCCACTGTATTGTGACTTTATTAATTTTGTTTTTCTTGAGTTTTATAATAATTACTGCAAGTATATTGTTGCATATATATTATCCTGTTTCTAAACATGTTTTCAATATAACTGATGAACATTCTTTTAGTGACCTACCCCCACATGAGTTGTCCTATAGACTTGCGCTGCGTAATAACACTTTCATTAGTATGTTACATCATTCCCATCAGACTAGTAATGCCACTAATTGTTGGGTGTGTGGCCGACTCCCTCCCTATCAGAATATTAAAGGAGTTCTGCCTTTCTTTCCACATCCATTCACACATAATGGCTCCTGTGGAGCATGGTTTAGTTTAATCAATTCTATAGACTCCGACACAGCAGTTTATCAACACCATTGGATATGGGGAAATCTGAACTTAGTGTTATACAAAGTCTGTTACCCTGATAAGGAGGGTCACCCCAGTAGAACAGGAACTGATCTAGAAAATGAAGTATATAGATTAGGTAATTTTACACCTAACCTCATGATTCTGAATGTCGAATCCGAAGTTGAGCTAATTTTGCCCACCATGTCAGTATTTCCAGTTAAAGGTGAATTATGTATAAGAAAAGTTGGTTCCATACATATGGGCCATAGCAAATGCACTACTACGGTAGAATTTAGTGATGAAGGCAAATCTTCATTTAGAGCTTCACGCCACTCCTACTTCATATGTGGTCAGACTGCATATATGGGTCTACCTCCAGACTGGGATGGTACCTGTTACATAGCATTCCTTTTGCCACCTGTTTTCCTAGCTCCTCCTGATTATTATCGAAATGTTCATTTAGTACACCATAGAGAGCGAAGAGATCTCCCAGTTGTCGATTATACTGAGACGGCATGGGACAAGTATGTAGATTTCAATAAAGGTATCTTTCCCTATATAGGTACAATTTCAAATAGTAAACTGATACGTAGACTAACCAAGACTCTTGAAGCTGTAGTGAACGAAACTATAGCCGCCCTAGGCAATCTGACAGAGGAACAATCTGTGATGAGAATTGTTGTTCTTCAAAATCGTCTTGTCCTTGACGTCATCCTGGCCGATAGGGGCGGAGCTTGTAGGGTCATCGGATCCAGCTGCTGCGTATTTATACCAGAAAATTCACCATCTGTATATAAAGCTATAACACGCCTTCATAAGATTGTGAGCCAGATACACGAGAATCCAGGCACTTGGACTTGGTCCGGGTGGTTTTGGAGTGTGATATCAGCCTGGGGATGGAGAGTTCTATCCTTCCTAGGTATTGGCCTTCTTATACTATTCAGTTGCTGCTTATGCCTGCAATGTGGACCAGCGATTTGTGGTCTGTGTGCCACATCGTGTATTCCGCATCAAGGTTCTCACTCAAGATCCCGGAAGAAGAAAGAAGAAGAAATGATGCTCCATGAGCAAATAGATGGATTAATGAAGATTGATGTTTCTTGACGGGCAAGTAGGGGACAAGGAGGGAATGTGGAAATGTGGATTTTCCTGATCAGTTATGTCCCCTATCTTGGACCCCAACGGTTCTATATGCATGTTACAAACACATGTATGTTCCCTCCAGTTCCAGTTTCGAAGACGCAAACACATGTGCGTCCACCATCAACATGTCCTCTGTCAGATCCGCCATTAATGGGCTGGATATTCGATTCCTCAGTATGAAAGGCCACCGACTTTATATGGCCAAGTTACTCCATTTTTACAGTTCAGGCAAAGTAGGCCCGATTCTGTCATCAAGCTTTTCCCTGCTCTCTGCCTCTGATAGCTTCAGCTTGAGCCCGCATCTGTATCCATGAACTTTGTCCTACTTCCTGTGCAGCTAACGGTGCCTGCCTCGGCCAGTTTTGCCTGCCTGCCAAGAAGCTGTATTTCACCTTCGAATTATCTACTTTGCTCCTCAGCCGATGCATTCCTGTCTAGTAGTTTAGGTAAACATTTCCTTCAAGCTACCGAGCAAAGGGCCCGGCCTCTCTGTCCTCATGCAAGTAATTCATAGCCCTGTTGCCATGGAAAGTTTTCTGCCCCCTTGCATCTCATATAGACACTTAGACGCTTGTGCACGCACACACACAGTCAGTATAGAATAGATTCTGTCCGAGAGCCCTTCCTTGTGGATAACATAGTTCTTTAAACATAGGATGTTAGATATGATTTGGGATTAGGTTGACTTGACCCCCCAGACTTTTCGTCTCCACATGTAGAGCTAAATGTCAAGTCCCCTTCACCCCCTAGTTGCACGTCAATTACACGTCATGCTGCTGCGCGCGCATCTATGCCAAATATTATCTTATAGATCCACCTATGTATAAAATCATAACCAATCGTGTTTCTTTTTACTCCTTATTACGCCCAGTTTCGGTTACGTACTTACAGTATCGTTTCTCTTATCAATTGTTACGCCTTCTACATTTGTTTCATTGTAATGTATGTTCTATAAAAGCAATTTCCTGTCAATAAAATATCGTACTTCACTTCCTGAACCCTCGTGGTGACGGAACCTGAAGGCCGCCACTCGAGTCGGCCATTTTGGAATAAAGCCCATTTAGAAACCTCTTATACCACGGATTCTGCCTCTTATTATTCTGAGCTATTTTATTTAAGACTCCGTATGAAATTCAGTCCAGGTAAAGAATATTTACCACACTCCCCCCAGCGCCTTGAGACCCTATGGGTAGGTAGTGCGCTCTATAAATGTCCTTGATTGATTGATTGATTGATGGGGAGATGACATATACATTTGAATAGGTAGGGTCCTGTTTCCAATGCATAGGCTGATTACCCCCTTCTGATAGTCTGGAGCCAGGACTGGGGATAAAGTGGGACCTGTGCACTTCAAGGGCCTACTTTGAAGTCCTTCCCTCTTCAATGGCACAACTGAGTATAAGTACTGGGCCTCTCACCCTATCAAGACAGTACACTACTGGACCTGTGAAGAACGCTGTGGGAGTAAAGACTGCTTTGCTACAAGGATTGCCACTCTGCTTGACTGCTGCTGTGGAAGAACTGCGTTTCTGCTTTGCTGCCCTGCTGCCAGCTGATCTCTGCCCTGCTGAGGACAAGGACTAGACCCATCTCACTTGAACACACAGCAACTCCAATGGCTTGTTGGCTTGCCCACTTTCTGAAGCCTCAGGGACATGCAAGACTTCTTTAAACATTGCAACAGCACCCAGACTCTGCCATCTGTGAGTCCTGTGCTGTCAAGTGGTGCCTATCCAGTAATGGGCCCTTGAAAGGTGATTTCTGCTGTCCAGATCCATCAAATTCAGAACAGTGATGACTTTGCACCTTTTGGAACCAACGCACTACCCTTCGACACAGGAGTTAATCAGCATCATCGCTTCAACACGCTGCGCGCCTTGACACTGACACAGTGTGGCTCAACTATTATGCAGTGCCTGCATTGTAAAGGGGTTCGTCGATGAAGCCTTCATTGCCTACGTGGACCGTAACTGACACATCAAGTCTTCGTCCTCAATACTTGCTTCATCCAAGGTACTTTTTCAGCAGGACCTGCGTAGCAGGTCTGCCCTCCATCGTGGTCGGCCTGAACTTTGGATCTACCCCGGTCCAGCACAACCTCAAGTAACCCCTAAGCGCTATTCGACTTCAAACACTACCTTTTCGATTTAATCTTTAAAACGTAATAACTCCGGTTCTAATTATTGGATTTTTGGTTGTTTTGGTCTTATTTGTCTCATAAAAATATAATCTATGTTTCTAACCCTAAGTGGAGTACTTTTGTGATGTTTTCATTGTGTTACTTTGTGCATGTAGGTTGCACAAATGCTTTACACATTGTATCTTTAGATAATATTGACTGGTCTGTGCCAAGCAACAAGAGGGTGGACACGATTATTTTTTAGTGTGCATCTAGCTTACCCTGACTCGAGTGCTGGTTTCTACTTGGACAGGGTGCATTCCTCTGCCAACCAGAAACCCCAGTTCTAACACCACTATTCAAACAGACAAAGGGGCCCTTTTCACAATTCTTGCCCTCTTGTTCAAGGCTGTGTGTGCCACTTCGAGCCACTAACCACAGCCACGTATTTGTCCCCAAGCCATAGTGAATTTAAAATCATATCCTCTCTTTTCACGTTCAGGTTTTACTTTTCTTTCTCCGTGAGATGCCAGCCCTGTCCTTGACTTGCTGATGTGCCCTTCAGCATGCATTCTATCATAATTGAACCATACAGTCGGTACTCGTATATACTGCATTGCCAATGTTTTGCCACATACCTCAAAAATCAGTTTTGCAAATCGTTAACACCTGCAGTGTATGTCCTTACGTACTGGCATGCCACTGTGTACAGCTTCACTTTAAATAAATCAATGAATAAATAACTCAGCAGGGCAGGTGAAGAGATGTTTAACCTTAACACAAGGCTTTCAGTGAAAGAGATTACCTTTACTTGAGCCACCGCTGTAAATACAGAATTAGGCTTGATGAATGGCAATTGCCCTATCATGACACCAACCAATTATAGGCATTGCTCAGTTACAGCCTTGCTGTCTCCTCTGCCCGCTTCAAGGTTATTAAAGTGCTTCAATATAGCCTCTAAAATCCTCATTAATTAGGTAGGCGTAATGAGTTTTCTGCAAGTTTCTCTTTAAAACACATACTCATATTTCAAGTATCTGTTTCATGATCAGTCCTCTACCCACCTCAATCTTTATATTGTGTCTCTTGTCTGCTGTATAGTCCACGTGGCACTCATTAGCAGGCAAAAGACTAATTGCTATTAAGTGTGTCTTGTCTATAGATGCTCAACTTTAATCATATAAATATTTCTCTGCAAATATCCCAGCAGTGAAGTCTAGAAAGGGAAAACAAATCTCTGTGAAGTACAGCACCAAAATGCATTTACTATTTCAGTGGTAGCCTTGGTAACGAGTGGTGCAGAGCTAAAACTGAGAAACTGAAATTTCGAAAACCTAAAAGAATTCTCACACTCAAAGGGTGCTTAATGCCCGAACCCACCCTGCTATCCAAGAGTGTAACTTGCAATTAGCTGAGTCAGCAAAGATGTTTGCACAGATGTACATGATCATATAGTACCAAAGTGGTTTAAATTAGGCCTGGGTGGTGAACTCTGCAGAGTTTGTGGAGTTTTCTGCACTCAGCGCTCCTCGGACGTTGCAAAATGCAGATAACAGCTCTCCGCATAGTGCAGCGGAGTTTTTTCCCCACTCGTGCTCGCAAATTGTAAGTTCGCGAGCTGTCGCTCGGGTAGAATTTCTACCCAAGCGGCAGGAAAACCAGCTCAAACAGCAGTTTGCACTGCACTCCGCCACTTGTGGAACTCCGCAGAGTTTTTTAGTCACTTCGTGGAGTTCCACGTAGCGAAACTCCTTGAACTATTCCCAGGCCTAGCTTAAATTCACAAGAAGACAGGTATCTGTTACGCAGAGGAACAAAACAGTCATGAAGAGAGAGGCCCACAGGATACCAAGGTAGGGCAAAGTAGGGGCGAACATCCAAATATAATAGGACTCCGAGGTGAGTTATTTCTCCAGGGATTGCTTCACCCTGATAGAATGACGTAGGAGAGATCTGCGAGTATGTACTTGCTGAATGGAGCAAAGTTCCAAAGATAAGACCACATCAGAGCGCAGAATATAAACCTTATGTGACACCATTGATAGCTAAAATTTCTATTTGAATTTAGAAGAGGTTTCCATGAGAACAAGATGGGTTTAGAAGTAAAGCCCCAGAACATGAGAAGGAAGGGGGCTGCATAGGAATACATTCAAGACGAATTAGGTTATAAATAGGGCTCCCTGTTTTCCGTTTAAACTGATTTTTACATATAAATACAGACGGAAAACAAGTTTTCCTTTGTTTGTATTGATATGTAAAAACGGGAAAATTCTAGCACATTTTGCCGTGCTGCTGTGCTCCAGCAGAGTTGCCTAGCCACGCCCTCTTTCTGATTCTAGGGCTGTGACTGCCTTCAGGAACGCAATACACCAGCTTCAGTTTTGCTGGAAATTTGAGAGTCAAAACCCAACACTGATCGGCCAGCTGAACCAACACAAGCCCAGTAATCTATGCAGCACCACCCCCTTCTCTATGTAGCAATAGGTAGTGCATAGAGCCGAGCCCGAGCACATGGATTTGATTGTAATCACAGGGGCCACTTCTAAATAATTCACTCTGGCGCTGCTGTTTGTCCTGTTCAGCTCGTCGAATTGTGTTGTGTGCAGCCCCCTCCCTCTGTCTCACTCTCACAATGCCTGCTACTCCTGTTCATTGTTTTCGCGCTCAGTAAGTGCCTGCACAATGGGGGGTCGTGGCAGGAGGCATGGTGCCCTGAGCTCCCGGACGATCTGCGGCTGCCAGCGCCAGGACGGCTGCATTGTTCTCAGCGCCCCACCTCCGCAGGTGAATCACTCTCTCAGACCCCCTCCCTTCCCTTGGCTCTGGCTGCGCTCTCACTCTCTCGCAGACATGTCTGTGGTGGACAGGAGGGAGTGGGCAGCGGAGTGAAGAAACCCAATCCTTGTATTTTCACCCCGGGCTGTCCTGGAAGGCAGGGCTCAGTCAGGCACACACAGGGAAGAGGGTGTAAGTGAGACTCAGAAACATTTATTTGCAGAGTTTGTAACCGGACTGCATAGCCCATAACCATTGTCTCTTCCTTCTTGCCCGGACAAGACAAGGACAGTGTCCAATTCTGCTGCCCCCCTCTTTCTTCCTCTTCCTCCCTCTCTTTGTCGTGCTCCTCCTCACTTGCAGAAAACCTTGACTGTTCTTTCCTCTCCTTTCTGTCATTCGTTCCCCAGTGAAATGGATCCAAAAAAAGAGGACACTTGTCTTGCAAAAGTCGTTTTCTGACATTTTTCTATTCCAAAATGCGGCCTCAGGAGGAGAGAAAAAAGGTTTTAAAATATGAACAATAAACACATAACTAAATAAAACAAGACAGAGTAGTTGCAAAGTGGCCAGAGTGGTTTTATTCACAACCAAACACAATAGCGCCACCTTACAGAGTTTGCCAGTCAAGCGCTACTTTTCTTTTCATGTCCTTTGCTTTCTGAATAATGAGTGTAAAAGCTTTAAGTTGTATTCCCTATGAGTGTTTAATTTTACCAGAATGTTACTTTTTTCAGGCAGCAAATTACTCTTCTCCTGTGCATAGTTTGAATTGAGTTGCTTCTAGGTGTTTATAGCAGGAAACGACTGGGTTGTAGCTGAAGGGAGTGTGAGTTTCTCTCAGTGGGGCAGGATGGTGTTCAGTGGGGGTGAGGATGTAGCACTCTGTGCCGATGACAGAAACTGCAAGGCTCTGAGACAAATGGATTGTGATAGCTCTTTTAAGCGTATTTGGGACACTCTGCGAATGGCAAAGTTTTCCGATGAATGTATTGCGTTGACCAATAACAACAGAATGCATGTGTGCATTGTCAATTTAAATAAATGTGGAAAATACTAGCTGCAGCGTTGCCTTCTGCTTATGGCAAACATAAATGTAGATAAATACAGATAAAATGCCCAAAAATGTAATATGGATAAATACAGACGGAAATGGCAAAAAAATAAATACCTTAAACCCTAGTTATAAATGACAGAGAAAGAGGAAGTTTGAATATGGTAGAGAAGAGGGAGCTTGAATCCTTGGAGCAGAATGAGACCACATAAACTAGCAGATATAAACTAGGTAGACTTTTTTTATGACACAAGTACTTAATCTGTTCAGAAAACCAGGCACTCAAAACACATTGATGTGGAGCGTTTTAGAAGCTCTTCCATTTAGTCTAATGGTTTCTGTTTTCCAGGACAGCACAAGGAATTCACCAACCCAACAGCCGCAACCCAAACCATCGCCCCTACACAAGAACTCTGCAATAACCTTTCCAACTTCTTCCTTAAAAAGAACACCAAGATCTACAGCAACTTCAAACCCCAGGCATCCCTATCACCTTCCCAGCCTGCTAACCTCATCAACTAAAGACTGCAAACTGACAGCATGGATATCCTCTATCCATCAAGGGAACTGCAGCAATAATGAAGAAAGTCCACTCAGGGGCTCCCATATACCCCTACCCCACCTTATCTACAACCTGGGAAGAGCCATGATAAGCTCTGCACTCACTTCCATCATCAACACCTCCCTAAAGAAAAGTAACCTTCTTAGATAGCTGAAAAAAACAAACCAAATTCACCACCCTCCTCAAAAAACCCTCAGCCGACACCAAAGTACTCAACAACTATCAACTCATCTCGAGGTTCCCATTCCCAGCCAAGGTCATTGAGAAGACCATCAAAAGACAACTCTCTGACCACCTAGAACACCACAAACTCCTGGACGAGTGGCAATTAGGATTCTGAAACAACCACAGCACCGAAACAGCCCTCATCACTGCCACAGACAACATACGTACCATCCTTGACCATGGACAGACCACCGCCTCATCCTCCTCGATCTCTCCACCGCTTTCAAAACCGTCTCCCCCAACACACTCATCACCACAATACACACAGCAGAAATACAAAGACTAACACTCAAATGGCTAGCTTCCTTCATCTCTGGAAGAACACAAGTCAGGCTCTCAACTTCACATCAGAACCCAAATACCTCATGTGCAGAGTCCCATAGGGATCATCACTCAGCCCCCCACTTTTTGACATATGCATGCCTCCTCTGGCAAACAGTATCAGATCCAATGGATGCAATATCATCTCCTATGCCAATGATGCCCAGCTCATTTTTTCCCTCCCAGACGGCACTGTCACAACAAAGCCAAACTTCAAGCAATGCGTAACCAGCGTGGCCACTTGGATGAAAGAAAATTGCCTCAAGCTCAATACAAACAAAAGCCGATGTGCAGATCTTCAGGAATAAGGGCTTACCTTGGGACTTGACCTAGTGACCTAGTTTAGACCCACACCCACCCCAACTGACCACGCTAGAAACAAAGCCATCACCCTGGACACCAACCTCACCATGAAGACCCAAGTCCATTCCATCACCTCCCCATGCTTCCACATCTCCCCACATGTTACATAAACTATTCAAGTGGCTCCCACTGAACACCAGAAGTACAATCATGCAATCCCTAATCACAAACAGATTGGACTTGGACAGTGCACTCTAAGCCGGCATTCCAACCCATCTTCTTCGCAGAGTGCAAACCATTCAAAACCCAACTGTCAGAGTCATTGACCTCCCTCACCAGACCCACACTACACTACTCCTCAGAGAACTCCACTGGCTTCCCATCCAAAAGTGCTACCAGTTCAAACTTCTCACACATGCATTCAAGTAATTACACACCTCGATGCACATACCTCAATCACAAGCTTCACTTCCATCAACCCACCATACAACTTCACTCAGCATCACTCTCACACACACACACACACTCTGCATCCACAGAAGCAGAATTGGAGGTCAATCATTCTTCCACCAAGCTTCCAAATCCTGCAATGACCTCCCCCAACACATCAGGGCTTCCTCCTCACTTCTTATATTGCGCAAGAAGCGGAAAACCTGGCTATTCAGTTGTTTTCTTGTGAGACCATCAAGACTGCCTAAATTCAGGCTCAGCCTCACCACACACGTATACTTACCTACTCAGTGCCGGGATACCCTCACAGGTGACAAGCAGGCCTCTACAAATCCGTAAAGCACAACAAAGCTTCCTACACCTATCTAGTTCAATATTAGGCCCTATGTCCATATGATAAGGCAAAACGCCGAGAGCGGTATGCTGCGGACCCTGGAGGCTGATTTTTTGGATCTCTCGATATTATAAATGATGTCTACCTCTTAAACTCGTGTGGACGATTTATACGTACGGACTTAATACTGGGAATCGCTCGAACATTAATCTGCCCAGATATATAGCGTGTTACCTGCAACATTGGCAGCGTGACACCTGATATCTATATCCTGTTACAATTCTACGGGTCCGTACAGCTCAACATAGGCATATTGCTGGCCGGTTTCTACTCCTGGCCCTGATATTGATTTTACCTTTTTGTCATCTTAGTTGATTCTTTCCAAATAACAAATAGATCAATTGAAGTTGTCTTATGTCTGGTGCTTCCATTTAAAGCCCTTCTTCCAAACCAACGGTTGTCAATATTGAATTTGTACCCTCACCGCATGACGTTGGACATGAAGTTAGGTCTTGTAGTTGTTGCCTTTTGAAAGACCTATCAAACACGCCCTGAAGAAGGAGCCTGTATAAGATATATAGGATCTCCGAAACGCGCGTTGGCGCTGGTCTTGTGTATAATTTTATGGTTTATTGTTTTTAAAAAAACACTTTCCTTCCTTTGTTAATTCTGATGTTTATTGTTCTAGTTTTTGTATTGTATTATGTATATGTGTTTTTTTATTTATGTCATCATGGTGTGGGTTGTTGAAGATAAGTTGTATTTGTGTCTTACTATTGTGATGTAATATGTACTATATGTATTATTATACAGTTTAAAATATACATGTGTATGTTTTCCCAAAAAATGAAAAAATGAAAAAATTACTAAATACATGAATTGATCTATTTTTGTACACCGTTGACTGTGGGTTTTGCCTTATCATATGGACATAGTGCCTAATATTGAACTAGATAGGTGTAGGAAGCTTTGTTGTGCTTTACAGTTTATTCCCTGATCTCTTACTCACATAATTGAAATATTCAGGGTCCCTCTGTTGTAGTTTATTGGTCTCTACAAATCCACCTTACCTTACATTACATTACACAGAGTGATAACACAGACCCACCACTCTTAAAAAACCTCGGCACCAGGGACAAAGAGAGAAAGGTGCATAGAAGAAGTCTGAAATTCATCAGGAAGTCACACATATAAACCTCTGTAGCTTTATAGAAGGGCTTAGAAGAGAAGTCCTCAGAACCTCCCCTAGCTATAGAGAAAGCTAACATCATACAAACTGCGCTGTCAGAACTGAAACACTGAAGAAAAAGTGCCGCTGATACGTACTTGAGTGGTATTGTTTTGATTGTCGGTATCAGTCTGTCCTCTTTTCGATTTCAGGAAACTACAGGCAGCATTCAGCTGAGTGAGAAGCCACACAATACCGTTTTTTACCACCCACAATTTGGCAATATGTTACAAGGAGAGCTCCATGTACTAGTTGTTAAACACATTTTCTTGAGGCTTCGAAGCTTTTTCTTCTTTAGTGGGTGACTTGATTTAAGTCTATAGAAATGAGCATTTTGCTGACACACATGAATCAGGAATTAGTTTATTATGTCATCAGTCACTCAGATAACATAAAAAAAATTCCTGCAGAAGGATCTAAGTCAGTCCCCAACAGGAAGTAAGGGTTGCCTATGACTCAGACTTTGGCCAAACTCGCCAAGTTTTCCTATTCCTCCTTCTGCAATTCAAGTTGAACCATAGATGTTATTGCAGCTTCTGGATGACTTTTTTCTGGTGGATCTCCCATTTCTGTGCCTAGATTTGTGTACCTGTTCCTGTAATTTTACTGTTCAGGTCTTCACCATTCACAATGCATTTCCTATCCTCCAAAAATGTTCACGACAGCTTCTTCCATTGTTGTGACGTTGTAATGTATCTTGTATGTGGTTCTGTAGCAATTCAGCTTAGTAAAATTAGTCATCTGATGGTCTTCTCTGTCCACCTTCCTTTTGAGGTTGTCATGTATATGTGGCAATCTGATCCTGAAAAAAAGTATTTTTTTGTCCCTTGCAGGCTTCGGCTTGTTTTCTTTAGAATACACAAAAATGTGATGGATGAAATGCTTGAATTAATGTCAGCCACTCGTAATTACAGGTGCAGCGATTATTGTACTTGGAAGCATTCAGTTGAGTTGACATTTCTCGTCTTCATTATTTATTTATATCACAGAGTAATGAAATTCCAATAGAATAATCCAAACTTTCATCATCTTGAATGCTACCAAAATGTAAAGTTTTAAATATTGTGCTACAAAAATATCTAAACCAAAATATCGACTACCATAATTGTGGATATATGCTTACCTGTATATACTTACATTCACAATAATTTAACAGTCAATATTCTGGCTTCAATATTTTTGTGCAAATATATCACCTAGTGAACCCGTTAAACCCAAAAGGGAACGTTGTGAATGATACAATGTAAAGAAGCAAAGCAGCTCATTAGGTGTCACTTACAGGAAATAGTTTATGTTATTAATTGGATCCCCACAGGTGAGCACCAAAAGTGTTTGTATGGTCTGCAAAACATCCCTATCATAGAGGCACCAACAATCCGTGCTAAGCCCTATCCTTTTACTAGGTTAAATGGCAGGAAGCGCAAGTTATTTCATGGCCCAAAACATCTAGTATTAAAAGGATCAACAGCGGCAGGAGCAAGTCCACTGTCCGCAGGAGACCTTACTGGCCAAACAAGATCCTAATCCTAAATTGTCTGACCACTGTGGCCTCCTGCTTTTTCTGGGTGTCATTTTCTATTTGAGAGGGGTTCAACATAGGGAGTGTCTTCCCGGGAATGCAGTCAATCTTCTTTAGAAGCAAATGTTTCTATGTGGCATGGTACAAAGACATCAGCCAAAATCTGAGAGCTTTTAGCTGTTTGCCTTCTTTAGATTTTTTGTGAGCTTTTCAGTCTTAAAACGATATCTTTATTTTTGCTAACAGAACAAATGGAGATTCCAAAATGAAACTTCACATTCTTTCCTTCTCTTAAAATCTCAATGAAATGATTTACCTCATACGGTGTTTATGCTGTTTAGGTCTCGCCTAACCCAGCGCATGCGCTGGTCTGGCGAGACTTATTGAGAGGGCTCCAAAAAGTGCTACCAGGACAGCCTAGAGCTACAGTGCATGTGCGCGGGCGCGCGCACAGCGCTTTACCGCGATTACTTTCACTTTCGCGGGCGCACGGCCGCTTTGATGTTTGATCGCGATCGAATAAGGCGACTGTTGGGTAAAGTTGTGCCTGGCTGAAACGCAGTTGGGTGTTTCTCATCTCTGAGAAAATAAATCTCCTGGAACATCTAAGTGGTGCGAGTGATCTGTACAATACCGAGACAGTTACCTTATACAACCCCTCATACTTTTGCCACCTTGTTTTTCACATCACTAAAGTAGATCTCACACCAGGATACTCTTTGCCTGTTATTCCTCATAGCCAGCCTCATGCACCAGCATTATTCTACGGGCACTGTTAATGCCAATTAAGCAATACCTTTAAAAGCTTACGTGTGTTGTTAGCTAAAAGAGATATTTTCTCATTTTCCATTTTAGCATCAAGGAACCTTTCACATTATTAAATCTTTTTGTATTCCTGCTGTGACCTGCGTGGTTCCTTGCGAATGTTTGGGACTGGAGATAGTGTGGGGGAGATTACATGGTTGACAAGGATATCCGTGCAAGATTTTGTAAGAATTATCACTGGAAGGCATAGACCTGGAATAAAGAAATGCATCGCCGAGAGTTGTGTTCTACAGACTGCGGTGAACATGACCATTCCCAGAGACAGTGACCTAACGAAAGCAAGACTTATAGAGCAAGGGAAAGTTACCTTGCTGTGCACAGTCGCAGTTCTGACGCACATTGGCTGTTAACAGAATGGCTGACCGTTCATAATGAGAGGAATGATATCCACGCCACTTATTTGGAAATATTTGTTGCATTACAACAAATAGTTTTCTAATGATCCAGTGGGGGACGGTTTGAAAATGAGAAACTCTGAATTTTTCAAAAATAATGTTTTTCCTTGGACCCAAAAAATCATAACATGTAAAATTAAACCTAAAGGTTTGCACACGTTGCACAAAGAAATAGTCAGAAGACTAAGAGTGCAAGTTCGAGTCCACTTCAGTCTGTAAAAAATACTAAACAGCCACCGTCGGTGCGTTTCCCCGCTGAGGCGTGGTCATCGCTTGGTGGGAAACACATCTCTAATACTGGGAGCAGTTCGTGTTCTGACCTTCCCAGTTAAGAAAAACTTTTTCTGTCCGGCTTGACTGTGGCATCAGTTCTCAATAGGCATGAGCAGGATAACATACACGTACCTGAGAGCGTGCATTCACAACCAAGCCGTTTGTAAGTGCATCCGAAAAAACTGTTTATGAAAACGTGTGTTGTCTCTTTGCACAGCACGCAGTCAAAAACAGTGAAAGCCCGCAACAGTTCAAATGACTGAGTTTGTCCTCTTTGTCAGTTCAGTTCCTTCGTCTCTTACTCAACCCGCTCTTCTAAATAGGGGTTTCATCATTAGGTCTCGCCTGACCCAGCGCATGCGCTGGTCTGCTGACACTTTTTGTGAGGGCTCAAAAAAGTGCTACCACTGTAGCCTAGAGCTACAGTGCATGTGCGCGGACGCGCGCGCCTCACTTACATGGCCGCACAGCCGCTTTGATGTTGTAGTAATGGTGGCACCCGTGCGCCGCCATTACTACAGAGCAATAATAAACAGAAACAAGCATTGGCATAGCCAATAGGTCTCGCTTTTGGGACCTTATAAGTATTTAGTTATGCAACTGTTGCATGGCTAAACACTTATAAGGTCCCAAAAGCGAGACCTATTGGCTATGCCAGTGCTTGTTTTGTTGTGCAATTTGGTTGTCTGAACTTTGGTTGGCCAGTATGAAACTGACTCTGCATGCCACAAACATGCGAGTGCTCCATAGCGCTACTGTTAGCCATCTGTGGATCGATGTAGAAGCATCAGTCCATGCTAGGGAGATTTAGATAATAGCACCATGAAGATGAAAATAAAAAATCAGAAAATGATGATATCATCAACCTGATTCTGGTGCCACCAAGAGCCTGGCATCCTCCTAAACACATTTTGTCCTACCTAATGGTTTATGGGGGCAGGTTGAAGATGTTGAAAGTGTCAAAGATGTCCTATTGCTTGTGCCACATGCAACAAACGAGTGGGAGAAAATTGGTCCTCTCTGCCTTCCATCCGTGTCAGATACAGAAAGTCTGCTAAGAACACTAACATAATACCAAACCTCTCCATAAAGCTGACTGATTTAAGAAGTTTCTTCTTGACCTACCGGAATTTCTTTCAGCGATATTTGCACATTAATTACCTCCTTCATACGCTGTTTTCTACACCTTCTGCTAGAAGCTGTGCTTGGTTATGGACAATACAAAGCCCCACAGATGTCACCAGTTTTCCTACCACAACTTCACTTCCCCAGTTTCCCCTAGACCCATCCTACCTCGCGTTCTCAGGCGGATTCATTGTTTACTTAAACCAATGTGCAATATGTGTCTCCTTTCCATTCAAAAAAGAAGGCAGGATCTCATCATGAACATCTACACTGTTGTCGCTCAGTGTGACCAAGACGCTTAAGTCCTGTAACAACTGCTCTGCCTGGCCTCCCATTGACAATCAAACCAAAATCCTCAAAACAAAACAAGCACAATATACAGGATGAAATTAAACTCAACCAAAATGAATGTCAGCAAACGTGAATAAAATAAATCATTAAAATGTAGTCACTATGCAAAAAACGTCAAACCTTACAAGTAAAGTAACATTTTAAAAATTCACGTTTTTCTTAAATGCAAAAAATTAAACTATCACAGGATCCTCTCTATCGCTTTTTATCTTTTTCTCTCTTCTCTCGCGATCTTTGAGCTCTTCTGGATGTGATCGACTAGGCCAGGCTGCAAAGAAGGGGATTTAGTGTAAGCACTTACTCATGAGTAGATGGCTTATTGCCTTGTCAAGCCCACTTCCCTATTCTTCAATGGATTGCTTTCCCCCCTATCCTCTGTTTGTCCAACCCCTGGAGAATAGCTTGTTTACACTTGGTTTTATTTGATAAGTTTTTTTCTTCTATTGCTGGTGTGATGGAACTACTTCATTTTAATGGCACTTATTTAGATCAGCATGGGAGTGTCTATCTCGCTCTTCAGGAACTCCTGTGCTCTTTCCTTGCCCCCTCCGATTCACCCTTTCTCCCCCACCGCTCTTTGTTCCAGTGCTCCTTCACAATACACCAAGTGCCCAAAGATGGACTTGGTGATGTCTTGAACATTATCCGCCCCCGCTTGTCTTTCCCCTCCCACCTTCCTCCTGATGCTCCTTCACGACGCACCAGGCACAGGATGGCCAGGGTTGTATTGGTAAGGCGGGCACTCGGGCAATGGGTCACGGGCCAGTATCTGAGTTGCAGCTGTGGACCACTTTTTTGGCCAGCGTGGTTGCAGATCTGGGCTGTGTTTGTGCTGTTCAGATGCCGCCAGTGACCCATTGGGGGCCTGAGTAGCCGTTGCGGAGGCAGATGGTCCTCTATTACCTCCCATTTTACCAACAGGGTGTGTGTATGTATGTATGTAAGGGATTTGTAAAGCGCTGGAATCACCCTGCAGGGCTATCTCTACGCTACCATAGAGAAGGTACAAGACAGACACAGATCAATCTCAGAATAATCCTGTCTTCAGGAGTTTCCTGAAGTGAAAAAGATCGGGGCATTTGCGCAAGTCCTCCAGCAAGGCGTTCCAGTATTTCGGGGCAAGGTAGGCAACAGTTTTGCCGCCTGTTCGTATTTTCCTGTAGCTGGGGGACCTCCGGACGCCGGCTCTATACCACACGGAGTACCGACGGAGAGAGCGGTGCCCCCTTCCTGAGTGGCTGCCAGGCTGAGGTGGGATTGAATACCCAGCAAAGGCGGGTATACTCCTCTTCCTTCCAAATGATACACTGAGGAGGGAGTTTATACACTGACGAAATATACTCAGTATCCTTTTATTGTTGCACTTGTTCACACATTGTTCGCAGCAGTACCTGTTAGAGGTCCTGATGAAAGCCTGACCTGTGTATGGGCAGTATGGCTGAAACATGTCGACCACTTTTTTCACTGTCACCGGAGCGGTTCTAAATCCATACCGCTGGTGCTCTGGTTTTAATCCTGGCAAAGGGTGTATATGAATACATTCTCAATTGTACAACCCTTATCCAGTTTTATTCTACACTTCTTCACTTATATATTCTTTTGCGCTGCGCCTTCACTCATACTCTTGTCTTTCACATGAGGATTTAGGATATCCTATTTGGTATTCAAAACATCCCTGAGCTCCTCTCTCTAACTGAGAGGGTTGTAGCCCTCCAAGGAACTAGGTTATCCTTGGAGAGGGGAATCCCCATGATGAAGCATGTCACCTTTGTGGTGAGTGAGGGATTTTGTCCTAAAAAGGGAAATGACTTTGGTTGTCCTAGGTGTGCATTTTGTGATTCTGGCTTAATAGATTATACACCCATCTTTTTGTAGCTTTTGATCACACACTTTTCTAGCTAGTTGTTCAGACCCATGGATTTCGTACTGTTTTTTGGACCACTAGCAACCCTTTACCTTCCGATCTGAGTCAATGGTTCAGACAGTAGACTTTAATTATGTCCATCAGGTAGCTAGGGCTCGTACCATAAAGTGAGTTATGGGCAAGGCAGCAAACCTTGAACTTAATTCTCTGGCAGATAGGGAGCCAGTGAAGTTGCTGAGAAGAGATTTGTTAGCAGAGCATTACAATAATCCAGGCAGCCAATGATCAAAACCTGAATCAGAGTTCTACGAACAGAAAGAGGCAGCCACAGGAACCCTCTGAGCAAAAGGCTCAGGGTATGGTAGCTGGTACCTGGAGTAGTCATGATTTAATCCCTCATTGACAACAATACATCCAAACAGACCCCTAGATTTCTCGTCACTGTAGTAGGAGAAGGGGCAGGGCCTAACACAGAAGGCCACCACCTAGGGGACCAGGAAGCTTGAGCCGAGCCAAACAGCAGGATTTCGGTCTTAGCTGCATTCAGCTGGAGAAAGTGTTCCATTATCCAAGCTGATATGGCTAGCATGCCCTTTGCAAAATGCTGATCAATTAACTCTGTGTCCTTATCAAAGGACAGGAGTAGTTGTTTATCATCAGTGTAGGAAAACAGAGTAAAACAGTATTCCCTAATGATCTTGGCCAGGGGGGCCAGATAGATATTTAACAAGGTAGGACTCAAACAAGAGCCCTGGGGTACCCCCTTGATAAGCTTCAGGGTTTGAGAGCAGAAGGAACCCAGATTGATGGTCTGGGTGCACTTATCTAAAAAGCTGACAAGCCAATTAAGTGCCTGTCCCTGCAGACTGGCCTCTCTCAGTTGGAAAATCAACTCTGATGAGAGACCATGTCGAAGGCTGCTGTCAGGTCCAATAAGACCAGCAGCACTGCTTTGTTATTATCCAAAGCCATTTTAATATGATCAGTAACCCCAATGAGGGTAGTCTCTGTAGAGTGATTGGGTCTCAACCCAGATTGGGAAGGATCAAGAATACCTTGGGATTCGAGGTAACCCAATAACTGAGTGTTGACATAACCCTCCGCCATTTTACCCATAAGAGGCAGAAGTGAGATGAGGCGATAATTAAAGAGCACTTCAAAAGGCAACTGAGCTTTCTTCTTAATTGGTAGCACTTGAGCGGCCTTCCAATCAAGTGGCATAATTCCTTCACGTAAAGAAGGGTTCATGATATCAGAAATGGAGGGGGCCAGGAGAAGTGCAAGGAGAGCAAATATGTGTGCCGGCAACACATCAAGAGGAGATGCAGATTTCGCAACTCTAAGCATGGCTGTCCCCTGAGGGACCTAGATGGCATTGAAATGTTTCAGGCCTGTATCAGAACTTCTTAGAGTTGAGGGTCTGAAGTTAGAATGCACAACATGGCACGAGTTTTGAGGGAATTGATTGTAAATTAAATTAATTTTATCATCAAAGTACACTTGTCACATAGTCCCTGAGAGGGACTATGTGACATGTGATATTTATCATCAAAGTACACTTGTCACATAGTCCCTGAGAGGGGAGAATCTGCTGGGAGCAAGCTGTGGGATTAGTGAAAGAGTTAAGAATTTTATAAAGTTCTTTAGTAGAATTTCCTGCCTGGTTGAGTTTTAGTATAACATGATCTTTTCGTGCCTTTTTTAAGTTCTTTTGATAAGCGGTGAGGGACAAATTATAGTTAAGCTTCTCTGTTTCCGAATTGGATTTGCACCAGATTTTTTCCAGATCTTTGCATCTGGATTTTTCACTGCGTAACTCTGCAGTATACCAATCTTTTTTTTTTAGAGAGATACTATGTCGATGTATCACAGGAGCCAACGTGTCTATCACTGAACTGATGGTGTCATTAAAAACCCTACATTTCTTAGTGCCGTCCATATGTTCTTTAAAAACAGGAGGAACAAATGTTTTGCTAAAAGAGTCATACGTGAATTTATGCCATCGCCCTCGGAGGCTATTCAGGGGACATATGGCAGCTTGCTTTCTAAGGCAACTATTAATCCGAAATGGAATCATAAAATGATCTGACCACATCAATGGGCAAGGGGGATCAGCAAGTATGAAGGATGCATTTGTAAATATGATGTCCAGGGTATGACCTGCCGAGTGTGTAGGGCCAGTATTGATCTTCTCCAAGCCCAGGGAGGCCATATCAGCTAAGAAATTAGCTGCATCTGTGTTCTCACTATCTTCGCTATGAATATTAAAATCCCCTAGTAGCAAAAAGTGTTTGGAGGTAATAGTGTGAGGGGCATTTTCTCCATCATTTTTAAATTTAAATCTTTAAGTGGCCCGGGGGACGATAAATAAGAGCGCCCTTTAAATTTTCCTGGGTGCCAGCTCAATTTTAAATATACAAATTTCCATCATAATGTCTGAAGCAGAGTCAATAACTGTGACTTTCAGCTCCTCTTTGTATATTATGGCAACACCACCGCCCACTTTCTCTTCTCTGTCAAGTCTAGGAATCCGGTAATTCTCAGGGAGGGCAAGGGCAATATCAGGCATTGAGATGGGTTTAAGCCATGTCTCCGTTAGGAAACCTAAATCTGGGGAATCCGAACTCACCAGATCCCAGAGTACCATGGCATGTTTAGGTAGTGAGCGTATGTTAGCTAAAAACCCCTTCCAAGAACACAACTGGTTTCAAATGTGGGGTCTAACTTTACTGTAAGACACCCCACTCACCCCTGCTAATCCCTCGCTGCTAATATTGCCACCCTGTGTGCCAGGTGGAATACGGATAACATCACAGCTATTGAGGTGGCAGACCAAGCAGGCAAAGGGACCTTCAAGGTTGGCAAATGTAGAAGCATGTGGGCATGGTGTCAAACTGTGTTTCACCAGCAGAAGTTGTGAGAAAGTATAAGAGTGCCTAGGAGCACTATCTGAGGACAAACAGACAGGGTTCCTGTCTCCTGGCGATGTCCCGGCACGGACGGGCGCAGACGGGCTTGTCTTAAGTGCGCCTTCAGTGCACCAGCGGCGTGCCTGCTGCGCGTCGGTGCCATCACCAGCTTAAATGAGGGATGAGAGGAGAGACGAGGAAAACAACTCGAGCGTCACCTCTCCGTTATGGCCGCCGTAAAAAGGCCACAAGTGGAAGTGTGCTACAGCCTAGCCAGTCCTCCCTCCACACAAACAGTCAGAAAGAGCTGCGGTGGAACGGGGAGGAGTGGACCAGGAATGAAGGTGAACCCAACCGGGGTAGCGATAAAATTCAAAAACACTGTAAAATTTAAACAAGCGTTGGAGCCGCGTCTAGATTAAGGAGCAACTTGTGCAAAATAGCGTTGTACAAATAATTGACATGAGGTCACCCCATAACAGAGGTCCGCCCTAGAATAACACCCTGTGCCTTTCTTATCTCTATCTCTATTTATATAGGGTGGAGGTGTCATTCCCTGTCTCTTGCTGGGCAGGCCTATTAATGGATGCAGATTGAGCAGGGGGCCTGAGCAGATGTGGCACCAATTATATTCAGGTGTGGTCACCATTGTGAAGTAATCTGTGCACAGAGTACCGGCAGCCGTTTCATTTTTTTTTATCTCAGTGAAGTTAGGAAAACATGCCTCTTTTATAGAACCCCACCCCCCCTCCTTCCTTTTATGACACTTAAAATGCTGAAACAGTGTTTTGAGAAAAAGTTGCACAGGCTAATCTTTTATCCCAATCCAACCCTGAGGATGCCACCCCTGGTGATGCCCTGGATAATGTCCTTCTGTACTTTCTGTGCCCTTTTCTGTGCTGTAATCTCTGTGCCCCTCTCCTGCTCCTAAGTGATAGCCGCTATTGGCATTGCCAATGCTTTCGAAATGCACCAGCATTGGAAAAGCCACTAGCGGCAACTGGCTATGTTAAAAGTTCTATATTTTAACAAGCATTAGACAATGCAATAGGTTATGCCTATGTGATTAATAATAAATTACATTTTTGTTTCTGCAAGGCAAAGTGATTATTTCCAGGACTGTTCCATGGTGGCTCTTCGGGTGTGGGGTGGGCCTCTTTACGTTTGGGGATGGGGGGTAGGGGTTTAAGTGTTATTAGCTGGAATGTTAATGGTTTGGGGGATCGCATTAAGCGTGGGATTGTTTTGCAATTCTTGAAACGGTCATTGCCGGATGTCGCCCTGCTGCAGGAGACGCACCTTATAGGTAATACGTGCCATGCTCTTAATAGGAAGGGTTATAAATTCATAGCTCATTCGGGATTCTCCTCTGGGTCCAGGGGTGTGGGCATCCTAGTCAGAGCCTCGCTACCATTTGAGGTGGACTCCACCATTGTTGACGATAGGGGGAGGTTTGTGGCGGTGGCGGGGAGGTGGGAAGGAAGAACTTTGGTTTTAGTTTCGGTTTATGTCCCGCCGGCCCTGCAGGCCTCCACGTTCACAGATCTGGGTAGGGCCTTGCTGGATCTCCCGGGGGGTATGCTTGTGGTGGGAGGTGATTTCAATGCTGTCGGCTCCGGGCTGCTGGATAGATACCCGCCCAGAGACACAGGGGGGGGCTCAGAAGTGGCTTCCAGACTTTCTAGACACGCTTGGCCTGATAGACTGCTGGAGGCTCTGGCACCCCACGCAGAGCCAATACACCTTCCACTCCGGGGCGCATGGTAGCCTTTCTAGGATTGATTACCTACTCACTCTGGCTGCGCATGCGTCACTGGTGTCCGAGGCCAGGCACATGGCGCGTGGTATATCGGACCATTCGCCAGTGTGGGTCAGGCTGGATCTAGGCCGGGAGGGAGGGGGAAGGGTGGCCCCTATTAACCCTTGGTACTTCCGAGACCCCAAGATGCGCAGCGCACTGGTGAAGACAGTAGATAATTTTCTCAAGGACAATCAGGGATCCGTGGACTCGGCAGTGTCGCTGTGGGAAGCATTTAAGACTGTGCTGCGAGGGGAAGCCCTCTCCCTTGTAGTGGCTGCCAAGCGGCGGAGAGATGGCGAGGTTTTGCAGGTTGAGGAGGAGATCGTGGCTTTGGAGGGAGCGCTGGAGGAGGAGGTTACAGAGGCCTCACTGCATGAGCTGTGCTTGAAGCAAGCTGAGTATAAGGACCTGGTGACGAATGCCGCTAAGACCCTCAGTAGGGAACAGCAGGGCCGCCTGTATGATGTTGGTGACAAGGCCGGGAAACTCCTAGCTTGGCTGGACAAAAAAGAACGGGTTAATAGAGTAGTGCCGGAGTTGACGGGAGAGGGGGGAGAGGTGATTGTGGAACCTGAGAGGATTGTACAGTGTTTCTCGGACTATTTCCGTATGGTTTATGCCTCAGTGTCGGATAGGCCGCCCGAGGACTCGCGTGACCTCTTGCGTGATGTCGCTTTGCCCTGTCTCTCCGACGTAGATAGGGATGATCTTGATGGTGACATAACGGTCGATGAGGTGGCGGGAGCTATCCGCGCGTTGAACTCGGGCAAGGCCTCGGGTCCGAACCGCTTGCCGGTTGACCTATATAAGCTGTTTCCGGATAGGGTCGCCCCTCACCTGCGCGCCATGTTCGTGGAGGCGCGGGGGAGTGGGGCCCTCCCGTTGGATCAGCGACTGGCGACGATTGTGGTTATACACAAAGAGGGCAAACCCCGAGATAAGTGTGCCTCATATAGGCCTATCTCACTCCTTAACGCAGAGCCGAAGATTCTGGCTAAAATCCTGGCGGCCCGATTGATCAGGGTACTTGGTGACTTGGTCCACCCGGATCAATCTGGATTCATCCCGCATCGTAACACTGCGTTAAATCTTCGGCGCCTTCATGGTGTAATCGCCTGGGCGGGCACGCTGCGTGAACCAGCTATTGTGGCGTCTCTTGATGCCACGATGGCCTTTGATACGGTGGAATGGGCATATTTGTGGGCTGTGCTGGCCATATTTGTGGGTTGCTGTATGAGGGACCCCTTGCGAGTGTGGTGGTAAATGGCCGGGCGTCGACTCCGTTTCAGCTTGGGAGGGGTACTCGGCAAGGTTGTCCCCTGTCGCCATTGTTGTTCGCCCTCGCCCTTGAGCCGCTGGAAGCGTGGATACGCTGGCACCCGGATATACGGGGACTTAGATGGTCGCCCGAACACGAGGACCGTATTTCGCTCTATGCTGATGACATCCTGTTGTATCTTGCCTCACCCAAGAAATCACTTATAGTGGTCTGTGACGTACTCACATCTTTCGGTAGGAATTTGGGTCTCGTTATCAACTGGAGTAAATCGTATTTATATGTTCTGGGTGGCGAGGTTCCACCAATCCCTCGAACTTGCTCGATCCAGGTCGCCCAGCAAGGCTTCGTGTATCTGGGGATCTTTATCTCCATGGACTCCGCTTTGCGATATGAGAGGAACCTGCTCCCCCCCCTAGCGCGCCTGAGGCGGGATGTGGAGGGCTGGCGGAGGCTGCCGCTCTCCCTCGTTGGGCGAGCGGCCCTGTTCAAAATGATGTCTCTTCCCCGGTTCCTCTACGCATTGCAGAATACTTTGGACTGGGTACCAGCCAACTACTTTCGGGAGGTCGAAAGCCTCCAACGAACGTTGCTGTGGGATGGGCGGCCGCGAATAGCTATTGCTAAGTTGACGCTTCTATGGTATGACGGGGGTATTGCGCTTCCAGACATCCGACGTTACTATTGGGCCACCCAGCTGAGTGCGATTAATCATGGGTTTTATGGCCCTGCCCTCAGCCCGGGTTATGCCATGGACAGGTGGTTGCTGCGTGGTGGTAACTATCACAGGGCGTTGTACTCGCGGTCCCTGGACTCGTCCCTCACGGGGCCCACTGGGGTGGCGGTGCGTGTGTGGAAGATGGCAACTGACTCGCTAGGCTGGAAGGATAGGCTCACCCTCGCTACCCCGCTGTTTGAATCTGAGAGACTGGGTAGGCTTTGGCACTCAAAAGGCTTTGATAAATGGGACTTGATCTGCATCTCCAGGGTCGGAGATGTGCTGATTAAGGGGAGGGTGAAGTCCTTTGAAGAGTTGCAGAAGGAGTATGAGCTGGGGCCATCCGAGTATTTCCGCTATGTTCAGGTGCGTCACGCCCTCCGATCAGTCCTCATAGAGGGTGAGAAGGTGCCTGAGTCCTCTCCTTTGGAGGACCGGATCCTTGATGGCCATATGCCTGAGAGCACGATCTCGCTCATCTATAAGAAATTGATCAACGTCCGGGCGGATATGCTTCTGGGGCTGCGGGACCAGTGGACTAGGGATGGACTCGAGTTGGATGACGAGGATTGGCAGTCTGCTGTTTCCTCTCCCAAGGAGGTTGCGATCCCGTCACGTCTGAGGCTGGTGCAGCTCAAAATACTGCATCGAGTGTATGTGACGGGGCCAAGGCTGGTTCATATGGGATTCTCTGAGGAAGGCCTATGTAGGAGGGGATGTGGTATGGTGGGTACTTTCCTGCATATCATTTGGGAATGTGGTGTCATCATGGAATTCTGGAGGAGAGTCCATGCAGTGATGGGGGAGGTGACGGGTATTGCTATGCAGCCGGAAGCGCGGTGTTGTCTCCTGAATGTCTGGGGGCCCACTGATCACAATGAGGCACAGACCCAGTGGGTGACTCTGGGTAACATGGTCGCTAAGAGAGATATCGCGCGATTGTGGGGCTCCGGGGGGCCCCCCACATTGCCCGCTTGGAAAGAAAATATGGACTGGAGTATGCTCAGGGAAAAGACAGTATATTGCGCCAGAGGCCGCCCTCGGAAGTGGCACGCCATCTGGGGGCGGTGGAATCAATACAGGGGGGGAATATGTCTTGCCCCTGATTTGGATCCCCCCGAGGAACAGCTTTCTTCCTAACCTTCTTTCCAGCTCAGTATATAAGATGTGATGGTTAATGGACTTCTTGGGCCTCTGCTGTCCCCCCTCTTCCTCTTTTCACAGTACTGTGACTGGTAGATGACTGGGGTCCTGCCTCCCCTGGGGGGCTATCAACATGGGCATTCAGTGTTCTTGCCTTGCTGGGGTTTGTTGTGTGTTTTGTGTTTATTTCAAAATGGAATCTTTACACTGCTCCTTTACTGTAAAGTGGACGCGTCTCTGTTCCTCTTTATCGAAGCTGCCGAACCTCCGGGTTGTCGGCTGAATAGCTGTGTCCGGACTTTTGAAGAAATAAAGGTTTTATAAAAAAGAAAAAAAAAAATAATAATAAATTACATTTAAACTTTTGTGAATAATGCATTAATCCAGGCAGGTAACTACTAGAGAACCTTAACCAGATAGTATATATTTATACCCGTCCTTGGTAAGAGAGGAAGAGAGACACAGACAGAGAGGTTGGATAAAGGAAGGGCGAGAAAGAGGGTAAGAGAAAGAATATTAGAGAGGTGCATTGGAAGAGCGCTTTGGGGTTACCCGTACTAGAGGGGTAGATCTTGCTGCAGGTCAGGATGTAGATGCGTTTTCATGGCTGTTTGTGGGTGCCGGTGCGGGCAGAGAGGCGGCGGCAGCATGCCAGAGTTTGAATCTATGGCAGGAGCTGTGCGGGGACCCTCAGCTTGAATGGAAGTGGGTCCTCCAGGTGGAGTAATGTGCATTGGTGGAGCTGAGCGTGGCTGCTGGTGCTTGAACAGTCGAAGGTGCTCTTGGTGGTGTGATTGATATGGCAGGCTTTGCTTTCAGTGCCCTTTCTGTACATCGTAGGGAGCAGTTGCTGCTTCTGGGGTGGAGGGAGGGGCTTAAGGGTTTGCTGGATTGCAATGCGGATACTGAGTCAGGTTATGGAGGGTGCTTGCTGAATGGGGGTGTGGTGAAGTGAGGGGCATACTTACATTAACGCAGTGAAAACACCACAAAAATGACTCCACACCAATGTAGAAAAATTAAGAATATTTAGCTGGGTAAAACAAGAATAAAACAAAAAAAATCCCATACGTAAATAAAGAGATATTCAATTATATCTATTTCATCTCTGCACATATGATCTGCTACAACATATCCATATCCCCTTGACCCACCCCAACGCTGCTTCGATTTAGGAAAGAGCTGAAGACTCACCCCTGTATGGAACACTACATCACAATGCATTGACTGACCCAACCCAGCTACCTCTCCTGATACTCGTTTAGTTTATGTTTTTCTATACCCCTGTGTGGCTTTCCTGCCTCAAATACCTTTTACATACGTATATACTAACAACATTTAAAATTACTGCTTTAGATTGCTAGAGCATGTATCAGTTACAACTTAAATATCCTCTAACAGTTTGTGTCTGAGAGAGATATCTAACCTCTCTAGTGTGCTTGCAGCTCTGGAGAACAGAGGGCCACACCGTAAATTGTTCAGATGGCCCCAGTTTGGAGTTACGTGTATTCTCACTGGGACCATGCACCTGACCACAGAAGAAAATATGATCTCTCTATCGCATGTGTCTGTGTTTGACAGCTGAACAAGGAGTAATACAATGTTGTGACGTAGGAAAGAAGCAGCAGACCCCTCCAGTGTTTTGCTGATCTCTCGCGATCAACGTCTTTATATGCATGGACCACCAAACCGAACCTAAAAGAAAGTAGTCTATGCATTGCGTCATGTCTGTCCTGATATTTTGTCATATAAACCAGAGGCGCAACTAGAGCGAAATTTCGGGGGGTGGGGGCTGACTCTTCCAGCAATAGGCAGAGTGGAGTTGCAGGGGCTCTAAGAAGGGGTGAAAAACAACAAAGCCTCGTTAGCAAGCAAATGGTATTTTAAAGACCTGTGAAGTACTCGGGTGCAGCTGTGTGTGTGCACAGGAAGCTGTCTCATCCCGGGCTGCCCCACACGACGAGGGGGGAGGGGGCTGAAGCCCTGTGAGCCCAATGGGCGTTGCGGGCCTGATATAAACATTCTATAAAGTTCAGATTTGATGCTGATTGCTAGACCCACATGCAGGGGCGCAACTAGAGCCAAATTTCGGGGGGGCTAAAAAAAAATTCGTGGGTGGGGGGCTGACTCTTCCAGCGATAGTTAGAGTGGAGATGCAGGGGCTCTAGAAGGGGTGAAAAAACAACAAAGCCTCATTTACAAGCGAATGGACTTTTAAAGACCTGTGAAGTACGCGGGTGTGGCTGTGTGTGTGCCCAGGAAGCTGTCTCAGCCCGGTGTGCCACACACAATGGGGGGGCTGAAGCCCTTTGATCCCAATGGGCGTCGCGTGCCTGCCCACATGCGTTATCTAGACTTGGGAAGTTCAAAAACAATGTCAAATGTGCATGCTTTACAATGGCCTCCAAAACTCCTTATCAGGTAACGATTCCATAACAGCAGTGTCAATGTCACTGTATTGCTATGTGCTAGAATAAATGAGCATTTGTTAGCGGCAAAGAGTGTCTAGAGGCCCTACTGTGAGAACCAGCGTTTTGCTAATATGTCTATTTAAACTACCTCGAAGCTCCCACATTGCTCGGGACCCAGTGAGGTACCTAGGAAACCAAATGGAACCTGGCTAAACATCTTCCATTTCTGCTGTTCATAAAAACGTTGATGAAATGTTATACATATTTCATACAACTTGGTTTGGCTTCTGATTGTGATATCATCAATTTGGGTAAAGATAGGCTCCTTAGGGGCTCGAGGCCTACGCAATCCCATGTAAGTAGGCACTGGCAGGTACGATACTGCCGGGCACAGTGCTTTAACAGGCGTACAATCAGGGCCGGTCCTAGGACTTGAGGGGCCCTGGGCGAAAGGGAAGATGTGAGGTCCCTCTAATTTGAATGTGACATCACAAGAATTTACATCATAGAAAACCAACATCACAGGACTATTGATCATCTTTGTCATTGCTGAAGAGACCTATGGGAATATGTACAACCGAGTGGAGAAGTATAGCATCAAGCAAACATTGATAACGCCACACTTCGGCATTCTGAAAACGCAGGGCTCCACCAAATTTTCAAGAATATGATGCAGCTCTGCGTTTCCCCTGTGCTGGCGCTACATTTAGCTGCCTAACGCCAACGCAGGCACCCTTGCACCATGATGCAAGGGTGCCTGTGTTGCAGGGAATTTTGAAATGCTGTTTTGTAACTTCTATGTGTGCTGCTTAATGCAGCACACATTAAAGTTGCAAAACAGCATTTTTTTAAAATGATTATTTTATCCTGCATATAAACTATCATAGGCAATTTGCTGTTTCTATATGTGCTGCACAAGGGGCGTAGGATTGGTTAGCAAATCCTTATATAAACAAAGCCTGGGGAGGAGGCAAGCGGTTGATAGCAGAATAGTTTTGTGAGTTGCATCCTGGCTGTATAACTGCAGATCAGGAGTTTGAATCTATGCAAGACACAATCGTCCTTCCTGGGTCCATTAAATGAGAATCATTAAATAGTATAATAGTAACTACTAAGAAAAAGTGGAATGAAACACTATTATATGTAAGTGATAATTCAAATGACAGCTAAAAATACCTTTGACACACCACCACAAAGGTATTTTGTGTTTCACCACTACGGTAATACCCATTGAGTTGTGTGCATCTTAACATGCTAAATATTCTAGGCAAAGGATCAGAATAACATCACTGTTACCAAGCATTGGCAAAGTCAATAGGTCTCACCTAAAAGAACTATTGGCTTTGGCAATGTGTATGTGCTGTGTTTACACCAGTGTGGCTGCACTTCAGTATGGTTAAATGTTAGTGGCATGGAGTAGCCTTGAGGGGAGTGGTAGGAGTAGAGTGTCATAGACTGGATTTGTTGGAGAAGAGTGTTGTTGAGTGGAGTAGAGTGTAATACAGTTGAGTAGAGTGGAGTAGAGTTCAGTGGTACAATGGCAGAGAGTGTTGTAGAGTGCAGAGTTGTGAAGTGGAGTATGGTAGAGTGGAATGGGGTGGAATCGGGTGGAGTTGGTGGGGGTGGATTGATATAGTGAGTGAATTGGATTGGAGTAGATTGGGGCTGAGTGAGGTGGATTAATGTGATTGGAATGGGATAGATTGAAATGGGATGAGGTAGATTGGATTGAGGTGGATTGGAGTAGGGTGAATTAAAGAAGGGTGTATTAGATAAGTTTGGGGTGGATTGGATTGGGGTGGATTGGATTGGATTGGGGTGTTTTGGAGTGAGGCAAATTGTTGTGGATTGGAGTGGGGCAGACTAGATTGGTGCAGATTGGAGTGGGGCAGATTATTTTGAATTGGAGCTGATTGGAGTGGGGCAGATTGGAGTGGAGCTGATTGGAGTGGGGCACATTGTTTTGGACTGGAGTGAGGCAGATAGCTTTGAGTTGAAGTGGGGCAGATTGTTTTCCGTTGGAGTGGGGCAAATTGTTTTGGATTGAGTGAGGCAGATTGTTCTGGGGAAGATTTTTTGGGATTGGAGTGGGGTGGATTGGATTGCAGTGGGATGGATTGGGAGGAGGTGGATTGGATTGGGTTGAGGTTAGGTGGTTTGGAGTGGGGTTGATTGGATTGGGGTGGGTTGGATTGGTGTGGGGTGGATTGGAGTAGGTTGGATTGTGGTGTATTGGAGTGAAGTGAATTAGGAATGAATGGGTGGACTGGGGTGAGGCAGATTGGAATGATGTGGGTTGGAGTGGGGTGGATTGGAGTGGGGCAGATTGTTTTGGATGTAGTGGGGCAGATTGGAGTGGCACAGATTGTTTTGGATTGGATGGGGCAGACTAGAATTGTGCAGATTGGAGTGGGGAAGATTGTTACAGGGTGGGGCAGATTGGAGTGGGGCAGATTGTTTTGGCCTGGATGCGGCAGACTGGAGTTGTACAGATTGGAGTGGAGCAGATTGTTTTGGAGTCGGGCAGATGGGAGTGGGACAGATTGGAGTGGAGCTGATTGGAGTGGGGCACATTGTTTTGGACTGAAGTAGGGCAGATTGTTTTGGATTGGGATTGGGCAAATTGGTTTGGATTGAGTGGGGCAGATTGTTGTGGGGAAGAGTTTTTTTCGATTGGGGTGGGGTTGATTGGCTTGGGGTGGGTTGGATTGGTGTGGGGTGGATTGGAGTAGGTTGGATTGTGGTGTATTGGAGTGAAGTGAATTAGGACTGAATGGGTGGACTGGGGAGAGGCAGATTGGAGTGAGGTGGGTTGGAGTGGGGTGGATTGGAGTGGGGCAGATTGTTTTGGATGGAGTGGGGCAGATTGGAGTGGCACAGATTGTTTTGGATTGGATGGGGCAGACTAGAATTGTGCAGATTGGAGTGGGGCAGATTGTTACAGGGTGAGGCAGATTGGAGTGGGGCAGATTGTTTTGGATTGGATGCGGAAGACTGGAGTTGTACAGATTGGAGTGGAGCAGATTGTTTTGGAGTGGGGCAGATGGGAGTGGGACAGATTGGAGTGGAGCTGATTGGAGGGGGGCACATTGTTTTGGACTGGAGTAGGGAAGATTGTTTTGGATTGGAATTGGGCAAATTGTTTTGGATTGAGTGGGGCAGATTGTTGTGGGGAAGATTTTTTTCCGATTGGAGTGGGGTGGATTGGATTGCAGTGGGATGTATTGGGGAGGGGGTGGATTGGTTTGGGTTAAGGTGAGGTGAGATGGATTTGATTGGAGTCGGGTAGATTGGATTAGGGTGGGTTGGATTGCTGTGGGGTGGATTGGATTGGAGTGGGGTGGATTGTGATACATTGCAGTGAATTGAATTAGGATGGAATGGGTAGACTGGGGTGTGGCGGATTGGAGTGTGGCGGATTGGAGTGTGGTGGATTGGAGTGTGGCAGATTGGAGCGTGGCAGATTGGAGTTTGGTGGATTGGAGTAGGATGAATTAAAGAAGGGTGTATTAGATTAGTTTGAGGTGGATTGAGTTGGGGTGGATTGGATTGGATTGGGCGTTTGGGAGTGGGGCGAATTGTTTTGGATTGGAGTGGGGCAGACTAGATTGGTGCAGATTGGAGTGGGGCAGATTGTTTTGAATTGGAGCTGATTGGAGTGGGGAAGATTGGAGTGGAGCTGATTGGAGTGGGGCACATTATTTTGGACTGGAGTGTGGCAGATAGCTATAAATTGAAGTGGGGCAGATTGTTTTGGGTTGAGTGAGGCAGATTGTTGTGGGGAAGATCTTTTGGGATTGGAGTAGGGTGGATTGGATTGCCGTGGGATGGATTGGAGAGGAGGTGGATTGGATTGGGTTGAGGTGAGGTGGATTGGATTGAAGTGGGGTAGATTGGATTGGGGTGGGGTGGGTTGGATTGGTGTGGGGTGGATTGGATTGGAGTAGGGTGGATTGTGATACATTGCAGTGAAGTAAATTAGGATGGAATGGGTGGACTGGGGTGTGGCGGATTGGAGTGTGGCGGATTGGAGTGTGGCGGATCAGAGTGTGGTGGATCAGAGTGCGGCGGATTGGAGTGTGGCGGATTGGAGTATGGTGAATTAAAGAAGGGTGCATTAGATTTGTTTGGGGTGCATTGGATTGGGGTGGATTGGATTGGGGCGTTTTGGAGTAGGGTGAATTGTTTTGGATTAGAGTGGGGCAGACTAGATTGGTGCAGATTGGAGTGGGGCAGATTGTTTTGAATTGGAGCTGATTGAAGTGGGGCAGATTGGAGTGGACCTGATTGGAGTGGGGCACATTGTTTTGGACTGGAGTGTGGCAGATAGCTTTGAGTTGAAGTAAGGCAGGTGGCTTTGGGTTGGAGTGGGGCAAATTGTTTTGGATTGAGTGAGGCAGATTGATGTGGGGAAGATCTTTTGGGATTGAGTGGGGTGAATTGGATTGCAGTGGGATGGATTGGAGAGGAGGTGGATTGGATTGGGTTGAGATGAGGTGGTTTGGATTGGAGTGGGGTAGATTGGATTGGGGTGGGTTGGATTGGTGTGGGGTGGATTGGATTGGAGTAGGATGGATTGTGGTGCATTGGAGTGAAGTGAATTAGGATTGAATGGGTGGACTGGGGTGAGGCAGATTGGAGAGGGGAGGATTGGAGTAAGGCGGGATTGGAGTGGGGCAGATTGTTTTCGATTGGAGGGGGGCAGATTGTTTTAGGCTAGAGTGGGAGGATTGGAGTGTGGTGGAGTGGAGGTGTATGGATTGGTCTGGGATGGATTGGATTAAGTGGGGCGGATTTGTGTGTTGTGAGGTGAGGTGGATTGGCGTGGATTAGCGTTGATTGAAGTAGTGCGGATTGCAGTGATGTGCATTGGGGTGTACTGCATGATTATGTGTTAAAACATAATTTTAGAAAATACACATAAGAAAGAAACAATGTAGCTTTGCAATAAAACAATCCTCATCTTTTGAGAACAGCGTCTACAAGCAAAAACAAAAGAAAACTTGAGTGCAAAGTAATCGAAGATTTGGCAAAATAAAAGAAACTTAACTAACAGGTTTTCCGCACCTAGCTGCATTTACTAGACAGCCCTTTAAGTTTAGCACTGGTGACCTTGGCTGGGAAGCAAACACGCTAGTCCCTCTGTGTAAGAAAATCTAGTTATCCAACAGTATAGCGCTGCGAGGCCAAGGACAGGGCCCCCTTGTCCTGGGCCTCCTAGCACTATATGACGGCTACAAAGCCCTGCGAAAGGGGCCCACTCTAGACCTTGCAGCCTGATAGAGGGCTGCGAGGCCCAGCTGCCATGGACTTCGCAGCATAATGGCCCATGTCCCAGTGATAGAGGCCCCACACCTAACCTTGCAGCCTGATCCGGTGCTTCCAGGCCCAGGGGGTGAGGAAGCACCTCCCCTGTGCCTGGAAGCAGTAGCGAGACACGCTGCTAAAAACTCATCTACTATGCCAGTCTGAGTTGGATGCTCCCTACCCTCATAAACCTGTCCTTACCTGGTAAGTCTGGCTCCTTTTGGAAATAAAAGAGTCTTCTGGTCTCCTACCTAGTCTTTCCCCTCCCCCCACCATTGCAGCCCCAGGAATGCTACCACGCCCTGACCAGTGAGTTCAAGACGCCTCGCTTAACACTGGCAATGTGATTGCATTGTGGAGGGGCCCTGAAGGAGCAGGTGGGCTGACTATGAACGTGCAGCGTTTCAGACAGAAGCAGGGCCCCATGTTTTGAACTGAGTGCGGGGCCCTGGGCAGCTGCCCACACTGCCTTTGCCTAGCGCCGGCCCTGTGTACAATAACCACTCCATTATACATTTTGGACCGCCAAATAGCGAGTGAGACACTAACTGCACGTTTCCCCCCTCTGAGGTGCACAGACCCTGAATGTGTAGTGTTGGTTCACATGAACTGCAGGAGGCTGGTGAAAACCATATGATAAAGACTCGCAGGATGCGCTTTTACTGCAGCTGTTTCAATGCAGAAGTAAGTCAAAATAGCAACATTTCAGCACTGGGCTCCTTTTAGAGCCCATAGGGTTAATCTAGTTCAGCATTGAAGGATTTAGAAACTTGCATGTAGTCCACAGATGTGGGAGCACCTCTGCTCTTCTATTCCAATGTTTGTGATGAGTTATATGAAGATGGCAGTCCCGAATGGGAGGAGCGCAGTGTGGCAATGCTGGGACCACTGGGTCTGGTTCCCGCCAATAAAACACGTCGGGGCATATTATCAAGCACGGCGTTAAAATTATCGCCGCTTTAGCGGCTGAAAACTGCCGCTAAAGCGGCGATAATGAGCTTGATAATATTCCGCAGAGAATTCCAATAGAAGCCCATGTTGACACCAGAACATGGGCTTCTATGGGAATTCTTAAGGGCATATTATCAAGCCCATTATCGCCACTTTAGCGGCAGTTTTCTGCCGCTAAAGCGGTGATAATTTTAACGCCGTTTCTTGATAATATGCCCCGAAGTATGGTGAGCCTAGGTGTGGGCGATGAATGTTGCCACTGAACTTGTTCAGGAAAAGAGAGAAACTTCTTAGGATGCATACATTTTTTAGCATTATAGCATTTATCCTATGTCGGCACCAAGAACCCTTTACCTCTGCTTCTTAGCGCCTTGAAGAAGGTGTGACCTGAATTCCGGGGTCATCACAGAAACATGCGGCGGCGCAAGTTCTGGAGAACATTACGATGGAACCTCTATATACAGTCATTATAATGTAATAAGGCAACAAGCTATTTGAGACAGTAGTAACTCACAATATTTAAAGTTTTCTTTATCAGGAACATTCATTCCAGCTTTAGGTCCTCCTGAATTCTGCACTAGACCTACTCTTCAGACAACGAGTTTTCTCGCTATTTTTAGAATGTGTTCATTGGATGCTGTATGAATGCGGTGTGTGTGGAAGTGTTTGTCCGTTGTCTAGGCTTTTGTTCTTGGTGCATACTATTTAAAATTGACTGAATTCTAATTTGCCAATTTTGTACTGAATATTTTCCAAAAATTATAAAAGTTATTGGGGCATATGCATCAACATTAGCATTTGCGATTCCTTCTTAGCGAAAAATAAGGATTCGCTAATAAGGAATAGCAAAAGGCTATGCATGTAGGAATCGCTATTCAAATAGCGATTCCTTAACTTTCCTTAATTGCTACTAGCAAATAGCGAGTAGCAATTAAGGAATGCCGTCCCAATCATTCCTATGGGCCTCCAGGCCCATAGGAATGAATCGGAGATTGCATGAGCAAATAGCGAGTACCAGTAGGTTCTCGCAAATTGCTCATGCAATTTCAAGGGTGCAAGGGTGTCAAAATGACACCCTATAGCACCCCTGAAAATGATATGTGCACATATGTTGCACACACACATGCTCTAAGGGCATGTGTGTGCGCAACATGAAACTTTGAAAAATGCACAAAAGTGCATTTTTCAAAGTTTTTGCAAATTACCATGCAGTTCATCTTCATGGTAATTTGCTCCCCCTATTAGCGAAATCGCAAATTTTTTAACTTTGATGCATTGCATTTAAGGAATCTCACTTTGGGATTCCTTAAATGCAATCGCTATTTAAGGAATCGGTATTTAAGGAATCCCTATTTAAAGAATCGCTATTTAAGGATTCCTTAAATAGCGATTTTTGCTTTTGGGTTGATGCATTGGGATTGGGTATTTTTAACTTAATACCGGGAGCTATTAGCGAATCGGTATTTTACCGACTGGATTTTGGCTTGATGCATGAGGCTGATTATGTTTTGTATCTTGTGGATTATAATGTAAAGTATGCAAATGTCATCAGTATCGATGCTATAACTGTTTCTTGATTTCTTTAGGATTCCTTGTGAGTGTTTAAGTATGGCAAGAGAGTCCACCCACTAAAAGAAATACAGGCAGGATATTATTAGTATTTTCTACTGTGCCACTGAACTCTTTGCTTAAAAATAAAGGGATGCGCCCCAATAGTATCAGTGCTTTGGGAAACAGACATGCGGGCACCCCCTTTACGGGAGTTAAAGTAATCCTTGAACGGCCACGCCGGTGGCCTCCACTGCCTAAATGGAGGGACCAGAATGCGCGGAAATTGCTGCGGTGGCGGTGAGGCACCGGTGAGGCACACAGGGAGCGTAGTGCATAATGTGGGAACCACTCGGGTCCATAGTGAAGATACACAAATCAGTCCCTTTAAATAAATCCCATAATCTGCGCTAGAGCGTTGAAAATCATCTCAGCGAAGAACACAAATACGGCCTCCAAAGCCATTTAAGGAGAAATGAATTTTGCTGGCGCTGCCTTCACGTAATTATAGTATCAAAGTAAAAGCTAACTAGAAGTTTCTTACCCCGTTAAAGCTACAGCTGTGCTCACAATATTCATGGAATGGAGATGAATACAGAACAGCCAGTGGTAGCATAAGGGTTAGGCCGGCTGACCTGAAAGCTGGGGACCAGGTTTCGAGTCTCAGCAGGAGGCACAACATTCAGTGTTTCTATGAAAATCAGTAATCTCTCTGTGCCTCTGATACATTTGTTGGGGTTCGTGCTACGTGTAAAATAGCACATCGAGTAGGAAAAGAAGTTCCACCAAAGCACATGAAAACAGTACTTGGGCCACATGATGCTGATAATAGAAACACAGGAGAGGAACACCAAGCCCACCAACCCAAAAAAGCAAGGGAGGAATGTAAGCCCCTTTCAAGATTTATAATAAATACAATAGATTTCCCAAGTGCTGTGCAGGCAAAATCTAACAAGCATTTTCAATGCAATCGGTCTCGCCTCTGAGACCTTATAATGTATTTAGCTATGCAGCACATTAACCTGGGTGCTGAAACAGCTACTGTTCTTTAACATGGAAGTAAAGTAAGCACCAAACTGTGTGACACACCAGGTATGGGAACACATGGAGAGAAATATTGCCTTTCAGCTGGAAATAATGTAGTCCAAATGTAGTCTATCCATTTACTTTGCATGGCTAAAATCTGGTCCTCAAATTTGGACACTCCTGAACACTTACCCATTGGCTCTGTTTTCTATACCCTCCCACAGATTGGAAAAGTACTCAAATTAGCTCCCTGGTTGATTTAATGTGCAAAGGTTGGTATTTACTCAAAGTAGATGTGATTTGTACCAACCGATTTTGCCCTCAGGATGTCGGGAAACAGGGCTGAACTGCTTTCCAAGAATCAGAGCTTCATGAACTATCCTATCCCCAACTTTTCCCAGATTGCACTTCTCCAATTTAGCAGCCACATCTACCAATTTCAAGAAGACACAGCATTTTAAAAGGAGTTTCTGCATGAATACTGGGTATTTATTTTTGAGTTTAAAATATTTTATTGAGTTTTCATAGTGAGCAATAAACAAAGACAATACCAAAAAAACCAATTGTTGAGCAAAAATACCTAATCATAATATAAAGATGCAAGAACAATCAAATGAATTACAGTAGGTAACAATATTACAAATATTCACTGAAAAATAAAAAGGGGAGGGGAAGGAAACAGCTATAAAACTAATTGCATTAATTATATATTAGAGCTACTATATCGTGGATATTGGACTATTATAATAGCAATAAAAAATTTGAATTAAATATATAATTAAGAAGATAAATATATATCAACAGATTTCCAGAAAAAGTGATAAGAGTTAGAATTATGATTAATACCAGTCAAGGATAACTGAGCTCCTCTTGTAAAAATAACCCATGACCACCAAGCATGAGCTGATAATAGTGAAACATCTTTCCAACAGAATGTAATGGATTTTAAAGCAGCTGATATTAGAAAATTAAATACTTTACCTTCTAAGTCATTTAAGTTATGCAAAAGAACAGCAGATTTGCATATTAACATCTTGAAAGAAACATCATCATGAATATTTAATATCTTTTGTATAATAACCCAAACTTCGGACCAAAATTTAAAAGCTAAAGGACTATCAAAAAGCATATGTTGTAATGTACCAGGATGTAATCTACAGTGCCAACAAGTTGAAGATTGAAGGAGTTTAGCTTTGAATAAACGTAATGGAGTCCATAAACAGTTGAATAAAATATAAGAGTTAGTTTGATAGAGCGAGACAGGTAACCAACCAGAAATACTGCTAAGCCAAATATCTTTCCATGCATCAATAAATAAGGAGATTGAAAGTTCATTATTCTAAAATAACAAAATCATATTAATGTTGGATCCTAGAGAATTAGATAATTTTTTTATAGAAAACAGAAACACCATGAGATGATGTGGAAACAGTTTGAATATAAATTGATAAATCCCTTTTAACATTAGAAGGAAAAACATGAGGAAATGAATCTAAAATCGAATTACACAAATATTCATATTTGGTAAGGTCAGACTGAGGTAAACTAAATTTTGTTTGTAGAGCTTCAAATGATATAAAAGCATTGGTGAAATAGACATCTTTAAAATAAAAAATACCAGCATTACTCAAAGAATACCAGAAACTGATATTTCTATTTAATTTAATGACTGTGCTATGCCATAATGACAAGTCTTCTGTATTAAACATGGGAGATTGAAAAATTGAATCTAAATCATTAAAAATCATTTTAGTGGATTTAAGAATAACAGATTTATGAAAAAATGGTGATTTATTAGACATGATTAACAAAGTGGGTAATGGAAATGATTTACTATTGATTTCTCGATAAGAAACCAAATAGGTGGACATTTTAAAAAGGAATGGTTAAATCATATGGAACTTTGTTTTAAAATAAAAGCTTTATGATAATGAAAAAAGTCAGGTAATCTAAAGCCAGCATTACATTTTGGCATTTTTAATTTTTTATAACTAATACAAGGTGATTTATTATTCCAAAGAAATTGGGAGAGGAGTTTATCAACATCCTTATAAAACTTTCATGAAAATTGAGTAGGAATCATGGCAAGGGTATAGAAGATTTTAGGAGCAATAGTCATTTTAATATAATCCATTCTTCCCCACCATGAAAGGTGAAGTGAAGACCATTTAGATGTTTTATCTTTAATATAATTTAAGATAAAATCACAGTTCAATGTTATTGTTGATTTTATGGATGAAGAGAATAGAATATCAAGATACTTCAATGTATCCTTTTGCCAAATAATTTCATTCATAGGTATCATATCAGGAGTAAAATAAACATTTAAGGGAAAAAATTCTGTTTTGTTAGTATTTAATTTATATCCAGAAACTGTGGAGTACTTCGAAATAATCTCTAATAGGGAAGGGAATGAGGTTATAGGATCACTAATAAATAAAAGTACATCATCAGCATAAGCTAAGGTTTTAATAATAACGTCCTTAATATTGATTCCTTTAATATTATCACATTTTCTTATTGAAGTAAATAAAGGTTCAATACCAATAAGAAACAAAAGCGGGGAAAGGGGGCAACCTTGTCTTTTACCTCTAAAAAGGGGGAATTGGTTTGAAACTTGGCCATTGATAAATAAACGAGCAGTAAGAGCAGAATACAAAGCAGAAATCATGCGGATAAATGTGTCACCAAAATTAAATGATCATAAGGTATGGAATAAGAATTGCCAGTGAATTTTATCAAAAGTTTTCTCAGCATCTAATGCGACATTTCCTGATGGTAGAGTTAAAGTGGAACCTTGTTCAATGACATGTAGTAAAGTTCTTGTATTGTTTGCAGAATATCTATTCTTCATAAAACCAGATTGGTCTGGATGAATAATAGAATCTAACACAGGGGATAATCTAGAAGCAAGTATTTTAGCATATAATTTACAATCTTGATTAATTAAAGATATAGGATGATAATGTGACACAAGTGTGGGGTCCATATCCGGTTTGGGAAGTATAATAATTAATGCCTCAGTAAAAGAACCTGAGGTAATTCCTGAAGAACCAAAAAAGGCAAAAAGATGAAATAATAAAGTATAAGCTGTAAATGAAATTCTTGGTACAATTCAGCAGGAATACCATCGGGACCAGGGGACTTATTTTTTTAAAGAGATTTTATGGCTGATAGAATTTCATCTTGAGTAATGGGTAAGTCAAGCCCAATTTTATTTGATTGTGAAATCTTGGGTAATCCACATTTAGTTAAAAAAGAATCAATTAAGGAGATATCATTAAAATTGGGTTTGTTATAGAGATTAGAGTAAAAATCCCAAAATTAATTAACAATATCATTGTGAGATAAAGCAATTTTAACATTAGGGCCATGAATAGAATTAATTTGGGTTTTATCTTTTTTTATACGCAAACAATTAGCTAAAAGTTTTCCAGATCTGTTGGCATTAAAACAAAATTTGGCCTTAGAATTAGCGATCTGAATGCCAGCTCTTTTGCTAAGGATTGAGTTAAACTCATGTCAAAGTTTTTGTAATTTGACTCTATATTGAGGATCATTAGACGTAATAAAAAGTCTCCCAAATTTTGCAATTTGTTTTCCTAAATTTTTTATATTTGCATTAAAGGTTTTATTTTCGTGGGCCATAAGAGAAATAGTTACACCTCTAATATAAGCTTTAAAAGCGTCCCATCTATTAACCATAGAAATAGAACCTTCAGGGTTAAGAAGGAAATAATCCTGAATGGCATTTAAGAGCTTAGGTTTATTATGTTCATTAAGAACAATGCCAGTATTCATTCGCCATCTAGATTGCTTTATAAAAGTTGAATTTAAATTCAAAACAAACGAAATCAAAGCATGATCTGAAATTTCAATGTTACCAATCATAGGAGTAATCACAGAGTTAATTAATTGTTTGGAGACTAATACATAATCAAGCCTAAAATGAGAAGTATGTGGCTTAGAAAAAAATGTAAAACTTTTTTCTGTAGGGAAGTGCAGTTGCCAAATATCAACCAACTTAGTGGTTTGAATAAATGATTTAAAAGCATAAAAAACCTTAGGAGGATGAAATTTAGCAAGAGATAATCTATCTAATAAATGGTCAGATAAAACATTAATATCACCTCCAACAATTAGAGGATCTTTACCCAACTTTAGAACTTCAGTTGTAAGATTAAACCAAAAAGCAGGATCATCCGCAGTAGGACCATAAACATTTAGTAAGAATATGACTGAATCATGAACTTTAATTTTAACTATTACATATCTCCCATCAGTATCTGAAGTTTTACTCAAAATTTTGCAATGTAATTTGTTTGCAAAAAGAATAGCCACACAATTTTTTTGCCAATTGCAGGAGAAGAGACAATATTATCAACCCACTTTTTTTTCATATAATTTAAGATTTTGTCGTCTATATGAGTTTCCTGTATAAAACAAATATCTGCTTTGCAACTACCTAAATAATCTAAAAGTTTTGTACGCTTAACTGGATGATGTAACCCTTTCACATTTAATGAGACGACTTTAATATTATGAACATTAGCCATAATAGAAGAGAAAGAGAAAAAAGGTCAAGAGGAGGAAAGCAAGAAGGAAAACGTATGAAAAAATAGTAGCTTCAGAACAGGCGAAAAGGAAAGAGTAGGTAAAAATAGTAGTTCTAGAACAAGCAAAAAGGAAAGCATAAATAAAAAATGGAAAAAACGGCAAACATGAAACATTAATACCAGGAATGAAACGCACACACGCTCTACAAGCATGAACCGTTGGAGCCAAATGATAGAATAAATCATCAATTTGTCAGAATATACGTAACTAACAATATTCAAGTAGCAGAGTCATTTTTATCTATTGAGTGCTGTGAATGTTCATCCAAAAACTGTCTTAATTCTTCAAGACGATGGAAGGATTTAGAGAAATTATCTTTCCAAATACGCATTATTGAAGGATCAAAAAGACCTTATTTGAAACCAAGACTTCTTAGTTGAGGACGAAGAGCAGTCAATTCCTTGTGAATTGAAACAGTCTCCTTGGCAAAATATTGATGTATAAATATTTTATTCCCATTGACCATCAATGAAGGAATTTCTCGTGCTGCTTTCCTGATCAAGACCAAATGGTGGTGATGGAGAACTTTAAAGATCATTTGTCGAGGCTTTGTGTGCTGAGGGTTACGATGAGAAGGAATCTTGTGTGCCTTATGAATTTCAAAATATTTCGGGAAATTTGATTTTTAGGAGGCCAGGGATCAGATTTTCCAACTACAATCTGCAATTGGAACCCTCGACATCTTCTGGTAAATTGAAAATGCGTAGGTTATATTGTCTGTTATGCTTTTCCATATCTAAAAGTAGTGCAGACATAGGTGATATTTTCGCCACAAGTGGGGTAAAAGCGTCAATTTTAACTTTATTATCTTGTATTTTAATTGAATTATCAGAGATTTTCATTGATAAACTAGCGATGTCTTTGCGCATATTTTTATTCTCTGACGCAATTGTATCTGTATTAGCAAGAAGTGCCTGAATTTCGTCAAGAATTAAAGTTAAAGAAGGTTCAGTTGACTCTATCACTTTAGATTTAATTGGTGGAGGTGAAAATTGCTCCTTCCTTTTATTATGAGGAGTATTTTTATTTTCCAGAATAAGAATTACATTTGTAAAGTAATATACAGTTAATGAGAAGGAAGAGTATTATTTGAGAAAAAATCTTAAAAATGACTGGTGCAGCAGCTAAAATGGTCTGTGGGAGTGGCTAGGCACAAACCAGGCCCTTTCCTGAGCACTTACTCCTCCCCCCTGATAGACAAGCCTGCAATACCTCAAAGCAGAGCTGGTTGCAGGAGCCTGAAGAAGAAAAACACAATTTCCCGCTGTTTAAAAATGCTGGAAACAACTCCACAACACAGGCTGGCTTCATGTCTACAGCGACCTCATTATAGGCAGAATTCTGACAAAAATTTGTCATTTTATATCCAAAAACGGGCGAAAATGATCTTGAGCTCACCGGGAGGCGGCCATCTTGGAATGCGCGCTCGCACGTCCGGCTAGTACTGGGAATTTGTAACCATTGGATAGTTGTGTCTGTTTAGTTCTAAAATCCAAAAGCGTACGGTATCTCATCTTTTTTGGATTTTTTACTTGGGGAGAAATAGGATCTGATTGGAATATAGCTCCGTGGCGCATGGCCAAAAGAATAAATATAAAAATAATTGCATTGAAACACATCATTGTACCTAGAGCTATTTTTGAAATGGGCCACAAAATAATACACTCTCCAGCCTGGGAGGGATAACCCTCCTGGTTGCATCAACTTCTTCATGCCGATTCTTGAGTTATTCTTTTTCCAGATTAAAGCACTAATAGGTTCATTCAGCTGCTGAAAAAATGTATTATATAATACACAGGCGATAGAAGTATAAAATGTTTAGCTGAGCCAGAATATGGTTTTTAACTAATTCCACTCTCCCAATTATAGATATCAGCATCTTCCCCCACCAATCCATCATAGTCTGAATCATAGCAAACAAGGCAGGATAGTTTAATTCATATAAATGTTTGAATCTCTCAGAGTCACTTATACCCAAATACCTAACTGGCTTTAGCTGATATATATTCTGCAAGTCTTGAGGTAGAATTGTAACATCTGTATTAAAGAGGAGAATCCCGGTTTTGGAGATATTTACCCGGTAGCCAGAAAACCTTGAGAATTTAATAAAGATACTGATCAGATCTTGAAACACCCTTCTCTCAGGTGCCAGGTATAACACTAAGTCATCTGCATAAAGTTTAAGTTTTGATATCCCAGACACTGCTGCTTTCACCTCCCTACTCTGGCATAGGAAACAGCCATGCCTAGCGCCCTTGGAGATATGAAAGGGATATTGTGGTGGATGACCCCTTATATAATGCATATATTTGCCTTGTGAGTTGCTTTGGAAATCACATCACCGCCACCACCCGAAAGGAATAATACCAGCTCACAAGGTCACTGAGCAGCTATGAACAGGACTACTACAGGAATCTTGCTTAGATTAAAATAATCAATCACTTCACTTAGATAATGCATGCTGTAGTACAGTTGGTCCCCCAGAATAAACCCAGCCTGATCTTTCCCAATTAAAAATGGCATAACCTTTGCTACCCGAGCAGCTAATATTTTCATAAAGATCTAGTATTCTGTATGGAGCAGCATTATCAGGTGAAACGATTTTATGTTTCTGAATCTTTGTCTTTCTTGGGAAAATAGGTGCGGAAACCTTTATGAAAGGAAGAGGGAGCAGGGTCACACTTCAATATATTATTATACAGGGCCTTCATAGGACCTTTTACTTCTGTAATGACAACCTAGTACCATTCTTATGGCAACCCAACTTCTCCAGCAGCCTTCCCTCTGGGCTAAGCTTTGATTGTGGCTTCTATCTCTTACACTGATATAGGACAGGCATAGAATTTGTTTTGCTTGGTTTGACAACTTCTGGATGCAAATTCTATTTAAACAACACAAAATAGACTTCTTACTTATGGTTTTGGGCTTCTTGTTCCTCAATTAAAGGGGCCTCCCCCTGCAGAGTGCCCGCTGATGGATCCTGAATTTTATCTTTGGCATTTTGAGCTTGTAGTGCTCTAACCCTCCAGGCTAACAACTTACCACTTACTTCTCCTTCCTCAGATAGTTGTTGCCCATAAATTCTGCTTTTTATGAGTTGTTTTTCCATCAGAAACTGCTGCAGCATATGTTTCACAAACTCTCTTTCCTTAAAATGTAGACGGTTGGCTACTTGGGAAAGTTCCAACTTAGCCAAATGAAAGGCCTCCGATAACTCCCTAAGTTTCTTTCTTCTTCTATGAATAAAATTGATTTGAAAGGCAAGATTCTCCACTCTCGCAGTTATATTAAATGCTTCCCAGATATTTTAAGAGGAAGAAGAATGTCGATTTTCCTCAAAAAACTAAAATCTTTTCAATAAAAGATTCTTCGGCGAATAATGGTCTATTTAAGAACCAACATTTGGGAGGGGCCAAATTGTCAGAGATGAGCACATCTAAATTTATAGCAGCGTGACCTGATAGAGAATTTGAGATAGTTGAAGAGGTATAATTGGGATATCCTTCGAGGTGAGAAAGTAATCTATCCTCAAAGCTGACCAATGATGATTGGAAAGGGAGGTGTACCATCTAGTTATCAGGTTATCAGTCCACCAAGGAACAAGCAAACTTTGCTCCTCCATAATCCTTTGTATTGCCCTTGCCATCTTAGGTTTGCACTGAGGAATAGCCCACCTACTTATATTTATGTCTGTTTTTTGGCAAAGTTAAAATCACCACCAATTAGTGTATTACTGGAGAGATTACCCAAATTAAGAGATAACTCATATAGTGACTGAGGATCATCTACAGTTGAGCCATGAAAAGAAACTAGGGAATACCGCTCTCCTTTAATATGAATTTCGGCCACTGTTCATCTCCCAGCTGAAAAGAACTACCACACGTCTGAGAGAAGCAGATGCCAAATTAGTTTAAAAAGAGACCAATTAAATGTTGACATTTTGAATTTCCTAATATGTGTCTCCTGAAGCAAGGTGACAGATGCCTTCTGCTCTGCAAGCCAGTAAATAACTGCCCAGCACTTCAGAGGATGATCTAAACCACTAACATTTGTTGAAACTACCCTGCAGTACCAGCCAGGAAGCCTACTAGGCAGATTTGTTTTCTACAATCAGAAACTTCAGCAAATGACCACCTTCGTTCCTCCCTGCTTGATCAATTTGTGTTAGTCCATTGCTGCAAGAAACCATGTTTTACTTAGGTACTAATGGAGCTCCACACCTACCCAGCCCAACAAACATGTTATGTTAAGTTATGTTAATTTGATTTCTTAAGCGCAACGGTTACTCTAGGGTGTCCTGGTGCTGAACACTGCCTATCGGTTTGAGGAGGTGTATGGTGCCTATATGGTGAAAAGCCAAAATGTGCCCATCATACGAACCACTCCTCTGTCCTGAAACAGCCGTCATAAACATATCTCTCTCTCATGGCATCCTACTGCCCTGCCAACTGTGCGCAGCTTGCACCATGCTTGGTACCCTGGTGGCCCAGACCACCCCCTCATCTTTATACTGAACCAGAACTACACTTAAATTCATTCTCTTAGAAGCAAGTAATGTGTAAAGCTTTTAAACCAAAAACCAAAACTAAAAAAAGTTTCATAATTTCAGCAGACAGATTTATACACGAAAACAAATGTTTTTACTTAGTCTAAATTTCATGCAAATAGTTGTGTGCTGTCAAAATATCATTAAACACCTTAAATTATTTTCCCTTAAACAAAGTTCTGAGTCTGGCCAGTTGTAAAATCCCTGCTTGTCCAAGGCAGTTTTGAATAAAGGTAACATTTGCCGGAATTCCCTTAGTCTCTATGAGGTCTCATATGTCATTCTAGGAAACCTGTATTTCAAATCTGTCTCTAATTTTGAAACCTCTGTGTTTTATAGCACTATTCAAAACCTTTTCACACATCCTGGGGTCCACAACATTTACCAGCATCTTACATAGATGGGATCTATCCTGAATATCCTGATATTTTCAAAAACAGTGTCCCCTGTGCACAAGTTATCGTCAGGTCCTTCATATTGCCCATTAGGAGATGACTGTGAATCATATTGTCCATATATCCATTAGTCGTCTCAGCCTTTCTCTCCTCCTTTTCAGGTTTGCCAACAAATCTTAGGTTAGACCAAAGCTATTTTCTTGGTCCTCCAATTGTTGATTCACAGAGGTAAGTTCCTTATGTAGAATAAGAATATAGTGCTTTTTAGACAACTCACATTGGGTATCTTCAAGATCCGATATTCAAGTTGTCATACCTTCAATTGTACCCCAAGAGTCTCAATTTCCTTTTTTAATTTCTGCCAACCCACTGCCCAAAGTATGAGCTAAGGAGATTTGGTCAACTTTAACCTCCTGTTTTCAGCCAAGATAATCATTAATAAGGATTCAACCTTAGTATCCTCCGGACGGTTCTCACTACCTTCCTTAACCAGTTGTACCACTGTGGAAAGATTTTTCATAGGGAAATATCCTTCTGCCACCATTTGTAGTTCAGAACTAAGGGGTCTATTAGGATGGCGGTTGGAAAACCACCCTGACTGCCATGGTAGAGGAAATCAACCGCCCGCCGGTGCCGCGGCAAAACCGACGGTTCAATTAGGGTCAACCGCCCAACAAATCCGACCGCGGCGGAACGTTGCAACGAAAAAAATACTTGTAGCGGGTGGAGAAGGCCAAAATCCGTCCACGTTGGTCAGATTCGCAGCAGAAACACACCAAACTGCTGCCTGGACAGCGGAGACAACGCACGAAAAGTTAGGATATCCCCGATGTGACCGCGGTACGTTCCACTGTTTCTGACCGCCGCAGTCGCAAACAGTGATGAATGGGAGAGCCAGAGGAAGAGCTGTAGCATAGCCAGCACTGCGGATGCTCCGTGACAAATATGGGGGTTGACAGAAAAAACACACAACAAGGCCACCAAGTGCACACACCAAACTAGGCCAGCCCCCAAAAACACCTAACACACCCCAATGACACACCCCCATGGCAACTACAAATATACAAATCTCAGAACAACCCACACAACACACCTGTCAGCAATACCCCATTTTCACACACCCACATAGCTAAGTATAAAACCAGCCCCTTCCCTGACCACAATCATTTGCAATATTCCAGAAGTGAAGGGACAAACACCACAGCTGAAAGGACAGGCAAATCAACACACCATCACTACTCACACCACACACAGCACCACCACTTCCACACCTGCTCTAACCCCTCTGCACATCCCACACCATACACATCACCCCTACCCACACCACTTACACACCTGCACCCTGACCCTTTTGCACATCACACACCATGTCGCCACAGAAAATGCCCAAATTCGCAGAGAGTGAGTTGACAGTCATGGTAGATGAGATAATCAGATTAGAACCACAAGTGTTTGGTAACCTGGTAACAGAGACCATTAGCCACCAGAAATCAAATGTGGATAAGGATAGTTGACAAGGTCAATGCAGTAGGGACCTCCCCGCACAACAAACAGGAAATCATGAAGTGGTGGCATGACCTGAAGAGTGTTGTCAAACAGAAGAGGAGCAAGAACCATGAGCTGGCTCAGGGGACTGGCGGTGGCCCTCCCATTCCACTAAGAACATTCACTGCATGGGAGGAGAAGGTGCTTGTCATACTGCATCCAGAGAGTCTCACAGGAATAGACGGGGAAGTGCAGGCTGGTAAGTAACAACAAATGTAGACCATCACACTGCTATGTACTGTCCAGCACAACTACAAAGCTACATCTCCAAAGGCCTAATTACATCCATATGCACCACAATATCCAACACATGTCCTAAAGATGTAACATTCACTCCATCTGAATCACCCCAAAGGTATACAACATTTACAGGGTTGTGTGTGTCCAGGCAACCAGCACTACAACTCCCAACAGGCCCCCCTGTCCCACCCCTGAGCAGGATGGAGCACTTCCCCCCACTCAGAAGCAGTTGGAAGCCATTGTATTGTTCCCACTCACCTAACAAATAGGTAGCCATCTTCACAGGGAGGGCTGTTTGGGGGTGGGAGGCCTGCAACACAACTCCCACTATGCCCCCTGTCCCACACCTGAGCAGGACGGAGCACTCCCCCCCACCCAGAAGCATGTGGCAGCCATTGTATCACTACAAACAAACTAACAGGTAGGTAGCCATCTTAACAGGGAGGGCTGTTTGGGGGTGGGAAGACTGCACTACCACTCCCACCATGCCCCCTTGTTCCCCAGCTCATCAAGATGGAGCACTCCCTCCGACCCAGATGCATCTGGCAGACATTGTATCACATTATTATACAAAACAAGTAAGAGCGGGACGGGACAAAAATACTCCTAGTCGCCTAAGGATACTTTAAACAAACAAATGGAGGAGTATAGTCGGAAGACCAATCAACAGTCTCCAAAGTGCTTGGAAAATAAGAAGGGCGTGAAGAGTTCTCTCTTTTGTAGAAGACCCCTCACTCACCAACCTAGTTGGTGACATGCTTCATCATCGGGGTCCCACCCGGATAGCCGAGTGCCATCCGGGTGTGCTTCGACACCTGAATTACAGTGGAGCAGGTAGTTTTTTTGTGCAAGTGAGTGAACAGTGTGTTAAAAATGGGCCAGATATACTCACTAGGAAATTTTATTCTGGAGCAACTGGTCAATCTTAAAAACGTTGGTGGGATACCTTACTTGGTTAAATTGACCAATGGTATCTAAAAGTGAAATGTGATGATAAAAAGGTCTACATGTTTCAACCTATATGATAGTATTATCAGGTTTTCGTCAGGACCAAATGACGTGACCGAGTGCAGAGGCGCACTCGCTGATGCTGACTTCATGGACCATAATGCTTTGGGGTAACACGCTGGTAGGACGAGCAGTGTGCGACCAATTGGAATTGTGTTAAAATTCAGGCTCCCTTGAGCCGGTGGGGCTGACGAGCTCATGGTTACGCACCTGAGTGCCACGAGCGGTACTGGACCTGAGAACAATTTTTGGCAGCCTACACAGCAACCCTACACACATGCCTATTCCCTTGTGACGAGAGATAATAACCTCGAAACACGTGTCCAGGGATGGCGAACGCGACTTTAATTTTGCTTAATACTCTGGCAGAGGCGCACTCGCTGATGCTGACTTCATGGACCATAATGCTTTGGGGTAACACGCTGGTAGGACGAGCAGTGTGCGACCAATTGGAATTGTGTTAATATTCAGGCTCCCTTGAGCCGGTGGGGCTGACGAGCTCATGGTTACGCACCTGAGTGCCACGAGCGGTACTGGACCTGAGAAAAATTTTTGGCAGCCTACACAGCAACCCTACACACATGCCTATTCCCTTGTGACGAGAGATAATAACCTCGAAACACGTGTCCAGGGATGGCGAACGCGACTTTAATTTTGCTTAATACTCTGGCAGAGGCGCACTCGCTGATGCTGACTTCATGGACCATAATGCTTTGGGGTAACACGCTGGTAGGACGAGCAGTGTGCGACCAATTGGAATTGTGTTAATATTCAGGCTCCCTTGAGCCGGTGGGGCTGACGAGCTCATGGTTACGCACCTGAGTGCCACGAGCGGTACTGGACCTGAGAACAATTTTTGGCAGCCTACACAGCAACCCTACACACATGCCTATTCCCTGCTGATGAGAGGTAATAACCTCGAAACACGTGTCCAGGGATGGCCAACGCGACTTTAATTTTGCTTAATACTCTGGCAGAGGCGCACTCGCTGATGCTGACTTCATGGACCATAATGCTTTGGGGTAACACGATGGTAGGATGAGCAGTGTGCGACCAATTGGAATTGTGTTAATATTCAGGCTCCCTTGAGCCGGTGGGGCTGACGAGCTCATGGTTACGCACCTGAGTGCCACGAGCGGTACTGGACCTGAGAACAATTTTTGGCAGCCTACACGGCAACCCTACACACATGCCTATTCCCTGCTGACGAGAGGTAATAACCTCGAAACACGTGTCCAGGGATGGCCAACGCGACTTTAATTTTGCTTAATACTCTGGCAGAGGCGCACTCGCTGATGCTGACTTCATGGACCATAATGCTTTGGGGTAACACGCTGGTAGGACGAGCAGTGTGCGACCAATTGGAATAATCCCGTGGCATTCAGTCCTTTCAAAATAGCTTCAGTACCTAGTGACCGACCATGGGATCTTGTCCGGATAAGATTTTGAGTCATTTCCATCATCTGAATTTTTTTTTTATCCTTAAGGTACCCCGTAGTCATTAGGAGGGTCCGGATGACCTCCACCCTTCTTTGAGGTAATACCTGTCCTTTATGTTAACACACTATGATGCTTCGATTTATGTAAATTAGTATACGTCAACATCCAGGTTGATTTTCTATGTTCAACAAACAACATGCGTGAGTATCTACTGTGTCTGTCTGGCGTGTTGTTGAACACTGTATGCCTGACCACGGCGCACTTTCTGAGTTCTCCCCATCAGCCGTATTGACTTGCACACCCACGAGACCAGGCACGTTATTTTAGTAGGCTTTTATTAATCATGGCCCATATTTCCCTTTTTTCCTCTCGGTAAAATCACTGTGTATTTACTTTACTGTTCGTTCCTATTTAACTGTAATTGCATGTTCGCATAATCACGAACGTTACTAATCCCTTCGATCTGCGATTAGCCTTACTTCCCGATTCGGGATCTAGCATTGTTTGCTTAATAAAGCTCGATTGTTACTTGTTTACGTATCACCATGTCAACTGCGCAATCACACGCACGTCGGTCACATGACACTCTTGACCACGCCCCCTATTCCCCATTTCCAGGAAATGCTTTGCTTTTAATGCCGCTGAAACGCCCGGTTGCAGCAGCCCTCGGGGAGTACACACGGGTCGCTTAGGGTAGGCGTACTGCCGGTGACTGGCTCCACTATGTAAGTACAGCGCTCCTCTATATTTCGACTTACATCTTATGCGTCATTTTTTTAGCCATTACACCGCTACTAGCACTTTGTTACTTTTCATCAGTTTGTGTTTCAGAGCCAGCACCACGGCCTGGACTCCCATGAGGCACGCTATTACGTGCCGCTTAGTAAGCACCTTTTTCTCCTTCCTTGTTCCTTCATACCACAACTTCACGCTAAGACGATTTAGCATGCATGCTAAGTAACACACGCCCTCATGACTCTGTTTGAGAGTGAGAATACCCACCGCGAATGATTGATGAGAGTGGGTCGGCATGAGTTTTCCACAGGTACAATTTATATCCTGCGGATTTAACTTTATGCATTGGCACTAAATGGGATATTTTACACCCATTACAATTTATGGCTATGAATGGGTCATAATTGAGTTATCAGTAACAGAAATGGCTACTGAATTATCGATGCACCTTGATCGTTGTATCCTCTGATCATATGAGTCAATGATCGCACTCTGCTGGAAGCACAAGGAGCATTTTCAACAACAGATACACTGTATTACATACGTACCATCGCGTCTGCTTGTAATGTTGTGTTTGTTTCTTACAGATTTCACCTGTCTTCGAATGGGATAACAGGACACCTGACTGTGAGTAGACGGTTAGGTTTAAGTGATCAAGGGTAGAGTACACCTTAGCGTGTGTATACCACTCGGGTCACGTCATTTGGTCCTGACGAAAACCTGATAATACTATCATATAGGTTGAAACATGTAGACCTTTTTATCATCACATTTCACTTTTAGATACCATTAGTCAATTTAACCAAGTAAGGTATCCCACCAACGTTTTTAAGATTGACCAGTTGCTCCAGAATAAAATTTCCTAGTGAGTATATCTGGCCCATTTTTAACACACTGTTCACTCACTTGCACAAAAAAAACTACCTGCTCCACTGTAATTCAGGTGTCGAAGCACACCCGGATGGCACTCGGCTATCCAGGTGGGACCCCGATGATGAAGCATGTCACCAACTAGGTTGGTGAGTGAGGGGTCTTCTACAAAAGAGAGAACTCTTCGCGCCCTGCTTATTTTCCCAGCACTTTGGAGACTGTTGATTGGTCTTCCGACAATACTCCTCCATTTGTTTGTTTTAAGACATTGTATCACTACAAACAAACTGACAGGTATGTAGCCATCTTCCCAGGGAGGGCCGTTTGTGGGTGGGAGGCCTGCAACACAACTCCCACCATGCCTCCTGTCCCACACCTGAGCAGGATGGAGCACTCCCTCCCACCCAGAAGCAGTTGGAAGCCATTGTATTGTTCCCACTCACCTAACAGATAGGTAGGCATCTTCACAGGAAGGGCTGTTTGGGGGTGGGAAGACTGCACTACAACTCCCACCATTCCCCCGTCCCACACCTGAGCAGGATGGAGCACTCCCCCACCCAGAAGCATGTGGAAGCCATTGTATCACTACAAACAAACTAACAGGTAGGTAGCCATCTTCCCAAGCAGAGCTGTTTGGGGGTGGGAGGCCTGCAACACAACTCCCACCACGCCCCCTGTCCCACACCTGAGCAGGATGGAGCACTCCCACGCCCAGAAAAATGTGGCAGCCATTGTTTCACTACAAACAAACTAACAGGTAGGTAACCATCTTCCCATGAAGGGCTGTTTGGGGGTGGGTGGCCTGCAACACAACACCCGACAGGCCCCCTGTCACACACCTGAGCAAGATGGAGCACTCCCCCACCCAGAAGCAGTTTGAAGCCATAGTATCACTACAAACAAGCTAACAGGTAGGTAGCCATCTTCCCAGGGAGGGCTGTCTGGGGGTGGGAGGCCTGCACTACCACTCCCACCATGCCCCCTTGTTCCCCAGCTCATCAAGATGGAGCACTCCCTCCAAACAAGATGCATATGTCACCCATTGCATTGTCCACTTCAAACTAACAGTTAAGTAGCCGACTTATGCTCACTTGCCCCCCCCTCGCCGAGCAGGATGGAGCCCTCCACCACACACACACACACAGATGTGTCACAAATTCCACCCAAATGTGGAAACAGAACAGGTAAGTAGACAGTACATGCACCCAGCCATTCCTCTAAAAAAGCATGGTGCCATGTGACAACACTAGCCCTCTCATCACACAAAAATACACACGGATCCTATTGCCACTTACAGTGTGCAGGCAGCTAAGCAAATGTAACTGTCACAGCAACCAAAGTATAACACAACAATTCACATGTAGAAGAAAGTCTGTGCATAATCATGCATAGCACTGAATGACATGTTTAAGTGCAATGGAGCCAGAGCAGCAAGGACCATATTAAAACGATGAAAGCATGGTCGGTGGTACAAATTTAGATTTGTACATGACATGAAAAAGATATGCCGTTAGATAACAATGGCCAGTTCATGCTCAGATGTAACGTCTGCCAGGCAGAGTAATCAACCAAGAGGCTTCACATAAATTCTTCGTTGCGCTAGTCGTTAGATGGCAGCATGTCCCTGTAATCACAAAATATGCATGTGGCGCATGGTATGTTTTGACACATCACACCATGGACAAGTAATGCATGTACCTCAACATCATGTCAGGAGGCACAGCAGTGTGCATACAAACAATGTGATGATAAGTCAACAGTGTGGTGTATAAACAGTGAATAAGATACATCTAACATGAACCTTGCGGGGTGCACTACAACAACCATTTCCCATCTGTCCCACAGGAGACCAAGAACTGAATGCAGAGGACAACAACAGCAACCTGCAGAGCCAGTCTTCCCCCCGGAACATGGACTCTTGGATGTTGACTTCCGGGATTCTGAGGACGAGGAGCTGGAAGCCGGCCCAACTGGTGTGCCAGGATGCAACAGGTCCCAGGACCACTCCGTCCCCCCACCACATCTGCAGCAACACCAACTCATCCGCAGACCCTGCTGTAACGGCCTGTCCGTCCTCCACCACCACCACCAACAGTGCTGCCTGCAACACTCTCCCTGTCCCAGAGGATGACCACCCCACACCACCAGCTGAGGAAGGCAGGGAAAGGTTGCAGGTACTAACAGTGGTGAGGCAACAGGTCCGTGACAGCAGGGCAGGTGGGAGGACAAGGGTCAGTCACAGACAACCGGACACTGGGACAGAAGCCCTAGACAACATCAACAGAGTCCTTGGGGCCTATGAACGGGCCCAGGGACGAACGGGCTGGTCCGAGGAAGATTCACACGAGCTTCTCCTGCTGATGAGGTCAATGGACACCCACATGGGCCAAATTGTGGACCCCTTGGGCCAGCTAGTAGCGGTACTGAGAGACAGGCCTGCACCACAACCAAAACCTCCACCTCCCTCTGATGGGCCGTAGGATGACAGTTCAACATCCTCCCCTGCAGCCACAGAGAGGGGTGAGTCCTCAGACCCCACTGGCCCTGCAGCAGAGGCCCCCCTGCCAAATGACTAAGGGGCCGTCCCAAGAAATCCCTGGGAGTATCCAGCGGCAAAGCACCTGCCAAACACCAGTCACGGAGCCAGCCATGATGGCAACACTCTTCAATACTGCATTGACTTTTTTGGACTGTCCTTACCCACACTGCCTTGTGAATGGCATCTGTCTGTTGGACTGGGTCACCACATCAATGTGATGACTACTCGATTGTCTCATGTACCATAACTGACAACTCACTGCTTGACTAATAACCTTATTGTAAATATTCACCCCTCACATGTCTCCATTGTAAATAAATACTCCTTACACACATGTTGTCGTTTGTGCTCTGTATTTATTCCAGGATGTGCAGTCTTCACCATGATTACAATGTACCTGGAGTATGGAATGTATGTAGGCAAGGAGAGGTTGAAGGGACCCAGGAAAACACACAGAACAATATTCACTAGTCAGGTCTTGGCATCACAGACATCACCCAACACTTCCCATCAAGCTACTCCAATATGCACACATTACAATGAGCATCAGTGCCGACATAAACATCCTGTAGATTTGCCAAACTACCCTGTCCCAGAAACATTGAGAGCCACCACTGAGTCAACAGCCGGCCGCAGTCACAAAGCTGACATACACCTTGCCAACAACAGCGACATCATCAGACAATGGGTCAGTTGTACACTGTCACTCACCTTCAAGTGAAGTAGCGGTTGATGAACTGTTGATGCAGGTCAACACCTTCCTCCTCGACACTATCCACGTCACTGGACACAGGTTGGTTTGCAGGCAGGGGCCTTGGCTGCTCATCAGCATCTAGGAGCAGGGGGATATCCTTGGGCAAGGCCAGGTTGTGGAGCATGCAGCATGCAACTACAATCTGACACACCTTCCCGGGCAGGTATATCAGTGCACCGCTGGTCTTGTCCAGGCGGCGAAACTGTGACTTCAGGAGACCGAATGTACGCTCCACCACACAACGTGTCCTCCCATGGGCATCATTGTAGCGGACTTCAGCTGGTGGCCAGGGATTCCACAGTGGGCTCAGCAATCAAGGAGGGTTGAGATATGCAGAGTCACCTAGGCGTGAGAAACACAGAGAAACCTTGTAATGTAACTGTGGCAGAGGACAGCATGTCACACACACAGCACGCTGATTGACTCTGCATACTCACCCACTATCCATGCACGCTCAGGAAGCAGATTAACCATCTGCTGTGGTAAAATGCTGTTACGCATGATGTATGAGTCATGGGCCAAGACTGGAAATATGGCACACAAGTGCGAGATGATCATATCCGCCAGGCACACCACTTGCACATTTATGGAGTGGAAATGTTTACGATGCCTGTGGATGTGCTCACATGCCTGTGGTGGAATCAGGCCAACATGTGTGCAATCAATGGCACCAACAACTTGGGATATGTGCCTAAGGGCATAAAAATCACCCTTAACACCCGCCAATTCATGCCTCCTGGGTAAATGGATATATGTGTCCTTGTAGATCAACATAGCGGATAGGACATCCCGTAGCACAATGTTGAACATAGGTTGTGACATCCCACCTGCGCTGGACACTGTGTGCTGGAATGATCAAGTAGCTAAAAAATGCAGGGACGCCATCCCCTTAGACGTTGCGGTGAAAGCAGGCGGATATGTTCTGCGAGGCTGCAGGTGGGGCTGCAACACAGCATAGAGGTCTTGTAGGGTGGCTCGATCCAGACAGAATTTCTGTATGACCTCCTCATTCTCCATGTCTGCCAGCACTGTGAAGAGATGATGCACATTTGGTCTCCTCCTAGGTGAGATGAAAGGGGACATCTGTCAATGCAAGCCACCATGAGATGTGTACAACATCTTACGTTTTGACTGACACAACGCCAACAATGGCTTTCATCACAGTTCAGCTTACAGCACACCTTACATGTAGGGACACCTTCAGCTACACTACTCACACACTTGTCCACTTTTCACACAGCAAGTACCTCCAAAACAATATCTGACTATGAGAATGCCCAAAGGGATATGGCCACATCTTGCATGAGCAGCCCTGAGAGAATTTCATACAGCACATGTGTGAAACAGCAACACCACTGTCCCATGTCTAGCTGCAGTACCTGCCACACCTTCAGGCGTAAGTCAATCGGGGCACACATCAACAACACAATGAGCACAGTCTGTACGTAAAAAACAAGCGCATGCGTGAGCAAAGAAAAGTAGACAGTCAAATCAGCACATTGTTCATTAAGACAGTCATCACTGTGAGTTGCTCAGCACTTTCACACATTGACATGTGTACCCATTGAAGGGTCCATCACAACACTGATGTGAGGGCATGCCCAGCAATATCACAAGTGACATGTGAGGGTGTACATGCCAATGTTCAAAAGCATAAACACAAACATGGCATGTGTAGTCAGCAGTGGGTTAAATGTGACATTCTCATTGTGTGCACAATCATGTGCCATTAATCATATGGCTACTGTTGAGAATTGGCCATTGGCCATTCACACAGCATGATGTGTCCATAGGTGCTGTCAAAGTGCTCCGCCACCCAAATCACGGTCATTCATAGCAATGTATGGCACCCAAATCATGGTAGCTACCGCATGGCCCCTGTGGTGTGTCACCGCAAATGCCCAAGCCACAATCGCGGTAATGATAGGCATATACACATGGTCAAATGGCGGTTGGCATGCTTCGCCACCCAAATCACGGTCATTCATAGCAATGTATGGCACCCAAATTGCGGTAGCTACCACCCGGCACCTGCGGTGTGTCACCACCAATGCCCAACACACAATCGTAGTAGTGATAGGCATATACACATGGTCAAATGGCGGTTGGCATGCTCCGCCACCCAAATCATGGTCATTCATAGCAATGCATGGCACACATATATCGCGGTAGCTACCGCCCGGCCCCTGCGGTGTGTCACCGCCATGGACCATGCCCTTACAGCTAATGGGAAACGCAATCGCGGTAGAATAATGCGATTTTGAAAATCACGGTAGGTGTGCTCCGCCACCGTGGGGCCAGTCATTGGATGCAATTGAAAGATGCACCACCGCGGTAGGGCCCGCCTGGCCCCTGCGGTGTGTCACCGCCATGGACCATGCCCTTGCCACCAATGGGAACTGCAATCGCGGTAGCCTACTGCAATTTTGAAAATCGCGGTAGGCGTGCTCCGCCACCGCCGGGCTGGTCATTGGATGCAATTGAAAGATGCACCACCGCGGTAGCGTCCACCTGGGCCCTGCGGTGTGTCACAGCCATGGACCATGCCCTTACAGCCAATGGGAACCTCAATCAGGGTAGCCCAATGCAATTTTGAAAATCGCGGTAGGCGTGCTCCGCCACCGCAGAGCAGGTCATTGGATGCATTTGAAAAAGGCTGACCTGGAACACCAATTGCAGCAGCTTAGAACCACTGAAACTACCCCAGGGGGCTATATATGTGTGGGAGAGAGCCTCATATTTCCACAGCTCACAGAGCCTGCTGCCTGCCTCCCCTCACCACCAACTGCTGCTGTCTTCAGGCACTGCTGCCTGCCACCCCTGCTGCTGCTGTCTCCAGGGACTGCTGTCTTCCATCCCTCAACACCAACTGCTGCTGTTGCTGTCTCCTAGCCACAGTGATGGTGAGGACTGAGAAGATCCGGGCCAGTCGCTTCACCACCGAGGAACTGGATGTCTTGGTGGATGAGCTGCTCACACAGTATCCAAGGCTATATGGTGCACCAAATGTCATGGTAAGTCTTCCAGAGTGGGAGTGAGAGTGCAGGGGGCACACATGAAGTTGCTCTGCAGCAGTATGTGCCTGAGAGTGTGGGGTTGTGTCATGCAGTGCCTAGCATTCTGTCTCCAGGGGAAAGGGGTGTATAGCCTATTTGCCATGTTTCCCTGACTGCACATCAAGATTGGAGGGACATGTATTGTCTTGTTAGCCATACAGTGACGCAGCAAGTTGGTAATGCAGGAGTCAGGACAGTGATTGCTTGTGTGAATGGCTGTGTGGGTCCCTGATGTCCTTCACAGGCCCATCTGTGGCCTTAGCTAGGGTTGTTGTCCAGAGGGTAGTGATGGAATTGTGTCTGACTTAAAATGTGCATCATCTCCAGTTCAGGACTATGCTCAGGACTTCAATACATGAGGGTGACACTCTTGGTGTTCATTCACCTATGACACAGCAGATTGCCGTACTATTGTGCGCAGACCCTCCCATTTCCACCAGCATGTGTACAGACTCGCATGTGTAGGCACTCTTTACGCTCTCAAATTGTCCCTTCATGTAACATTTCTGATGCCCCACGTTGGACCTCAGTGTGACCTCACCTGGCCTGCAAAGTCACCGCCCAATCTGACTAGGACACATCACTGAGTGTACAGAGTGTTACATGTGTGTATTTTGCGGGACTCTCCATCAATGAGCCATCTCAGCCCTGTAGATTGCACATGACAGGCCTTGTGAGAAGGGTGTGGGTTTGTAAGATCATGTCCCTCAATGTGACCTCCATGACATAGTGAGCAATTCACAGGGCAAGGACATTGAGGGCTGCGCAGTGTTGGACACAGTGAGTCTGCCCCGCAAAATACATTGAAATATAATGGATGTCTTGCTCACCCTCAAACTGGATAGTAGATTTGGGCAGCCTACACATAGCTTTCTGTGCTGGCATCCTGCATGTGTATGAGATGGGCAGGTACTGTGTCCACCCTCATACCTGCATGCATTTATATATGATTCTCTCATGCTGATGTACCATGTGAGATGCATTATTGTCTCTGCTAGACATATCGGTGAAGTTGAGATGAGTCAGTTTCATGTTCCTGTACTGAGAGATAGTGGTACATAACCCTGTTTCACTGATTTTTTCAACCTCGTATCTTCCATGCCTGTAGCTCAAAGTCCACCAGCGTGAGGCCGTGTGGAGGGCCATTGCATGCAAGGTGCGGGCTTTGGGTGTCTGCAACTGACGGCGCACACACTGTCACAAGAGGTGGGATGACATCTGCCGGCTGAGGAAGGACATGGCAGAGATGACACTGGGGCTGCTCCCTCGGGCTGGCAGGTTGGCACGCTGGAGTATGGCACCACTAATGGCCTGCATCTTAGCTGTGACACAGCCTGAGCTGGATGCACATTTGAAGGAGCATCAGCAGCAAGCTGGGGTGAGTATTCTGGGAAGGGTGACTTGGGTTGTGAGTGGCTGCATGTGTTCACAGCCTGGGCCTGCACTGGCCTCCATGATGTTAGTAGTGTAATGCAGTGGCTTGTAAGTGGCCTCTGTGTTGGGTGCAGCTGTAATGTATTTTTCCTTCCTGTACTTCCTCATGTCATTGGAGTAATGGGCCTTGACGTTGCAATCTGAGTCGTGAAATTCTGGCATCATCTGCATTGGGGTAGTCAGGGACATCCCATGGTAGGGAACGGCAGTGTGCATCATCTGAGTGTGCGTTCCTCAATGTGTGCCTTGCCTGATGTCAGAATTGTGAGGACTAGACGTCTGACACCAATGTGCCCCGAAGAACGACCTGGTGGATGGCATGAGCTTATGGCCATTGTGGACTGTTATGTTGGAGTCTCTATCTGTGTTGTCCCCTTCTGCTCCCTCCAGATGTGACAGTGGAGGTAAATATTTGCCCCCCTCAGGGCCCTAGGTGTGCTCAGAGTCATTTGTGTGTCTGGTTAAATGGAGCCACTTATGCCACGTTTGAATGATGACACGCGAAAGTCGAGTTTTGAATTGAGGTTGAACATTGTTACTGCACAGGGTGGCGTGCAACATGGGGATATCATCTTCTTGTTTTGTGCATTGCTTGCATATGATGTTTGTGTTAATGCCACTGAACTGACCCTATGTATCTATCTCTTGCAGCATCTCCCGTGGGCATGGAAGGACAGGGGATGACACCAGTGGTGAGGCATCAAGCACGACTGCCACACACGAGCACAGGGACACAAATGTGACCGGCGCCTCGGAGGTGGACAGGAGTCTGCTTGAGGAATCATAGCCAGAGACACCAACCTCAACATCATCTGATGCCAGTGGTGACGCATCTATGTTGGCGGGCACAGGGAACGGGGACTCTGCCTCCTCTTTCACCACACAGAGCACAGTGCCCACCCTCCCACCTACTTCCACTGTTGCTGCCTGTGTTCGCAGGAGTAAGAAGAGAAGAGTGTCCTTTACCCCAGGCACCGCTGCCCCTTCCCCCCCTGCTGCCATCAGTGCTGAGTCCGTGGACCTTTTTTGCCAGATGTGTGTTGGCCAGACAACTCTCCTCAATGCCCTCCTAGACCACGACAAAATGTTGGCACAGGCGGTTGCTTTCATGGAGGGCATTCATTCAGACATGGGTGGGCTACACCAGGCTGTCTAGTCTTTGTCCTCCACAGTGATGGCAGTCATTCAACTGGCACAGTCTCAGAGTCCAGCTCAAGTCCCTTTGGCCACTCCCCTGCCAGTTGCTACATCTGACGATAGTGACCACACACTGCAGACCTCAAGGGCAAGATACAGCACATGCAGCACACAACAGCAGCAGCCCAAGTGGTCCAGGTCGCAGACACCATCCCCACAGAAAGCTAAAGCCACCCCAGAGCGCAAAGGCAAAAGCCCTTCAGGCGACACCCAGGGCCAGAAAGCCAAGAAGCAGGCCTCAGGCTCACATGCCTCAGAGGCATCCCCAGCCAAGGACTCTCCTGTCCCCAAAGCATCTTGCAAAGACAAGCAGACAATTCCTGTTCCCGCTGAGAAGTAGGTGCCTGCTAGGATACACATAAAAAGTGCTCCAAGGGTGATACAGCCACAACATCAACTCCCATCCAGAGCCCTGTGAAGCAGGGAAAGGAGGCCACTGTAGGGGGTACACCTGGTAAACAGGGGATGGAGGGGCAGAGGCAAGGCCAGGCCAAGCACACTGCTGGATTTAGCATGTCCCCAGAGGGAGGGCCACCGGCTGCACCTGATGCAGCTTTGGTGGAGAGTGTGCCTGTTGTGCCCGCCCCACTTACCACTCCTACCAAGACAGTTCTTGGCTATTGAGTCCCCAAGAAGTCGAAAGCCACCTCTCCACAATTTCCAACCCACACTGTGTCACACGGCAGCATGACCCCACCTCCGCGTGCCACCACTCGGTCCAAGCAGCCCTCCGACTTCCAAAGCCACTGATACCTCTACCTCAGCTGGGCCTCTCTCTCTCCGGTCCAGTCCTCCAACTGTCTCCGACACTCAGCCACCTCCCAGTCCAACTGACGGCCAAGTCTGAGTGGAAGTCCCGCTCACACACCTGTCTCTCCCACAGCGGAGCCTGGACTGCCCATTGTTACACCCCTGACTGTGTTGCTGACCATGGCAGGGTACAGTATCACCAATTCCCAGTGCAGGATCTCATGTACCTCATCTGCACCTTGGACTGGCCACTGGCCTTGCTGTTTGCCCCCTCCCTGTGTAGCCTCTTATGTACTTACTCTGCACCTTGGACTGGCCACTGGACTTGATTTTCACTGCAGTTTACCCCTTCCCTGTGCAGGATCTCATGTAACTACTTGTAATTGTAATTGTAATTGTAATCAGTTTTCTATAGCGCGAAGTTACCCTCGGGCATCCCAGCGCTTATTCAGACACACCTTGGCCAAAACTGAATCAGACACATCACAGAGGAAATAAGTAAGATTTCAGCAACTTCCGGAAGCGAAGAGTATCAATTTCTAACCGCAGCTCCAACGGGAGCGCGTTCCAGAGGGTGGCTGTATGGACCGCAAATCTTCTACCACCAGTACGGGCCTTGGCTACTCTAGGAACCTGAAGTAAGAATTTCTGGTCGGAGCGCAAGGCTCTGGAGGCTTTATAGGGCACCACTAACTTCCTTAAAATGGGGGGGGCCTTTGCCCTGCAGAGTTTTGTGAGCTATGCAGAGAGATTTGAACCTGACCCTCTCCCGAACAGGGAGCCAGTGCAAAGACTTCAAGGCTGATCTAGTCGACTGTCTCCTAGGCACATTGGTCAGTAACCTGGCCGCGGCATTTTGTACTTGCTGAAGCTTCCTCAGCGTTGCTTCAGGGGCACCAAGGAAGATCGCATTACAATAATTTAACCTTGATATAATCAACCCCTGCATAAGTAACTTCCTTGAGGAGGGAGGGAGAAGGGGCAGAATTTTCCGAGCAGAGCGAAGAAGCCCAAAGCAAATCCCTGCCGTTTTCTTTGCTTGGGTCTTAAAAAGAGAGTTCTTGCTCCAACCAGACTCCCAAGCTCTTAATCTCCTGCTTGGGGCAGGGAAGATACCCCAGGCAGCTAGGCCAGCTAGATAGAGGGAGTGCGGGAGCCTTGTGCCCCAGCAACATAATTTCGGTTTTAGAACCGTTCAGTTTCAGTGCCGATTCGCACATCCAGGTATAAACCTGGGACATGCATTGATGCAGTACATCCGGATTCTTCACCAATTGGGACAGAGCCACCACCAACTGAGTATCATCGGCGTAGCTAACTATTTTTATCCCAAATGGGGCCACCACATCCTCCAGGGGGGCCATATACACATTAAACAATGTGGGGCTCAAGGAAAAGCCCTGTGGCACCCCACACTGGAGGGGAATTGATGAAGAGCGCTCACTGCCCTCCCAAACCTGATATGTCCGGCCAGTATGGAAAGAGCGGAGCCACTGCAGCACCACGCCGCTTACCCCTGCGTTAGACAGCCGTTGGATCAGCACTTGGTGGTTGACGGTGTCAAAAGCTGCACTGGGGTCCAGGAGGATCACTGCCACTGATCCTCCTGAATCCAAAATGCTTCTTGCTTCGTCCACCACTGCCAATAGGGCAGTGTCAGTGCCATGACCCGGGCGAAAGCTGGTTTGAGTATCTCGTAACAGACCATTGGACTCCAGAAATCTGGACAATTGATGGTTCACCAGCCTTTCTGCGATCTTACCCAGTCCCGGCAGCAGCGAGATGGGCCTGAAATTTGCCAAGTCCGAAGGATCCAGACTAGGTTTTTTCAGAAGAGCCTTTACGACAGCCCTTTTCCAACCCGGTGGCACGACACCCTGAGCCAGGGATATGTTGATGAGGTTCTTGATCGGGGCCGCGATGACAGATGCCACCTGTCATCGGGGCAGGGTCCCCTGGAGAGCCGCTCTTCATGGAGCTACGCTCCTTTATGACTTCTGACTCTGATATCGGGTTAAACGAATCCAGTATGGCATGTCCTACTCTTCCTTGGCTCACTGAGTCAGTGCTCTGTGAAGACCGGGGTAACAGAGATAGAATATTCTCTATTTTCAGATGGAAGTAATCCGCAAGTTCCCTGCACTTCTCAGCGGGGTTATCATGGGTGACTGATGGCTCAGGGACTTTGAGGAGCTCCTTAACCACTTTAAAGGTCTCTCTAGAAGAGTTGGACGCGTTCTTTATTTTTTCCTCAAAAAATTGGGCCTTAGCAGCGCGCAAGGCATTTTTATAAATCCTAATTGCTGCGCGATATTCCTCCCGACTGGCCACCCCCCAGTCCCTTCTCCAGGTCCTCTCCAGCTTTTTGCATCTTCTCCTCAGGTTTCGCAATTCTGGTGTATACCAAGGGCCCGAGCCCATTCTGATCCTTTTCTTAGCCACTCTTTTTAACGGCAAAACGGCATCTAAGGAGTTGATCACCCACTGATCGAAAGCCAGATCGGCCATTGCTGGATCAGCAGCCAGGGGAGGGCAGGAATTCTCAAGCTGAACAGTCCAACTTTCAACTGAGAGTTTAGACCAAGCCCTTTCCAATGAATAAACTCTGGGAGACTGAACGGATCTTGGGTCACATTGCAGGGTCATAGGTATCAAGAAATGATCTGACCATGGTAAAGGACAGGCAGCCAGAACCTCTAGAAGCGGGATGTTTGCAAAGATAGGATCGAGAAGGTGACCCTTAATGTGAGAGGCACCTAGATTGTTTAGAATCAGGTTATATGCTTTCAAGTCACAGCACGAATCGGCAGCTGTTAAGTCTGAAGGCTCATTAAAGTGGAGATTTAAGTCCCCCAGCACCATAAAGTTGGTGGTAGCGGAGGCCAGCAGCGTCACAGTTTCCATTAAGGAGCTAATAAAGCCACCTAGGGTCCCTGGAGGGCGATATATAAGCACGCCTGAAATTGTAACAGTGGGGGAGGTTCGCAGGGAGAACTGACAACTTTCACAGTCCTGTATCTCACTGTTCTGAGCCCTGCACACAAATACATCTCTGTATATGATGGCTATACCTCCCCCTCGGCCCAGGGGTCTATCCAGATTGTATATAAGGAAGCCTGGAGGGAGGGCCCGAACCATGTCCGCACCGGAACTGGCCGTAATCCAGGTTTCTGTCAAAAACAGAATGTCCAAGTCATGGTCCTGTATCAAAAAGTTGATCTCTAGTGCATGACAAGGCAGGGATCTACAATTTAACAGGGCCATTGATAAAGTGTTCTTACCCCTGTCAGCTAGTGTCACCTTACAGTTCCTACATGCCAAAAAGGGTTTAACTCCCTTGTGAATGTACTTACAAGTAGTTATTTTAGGGGCACGCAGCGACATAATTTCCTGCCGAGAATATTTCAGTCGTCTTTCTGTAGTTGGAACCAAGAAGCCTGGCCCTAAGCCCGTCCTGGCCCGGACGGGCCCAGACGGGCTTTCCTCTGGCGCTCCTCCGGCGCGCCCCTGCGCGCGATCGCTGCGCGCTTGCATAATGAAGAGCCTAAATAGAGTGTGGCTGATGGAACTGGCAAAGACTAGCCCGCTGACCCAAAGAGCGTGATCTCAGCGTCTACACCCAAAATGGCGGCCGGGTGTCGAAGGAATCACCAAAGTGAAGAAAAAAGCTTCAAAACATCTTTTAAGGTGCAAAGGTGCAAGGCAGGGGGGAACGTGGGGTCTCAGAATGTCAGAGGGAGCACAAAATAAAATTACATACACCACAATCCTATATTGCAAAAAACGATTAAAAATACAATTTAAAAGGAGCTAATCTCCAGTCATGTGTAAGGCAAGGTAATAGCAGCAAGATGGACTAAATCAGATCGATGTGTTGAGCAAGAGGATCCCTAAATAGACTTTGCCTAAGGGGACTGGCAAAGACTAGCCCGCTGACCCAAAGAGTGTGATCTCAGCGTCTACACCCAAAATGGCGGCCGGGTGTCGAAGGAATCACCAACGTGAAGAAAAAAGCTTCAAAACATCTTTTAAGGTGCAAAGGTGCAAGGCAGGGGGGAATGAGGGGGGGTATGTGTGAAGGATCCAAGTTGTGTTTGACAGTCATGGAGTGTAACAATGGGCCCTGTGTGTTGTGCTGCTGACACACGTGTCAAGTAGTTGGATGCAGATGTGTGGCTGTTCACTGTTTGACCTCAGAGACTTACTTTCATTCCTGTGCATATACATGGTTTGCCTTGCTGTCTCCCTGAGTTGTTGTACAGAGGTGACTGTGGTTTGATTTCACTCACTGTGCCAGCCATGTGTGGTTTCGTGGGCTAAGGGTGATGTTATATGTTCCTTCTCTTGCATGTGATGTACACATGCTTAGTGGTTGTCTCCTTGGCCTTCCATGTGTGTGCACCTCATTTTAGCTTTCCTATTTGTTGTCCTCCATTGCTGCTAACATCTGGTTTGATTATGTGGCTGTGTGTCAGTGTGGGGTATGTCTGTGTGACTTGAAAGGCTGTGTGTCCAGTTGAGTGATTGTTGCTGTAATGTATGTGTGCTCATTTTGTGCTTGGACTCAGTTATGTTGCCATGAGTGTAGAGTGTAGGTGTGGTGTGAGGGTTGCCATGGCCCTGTGTTTCTGTGCTGTGTGTTCCTCTGCAGTCCCACCTGCTGAGGCTGTCTCCCTAGTTGTTTTGTGTGTGGTGCAGGGCGTGGTTTCACCTGGGTGGTTGTTGTACATGGGGAGCATAAGAGAGGCACATGGCATGTCCCTTCATGTGGGGGGGCTAGTGTGTGGAGGGTGGAGGTGTGGCCCTATGAACTTTTTGCACTGCCCATGTCTGGCACTGGCCCTGCCTTCTGCATTGTGCGCATGTTTTCCAGCGTTTTCACCGCTGCGGTGACGTGACCGGGACATTGCATCAATATCGTGGTTGGTGGGTGACCTGGATGCGGATTGGTGATTTTGTGACAGGTAAGACATGTGTGGGTACACTTGTGGATGTGTTCCTGTCCCACCCATGGTGTCTGGTGTGGACAGGAACCCTATATGAGCCCTGGAGTTGTTAGTTGTGCTTGTGTGCGGAGTTGTGTTATTGCGTACCTGCGGCAGCATCCGCGACGGTGCATGAGTTGCTGGTAGTGGATCAGGTGCAGCACCGGGAAGACGTTTAGAGTGTTACCTGGATCCATTGCGGTCGGGACCGGGTGGAAGGGACCGGACTCTGGTTTTGCACTCCGCTGTCATGCTTCTGCTGTCTCTGGTTGGGTGGTTTCTCCGCTGCGGTGCGACTGGCTGTTCAGGGCATCCTGATTTGTTCAGCGGACAGGACGTCATTCCACACGGCGGTGAGTCGCAATTGGCTCACACCGCCGCGATGGCGAGCGCACTTTGATGGCAGTTAGCATCGCACCACGGTGGACGGGAAATGGGCTATGTTTGGCCATACTAATATGGCTGACGGGCGTGAAGACCGCTGCTGGTGTGCAGAAAAAAACATTTTCCTCCACCGCCAGCACCAAAGTGGTGCCTCCGCACACCATCATAATGGGCCCCTAAGTTGTGTATTTTCCATAATTAATGGCGTTTGACCCGGACCATGATCTCTTGACTGGTAAGCTTGAGGAGCCCCATCCACTGAACTACTACCCACTTCAGCCACATTGTTCTTCCAGATATAACTGAATGATTTATAGATGGTGACAGCTTTGCCTGCCTTATTAAAGAACAGAAAAACCTTTTCCGCCCCATCACTGTTTGGTTCTGCTGAGTAGGGGCAAGGTTTGAGGTTGTTGCAATTGAAAAAAATATGTCCTTTTCATTACAGGCAGACCCTGTCACCCCCAATAGAGCCTTAGAATCCTTGTTATAACCTTTGTTGGGAATCCCCTTTATGTTTCTACCTTCCGTGCTCCTTTCGAAACTCCCCAACACTCCTTTTATGGGGCAGCTATCTCGGTTTTGGTTCTTTAGGGCAAACCATTGATATGTTTCCATACCCTGTAAGAGCCCACCTCCCTGGCTAGTTCCAATATTCTTTACGGTCGAGGACGCTAAGTCGTGGCCTATCGAGGAGGTCTTAGAGAGTTCAAAACCTAAAGGAGAGGAGGAGGTTTCTAATGTTCCCATGTGGTGAAATCAACTTCCAGTTCAGAGCAATTTTCTCCCTTTGTTTTTATGGAGATTTAATTGACTTTTGGCCGAGTTACAGAAAAAACTTTTTTTGGTTGCCAAACTCCTCTCCTTTTCTTTAGTCCGCCAGTTTAAGCTTTTTCTCAGAGAACCCACGGGATTGGTCCCGGGCTTGTGTCTCAGCATATTCAGGAATTAAGGAACAATGCAGACAGAACATCTAACTAAATCAGAGAGAGCCTCACCTTCACCTTACTTGAAGTACTCTAACCACATCTCCTAGCTTCCCAAGGGGCCCTCTGCTGTTTCCCAAAGACAGGCCAGACAAGTTTTCTATGCACACCAAACACATGGCGTCTCCCAGGCCAAATTCTTCTGATATCACCAAAGTCAATGGTGAGTAACAGAAGCCACCTCCTGCTTCATTGAAGGAGGTTTCTGCGCTCCTGCCAACACCTGGAGACCTCCTTTCTCCTCCCGACTTCACTGGTGAGCCGCAACCAGACCAGACTATTTTTCCCAGCAGCTCTGGAGGTGGGGCCATCTGGAAAGACCTTTTTTTGCACTACCAGCACAGGATATAGTGGGCCTGCAGCTCCCGCCTCACTGGAAGCTGGCTTCCGGTTCATTGAAAGAGGTGTCTGCCCTCCTCACAATGCCCGTAGACCCCCTCCCTTCTCCCAACTTCACCGCCCGGTCCAAACTACATTAAGCAACAGCCCCAGAGGTGGGGCCAGCTGGGAAGACCTTTTTTCATGCCTCCCGTGAAGGATATAATAGGACTACAGCTCCTGCATTGTGGGACAAACGCAGGCGGCTGCCCGCTACTGTGGCGCATGCAGTCCTTGTCCCTGCGCCACCTGCTATCCCTGTCCCTGCGCTGCCTGCAGTCCCTGAATTGCCTGCTGTCTCTACCCTGCTTGCGGTCCCTGCGCCTCCTGCTGTCCCTGTGTCTGTGCTGCCTGCTGTTCCTGCATCGCCTGTTGTCCATGTCCCTGCACTGCTTGCTGTCCATGCACTGCCTGCTGTCCCTGCTTGCTGTTCCTGTCTTGCCTGCTTTCCCTATGCCGCTTGCACTAGGGCCACTACCAGCACCGCTAATAGAGGCTGCAGTACGTCCACACAGTGGACGCATGCATCAGGTATGCTGTTAACTCAGCGCCTGTTTTACAATGCCCAGCTCCAGAGCCTCTAGCCCCCCCGCCACCCAACGCAACACCACCAAGGAACTCCTGGACCTGGACCCCAGACATCGAAACAGCTGTGTCTCTACCTCCCCACAATCCACCACAGGACCTTTCAGCTGCCGAAGCTGCCACATCTCCTGCAAGACAATATTCGAAAGATCCTGTACCAGTCCTGCCCACAAGACCAAGAACACCACACACCCACACCACTTTACGCACGCTCACTCAGCAAACACGCCAAGGAAATCTGGGACACCATCACCTCCCTCTCCATGGACATCGCCTTCATCACCGAAAAGTGGCTCAACCGCTTCTCAAACCCCAACATCACCACCCCCACTCCCAAAGGTTACAAGATGATACACCGCGACTGCACCAAGAAACAAGGCGGAGGCATCGCCATCATCTTCACGAAACTATCTGATGCACCATCACCAATGGCAACCCCATGCTTCTCATGGAGCACCTCAACTTCCTATTACAAACTGACGTGAAGACCATGATAAGAGGTGTCCTCAACTAGAGACCCCCAGGACCCGAGCAACATTTTGTGACACAATTGCCCCCTAGCAATTCACTCACACCACTACATCCTACTCGGCGACTTCAACTTCCACATCGATTTCCCCAACAATGCCATCTCTATCACCCTCCTGGAGAACCTGAACAACATCGGTCTCACCCAACTGGTCACCAAACTCATGCACAAAGCCGGACACACACTCAACCCCATCTTCACCTCCAGTGACAGAATCTAGTTCCGCCACACCACCGAACTCACCTGGACTTTCCACACCATCATACACTTCACCATTACTGACAGCCAGCACTCCGCTACCAGACAGCAGATCACCTCCCACCGCAGCTGGAGCAAGTTCACCAAAAATCAGTGGTCACAGACCCTCACTACCTCCCAACCTGAAGCCTCAACAGACCTCAACCACGCCATCCAGAACTTCACCGCTTGGAGCTCTGCCTGCACCAACAGAGTCACTCCGCTGAAACCTACAAAAACCAACAAGATCCCCAAACATGCCAGCTGGTACACCCCAGAACTGAGGACCACCAAGCATTGGTATTGGAGCATGGTTATCTCAGTGGAGAGGGGATGGGATGATAAGCAGATTGTTGCATATGCTTCACATATGTTGACTCAGACTGAAATGAGTTACTCAATTATCGAGAAGGAACTGTTGGCATAATCTTGGGCTGTAGAAATGCAAATGGTAAAAGAATACATTAACATCGGTCTCACCCAACTGGTCACCAAACTCATGCACAAAGCCGGACACACACTCAACCCCATCTTCACCTCCAGTGACAGAATCAAGTTCCGCCACACCACAGAACTCACCTGGACTTTCCACACCATCATACACTTCACCATTACTGACAGCCAGCACTCCGCTACCAGACAGCAGATCACCTCCCACCGTAGCTGGAGCAAGTTCACCAAAAATCAGTGGTCACAGACCCTCACTACCTCCCAACCTGAAGCCTCAACAGACCTCAACCACGCCATCCAGAACTTCACCGCTTGGAGCTCTGCCTGCACCAACAGAGTCACTCCGCTGAAACCTACAAAAACCAACAAGATCCGCAAACATGCCAGCTGGTACACCCCAGAACTGAGGACCACCAAGCATTGGTATTGGAGCATGGTTATCTCAGTGGAGAGGGGATGGGATGATAAGCAGATTGTTGCATATGCTTCACATATGTTGACTCAGACTGAAATGAGTTACTCAATTATCGAGAAGGAACTGTTGGCATAATCTTGGGCTGTAGAAATGCAAATGGTAAAAGAATACATTAGCAAAGGTTGGCCTAGTAAGAGCATGCTGACAGGTGATGGATCTGTGTTTTGGAAATTAAAGGAGGAATTCTACTTATGCAATTGAGTGGTGTTAAGAGGAGATAAGATTATTCCTCCCAAGGGGTTCAAGAGATGTCAGTGAAAAAGAGTCATGAAGGTCATGGAAGCATGTCCAGTACCAAGAGGAAAATCAAGGAAAATGTTTGGTAGCCAGGTGTTGATGGGATGGTTGATCGATGGGTGAGTAAATGCAATGTTTGGGCATACAGTGATAAATCTGCCAAGCTATGTACAGTAGCAGTGGTTACTGGTGAATTACCAGATGGGCTGTGGCGGAAATTGGCTATTGATTTTATGGGGCCATTTTCTACGTTGCCAGCTAAGGATTTTACGCTATTGTATAAATTGATAATTTTTTTTAAATGGCATGAGGTTCGAATCATAAGTAAGATTACCACTGATTTTTTACAAGTTGTGTTCTTGAGGGAAGAGGTTCCTGAGATTTTGTTATCAGACACTGGTGTGAAACATCAGATGAAATGATTTTTTAAATTTTTTTTAATGAAAGATGACATTTAACATTCAAGAGTAGCCTTGTACAATCCCTCTGCAAATGGTCTGGTGGAGAGATTTTAAAAAGTTATAAAAACAGGCGATCTAGCGTTGAAATCAGGGCTTCCTTGAAGAAAATCTTTATAGAGCATGCTTTTGTCATGTAGAATATTCCCTCATTTGGTCAACAGGGAATATGCTGTTTGAACTCTTGAGAGGAAGAAAACCTGCTACTAGAATAGTACTATGGTGATTAATGAAGAAGAATTGCAAGAAATGTGGTATTACACAGGAAGGCGAAATGAAAGAGGTGATGCTGTACAGTATTGTGTAGAATTAGTAATTCATGTGAAACTGTTATAATAGTGTATCCACTATTATTATTTTTTTTAAAGATTTATTTAGAGCAAAAAGCAATTACAAAACAGTAAGCCATATAAAATATTTTGGAATAGATAACAACAAATATGAAGGGCAAACTGAACCAAATAAAAAGCTGTTTACAATTTTACAATATGAAAGGAAGGAAAGGGATAAAGGGTGCAATATAATTCAATAACTGAAGATCGAGTTACATTGCATATTAATAAACAATGAAGAAGTAATTAACACACCAATAAGGGGCTGATTCCAATTTCGGTCGGAAGGGCCCTTCCGACCGAATCGGATCGTGTCGGCTGGATTCCTGTCCGACCGAGCCATTCTGATGTGCTCGGTCGGAAAGGAATCCGACTCGGATTTCCGGATTGCGGACGACAGGCTCAGAGAGCCCGTCCGCCGTCCGGAAATCCCTCAGTACTCCCCCGGCTTCCTCTTTGTGACCAAGGGAGTACAATGGTAGTTTTTCCCTGCCTTTTCGTGACGGTTTTTCCGGCACAAAAAGGCAGTCGGAAACTGACTTTGGGGGCCCTACTGTGAGGCTGACGTATCGCGGCCTGGGGGCACCTATGGTGCCCCTCTGTGGATCCCTGCACCCGGTGGCAGGCACCTTGGGGTGCCGCCCACAGGGTGCAGGGATGAACTGCATCCTTGCTTTCCATGATGCAAGCATGCATTCCGCTCGGAATGCTTGCTTGCATTGTGATGTATACGAGCGTCGTACTAGCGGGGCCGTAACCGACGACAGCAGGTCGGTCGGTTATGGCTACTGACCGATGTTGGGCGGACCTCAGTCCGTCCGACATCGGAATCGGCCCCTGAATAGTAATAAGAACTAATATACAGTAAAAGGTAGAGAAATAACATCTTACAGAGGTGTAACATTTTCAGAATGTATGGAGGATATAACTTCTTTTTTTGCAACTTTGTTTAAATAAGTGGTTAATGGTAACCAATATAAATCTCTTTTGTTATGTTATGTTATAGGGGTATTTGTTAGGCACACGGCTACTCCATGGAGTGCCCCGGCGCTAGCCTGACCCCAGGACAGAAAAGCTAACAGCTAAACAAGACCAAAACAGGTACCTGCAGTTGATTGTACCTGGGACTTCATGGTCATGTCGGAGTCAATCTTTACTCCTAAATTTTTTACAGTGGAGAAATATTTTTAAGCCACCATTGGCACCACTCGTCATCCGGAGTATGTCCAAAAAAGATAATTTTCGACTTGTCGGAATTGCAGAGCAACTGGTTTTGCCTAAACCAGTTAAACACCTTGGTTAGGCAGACATTAACTTCATTGCCATTAAACACCTCATCCTTTTCACAGGTGAATAGCAATTGTGTATCGTCTGCGTATGATATAATTTTTGCCCCATATTGTTCGGCTAAAAGAGCAACAGGGGACATATATATATTGAACAGGGCAGACTTAAAACAGAACCCTGAGGGACCCCTACATTCAGAGATTGAATAGGGCTTGAAAAAGGAGGAGCCCAAACTGTTTGCTGTCGGTTGCCCAGAAAGGAAGTAAACCATCTGAGGACCGTGCCCCCTATGCCACTCTCCTTCAGTCTTTAAAGGAGGCGGTCACGTGGCACGGTGTCAAAGGCCGCCGACAGGTCTAATAATATCAGCACCGCCTTTCCTCCTGTATCTAGGGTACTTTTGATCATCTCTGCAATTTCTAATAGAGCGGTTTCTGTACTGTAGTTCGCTCTAAAACCCAATTGGCTAGGATGGAATACCTGGTTACCCTCAATAAAATCAGTAACGATAGTATTCACATATTTCTCCATCACTTTGGAGAAAAAATGTAGGAGCGATGTAGGTCGATATTTGCTGACTACCAAGGGATCTGCTAGTGTTTTTTTTAAAAGAGGAAGAATTTTCCCATGCTTCCAGTTTATAGACATCCTTCCTTCGGACAGAGAGAGGTTGAGCGTCCTATTTACTGCTGGATTAATTACTTCAGCAATTGATACCAATGTTTTTGCTGGACATGGGTAGGAAGGAGATCCGGATTTTAGGGCTCTCATAATTTTAAGTGAAGTGGCCATGGGCATTGGCAAAAACTCTACTAGGGTATTCTCACTGGGGGGGCTTGTATGTGGATATCTAAACATGCTGCTCATTGCATCCTGACATGGACTACTGAAAGAGTCCTGAATTATTTTATTTTCCTATAAAAGTGGATTATGGGAGGAGGCAAAAGCAGTATCTAATCTATGATAATGGCAAAGGTTATTCCACGATGCCTTAACTGAGAGTTTAGTTGAACATTTCTAGTGTAATGTAATTTTCTGAAAGGCTAAAGCTAACATAAGATCAAGTAATCTTTGTTCATGTGAAGATAGAGCCAAAGACTCTATTAAACTATCTTCAAAAAGGATATCATTGGTGAGGGGTGGGCAGAAATTAAAGAATTTTAGAAATGAAAGATCCAATATCCACCCAGGGGAGTTGCATGTCCACCAAGAGTCATTGTTTGTGGGAGAAAATGTAGCTATTGATAAGGAAGTGAAGTACAGTCGATGATAAAGAAAACAACATAGATTGAGTAGTAGAAGCAGAACTAGAAATTTTTAATGATCTTGCCCAAATCTTATTCCTTAAATCAACGCTCCAAGTACAGCTCAAACCTGTTTCCCAAGCAAGCTCCAAATTTGTTTTAGAGAGAGTAGGATCCGGAGAGGAAAGATATTTATAGATCAAAGAAGCCTTTTGGAACAGCAACAATAATTTTAAGGAAGGATCAGTTAAAGGTGGGGAAGCCTCAGAGGGAAAGGAGTAGAAGACGTCCAGAATTACTCCCATGAGAGTTGAGAATTTCTTCCAAAAAGAGCATGGACAATTGAAAGAAGCTAGAAATTGAGGAAAAGAACAAGGAGTCATACCATCAAACATGTTCCATCAAAAACCAGTCAAATCCAAATTATTGCAAAAGAGAAGGAATAGAGGTTTCAGGATTGAAAATAAAAAGAAAGATATCACCTGCGTAGGCTGACAATTTCAAGTGGGATTCTCCGTAAGAAAAAATAGAAATAGAAGAATTTAGACGAGACAAGGGTTCAATAGATAGAACAAAAAAAGAGGGGATAAGGGACATCCCTGGCGAACACCCCATTGTAATGGAAAAAAGTATGAGATAAGGCCATTACCTAAAACGGTATGCAGACATAATATCGAGTTTTAAATATCGATATGCCATAATATCAATGTATAATTTCGCTGTGACAGAATATCGACCTGCAAGAATATCGTCAACAAGAATATCGACATGCAGGTAGGAAACATCGTTTTACTTAATATCGAAGTTAGAAATATCGTAAGTTAAAATATCGTTGTTTATAATATAGAATTTCTTTTTAGTGTTCTGTATGTTAGTATATATGTTAAAAGTATAGCTTATTTTTTAATGCATGTTTGAATTTTTTACAAGTAATTAATTTTATGTTAATAAATGTTTGCGTATTTTAGTTCTGTAGTGGGTTGTGGTTTTATAGGGGAGTAGGGTGGGAAGCAATTTAATTATAATATATTAATTAATCATTTTTTTAGAAGTTATACATTTAAAAAAATATATATATTGTGTTTTAGTTCCGTACCGGGTTGCGGGTTTATAGGGGAATAGGGTGGGAAGTAATTCAATTGAAAGTAATTAATTAATACTTTTATTAATTAATAGTTTTGTATTTAATAATGAATATTGTTAATTGTCGTAATTAATTTGTAATTAATTAATTTTTTTATTGTTTATGAATAATTAATAATTAATTGGTAAATATGTTAATTGTGTAATTTGTTTAGGAGCAGGTTGTGGTTTTATAGGGGAGTAGGGTGGGAAGTAATTTGGTTATAATTAAATAATTAATGCTTTTAATAATTAATATTTATGTAGTTAATATTTTAGATTGTTAATTGTGTTAAAAATGTTATTAATTAGTTATTAATTGGATATTAATTATTAATAATGAATGGATAAATATGTTAATTGTGTAATTCTTTTAGTTGTGGGTTGATAGGGGAGTAGGGTGGGAAGTAATTTAATTTTAATAAGATGTTTATGTTTTTTTTATTTAATATTTATTTAAAGTTATTTTATAGTGTTAATTGTACAATCTAATTTATTTTTGATGGTTTTTAAATTGCTTGTCAATTGTCATTAATTAAATAATAAATTTTAATTCATTTTGTTAATTGTGTATTATTTTACAATATTGGTGGTGTCGTTTATAGGGGAATAAGGTGGGAGGTAAATTATTTTTCACAATCTAATTATTTCTTAATTAATGTTTATTATTTTGCAGGAGTGGGAATACTAACTTATTCCCCTCCGCTATCCAACACTTTCCCTACTGTTGCATATGCTGGAGTTTGAATAGTAAATTATTCCCTACACTATCCAACACTTTCCCTACTGTTGCACTCGTTGGAGTGGGAATTGTAATTTTTACCCACCCGCTATCCAATACTTCCACTACTGTTGCACTCACTGGAGTGGGAATAGTCATTTTTACCCCCCCTATCCAACACATTCCCTTCTGTTGCAATCCCTGGAGTGGGAATAGTAATTTTTACCCATCCGCTATCCAACACATTCCCTACTGTTGCACTCACTGGAGTGGGAGTAGTATTTTTTACCTACTCGCTATCCAACACTTTCCCTACTGTTGCAATTACTGGAGTAGGAATAGTAATTTTTACCCCTCTTCTATCCAACACTTCCCCTACTGTTACACTAGTTGGAGTGGGAATAGTAATTTTTATCCACCTGCAATCCAACACTTTCCCTACTGTCACACTCGTTGGAGTGGGAATATACATTTTTACCTCCCCGCTATCCAACACTTTCCCTACTGTGGCACTCACTGAGTAGGAATAGTAAATGTTACCCCTCCACTATCCAACACTTTCCCTACTGTTACACTTGTTGGAATGGCAATATTAATTTATACCTCTCCGCTATCCAACACTTTCCCTACTGTTGCACTCACTGGAGTGGGAATAGTAATTTCTACCCACCCGCTATCCAACACTTTCCTACTGTTGCATTTGCTTGAGTGGGAATAGTAATTTTTACCCACCCGCTATCCAACATTTTCCCTACTGTTGCACTCACTGGAGTAGGCATAGTACATTTTACCTCTCCACTATCCAACACTTTCCCTACTGTTAAACTTGTTGGGGTGGGAATATTTATTTATACCTCTCCGCTATCCAACACTTTCCCTACTGTTGCACTCACTGGAGTGGGAATAGTAAATTTTACCCTTGCTATCCAACACATTTACTACTGTTGCATTTGCTGGAGTGGGAATAGTAATTTTAACCCCTCCGCTATCCAACACTTTCTCTACTGTTACACTCCGTGGAGTGGGAATTGTTAATTATTCCCCTCTGCTATCTAACACTTTCCCTACTGTTGCACTTGCTGGAATAGGAATAGTAAATTATTTCCCTCCGCTATCCAATACTTTCCCTACTGTTACACTCTCTGGAGTGGGAATAGTAATTTTATCCCCTACGCTATCCAACTTTTTCCCTACTGTTATAGTTAATGTAGTGTAAAATATTTTTTTACAAATAGGGGGCCGATTCCAATACTGGAAAAAGGCTGTACGAATCGTTGTATGGAGCGTTTTCTCCGTACGACTGGTACCCGGTAAACTTTCCGTACATCCTAGGAAGTACGATTCGTACAGAAAGCCTATTTCTGTACGTTTCGTACAAAAGACCGTACGGGTAAAAAAAAACAACGATTCTGATCCGGAACAGCTTGTACGCGACGTCCAGACGTATTCAATCAGCGGTTTCCGGCCCAGCAAGTACGATTCGTCCCTATGTCACTCCGTACGGCTCTTTTTGACGGGAGCCAAACACAGTCGGAAAAAAAGAGTCCGACGCGAACCGCTACGCATCGGAGCCCCGGTACGCGACGTACACGCCATGAACCCCATCGTACGTGTCATCCCGGTCCTCCTAGCCTACGACCTGGTGCACCAGACCTGACGCACATGCCGCAGAAGGTGAGCACAACACCCAGGGGCCAGGGGGGAGAGGGGCAGGAAACATACCCCATACCCAAAGCCAAACCTATAATATGGAGCCCATACATTACCACCAGGGTCTGGTCACTGGGGGGGGGCGTGGCCAGCAACCCCTGCGTACCGCTACAACAGAAGTGGACGTGTACGGTGCGTTGCACACGTACCCCTATGGCACAAGTCGGACAGTGATACGGACCGTACACACGCAATGAATGCGTGGGTACGGTGCGTTGCACACGTACCCCTACGGCACCAGTAGAACAGTGATATGGACCGTACACACGCAATGAATGTGTGGGTACGGTGCGTTGCACACATACTCCTACGGCACCAGTAGAATAGTGATACGGACCGTACACACGCAATGAATGCGTGGGTACGGTGCGTTGCACACATACTCCTATGGCACCAGTAGAACAGTGATACGAACCGTACACACGCAATGAATGCATGGGTACGGTGCATTGCACACGTAATCCTACGGCACCAGTACATTTGGGATACGAGGCGTACACACGCCAGGAATGTGGGCTTACGGACTGGCCCTGCATATTGGTGTATGTGTAGGTCCAGGCCAGCAGTGTACTGGTCCAAGGGGGTGGGTGGGTGGGTGCAGAGGATTCCCAGCAGTGGCCAGCCATATGGGAGTGGGTGCACAGGACTCCCAGCAGTGGCCAGCTATATGGGGGTGGCTGCAGATCAATACCAGCAGTGGCCTGCAATATGAGGGGTGTGTGCAGATGAATACCAGCAGTGTCCAGACATATGGGGGTGGGTGCACAGGACTCCCAGCAGTGGACAGAGACATGGGGGTGGGTGCAGAAGACTCCCAGCAGTGGCCAGCCAAATGGGGGTGGCTGCAGATCAATACCAGCAGTGGCCTGCAATATGAGGGGTGTGTGCAGATGAATACCAGCAGTGTCCAGACATATGTGGGTGGGTGCACAGGACTCCCAGCAGTGGACAGAGACATGGGGGTGGGTGCAGAGGACTCCCAGCAGTGGCCAGCCATATGGGGGTGGCTGCAGATCAATACCAGCAGTGGCCTGCAATATGAGGGGTGTGTGCAGATGAATACCAGCAGTGTACAGACATATGGGGGTGGGTGCACAGGACTCCCAGCAGTGGACAGAGACATGGGGGTGGGTGCACAGGACTCCCAGCAGTGGACAGAGATATGGGGGTGGGTGCACAGGACTCCCAGCAGTGGACAGAGATATGGGGGTGGGTGCATAGGACTCCCAGCAGTGGACAGAGACATGGGGGTGGGTGCACAGGACTCCCATCAGTGGACAGAGATATAGGGGTGGGTGCACAGGACTCCCAGCAGTGGACAGAGACATGGGGGTGGGTGCAGAGGACTCCCAGCAGTGTCCAGACATACGGGGGTGGGTGAACATGACTCCCAGCAGTTGCCAGCCATATGGGGGTGGCTGCAGATCAATAGCAGCAGTGGCCTGCAATATGAGGGGTGTGTGCAGATGAATACCAGCAGTGTCCAGACATATGGGGTGGGTCCACACAACTCCCAGCAGTGGACAGAGACATGGGGTGGGTGCAGAGGACTCCCAGCAGTAGCCAGCCATATGGGGGTGGCTGCACATCAATACCAGCAGTGGGCTGCAATATGAGGGGTGTGTGAAGATGAATACCAACAGTATCCAGACATATGGGGGTGGGTGCACAGGACTCCCAGAAGTGGACAGAGATATGGGGGTGGGTGCACAGGACTCCCAGCAGTGAACAGAGATATGAGGGTAGGTGCACTGGACTCCCAGCAGTGGACAGAGATATGGGGGTGGGTGCACAGGACTCCCAGCAGTGGACAGAGATATGGGGGTGGGTGCACAGGACTCCCAGCAGTGGACAGAGATATGGGGGTGGGTGCATAGGACTCCCAGCAGTGGACAGAGATATTGGGGTGGGTGCATAGGACTCCCAGCAGTGGACAGAGACATGGGGGTGGGTGCACAGGTCTCCCAGCGGTGTCCAGAGATATGGGGGGTGTACATCATTATCAGATGACCACACCTACATGGTGGTATGAACGCATCCCTAACTTTCGACTATGATGATAGTGCTATAACAACACATCACTGACAGCAGTGTCCCACTCCCAGGAGGATGGATGTATTTCACGCACTGCATGACACACCACATGTGGGTGTGAGCACATATAACACATGCATACCCACACATGGCGGATGCAGCACAATACACACCCTGATATCATACCACAAGACTGTATAGTCATGTAACTGCCTACAAAACTAAGATAGCCAAAGGGAACACACACTGTCACGCACATCCCAGGACTGATAGGAATGTCCAGGTGCTGGTCCAGCCACCAAGATATTGTCTCTAATGGAAGGAGTAGGGTGGAAGTCCCGTCGATACAATGCCCACAATTGTGAGTCAGGTGCCCAAATACCCTGCATAACAAGTACCATTTGTGTGGTAGGCCGTGATTACACACATGCATAGTGCTGAAAAGGGGGAATTTGTCCCTGAAGGCATTCCTACATACTCAAAACACAAGTACAGTGACTAGCAAGGATGGCACAGACGATTCAGCAGGAGACATCGGTGAGCAGGCATGGCCATTGTTGAAGGGATCCATCACCAACAAAGGAAATGTTGACACAGGTCAGCACAACAATTGTGCAACTGTTTGCAGGGAAGATGTCAGGTGCCACAGAGGAAGGAACACTCCTTGGGACAATGTCGCAAAACAAAATGAACACACACTACCAATGATTCTTTGCAGAGACATTGTGATGGCACACAGATACCATGGTCCACCTCATGACTATCATACAAAAACATTTATCAGAACCCTAACACATTACCAGAACACCAACTCCAGGAGCCTCAGCACCAACATCAAGTACCTGAAATGCAATAGTGTTGAAAGTAAAATAAAAGGCTTTATTCAGCACCACAAAAAAAAAATTAAAAATAGACTATGTACAGAGGCCAATGACCAGTCAATATTTCAAGCCCAAGGGGGGACGTAGGGGACTACGTCTACCCCTAGCTTGCCTGCACAAAGGAGCCTCATGGTTTATCGACCGGGGGGGTGCATCATCTGTGGCAGTACCAGGCACCGCAGGGACAGGAGGGGAAAGGGTAGGTGTGGCGGGTGCAGGGGTGGATGTCTCCACCACAGAGGGTGGGGCAGCACTGAAGGTGGAGGTGAGCTCGGCGCTGCACACTGCTGCTAGGACGTCCAGCCTAACCCCTGCACCAGAGGATTCCCCAGGTTCAATGGAGGGTGTGGTGGGTGAGGGATGGGGTGCAGCGCTCTTGGGGGAGGGGGTCGACATGGTGGGGGACACAACTCCCATGCCCGGGGACTTCCTCGCCTGCTTGTGGGGTGGTCACTCAGTGGGGGCGAGGTCCAGCTCACCCATAAAGATCTTCTTGGGTGAGCATTTGACAGGGGAGCCAAGGGGAGTTGTTTTGGAGGGACAGGGTTGTGAGGACTGCGGTCTGCGACTGTGGCTGCGTGTATGTCGTCTGTCTCCAGACCCTGTGGGTGTGCCTACATCCCCCTGAGTGTGCGTGCCAGGAGGTGTGCACTTTGCCTTACTTGGGGGTTTGCAGGCTGTGTCTGGTGGGGTGCGTGCCCGTGACTGTCTGGGTGTGCGTTGGACAGGCATGAGAGAGGGAAGTGTGGATGGGTCTGGGGTAGGGGGGGACGGAGCGCTGCAGGAGAGTAACTGCTGCCGTCAGGGAAGAGTCCATGGACCGCAATATCCTGCATTGGTCAGACATCGTTGCTGACATGCCCTCCATGAACGACACCATCTGTGTGAGCAGTTTAGTGTGTCCATGGAGGACATTCAGCACCGATGCCTGCCCAACCTGCAACTGCCGCAGTATGTCCACAGACTCTTCACTGAGGGCAGCAGGGGTGACAGGGGCAGGGAGTGCGGTGCCTGGGCCGAAGGAGACATGTTGGGCCTCTGCACGGACAGAAGGGACGGGAGCAACTGGGAGGGCGGAGATGGTAACGGAGGAGGCGGGGACAGATGTGGGGATGCTGCCAGGTGGTGTTGCAGCCTCCGCCTCCTCCAGGAGGTCATCGTCGGACCTGCCGGCGTCGTAGCTGGTATCGTGTCCAGACAGGTCCTCTGACTGACTCCCCTTGCCCTCCGTGCCACTGGCTCCTCCTGACTCTACAGCACTGGTGGCACTGTCGCTGGGTCCCTCCTCCTTGTCCGTGCATGTGTCTCCCTCTGTTGCGGATGATGATGCTGTGGGCAAGGAGAAGAAACAGAAATGCATCAGTCACCTGTATACATCTGACACATGAGCACAGAAACAATTGGTCACAGTGCATATCAGGCAATGCATCATGAGTAACAGCTAGATTACTCCGCACATATGTAAGCCCTGTACTGCCCAGTTGGTAGACCCACTATGCCACTTGGACACAAGGAAAAAACGAACACACCAGGCCACAACTTGAATGAGATATATATTGAGAAGCTAGTGTCTGTGAACCGGTGAGCACAGCAATACAATGAAGTCAGGCCACCTCTTGTTTACCCTGAAAGAAACAGTAGTGGTGCACCCAACGTAAACTAACACACCTCAATACTCAAGGTGTCACCACACTCAGAGACCTGTAAGTACTTTGGAACACAAAACGAAAACGAAAAAATGTTGGCTCCTTGGGGCTCACAATACTTTACACAATCGACATGTTTTGAATGTGCCAATTCGCCTTGGCTAATGACACCTCTCCGCAACCCAAGAACAGCTGCAGATCACAGGTACAACAATGCACACGGGCAGACCAGGCGAGTGATTGAGAGGACGTTTGGCCTCCCGAAGAGCCGATTCCAGTGCCTTGACAAGACAGGCGGGTCCCTCCCATATTCACCGGAGAAGGTGTGCAAAATCTTCATTGTGTGCTGCATGCTGCACAACATGGCCGCTGAGAAGGCAGTGCCACTAATCCTTGATCCTGATGAGCAGCAACACCCACCCGTGGAGGATCCAGGGCTTGGTCACGAGGCAAGTGATGAGGAGGAGGAGTATGATATCCGGAGTCAGCTCATACGCAACTTCTTCTCATAATGGTGAGTCACTGGGTATGAGTGTGCAAGCTTGTAGCATTGAATGGCATGTGTTGCAATGTGTGTGTCCAGCTGACTGAATGCAAAGTGACTTTGATGTGTGTACTGATGTGTCACTCGAGTGATGATGTCATGCCACACAGTTCTGCGCAGAGACTTTCTTGGAAATTTGCATGTGTCCAACATTGTTCATGTTTCGTAACTGACCATGTGTCCAGCGAGATTTGTTTTAGGTGACTTCTTGTGTGTCTGTCATTCCCAGGTTTTTGCGCCTGTTGTCTGCTCGTGTCATCTTTGTCCTCCTGCTATTCCTCATGAGGATTGCAACGTGTGCTGAATCAGCTTTCCATGCACGGACATGTGGAACTGTCAGTTTGGGTAAGGATTGCAGCAAGGCTTTTTGGTGGTGGTACGGGTTGGGAATGTGTGGGGACTGCTTCTGTGCATGTTGTGGTACCATGCATACATGTCTTCTCACCATGGAGCATATAACATGTAGCATCACTCCCATGACATGATAGTCACCCTTCTTGACAGTCATCTGTAGAGGAGTGTGGAGTCTGATGAAGGCATCAATGTGTGTAAACCTTGCCTCTGAAACATTGCTGATGCTACGTGTGGACATAGTGTGGGACATCACAACAACTGGCTCTATGGTGATTTGCAGCCTCTCCGTGTGCAGCAGGATGTGTTTGGCTCATCCCCTTGACTTGTGTGCCAGTTCATTGGGATTTACAACATCCGTTTTTGTGAAGGGGGGTCCAGCGTATGTCCCACATGTTCTGTCAACTGACCTGTGAGTCTGTTCGTATGGATGCATTTCCCTTTGTGTGAGTTTGTGCAATAAAGGTGTTCAGCACAATCCAAAGTGCCTCATCTCTGTCACTGCAGATCTCTTGCCAGTTTGCATGCGTCATCTATGGCATAATTGTCAAAGATTGAGCATATGAGTGTATGTGTACTTCGGCAACATGCATGCATTTCTTCATGGCTAATAATCTCTATTGTGCATGAAGTACCTGGTTGTGTATGTATTTGTGCAGGTTGCTCCCACAACGGTACGTAAACGACTGCTCACGGTGTGTCTCCTATGCGCAGTTCCGCATTTTGTTGCCTGATCCTGTGACCGTCATTTTTGTTGATTCTTCATACATTTTCTCAGAGTGACCAATGAGTAACCTGACACTCCTTCCTTTACATACACCTGTTGCACTGTGCCTTTCTGACCTCCTTGTCTTTGTGTGCTACTTTTTGCCTAGTTTCTCACCCCTTCTGCCTGCTGCTGCCTCACCTGCGGCACCGCACCACCGAGTGTCCTGATTCTGCAACCCACGCGCCTCCAAAATGCTCCTCCCTTCCCCCTCCACCCATTCTTAATGCAGCCAGCAGCTTGTCTGTGCCACTGTTGCGCCAACGCCGTGCCAAAGGCAGGACAGTCTGCGCCTGCAACGTGCACAGTGCACGACCCTCTGGTCCTTGCATGACCCACGTCACACAACAGGCTCATGCTGCAGCCATCCCTCCAAGCAATGTCCACCAGACAAGCAACCGCCTGCTATCAGGCAACCCCTAAGCGCACACACGACACCTTTGCATGCTGAGTGTGCAACTACAACTGCCTACACAGCGCTGCCCCGCCTACCAGACCCTGTCAGAACAACCAGGTCATGTGCCTCCTACTCCACACCCGCTCTGTCCACCAGCAGGCCATTGGACTCTGTTACCTCCTCAACACAACAGCCCCACACATCACCTTCATGACAGAAACATGGATAAAAGCATCCTCAGCACACAACTTCTTCATTGCCATCTCTGACGGATACAAGATCATCCGCAGGGACGGCACCAACAATCCCGGCGGATGACTTGCAATTTATTCACAAGTACACCCTCAGAGTCACAAATCTGGTTTTGCACCAACCCCTGGCAACCCTCAGAGTAACTCTCATCTACAGATCTCCAGGCCTACATCCACAAATCCCCAAAGCCATCAACACGTACATCTGCACGCACACCCTCACCTCCACAGGCTACATGTGGCTGGGGGCCAGTAACTTCTTGCTGGAGGAGAACCACACCACCATCCATCATTGGTCCATCAACATTTGCATCCACATCTCCGACAAGCAACACACTGCCCCACACCCCGCTACCGATCCCCCAAAGATGCTTGATGTAAGTCGCCACAGACAAGCTGTGTGAGACACTCAAACAGACACCCCCGCCACACCCTGCAACCTCACACACTGGATCAGCAACTGATTTAACAATGTTGCCACATTGACGGACTTTCCTGTGCAGCCCAACAACAGTTAAGCCACCTGGGACAAGGCAGACCTACTGGACTCATACAGATCTAGCCGGACTCTTGTGCAAACCTTGCAACACAAAGAACCATCAGTTACCTTAAAAGCCCTGGAAAACGCCACACACAGCCATCACCATATCATCAGCAAGGACAAGTGGAGGTCCTTCAGATAGGGCCGAGGTACCACAACACACGACATAAATGAGGTCATCAGCATTGTGAGTGGACTGACAGCAGCTCTCCATCCAAAAGACACCCCACCCTTGCAAGGCAGATCAAATCCCTTGCAACTTTCTATCACTGCAAGCTCATGGTCATACACGACAGCCTTGGCACACAGAGGCAGACAGCACTATTATCCACGGGACAAACCCCCCTCAGGTTCTGGACTCCCGTCAGCAGCAAATACACCACCTGGCTCATGTGCACCATCCACTCTGGCTCTCCATCAGGCCCCTTCCCACACAACATCTCAACCACATCATTCCCCATCCTTGAAGCCCACGTCTAGCGCATCCTGAATGTCTCCTTTGAGTTTGCCACATTCCATGGGAGCTGGAGGCATGCAGAGACCCAGGCCCTTCTTCAACAACGGACGGCAGTACCGCAGGATCTCCTGGAACATCACCCTGCTTCCCTACCCAGCAAATGTCATCAGGAAGACACTCAACAAGCAACTGACAAACTTCCTCCGCGCAAACAGCTCCAGGCAACCGGCACCAGAACATCTTCCACAGTAATCACACCACTGCAACCGTCATCATTGCCACCACCAACGACAAGTTTTCCCTGCTCAACAATGGTGAGACCACCCCCCTTGATGTCTCAACGGCATTCTACACCATGTGCTACCACACTGTCAGCTTACACATCTCCAACACTGGTATCCAGAGGAGGGCCCAGGATTAAATCAACAAGTAGCTCACCAGCAAGTCCCAGGGAGTCGGCCTCCACCCTGAAGCATGTAGTACACTGGGGTCATGTGGCCCATGCCCCAGAGCTCATCTCTCAGCGTGATGATCTTCAATGTCTCCATGACCCCCCTCTCCACCATCACATGCGCACACGACCTCATCATCATCTCGTATGCCATTGACACCCAGCTGCTCCTCAACCTCACCAAAGACCCAGCCATTGCCAGATCCAACCTTCAAGAAGGCATGAGGTCCGTTGACAAATGGCTGAACATCAGCCACCTGAGTGTGGACTTGGACAGGACTCAGGTCATCATCTGAGGATTGTCCCCTTACGCCTGGGTCAACTCCTTTTGTCCCACCGGCCTGGGCACCGCACCAGCACCCAGGCGCCACGCACGCAAGCTGGTGTTCATCATGGACTCATCGCTCACAATTAACATGCAACTCAACACCATCTGTACCTCATGCTGCAACACCCTCCGCATGCTGCAAATGATCCACAGATAGATCCACTCCAAGGCAAGACAGACCGTCCCCCAGGACCACAACACCAGCCGGGTCAACTACAGCACCGCCCTCTATGGAGGAACAACAGCAAAACTGCAGGAGAAGTTATCCACATCCAGGGTGCATCCGCACACATCATCTTCAACATCCCCCGCCCCAGCCACATCACCGTCCACCTGAGATAGCTAGAATGGCTCACTGTCTGCTGCAGGATCACCTTCAGATTCCTCAACCACACTCAGGAGGCAGTCCACAACCCCAGACCCAAAAACGATCTTGGACGTCTGTCATCCAACCTTGCCCTGGCCACCATTCATCACATCCACAGGAAAACTGCATGCAGGAGATAATTCTCCCACCTCGCCAAACAGACCTGGGAATCCCTCCCCGGGCACCTCAACATGACCCATGACCTCTACACCTTCATGATACTCTGCTAAATTGGTCTGCCTGAGCAGTATTGCAAGCCCCCCCTCAGCAGCTTGAGGCCATCACGGGTGAGTATTGGGTTCCATGTCAGTATTTGGTGATACATTGTGACCCATGTGTGTCCTCGACCGGACTCAGATCCAAGTGTATGGATGGCTGGAGTTAGATCCACTCTCAGGCATACTTTGACATATCCCCACACGTATGTTGTGGACTCATGCTAAATGACTGCAACATAACATTACAATTATACATTTTTTTATTATAGGTCTGGGGCATGATTTGTGCACAGAAAAAGGTGCAATACAGGGACCATAGAATCCAAAGTTCACAGGGGGAGGTGGGATCCTTGGCATTTGAAGTCATCAGAGTCCAGGCCACAGTGTTTGGCATCATTGGTCAGACTGTGACCAGCAAGTCCATGTGGCAGATGATGTCAGTCAATGAGGTGATGCTGTCACACATGGAGGCCAGGTGCCAGGCCAGGGGACCTGGGAGATGTGGATGGTCTGCTGCCTCTCATGGTCTTTTCCGTGGAGGACCCACCTTCCTCCGGGGATCCTCAGATGCAGGCCTTGACGATGCTTGGGACGCTCCGTCGGACGAATCCTCCTTCTCCTCCCTCCCTGTGGCTGGTGGTGGTCTTCGCCTGGTGGCACAGGGAGGGTTGCCCATGTTGTCGGCGATCCGACGGAGTGAATGGCTTATGTCCCTTTGCACCGCCAGGAGCTCCACCAGTCTTGCCTCCATCCGTCCTTGGTGTTCTTGTTGACTGGCATGTTGCTCGGCCTGCTGGTTCTTCATCTCTGTGAGGGTCACCACTACCTGGCTGAACTCCCTGGTGTCACGCCGGTATGCGTCCATGATGTTGTCTATGTGTGACATACCGGTCCCTTCAGCTGGCTGGTCAGGTTCTCGCCTCCGCCTGCCTCCACTCCTACCACCCCTGACCACACGAGCCTGGCCTGCCGATGTGGGCACATCGGGTCTACGGGACCCCTGAGGGATGGCAGTGGCGGTGTTGTCTGCCTCCTCCTGGGTGCCCGGCGCTCCTTGTCCCTCCTGGTCAGACTGGCTCAGTTGTTCACTGCGGGCAGGGCTCCTCGGTGTCTCCTGTGATGTGGCAGGAGTGGGGGTGGTGTTTGGCACAGATGTTCCTGAACCAGGTGCTGCCGGGGCTTGGAAACCAGAGGGTCCAGGTCGATCGGGTCATCCGCGGCGTGTTGAGAGGCGTCACTGCCGGTGGGATCAGGTTCCTCCTGAGCCTGGGACTGTGATTCTTCACCCCCATTGTTGGGGGGAGATTCATCACGTTGCCCTGTGTGTGAGAGACAGACAATGTTAATGCTGTTTCATGCAACATCCATTTTTCATACACATTCAAGTTGGCACTGTTCCTCCAGGTAGTTGTATGTGCCTAGCATTCTCCTTAATGTTCACTTGTGGATGGGTATGTTGCAGGGGACAGATTGATATGTTCTCCTGAGTCTTTGACATGTAGATTTTTGGCTTGGATACTTCTTCGGCTATGTATTGGTGTTGTTGTGTTACATGTCCATTGTGACAGTGGGTAAATCCATTGCCTGTCCCGGGGGTGTCTGCTTTTGTAAGGGGTGTGTGTGACAGGGCCTGCTGGTGGGTGTAGTGTGATTTTGCACTGGGGCTCCCAGGTGATGTAGCTGTTCCCCCATGGAACATGCTGCCATGACAGTGAGTGTGAGTTCCTGTCCTAGATATCTGACCTTGTTGTCTTGGTGTTTGTGTTTGCACTGGTCACAGGAGGGCCTTGTGCTGCCCTCACCCGGGCCAAGTGTCAGCTATCTTGTCAGTACTTTCCCAATCCCTGTGCATTGCGCATGGTGCATGGGTATGTACCTGGGCCATATGGGATGAGGGCAATTGTGTCTGATTTGGAGTTCAAAAATGCGTTGTGTGACACCCACCCTCCCAGCATACCGGACATCCATTCTTGGGTTGGTGCTTCGTGTAGCATGGGACATAGCATGGCCTTGCTTTGTCAATGGGGCATACACATGTTAGTGGCATTAGCGTTGTTTTTGACTGTGGTTCTGGCTGGTGAGGGCTTGGGGGTAGTTGCATGCATTTTGTGTAGTTAGGGTGTGGATGCCATTACCCCAACTATTACGTAAGTTGTTTGTGTACTCACCAGGCTCTGGAAGTCCTTGAAGTCCATGTACTCCCACCGGCGGAAGCAGGGCCATCACCTTCTCCTCCCAGGGATGGAAATGTACTGGTCTGCGGTGCCCACCACCTCCAGTGATGTTGCTCTGGGCGTAGTCATCATTTATTTTTCGCTTGACCGCTCTCCGCAGATCGTACCACCTGGCTTGGCATTCAGTCCTGGTCCTTCTGATGGGTGCAACAGCATTCACCCTATCGACGATCCTCTGCCACAGGCATGATTTTTCGGCTATGCTGGTCTGTCTGACCAATGTTCCAAACAGCTGTGGCTCGACTCTGATGACTTCATTGACAAGGATCTCCAGCTCCTCCCTTGTGAACTTTGGATTCTTTTCTGGGGGCATGGTGTGGGGTGAGTGTGTGAATGGTTGTGGGTCTGAATGTGAAGGTGTGGGTCGGAATGTGAAGAGGGGGTATGTGTGAAGGAGGTTGTGTGAAGGTGTATATGTTAAGATGGATGGGTGCAGCTGTTGGTGTGTGCTCTCTAGCTGCAGTGAGTCTGTTGCAAAGGCTCATGGTTTGTGTGTGTGGGCCCTTTTTATTGGTCCATTTGTGGATGGGCCTCAGTTTGAATTTTTGGTGTGTGTGTTATAAGGGGTGGTTGTGAGTTTGTACCCTCTGTTTGCCTGTTTGGATGTGGACAGGTCAGTCATTTCCATGTTTTGTGCACTGTAGACGTATTTTGTGGTGTTGTGCTAGTCAAATAGACCCTCCTTGTGCTGTTTTACATTGCCTATGTATGGTGCGTACATACGCGATGTTGTTGTGAGGTACGTACATACGCGATGTTGGGGTATGCACCGTACATACGCGATGATGTTGTTGTTAGGTGTGTACATACGTGATGATGTTGTTGTGGGGTGCGTACATACGTGATGTTGGGGTATGCACCGTACATACGCGATGATGTTGTGAGGTGCGTACATACGCGATGTTGGGGTATGCACCGTACAAACGCGATGATGTTGTTGTAAGGTGCGTACATACGCGATGTTGGGGTACGCACCGTACATACACAATGATGTTGTTGTGAGGTGCGTACATTCGTGATGATGTTGTTGTGGGGTGCGTACATACGCGATGTTGGGGTACGCACCATACATACGCGATGATGTTGTTGTGAGGTGCGTACATACGCGATGTTGGGGTACGCACCGTACATACGCGATGATGTTGTTGTGGGGTGTGTACATACACGATGTTGGGGTACGCACCGTACATATGCGATGATGTTGTTGTGAGGTGCCTACATACGCGATGTTGGGGTACACACTATACATACGCGATGATGTTGTTGTTCGGTGTGTACATACGCAATGATGTTGTTGTGAGGTGAATACATACGTGATGTTGGGGTACGCACCGTACATACGCGATGATGTTGTGAGGTGCCTACATACGCGATGTTGGGGTACGCACCGTACATACGCGATGATGTTGTTGTGGGGTGTGTACATACGCGATGTTGGGGTACGCACCGTACATACGCGATGATGTTGTTGTGAGGTGCCTACATACGTGATGTTGGGGTACGCACCATACACACGCGATGATGTTGTTGTTCGGTGTGTACATACGCGATGATGTTGTTGTGAGGTGCATACATACGCGATGTTGGGGTACACACCGTACATGCGCGATGATGTTGTGAGGTGCCTACATACGCGATGTTGGGGTATGCACCGTACATACACGATGATGTTGTTGTAAGGTGTGTACATACGCAATGTTGTTGTGAGGTGCGTACATATGCAGGGGGGGCCTGTATGACTCGGATCCCGGGAACTACTTTTCCCGGGATACGAGTCGTACAAAGTTTGCTTTGTAGCGGGTAAAGTCATTCCCCGTGTACAGGACCTTTCCCGTACGAATCCTAAATCGGAAAGCCGGTCCGGATCGTACTTGTACGCTCGGACTGTATTTTTTTTATTCGTACGGAAAAGTGTCCGGGTCCGTCTCGTACAACTTTTCACCGATCAAATTCGTACGGATGGGGCCGATCCGTATGTATTTTTCCCGTACGAATCGTACTTCACGGTTGGGACGGGACTTCCATGATTCGTACGGGAAAAATTATGGATACGAGTTGTACGGGAAAAAAAAATACAGGATCGGAATCGACCCCTAAACATTACTTTCTATATTTCAATTTATTATATAGGTATGTAATTTTTATATTTATATTACAGGTATATATATATATATATATATATATATATATATATATATATATATATATATATTACCTACTGGCGGTCGCCAGTAGGTAGTTATAGTTAGGACCGTGTTTCCATAGGAAATCTGCAACATTCTATTTTGAATAACTTTGGCACCGATTGACGAATCCTCGCGAGATTTTCAAAATAGGTGGGGCGCTCCGCTCCGCTCCTTCCCTGAAAGTCTCGGGGGGATTCGTCAAGCAGGGGCCGAGAAAAAGGGGGGGTCCTAAAACGCGTTTTCCCCATGCATTTTTCCATAGGACCTTTAGTCCAAGCTACAGCCCGAACGGCTGAACAGAATTACTTGAAATTTGGCAAAGAGGTAGTCCTCAGGTCAGGGATGTGCCTTTTGTAGGTCTGGTGTAAATGTGTTCAGTATTTGCTGAGAAAATAGCATTTAAATCAATATATATATCTATAGGCGCGCTCCGAGCGCTCACGGTAAGCTTACCGTACGTGCACGCTGCCATGCGCGAGCTCAATTCTGATTGTTGGTTACATGACTGTAAACATTCGAATCGGTCGAAATCCGGAAGTGTCGGCCTCCATTTTGTGTGTCTCACACTGATAAACAAAGGAGGAGAACATGGAAAGGGGGCAACGAAGAGAGTTGCAGACCCCCTAGCGTTTGTCAGGGGGTCCAAGAAGGCCATAAAAGTATGAAAAATATATTTAAATGTTTTTTAAAAAAAATCACGGGGTGCGGGTACGGTAAGCTTACCGTACACGTACGGTAGAAAATAACAAAAAAAGAAGAAAAAAACAAATTTAAGTGTTAAGATATTAGGGGGCTCTAAAAAGAGCCGTTGTGTTCATTGAGTGTTTTTTGGTACCTACAAGTAAGTACCGATGCAGAGTCTAAAGTTTAAGAGGAAGACTCTGTTCCCTTCATCATTGAAATGTACACCGTCTCCTCTATAAATGTCTTGCATGTTGAAACGCAAGTTGTTGTGGTATATAGAACCCATACCATAGTCTCTGAGGAAAGCAGAAACAGATTTGTTGACGTGCTTCCTTGCTTTGTCAATCTGCGGACAAAATTGGTAGGACCACTTCCACTTTTGCCTTTGGCATATGTTAGAATATACAAAGGCAGAATGAGGACATCAATTGCACAAAGGTGTCCTTAATAAGCATTTCCAGACCTACGCCAGTTAAAGTGCCTAGGTCATTTCCACCACAGTGCACAATAATAAGGTTAGGGTGTGGGAGATGTAGAAAGGTTTTCACCAAAGTCATTAATTGGTGCCACTTTAACCCTCTCTGACCAATCCATTTAATGTCTACATTTGGCAAAGCAAGGTCTCTCACCATACCTCTTTTTTCTGCAAATTTTTCACTCCAGAAGACATAGCTGTGACCTACAATCCACACTGTGAACATCTTTCAAGGAGATCTGGATGCACTCTGAAGGTGTCTTTCAGTAGAATGGCAAAATGAAATGAAAGACAGTTTGGAAATGGAGGCATACATATTTTTTTAAAATAAAAATAACTCATTGGCCCATTCTACACTAAAAACTAGGCTGTATGTGTAAATTTATAGAAGCATGTTTTGTATTGGTACAGAAAAATGTGTTACCAAAGAACATTACTATGGATTTGCTGTTAGGTTTGAAAAGTCAAGCACTCTTGCTCTTTGGAAATGAAACATTGTGTGGTGAACTTCTGACCTGACTCCACACAGTAGTGTTCCATGAGCTGTTGCTATGGTAGCAGGCAGAAGTCAAGTTGGGGGAAGGGTACTTTTGGAAAAGGGTTGAAGTTTTCAACCAATCGAAATGTGTGATTTCATTTGAAAAAAAGGGGGAAGCTCTGAGATTTGTAATTAACATGTATATGTGTGAAAAAAGAGAGAGAAACATTGCCATTAATTGGTTCTGCTCAGAGGAGAGAGGTGTACAGCTCTGATATTCTGAGTCTGATAGTCTGCAGTTTGAGTGCCACATTTCTTTCTCAACTAACTAATTTTAAAGGTGAGTTATGAGTTTGAGAGGGGATGTATGTGGTGATTTTTGCATGAGTCTGTGAGCAAAGAGGAATTTCTGTCAGAGAGGTATTTTGTGTCTCTCTGGTTCTTTTGGGAAGTAACCATGCGTATGTCTCTTGCTACTGAAAATACACAGTCTGCATAAGCAGACTGTTAGCACACACCCAGCAGTTTATCATGTAGAATCATGCTTAGTATTCACAAGTGAGTGGTGTTTCAGGTAGCAGTGAGTAACGCTAATACATTTAACATCACTAAGGCTGATTTATTTTGCTGGAGCGTAGTCAGTCACCAAGGTCACACATGAACATGGTCTCAAAAAGCTGTTTGCACATGTGCTCTTTTCTGTTTCAGAAAACTGTAATGAAAATGTATCAGACTGTTAGAGTAATTAACGCTTGGAGGAAAAAAACAGTACTAAGTGTGCTTTGAAATTGGCATGCAAATTTCGTTTTCTGCCTAAAAACACAGAAAACTGTAGTAAGTGTGCTTTGAAAATGGCAAGCAAATTTCATTTTACGCGTAAAATCACAGCATGAGGCTGTGAGCATAGTGGAATTGCTGTCGCAGAGGTATTTGGAGTCTCTCTGGTTCTTTTGAGAAGTAACCATGCGTATGTCTCTTGCTACTGAAAATACACAGTCTGCATAAGCAGACTGTTAGCACACACCCAGCAGTTTATCCTGTAGAATCTGGCTGAGTATTCACAAGAGACTGGTGTTTCATGGAAGCAGTGAGTCACGCTAATACATTCAACATCACTAAGGCTGATATATTTTGCTGGAGTGTAGTCAGTCACCAAGGTCACACATGTACATGGTCTCAAAAAGCTGTTTGCACATGTGATGTTTTCTGTGTCTGAAAACTGTAATGAAAATGTATGCGACTGTTAGAGTAATTAAAGCTAGGAGGAAAAAAAACAGTACTAAGTGTGCTTTGAAATTGGCAAGCAAATTTCGTTTTCTGCCTAAAAACTAAGAAAACTGTAGTGAGTGTGCTTTGAAAATGGCAAGCAAATTTAATTTTACGCATAAAATCACAGCATGAGGCTGTGAGCATAGTGGAATTGCTGTCACAGAGGTATTTGGAGTCTCTCTGGTTCTTTTAGGAAGTAACCAAGCATATGTCTGTGGCTACTGAAAATACACAGTCTGCATAAGCAGACTGTTAGCACACACCCAGCAGTTTATCCTGTACAATCTGGCTGAGTATTCACAAGAGACTGGTGTTTCATGGAAGCAGTGAGTCACGCTAATACATTCAACATCAATAAGGCTGATTTATTTTGCTGGAGTGTAGTCAGTCACCAAGGTCACACATGTACATGGTCTCAAAAAGCTGTTTGCACATGTGCTCTTTTCTGTTTCAGAAAACTGTAATGAAAATGTATCAGACTGTTAGAGTAATTAACGCTAGGAGGAAAAAAACAGTACTAAGTGTGCTTTGAAAATGGCAAGCAAATTTCATTTTACGCATAAAATCACAGCATGAGGCTGTGAACATAGTGGAATTGCTGTCACAGAGGTATTTGGAGTCTCTCTGTTTCTTTTGGGAAGTAACCATGCGTATGTCTCTTGCTACTGAAACTACACAGTCTGCATAAGCAGACTGTTAGCACACACCCAGCAGTTTATCCTGTAGAATCTGGCTGAGTATTCACAAGAGACTGGTGTTTCATGGAAGCAGTGAGTCACGCTAATACATTCAACATCACTAAGGCTGATTTATTTTGCTGGAGTGTAGTCAGTCACCAAGGTCACACATGTACATGGTCTCAAAAAGCTGTTTGCACATGTGCTCTTTTCTGTTTCAGAAAACTGTAATGAAAATGTATGCGACTGTTAGAGTAATTAACGCTAGGAGGAAAGAAACAGTACTAAGTGTGCTTTGAAATTGGCAAGCAAATTTCGTTTTCTGCCTAAAAACACAGAAAACTGTAGTAAGTGTGCTTTGAAAATGGCAAGCAAATTTCATTTTAAGCGTAAAATCACAGCATGAGGTTGTGAGCATAGTGGAATTTCTGTCAGAGAGGTATTTTGTGTCTCTCTGGTTCTTTTGGGAAGTAACCATGCGTATGTCTCTTGCTACTGAAAATACACAGTCTGCATAAGCAGACTGTTAGCACACACCCAGTAGTTTATCATGTAGAATCATGCTTAGTATTCACAAGTGAGTGGTGTTTCAGGTAGTAGTGAGTAACGCTAATACATTCAACATCACTAAGGCTGATTTATTTTGCTGGAGCGTAGTCAGTCACCAAGGTCACACATGAACATGGTCTCAAAAAGCTGTTTGCACATGTGCTCTTTTCTGTTTCAGAAAACTGTAATGAAAATGTATCAGACTGTTAGAGTAATTAACGCTTGGAGGAAAAAAACAGTACTAAGTGTGCTTTGAAATTGGCATGCAAATTTCGTTTTCTGCCTAAAAACACAGAAAACTGTAGTAAGTGTGCTTTGAAAATGGCAAGCAAATTTCATTTTACGCATAAAATCACAGCATGAGGCTGTGAGCATAGTGGAATTGCTGTCACAGAGGTATTTGGAGTCTCTCTGGTTCTTTTGGGAAGTAACCATGCGTATGTCTCTTGCTACTGAAAATACACAGTCTGCATAAGCAGACTGTTAGCACACACCCAGCAGTTTATCCTGTAGAATCTGGCTGAGTATTCACAAGAGACTGGTGTTTCATGGAAGCAGTGAGTCACGCTAATACATTCAACATCACTAAGGCTGATTTCTTTTGCTGGAGTGTAGTCAGTCACCAAGGTCACACATGTACATGGTCTCAAAAAGCTGTTTGCACATGTGCTCTTTTCTGTTTCAGAAAACTGTAATGAAAATGTATCAGACTGTTAGAGTAATTAACGCTAGGAGGAAAAAAACAGTACCAAGTGTGCTTTGCAATTGGCAAGCAAATTTTGTTTTCTGCCTAAAAACACAGAAAACTGTAGTAAGTGTGCTTTGAAAATGGCAAGCAAATTTCATTTTACGCATAAAATCACAGCATGAGGCTGTGAGCATAGTGGAATTGCTGTCACAGAGGTATTTGGAGTCTCTCTGTTTCTTTTGGGAAGTAACAATGCATATGTCTCTTGCTACTGAAAATACACAGTCTATATAAGCAGACTGTTAGCACACACCCAGCAGTTTATCCTGTAGAATCTGGCTGAGTATTCACAAGAGACTGGTGTTTCATGGAAGCAGTGAGTCACGCTAATACATTCAACATCACAAAGGCTGATTTCTTTTGCTGGAGTGTAGTCAGTCACCAAGGTCACACATGAACATGGTCTCAAAAAGCTGTTTGCACATGTGCTCTTTTCTGTTTCAGAAAACTGTAATGAAAATGTATGCAACTGTTAGAGTAATTAACGCTTGGAGGAAAAAATCAGTAGTAACTGTGCTTTGAAATTGGCAAGCAAATTTCGTTTTCTGCGTAAAGTCACAGCATGAGTCTTTTATGGCATTTTTGGACCCCCTGACAAATGCTAATGCATTCAACATCACCAAGGTTCATTATCTTTGCAGGAGTGCCGTCAGTATGCCAGGTTACACATGTATATGCTCGGAAAAAGCAGATTGCACATGTGCGGTTTTTTGCCTCTGTAAACTATAAAGAAAATGTGTCAGACTGTTAGAGTAATTAATGATTGCAAAAAAAAAAAAAAAAGTGTGCTTTTGAATTGCAAAAGAAATATCGTGTTCTGTCTAGAATTTCATCAAGAGTCTGTGTGCAAACAGGAATTGATCTTAAAGATTACATTCATGTTGGTTTTTCACTTGTAGGAAAGGGATAGGTAGTGTTATTAGAAAAGAAATGATCATAACAAAAATAGTAATATATTTAAATTACAAAAAAGGTATTTTTTTTTAGTTTCTTTCAGGTATTGCTGCAGAGCAGTGAAGAAAATAAAAGATGCCTATAAAATCAAGACAAAGAAAACAACGGAAAAAAAAGGTTTATTTGAAGACAACTGGAGGACCCAAGTTAGTTGAAGATGCTCATGTTGGGAAAAAGAAAAAGTCTTCTGGTAAGCAGAGAAAGCAATTTTTAAAAAATATATTCAAAAAAAGGAAAATTTTGAAAAATGCCCCCATTGGAAAAACTGTGTCAAGTAGAAAACAACAGGAGAATAGTGAAAATTTACAAAATGCTAATGTACAAGCAGAAGCTAAAATAATTAACTTGAAAAGAAAATCAGCATTTAAAGAGATCCGTAGGAAAATGTTTCAGAGAAGAGTGATGTCCAATTTGCTAAAAAATGTGAAAAAATATAAGAAAAGAGCAAAATTTTTAAAGAGAAAAAAAGATATTGAAGCCATTGTAAAAAAGGCTTTAAATTTAAAAAGGAAACTATTCATTTTAATTTTGAACAGGATGCGTACATTAGAAAAAATAGTTAATGTAATGAAGTCACAAAGCAAAAAGAAAAGAGTAGTAAAAAGAAATAACTTTTGTAAAGTGTTCTTAGGAGAATGGAAGCATAGTTCAAGTACTGAGCCATTTTTTAATGAAGAGAGTTATCTTCAAAGTAATAGTTTGCTGCATGCAGTTGACACCAGTGGTCGAGCATATGAAGTTAAGGATGGTTGTATAATGTAAAAGGAGAAAATGGTTCCAAGAAATGAGGAAGAAGTGATTGCAGATGAGGCTATGGGGAGACGTCCTAAAGCTCCAGTGTATACTTGGAAATGTAGTAGTATTTGTACTTTGCGACAGGAATCTATTGATAAATTACGTGAGTTTTTAAGAGAATATAGTAAACAGAGTGCAAAACAGAAGATTAAGGTGCTTCAAGGACTAGATCCATGCAGAGTGAGAGAGAATACTGGTTTGCAAGGTCACTCTCTGGCTTGTTTATCTAGGAAAGTTTGTCAAAGTGTTTTTCACCATTTTAGGATGCTGGCAGTTCATCATACTGAAATTAGGAAATTTGTAAGAAGATTGTATTTTGCTAAAAGTCCAGCACTAAAGTTAAATGAGTTGAATAAGGCTCTGTTTCGTGGATCTGTATCAGATGTTGAGAAGGTTACTGATGAGATTCAGTTTTGTTACTTTGGGCCAGAACAAGAAAGTGCAGGGAATGACACAGTTATTGAGGAAAATGTGGAAGAGAATGTAGAACCCTCCGTAAGTAAGAAATTTGAAGATCAAATTACAAAATTTGCTATCATCTCTAATGAAAGACCAAATATTACTTGTATTTGTTGCCGGAGAAGCCATTACAAAATCCAAACAAGGAATGTTGATCTCTAAAAAAAAAGTGAAGAAGAAGATAATTATAAGTGGAAGGATTTTGCAACATATATATTTCTGGAAAATTGTTTTGATTTGGGTGAAGATCATCGTATTTGTAAATACTGTTACAACAAGTTGGAAGAAAATAAAATGCCAGCTAGAGCTGTACATAATAATTTAGAATTGTTTGAAGTTCCTGCTTAATGTGTTCATCCGTTCCAGACCATAGTACGTATGGAGCCAAAAACAGGCAAATTACCTCCTTCAGATTTACAGAGAGGTTTAAAAGGAAGAGTTGTCTATTTGCCGTTGGATTTGAAAAAAAATATGGAAACTATTGACACAGAAAATTTGGAAACTGAACCATTAGTTATTCTGGTTAATGGTGTACCTACAAAGAATAAGAAAATTTGGCAGGAATTGGTAGATGTTCGGAAAGTACAAAGAGCAAATTTATATTTGAAAAGGAATAATAAATGGTATGAAGCCATTTATATGGATGAAGATGAAGAAGAATTAGTAGGAGACACAGACACACCAACTGGGCAAATTGAAAAAGTTGACAAGTCAAAAGAAGAAGAAATTTATGAACATTTCAGCATACATCCTCTTCATTCAAAAGAAGTAATGGCAAACACCATTGATCTATTTCAAATGAAAAAAGCACAAGGAACTCCTGTGAGTGTATGGGAGGAGAGTTTGGAAGCTCGATGTTTTCCCAAGCTGTTTCCTACAGGAGAAGGTGGACGAAATGATGAACGTCCAGTTCAGATTCCTGCTTCTGAGTATCGGACTACAAGATTATATGCAGAAGATCCCAGATTTCGTCAAAGTATTCCTTATTTGTTCCGTCTGTTATTTGAAAGTGACTTGTCTGCACTATCTTATGCAGTAAACCACATTTTAAAAAGTGGAACACATCTACATAATGTGTCTGCTAAGGATTTTATGAACAAAGTGCAGCAGCGAGATGATCATTTGGAATCACAATTGATCAATCTGATGGCTTGTCAGCGTGAGATGAATGAATATTGGTACAGACGCCATGGAGAATTGAAATGTATGTTACGGAATTTAGGAACTCCAACATGGTTCCTAACCCTAAGCTGCGCCGAATACGCTTGGGATGATTTACTGGATTTTCTACGAAAGGCAAATTCAAACATTAAAAACATTGAATACAAGACAGCAGGAGAACTGTGCTCATTGGATCCGGTTAATGTTTGCAGATATTTCAATCATAGATTTGAGGCTATGATGTCCTTTATCTGCAACAAAAAAAATCCACCACTTGGAGAAGTTTTGGATTTCTTTTGGAGAAAAGAGTACCAAGCAAGAGGTGCTCCTCACATTCATATGCTGTTGTGGATCAAGGATGCTCCAAAATTTGGAACAGATGCTGATGAAGCAGTGTTATCTTTCATTGAACAATATGCAACATGTGCTATACCTAAAAGCACAGAGGAGAAAAAGTTAAAACAGCAAGTTTTACGTTTCCAAAGTCATCGGTGTGGAAAATACTGTCGACGGAAGTACAAGACCAAAGATAAATTCTACACAAAATGTCGATTTGGATTTCCTAGACCTGTTCTTTCAAAAGGAAGAGTCAATAGTTTTATGTCAGCTGTGCGACATACTATTACAAGAAAATCTCCCAAAAATACGTACAACCTGAGAAGAAAAGAAGAGTCAAAATATATAAATGACTACAACCCAGTCATTTTATCCATGTGGAATGCAAACATGGATATTCAGTATGTGGCAGACAATTCTATTGCTGTTGCTTGGTATGTCACTTCGTACATTACTAAATCTGAGAAAACGGAATTGAAGGAAATGTGGGAAGAGATTTCTCACGAGAAGAGTGTCAGTAAGAAGCTGTACAGTTTCAGTTTGAAGATGTTAACGCATCGAGAAATTGGATCCCACGAATGTTCAGATAGGTTATCATCTGCAAGTCTTTACTCGAAATCCAGAAGAATAATTTGGGTCAGTTTAGGCCTTGCAGGAATGCGAAATCGGGTACTGAAATCTGTTGGAGAAATTGAATATTTGGCCGAAAACGACCCAGAAAGTACAGATATTTTGAAAACAAACATGTTGGACACATATTACCCAAAAAGAAGTCATCATCTTGAGAACATGTGTCTCTATGAAGTGCTGCAGAACTACATTTTTTCACGGAAAGCCACAGAAGACATCAACAATGGAAAATATACAGTCATTGGTGAGGAAGGATGTTTAGTGAAGCAAAAAAAAGGAAGTTTGATTAATCATAGGAAGCTGAGTTGTGACACTACTGACAAAAAGGAATGTTACTACTTGGCACTTTTACAGTTGTTTAAACCATGGCGTTCAGAGGACGAACTACTTGGAGAATTTCAAAGCTATGAGGATTCATTTAATGCATGTAAAGATACCATTGAATGCAGTATTTTCAGGAATTATGTCCAAATGTTAAACGAAGAAATTGAACAGGAAGCTACAATTGCAGCTGAAGTAGCTAGAGATAGTTCTCAAGACAGCCAAAGTTCTGGAACGCTCAGTCAAGATCCCCTAGGACAACCAATCGTAGAAAATGAAGCTGCAATAGCCATGACTGAAGTGGAAACGGCTATGAATCAAGCAAAGGAAGATTTAATAGAATTACCAGATTTGGAAAAACAACTGAATGAAGAACAACGACAAATTTATGAAGAAGTCAGAAAAAAAATTGATCACGGATTACTACATGAAAATAAAGAGTGCACATGCACAGCATTTGAACCAATTAGGTTATATGTGAGTGGACAAGCTGGAACTGGGAAAAGTTTCTTAATTAAAGTCATCAGAAGCTACCTACAGCAAAAAACTGATTCAACTTTGTCTTGTGTTGTTACTGCTCCAACTGGATTAGCAGCATATAATATTTAAGGAATTACTCTCCATGTCTTGCTAATGTTACCAGTGGAGCATGAGAACAAAATAGAATATCACAAGCTAACTGGCGAAGCATGTTTCGAAGTTTCAAGAGTGTTGAAGAAGATGCAAGTTCTCATTATTGATGAGGTAAGCATGGTATCAAACTTAATGCTTGCCTTTGCGCATTTAAGTATGCAGCAAATTCTAAAAAGAGACTATGACGTGTTATTTGGTGGAAAACATGTAATAGTTTTTGGGGATCTACTGCAGCTCACTCCAGTTAAAGGACAACCAGTGTTTAATACTGTGACACATGAGGACACAAAGAAGTCATTAGGAAGCATTGGTAATGCGAATATTTGGTCATTCTTTGAGTACAAAGAACTCACTACCAATATGAGACAAGCAAACGATGAAGAATATGGAAGTATTCGAAAAGATATCAGAATTGGACTACTCACAGAACATGCCAGAAAAGCTTTACAGAGTCGATTGCTACATAATTTATTTCCAAGTGAAGAAATAGTTGCAGAGAAAATATACAAGAACATTGCAGAAAAAAATACTGTAATCTGCTTAATGCCAACACTACGTGAATGCTCGATATTCAATGAGGAACTTTTGAAATTGGAAAAGGAAGCGATTAAGAAAATGGAAGCAGTGAACAAAATCCAACATGAAAGAATTACAATTACATTAACAGGCGAACTGAAAAATAAACTGGATTCTCTAGAGAAGAACATTTCGAAAACAGCTGGATTAGAAAAAAAATTATATCTTTGCATGAACTGTCGAGTATTTTTAAGGAGAAATTTGGATGTAGAAAAAGGATTAGTAAATGGAGCTATGGGTAAAGTTGTGGGTTTTGTTAACTACCAGAAAAAAGAAGGCATTGAGTATTTAAAAATAAAATTTGATCAGATTGAAGAGGTAATAAACATTTGTCGTTCTTCAGTCCGTTTTTTGCTTGTGAAAGACTTATATGTACGTAGGAAGCAGTTTCCATTTTCTCTAGCATATGCTGTAACTATTCACAAGTGTCAACGATTAACTGTTGATAGTGCATTTGTAAACATTGGATCTACTGTGTTCAAAGAAGGTATGGCATATGTTGCTTTGTCACGAGTGAAAACATTATCTGGTTTATTCATGATAGAATTTGATGACTCAAAAGTTAGTGCAGATGCAAATTGTGTAAAGGAGTATAATAGATTAAGAAGAACCTATGCTCCTCATTTAGGTCAGTATCCTGTGTTGGAGAAACGTGTTGTTTATCGGAAAAGGAGATTTGAGAATATCTGTAATGAGGATGTAGAGAAGAGAAAACAAAAAGAGAGTCATGTGATTGCAAGCAAAAAGAAAAAGGACAATGTTGAACAGGTTGTTGGTTTCCATTTTGAAAATAGCTCTGGTGTCAACTGCTATGCTAATGTAGTGCTAAATGTTGTTTTTTATCTTGAAAGTTTGCTTGAGCAGATAACAGAAAATCATGAAAAAAGATTCTGTTCTGTGCTAAGTCTTCTTTATGAGAAGCTGAGTGTTGATAAAGCAAAAATAGAAAGTACAAATGAAATTAGAAATCTATTAGATGTTTGTTCAGGACGAACACAGTTTTCACAAAATATCCAGCAAGATGCACAGGAATTCTTCATGTACATTCTTTTGGTACTTGAAGATGAAGGGGTAGAAATAGAAAATATGTTTGGTCTGTCTTATAAATGGGAACATAGTTGTGAAAACTGTTTCTACACATGCAGCTCTAATGTTGATTCAGAAAGGTTTATCTATTTAACATTGCCAGAGACTAAATCAGTGACTTTTAGTAAATTAGTTAAAGATGCCAATCACAACATGGAATGTTCTAAATGTAAATCAGACATGTTTTCAACGTTATTTTTAAAGAAATATGGACAGTATTTAATTTTAATGATGCAACGTTGTAGAGCTGATGGAACAAAATTGGACACTTTAATAAAGAAATGTACAGGACAGCAATTATCAATTTCTGGAAAAACTTTTGTCACAGTTGCAATAATTTTCCATGATGGGCCTATTGTAACTTCTGGTCATTACACAGTTTTTCTTAAATGTGAAAAAGGCTGGACACTGTGTAATGATTCTCAGTTGGTTTTCAAGCAACGTTTGCCTTTTGATTTAGCAAATTCCTATTTAATTTTTCTGCAACCAAAATTTTAGACAAAAATTGCAACATCTGTACAAAACATTATTTACATTTAATTGGATTACCATCGGAAATGTCATCAAATATTATTATAAAAATTACCATTTGGCCGTACGGAAAGGTAATAATTTGCATTGTGGACTTCTTTGACACAAATTATTTTGGTGATTATGCTTATGGAACAGAATTTTTGGACAATATTTACTGAAATTAGTGATTGTATTTACGTGAGGATTATATTACGGTATGTTTTAATGAGAAGAGATTATGGGCTTTTTTAAGACAATCTTTGTGATTGTTATTTTTTTTTGCCCGCTGTTAAGTGATGAATGCAATTGCTTTTACGATTTACAGTAAAATGCAATATATTCTGAAAACAGCAAAAAAAGGGCAAAAATATGTTTAATGAAAAATGAAAACATGTGCACTGTATTCTAAAAAGTATTGTTAAATATTAATACATTTTTCTTTTTTTACAGATTGAGAAAGGAAAAATATAAAAATAAACTTCTTTTCAGCAAGTAAAATAAATCACTTATTTTTCTTTTAGTTATTTTCTTTGTCAGGTAAGTGTGAAATTTCAGGAATTATCACACATTTACTTTAATGCTCACTTTTTTCACTACTCTTCTCTATGCTTTTTTCATTTCTGTAGTAGTCCCTCATGGACCTTGTAGGTTGATTACATTTTTGGGTTTTTAAAAAAAAAATGCGCGTACCGTACGCGCACGGTAAAAAATAAAAAAAGTCATTTAAATAATTTAAAAAAAAGTTAAGAAGTAAGGTTGGCTCTTAAAAGAACCGTTGTGTTCATAAAGGGAAAGAGGAAAGAAAGAATGGGAATACTAACAAGGACCACAGATGTGTTGGTCTATCTTATTGTTTATGAGGGAAACACAGGTCTCCGCATAAACAATTAGGCCATGACATCTTGTGCACCTCATTACAACCCTACCAAAATGAGGGTTTATATCCAGAGGAGCAGGAGAGGGTGATGCTCCCACCGCAGAGGAAGTGCTCGGCTGAGCTGCCGAAGAAGTACTCGGCTGAGCATCTGCAGGTGTGCTTGGGTGACTTACTGGAGATGTTTCTCCAGTATGTCTAGCATAAGTCCTAGGATGTTTATCCTTAATGTGTCTAACCATAGAGTGATTTCCAAAGGAATATTTCTTCCTTGGATTCCCTCTAGATAAGACACGCTCACAAAGTGAGCAGGTGACTAAAGGTGCATTTACCTTTTTCTGCCCCTCTGGATAGGTGAAATATTCCCATACAAAAGAAGTCTTTTGTTTCCTCCTTCTCTCTCTGATGATGCTGCTACCATGCTCACTCTCAGAAGAGGACTGCTGTTCTGCCATCGTATCACAAAGACAACTCAGCTCCTTCCCCTAAGGCAGTGCTTTCCAAAGTGTGTGTCCCGACACAGTGCTGTGTCGCCTCTAGTGTGTGGGTGTGTCGCGCTGCGATGACGTCGGCCGGCATATTCAGGCTAATCCAGCTTGCATGCAGTGACGCAGTACAGTACAGCGACGACGTAGGGAGAGGAAGGAGAAGCGTTAGGCGAGCGTGAGGCCTTGTTCCCTTTTTCACAGAGACACCACGGAGCTGCCTCTGTTCCCCAGGCACTCGGTAAGTGAAATCTTTGTTATTTTGAAACTCCATTTAGGCCTCCCGGGATTGCAAGTGGGTCGGATTTCAGAACACCCTGTAATTATAGTGTTGATTTAAAGACCGAATGACCCCCACCCCCTCCAGCGTAGATTTATGCAGGTCAAAGCTGCTTGGCTCCTGGGTATTTTATCATTCTCGAGCTAACGATGCAAATCCAGCTTTTTTAGCCTTTGAAATGTAATTGTAAAGCCACAAATAAAATACATAACGAGTCTCCTGGAATTTTCTACATTCTTCCGATTTTAACTTGAAGTGTGGAAAGGGAGTTACCAGGCCTCACATAAATGTCAAGGAAACTCGTGATTAATTATCTTCCTGGAGAGAGATCAGCATTTTGTATAGTTGAGGTTTTGGCCTATGTTAAGTTAGTGCAGAGGGTTAATATGCCTGCTGCAAAGAACCTGTACCAACAAAAGAGGCATCCTTTTGTTACTTGCAATTTATAACATAAAGTCCTAATATAGAATAGTGAGCTATTAACTTTCATCCTAGAACTGCATACACACTGCAAAGTATACATTATTAGAACATTGATTAATGTAGCAAAAAGGGTTAATTTGGCGAGAAATCGATTTCATATTATTAAACAAAAACTCCTAACTATGCTGTTTCTTTTTCGACTGTGCGTTTGTGCTTCTCCACACCAAGCACTCTTAAACTATACTGCCTACCAGTATGGATGACATGTGACTCCTACACTTTTAGTCCTTTGGCTTATGTAACATTTCCTATGCACTGATTTACACACCTTTGATTGAGTGTCTCTGTGTTATGTGTGTGTAATGCAAAGTGCTCGGAAACCCTACACTGGTATGAGTGGCGCTATATAACTAATTCAATGCATCTGAGAGAGTGTGGTTATGGAGGCTTGATCACTGTTAAAGGGTGCTAGTGAGAGAATCCGTGGTGGAGGTGCTCATTGGGGGGCGCCAACAAACATTGTTGCACAGGGCGCCACCAGCACTAAAGCCGGCCCTGGAGTCCAGAAGACTTGACATAAAATATTTATAAGTGCCATAATCTGGTCTGTCCAGAAAGTTACATTTTGTGCATGGTTGACGTTTTTCCCAGAAAAGTGTTTCAACCCTCTCTCCGTAATCAAAGGATGGAGCCTGGCAGGGTGTTCTGATAAAGTCAACGAGAGAGACTAATCACGGCGGTAATTGTGCAGGGATGTAAAGTTACTTGCCATTGGAGTTTAGGGCTGTGAGATGAATGAGATCATTGTTTTTGAATTGGAGCATTTATATTTGATTTGATAAACAAAACCAAGGCTCTTACTATGCAAAGCGGCAATATCACTTTTAACAACAGAACCTTGCATATTACAGTAACGTGGTCTTTCTTCACATTCGTGCTGGCAGCGCCTTAGTACAGGTCAAATTTAAAGAAATGGACCATGAGTTTGACTCAGAGTAGCTAATGCTTAGTATACCTAACAGCCCCCCTCCATGAGCACAAATGAATATGGGTCAGTGGAGCCTCTGGTCTAAAACCATGACTGCCCTGAAGCCACTGTAACCCAGCAGTAAGTAATTAGCCACCTTTCAGAAAATAAAGTCCTTGCGTCGCGCAGTGGGAGACATGCCCCACTGCCAAGAAATACACTCTTCTGCGTGGCACTTTGCTGTAGCGAAATCACTTCTGCGTGTGCTTCCTGGAGCCCAGAATAGAAAACGAGGAGCATTTCGAATTTAATTCAGTGGATAAGTTTAATTTAATTTTCTGTGCTACTGAAGTAAACTTCATGCAACTGCAACAGGGGAAATAGAGTTTATTCACAACCATCCACATACATGAAGCTCCCTTGCCTGGAGAGCTGCCACCATAGTTGAATGCAGGATTGCAATCACTAATCAAAATCCTGGGCACAATGGCAACAATCACTGAGCAACCTGCCAGCTCACATAACTTTTCTTCTCTCTTTACACAATAAACCGTAGAAAATTAATATTAAAACTAACAAACCCCACCACATTAAATATACCCCCCATAACACCTTCCTCCTACATAATAAACGAAACACATCATTTAATTACACAATCTTGAAACCTGGCAGGCGCATGATGTTGGCTGCATCCATTATCCCACGAATCACCAGCTTAATGTTTCTCCCTTTCCACACTTCTCATCATGCCCTCCATCACTCTGCCATCCACTCCATTCTTACAACACCCCGCTTTTGCCATTTCCGTATCATCCATCAACATAAATCTGCTGCATCTCTGTTCCCCTCATCCCTACCGTCCCATTTTTTCCTCACTGCATCATTTCTTTCACAGTACAGTGCCACCCTTCTTATATTCCTTCATAGCGGTGCAGTTCCATGCACACACAACAGCCGGGTCGGACTGTGCCCGAAAATAGTCCTGGCATCAAATAAAAGTGGCCCCCCATCAGGCCCGGCCCCAGGACTTTTTATTTGGGTGGGCCAAGGGTGCATTCGGGTGGGCAACTGCGGGCCCGATTTGTCACATACATGTCTAGCCAGGCCTACTCAGGGCCCTCCTTTATCTCTCCTTAGTCTTACAAGGGCCAGGAAAACGCATTATTTTCTTTCCAAATCTCTTTTTATATGTTATCACTTTATAAAAGTATTTTTTTCTATGTAATGCCCCTTTGATGGGAAGAGGAGGTTTCTGAGGTGGGAGTATAAGGCAAGTGACACTTCTCGGGCTCTCCCTCATGACTTCTTCCTCGGATTCCCTCACTGTCGCCCTCCTCCGGTGCCCCTCATCTCTTCATAGCCCCTCCCCCTCATGGCCTCATCCTTGAATTCCCTCACTGCCACCCTCCTCAAGTGCCCTTCATCTCTCTGTGGCCCCTTCCCCAATGACCTCCTCCTCGGATTCCCTCACTGCTACCCTCCACCAGTGCCCCTCATCTCTCCATAGCCCCTCCCACTCATGACCTCTTCCTCGCATTCCCTTACTACCACCCTCCACCAGTGCTCCTCATCTCTCCGTTGCCCCTTTCCCAATGACCTCCTGCTCAGATTCCCTCACTTGCTGGGCCTGCCTTGATTTGTAAAAAGAACAAATAGCCACACATTCTCTTACCTGCTGGTTCCTCCTCACAGCCATCTAATAAGCATCTGTCAGGCCAGGAAAGGTGAATCAGGATGAACAAACTTTTTTCTCCAGCGTGGAATCGAAAAGGAAATACCCAGGCCGCAGAACGGGTAAAGTTACAGTTAAGGTTGCCCGGTGCCAAAGAAAGGATGTGTCCCCTTCCAGTGACCCAATTGTACGTGCACGAGTGGACGTACTTTCTAAAAGGCGATGCGTGATTGGGGGTGCCTGTGGGAGAGCCCAGGCCCAATCACGCAACTCCTAGGAATAAAATCAACCTTCGGAAGAACGTTTTGTATTGAAGTGGCCTTTTACTACTGGCCTTCAAGACTTCACTGCCAGGGCCAGTCTCATGTTTGGGTGGGCCTGGCCCACCCGGCCCACCCACTAGAACCGGGCCTGCCCCCCATTACTTAATTATACAGCTAGTAAAGTGGCCAATGTTTGAAAATGAGGGCAGTTGTGACATACCGAATGAGTGATTTGCCTAGCAAACCCTAACAGACCTGGGGCTGACCAGGCTTCTCCAAATTTCAGAAGATACTTTACCATTAGTGTGGATCATGTAGTCACAGAAGCAAGCTGCCTCAGTTCAGCTTCTCTAATTCAAATCTAGATATGCATTTTTAAAGCTGCGCACGTGAAAAACCATGTTCAAATAACCTGTGTTACATGCTTACCATCCTATGACTGCTCTGTTACTTGTGCACTAAAGTGAGCCTTACTATATGCTGGATTGTGATGTTTGTGTATAGAACTGTAAAACTAGAGTTGGTCAGTTAGCTATCAAGGTAGTGTTGCACTCTGGTTGTTTGTACATTCCGAAAGTCACGTTTCAAGCAAGCTGTTTTTGTTTTTTTTGCTGTTAAGTAAATGCTTTGTTTATATTTCAGACTTTCAAAATTGGTTGAGATTCCAGCTTTGTGTTTACTGCTTGCTCTTCCAGTGTAAATTCATTGTCATATAGCTGGGTCTGAACTGAGGTGGTACAGTGAGCTAAAGAATGATTATGGATTAAACCCAGATCTGTGACTGGGGGTCAGTGTCTGTAAAGATTCAGCGCTCCGTCCATCATCTCCTTGTGTTTGCTTCGTTGTTTTCTAGACCAATCTTAAATCCTTTGATATTATTGACTAGATTAGAACTAGATTATTGAAAGATGACAACACAGCTCGGGCAACAGTTTGATTTCCTAACCATTTTTGAGGTTTCAGAAACATGGTTCTCCAACTTAATTACAATTTCCCGTGGGCAATGTTGGCGTGGCTCTTCCACCTTCAATGTCATGTTTTCCGCGTGCCGCACTGCTACCTCATTTAGTTTGCCTGTCTCTGATCCAGTCAAAAAGGCTTCAGGATGATAGCGGAAGAATATGTGGTTGTTTATGTGATTATCTCTTGATTGCTTCCTGTTCAAATAGGTAGATTAAAAATGAGACAAATTGTTTTTTAGGAAAGTAAGCAATCTAGTTTGGCGGGGGAGACCATGGCATGGAAATGTAAGGGCCTTCTGATAAAGGATGGAATATAATTGTGGGTTCGGGACAGCTCACTTGGCATCCTGAGTCTCTCAAAGCCAGCGTCAATGCAGTTATTACTTCTGTCACCCCTATGCTGTGAGCTCTGATTTCACATGATTGTCTACTACTCAAGGATACTAGAGAGAATGAGGACTGTAAGCAAGGCGTAAGAATGTTAAACTCCGTGTCTCATGTTCTTCCTATCTCTAGATTTCCACATTTCTTCATATTCCCGGAAGGCAAACAAACTCCAAATGGATAAGTTTATAATTAGGAAGCGAAAAGCTGGTGAAGATGGTGTTTGCGAAGAACAACATGTAGCAGCTATTGAACAAAGTACCCAAGAATCAACTGAGCGGTCTGTCTCAGCACGTAAGAAGTGTAAGGGGAAAATCTCCAATCCTCGTTTATATAACAAAGCCTATATGAAACTGGGGTTCACATTTTCTGGTAATGAAAACCATCCTTGCCCCCAGTGTTTAGTTTGTGGGGAAATACTTGCAAATGAAAGTATGGTACCAAATAAGTTAAAACGACATTTTACCACAAAACACAGCCATTTGTCAGAAAAACCAGAAGAATACTTTATTGAGCTTTCTAAATCTACAAGGAAGCAGTCTGCATCATTCACAAAGAGAATGAAGACATCAGAGAAAGCTCAAAAGGCAAGTTACTTGGTTGCTCAAATAATTGCCAAAAACAAGGAACCACACACTGTTGCCGAATCCACCATACGGCAATCTTGCTGTGCTATTGTTCGAACAATGTTTGGGCCAGAATTTGAGATAGAAGTTAATAAAATCCCTTTGGCAGATAACACAATTGGAAGACGTATTCAAGATATGTCTGCTAACGTTAAGTTACAAATGAAGGATATTTTCCAAGACGATAATGTGGTCTTTACATTGCAATTAGACGAATCTATGGATGTCAGTGGGTTAGCTCAATTACTGGTTTTTATACGTTTCATTCATAGTGACAGAATTATTGAGCAATTCCTGTGTTGCCTAGAACTTCCCTTGAGAACTAGAGGTGAGGATATATTTACATCTTTAGATTGCTTCATGAAGGAAAATAATTTGCGCTGGTTAAATTGTGTCGGGATATGCACGGATGGTGCACCCTCAATGGTCGGCTCAACAAAAGGTTTTATAGCTTTAGCAAAGAAAGAAAATGCAAATATCATATTTACTCATTGCTTTTTACATCGTGAGGCACTAGTCGCGCAAACCATTGGAAATGAATTAAGAAAAGTTATGGACAAAGTGATTCAAATGGTCAATTACATTAAAAGCAGACCTCTTAAATCACGAATATTTGCTCATATTTGTGAACAAATGGGGGCAAGGTTTAAAAAGCTCCTACTGCACACAGACGTTCGTTGGCTCTCAAGAGGTCGCGTGCTTTGTCGTGTATACGAATTGCGGGAAATGATGCTGAAGCTTTTTGAGGAAAATCAGCAACACGAATTCTGCAATCTAATTCAAGACAAACTTTGGTGCACAAAATTGGCATATCTTGCTGACATATTTGAACATTTGAATAAAATTAACACCAGTATGCAAGGAATAGGAGAAAATATCTTAACAGCAGTAGATAAAATTTGTGCTTTCAGAGACAAAATAAAAATTTGGGAAAGGAAAGTGAAAGAAGGCAGTTTTGAAATGTTTTCCAAAACTGATGAGTGCCAGCTGAAAAATGAGATCAGCCCGCTGATTGTTGACCATTTAACATTGCTCGGAGAGAAAGTTTCTCATTACTTTCCCAATGTTGAAATCCAAGACTATGATTGGATCAGAAATCCATTTCTTGCAACTGGGAACTTTTCACTAATTGAAGAAGAAGAATTAGCTGAAATAAAAAATGATCGAAGTATGTTCATGATGCATGCAGAGGGTGATTTAGACAGCTTTTGGATTCGTGTTACAAAAATGCATCCAAACATAGGTAAAAAAGCGTTACATATTCTCTTGCAGTTTTCTACTACATACATTTGTGAAGTATCCTTTTCAACGATGACAAACTTAAAGACACTGAAACGTGGGTGCTTGAAAATGCTTGATGATGAAATGCGAGTGTCTTTATCAAATATTCAACCAAATATTGACCAGCTGTGTTCATCCTATCAGCCTCATATTTCTCATTAAAATAGTAAGACAAGTGCTGTTGGTTTTTATTCAAATTTTGTAATTCTTGTGCTATGAGAGACAAAAGAGCAATTTGGAAAAGCAAAGCGCAAGGAGGAAATTTTGAAAGATTTTCCAAAACTGCTAAGTGCCTGCTGAAATGTGATATCAGCCCCCTGATTGTTGACCATTTAACATTGCTCGGAGAGAACCTTCATCATTACTTACCAAATGTTGAAACCCATGAAAATGCTTAATGCCGAAATGCGAAATATTGACCAGCTGTGTTCATCCTATCCACCTCATTCATCTCAATAAAATAGTAAGTGCTGTTGTTTTTATTCAAAGTTTTTCATTCTTGCACATATTTATATTGTTACTCATAAAGGACAACATGTTTTGGGAATATATGTGTGTTATATTACAAATCTTATTTTTTTCTTTTAAAAATCAGTTCAGATCAGTTTAAAAATCAATTAAAGGTTTTCGTGAGATATGTTGTGTCCCCATACATTTTGATATAGTTGCAATTTATATGGCATGTAAGTATTTATCCCTCTGTCTTATATCCGGTTATTTTTACCTCAAAGTACTGAATGGAAAAACATATCACTTGTCTTTTTTTCTGTTGCCTTTTGGCACGCTGCAATGAGGAAAGCGGTCCCACCTGAGTTCAATGCGCAGAGACCGGCGGATAGGTTGAATGATAGTTTTACCACTCGCAATATCCCCTTCCTGAACGGATTATTGTATAACTCATATTCAGCAAGGCAACAGGTGGACTTTGTGCATGGTTGAAAGGGTTGGCAGTGCGTGCACCACCCCACCTTTTTGTGCCGTAAATCACTGGGGCATGTGTCAATGTGTGCATGATTATATTCTTGTTTCAGGCACAAACCTAATCTTGCTTACACCCAGTTTTGCCAGTCACTGTCTTTGTTAGAACAGCTTCACAATTGCTTTATTAACCTTCCTGCTTTCTCAAATTTGCTTGGAAATGCACCATTTGGCCACTATTTTGTCAAAATTTTCGCGGGGGGAGAACCCCCCCGGACCCCACTGATGTAGTTTGGGCTCGCTCGCTGCGCTCGCTCGCATTACCGTGTCCCTACTTGAAAATTCTCTAAAAGGTGTGTCACCAACTTCAAAAGTTTGGAAAGCTATGCCCTAAGGGATCACAAGCAGAAATGAGGGGAATGGGTGTGGTGTAGGAAGGTTCTAGAACTGAAAGTAGTCTAAACCAATCAAAAGTTTTGTTTCTTGATCACATGACCAACCGTGCGCGTACGTTACGCTTTACGGAGTGCTTACGGTGCGCTTACGGTAAAAGTACGCATGCGCGTAAAAAAGACACTCGCACGCGCGCATGCGCATAACAGGCACGCTCGACCACTTCCGCGTAACGTGCGCGTGTAACGTATGCGCTTACGCGACGCGTACGCAGTACGGACGTCTACGTAAATTGCGTAACCCTACGCAAACGGAGTAGAAAAATTACGTAGGTTAAGCAAAACGTGCGCTTACGGTAAGCTTACCGTACGCGCACGTAAAAAAAAAAAGAAAAAAAGATTCAGTATGTTATACTACTATATCTTACCTGTTTGGTTAAAAAAAAAGGAGAAAAATTATATATTGAAGAATGTAAATTTTTTTACCATACTGTTGAAAGAGAATATAAATTTAAAAAAAAGATGTAAAAAACATTGCAACAAGAAAAAAAAAAATAATTTCACACACGTAAAATGTAAGAATTAGCATTTAAAAAACCATACAAATTCAATGAAAAAACCATGGGTTTCACACACGTTATAGTTAGTATTTAGCATTTAAAAAACCATACAAATTCACTGAAAAAACCATGGGTTTCAGACACGTTATAGTTAGGAATTTTCATTTTAAAAACCTTGCAAATTCACTGAAAAAACCATAGGTTTCACAGACGTTATAGTTAGCTGGACATTTCACTCGTAAAAAACCAATGAAATTCCCCCGTTATAGTTAGTTAAGCTAACTATAACTCGCGCACCCGCAATCCACTGCTGATGACGTCACATATAACATCACTCATGACATGGTCACTGACATCACTCATGACATCACTGATGACATCTTAAATGACATCACTGATGACATCACTGATGACATCATCCTTGTTATAGAGTGGCAGACCTCCTCTCACCCTAATATAACCTTTGATACACACATTCGAAAATAGAGACTAAAATTTTCAAAACAATGGACCTACCAATATCAGTTACAACAACCTATTCAGTAATTTTAAGATCCGCATACACATCCACTCATTCACCAACAGTCCTATACAGTCACTCATACATGTACTTACTCATATGTGCTCATACACCTGTACATCCTGTTACACAATGCCACTCATCCATAGAGTTACTCACACACATAGTCACTCATGCTAATGAAGAATCAAACATACATTTACTTGCATATAGAGCTATACACACACCACCACACTTACTTCTACGGAAACTTACACATACTTAGTCTTTTAAACAATCACTTATAGAAACACATACATATTCATACAGGAACTCTTTCAATCTTTCACTCTCACATATACTCACTTATATACACCAATAGTCACATATACTAATTTAAAACATATGTAGTTACTCATAAAGACACTCTATCACTCACTAACACACCCATACACACACTCATCCACCCATACAGTCCTGCACACATGCTGTCTTCAACACATACAAACAGTCAGTCACTCATTCATGCACCTATGCACTACGTAATACCCCCCACCGAACCATGCAGACAATCAGACTGATACTCAAAAAAACAACTAATAACCTATATGGACACTCGTGTAGCTACTCACCAACCCATGCAGCCACTTATACACAAAGTGAGAGACTGATACAGATATTTACATATTTAAACATTACTCACTAAGCCAAGTATTCACTATGATACACTTAATCAGTCAGTTACACAATCAATTTTAAAAAAACAAATCATCCATTTAGACACTTATATACCCATTTATTCTTCCATCGACCTTGGCATATACATATATAAAACATATTTAATTTTCAGAAAAACACACATTCACTGGATGATGTCATCAGTGATGTCATTTGAGATGTCATCAGTGATGTCATGAGTGATGTCAGTGACCATGTCATGAGTGATGTTATATGTGACGTCATCAGCAGTGGATTGCGGGTGCGCGAGTTAGAGTTAGCTTAACTAACTATAACGGGGGAATTTCATTGGTTTTTTACGAGTGAAATGTCCAGCTAACTATAACGTCTGTGAAACCTATGGTTTTTTCAGTGAATTTGCAAGGTTTTTAAAATGAAAATTCCTAACTATAACGTGTCTGAAACCCATGGTTTTTTCAGTGAATATATATATATGTATTTAAATTTTCATTATGTTTCTAACATTTTATAATTAAACAAAATAATTATTTATTAATATTATTAAATTGATATGTATATATATTTTTTAATATGTATGTTTAATTGTTTTATATTACATTTATTATTTATCATTTTTAACTGTTTTAATTAATTATATTTATTATTTAATTACTTTTATATTATTTTTAAGACATTTAAAAAAACGATATTTTAAACAACGAGATAGGATGTCGATATTCTGTCCATCGATTTTCTGTACTCGATATTCTTGTAGGTCGATATTCGGTCCTTCGATATTCTGTCATTCATCCAACTAAAACAGAGGCAGTAGGAGACCAGTATAGTAAATAAATAAGGGAAATCAATTTGGGGCCAAAAACCATGCCAGGTTAACGTTTTGAATAATAATGACCAATCAACTCTATCGAAAGCCTTCTCCGCATCAACAGTAATTGCAGCAAGAGAATAAGACAGGGTGGATGATTGATTCAGGACATTAAAAAACATTTGAGAGTTATCAGAGGTTAATCTGCCTTTCACGAAGCCACATTGTTCTGGATTGATTAGGGTAGGCAGAAGAGGTTCGAGACGTAAGGCAAGCAATTAAGTGACAATTTTATAATCCACGTTTACAAGGGAAATCGGGCGGTAATTCTTACAAAACTTTGGATCACGACCTTCCTTATGGATTAAACAAATTTTAGCCTCTAAAAACATACCCTCTGCTTTGCCAGTATTGCAAACGTATTGGAAGAGGTGAAGCAGTTTGGGGAGTAATACATTTGAGAAGTGTAAATAAAATACCACCGTAAATCCATCCGGAACCGGAGTTTTCTGTTTTGTAAGTTAATTTAGAGATTTAGCTATTTCTATAGTCGAAAGATCAGATTCAAGAGCATCGAAATCAAGATTTCCACGGGGTGAAGGGGTAACTTGGGCAAGGCAAGTATCAATCAAAGAAGGAGAAGCAGGGGATTCCGGCATGTATAAGGACTTTCACAAATTCTGCTAATATATCCTGTTCTTTAAAAAGGTGTTTTCCCTCTAGAGTTTAATAGACTCTATTAACATATGTTCCTTTCGAACTTTAAGATAGTTAGCCAAAAGCTTACCAGCTTTATTTCGTCCGCCATAGACGTGGGCACTACTACGTAAAAGAATAGACAAAGCATTATTAGTGGTTAATTTGTTGAATCTAATTTTACACTAATAAGTTCTTGTAAGTTAGGGACAGATGCGGAAGAATAGAATTTATGTTCTAATCATTTAACATTAACTATTAGGGATTTATGTTGAGCAAGGGATTTTTTCTTTTTCTTGGAGTCGAAATTGATAACGAAATCCCGGGCAGCAGCCTTTAAAGAGTCCCATATCAATGTAGGAGAAGAATTGGGATCCTGATTCATGAGAAAAAATCCTTCAGCAAAAGAAATGAAGGAAGAGGAAAAATTAGGGTCTTGTAAGAGAAAATTATTGATTCTCCATCGAGAAGATCTGGGCTGCGGTTGGAGCAAATCAAAATCTGCAATCATTGGGGCATAATCGGAAATCACAATAATTTCAATTGAAGAGGAAATAAGATTTTGAGATAAATGTTTAGAGAGGAAAATGTATTCTAACTGTGTGAGAGAGCCATGGGGGGAGAAAAAAGAGAATTATTTTAAATCTGGGTTTCATAGACGCCAAGCATCAATAAGGTGTGACTGAGAAATGGTGTTGTGGAATTGTCTGTGAGTTTTATGGGGAATAAAACAAACCTGGGATTTACGGCCTGTAAATGGATCTAGAATCTGGTTGCAATCACCTCCTAAAAAAAAAGTTCATCTTTACACTGGATAAATTATTTCGTAATGTTAGGCCAAAGGAAACATTAAAAACAGTCAGTGAAATGTTATTAATAAGTAGCTTAACTAATAACCATCTATCTTCCAAATCTATCTCTTGAGAGACAACAGAACAATTTAACCTTTTGTGACAGAGGATAATCACACCATTTTTCTTATTAGAGGTAGGGGAAACAAGAACTAAACCAACCCAATTCCGTTTGAGCTACAAAACCTCTACTTCCGTCAAATGAGTCTCTTGTAAAAGGACTAAGTCCGGATCATAGGAGGCTAGATGCGAAAGTATTCTCTGCCTATTAATGGGGTTAATAAACGCTTTCACATTCCAGGAAATAACCCTGAATGAAAATCAATTGAACAATATATAAAACAATACGATCAACAGTAATAAACAAGGAGAGATAGAACATTGAAACAGGGGAGGGAAGTAGAGAAAAAGAAGATAGTAAAGAAGAAAAAGAGGGAAAAAAGTAATGATAGAAAAGACAATAAGAAAAGACAGACCATGTCAACCATTGAAGAAAAAGAAATATATAACTACAATGAGGGTAAAGAAAAGGGATTGATGACTGCAATAAGTACCTTTAGGGGGGATCTAGAAGAAAATTACAAGGAGTGGTGACACGCATGTAGAGACGGCACACCCAATCAGGAGGAACGCACCACAACAGGGAAGTATATAAAACGAGCAGGAAACGGATACAGAAGGAAATGCCAAAGACAAATTCTGTGAGAATATAAAAGCAGAAGAGAAAAAAGAATACCATGTTACAAAACAGATATCAACAAACAGATATCAACAAACAACCTGCAAGGGAAAAATATCAAGTGAAGTTACATAGCTCAACCATGGTTACAGTAAAAAACAGATAAGTCAAGATATCGAAGTTGGACCAGCAATTTCCATCAACATTGGGGAAAGAAATTGGATGAATTTCCTCAAGTGTACCAGGGCTTCAAAGGTGAAAGTTTTGTTTTGAAAAGTGACCTTAAATAAGCATGGATGAAAAACCCCATTTCTTGCACCCAATTTGTGCAGAGCAGGACGAAGGTCAAGATAATCCTTCCGACGTTTGGCAGTTGATGAAGAAATGTCCCGTGAGATAAATAATTCGGAACCAGACCATGTAAGTTGTTTTTTGTCTTTAGCAACATTCAAAACTTGTAAGAAGTCAGTAATTTCAGAAAGAGAAAAAGTACACCCCTTGGTTTCAAAAGAGCTGACGTAGAAGTAAAATGAGGACCCATTGTATGAGTCTGTTGCATACTTAGGTTTGTAGATGGAGGGAGGTCCAGTAGCTTTCGAAGAAAGGTGGTGAAGAAATGAACAGGATCGTCACTCTCCAAGCCTTCTGGAAGTCCATATAATCGGAGATTATTGCATCTGTTTCTATTCTCAAGATCTTCAGCAGATTTCTTCAACAGAAGGACCTACTTCTCTAAGGTAACAAGCTTGACAGACATGTCATGTAACTCTCCAACATATTGTTCCACCGTAGAAATAAGAGATTCCACAGATGTCCATTTAGTGTCTAAGACTTGCAGATTAGAATTTGTTTCCTCAATAAATGGACGTGAGGCACGTATTTCATCCAGCACAGTGTCCAAGGATACAGGAGAGACAGACTTTGGTGGAGAAAGAGGATCCTGTTTAAGACACTTGGTGGCAGAGGATGAAGTTTGCAGTTTAATTGAAGAAATTGGCGAAGCCACTGGTCTCGAAGCAGAAGATTACGCCATCTTGCCGGTGCTTTGTAATGAGGAATTAGTATGAGAAGAGCAGGATTCAGGAGCGCTAATAGTAGACTTTTTATTGATAAAAAGTAGTTTCTTACTCCTTCCCATAAGTAAAGAACAGAGGAAGAACCAGAAGAATGTAGGGAATCAGGAGTAGATTTTTCCAGTGTATAGAAAACTTGCTGTTATTTGCGTTTCAAGAACAAAAAGTCAGAAGATAAGGGTTGAAAAAATTGTACTTGCATAGAGACTGCCAAATTAAACAACCTCAGAGGTCAGCTGATCTAAAATGTAAGATGAAAAGCAAACAAACCATGCCTTATGCAAGAAAATACATGGTAGGTAAAAATATGTTGAATGTTTCTTCTAACGTAATGCGGTTGAGGAGAAAAACACCATTGCAGGAAAAACAAAATGGTGGTCGAATAAGAGGAGATGTGTTTCTTTAGAATATCTCCAGGCAGGAGATGAAAAAAGCCATGCCAATACCCACAGGTGCTCACAGGCCTGTAGAATGCTGCATCACATGTAAAGGGGGGCTGGAGCCACAGGGATCACTGCGGCATCTCCCGTCGCGGAACGGAGCTCTGGGTCAGGTGTCCAACATGGTTTATGCCGTGCACCGGCCCTCATATTCAGTATTATTATTATGTTTTATTTGTAGTGTTAAGAAGAATAAGATAATTTTGGGTGGGCATTGATGTAACAAAAAGGGGAAGATGTGTGGCACATGCTACCAGGGAATGTGGAATGTGATGGGTACCATATTCCATTGTAGAATGCAGAACGTGCTGGGGAGGAAACTCAAGAAAGGCAGTTTGTGATTGTACCTCAGTGTGTGAGGAGCGCCGCTATTTCTGTTCCGGTACTTGGTTAATAAACCGCCTTCGACCTCAAAAGTACAGAAGGAGTAAATTACTTCAAAGCATCTCTCTGTCAACTTTTACACAATCGAGGATCTCATCCCTGCCTTTGTCCATCCTCTTAGCTGTTTTCAGATTCCTACAACGAAACAAATTGAATGATGCAAAATCAAAGACTGTTTTTATGGCAGTTTCAAGATTTGGTTCCCTGGAGCAAGTTACTTCTAGCCAATGAGTGGGCGTACACTGGTAAAAGATGTGGTGCAGGAGGGTGTCTCATGCCTCTTCTTATTACAGTGTGCCCATTAGACACAGCCCAAGAAGAATATAGGGGAGCAGAGAAAGCGTGGCACACAGAGAAAGGTTAAATCCCCCTGAACAGAGAGCTAAAGAGCCCAGGCACTCTAACACGAGACACGGGCCCAGGGACAACTCAATGTCATGCCACATTCAACATCGCCAAGCACTGACGGTTACATGGTCACACTCACCATTAACAGAACTATTCAATCATAGCCTGTAAATAGTAGTAACTCTAGTGACACAAACTATTTTTGAGGGCAGGTCAATGCCCCTACAGGGCCCAGATATTGGCCAAATCTCTTGGTATTAATGGTCTTCTGTGGTGAAGATCGACAGGTGATGTACTAATGAGTCTGCTTGAGCCGGGCCTTATGCCGGGCCTTATAGGATACTGATCATTTTTTTGAGTGGTAGGGTATTTCTCTGCTCTTTCTCGACAGTCTGTGACAGGTTTAGAATCACACTCTCCTGGGTTTTGGATTTCTTCATCCAAATGATGCAGAACTACAAAGGCTACATGTACACTCTTGACTGAAGTTTTTTTGCATCAAATATAGGCCTGTGAGGCATGTTCGAACCAATTTCAGAGTTTTTTTTAAACTTCTGTATGAAATTAAGTCTAGTAAGTAAGGGCCATATGTATGAACACATTTTCCCATAGACACAGAATGGGTAAAACCCTTTGATACATATGGCCCTAAATGGTTGCGGGTATGTGTGCAGTTATGGAGTGAGAGGGCAGGGTGGCCCAAGACTACATCATGCCACCCTCTCTTTGCAATAGACTTACAAATCAAAAGATTTACAGTTGTTTCGCGAAAGGGGACCAAAGTGACTAAGACTGTCACTTGTAACTATCATATTGTAACATAAGAGTACCTTAATGGGGAAAGAGCTAAAGGAATGCTTAACTTGATCTCAACCTTTGGTAATTACTTTGGATCACATTCCTTTTCATCAGTTCTTTTTTGCCCAGTGTGTTGTTACAGATAGTGTTGAACAATATGCCAATCATTCTTGGATTAGATCCCATAGGAACAGGCTAACCATTACATGATTTATGTACTCTTTATCTTTATATATGATGAGCCTCATGTACAAAGCTCTTTTGCAATCTCTAATCCTGCAACTTATTTAAAGGCCTTAGCAACCATGTTCCAAATGCTAATAGGGGAGGGCATGCCATTGGTGTCCCCATCGTAATTACGAGTTGGAGAGCAATGTATCAATGGTTTGTGGTTGCAAATCACTGATCAGATACTAAAAGTGGTATTTAATCCACAAAGGAGAAGGAGTCCTTTTTAGCCGCCTTTTTTTTTGTGAATCTTGAAGAACATTGCATGGGCATTGGTCCACCAAACGTTTTAACACAAGCATTGACACAGCCAATAGGTCTCATCTTTTGGAACTATTGCCTTTGTCAATGCTATCTGTTGGCAGCATCAGCAAAAAAAGAAAAGAGAAACAAAGGTGCAATGATGCAGTTGTTACAGCCAATCACTTTATTCTGTAGGCATGTGCATGTGTTATCACACATGCACGGTTCTCCAAAATGATGCAGACTCAATTCCTTTTTTTAATTGACTGGTCTAAGATGGCAGATGATCCTTAGATCACTAAATTTAAAAACAAATAACGTTAATTGCACAAAAATCCTTTTTTGGGGCAGAGAACCCAACAGCAAATAGCAGCTTTTGGACCTTCCAAAAATGTAAACAAATGTAAACGCCTGCGGCAGAACGTAAGAGAGTATGTATGGGGCAGCAAAGGGAGCAGGGAAAATATAAAAAATAAACCTGGGTGGAGAAGTGAGGGAAAAAGCAGCATTTGAGGGGAGGACAACATGGAGCACATGGGGTGGGTGGAGAAGCACATGAGAGAATGATTGACCAGCACTCTAGGGAGAGAGCGTGTGGGGGATGGGTGTCTAGTGGACGACAGCAACACTCAAATGACAGAGCTAGAAAACACTTGCACTCTCATGGAGAGGTGAAGGTGAAGGTAAAAGAAAATTGTGGAAGAATGCAAATCAGCCAAGCAAAAGGATGGTAAAGAGACTATGCTCCAGAGAAGAAACACACGACGGATAAGCCAAACCATCGAAAAAAGTGGTAGCAAATGAGTGAAAGTAAAGCTAACCAATTTAAGTAGTGGGTGGGCTCATAGCCCACTATAAGTTCCTGGTATAAACCACAATAGGTCTTTCACACAAAAAACAGCTTGCGCTCTCTAGTAGTTGACACCTAAAAAACAATATTTTTATGCACAGTCCTGTTTTCTTTAAGGAAACATGGTTGCATTAAAAAAGTCACAGTCATGGTGGTCTGCTGACCTTTGCAGGCCACCATCTCTGTGAATGCGGGGACTCACAGGGATCTCATATTGCAGCCTGGTTAATGAATACTATTTAGGTAGGTGGTTCAGTGACCCCCTGTGTTGGACCAGGCCCTTTTTTCAGGGTTATCCACCATTTTTTCGCCACCTTCCTCCTATTTTTCTGACCCTCTTTTTGTTGGGTTTAGGACTCTGAGCACTTTGCCACTGCTAACCAGTGATAAAGTGCATGTGATCTCTCCTAAATCATGGTATGATTGGTTTGCACCTGTTTGGTGTGTTTAATGTACATGGAAGTACCCTGTATATTAGGTAACCATATACCCAGGGCCTACAAATGAAATGCTACTAGTGGGCATGCAGCATTCCTTGTGCCACCCACAAATGTAGCCTTTTAATCCTGTCTCAGGCCTGCTGCTGCAGGGCCTGCATGCACAGTTTACTGCCACATTGAAGTGGAATTTAAAACTACTTGCCAAGTCTTAAACACCCCTTTTACAACATATAGGTCACCCCTAGGTTAGGCCCTAGGTAACTTTATGGGCAGGGTGCTGTGTACCTTTATGGGGAGCATGTCCTGGTAGTGACAAACAGCCTATTTTGTTTCCCACTACTGACATGTCTACTCCACTCAGAGGCTAACATTTGAAATTCCCCTATATGTATTTAAGGTGTACTTCCTGATCAGAAAGGAGTATCTTCGCCATATTTGGTTTGTTTGGAATAGTGATGATAAATCCTGCTTACTGGTATAGTTAGATTTTACATTACTATTTTAGAAATGGCACTTTTAGAAAGTGGGCATTTCTCTGTGCACATGACTCGTGCTTTGCAGCCTGACTTCAATCCATGCCTCGGCCTGGGTGACAGCTACACTATGTGCATACTTTCCAGACTGCCATCACATAGGAAGGGTTGGGTGGGACAGGCTTACATCTGCATTCATCTGCATACTGAGGGTTTTCTTGGCCTGGAAGGGGAGAAGGCGTTCAAACTTTACAATTGTATAGAGTGTGTCATACCCTCACACAAAGGGCTGCTTTACCCCCTACTGATGTATGGAGACAGGGATGGGTTGAAAGGGATTGTTGCACACTTTGAAAGGTTCTTTTGAAGTGCTCCCAAGAACAAAGACAATTTTGAGTATAAGTACAGGGATTCTGACCCCATGATTTTAGACACTGCGTGGGACTTGTAACCAGATGCTGATGGATTTACATGTTGGACCAGAGGATTGTTGTGCTGGCAGGAGGAAGCTCCATTTGGAGTACCTACTTTGTTGTAATGACTTGCTGCTAATTGGGCAGCTGGAGGGACTGCAACTCTGCTCAGCACATGGTCAGCATTGTGTACTGCTCCTGGCTTTGCCGTGTGACTTGCACTTTAATTCTATGTATGTACAGCGCTCTTTTTGGCTTATAACTTGTGCTTCACATTTGCTGGTAGCCAGCACATCATTTGGCTGGGACACAATTCTGTATCAGCACATCCCAGTGGCTCCACTCTGTGTTTCAACTCCCACTGCACAAATGGTATGTGCCACGGCTCGTGGTAAGGGAGGATTGCCACCCAAAAAAAATGAGTTGTTTTAGTACCTCTCAACACGGCAGCTACTGACATGCTGCCCAGCAACCACGGGTGATCTGGGAACTTGAAGTTCCTTCTGGTAGGCCCTGCCCCCTTGGACCAAGCACGTGTTGGGAGGATAACGTGGGCCCCAGTTGTGAGGACACTGACCCATTCTGGTGCCTTGGACTTACCAGATATGGCCCAACCCTCATTAATACATTGTAGGGCTGATTAGGGCCATTAGAGAAGTAGAGGCATCCCTGAAATTCCTAGCCAGCTGCCCATTTGTCTGTGGCGAAAAGTGTGAATCCAAGGAGCTCCGTCAGATGCTGGACCCGCCAGAGCTTCGAAGACATTCTCCTTGGCAGTCAGGAGGGGCACCCCATAGGAGAATCCCAGTGAGGTGGGCTTCCGCTGCATTGTAGAAAGTGTTGTGCCCCCCCCCCTTGGAGGACAGTTGTAGTACTGCTTGTGTGGGCTCCTCTGCCTGTTGGGGCCTACCGTGTGGATCCTCGGGCAAGCAAGGGTGCTCCTGATTGTAGACATATATGTGGTGCAGTTAATGCCATAACGATGGAGGTGTTTCTCTGGCTTTGATTGTTTTTTCTATCTTGTTTGACCAGGATTACCTTATAACATGTAGTAGGTCCCTGAGCCCTACGTTTAATGCATAAATACTTTTGTTTAGATGAAGATCACAAAATCTACAGTAATCCTACTGGTTGAAGCACAGAGGCGCTGGGTCAAATGTTTTGTAGTAATATAGGGATTTCATGTGGTGGTCTCTAAACAAAACTGCATTATCTGCAAAATGTTTATGGGGTTATGTCAATATATGGTGATTCATAAAAGATCTTGGTCTAACCAAACTACTGCATTTCATGCCCTGATGTATAATGAAAGTTGTTTTTCTTCTTGCATTGTCAGGATAACAAGTACTATCTCAGGATTTGCCTTGTATGCACAGTATTTATGATTCATGTCATTTTCGTCTTGTCTTATGCATGTGATATATTTTATAGGCTTTTATATAATCCTATTTGGAATCTCTGTGGTAGTGTATTCATTATGTTTCTATGTGAGTGTGTTGCGCAAATGCTTTACACATTGCCTCCGATGCTAAGCCTGACTCTCTGCACCAACCTACCAGAAGGTGAGCACAGGTTATCTTTGGTTTTTAACTTACTTTCCCTAACTAGAGTGGTGGGTTCTGCCTGGCTTAGGCGCCTACCCTAGCCAACCAGAAACCCAATTTCTAACACTCTGCAATTAGGTTATTTGTAAACTAACTTATTTGTACATTGGTCAGTTTGTTAAATAACATTGCATTTGTAAAAAGTCTGTGCACAATTTGCTGACACTTTTTTCCAAATGGAAAAAATTGTACATGAGAGCTAAATTTACTAAATTATTCTATTTCCATTAATGGTGCAATGGCATTATGTACTGCTGCCACCTTTCCCCATAACCCTTTCTTTACCATGATACATTACTATGATAGTTTAAACACTACCAGCAAATCTACACTCTAATGAAGAAAGTGCATAATAAGATAAAAATGTCTCTGTATGTAAATAGTTTCATATTTTCTAAATACTGTTGCATAAGGAGTCAGAGGAGAAACTAAGAAAACGTTAGATTAAAGATGCTTCTCCTCAAAATATGAATAGCCTCTATTAAGACAGTGTTTTACTCGTCATGTCATGCTACCATTTGGGATGAAGGGTTAAGCCATATTTAATTAAGCAAGTGAAAGTGGTTTTGGAAGACTAAACAGAAGTGTTAAATTAAAAAGAGGAGATTATATTTTCTAAAATAATTAATCCTATTTGAGTTGTTTACATTTTCAGAAATTGAACTATGTGTATTCAGCATAAACATGCTGCGAATGCAAAGTAATAAAGCCACTGCGAAAAGTTAAAGAAATCTGAACTGTAATTAAAAGTAGAAAAGGTCTGACATAATTGATTTTTAATGGGCGCTTGAATAAAAATATTTTTTTTCTCTTTTCAGCAACTCATTACAAGATTGGAAGATTTTATGTAAAAATACAGCACTATTCTCTAATGTGAAAGGATAAAATGCATGGGCTCTGCATAATAACAGCAATTCTCATTTGCATACAAAAAAGCAATGGTAAAACCAATTGATCTGTCTATTTTTACCGCTGAAAAATCCTCTTCATTAACTGACGGGTTTCTGGGAGTGCGGATGAGTGAGTGGTTTCATAAGATGGTCAATCTATAGTTGAATTGCATGCATGGGCAGGTGAATGAGTGCAAGGATGAATGAGTGGGTTAATTATGGATGGATGTATGACAGAACCACAGATGCCATTACCATGCATTCCATTACCAGGCAGCCTCTACCACCCAATGCCTTTACCACACATTGTCTTTAAAACACAAGTCTTTAGCATCAATATGCCTTAACCATGCACACCTTCACAACGTCAATGTAAGTATATTGCATATATATATATCTATATCTATATATATATATATTCACTGAAAAAACCATAGGTTTCACACATGTTATAGTTAGCGGAAATTTTACTGATAAAAAACCTGTGAAATTGCCCCGTTATAGTTAGCGCAGGCAACTATAACTCACGCGACCGCAATCCTCTGCTGATGCTAATACTGTATTTAGACACTTATTTGCCCATGTCTTCTTCCATACATTTTTAGCTATACATATATTACAAATATTTTTTTTTCATAAAGACACATATGTCATCAGCAGAAGATTGCAGTCGCGTGAGTTATAGTTGCCTGCGCTAACTATAACGGGGCAATTTCACAGGTTTTTTATCAGTAAAATTTCCGCTAACTATAACATGTGTGAAACCTATGGTTTTTTCAGTGAATTTGCAAGGTTTTTTAAATGCTAATTCCTAACTATAACGTGTGTGAAACCTATGGTTTTTTCAGTGAATTAGTACGGTTTTTTAAATGCTAAGTTTTTTTCCCTTACAATAAGCCCTGTACATTGGGTGGCCTTCGGCCACCAAAAGCACAGGGGGTGGGGTAAGTGTGGATAGTGTTTTGTGCCCTTAACATAAGCCCTGTACATTTGGTGGCCTTCGGCCACCAAAAGCACAGGGGGTGGGGTAAGTGTGGATAGTGTTTTTTTTATTTTTATTTTTTTACCGTACGCTTACCGTAAGCGTACGGTAAGCGTACCCCGCGAAATTGCCGAAAAAAAAATAAAACCGTTTTTGCACTTGGGGGATGTTTGGGGACTCCCTCAACATGACTATGTGGGAGGGAGTTGTCAAAACAGCCCCTTTACATGTTTTTGGGCTTGATATTTTTAAAATCACTCTCAGTGCGAGAGACAAAATGGCGGCCGCCGCTTCCTGGTTTCGGCCGATTCGAATGTTTACTAAGATCTAAGAGCCAATCAGAATCGCGCTCGCGCACGCCACCGTACGCTTACCGTAAGCGTACGGTAAGCGTACCGTAAGCTGGCTCAGATATATATATTGATTTAAAGGCTATTTTCTCAGAATCTACTGAACAGATTTACACCAAACCTACAAAAGGCACTTCCTTGACCTAGGGACTACCTCTCTGCCAAATTTTGAGTAATTCTGTTCAGCCGTTCGGGCTGTAGCTCGTTCTAAAGGTCCTATGGAAAAATGCATGGGAAAAACGCGTTTTGGGACCCCCCTTTTATCTCAGCCCCCGCTTGACGAATCCCCCCGAGACTTTCAGGGTAGGAGCGGAGCGTAGCGCCCCACCTATTTTGAGAAATTCGCGAGGATTCGTCGACCGGCGCCAAAGTTATTCAAAATAGAATGTTGAGGTTTTCCTATGGAAACGTGGTCCTAACTATAACTATCTACTGGCGACCGCCAGTAGATAATATATATATATATATATATATATATTCACTGAAAAAACCATAGGTTTCAGGCACGTTATAGTTAGGAATTGGCATTTAAAAAACCTTAGAAATTCACTGAAAAAACCATAGGTTTCAGGGGTGTTATAGTTAGCTGGACATTTCCCTCGTACAAAACCCTAGAAATTCCCCTGTTATAGTTAGTTCAGCTAACTATAAATCGCGCCCCCGCAATGCACTGCTGATGACGTCACATATTACATCACTCATGACATGGTTAGTGACATCACTCATGACATCACTGATGACATCTCAAATGACATCACTGATGACATCATCCATTGAGAATGTGTTTCTGAACAGTTTTAATATGTTTAATATATAAAGGGAAAGGCCTGTTGAAAAATAAGTGGGTGTACAAGTGTGTGAATGGATGATTTTCTAGGTGCGTAACTGACTCTATAAGTGAGTCATTAAATGTATCTTACTGCAGACTAGTGACTAAACTGTGTGAATGTCTGTATGTGTCTGTGTGTTGGTGTATAAGTGGCTGCATGGTTTTGTGAATAGCTACATGAGTGTCTATATGGGTTATTGATTGGTTGTCTGAGTATCTGTATGGGTGCCTGAGTGTTTGTGTTGGTAGGGTGTGTGTGGACTCTGTGACTAGATGTGTGAGTGGGTGATTCAGTGGGTGCATGGTTTTAAGAGTGCATCTGTGATGGACTGTATGGTTGGGTGAGTGTATGTATGGGTGTGTTAGTGATTGAATGTATATCTCAGTTGTACATGTGTCAGTAACTACATATGTGAAACACAGTGTATATGTGTGTAAGAGTATATAACTATCTATATGTGAGAGTGTGTGATTTTGGGTGTGGCTGTATGCGCCATAGTGCAAGGATATCTGGGTGATGTGCTGTTTGTTTTTCTGCAGGAACACACAGAATTTGTTAGTATTTTTATGAGTAAGTGAACTTGAGTGTTTTTAACTGTATAGGTGAGTACATTTTACTGTGATTAATTATTTGCATGGCTGACTAGATGTGCCAGTACCTCAATGGATGATTGGTGGTGTGTGAGTGTCTATATAGGTGTATAAATGCACAGAGTGACTGTAAGTAGGAGTGACTGTACAGGTGAGTGAGTGGAGATGTATGTAGACCTAAGAGTCAATGAGTGGGTGAGTAGTTATTGGTATTGGAGTATCCATGGTTGTCAAAATGGCCGTCTGAAATTTTTAGTCGGTGTATCAAAGGTTATATTAGGGTGTGAGAAGATGCACTAATTTATCACATGGATGACGTCATCAGTGATGTCATCAGTGATGTCATTTGAGATGTCATCAGTGATGTCATCAGTGATGTCAGCGACCATGTCATGAGTGATGTAATACGTGACGTCATCAGCAGTGCATTGCGGGGGCGCGAGTTATAGTTAGCTGAACTAACTATAACAGGGGAATTTCTAGGGTTTTGTACGAGGGAAATGTCCAGCTAACTATAACTCCTCTGAAACCTATGGTTTTTTCAGTGAATTTCCAAGGTTTTTTAAATGCCAATTCCAAACTATAAAGTGCCTGAAACCTATGGTTTTTTCAGTGAATTTCAAAGGTTTTTTAAATGCCAATTCCTAACTATAACGTGCATGAAACCTATGGTTTTTTCAGTGAATTTCAAAGGTTTTTTAAATGCTAATTCCTATCTATAACTTATCTCTGAAGATATCATGTTTAATGATTTTGATTGGATTTCTATATTTTTCAAATTCAGTGTGTCATTTCATTAATGACATTTTTTTTAAATTCTCTTTTATCACCATTTTTAAATGTATTTTTTCAATTAATTGTTTTAAAAATTAAAAAATATTATTTGAACTTAATTGGTTTTTCAAACATTTTTCTTTATATTTTTAAAATATTTTTTTAACTATGTGTGCAAAACTTTATTTTATATATATTTTTTCCATGTTTTTGGATCTGCGCACCCTAAGCGCACCGTTCTCGATCCCTACGCGATAGCATTCGCGCATGGTATGCGTCGGGTACGTGGTTAGTGCGTGATTTCAATGCGACTGGTACGCGACTCCCAGCCTATACACGACACGTTCGATGTACGTAACGCGACGTTTACGCGCTTCCGCGATGCGTCATCTGCATCTAAGATGCGGTGGGTGCGCGGATCCTGTGAAGTATTTAACATTTAAAAAAACATATTTATGTATTTCATGTGAATATTAATTGAAGACAAACTCTAAACTAGTCTTAAAACTAATATATTTTGACATCTAATCCTATATTTCTTTTTAATTCAATTTCGCGGATGCGCGCTGGGTGCGTGCTGCGTAAGCGCACGGTGCGCGGATCCAATGTGACCTGCAAAAAAAGAGATTTGATTGGTTTATTACACTGCCTGTTCTAACTACTGAAAGACCCCACCCATTTCAATCATTCTTCTTTGAGCTTCTTTGGAGAACCACCTCTTTGGAGAGAAGAAGATTCTTTAGAGTAAGTCTACACTTAGCTCTAACTTTTTTCAACCAAAAATTGCTTCAGGGCAGCAGGCATCACCTGCATCACCTCATATTTCTGAGGATGAATTTTTGCCGGAGTTACCACGCAAAGAACGTTTCTCTTCAGTGGTATGGAAACTTTTTACTTTTCCCGAGGGGCAGAATAAAACCAATGCCACCTTGGTCACATGCAAGATTTGCAAAAGAGTCCTATCGAGAGGGGATCCTAACAAGAAATACTCTAGCGGCACGGCAAGTATGATGAAGCACATGAGGACCCTTCATCCAAACAATCTTGCAAAAGAAGAGTGCCGACGGATGAGAAACGCTCCTGCTCCTGCGCCATCCACCTAATCGCAGCCGAGCACATCAAGAGTGCATCCATCAGACCAAACCTTGGACATCCGTCCTCAATTTCAATTTTTAAAAGTGCTCTGCACTAAGTTCAATAAGACTTTGTGCTATGGCGAGCAGTCGATCGATCTGATCTGCCGCCGCCAAGAAAGTCATATTTGCTAGGTTTTTTTTGTTTGTTTTTTATTGTTCCCTGAAGTTCATTCTTTGGTTTCTCCTGTTTTTTTGGGGGTTTTTTTCAGAAAAAACAAAAAATTCACAAAATTGTTAGAAAAACCAAAAAATAAATAAAAAAGAAGAGAGAAGAAAAAAAAAGTTCTTGTAAGAACTAACTTTCCTGGTTTAAAAAAAGAGCTAAATTTCTTTGTTAGTGTGTGAAAGTTTAGATGAATGTATGTGTAGTACGTAATTGACTGAATGAATGCATTAGTATCGTATGGTGAATGTATAAGTGCAGAACTATAAGGAAGTGCTGCAGCATCACACAGTAACCTCTTTAACTGCAGTGTGCTGTAGTACTTCCGAAGGACAGGGATGCAACATATGTACATAAATATGTTGCAAATCTATGCTTCTGTCTGCACGGCTGCTTAAACTGTAGCCATGTGGTGACACAGGCACCCTTGCACCATAGTTCAAGGATATCTGTGTCATGTGCTGTTTGTTTTCCAAAAAGGAAGACACACCTTCCTGCACAAAAACAATGAGAAAATGCATTTTTCTCCTTCAATGTATGCTGAACATTTCAGCATGCTTTGAAGATATAAAATGTGGAGAAATTAAAACAATTCTCTTTGTTGTGCTTTCCTACACCAATTGTAGAATGGTGCACCATTCACACACATATCGAGATTTATGATTTCTGATAAATCTAGACATGTGTCTTGTTCTATGAGTATTACGTGCAATCATGCACAACAACACTTATAGAACACCCTTTCAACACAAAGTGGTCTAAATGTTGAGGTTGTATTTACATGGAGTATAAAAAGTGCACAGAGTGCCTTTTCCTCTCTTTGAAAATATAAAAGAGTATCTCGTAAAATAACTATGTTACAAAAAGTGACATATTTCCGTTTTTAAATTTCTTTGCGAATGATAAAAGTAAGCACAGAGATTTGTCTGCAAAGATGTTCAATGAAGAATGATTGAAATGATTGCGGTCCTTCAACAGCTAAAAACGTGAAATATTATGAACACCTCAAATCTCTTTTTTTGCAGGTCACATGATATACGATTATGGTCAGATTTCAAAACGACATAAAAAGAGTGTTTTTAGAAACGTGTTTCAACTTTGTAGCTTCTTGCAGGCCTCTTCATTCTGCATATTGAGACTTAGTTAAACTTACCTTCACAGTAATAGGAATAAAAAATGGTATTCATTTTTTGCTGTTTTTCATTCAAATATAAATTGTTATAAAAAATTGCTTATTTTAAAATTTGTATCTGTGAAAGAAAAAAAAAATTATAACATATAATAATACATTTTTTACAACACAACATAATTTCCACAAAGTAATTTGTTTGCCTTTTTTGCTGTTCTCAGAATATATTGAATTTCACTAGAAATAGTGATTTCAATGGTACTCATCACTTAACAGCGGACAAAAAAAAAACAATCAGAAAGATTGTTAAAAAAACAACAACATACTATTCTCAGTAAAATACCAGAAAATACAAATCATACATATATGAAATGCTTACAGATTACCACATTTTATAACTTTAACTTATAAAAACTGTAAATGTTGCCGCATTAAAATAATCACCGAATAAATGACCACCAAAAAGTCCATAATTCAAAAATATACCTTTCCTTGAGGCCAAATAGTATTTTTGCACTTCTTCTTTATGTAAATTGTCCAATGGTAGTCCTATTAAATTATAATAATAAATTCCTCATAGAGTGAATTATCTTCCTAAAACTTTGGCTTTAAAAATATTAGGTAGGAATTTTGTAATTGCCTAGGCAAACGTTGTTTGAAAACCAACTGGGCATCATTACAAAGTGTCCAGCCTTTGTCACATTTTAGATAGGCAGTGTAATGTCCAGACGTGGTGGAAGGACCATCATGGAAAATCATTGCAAATACTACAAAAGTCCTTCCTGATATTGATACTTGTGTTGCTACAAACTGCTTTATTAAAGTATCCAATTTTCTTCCATCAGCTGTACAACGTTGCATCATTAAAATTATGTATTTTCCATAATTTGTTAAGAATAATGTGTGTTAGACCTGACATCCTTGGCGTGGGTTTTTCCCCTATCCTTTGCCTCTGCTACATGGATTTTCGATGCTGTGCTGGATTCCGTTTTGCTGGTTTAGATGCTTTGGATACTCTGCCACTGCTAATCAGTGCCAGAGTGTAAGTGCTCCCTGTGTAAAATATCGTATTGATTGGATATACCTGATTGGCATATCTGTATCACCATGAAGTCCCTAGTAAAGTGCACTGTGTGCCAGGGCTGGTAATGACAGATGCTACTAGTGGGTCTGCAGCGCTGATTGCGCCACCCACCTGTGTAGCCCTAAAACAGTGTCTCAGGCCTGCCGCCGCAGGCCTGCCTGCAGTCCCCGGACTGCCATGTCCCCCTGGCCAGTGTCCACACTGGCCGGGCCTAACCCTTCCCTTTTCATACACGTCAGTCATCCCTATGGAAGGCCCAAGGTACCCCCCTGGGCAGGGTGCAGTGTATGTAGAAGGTAGAGCATGTACTAGTGCAGGTAACATGTTCTGGTAGTGAACACCGGCCATTTTGTGTGTTCACTACTGCAAGGTTATCTTGTTCCATAGGCTAACATGAGGGAGGCGGGTGCCAATGGCTATCCGCCTATCTTCTCATACGAACAAGATAAGACATGAGTGTTTGATATCCCTGAGCTCAGCATTTAATAACACATCTTTTAGGAGAGATTGTTTTTAAATCCTGAGTTGGAGAACAGTACTTTTTAGAGAGTCGCTGTTCTCTTGTCTGACCCTTCTGTGTGCCTGGGCGCGCTTGTGGATTGACTGTCTGGTTTGAGAGTGACAGGGGTTGGGGATCCCCCGGGAGGTTGGCTGAGTCAGCCCTCTGCTGAATGGCGACGATCGCAAGGAGAGTGGAGGGAGGAGATAGCACCTGGGATTGAATAGGGCTGTGCCTGCCTGCCACTCTGCTGGCTCCACCTCCTGCTGGGCGGCTGACGACCTTGCCCCTCGCTCCGAAAAGAATGTAGGAGCCAGGAAAACAAAGTGCTCCAGCAACACCCAGAACTGGATCAGACCGGGCTCAGGACCCACTTGCACAAATACTTCAAAGACTTCTAGGGGTATAAGTACAAGACCCCTGACAACAGATTTTTAGATTCGACCATCGAGAGGAACTTCTGCTGAAAGACGGACCGCTGAAGAACTAAAGGAAGATTGCCGTGCTGTGTGCTCTAAAGGCTGACCTGTTCTGGCGTACAACTGAAGCTAAGGAGAAGGGGTCCTGCTGTGTGCTGACCCTATCCACTTGACCAAACAAGACTTTGCTGTGTGCTGTGTCTTCAACTGAATCTCCAAGGGCCTGAGAAGAGCTGGCCTCCTGTTTTGCAACCCAGGGATAGAAAGGTTGCCAAGAACCCAAGACTCTGCTGTGTCCCACCTGCGCTGCTGTGTGCCGCAGGGACCGTGGACTGTTCTACCAAGCTTCTCAACATCTGCCTGTGAGGTGGGCTGGCTGCTCTCTGTCTTGCTGGAGAGTACCACACCGAGCCGGGCCCGACACCGGTTGCCGCAGCCAGAAGATCGACGTGCTCATCGGCACGTGCCTTGCCGCGACCCGGAGGCCTGAAGCAGATCGAGAGTCGTATTTCCCTGCTCTACGAAGCCGCGCTGTGAGTGGCTGACTCCGGTGACGTCGACATCGTCACTGGGGGCTCGTCGAGGGAGTCGTGGAATCCTAGCACCGAACAGCCCGAGGAGCGCTCGTGTAGCGAGCGCAGAGACACCGCCGGAGCAACGTAGCTGCCTAAAACATCGAGAGCCTACAAACTGATTCATTCTCAGTGAGTATCGAATCACTCAAGAGACTAGAGACTATCGTCTGACGATCCCGACCAACTAAGAAAGCAACTGTTGTGTAAACCTGTGATGCTTGATTTCAACTGCGGGAACTAGATAAAGATATATTATTTTTGATATAACTCACCTGTGTGGTCTAAGTTTGTGGTGTGCGGAGGGGGGATCATTGTGGTGTCTACGTGCAAATACCTTACACATTGCCTTGGGGATAAGCCTGTCTGCTCGAGCCAAGCTACCTAGAGGGTGAGCAGGGGTTATCTACCGTGTGTGTCCCTGTACCCTGACTAGAAGCAAGGGTCCCTATTTGGTCTAAGGTGGATACCTCTGCCAACTAGAGACCCCCAGATCTAACATTGGTGGCAGCGGTGGGATTAGAACCAGTATTTGCACTTGACCTGCAGTGATTCTTCGTACATCACTAATCTAGTAAGCAGTTGCATCGCACAAAGTTTTAGCGAAGACTATTCTTGGAGGATCGACGAAGCATCATGTCTCTGAACGGAGTAGGCGAAGAGCCGGAGTTGCAATTCGAGGTGAAAAAGTTGCTCGAGTATAAGAAGGAGCAACTAAAGCAATTCTGCAAGCAGCTTGGATGCCCAGCGAAGGGCAGCGCCAACAAGACGGAGCTACAGAAAGCTCTAAGGGCCTGGTGGGAGGCCAAGAATGGCGCAACGGAGGAAACTACTGATGGGGATGGCACACCGGAGCACGGATTTGGATCCGATGATCTACCAGTGAATAGGCCAGCGTCTAGGGCTGGCAGCGCCCATTCCAGTAGGAGCCTCTCTCCAGAGGAGCTGGAGGAAAACCAGAGGGTTAGAGCCCACGAGATTGAACTTTTTAAGCTCAAAGCTCAAGCGGAAGAAAGGAAACTGCGCCTTGACAGTGAGAAAGAGGCGGAGGAGAGGAGGAATGCTCTTGCTTTGGAAGAGAAGAAACTCCAGTTGGCTCATGAGTTGAGCATGAGGGAGCTGGACATTAAAGCCAAACAGGTGGCGTCCAGTCCGAATGGTGGCAGCGCACAACCAGTACAGGCGGGTAAGGTATACATACCGAAAGATTTGGTGCAGAATTATCAGAAGGGTGAGGATATCTATGCGTGGTTTAGATCCTATGAGCTTGCCTTGAAGATGAATGAAGTGCCTGAGAAAAGTTGGGGAGCAGGATTGTGGAAGCATTTTGAGGCCTCTGGGAGGGATGTTTTAGCACCCTTAGAAACGGCAGGGACCTTAACCTACCCCACTATGAAGGAGGCCTTATGCCTCAGGTATGGGCTTACACCAGAACAGTACCGACAGAAGTTTAGGAACTTCAAGAAACTTGATTCGAGTACGTGGGTGGAGTGTGTGAGTATGTACACGCGTGCACTGGAAGGTTGGATAAAGGGCAGCAAAGTTACTGATTATGTGGGGTTGTGCCACTTGATTAGTTGGGAGCACTTGAGTAGTCTATGTGTTCCAGAGCTGCGCCAGCATCTTTTAGACAGCAAGTTAACTGATCCCAGTGAGCTTGCTAAAGAGGCCGACTGCTGGACTAGCACCAGGGTCAACAAAGGGGTGGTAAGTATGCCAGCCAAGGGTGGACAGGGTCCCCAGCAGAAAGGTGGGGAGGACAAGGGCAACAGTAAGGAGTTCTCTAAAGGGCCCCAAAACAGTTCCCAGGAGAAGGAGTCCCAAGCCCCCAAACCGAAGAGGTCTTGGCCCCCTAAGGGCAGCAGACCACCGCCTACTTGCTATGCTTGTAGGGAAGTGGGGCACATCGCCCCTAAATGTCCCAATAAACCCCCAGCACCAACTGCTGCTCCAGTCCCAGGGTTAGCTAGTGTAGCTTTGGGAGGGGATTTAATTTCCAGTGGGGAAGAGGGATTAGCTATGATGACCCTTGTCTCGTTAGGAGACCAAGAGATGGTCCAGGATGCCTTGATACCCGCTAACACTAAGAAATACGGGCAAAAGGTGACCATCAATGGGAGGGAGGTAGAGGCTCTGAGAGACACCGGGGCTAGTGTGACATCTGTCAGGTGTCAGTGGGTGTCTGAAGAGCAAGTAATTCCCAATGTGCTCCGCCCAGTAGTGGCAGCTGACACTTCAGTTCGCCTCTGCAAGATGGCGCGTGTTCCCTTTACATGGGGGGGAGTCTCTGGTACCTTGGAAGTCTGTGTCAGTGATGCCTTGCCGGTAGATTGTCTGTTGGGTAACGACCTGGAGAGTTCTCCATGGAAGGACGTAGAGCACAGAACTCACTTGGAAATGTTAGGACTGCCAGCGTGGATCTGTGTATCCACACGTGCCATGACAGCCAGTAAGGGTGGATTAGTAGAACTGGAGCCTGGAACAATGGCCCAGGAACCTGCCAGGAGAGGAAGGGGCAGAGGGCGCGGGAAACCAGCCCCCACTGTTCCCACGGTCCAGGAGGAAGCAGAACCTGAGGGGGATGCCCTGGAACCTACAGGGGAGCAGGTGGCCGAACTGGGGGAGTTGCCTGAGCTGACCCATTGGCAGCAAGAGGGTGGCCCCTTCAGGGAGGAATTCTGCCAGGCTCAGAAGGAGTGCCCTTCTCTCATTGGTGTGCGGCAGCAGGCTGCAGACCAGGCAGCGGGCCTAGGGTCCAAGGAACATTTGATTTACTGGGAAGATGACTTACTGTATAGTGAGCCTAAGTTCGCTGAGCCCGGTGCAGCCCGTGTGCTGGTGGTACCCGAGCGCTTCAGGAACTTCTTACTGGGTCTGGCTCACGACGTGCCTCTCGCAGGACATCTGGGGCAAGACAAGACCTATCACAGGCTTGTCACCCACTTCTACTGGCCCCGGATGAAGAAGCACGTCGGTACCTTTTGTAAGTCATGCCAAACCTGTCAAGCCAGTGGTAAGAGCGGAGGGAAGTGCGTGGCGCCCCTCCAGCCGTTTCCTGTAGTGAGCACCCCTTTCGAGCGGGTGGGCATTGATATCGTAGGGCCCCTGGATCCCAAGACCGCCTTAGGCAACAGGTTTATCCTGGTCTTGGTGGATCACGCCACTCGGTACCCGGAAGCAGTCCCTCTCAGGACAATCACAGCACCCGTGGTGGGCCGTGCATTGATGGGGATCTTTTCCCGTGTGGGGTTCCCTCGAGAGGTGGTCTCCGACCGGGGTACCAACTTCATCTCTAGGTATATGAAGTCTCTGTGGGAGGAGTGTGGAGTAACTTATAAGTTCACCACTCCTTACCACCCTCAAGGAAATGGGTTGGGTGAAAGATTCAACCGCACCCTGAAAGGTATGATTATGGGTCTAGCGGAGCCCATGAGACGGAAGTGGGACGTCTTGTTACCATGCCTGTTGTTTGCCTACAGGGAGGTGCCTCAGAAGTCCTTAGGGTTCAGCCCCTTTGAACTGCTGTATGGCCACCCTGTTAGAGGACCTCTCACACTGGTGAAGGAGGGGTGGGAGAAATCCCGTGGGAAAACCCCCCAGGATGTGTTCAGCTATGTGCTGGCCATCCGCAACCAAACGCAGCGCTTCCGGAAGCTCGCTCAGGAGAATCTAGAAGCCAGCCAGGAGGAGATGAAAAGATGGTACGACCAGAATGCCACTCTGGTAGAATTTCATCCCGGGCAAAAAGTGTGGGTGATGGCGCCGGTGGAGCCTTGTGCGCTCCGTGACAAGTGGACCGGGCCATATGAGGTGGTAGAGCGCAAGAGTGAGGTGACCTACCTGATCAACATGAAGACTCCTAGGCAGCCCCTTAGAGTCTTGCATGTAAACCGCCTCAAACCCCACTTCGAGAGGTGTGAAGTGACGATGCTCATGGCTACAGATGACGGTGGGGAAGAGGATAGTGATCCTCTCCCTGACCTCCTGGCCACCAAGGAGCAAGACGGGTCAGTAGATGGTGTGGTCCTCTCGCCCACACTGACCCCAGAGCAGCAGAGAGACTGTCGCCAGGTGTTGGGTCAGTTTGCCTCCCTGTTCTCCCTGACACCAGGTGTCACCAATTGGTGCGTCCATGATGTGGACACTGGAGATAGCCTGCCTGTGAAACAGAAGTTTTACAGAGTAGCTGACAAGGTCAGGGCCAGCATAAAGGAAGAAGTTTCCAAGATGTTGGCGTTAGGGGTAATTGAGCCCTCTAGCAGTCCCTGGGCTAGCCCAGTGGTCCTCGTTCCCAAGAAATCTGCTACACCCGGTGGCCCGTCAGAGCTTCGGTTTTGCGTGGACTACCGCGGGCTCAATGCGGTCACCAAGACTGACGCGCACCCCATCCCAAGAGCTGATGAGCTCTTGGATCGGTTAGGAGCTGCCCGGTACCTCAGCACCTTCGATTTGACTTCGGGGTACTGGCAGATTGCCTTAACTGACGGGGCAAAGGAGAGGTCGGCATTTTCAACGCCAGAGGGGCACTTCCAATTTCGAGTCATGCCCTTTGGATTGAAAAATGCCCCTGCCACCTTCCAGAGACTGGTCAACCGGGTACTGACCGGGCTGGAGCAATTCAGCGCCGCGTACTTGGGCGACATTGCTGTGTTCAGCTCCACTTGGGAAGAACACTTGCAACACCTCTGTGAAGTGTTGAGGGCGCTGCAGAAGGCAGGCCTCACTATCAAGGCTAGTAAGTGCCAGATAGGGCAGGGTTCAGTGGTGTATTTGGGACACCAGGTGGGGAGCGGCCAGGTGGCGCCCCTACAGGCGAAGATCGATACCATTCTGGCTTGGGAACCCCCCAAGACGCAGACAGAGGTGAGAGCCTTTCTAGGACTCACCGGGTATTACAGACAGTTCATCAAGGGATACGGCACCATTGTTGCCCCCTTGACGGAACTAACCTCTAGAAATCAGCCCAGGAAAGTGAATTGGACCGAGGCCTGTCAAACTGCTTTTGATGCCCTGAAAACTGCAATGTGCACAGCACCGGTGCTTAAGGCGCCTGACTTTTCGAGTGAGTTCGTAGTGCAGACAGACGCTTCAGAGCAAGGCGTGGGAGCAGTACTCTCACAGATGGACGACGAGGGCGGGGACCAACCCGTAGCTTTCATTAGTAGAAGGCTACTTCCCAGGGAACAGAGGTGGAGCGCTATTGAGAGAGAAGCATTTGCTGTGGTCTGGGCCCTGAAGAAGCTGAGGCCCTACCTGTTTGGGACTCACTTCCGTGTTCAGACCGACCACAGGCCCCTCAGATGGTTAATGCAGATGAGGGGTGAGAATCCAAAACTGTTGAGGTGGTCCATCTCCCTACAGGGAATGGACTTTACGGTGGAACACCGTCCCGGTACAGAGCACGCCAATGCTGATGGCCTGTCCAGGTTTTTCCGCCTTAGCGATGAGAACTCCCAAGAGGGTGGGTAGTTCTCCCCGCTTTCAGCTGGAGGGGACACGTGTTAGACCTCACATCCTTGGCGTGGGTTTTTCCCCTATCCTTTGCCTCTGCTACATGGATTTTCGATGCTGTGCTGGATTCCGTTTTGCTGGTTTAGATGCTTTGGACACTCTGCCACTGCTAATCAGTGCCAGAGTGTAAGTGCTCCCTGTGTAAAATATCGTATTGATTGGATATACCTGATTGGCATATCTGTATCACCATGAAGTCCCTAGTAAAGTGCACTGTGTGTGCCAGGGCTGGTGATGACAGATGCTACTAGTGGGTCTGCAGCGCTGATTGCGCCACCCACCTGTGTAGCCCTAAAACAGTGTCTCAGGCCTGCCGCCGCAGGCCTGCCTGCAGTCCCCGGACTGCCATGTCCCCCTGGCCAGTGTCCACACTGGCCGGGCCTAACCCTTCCCTTTTCATACACGTCAGTCATCCCTATGGAAGGCCCAAGGTACCCCCCTGGGCAGGGTGCAGTGTATGTAGAAGGTAGAGCATGTACTAGTGCAGGTAACATGTTCTGGTAGTGAACACCGGCCATTTTGTGTGTTCACTACTGCAAGGTTATCTTGTTCCATAGGCTAACATGAGGGAGGCGGGTGCCAATGGCTATCCGCCTATCTTCTCATACGAACAAGATAAGACATGAGTGTTTGATATCCCTGAGCTCAGCATTTAATAACACATCTTTTAGGAGAGATTGTTTTTAAATCCTGAGTTGGAGAACAGTACTTTTTAGAGAGTCGCTGTTCTCTTGTCTGACCCTTCTGTGTGCCTGGGCGCGCTTGTGGATTGACTGTCTGGTTTGAGAGTGACAGGGGTTGGGGATCCCCCGGGAGGTTGGCTGAGTCAGCCCTCTGCTGAATGGCGACGATCGCAAGGAGAGTGGAGGGAGGAGATAGCACCTGGGATTGAATAGGGCTGTGCCTGCCTGCCACTCTGCTGGCTCCACCTCCTGCTGGGCGGCTGACGACCTTGCCCCTCGCTCTGAAAAGAATGTAGGAGCCAGGAAAACAAAGTGCTCCAGCAACACCCAGAACTGGATCAGACCGGGCTCAGGACCCACTTGCACAAAGACTTCAAAGACTTCTAGGGGTATAAGTACAAGACCCCTGACAACAGATTTTTAGATTCGACCATCGAGAGGAACTTCTGCTGAAAGACGGACCGCTGAAGAACTAAAGGAAGATTGCCGTGCTGTGTGCTCTAAAGGCTGACCTGTTCTGGCGTACAACTGAAGCTAAGGAGAAGGGGTCCTGCTGTGTGCTGACCCTATCCACTTGACCAAACAAGACTTTGCTGTGTGCTGTGTCTTCAACTGAATCTCCAAGGGCCTGAGAAGAGCTGGCCTCCTGTTTTGCAACCCAGGGATAGAAAGGTTGCCAAGAACCCAAGACTCTGCTGTGTCCCACCTGCGCTGCTGTGTGCCGCAGGGACCGTGGACTGTTCTACCAAGCTTCTCAACATCTGCCTGTGAGGTGGGCTGGCTGCTCTCTGTCTTGCTGGAGAGTACCACACCGAGCCGGGCCCGACACCGGTTGCCGCAGCCAGAAGATCGACGTGCTCATCGGCACGTGCCTTGCCGCGACCCGGAGGCCTGAAGCAGATCGAGAGTCGTATTTCCCTGCTCTACGAAGCCGCGCTGTGAGTGGCTGACTCCGGTGACGTCGACATCGTCACTGGGGGCTCGTCGAGGGAGTCGTGGAATCCTAGCACCGAACAGCCCGAGGAGCGCTCGTGTAGCGAGCGCAGAGACACCGCCGGAGCAACGTAGCTGCCTAAAACATCGAGAGCCTACAAACTGATTCATTCTCAGTGAGTATCGAATCACTCAAGAGACTAGAGACTATCGTCTGACGATCCCGACCAACTAAGAAAGCAACTGTTGTGTAAACCTGTGATGCTTGATTTCAACTGCGGGAACTAGATAAAGATATATTATTTTTGATATAACTCACCTGTGTGGTCTAAGTTTGTGGTGTGCGGAGGGGGGATCATTGTGGTGTCTACGTGCAAATACCTTACACATTGCCTTGGGGATAAGCCTGTCTGCTCGAGCCAAGCTACCTAGAGGGTGAGCAGGGGTTATCTACCGTGTGTGTCCCTGTACCCTGACTAGAAGCAAGGGTCCCTATTTGGTCTAAGGTGGATACCTCTGCCAACTAGAGACCCCCAGATCTAACAATGTGGATACCATTTCTGATTTACATTGGCTACACTCCTTGTTTTGAACTGCACCTTTCACTAATTTATTGAAAGACACTGATTTACAGTCTGGTAATGTTAAATATTGAAATCTCTCAGTGTCTACATTGGTGCTACATGTATACATGCAATTTTCGCAATAATGTTCCCATTTGTAAGAAAGGCCAAAAATATTTTCTATTTCTACACCTTCATTTTCAAAAATTGTAAGCATATACATTAAAAATTCCTGAGCATCTTTTTGGATATTTTGTGTAAATTGTGTAGAACCAGAACACACATCCAAAAGATTACGAACATCTGAAACAGATTGTATTTTACTTCTATCTGTTGTCAATTTTTCATAAACAGAATGCAACAGAGAACAAAATCTTTTTTCCCGATTCTGCATAATTTGTGCTTGCAAACCTTCCAGATATAAAACAACATTGACCACTACATTAGCATAGCAGTTGACACCAGAACTATTTTCAAACTGATAACCAACAATCTCTTCAACAGTGTCCAATTTCTTTTTACCTGCAATCGCAACATTATCTTGTTCTTTTCCCTTCTTGACATCTTCAGTACAGATATTCTCTAACCTTCTTTTTCGACCAACCACACGCTTTTCAAATACAGGATATTGACCTAAATTTGGAGCATACACCCTTCTTAACCTATTATACTCTTTTACACAGTTTGCATCTGCAGTAATCTTTGTCTCATCAAAATCAATCAAAAACAAACCAGATAATGTTCTGACTCGCGACAAAGCAACATATGCCATACCCTCTTTAAATACAGTAGATCCAATGTTCACCAATGCACTGTCTACCTTAATCCTTGATATTTATGAATAGTCACTGCATATGCCAGAGAAAATGGAAATTGTTTCCTACGGACATATAAATCTTTAACAAGCAAAAAACGAACTGAACAACAACCAATTTCTTTAACTTCATCAATGTGATCAAATTTAATTTTTAAAAATTCAATTCCTTCATTTTTCTGATAATTCACAAAATCCGCCACTTTACCCATTGCACCATTAACTAAACCTTTCTCAACATCCAAATTACGCCTTAAAATTACCCAACAGTTTACACACACATACAGTGTCTTTTCCAAACCAGCAGTTTTAGATATTTTTTTTTCTAAACAATCTAGTTTTGATCTCAACTTACCCGTCAAAATGATAGTGATTCCTTCATGTAGTATTTTATCGATGGCTTCCATTTTAACAATTTCCTCATTTTCCAATTTTATTAATTCTTTGTTGAATATTGAACACTCACGCAGTGTCGGCATTAAGCAAATCGCTGACTTATTTTTAGCAATTTCCACGTACACTTTTGCAGCAACTGCATTTTCATTTGGAAAGACATTGCAAAGTAATCGACTCTCCAAAGCTTCTTTCCCTTTTTTTGAAAGAATTCCAATTCTTATATCTTGAAGAATACTTCCATATTCAGCATCATTTGCCTGTCGCATATTTGTTGTCAGTTCTTTGTATTCAAAATTAATCTAAATGTTCACATTACCAACACTGCCAAGAGACTTTCTGGTATCTTCATGGGCAAGTGTTTTAAATACCGGTTGTCCTTTTACCGGTGTCAGTTGCAGTAGATCTCCAAAAACCATGATGTGTTTTCCTCCAAATACCACGTCATACTCTGTTTTAAGAATTTGCTGCATTCTTAAATGCACAAAGGCAAGCATCAAGTTTGAAAACATGCTCACCTCATCAATAATGAGAAGTTTCATTTTCTTCAGCACTCTTGAAATTTCACAACAAGCTTCTTCAGATTGCTTGTGGTATTCCAATGTGTTCTCATGCACTACCTGCAGCATTAGTAAACGATGTAAAGTAATTCCTTTAATGTTATGTGCGGCCAACCCAGTTCGAGCAGTGACAACACAAGACAAATGCGACTTAGTTGTTTTTTGCAGATAACTTGTAATTACTTTAATTAAGAAACTCTTTCCTGTTCCAGCTTGACCACTCACATACATTCGGATAGGTTGAAATGATGTACATGAGCACACTCTCTTTTCATGAAGTAATCCATGGTCAATCTGCTCTTTCACTTGCTGATATATATGTTTCTGTTCAACATTTAGTTGCTTTTCCAAGTTTCCTAACTGTATTGCATCTTCTTGTGCTTGATACATTGCTGTTTCCACCTCATTCATTGCAATCGCTGCTTCATTATCAACAATTGGTTGTCCTAGTGGATCTTGACTCAGTGCAGCAGAACTTTGACTGTCTTGAGAACTGTCTCTAGCAATCTCAGCTGCAATTGTAGCTTCTTGATCAATTTCATCATTCAACATTTTCACATAATTTGTGAAAGCACTGCATTGTATGCTATCTTTACAAGCATTAAATGAATCTTCATAGCTGGGAAAACCTCCAAGTAATTCCAGTTCAGAACGCCATGGTTTGAACATTTGCAAAAGGGCTAAATAGTAAAATTCCCTTTTGTCAGCAGTGTCGCAACTCAGTTTTCTGTGATTAATTAAATTTCCTTTCCTTTGTTTCCCCAGACATCCTTCAGAACCAATAACTCCATATTTTCCATTGTTGATGTTCTCTGTAATATTCTGTTTAAAAGTGTAGTTTTGCAGCACTTCATAGAGACACATGTTCTCAAGATGATGACATCTCTTTGGATAGTATGTGTCCAACATATTGGTTTTCAAAATATCTTTACTTTCAGGGTCATTTTCTGCTAAATATTCAATTTCTTGAACAGATTTCAGTACCCGATTTCGCATTCCTGCAAGACCTAGACTCACCCAAATGATTCTTCTACTTTTGGAATATAGACTTGCAGATGATAACCGATCTGAACATTCATATGCTCCAATTTCACGATGCGATAACATCTTCAAACTGAAACTGTATAATTTCTTACTTAGAGTCTTCTCGTGAGAAATCTCTTCCCACATTTCTTTCAATTCAGTCTTTTCTGATTTAGTAATGTAAGACGTTACATATCGAGCAACAGCAATGGAATTGTCCGCAACATACTGAATATCCATGTTAGCGTTCCACATGGATAAAATAACTGGATTGTAGTCATTTATGTATTTTGATTCTTCGCTTCTTCTTAAGTTGTAGGTGTTTTTCGGAGACTTTCTTGTGATGGTATGTCGTACAGCTGACATAAAACTGTTCACTCTTCCTTGGGCTAATTCAGGACGTGGAAATCCAAAACGACATTTGGTATAGAACTTATCCTTGACTTGTACTTTCGTCGACAGTATTTTCCACACCTATGGCTTTGAAATCGTAAGACTTGTTGTTTTAAGTTTTTCTCTTCTCTGCTATTTGGAAGAGCACATGTAGCATAATCTTCAATGAAAGACAAAACAGTTTCATCTGAACCTGTTGGGGGCGTCCTTGACCCATAACAACATATGTATGTGAGGAGCACCTCTTGCTTGATACTCCTTTCTCCAAAAGAAATCCACACCTTCTCCAAGAGGAGGATTCTTTTTATTGCAGAGGAAAGACATCATAGCTTCAAATCTATGATTGAAATATCTGCATACATTGACAGGATCCAAAGAGCACAATTCTCCAGGTGTCTTGTATTCAATATTTTTTATATTGGAATTTGCCTCTTGAATAAATTCAAGTAAATCATCCCAAGCATACTCAGCACAGCTTAGTGTAACAAACCATGTAGGAGTTACCAAGTTCCGTAGCAGGCATTTCAGTTCTCCATGTCGACGGTACCAATATTCATTAGTCCCACGCTGACATGCCATCAGATTAATCAACTGAGATTCTAAATGATCATCTCTCCGATGCACTTTATCCATAAAATCCTTTGCAGTTACATTTTGAAGATGCATTCCAGTTTTTAAAATGTGATTTACTGCATATGAAAGTCCAGACAAGTCACTTTCAAACAGAAGATGAAACATATAAGGGATACATTGTCGAAATCTTGGATCTTCTGCATATAATCTTGTTGTCCGATATTCAGATGCAGGAATCTGCACAGGACGTTCATCATATCGTCCACCTTTTCCTGTTGGAAACAACAGCGAGAAACAACGAGGTTCCAAGCTCTCTTCCCATACACTCATGGGACTTCCTGTTGCTTTTTCCATTTGAAACAACTCAATTGTATTCCCCATCCACTCTTTGGAATGAAGTGGATGTACACTGTAATGTTCATAGATCTCTTCACATCTGGACATGTCCACTTTTTCAATTTGTCCACTTAATGTTTCACTATCTTCTGCTAAATCTATTTCTTCTTCTCCAACAAACACATTTCTATAGTACTCATTATTTTTTAACAGATACAATGATGCCTTTTGCACTTTTCTAACATCCACTAACTCTTGCCAGATTTTCTTATTCTTAGTAGGAACACCATTAACTAGAATGACTAGTGGCTCATTTTCTGCATGATCTACAACAATAGTTTCAACATTTTTCCCTAAATCTAATGGTAAATACACAACTCTTCCTTTCAATCCTCTTTGCAACTCTGATACGAACAATAGCCTGAAACGGGTGAACACATTGTATCAGAATAGACTCATATGTATTTAAATCAATCAGCTCTGGAGGAATAGCAACCAACTCTAGATTATTATGAACAGCTCTAGCAGACATTTTATTCTCATCTAATTTATTATAACAATATTTACAAATACGCTGCTCACATCCCAAATCAAAACAATCCTCTACCAACAAATAAGTTGCAAATTCCATCCACTTATCATTATCTTCTATTTCACTTTTTAAATACAGATTGACACCCCTAGTCTGATTTTTATAGTGATTTCGCTGACAACAAATACAAGAAACATTTGGTCTTTCACCTGAAATTACCTTAAACTTTGTGATTTCATCCTCAATTTTTTCTGTAATTACAGGTTCTACATTGTCTTCAACATTTTGTTCTACTAATGTGTCAGTTTCTTCACTCTCTTGCTGAGGCCCAAAGTAATAAAACTCAATATCCTCACAGACCTGCTTCACATCTGAAACTGACCCACGTAAAAGAGCACTGTTAAACTCACTTAACTTTAGTGCTGGACTTTTTGCATAATACAACCTTCTCACTAACTTCCGCATTTGAGTATGATGTACTGCCAGCATTCTGAAATGGTGAAAAACACTTTCACAAACTTTCCTAGAAAGACAAGCCAGAGAATGACCTTGCAAACCAATATGTTTTCTCACTCTGCAAGGGTCTAGTACTTGCAACAGCTTAATCTTTTGTTTTACACTTTTTTTAGTATAGACTCGTAAAAAACTACATAATTTTTCAATAGATTCCTGTCGTACACTACAAACACTACTGCAATCCCAAGTGTACACAGGGGTTTTTAGCACGTCTCCCTAAAACTTCATCAGCTATCACTTCTTCTGCATTTCTTTCAACCATTTTCTCTTTCTCCATTGGACAACCATCACTAACCTCATAACCTCTACCACTGGTGTCAACTGCATACAATAATTTTTCACTTAGTGAATAACTCTCTTCATTAAAAAAGGCTCTGAACTAGAACTGTTTCCATTCTCCCAAAAAAACATCACAAAAATGTTTTTTATTAATAACTCTTTTCCTCCTACTTTTAGCCTTCATTACATATATTGGTTTATCTAGTGATCAAATTCTGTTTAACAGTAAAATAAACAGTTTCCTTTTTACTTCAAAAGCCTTTTCCACAATGCTTTCAATATGCTTCTTCTTTTTATAAAATAAAGCTCTCTTTTTATATTTCTTCATATCTTTCAGCAAATTATGCACTACTCTTGTAAAATATTTTTTTGCGTAATTCCTTATACTGATTTTGTCTTCTTTTACCATACTTTATCTCCTTTGACTGAACATTTGCTTTTTTACCTTTCCTCTTATTTTGATTTTTTTTCTTACTTAAAAAATGTTCTGAAGTTGCAGCATTCTCTACATTCTGTTTGCTCCTACAAACATTTTTAATAAATTGCTTTGTGATCTTACCAGAGTTTTTTTCCTTTCAGCTACATTATCTTGTTCATTCAATACTTGTGGTTGATGTTTCTTCAAATAATCCTCCTGTCTTTGTTCTTTTCTTTTTCTTTTTTTTCTGACATAATTTCTCAATTTTAACGTTGAAAAACAGTATCTGCAAAAAAGAATCACAAATAAATGAATATTAATAACTTTCAAATTTACAATTTACAGTATTCCATTACTGTACAAACACATTTTATATAAAAACAGACTAAGAAACTATAGCCCTGAACCACAAGTGTGACGATCATTAAAACACTACATACATAGTGCATACTACTTTGAAGCAGTTCATGCCCTAAAGCCTACCTCACTAAAAGACTACATGCTAAGTGACTGAATGATTACACTACTAAAAGGAGACACACTGGGTGAGTACCAGGGTTTTTGCCAGAAGTATATGTATACTAACTGGGGAATTGAAGGTGCGAAAGACAAGTTTGTAGGTGGTTAGAGAACTGAATGCATACTGGATAGGCATTTAAAGCAGTCCATGTGCTAAGGCCCGGCTCACTGCATGAGTACTTGGGTACTGACTGAATGATTAGACTACAGCAAGGAGACTGCCTGGATGAATTTATAAGTGGTAGGCTTTTCGCACAGGGAATGGATTAGTACTTGGTACTGAACGGGTCACTAGAAGAGTGCAAAGGGAGTGACAGGATGTTTGCTGGACTATATGGATACTGACTAGGGAATTGAAAGTGTAAAAGACAAGTCTGTAGGTGGTTAGAAAACTGCATGGATAGTGCATAGGGGTTTGAAGCAGTCCATGTGCTAAGGCCTGGATCAGTGCATGAATACTTAGACAGTGACTGAATCATTAGAGTACTGTAAAGAGAGTGTCTTAGTGAATTTATAACTGTTTGGGTTTTGGCACAGTGAATGGATTACTACATGGTCCTGAATTGGTCACTAGAAGACTGCAAAGGGACTGACAGGGTGTTTCCTAGAAGTGTATGGATACTGACTAGGGAATTGAAGGAGTGAAAACAACTGTGTAGGTGGTTAGAGAACTACATGCATACTGCATAGACATTTGAAGCAGTCTATTTGGTAATGAATGGTTCACAACATAAGTACTTAGAAACTGACTAAATCATCAGACTACTTCTAGGACAGTGCCTGGGTAAACATTTTAAATTTTCAGCTCTGGTGCAGTGAAGACAATGCTACATGGTACTGCACTTTAGTGTCAAATCATGACTCATTTTATCAATGCATTAGCAAACACTGGCTTCTAATGCTACTAAAACTTGACAACATGACAGGTTTTATAACAGTTATCTGTCAGCAAATACACGATGTTACCAAACGCTTCTCTCACAGTGGTTCCCAAATGCACACAGACTCACAGTGTGATTCTAGACAAGCAACAGTATCCCTAGGAGTTTACCAAAACTCATTCACTAATCTGGAAGTGGTAAGGGGACTGCACACAATCTACATATTTCACGACTACACTTTACTGTCAATACCTAACTCATTTAATGAAAGCATAAGCCATAACTGTCTTCTAATGCTACTAAAACTTCACAACATGACATGTTTTAAAACAATTATCTATCAGCAAATACACGATGTTACCAAACGCTTCTCTCACAGTGGTTCCCAAATGTACACAGACTCACAGTGTGATTCTAGACAAGCACCACTATCCCTAGGAGTTTACCAAAACTCATTCACTACAATGGAAGAGGTAAGGGAAGTGCACACAATCTACATATTTCACGACTGCACTTTAGTGTCAATGCCTGACTAATTTAATCAACACATAAGCAAAGACTGGCTTCTTATGCTACTAAAAGTTGACAACATGACAGGTTTTAAAACAGTTATCTGTCAGCAAATACATAATGTTACCAAACGCTTCTCTCACAGTGGTTCCCAAATACACACAGACTCACAGTGTGATTCTAGACAAGCACCACTATCCCTAGGAGTTTACCAAAACTCATTCACTTCAGTGGAAGAGATAAGGGAACTGCACACAATCTACATATTTCACGACTGCACTTTAGTGTCAATGCCTGACTCATTTAATCAACACATAAGCAAAGACTGGCTTCTAATGCTACTAAAACTTGAGAACATGACATGTTTTAAAACAGTTATCTGTCAGCAAATAAACGATGTTACCAAACGCTTCTCTCACATTGGTTCCCAAATGCAAGCAGACTCACAGTGTGATTCTAGACAAGCACCACTATCCCTAGGACTTTACCAAAACTCATTCACTACAGTGGAAGTGGTAAAGGAACTGCACAAAATCTACATATTTCACGACTGCACTTTAATGTCAATGCCTGACTAATTTAATCAATGCATAAGCAAAGACCGGCTTCTAATGCTACTAAAACTTGACAACATGACATGTTTTAAAACAGTTATCTGTCAGCAAATATACAATGTTACCAAACGCTTCTCTCACAGTGGTTCCCAAATGCACACAGACTCACAGTGTGATTCTAGACAAGCACCACTATCCCTAGGAGTTTACCAAAACTCATTCACTACACTGGAAGTGATAAGGGAACTGCACACAATCTACATATTTCACGGCTACACTTTACTGTCAATACCTAACTCATTTAATGAAAGCATAAGCCATAACTGTCTTCTAATGCTACTAAAACTTCACAACATGACATGATTTAAAACAGTTATCTATCAGCAAATACACGATGTTACCAAACGCTTCTCTAACAGTGGTTCCCAAATGTACACAGACTCACAGTGTGATTCTAGACTAGCACCACTATCCCTAGGAGTTTACCAAAACTCATTCACTACAGTGGAAGAGGTAAGGGAACTGCACACAATCTACATATTTCACGACTGCACGTTAGTGTCAATGCCTAACTCTTTTAATCAACGCATAAGCAAAGACTGGCTTCTAATGCTACTAAAACTTGACAACATGACAGATTTTAAAACAGTTATCCGTCAGCAAATACACAATGGTACCAAACGCTTCTCTCACAGTGGTTCCGAAATGCACACAGACTCACAGTGTGATTCTACACAAGCACCACTATCCTTAGGACTTTACCAAACCTCATTCACTACAGTGCAAGTGGTAAGGGAACTGCACACAATCTACATATTTCACGACTACACTTTAGTGTCAATGCCTGACTCATTTAATCAACGCATAAGCAATGACTGGCTTCTAATGCTACTAAAACTTGACAACATGACAGGACTTAAAATAGTTATCTGTCAGCAAATAAACAATGTTACCATATGCTTCTCTCACATTGGTTCCCAAATGCACACAGACTCACAGTGTGATTCTAGACAACAACCACTATCCCTACGAGTTTACCAAACCTTATTTACTACTATGGAAGTGGTAAGAGAACTGCACACAATGTGCATATTTCAAAAGTGCACTTTTGTATCATTGCCTGACTCATTTAATCAACGCATAAGCAAAGACTGGCTTCTAATGCTACTAAAACTTGACATGACATGTTTTAAAACAGTTATCTGTCAGCAAATATACAATGTTACCAAATGCTTCTCTCACAGTGGTTCCCAAATGCACACATACTCACAGTGTGATTCTAGACAAGCACCACTATCCCTAGGAGTTTACCAAATCTCATTCACTACACTGGAAGTGATAAGGGAACTGCACAAAATCTACATATTTCACCGCTACACTTTACTGTCAATACCTAACTCATTTAATGAAAGCATAAGCCATAACTGTCTTCTAATGCTACTAAAACTTCACAACATGACATGTTTTAAAACAGTTATCTATCAGCAAATACACGATGTTACCAAACGCTTCTCTCACAGTGGTTCCCAAATGTACACAGACTCACAGTGTGATTCTAGACTAGCACCACTATCCCTAGGAGTTTACCAAAACTCATTCACTACAGTGGAAGAGGTAAGGGAACTGCACACAATCTACATATTTCACGACTGCATGTTAGTGTCAATGCCTAACTCTTTTAATCAACGCATAAGCAAAGACTGGCTTCTAATGCTACTAAAACTTGACAACATGACAGGACTTAAAATAGTTATCTGTCAGCAAAGAAACAATGTTACCATATGCTTCTCTCACATTGGTTCCCAAATGCAGACAGACTCACAGTGTGATTCTAGACAACAACCACTATCCCTACGAGTTTACCAAACCTTATTTACTATTATGGAAGTGGTAAGAGAACTGCACACAATATGCATATTTCAAAAGTGCACTTTTGTATAATTGCCTGACTCATTTAATCAACGCATAAGCAAACACTGGCTTTTCATGCTTCTAAAACTTAACAACATAACAGGTTTTAAAAGAGTTATCTGTCAGCAAATAAAAGATATTACTAAATGTTTCTCTCACAGTGGTTCCCAAATGCACACAGGCTCTCTGTGTGATTCTAGACAAACAACACTATCCCTTGCACTATACCAAAACAAATGTTTTCATCTACACAGAGTACTACATTTTACTGCAGAAACATAACTCATTTCACAAATTCATAAACAATGACTGGTTTCTAATTCTACCAAAATATAAAAACTGCATAGTTATCTGTCTACAAACACATGAAAAAAACACATCCTTATCACAAAATGGTTTCTACATGCACACACACTGTCAATAAGATTGTAGAGAAAAAAAGTACTCCCTACACTTTAGCAGAAGAAATACATTAGTCTGATTAAAATAAAAATAGTCTACATACATCCCCTCACAATTAAATAACTCACCTTTCAAGATGTTTTGTAGATTAAGAAGTATATCAGTCACACACCAGATATCAGTCACACACCAGATTTTCTTATACAGAATCTCTGCACTGTGCACCTGTCAGCAGAACCAAAGAATGGCAAAGTTTCCCTTTCATTTTCCACACATATACATGTAAACATCAAATCACATTCCTTCCCACATAAATTCAAAAGCAAACACACATTTCTATTGGTTAAACATTTCAACCCTTTCCAAATGACATAAACTTCAACCCTTCCCCCAATCTGCCTTCTGCCCGTTACCATAGAAACAGGTCATGGAACACTGTACTGAGCACACAGGTCACAAGTTCAGCACACACAATGTTGCTAATCAAAACAGCAAGTGTGCTTGACTTCTCAACATATCAGCTTATCATATATAATGTTCCTTACAATCAGTTTTTGTTAACCAATAAGAATCATGCGTTTAAAAAACAGAAATATGCACCCTACCTTTCAGTGTAGAAGGTTGTTGAACAACCAATAATTTCTTGTCTTTTTTCAAAATTGCATCTTAGCCACCATTTTAGAAACATCTTACTTTCCAAACTGCCATTTCATTTTCAGAGACCATCTGAGTGCATCCAGACCTCCTTACAAGATGCTTACAGTGTGGATTGTGGGACACAGCTACATTTTCTGGAGCCAAAGGTATGCAGAAAACAAAGGCATTCACAAAGACTAGGTTTGCCAAATGTAGACATTAAATGGATTGGACAGAAAGGGTTAAAGTGGCACCAATTGATGCCATTGGTGAAATCCTTCAAGCAAATCCAACACCCTGACCTCATAATAGTGCACTGTGGTGGCAATTACCTAGGCACTTTGACTGCGGTAGGTCTGGAAATGCTTATGAAGGACACCTTTGCACAACTGATTTCACTTTTCCCTAAAACTGCCTTTGTGTACTCTAACATGTGCCAAAGGCAGAAATGGAACTGGTCTGATAATTTTTGTCCACAGATTGAGAAAGCTAGGAAACATGTGAATAAATCTGTTTCTGCTTTTCTCCGAGACTACAGAATGGGGTCCATTTACAATAACAATCTGCGCTTTCATATGCAAGAGATGTATAGGAGAGATGGAGTACACTTTACTGATGAAGGAAACAGAGTCTTCCTCAACAACTTTAGACTCTGTATAGGTACTTACTCATAAGTACCAAAAACTCTCAATGAACACAACGGCTCTTTTTAGAGCCACTCAAGAACAAAACACTTAAGCTTAATCTTTATCTCCCAACAATTTCATTTTTTTTCCCTTGGATCTGCGAACCCACCGCGAGAGGATCCGTGCATCCAACGCGATATGATGCGCGCACCGTGCGCGCATTTCGCCGTTTTTTTTTTTTTTTAAAGGGGGGCCCCAGGGGGTCCTTCTGGGACCCCCTAAGCACCTCTAAAGGGTCAGAGTATTTCCATTCTGCCCCCTTTATATGTTTTGCACACTTATTCCCCTTGCTTCTTCAGCCTCGCTTCTACCGAGGCAGAAAATGGCCGCCAACAGTTCCTGGTTTTGAATGTAGAGAGACACTCGACAGCCAATTAGCATTCAGCGCGCGATCGGGAGGGTGCGCGCTCGGTTCGGGGAGGGTGCGCTTGCGGTGTGGGTACGGTCCGTGGATCCTCGGCGGCCATAGATATCACTAACTTTTTTACCCTAATTTTCTCAGGAACTACTGAACAGATTCACACCATATATGCAAAAGGCACGAGTCCGAACTGAGGACTACCTCTTTGCCAAATTTGGTGTCATTCCGTTCAGCGGTTCGGGCTGTAGCTGCGAAAACGGATCCTATGGGAAATTGCATGGGGAAAACGCGTTTTGGGGCCCCCATTTTTTCTCAGCCCCCACTTGACAGATCACTGCAAACTTTCAGGGTAGGAGCGGAGCGGAGCTGGCCAAAAGTTTGGAAAATTTCGCGAGGATTAGTCAACCGGTGCCAACGTTATTTCAAATAGAATGTTGTGGATTTCCTATGGAAAATAGGTCCTAACTATAACTATCTACTGGCGACCGCCAGTAGATAATTTATATTGATAGATAGATAGATAGATAGATAGATAGATAGATAGATAGATAGATAGATAGATAGATAGATAGATAGATAGATAGATAGATAGATAGATAGATAGATAGATAGATAGATAGATAGATAGATAGATAGATAGATAGATAGATAGATAGATAGATAGATAGATAGATAGATAGATAGATAGATAGATAGATAGATAGATAGATAGATAGATAGATAGATAGATAGATAGATAGAGATATATACATAGATATGTGCGTGTATATATATTTATATTGTTTACCATATTGACCCCAACCCCTAAACTCAACCACTCTATAACCCCAACTATACCCTTACCACCCAATGCCCTCACCTACCCCTAAACCTTAAAAACACCCTTTCCATCCAATATCCCTATCCACGCTAAACCCTAAAAGCACAATTGCCACCCAAACCCCCACCTAACCTAAACCCTAAAAATACCCTAACCACCCAATACCCTTACCCACCTAAACCCTGGAAACACCTTTACCACCCAATACCACTGCCCACCCTATACACTAAAAAAACACCATCCACCCAAAACCCTTACCCACTCTACACCCTAAAAGTTCCCTTACCACCCAAAACTCCTACCCGTCCCTAAACTTTAAAAACACCCTTAGCAACCAAAACCCCCACCCACCCTTAAACCCTAAAATCAGCCTAACCACCCTATACCCTTACCCAACACTAAACCCTTAAAACACCGGTACCTAATTCCTAATTCATATATACTGCCAGTAGATAGTAATGCTGGGATTTGGTTTTTCATAGACAGAGTGTGTTTTGGTTTGCTATTAACTTTTGCCCCGTTTGATGAATTTCCATGAAACGTTTCCAAAAAAATGTTCATCCACATCAGTTCCTTCCTGGAAAGTTTTGGGGTGATTCATGAAGTGGCAGCTGAGAAAAAAATGGAGTCCCAAAATGTAAAATCTCCAGGCATTTTCCATACAATTCTTTAACCCCTTGAGTGCCCCGCCCTTTCCCCGCCCTGTGCCGGCCCTTTCATTAGCAGGCGGGGTTCATGACGAGATAGTCTCGTCATGGGCACAGCGCAACCGCGGCCCATGACGAGACCATCTCGTCATGGGCACTCAAGAGGTTAAGACAGGTTCACGCAAAAATTGCTGAATGGAACTACTCCAAATTCATCAGAAAGCTAGGTCTTTGTCGGCTTTTTATGATTTGGTGTAAATCCGTTCCATAGTTTTTGAAATATTAAGGGTAAAAAATAATTGTATATTATGCCAGTTGGGATCACAAGCGTCCCGCAAGAGCACGAAATAAAAAAATGGAGGTCAAGAGGCCCGCTTTTCCCATGGTGTTGTGGAAATGAATTAAAAAAGCTATATAGGAGGCAGCAGAAAAGCATTCTGTCCCCCTTAGATTTAGAGAGGAGGTGTCTAAGGGATAACTACTGTAAAGATTATAAATGTATATTGTTTTTAACACATTTTTATGTTCCTGTGAGACTCTCATGAGATTGGGAATAGAAAAAAGTAGTAGATGAGTTCTCAATACACTATTTTTAGGAATGCATATTTCTGTCCTTGTTTTTTTAAAAAGAAGTGTGTAAGAGAAAAGTACTGTGATGATTAGGTTAAATCTTTTTTTTTAAATGTTATGGTCTCGCAAGACTCTTGTGATATCGTGTAAAGAGGGAAAGAGTAGGTGGCATTTGAATACACTTTGCTATATACACTTGTTACTATATGAAGGAGTCTTACTGGAGATGGTGTTTATTGGAATCTACTATTTATGCTCATTGGTCTGAGAAGAGTTGTGATTAGAGTTAGGGCTCATCAGAGTACCCTACTATGCACACCCATCATCTGAGCTAGAGTTATGAAAGGAGAGCCCAGTCCCCCCCACACCTTCTATGCACATCTTCCATTCCAGAGATTGGTCTCAGCAGAGAGGTCAGTCCTTCCACACACCCTACTCCGTACACCCATCATCTCATAGAGGGAGATCTGAAAGGAGAATCTGGTCCCTCTCCACACCCTACTAAGCACACCCATCATTACACAGAGAGAGGTCTCAAGAGAGAGTTCAGTCCCTCCACACACTCTACTATGCACAACTGTCATCTTAAAAGAGAGTTCTGAAAGGAGAGCCCAGTCTCTCCCCACACCCTGCTACACACACTTCATTACAGGGAGAGATCTCAGCAGAGAGTCCAGTCCATCCACACACCTATCATCAGTGAGAAAGTTCTGAAAGAATAGACCATCCCCTCCCCACAACTTACTATGCACACCTATCATTCCAGTGAGTGGTCTCAGAAGAGAGGTCAGTCCCTCTACACACCCTATCTGAGAGACAGGTCTGAAAAGAGAGGTCACTCTTTCTATGCACCTTATTACACACACCCATCATTAGAGAGAGAGTTCTGAGCAGAGAGGCTAGTCCCTCACACTCCCTACTATGCACATTCTTCATCTGAGAGAGTGGTCTGAAAGGAGAGGGCAGTCCCTCCCAATACCCTACTATGCACACCTGTCATCTAAGAGAGAGGTCCGAAAGGAGAGACAAGTCCCTCCACACACCCTACTATGCACACCCATCATCTTAGAGAATTTTATAGGGCTAGAAGGGCATGCAGCTCACTAGAAACATATAATAAGGTAGAGAGGGAGATGAAAATCTGTTTCCCACGCACAATACTAGAAACAACCTCTAAGAGAGCTAGGAATATGGTTAGAGAAAAAGTATTATTTGAACCATCTAAAACTGCTACAAAGAAAATGAACAGAGGGACAAGAACACTCACAGATTTGTAACGACTTATAACAGGGAACATACAAAATTTCGACAAATTTTACAAAAGCACTGGTACTTTATTAGACAGGATCCTGTAATAGGACATCAGGCCACTAGGAATCCACGGCTTCATATATAGAAAATCAAAGTCATTGAGGGATTTTCTAGTGAGGAGTGATTGGGTGATTCACAACAACATACTTGGCTCCAACAGAAAGAAGGTTTTAGAAAATGTTTGAATTGCAAGGCTTGTCAGCATGGGGAAAATATTACAGCTTTTAAAACGGTTTGAATAAACTTTCAAGGTAAAAGGATTTTTAACTAGGCCTGGGTGTAGTTTGTGGAGTTTTGCTACCCGAAACTCTGCGAAGTTACAAAAAACCTCCGCTAAGTTCCATGAGTGGTGGAGTGCAGTGTGAATTGCAGTTTGTGCTGGTATTCCTGCTGCTCGAGTACAAATTCTACCAGAGCAACAGCTCGCGCTCGCGAAATTACAGTTCGCGTTCTGGAAAAAAACTCCGCTGCACATCGCGAAGCGGAGTTCTCTGCACACCGCAAGCTCCGTGGAGTGCGAAGTGCAGAAAACTCTGCAAACTCCGCGAACGGAGCGAAGTTCACCGCCCAGGCCTATTTTTAACATGTAAATCAAGCTATGTTGTGTATATTTTGAAATGCCCGTGTAAGAAAGAGAGCTATAATCAATAAGGACCGTAGCTACCCGGAAGCTAGACATTTTGAGAAAGAACATCTTAGCAATCCAACACTAATGTGATATAGCTGTGTAGAGCAGGTGCCAAAGAAAAGGAGAGGTGGAGAAAGGGAGAGAGAGTTAAGAAATCTAAAAACAAACAGTTTCTCAGATAGATACCAAAGAACCAAATGGTTTCAACGTGGATGAAGAATTGTTTACCTGTCTCTATTAATATCTGCATCCAATCAGGTGCATTCATCATGGAGCATAAAAATGTATATAGGAAAAGGGATGGCATAAGCACAATAAATTGCACTTTTTATTTATTAGAAAGAACACATCAGTCACATGAAATAAAGATTTAACCTATTTATTGTCAGGCACTGGGAAATCGTAATATATAAACAGATAGTAACTGCTCTGAAAGCCCTGTTTAAAAGGAGGTACTACCAGCGCTTAGGTTGCAAATTGTTAAAATCTACAGAAAAGGTTGCACTTTAATAGAGTTTAAGCACTTTTTGAGCACGTAGCACTTTAGAAAAGTAGTAGCACTTCAGCATGTTTTGCACACTACAAAATTGCTGAAATGTTTTTCTTTAAAGAAGAAGACAGTAAAAATTGGCAGCCAGGAACCGGTAGGCACTTGCCTTACTGCAATGAATGTAATGAATATAGAAATAAAAAATAACACTGTTGCTTTATATTTTTAATTATACTATTATAAAGTTATTTAGATAGAAAAGCACAATGTGAGCAATTATAAACATGTTCAAGATGGCGCCCATGTTTATCCAAATGTGTAAACAACGGAAGCTGTCTCCTCTCTATGTTTGTGTAAATGTAGATTGTATTTAAATTAAAAAAATATTTGGTGCTCATCGTCGTGAACAAGGCTGCGTCTGGCAGCTGAAACGCATAGATGATTGTGTCACACAGAAGCAAATAAATCAAAGTGAAAAATCAAAGGAGTCCATCTCATTGGATGTAACAAGTGTGTTTTGTTTCATATATATATATATATATTTATATATATATTGAAAAACACTCTCGCGCTGCTGCACACAAGGATTCAAGGAGTCACTTCAAACACCCGGAAGTGCTTCCTTTCTATCAACAATTCCTGTCATTGTTGATAGGCATGCAAGAAAGACTTTTCAGGCATACCAAACTTCAAGTGAAAGACAGACACACATTGTGAGTACAAAAATGCAGTGCATAAAGTTACATTTAAAGAAAATAACAAGTACACCCAAAAATATATATACATTACATATCGCAAATGCATTCTGCAGATATTGGTGTGTAAAATATAATACTGATGTACTCTCCAGTGTAATTCAAACATGGTAATGATTTCCACACTATACAGACATGTCAAAAGGTGGTTCCAAGCCAAGTGGCTGAGTTAGTTCATACCAGTCTCATAGCGCGATCTCCAATAGGATAGCATCTCCTACTGTGTCTTTTTCATTTGTGAACAAGTGTCATAGTTTGAATGCAAATGTGTGTCATGAAAAAAGTGCAAAAAGAAATAATAAATGAAAACAAAAAGTCAAATCTTGAACCAAAAAACATCGGGTGTGTAATAACGTATTTCATTCACTTTTCTTACTGCGTCTGCTCATTTAACAAAAAACGGTTTGTGTCCAATGAAAATAGGAATCCACTGTGGGTTTTCTACCTTGCCACTACCCTAGATGGATGTGGAGCTCCTCATCATGGATGAGGCCACCGGGGTGTCTAGTGCAGAGTTGGGTGATGTATTCGTACTCCTGGCGCCTCAACTTGCGTTCCCGGTCGCCTCTTCTCGCATGTGGTGGGACCCTGTCAACACCAAAATATGAGATTTTAGAACCAATATCAGTGACATTTCGATGTGCTTGTTTACATTGCTTTGCCACAGCATATGTAGAGTCATTTTTTCTTATAGTGTGCAAATGCTCCAAAATCCTCTCTTTTACTGGGAAGTAGTACTTCCCACGTAACAGAGCCCACACACGCACACCAACACATTTGTGGATTTCGGCTGTTTTACCTGTCGGGAGACTGTATCTTTTTATATTCGGGCTACTAGCACAGGCTTTACATTTTCCACACTTATGGAAGCCAGGAAGCTCCCTCAGCCAAGATCCAGAGGTTGTTCTACCCTGCAAAAGGTGGCTATGGACTAAGATATCTCGTAAGAAGTTACACTCGGAGTCAAAGGCCATTCATCAAATAGTACGTAAACACTGGCACCTGATTAAGAAAGATCCTACTAGTGGTAGATTGGTCAGCCCCAGCCCGCACATTACGTATCGTAAGTGTGACTCCTTACAAGATGTGAGTGATTAAATGTGTCTTACTGAATGCTTGGGTTAGTGACAGATACAAATGTTCACACAGTTTAGTTTGTCAGTTGGTCTGTAAGTGGTTGCATGGGTTGGTGAGTAGCTAGTAGTGTCTATATGGGTTATTGATTGGTTGTCTGAGTATCTATATGGGTGCCAGAGTGTCTATTTGGGTGGGTGGGTGGTATGACTTTGTGTATAGATGTGTGAGTAGGCGATTCACTGGGTGTATGGGTTCAAGAGTATATCTGAGAAGCGCTGTACGGGTAGGTGAGTGTATGTATGGGTGTGTTGATGAGTGTTTAGATGTCTCAGTGTGAGTAAATACATATGTATGAATTTCAAAGGTTTTTTAAATGATAATTTCTAACGATAACGTCCCTGAAACCTGTGTTTTTTTATGTGAATTTCAAAGGTTTTTTAAATGCCACTTTTTAACAATGCCTACAGAGGTAGGAAATGTGCAGAAAGAGGAAGAAAGGCGTAGAAAGACACAAGAGATGTTCACAAAGAACCAACAGAGGAGCAGAAAGAGGCCTTGTTCCAAAGCCATCCTGTGCCCCCAACTTGTTGCTGATGGGTACTGGTGGTAACTGACTCTGGCTAACCAAGCCTAGAGCCAGTGCTATGCTGAAAGACAATAAGAATACAGTGAAACACCTACATACACTAGGGAACACTATGTTTTGGGGTACCCCTGTGATGGGCATGACCTCCTCTGTAAGGCCCTAGTACATAATAGGGCAGGGGGATTAAAACTACCTCTAAGTCAGAGGTGCAGAAAGATGCTTCTTTAAGTAGTAGTCACGTTTGCAGAGTGGTGGAGAAAGGGTGCTGGGCCTCCGACCAGCGCTCAGGAATTCCGCTGCATAGGACTTAGAGGAGGTACCAAGAAGGCTTCTTTGCCCCCAAAGTCCCTCAGGAGTATATTGGACTTCATCCCCCATCCCGTAGTCAGCCAGGAGGCATGTTTGCAGAGTGGTGGGGAAAGGGGGGCACGTCCTCCTTAGACATCTTAGCAATCCCACTGTATGGGACTTACTGGAGGTAACAAGAGGGGTAGTTGGCCCCCAAGGACATCCTTGGGTGTCAAATACCCCTCCTATTACCTCCAGAAAGTCCCACACATCAGGATTGCTAAGTTCTCATTGCAGGCTACACCCCTTTGCAAACGTGCTCCCTGCCGCGCTGATGGATGGGGATTGATGTCCCCTTCACTGCTGGGGGTCCTTTAGGGGCAAACTAGCCTACCTCTTACCTCCAGTAAGCCCCACACAGTGGGATTGCTGAGAGGTAGACAAAGGCAATGCCCCCTTTCCCCACCACTCTGCAAACATGCCTCCTGGTGCATTGTAAGTTGGGGTATTGAGTCCCCTTCATTCCTGAGGGTCCCTGGGGGCCAACTGGCCCAACAGGTACCTCCAGTAAGTGCCACACACCTGGATTGCTGAGAGGGGTCGGAGGCCATGCCCCTTTTTTACACCACTCTGCAAACGCAGCTCCTGGCTCACTGCTGCTCAGAGGATGTGGTCCACTTGTGTCCTGAGGTCCTTACAAAGCCCTATTCACTGAAAAAACCATAGGTTTCAGGCACGTTATAGTTAGGAATTAGCATTTAAAAACCTTAGATGTTCACTGAAAAAACCATAGGTTTCAGGGGCGTTATAGTTAGCTGGAATTTTCACTCGTACAAAACCATTGAAATTCAACCGTTATAGTTAGTTCAGCTAACTATAACTCGCGCGCCCGCAATGTACTGCTGATGACGTCACATATCACATCACTCATGACATGGTCAGTGACATCACTCATGACATCACTGATGACATCTCAAATGAAATGTCTGTTGTGCTGCCACTGCCCTTCCTGTCTGCCCAGTGTGGTCAAATTGTTGCTTCTGCACTCTCCTACCTGCCTTCAATTTTCAGAGTCTGTGCCCCTGGCATCTGCCTCTCAACAGTATCCCAATGAACAACTAGATTGCTAACATTCTATATTTTTTACAAAAGTGTGGAACGCCTGACGTCATCTTGATGTAATCAAAACTGTAATACCTAGAGCATTTCCTTTAGAAATTACATATATGAGAGGGTCTTATTTGCATCAAAATTATGGTTAGTGCTCTAAAAAACTAAAATGAGAACATATTTTCTGAGTTTTCAAATAGCGACAAAGAACTTTCAAATTATTTGTAATCTTTATTTGTTTTTATCCAGTTGACCACTTGATTAAATGTTGCACTTAGGGGAGAGGATGTGGTGTTACTTCCAGAGCTGCAGACTTTGCAACTGGGGAACCAGGTTGGAGTTTCTGCTTCAGCTCAACATTCTGTGATTCGGGTCAAATCCCTTAATCTCCCCATGTCTACATCCAAAATGAATTTGATCTTGTGTGATGTAGCCAATGCTCATGTAAAGCACTCCAATACCTGAAACGTCTGCACTGTATTGTGGTAAATATTTAATTACCGATACTATTTTTGATGCAGTAGAATATATTAAGAATAACTCAGTAAAATAAGAGGCAGAATCCGTGGTATTAGAGGTTCTGAAAGGGCTTTATTCCTTTACAGTTCGAACTGTAGGCGTCATATTCCATCACCACGGGGGTTCAGGAAGTGAATAGCAATACATTATTGACAGGTAATCATTTTTATAGAAAGGGCATTACAGTGAAACAGATGCAGGAGGCGTAACAGCTGATAAAATAGATAAAGATATGCATGCGTAACTAAAATAGGCGTAACTAGGCGTAGCTAGAAAACGTCATTATACATGATGTCACAAATGGGTGGATCCATGAAAGAATCCTGCAATGTCAGCAGAAATACTTGGCAGAGATGCGCGCGCAGCCGCATGACGTATGATTGACGTGCAACTAGGGGGTGAAGGGGACTTGACATTTAGCTCTACATGTGGAGACAGAAGTCTGGGGGGTCAAGTCAACCTAATCCCAAATCATATCTAACATCCTATGTTTAAAGAACTATGTTATCCAAAAGGAAAGGTCTCTCGAACAAAATCTATTCTATACTGACTGTGAGTGCGTGTACAAGCGTCTAAGTGTCTACATGAGATGCGAGGGGCAGAAATCTTCCATAGTAACAGGGCTATGAATTACTTGCATGAAGACAGAGAAGCCGGGCCCTTTGCTCAGTTAGCTGGAAGGATGTTTACTTAAACTACTAGACAGGAATGCATTGGATGAGGAGCGGAGCAGATAATCTTGAAGGTGAAATACAGTTTTTGGCAGGCAGACATGCCGAGTCAGGCACCGTTAGCCGCGCAGGGAGTAGAACAAAGTTCATGGACACAGATGCGAGCTCAGACTGGAGCTGTCGAAGGTAGGAGGCAGAGAAAGGCTTGATGGCAGAATTCAGGGCCTACTCGCCTGAACTGCAAAATGGAGTAAATGAGCCATATAAAGTCGGTGGCCTTTCATACTTAGGAATAGAATATCCGGCCCATTCATGGCGGATCTGAAAGAGGACATATTGACGGTGGACGCACATGTGTTTGCGTCTTCATAACTGGAACTGGAGGGAACATACATGTACTTGTAACTTATACATGGAGCCGTTGGGGTCTAAGATAGGGGACATAACTGATCACAAAATTCATATTTCCTCATTCCCTCCTTGTCCCCTACGGACCCTCAGGAGATATCAATCTTCATCAATCCATCGATTTGTTCATATAGCATCATTTGTTCTTCTTTCTTCATCCGGGATCTTGAGCGAAAACTTTGATGTGGAATACACGATGTGGCACACAGACCACAAATCGCTGGCCCACATTGTAGACATAAGCAGCAACTGAATAGTATGAGGAAGCCAATACCTAGGAAGGATAAGATCCTCCATCCCCAGGCTGACAACACGCTCCAAAACCAACCGGACCAAGTCCAGGTGCCTGGATTCTGGTGTATCTGGCTTACAATTTTGTGAAGACGGGTTATGGCTTTATATACAGATGGCGAATTTTCTGGGATGAATACGCAGCAACTTGATCCGATGACCCTACAAGCTCCGCCCCTATCGGCCAGGATGACGTCAAGGACAAGACGATTTTGAAGAACAACAATCCGCATCGCAGACTGCTCCTCTGTTAAGTTGCCTAAGGCGGAAGTAGTTTCATTTACTACGGCTTCAAGGGTCCTAGTTAGTCTACGTATCAGCTTACTATTGGTGACTGTACCTATATAGGGAAAGAAACCTTTATTGAAGTCTGTATATTTTTCCCATGCCGTTTCAGTGTAATCGACAATTGGGAGATCTCTCCGTTCTCTATTGTGTACTAAATGGGTATTTCTGTGATAATCAGGAGGGGCTAGAAAAACAGGTGGCAGGAGGAATGCGATGTAACAGGTACCATCCCAATCTAGAGGCAGACGTATATATGCAGTCTGACCACATACGAAGTAGGAATGGCGGGAAGCTCTAAAAGTAGACTTGCCTTGGTCACTGAATTCTATTACAGTGGTACATTTACTATGGCCCATATGTATTGAACCATTCTTTTTTACACATAATTCTCCTTTAACTGGAAATACTGACATAGCGGGCAAAATTGGTGCAGTTTCGGATTCAACATTCAAGATCATGAGGTTAAGTGTAAAATTACCTAATCCATATACTTCATTTTCTAAATCAGTTCCTGTTCTCTTGGGGAGTCCCTCCTTGTTAGGGTAGCAGACTTTGAGTAAAACTAGGTTCAGGTTTCCCCATACCCAATTATCTTGATAAACTACTGAATTTGAATCTAAGGAATTAATTAAACTAAACCATGCTCCACAGGAGCCATTGTGTGTGAACGGATACGGAAAGAGAGGCAGAACTCCCTTATAGTTCTGATACGGAGGGAGTCGGCCACATATCCAACAATTGGTAGCATTGCTGGTCTGATGAGAATGATGTAACATACTAATGAAAGTGTTATTGCGCAGCGCAAATCTATAGGACAATTCATGCGGGGGTAATTCACTAAAAGAATGTTCAGCAGTAGCGTTGTAAGCACGTTTAGAAATAGGGTAATATATATGCAACAATATACTTGCAACGATGATCAGAAGACTTAAGAAAAACATAATTAATAGGGTCACTATGCAATGACTACGAAGTGATTTACAATACACGTGCTTTTTAAGCTGCATCTGTCGATTTCTTTCTCTACTCAGGTCTAGAGGATACATGTCAGAGACAAATTCAACCGATTCACCTTGGAGAGGACTTAAACAATCAAATTGTCTGACTTGCTAGACCTTAATTTCAGTTTATAAAGTTCTTTGTCCGACGGTTCAACCAAGGGGAGCTTTGAATCAATCGGTGAAGAAACGCAGGGCGTAATGTTCACATCAGATGGTAGTCCATGAAATTTCTTGATATGACTCGAATGTAACCACCCTTTACGACCTTCGATCTTCACGGCTGTCCTCGTCGTCAGTAGCACGAGTTGAGGCGATTTCCACCTAGGATCCAGCTGAGTCTTCCGGTCAAAATTTCGTACCAGCACCAGGTCCCCGGGAACTACGTCATGGGGTTTTACCTCGGTGTTATCGGGAAAGGCTGCAGCTACCTGTGAACGACAAGATTGTAGTGCAGACATCAAGGAAGCCAGGTAATCTGTCAGCATATTACAGTCAACATCAGTTATTTTACGGGGTATAGGCGTCCCCCACATATTTGGTGGTCTACCAAAGATCACCTCATACGGGGATAGCCCTGTTCGAGAATGTGCTACCATTCTCATGTAAAAGAGTGCAACTGGTAAGGCTACTACCCAATCGACACCTTTCTCTCTACATATTTTAGACAATCTAATTTTCAGAGTTTGATTGTGGCGTTCCACGAGACCTGCTGCCTCGGGGTGTCGGACACAGTGGAATTTCCATTGGTAACCTAACAAAAGTGAAACATGTTTCATCAGTTCGGATGAGAACGGCTGGCCGTTATCTGAGTAGACAACACGTGGTAAACCATACCGTGGGAAGAATTCTCGAACTAACTGTTTGGCAGTAGTAGGGGCAGTGTAATCTGAAACCGGGTAGGCTTCAGTCCAACGGGAAAGAGCACAGACAACTACGAGAACATATTTGAATCCTCGACATCGTTCCATCTGGATATAATCCATCTGGAGGACTTCAAAAGGGTGATCAGGAGGCTGAAATCCACCCTGTTCTACGGGAATGCTTTTACCTGGGTTAAACTGACAACAGATCATACAGGTACGGACCTTTTGTTTAGCTGCTGCTCGTAAATGTTTGTTGAACCAAATGTGTTGAATGCTGTCTAGCATAGCTTTCTCTCCTAGGTGCGCTGGACTATGTATTGTGTTAATGATAACTTGAACCATGGAGTCAGGAAGAAACCATACAGATTTTTCCTTCGTCATCCATCCTTGATCCGTTTGGATCCCTCCTAATTCAGTCCATTTCTTTATTTCATCTGGTGTAGCATTTGTCTGTATGTCAATTACGTCAAGAGCGGGATCTTTAACCGTCATGCAATGTGTTGGTGTCGGAACTATTGTCTTTGTCGTGTCAGTTGTGTGAGTTTGAGCAGTCTGTTTAGCTGTTCTGTCAGCTAGGTCATTACCCTGAGAAATGATATCAGTAACTTTCGTATGAGCTTTACATTTCATAATCGATATTGCAGTGGGTAGATGAATTGCGTCTAATAGAGCATGAATGAGGGGTCCGTGCTGAATGTGGGCACCGTGAGAAGTTAAATAACCTCTCTCTCGCCACAGCACGCCGAACTCATGTACAACTCCGAATGCATAACGTGAATCAGTGTATATGTTGACTTTCTTATTTGTGGCTTGAATACAGGCTTGTGTCAGAGCGATGAGCTCTGCTGCTTGAGCTGACAAAGTGTTAATACAATTTGTTTCAACGACTTCAGTGTCTGTTGTGACTGCATACGCGGCCACTAACTCTCCTGTACTCGTTCTCATGCATGAGCCATCTACATACAACGTCAGGTCTGGGTCTAACAATGGGACATCTGTCAAGTCTTGTCTGGGTTTCGTCGTGATAGTAATAACTTCAATACAATCATGTGCTAGTGGGTCTGTTCCGTTTACTGGCAAAAGTGTGGCAGGATTCAATGTACTACAACGTCTGATTTCTATGTGTGGCTGAAACAATGTTAATTCATAACCGGTAAGTCTCGCTATAGTCAAGTGTTGTGTTTGAGTTCGGTTCACAAGAACCTCTACTGCATGTGGTACCTGTACGGTCAATGGATGTCCTAACACTATGGCATCGCTTTGTCTGATTGCCAAAGCTGTCGCTGCCACTGATTTCAGGCACGCAGGCAGAGCCTGAGCTACGGGATCTAATGTACTAGAGAAATAGGCACAGGGTTTGTGTGATCCTGCTTGTTCCTGAGTGAGTACTGACAAGGCAGTACCTTCGCGTTCTGTAACAAAGAGTGTAAAATGTTTATTGTAACATGGTGTTGCTAAAACAGGTGCTTGACATAAAGCTTTCTTTAAGCTTTCAAAGGCTTGTGTATGTTCCTGAGTCCAAGGGAGGACAGTCGATGTGGCTGCCTCCTGTGTTGTCAACTGAATGAGTGGTTTTGCTAGAAATGCATATTGAGGGATCCACTGCCTACAGTATGAAGTGAGGCCTATAAAAGCCCGCACCTCCTTTTGTGTCTTGGGTATTGGCATGTTAGCAATTAACTGGATGCGGTCAGGTGTAAGCTGTCTTCCCTCCTTGGACAGCGAGTGCCCAAGATAAACAACTTGCTGGACACAGAATTGCAGCTTAGAAGGGGACACCTTGTGCCCCTTTTCGGCCAGAAATTGTAAAACCGTCAGTGATGCTTTTTCACATTCAGGCTCGCTTCGAGCGGTGATCAGCAGATCATCGACATACTGAAGCAAAGCAGTGTTAACTGGCATGTGGATACTGTCAAGTTCTCGTTTCAGTGCTTGGCTATAGATGCTGGGGCTTTCTGTGAATCCTTGAGGTGCGCGTGTGAATTTAAAACTTCGTCCATTCAAACTGAATCCGAACAAGTATTGGCTTTCCGGATCTATTGGGACGCTGAAAAAGGCATTCTTGAGATCAATTACAGTAAAGAACGTTGCTTTGGAGTCAATGGCTGTTAGTAATGAAGAGATATCTGGGACCACGGGGTATTGTGGTACACTGCATTTATTTAATTCGCGCAGATCAATAACTAATCGGTACACTGGCGGGGCTTTTGGATCAGTTCGTTTAAGAATCGGAATTATCGGGGAGTTACATACATTTGAGTCGGTTTCCACAACCACTCCTTGGGCAATAAGCTCATCAATGATTTGCAGTAAAGCCACTACAGCATCTGGTGGTAATTTGTATTGTCGCATTCGTGGTAGTACCACTCCTGTTTTTAGTGTGACACGATATGGTGTAATGTTCATGCAACCAACATCAGTGGGGCCTTGTGCCCATAAATGTGTAGGTAAATTCTGCAGTCTATGATCCATGTCTCTGGACACATAGTGCCCTTTGAAATCACGTAAAAATAATCTTACTCCTTCCGGAGAGCAACATATTATAGCTCCTAGAGCTTTCAATGTTTTTATACCTAACAGGTTTTCTGGACATGATTTAGTAAGCAATAAGTCTGTAGTCCGTGTCAACGGACCGACCGTGAGTGGAAGAGGTTGTGATACTTCATTAATGATAGGTTTTCCTGAAAACCCAAGGGAAATATTCTGTGAGCCTGAGAGGGGTGCCCCTGGAACTTCACTGCGTTGTATTGTTGTTCTGCTTGCCCCTGTATCAAGTAAAAACTTTCTATCTTGGCCTAATAGTTCACTATGTACATAAGGTCCCTCTTGATCTACAGGAACCTCGATAAGGGGTAAGCCAACTTCCCTCTCTAGGCTGTTTCATACGTATCGCTGATAATCGGGATAGTCAGTTTGTGCATACTGGTAAATCTGTTGCGTTGTTGCTTGTGTGGCAGCAGTAGGCTGCTGCTGTGATGTAACTACGATCCGTTGTGGAGCCGCCTGCTGTGGAGCTGGCATGGACTGTTGTGGGGCTGGCATGGACTGTGCATGCTGCGGGACTCCTTGTTGATTCTGATCCTGTCTAGGTGGCTGTGGTCTTTCCTGTGTTTTACCTGTGGCGATATTATGTTTTAAGACTGGACAATCGTGTATATAATGACCTGGCTGTTTACAATAGTTGCATGTCCCTTTCACAGGACCTGCTGAATCACTGGACTGTGTCATACCCTTTTTATGACCGTCAGCTGGAACTGACTGGGCAACAAGCATTTTCATTTTCGTGTCTTTCATGCGTCTTTGTTCATGGTCTTGTTCCTCTCTAATTCTATTGTGGTGATATTGTAACATCTGTAACATTTGTGATGGGGTGTTACCTTGCCAGGTACTCTCGAATTTCAATACTCTATTCTTAACTTGGGGCAGGGAATTTTCAACTAATTTTGTCACAAACAGATGTGGATATGATTCGCTACTTGCTTTTATGCCACTATTTATACCAAAACATTTTTCAAATCGAGAATAGAAATCACTAGTGTCTTCATCTTGCTTTTGTTTACAGGCTGAGATTGCACCCCAGTCTTCCTTTTTCGTAGTTAATAAACATGGCAGTACCTGTACTAGTAAACCTGGTAGTGTTTTAGTCTTTGGCCAGAGCCCTGAACCTGGACCTCGGGCTCTTTCTTCAGTTTCTAATGCCGTCCAATCTATCTTTTGGTCTCCCACCTCCCAATCTTTTTCTTTGAATTTTTCGTAAATGCCAGCTGGCATTAAAACTTTTAATATTTTCATAATGTCGGGGTAGGTATATTCTCCCATGAGTAACATGTCTTTAATCTCACGGTGAAAACCCGCTGGGTCTTTGTCATGACTGGGTACCACTTTCTTCATTTCTAATAATTCCATTTTAGATATGGGTGTATATACAAATACACGTTTAAACTCATTGTCATCACCTTTTATTGGGTGTACTTCGCGTAAGGGATTCTGTCTATCCATATAATACGTCGTTCTTTCCTTGATGGGCAGTGAGACATGTTTTGGGCATACAAAAAGAATATACTGGTTTCTGAATTCTAGTATTTCTCTAATTAAATCAGTACCTGAACCTCTCCATTTATTCGTGAGTAATTCAGTCAATATATCAGGTAAAGGACCAGGATCGGAGTGTTGGCTTTTATATAATATAAGGAGTTGTTGAATCATGTATATACCAGCTAAACGCTGTTCATCGGGGGTAAGGTTCAAAAACGTGTGTGCTAGTGCATCATCACTGTATTTTCCTGGACTGTCAGCCCATAGTACTGCTGATCTAGCTAATTCTTGTTCGTCCATTGAATCGAGCATATGATACCCCCTTCGTTCTCTGAGTAATTTGTCAGCGGCTTGGAATAAGTGTTCGGGAGATCTTATATTGATTATAGGGGTTTGGTAATTTCTGCTACCTTCTGGACGTGTCGGACGGATCGAATCATTTGAGCATCTAGTATTATTAAAAGATCTTCCTCTACCTACATAAGCCATCGTGTCCGATTGTCCTGTTAGCATTCCTGATTCTTCCCTTCTGTCTTGTTCAGGCTCATCTATCTCTAATCTTTCTTCGTGTATTCGTTCAATTTCTTTGCGGATCTTTCGACACATAGCTACTATACATAACTGTCTATCATGTTTCCCGTCTGATATATTCCGACCCCATGTGGTAAGTATTTGCATTTCTTCCGGATTTACCCCAGGCCGGTCTTGATTTCTGATCACACAGTTTATGAGGAAACGTAACAGTTGCCCCTGTACCTCCGCTTTCTGGTACTCCATGGCTCTGCTAATACTTTCAGGACCTCGCCCTGACTGGACAAAGTGATATATATTTTCTAAATGTGTAGTCATTCCTGGTAGCTTCGCTAAATATATTGCAGCTCGTCGGATACGTAATGATGCCACCAGCATTTCGTCCTGTTTGCCGGGCACAGGATCATATCTACAATCCATTAGAAGTTCTTTAAGCATGTCGGGGGTTGGTAGTTTGGGCGTACGTTGGTGTGCTAATTCTTTAAAGGAAAATTTATTTCCTCTAGGTGGAGTAGAAAAGATGTCTGTCGTACCTCCTGTAGCACCGTCTGAGGTGCTGGGCGTGAAAGGATTTGTTGGATGTAAGACAGAAATTGTAGATGCGGGAAAAGCGGTGGAAACAGATGTGCTTGTCGGAACTTGTGTCGGAGTTTGTTGTTGCGGAGGTACAGACGGAGGATCTTGGCGTTGAACACCATCGGCAAGCGGTCTATGTGGTGCGGTGTTAACATACTCGGGAGCTGCGTCATCTAGATAGGAGGAGAGGAAAACATCCTCTGCGGTTTTGGGATGCCCTTTGGGATGTACTTTTATCGGAAACAATGGAGGTGGCAAATTTTTGGGTATTTCCGGGGTAGCCTTGGGTAACCCCTCGGTCAGAAGAGGATACATACTATTCATAAGGGCGTTTCTTTGTCTATCTACTTGTTCTGATTTTACTCGTGTACCTTCTTCAATTAATAGGTTTTCTCGGACTTTATTTGAATTCTCCTTACCTTTCTCTTCCTGTCTGAGCGCTTTTTCTGTACGTCTATATGATTCTTTACGCCATAATTCAATGGCATCTTTCTGTGACTGTCTGGCTTTCTTTTTCCATAACTCTTCTTCTACTCTCATGATGAAATCTGCATCCCAGGTCCCAGCTGCGGGCCACCTCTGACTTTCTGGTAATTCCTTGGTGTAGTCCACCCATAAATCAAGAAATAATACGGCATCTAGGCCATGTTTATGATACATGAAGTACCCTGGAGTGTCCCTAGGAGGAATGGGAACAGCTTCTTCGAGTACCCCTTTTCTGGTTTTGATCTGTCTTAATTTCGAAAAGAGCGGCATTTTGAGATCTGGTTTGGTCCTTAATCTTGAACACACTTAATACAACTTAATACAACTGAACACAATAATGAACAATCATTCACACCACAACATGTAGAAAATATTTAAACATTTAAACATTTAACATTTAACATTTAACGAACAATAATGACTATAGGGAACTAGTTACTTGGCATAATACTTGACACTAGATGATACTGGATTAGATATAAGACTTACAAGATATACTGCTAAACAGTACAGATACACTGCTGAAACAGTGCAGACCGGATTTGTGTACCCAAACCCGTCTTGACCGGCACAACCTATGTGCACGTCTAAATGCCTCCCCGGCAATGGTACTCACCCGGTAGCTCGGAACGGAAGGCCTCGGAACTGAACTGGAACTGGACTGGACCGGACTGGACTCGACTCGACGCGGAACTTCGGAACCTGGTGGGCCTCTGTATACCTCGGATCTTGCTCTCTCAGCTAGGCTCTGGTCGGGATACTTCGCACTTCTCACCGCCTCGTCTGGGTGTTGATCGCAGCCTCAGTCACCCCCGCTTGGCAGGAGGGAGATACAGGAAATCCTGCGGGTACGCGTTGTTGTCCGTCCGGCTGTGGCAGGAGACCGGGCCTGCAACGCACCTCCGGCGCGTGAGATGAGAAAGTGTCCCTATTCGGGCGCCAATTTATGTGGTAAATATTTAATTACCGATACTATTTTTGATGCAGTAGAATATATTAAGAATAACTCAGTAAAATAAGAGGCAGAATCCGTGGTATTAGAGGTTCTGAAAGGGCTTTATTCCTTTACAGTTCGAACTGTAGGCGTCATATTCCATCACCACGGGGGTTCAGGAAGTGAATAGCAATACATTATTGACAGGTAATCATTTTTATAGAAAGGGCATTACAGTGAAACAGATGCAGGAGGCGTAACAGCTGATAAAATAGATAAAGATATGCATGCGTAACTAAAATAGGCGTAACTAGGCGTAACTAGAAAACGTCATTATACATGATGTCACAAATGGGTGGATCCATGAAAGAATCCTGCAATGTCAGCAGAAATACTTGGCAGAGATGCGCGCGCAGCCGCATGACGTATGATTGACGTGCAACTAGGGGGTGAAGGGGACTTGACATTTAGCTCTACATGTGGAGACAGAAGTCTGGGGGGTCAAGTCAACCTAATCCCAAATCATATCTAACATCCTATGTTTAAAGAACTATGTTATCCAAAAGGAAAGGTCTCTCGAACAAAATCTATTCTATACTGACTGTGAGTGCGTGTACAAGCGTATAAGTGTCTACATGAGATGCGAGGGGCAGAAATCTTCCATAGTAACAGGGCTATGAATTACTTGCATGAAGACAGAGAAGCCGGGCCCTTTGCTCAGTTAGCTGGAAGGATGTTTACTTAAACTACTAGACAGGAATGCATTGGATGAGGAGCGGAGCAGATAATCTTGAAGGTGAAATACAGTTTTTGGCAGGCAGACATGCCGAGTCAGGCACCGTCAGCCGCGCAGGGAGTAGAACAAAGTTCATGGACACAGATGCGAGCTCAGACTGGAGCTGTCGAAGGTAGGAGGCAGAGAAAGGCTTGATGGCAGAATTCAGGGCCTACTCGCCTGAACTGCAAAATGGAGTAAATGAGCCATATAAAGTCGGTGGCCTTTCATACTTAGGAATAGAATATCCGGCCCATTCATGGCGGATCTGAAAGAGGACATATTGACGGTGGATGCACATGTGTTTGCGTCTTCATAACTGGAACTGGAGGGAACATACATGTACTTGTAACTTATACATGGAGCCGTTGGGGTCTAAGATAGGGGACATAACTGATCACAAAATTCATATTTCCTCACAAAAAATAAGTGTTTTGCACACTTCTGTCATTGGGCTACATGTGGGCTACATCTGGGTGATATTTGTGCTGCATTTGGGCTCTTTTGTCTCTGGTGGCCATCTTGGGAGATTTATTTCTTATGAAGTTTCCTAATTTCCTCATTTACTGCAGTCTCCTCCGTAGGAAATGCTTTCAGTTTTTTACTTTGATTCCATCAAGAAGGTATTCAGATACGTCACAAATTTGCTATAAATTCTGAATGTTAGCACTCTAGTTGCTCATTAGATCACTGTAGTAAAGCTACTGCTCACCACGGAAGTCTGCTGCTGGTATTAAAAGTGCATGTTTCAGTCTGCATATCAGAATTTTTTAATGAGATAGAAGAGGATTTGAGAAGTCACTCAAAATGTGCCCTAATTTTTCTTTCTTCAGCACTAATCATAATTTCTATGGCAAAATGAACCCCCTCATTTTGTTCCTTTTTAAATTAAATTTTTTAAGAGTTATCACTTTATTCCAACCAAGATGGCTTCAGGTGTGCCATACGTTTGTCATAAGTAGGACTGTTAGCGCTCTAGTTGTTCTTTAGAACACTCTGGGAAGCTGCAGTAGAACACAAAGGAATCAACTGACAGTCTCCGCCCTTGTTGGATGTACATGTTTTACTGAGGATGTCATACTTCATTCTCACATGACTGAGAAAGATAATGTGAATTTACAGAAAATATGCTCTCAGTTTAGCTTATAGATCACCTTCCAAACCTCTATGGGAAAAGCATGAGAAAATAGTTTTCTCTCAAACATGATTCATGATATCACAGCAGAAGGCTTTTTCACATGGTAAAATCACCTTAGAACACACCCCAATTCCTAAAATGAGTATGGTATCATCAACAAATGATTTATAATGTAACTAAAGTCTTAAAACCTTCTATTAACTGCAATGCTTTTTAATGAGGTGCTATCATGTATATTGGTCCCAAGATGGCTGCCAACACTTCTTGGATGAAGTACTGACAGCCAATCAGATCTCACGATGAGATGTGTGGTTAGGCTCTGCCCAGATATATCTATCTTTTTAACTCTAATTTTCTCAGGAACTACTGAACGGATTTACACCATTTAAGCAAAAGGCACGAGTCTGAACTGAGGACTACCTCTTTGCCAAATTTGGTGTGATTCCGTTCAGCAGTTCGGGCTGTAGCTGTGTCAACAGTTCCTATGCGAAAATGCATGGGTAAAACGCGTTTTGGGACCCCCCTTTTTCCTCGGCCCCCACTTGACGAATCACCGTGAAATTTTCAGGATAGGAGCGGACCGGAGCTGGCCAAAAGTTTGGAAAATTTCGCGAAGGTTCGTCAATCGGCACCAACGTTATTCCAAATAGAATGTTGCGGATTTCCTATGGAAAATAGGTCCTAACTATAACTACCTACTGGCGACTGCGGTTGCCAGTAGGTTGTTATACTTAGTACCTAGTTTCCATAGGAAAATCATTTTTTGACTAACTGTGGCATTGTTTGATCAGTCGCCATGACATTTTCCCCAAAAAAGTGTCAAAGTAGGTTCTGTGTGTCATGGAAAGTTTGAAGGTGATCTATGCAGTGGGAACTGAGGAACAGGGGTACGAAAAAAGAGTGTGTTAGTAATTTTAATTCCCAAAGGAACGCGTTGTCGAACCTACAGCCCAAACCGCGGCCGGAATGACACCAAATTTGGCAGATTGTGCCTTTTCTTATTTGGTGCAAATCCATCCAGTAGTTTTTTAGAAATTTAGCCTGAAAATTATAGATCTTTCTCTGGCCTTGGATATTTAGCGGTGGTTTCATGATTAATCGCAGAAGCGCGCGCCTTCGGGAGTTCTGTGATTGTCTGGACGCAACCTGAACAGAAAGTTGTGGCTGCCATTTTATCATTTGGGAATGGTTCCTGAGGCGGAACATTTGGGTGAAAGCTAACATAAAGGGTCAGGGTGGGGAAACTCTGACTCCATGTTTGAGAAATGGGTGTTAGTGACACAAGTTATGTGTCTAAAATGTATTTTTTTTAATCGCACATGATATTCGAGATGCCGCCACAACTGCCAGCATGGCCCCCTGTGTACCATCGCGGGGATTTCATGAGTATAGCGGCGACATGGCGAATGTTGGTGGAAATATTTAAAAAACATATCAGTGAATCATTAATACGCAATGTATTATATTGATATTCTGATAAATATTTTCATAGAGTTCTTTACATTTATTTTTACAAGAAAATAACTTTTTGCAAATGCTGGCTTTATTGTGGATGGAATCTGTTCTCTTGTATACTGATGACTCTTTTTTCTAGGTCTATTTTCAAACCTGCTTGGTCATACTTGGTTGTAAATGCATATATTAGTAGCCACTTCCTGCCTTTGAAGTGACTTTGACAAAGACCGTGAGGTTGAAACGCGTCAGTCAATACATTTTTCTCTTCCTGCAACCCTGAGTGCGACTCTTACCTTGTTGTTGTGAAGCAAGAGGGTTTTCTCACATATATATATATATATATATAAAAAAAAAAATTGGGGATCAATACTGTGCAAGAGTACCCTATTGCAGCATTTGGGCTGTATAAGAGAAATGGTAAAATATTAGGTTATACTTATGTCCCTTTGATATGCTGTCCGAATGATATGCATTAATGAAGTAACTCTTCTATATCCATGGTGGAAGGTCACATGACAAACACTAAGGGGTGGGACACAAATTGCATTTAAAATAATGGCTGACGCGGTGCTCGTTGTGTGATCAAGAGCACGTGATGCTCGAAACGCGTCAACAAGAGAGGTTGGAATAAAGATCATATTTCTAACCAGCAGTCGATGGGTCCGTTTCCTCATTTCGCCGTGTGGAGGTTTTGATGAGTGTTTCGTTGAGATATATATATATATATATATATATATATATATATATATATATATATATATATATATATATATATATATAACAGCTCCAAAAAGCAGGACCTCGGCACTCATGGGACTTTGGTTCATTTTATTTTCAGCAAATGCATTTCGGCGCTTTGCCTTCATCAGTGCTCTTTAAAACGCCATCATACACTTGTGTTTAAATCACTCAGCAAGCAATTCCATTGGAGGGCTCAAGAGAGATGACAGCAACAAAAGACTCACACAATAGATGCTATTACTTGCAATATTACGGCAGCCATGGCTGTATGCATATATCCTTTATGTAAATACAATAGGTACTGTTCATTTTTCACAATAATCAATTTCATGTAGTCTCTGATACTTAATGCAGAATGTATTTTGCATGAAGGGAAAAACGAGATTTTCTCTCCCATATTACCTTCAATAAGTCTGCCGTTTTCCAGTCCTCTGTAAATTGTCAAACTCTGTCCCCCAAACAAGTTGTTATCGTGTAGATGGTTCCACTGTCCCTCGTCACTGCCGTGGATACAATTGAAACATTATCTCCCCAGGTTGCAGTATATGTGACTCCAAACCATCAGTTCAATAACTGACGACCTTGCAGGTCAATGGGATCGTGTTTCTCCTTAGTCACGGCGGATCTGGCAGTAATTAATGAAAGCTCCAAGTACACCCTTTCTGCCGAATTCTGTACGGGTGCTATTTCCTGCAAGCGTGAAGGGTTAGTCACGCGGTCACAGGAACCTTCTTTTGAAAGAGTGGGAAAGGGTTTACAGATGCTAACTATTCACAAGTGGAGATACGGTTGTCTAAAATGAAAGACATGATTTCATTTGGTGCCTTTCTCAGGATCATAGAGTGGAAAGTTGAATAGAATAGAATAGAATAGACTAGAAGGGTTTTTTGTATAGCCCATGGCTACCCGGAAGCATTCCATTGAAGAGGTTGTCATTTTATAGTTGCTTTCTATAAGAGTGGTGCACCATTCTTGTGCTTAGTTTTTACAAATTTTAACAATGTCAAAACTATCCTGAAAGACCTAAAACAACAATATAATCTATGAACTCAATTATAACTTTTTAATCATTTAAAGAATTTACATTAGAAAAAATATGTATATGCAATTTCGATAAAAAAGAGTATCAGTGATATGTAAAAAATATGTGAGATGAACTGTATCTGGCACAGGGTATGTGTTTAAGATGTCAGTACTGTTGAAAGTTGTTATGAGCAATGCCTTTAAAAATGACAATGATTTAAATTTGGAAGTATTAAGAGCAGAACAGACAGTTCTATGTTATTTGCATTCTGAGAACTGTAGTACTTTTAGTCACATTATTAAACAGGAGTAGTGTAGTCATGGATAAAACATAAGATAATGTGCTCTGCCTGTATATGAATACCAAGGTAGTAATTCTTGTTAGGTATGTCTTAGGAAGTGTTTGTCAATGTGGTTTTTAACTTATCTGACCAGTTTGTATATACTTAGATGTCGAGATATGGATTTTGTGGTTGCTGTTAGTAATATTTACAATGAGACTTTTGAGTTTACTTAAAGATGCAGAGAACTATATATTTTTTGAAAAATTGCCTGACGGTAGAAATCTATTATGAAATCACATATATGTTTACATGGTGATCTATGTTCTTTAAAGCAGTTGAAAATGTAATGTATATGGTGAGGGTGGTGTATTTCTTTAAACATGCTATGTTTAAAATTGAGGAGGGTTAATAGTGCAGAATGTCTCTTGAGACCTCGGGTACTAGCTTCACTTGGCGTGTAACTTTTCTTTGAGAAATGCTGGATTTATGTTTTTAAGACACAAGAAATATTTGCAAAATGAAGTAGGGATGCCATTAAGAAAAGGTTTTGTGCTTTGAAAAAGTGAGAATTGTTGTTTTCAGTTTTAGAAACTTACAGATGCATGTGCATGCTGAGTAACAGAGCAACATAAGCTCTTAAAGAGCCATGTCTGCAATTACATAGCAAGTGTGATATGTAGACTTATTCAAACACCCAGGCACTACACATGCACTCTTCCAATCACACAGGCACTGATTATGTACACAGTGAACTACGCAGGCAACACCCATGCATTAATCCAATCACCCAGATGCCAGCAATATAGTCATGCGAATACACCGGCACTAACTATGCAGATATGGGACCACCGATGTAGTTCCTACACACTCAATGAATCATGCAAGCACTACCTATATTCTGAGGGAATCACCTAGGCCCTATCTATGCACTCATTCAATCATCCTGGGAGTATTGTAGTCAACCACAAACTCATGTATTTATAAGTTTTAGTGAGGAATATGTACTCTTTTAGAACCATCTTGTGAATTATATATGTTACCTGTCACACACTGTCTGCGTGTACTCAGAAGAATTAGAGAGCTATATGCTGTCCTACAGATTAATGTGCAGATTTATACATGCAGTGTTTCTCAAAATTTAAATCTGGCACATCTAAGTAGAAAAGTTAAAAAAAACTAAATCTACCAGTTACACAGTGGTAGAGAGGCAAAGAAATACCTCTTATGTTGTGCTTTTGTATTTACAGTATTGAGACACTCTATGTACTTTTACACTTTGGTTGATGTTTATTTAAAAATGTACTATGAAAGGGAAAAAGTGGTCTTTTAGCTTGTTTAAGTAATAACTGAGATATGGTGCAGCTGTGTTGTAGGAGAGGGTGCTATAATATTATAAGGTAACTAATACATTAAGTTTTGGTTTGGGTTTGGTATATTGAAGTAAGTGCTTGTAGTTTTGTAGCTAGGTTCATCTGAAGATTTAAAGCTGCAACATGACATAAAAACTATTTTTATATTAAGTGTAAGTCAATGGTAAAGTAGTTGGCACATTAGCTAGAATAACAATTAAAATATACTTATTTTGTTTTACAGGACAATATCTGCATAGCTACAGACAGAATGCCTACAAAAGCTCAGAGGAAAAAGGAACAGAAGCAACTACAGTATCTATGCAGAACTGAGACACAAAACGGGCAAAATGAAGAAAAAGTGGTGAAAGAAAAAACTGGTAAGAGGACAAAGTCATTTCTTAAAAATATATGTGGATATTTCCAAAGATTACAAGATAATGAAAATATATTTCAAACTATGGGAAAGAATAACACAGGACAGACCCTATATAACAAGAACAGTAAAGAATGTAACAAAGATGGACACACCTTAACTAGGAGACAGAAGCAGTTTAAGGAAACCAGAGCCAAGATGTTTCGTAGTAGAGTAGTTATAAATCTACTGAGAACTATCAAAAAGTATATAAGAAGGAGAAAGGCACTGAAACAGAAAGAATGAGTTGAGAGAGTAGGTAATGAGGCCTTTGCTTTAAAGAGGAAGCTTTTCATCTTGATTATAAATACAATGAAGACTCTTGACAAAATGGTGTTGTGCATGAGGAGACAAAAGCAGAAAAAAGATTAGTCAATGAAGTAACTTTTGTGCAGATTTTAGTGGAGAATACATACATACTTCTAGTACAGAGTCTTTCTTTAATGAAGAAAGCTATCTCAGGGATAATAGATTAGTTCATGCTATTGATTACAGGGGACAATGTTATGAAAAGAAGAATGGCACTCCTGTAGCGAAAGAGGTGATAGTACCTACAAATGTAGAATAAGTTATTGGAGAACAGGTACAAGGAAGGCGGAGTCAGGTACCTGTATAGAAATGGAATTGTAGTAGTGTTTGTAGTATTTAACAGAAATCCATTGAGATATTAAGGACATTGTTACATATCTTTCCAAGGCGAAGTTTAAAACACAAGGTAAGTACTTTACAAGGATTGGTTCTTGCAAGATTAGAAAGTATAACAATTTGCATGGGCACTCACTAGCTTGTTTATCAAACAAAGTGTGCCAAAGCACCTTTCCTCATCTCAAGCTACTAGCTGTACACCACTCAACAATGCGAACTTCATGTAGGAGGCTGTACTATGTGAAAACTCCTGCTTTATATTTGGGAGAAATGAATAGAGCACTTTATACATGGTACTTTGGCAGACATAGAAAAGGATTGTGATGATGTGCAGTTTCATTTCCTTGGTCCTGAGCAGGAATCTAGAGAAAATGAAGAGTTGTTAAGACGTGAAATTGCAGAACAGGACAAGGTATTAAAGGTGATAGTTTTTAAAAAGGGATTACACAATTTAACACAGTGTGGTCTTAAAAATGAGCGTATGTTTGTATATATTGTTGACGCACTCACTAGAAAATTTAATCACAGACTGTATACTTGTATTTAAAAACTGAAAAAGTAAATAATGATAACTGGCTAAAGTTAGTTGAGTATTTATTTATAGAGGAATGCTTTGACTTGTCCATATATCATGTTATATGTAAGTAGTGTTACAATACATTTGAAGATAATAAAATGACCAACACATAGATATTAGATACCTATTTTGTGAGAGAATAAAATGCCTGCTAATGTAGAAAACCTATGAAGTGCCAAAAATAAAATAAAATCAACATTTATGATTCTTTGCAGAATTGCTAAGGGCTGTTCTGGACTGCTAACTGCTATCCAGCACTCACTGTGGGTCCTTCAGCCTTGCATTGCCTTCTTGCTGCTTTTACACTATTGCTATAGTATGTTTAAAGATGGTAATGCATTGGCGTAGTTCCACAAGAGTATTTTTTGTGTATCCCTTGACAATGTCTTGTGACATTTTGTGCAATGTGAACTCCTCTTAAAGAATGTTCAAGATAGATAAATGGACATGTTCTTCTTATTCCTTTAGTTGAAATGTGTATTATCTAATTATATTCCTTTATGTCCTAGTGACATGATTTTTTGTTTTTGTTTTTTTAGTGGTTTTGTAAAGTTTCAAAATGTTTTTGTTCTTTTTATGGTAACAAAAATGGCAACTGGGACAGGAAGAATTAAAAAATGTGCACTGAGAAATGTGTAAAAAATATGAAAGGGGAAAAAATTAGCTCATATCAATTTTTGCAGAATTGCGAATAGCTGTAACACACTGCTTATAACAACATTACAGTCCATGCAATATGTGGTCATTCTTGAAAACTCTGAACCATATCTGTTGTAGTAGTCTGCACCTATGGTGGGACTTTCTGGCTCAGAATTGTTACTGTTGCCACTGATGCAGAAGGTCCTCCAATTTCCCTCTGTTAGAGCCAGTTGTAAATGTTTTCTATGATAGGTTTTAAGATGATATAAGATGGACGTCGTCCCACATGAATATTTTTTGTTTGTCCCTCTAGAGTGGGTCTTGTCACAGATTGTGCATTGCAATAGTTTTGCAGCAGTTTTGGTTTCCCCATGAGTTTGGGTGACAATGGGTAGTTTGATGGGTGTTTGGTAGTTATGTTCTATTCATATGTTCAGATGTTGAAAGTTACTTTTTAAAACTATTGTTTTTTACAAATGTGTTGTTAAAATTAAGTGAAACCAATATGTTACTAAACAGCTAGACTCAAACTTTGTAAAATATGCCTATATATCTGTTTTACACGTTGTTATTTGTATTCAAGATTACTGATGTCATTGCGAACTCCGGTGTTGCTGTGAAGAAGGAATATGCATTTTTGATGTAGTTATTACAACAAATGAATACAAAGAGGAAAGGTAAGTTAGTATCTTACTAAACAGCTACACTGAAACTTTATGTAAAATATGTCTATATATGTGTTTCACACTTTGTCACAAACACCCTGTAGTGTGTCCTTAGCAATTGCACTCATAGACTCACACAGACATTACCTATACAATCATACAATCACCCAAGGACTAATCATGTTCTTACGTAATTACCTAGATATTATACACTCACTCACAGACCCATACAGCCACTCACACACCCAGTCACCAACCTAAACAGCGACTCACATGGCCACTCTCAAAGTTTACAGCTTATAGTGAGGAAATACAATTTAAAATACCTGAAAAAAAGAAAGGTTGCAGGGATGCTATAGTTAGGAATTAGCATTTAAAAAACCTTAGAAATTTACAAATAAAACCAAAGGTTACAGGGATGTTATAATTAGCAAATATAATTAAAAAACCTTAGAAATCCATTGAAAAAACCAAGGTTACAAAGACGTTATAGTTTGGAAAATTTCATGTGAATTCGTCAAATGTCACCAAAGTTATTAGCAAAGCAAAAAATTATTTTCTAAAGGAAACTAGGTCCTAACTATAACTAACTACTGGTGACCACCAGTAAATGTATATATGACTTGGTGGCTGATTTACCATCTTTTATCAAGGACACAGGGGACTTTTTAAATAAAATACATAATATGAAGTGGGAAAATGACTTTCTCTTTTTAGCGATGGACATTACATCAGTATACACCACCATCAACCACAGTGATGACTTAAGAGATATGAAATATTTCCTCGATATGAGATTGATAGGCCTATATGATCATAACAAAATGTTAATTGAAATGATCAATTTATATTTGACACATAACAAAGAAGTTTACCAACAGATGAGAGGTGTAGCCATGGGGGTCTGCTTCTCCCCTAGCTACGTTTGTTTACATGTGGGCTGGTAGGAGGAGCAGGCTCTCAAAACACATTTGAATGATAAGATGGTGGCAATTAATAGACAATGTTTTTATAATTTGGAAGGGCACTGAAGAGGGGGTGCTAAGGCTTTTGAGGAAAAGATCAATACAAATTATTTAAATTTGAAATTCACAGCCCAGATAGGCAATAGGTTTATCAAGTTTTTAGATGTGCAAGTGTACATAGACCATGGAATGGGACAAACCTAGCTACATAGGAAAATCACAGCGGGGAATTCAATCCTGCATGCCAAAAGTGCACTTCCCAGACATTTGATTTGGAGCATCCCCTATGTGGAATATTTAAGAATACGAAGAATTTGCAGCTCCAAAATTGATTTACAGCAGTGTCAGAAAGAAACAACTGAGGGGTATATTCACAAGAATGTGTGATAACTACCGCAAGAGTAGCCTAACACAACTTTCAATATCGCAGCCTATCGTGGGGAAATAATCCTGTGACAATGTGGGATTCACAACAAGGTGGTAGCATGCGATAGTCACCAGGTAACGCGCAAAATGCCCGCATCAAAATCAATGCCACGCCGCATAAATGCAATGCGCGAACGCAAAAAAACATGTGAAGAGGCCAACCGCGGTACAAAAAGTAGCGAAAACCAGCCACAGGCCTGCAAATCCCACTCGTCTTGCGGAACAAAGCATTATAAAAACCACAGAAAATATACACGGAAAACTATCCAAAGTGCGTAGCAACATGGATGCACCCTGACACAGCACAGGGGTCTACCCAAACCCCACAACCCCCACAGACTACCAGCAAGGAACGGGCCAGGGAAAGCCAAGGAGAAGAGGGAGAGGAAGACGGGGTGCAGACCGCAGGAAAACATGACCAGCGTCACGGAGGGGACAGAACACTACCAGCAACTGACCCACTAGCAGACCACCTGGATTGCAGGCGTAGTGCCGAGGAGGCCAATAGGCGCAGGCATCATGTGACTACCTAAACCAGGCCCAAACCCGCTGCCAACAGGAAGGCAGCAACGGTGTCAGGAGGTGATAGGCAGCGCCACAGGATGAGCTGGAGGAAACCCAGGCCACAGTCATCAGTGTGGAGACTGTGCAAAGAGCAGGGAGTACGGACACAGCTTGAGAGGACCTGACACAACATCAACGGGGAGTGCAACGAACACGGACTGGGGAGATGGGGGAGTGGGCACAATGGCACACATGCATCTCCCCTACACATTGCAGAGGGTCACACCACACCTCCAGCACAGAAGACAACACTTCGGCGCTGCCGGAGAGGACCACCGCACCTTCGACACCGATGCCCTACAACAGCCCATGGATATCCAATGCAACCCACCAACAGGACCCGGGCAGCCAAGCCACTCAGAGGAGAACACAGAGCCAGCAACAGAACACACAGTAGTAAGCACCCGCAAGCACAGCTGGCTCATGACACCTCACCCACCCACACATGGTACCCCAATGCCATGTCTCAGCATGCCAAAAGGAGGTGGCCCAACAGGAGTGGGTGGGGGCCCAACACTTTGAATGCTAACCAGAACACATACGTAGGTGTCTATCACCCTCAGGGACCACCCACACCCCACAAAGGAGACTCACACTGCCATAGAGACACATGCAGATGCACATTCACAGTACAGAACCACACCCAGGGGTGTGTAAATAGCAGTCACACAGCCATGTTGGCTCTGCGTACGACGGCCCTCAACACTCCCCTTACTATTTGAGTGGGTGACAACATAGTCACATGTCCAAGCTCCAAACCGTTGCCTGCGGTGACATGTCTGCATCTGATGTCCACAGCACAATGTAATGTCCTAGGGCCCAGGACCCTCATGCATACAACTAGACCACAGGGACACACGTAGATGTAATGTAGAACTGGCTGCGGGCATGTGCGCACGGACCCTTTATTGGCAGGGCCACAAGTACAGTGATGCCTGTGCTGGATATGTGTGGGGTGAGTGTAAGCCAGCCCGCACAGAATGCTTGCTGCTGCCAACAACTTGAACATTGGACACCAGTGCAATGGAAACAGGAAACACATGCATATTATGACATTCATTGACATTGTATTCACCCATCTCAACTGTTCCCCCTCTAGTTGAGTCATCAACAATTCTATCCTCCTTGTATGCCAGGACATTCATACTATTTGAAAGTGTGTGTGTGTGTGTTCACGTGTTGTGTCAGTTGCCTTTTCCCTAACTAAGTGCATACTACTCAATTTGAGGACTGCCACTTTACACCAAGAAACCCCCACTTGTAGGAAACCACATAACAGAAGTACAGCAAGGAGAATAAGCATAACAAATGTCAGTAACTTAGACACCGATAAGGGGATCCACAAAAAGATACTGTGCAACCAGTCCTGCTCCTGGACACCTCCCTCCTACTACATATTGGCTTGTAGATTATGCAGATCTTGGATGGCACAAGCTAATATCTCATTGTTTACATTGTTTGTGGGGAAAAAAGTACAACAGGAAGCTCCAATCAAGGCATACACCCCACCCTCCACCAAGGTCATCAAGCCCACCAGATGCTGATGTTGCAACACCGAAAGGTGGATGGCTCGCAGTTCGTCATTGATAGCATTTAGGCCAAGCTCAGTATTATTTATCATTCTCAACAGCTCCCATCTGGTTCTTTGTAACCAGTGGGCATTTGCTTTTGTTTAGACCCTCTAGCATTTACTTGAGTTTCTGTGAACAGTGTGAATTCTTCTGGAATGTCCTTGTACTGAGCCCTGCCAAAATAATCAGGAGTTCTTCTCCTTTGAGCCTGATGCAACAGAGTTATTTTCTTCTGTAACAGATGCTGAGACAACTCAGACAGATCTTCTTAAAGGATGGCCAGGGTTGGGGTGTGTATGGTCACAAGGGTGCAGATGCTCCACCATACATAGACAAGCTGGGTGTGGGCAAGGTCACTGCATTGTTGGTTCTTTTGCCTCTGAAACATAAAGAATACAACGTAAGTTTCCATACAATTAGGGGTTGTCCCTTACTCTCTAACTAGGTATGCCTATTGATCTCGCCATCCCATATTTCCTGCCGCGGGCTGTCTATGGACTCCCTCCCATGGACTCATTTCCCCCAGTGCGATTAAGATGAGTGGCCCTGCCCTGGAATTCTATGCCTGGGGTCCATTTATTATTAAAGAAGGTGGCCCCAAAGATGTTAAGGGCTGATCTGGGACTACAGACAGAGGCGAGAGGGAACGTATTTGTGCACTGGTGTGGTGGTCGTGCTACCTCCAAGAACCTTTTCTCTATGAAATCCTGGGGCCAAACAGTGCCCTCCCCTATGGTTCCCTTTCTGCGCATCCTGTCTACCTCAGATTGGATGACACTCAGCTCAGTGAAGAGATATAGTGCAGTGTGGTTGGAATCATACCTGGTGATGTTTACTAATGTCCTATGGGGTTCTACTCTATCGGGTTGTATTTTTGCCTTAATCCTACAGAGGTACAGATGGAAAAAGCATTTTACTCTTTCGGAGGCTATCTCTTGTGCTAAATAATGTCTGTCTACACCTACGGCATGAGGTATCAATGAACAGATGTAACAGGATTTGTTCGTAGTTTGTGTGCCTACCTCGGACGTATGATGATACCAGGTTTTGTGTAGGAGTGCGCTGTATAGTGCATGAGATATACTAACGTTTGGTTCAGTGTAGGTGCTTGTGAGGTGAGAGAGGTCTCTGCACATGTGCCACAAGAATTTAGTAGGAGAGCTTACAAAATCATGTACATTTTTGGTTCTGGAGGAACTCGTAAGCATGTATAAAAATATAAGGGAACATAACTTAGGAAACATTTGTAGGCTGTAGAATTATATTTGGGAGGAATGTCTGTTATCTGGGCCAATCTTTTGTTATACCTTGTTTGTGGTCCTGTGTCGGGTGGCTGTTGTCTGTGCTTCGGTGTCTGGTGGGTGTTGTCTGGGCACCCCGGGGTGTTTGTGTTTGGTGCGGTGAAGACAGAGTGTCTCTTAAAAAAAGTTACAAAGTCAATTGAACTCTAACGTACTTGAGCAAATGGTCTTTTGAAAGTCTTTGAGAGTTCTGATTAAAAGGAGTGGCAGACTGCGGCAATGTTGGTGCACTTACAGTTTGATCGCTGACCTGTAGGATATGAGCTGGGGGTGGTAGTTTAACTTGGAAAAATACATTTGTTAGGCAATTTATTGGAACATTCCTGTTTCATCTGTAAAATGGTGATGCTATATGGTTTTCCTGGGCTATATGGTTTTACTGGTGAGCAAATGTTCTGTTCGGGATTAGACATTGGTGATAGACTTTTTAATAGCATTGGTGAGTGTTAGACCTGGCATCTTTTGGCATGTGTCATGTGATTTCTGACCTCCTGTTTTTGATAGTATGTTGGACTTTGCTTTTGCTGGTTTAGTGTCTCTGCGCACTTTTTCACTGCTATTCAGTGCTAAAGTGCAAATGCCTCTACTGTAAATTGCGTTAAGAGTGGTTTTTCATGATTGGTATATTTGATATACTAGTAAGTGCCTGGTACAGTGCAACGTGTGTGCCAAGGGCCTGTGAATCAAATGCTAATAGTGGACCTGGAGCACTGGTTGTGCCACCCACACAAGTAGCCTTTCAAAGATGTCTCTGACTTGCCACTGCAGTGTCTGTGCGCAGTTTTTACTGTCATGTCAACCTGGCAAGTGCACCCACTTGCCAGGCTCTGCGACTTTTAGAAAGTGGGCATTTTCTTACTTAACCATCCTGTGTGCCTCTGCCTGTTAGTGTATTCACCATCTGGTTCTGGATTGGCAGGAGATGGGCATGTGTATTCACACTAGACAGTCACAAAGCAGGTTTCAGAAGGGGGTCCCAGGTGAGGATGGGGATCCTGCATAAATTACCCTGGTCTCACTAGGGTACAGTGAGATGGTCAAGGTACAGCACCTGGGTGACCATCAATGGGCAAAGGGTAGAGGCTCTGGATACTGGAAACTGGACCAGTGTGACCTCAGTCCTTGTCACATGGTATCTTTGGAGCAAGTAGTCCCTGGTGTATTCCACCAAGTAGTTGCTGTAGATAACTCAGAGCACCAATGCAAGGTTGCACAGGTTCCCTTTGAGTGGGGGGGTCACATGTCTCTTGAGGCTGGTTGTGAGCCCCACCATGCCTGTTGATTGTCTGCTAGGTAATGACATGGAGCAGTTCGTGTGGAAGGATGTGGAACTCAGGTCTCACTTGGAGATGCTTGGGTTGCCAGAGTGGGCATGTGAGACCACTAGGTCCATGACAGCCAGAAAGGATTGTCAGACAAACCTGAAACAGTAGCCCAGGTGCCTGCCAAGAGAAAGGGCAAGGGGTGCAGGAAACCCGTTCCTGAAGTTCCCATGGTCTGGGAGGAGCTTACCTCGAGGGGATGCCCCAGAACCTACAGGGGAACAAGTTACTAAATTGGGGGACTTATCTGAGCTGACTTATTGGCAGCAAGAAGGGAGTCCCACCAGGGAAGAATTCTGCAGGGATCAGAGATAATACTATTCTCTGGTTGGCTTGCAGCAGTAGGCTGCGAACCAGGTAGCTGGTGATCAGTCTGGATCACACTGGAACTTCTGGGAAAATGGCCTCCTATACAGTGAGCCTTAGGTCGCTGAGCCTGGATCAGCCCATGTGCTGGTGGTACGCTTCAGGACCTTCCTACAGGGTCTGGCTCATGACGTGCCTTTGATAGGACATTTGGGGTGGGACAAAACCTTTGACAGGATTATTACCCACTTCTTTTGGCCCCAAATGCGAAGGCGGTCAGATGCACATTGTAGGTCTTGACAAAATTGCCAGGCAAATGGTAAGAGTGGAAGGAAGTGTAAGGCTCCTCTCCAACCTTTTCTGGTCACGGGCACCCCTATTGAGAGGGTTGGGATGGACATTGTGTGGCCTCTGGAACCCACAACAGCCATGAGCAACAGGTGCATCCTAGTCTTGGTGGATCATGCCTCTCAAGACAGCGACAGCACTCGTGGTGGGCCGGGCATTAATGGGGGTATTTTCCCATGAGAGTTTCACCAGAGAGGCGGTATCTGACCGGGGTACCAATTTCATATCCAACTTTGTGACAACCCTGTGGGAGGAGGGTGGTGTATCCTACAAGTTCACCACTCCTTACCACCCCCAAGGTAATGGTTTGGTGGAGGAATTCAACCAAACACTGAAGGGCATGATCAAGGGTCTGACCAAACCTGTGAAGCATAAGTGGGACGTCCTTTTAACATGCCTTCTCTTTGCTTACAGGGAGGTTCCGGAGAAGTCATTAGGGTTCAGTGTTACATGTTTCACATGTGTATTCTGTCCAGGTTTGCCAATGAAGGTCATTGTGGCATTGTTAGAACAAAACAAAAAGTTAAAAAAAAAAATTGGTGGCCTGGTATGGACATCTTCATTGAACGTATTGTTAGAAACTGTATCACGTGTGCTAATGCTGACAAAACACTTGTCACCCTTAGACCTTATCTCGGCGATCACTCTATTCCGGATTTTCCGTGGCAAACTATTGCCATGGATATTATGGGCCCTGTTGGTCCTAATCATAAATATGTTATGGCTACCATCGATGTTTTCTCTAAATGGCCAATAATCAAAATTGTAGATAAGATAGATACTGATTCGGTTCTTTCTTTTTTGGATGAAACTTTCACAGAAGAAGGGTTACCTGTACGCCTCATCACAGATAATGGTGGTCAGTTTCTTTCTAACAAGGCAAAAGCGTATTTCAAAAGAGTAGGAATCATTAATTGTACCACTTCTTTATACAATCCAAGTGGTAATGGTGTAATTGAAAGATTCAATAGAGTCCTCAAAAGTGCTATTCAAGTCACCAGAATTGATAATGATAAATGGGAGCTACGAATTTTTAAGACAAGATGGATGTACAGAACATCCACCAATGCAATGACTGGTTATTCTCCATTTGAGATTATGAGAGGAAGACTTCCTAGGACTAAATGTAATCCTGCTTGGTTAGCTCCTTCTACCAAATCAAACTTAAATTTAGAGTCAGTAAAGGAAAACCTCATCTTAAATCGTGCTATTAATAAAGAACGATATGATAAGAAAAAAGGTTCTCCACAGGATCCTATTGTCAGTGTAGGGATATTTGTTAAGGTAAAAAAAACCTTGGAAAGTCAAGAAAGGGGAACGTCAATTCATGGGTCCTTTTGAGATAAAAGAAGTACTGAAGAACTCAGTCAGGCTTACCAACAATAAGGTATGGAACTTAAGCAGAATTGCTGTTCTAAAAGGTGATAAAAGTGTGTCTTTCAATTCTAAAGACGAACCAAAGTCATTTTACACATTAGATGAAGATGACCTTGTAGATTGTTCCGCTGATGTTGTCAATATTTCAAATGATATTGATCATACTGTTGACTCAAATAGACGCCAATGTAGGAAACCTGGTTGGATGTCTGATTTTGTTTCCTTTATCAAAAACAGAATTTCTTATTAAGTTTTAAGTTTTTGTTTTTTGTTGGTTTTTTTGTTTTATTATTTATTTAAGGGAGGAAGATGTGTTACATGTTTCACATGTGTATTCTGTCCAGGTTTGCCATCGCTCTCGTGCTTGCATGCACAAGCTATTCTGTTGTTGTGATATAAACTCTTGGTTCTTGGCACGATCAGTGTGTTTTGTATTGGAACACCTGATCAGTCCCAAAAATCAAGAGTGGACAGTTGAGAGGAGCCAGCTGGAGCTTGAAGACCTGTAACCGCTGGTGCTTCCTTATTTCTTTATCTGGATTAAACCTACTTTCAAGTTCATTCATTTCGAGTCTTTGTTCCTGACCTAACATTCAGTCCCTTTGAGTTACTGTATGGTCACCCTGTGAGAGGACCTCTCAGTTTGGTGGAAGAAGGCTGGGAGACAGCTCCCAGGAAAACTCCACAGGATGTAATTAGCCACAAGCTGGTCTTTAGAAATCAGACTGCGCGCTTCAGGAAGCTTACTTAGGCGAACCTAGAATCCAGGCAGGAAGAGATGAAACGTCAGTATGGCCAGAATGCAAATCTGATAGAATTTCAACCTGGCCAAAAAATGTGAGTTATGGCCCAAGTAGAGCCCTGCACTCTTTAGGAGACGTGGACTGGGCCTTTTGAGGTGGTGGTGTGCAAGAGTGGTCACCTACCTGGTGAACTTGCAGACTCCAAGGAATACTTTAGGGTCCTCCATGTGAACTGCCTCAAACCTGACTTTGAGAGGTCCAAAGTAAGCATGCTCTTAGTGACAGAAGATGGGGTGGAAGAGGAGAGTGAACCTCTCCCTAACCTCCTCTCTGCCAAGGAACACGATGAGTCAGTGGAAGGTGTGAACTAGCCCTTCAACAGAGGTTTTGGGGTTATATTCAATCTCCCATCTTATAAGCAAACAGTTTCTTGAGACGCCCTTTGGGCCTACCTAGCTCTTCTCCTCTTTTATTATTCACCAAGAAACATCACTTCTCTATTTAGACGTTATTCTACATTTTGCACCTTAGTATCTAAATCTCAAGGTTTGGGCTAAGCCGGAGTTACATTTTGCTCATATATTCTTAACTGATATTCTTGACGAGGAGTATTTTTTTGTTTATATAATATATAATCAGTATATACCACTGAGTATCAATCAGCTACACAAAATAAAACACAATTTGCAGCAATATCTGCATGCACATCTCGGTGAGAAGGGGCATTTTTACAATTTTCTGTGTCTTATATCCATGAACCCTGTACTCCTGTGGTGTTCGTATTTATATTTAATTCCACATTCAAAAACATTTCAGCATAAACTTACCACAAAGGACACATTTTGGGACACATAGCAGTTGAATGAAAAACGCTAGAATTAACCAAAGTTTCAGCATAGACACACATGCCTCGACAAACGTCCAAAGGCCCAGATATTTCACTTTTGTTGGTTCAAAGTACCCACAAAACAAACCTTCTCACAAGATCCAGACAAGGTTTTAATGTATTTCCTCAGCTTTCTTAAGGGGTTGTACCACAAGATGTGTTATATTTGTGCACCTATAACATACCATATTGTCAAGCAAAAATCAACTGTCTTTTCATTAGTGGAATTGCCTAAGAGCAAATCGTTTTTACTATTACTGCACTCTTTAGGATTTTATCAATAGTTATCGATCACAGCTTCGATTGCAAACCATTGATCAGTTACTAATCCCTGAACTGGAGTGGTAACTGATTTAGAATCACAAAGGAGAAAAGGTCCTAAAAGAATTGTGTTGGCAGCCTCGGAGAAGAGAAAGTAGTAATGCAGGGGACCACTGCCTACTCTCCTTTAAGTTTTCCAAACCAGGAATCAGCATAGGTTTCTTTAAGGAACATGGGCTGCTTTATAAAAAAAACAACAGCTGCCCCTTGCAGACCGTCATTCAATAGATTGCAGCCAATCACAGAGGGTTGAAAACCATGTCTTCGATAACAACAAATAAATAGGGACGTCCTTCTGTGACTCCCTGCGAAACAGTATTTTGGGCAATGACCTATTGGTGCATAGGTCAGTTCGCAAAATACTACTCTACTTGCAAAATGCTGGTGTGCAATTTGCAACCACTATTTGTAAATAGAGTAACATGCTCTTGTTGACGTGTTGTATATAAGCTAATGATACTAGATTCAGTGGTGATATGCTATACTGTTTGAATGTTGCTAGCAGCTGTCAAAATCAAGAGAAATAGTGAGTGCAGTGTCCAAGTCATATTAAACACACAATATTTTGCTAATCAGTGTGAATAACGAGTTAAACTTGCTAACTCACGGCCATTTTTTTAAACACAAGGATATTGTTATGTAAATGTTTTTATGTTCTCTCTATTAATATTTAAGAATAAATATTTTCTTGAAATAATTAAACATTATGGGGCATATTTATGGGCATATTTGTGAGCCCCTTGAGCCACTGAAGCATCAATTCTTATGGCGGTCCAGTGGTGCAAGTCTTGAAATCATATCTATGAGACCAATCAAAGCCACTTCATGTGGCTTTGAATGGCCTCATAGATATGGAGTAAGGCAAGGCTGCACAAATCGCTGCGTTGCCTTACTCTGCGCTCAGGAGGTGTTCCATGGGTGTTGCATTGGATGTTCCATGGGAGTTGCAGTGGATTTTGATGCGTCCCCAGATTTACAAAACCATGTAAACCTGAGGATGTGCCAAAACCTTACGCCTTCCGAGGTGAGGCGTACCAAGGTGTAATAACTATTTCTGTTTGTTTATTCCTCTTTCCATGTATGCTGCATTCTGCAGCACCCTTAGAAAGACCACAAAAACTCAGAGAATTGTTTTGTTGTAGGAAGGTGCACAATTCCAATCCTGCTGACCCCACAGGTACCCTAGCATTGACACTAAGCTGCCGAAATGGCACCAGAACAAGAGGAAAGGATAGGAATGCACCGCATTAGATAAATACGATGCATCTCTGCCCTTACACTTTGACACAGGACAGCACAGCAGGTTACCTACGCCAAATCCCTATAAATGAGGGCCTAGGTCTATAGTAGTACTCTGCCACCGAAACAGATTTTTGAACCGCACATTGAGAGCTTTATAATTGTGCGCTGTTTATGGACTGGTGTCCTAATATGAACATAACAAACATTCACCTGTTAAAGAAGCAAATGAGAAGTGTTTGATTGCAAAAAAGGGGTGTCAAATTCATAGTCTGAAAGCATCTGAGCCAAGCTAACATGCTTTGGCTTCTTGTGAGTGTGAATAAGTTGAGTTCAGCATTTCAGTTCCTTCTTTAATATAAAAAAGAAATATGTAACAGCTAGATAGTCAACCGAAAAACAATGCACTGAATTTTATTCTCAGTAAACAATTAAAACGCCTAGATTATTAAAAAGACATTCCAGGAGGCTAAACAAATATTACTCCCACAAGGGCATCGAATAATTTCTAATCGCTTTCTCATAAGCATAATTGCTTCTGCATAGCAAGTTCTACTTAGATCAGCAACATAATTTTTTTCAACCCAGTTACAGCGCGGCCATGGGAAAGCATTGCAATTTTACTGGCACAATTTCGTGTACAATAAATATACAAACAGAAGTAGCGCACAAACTCCTATTTCTGGAACCTCATTGCAATATTATGTAGAGAGATACTATACAGCAGTAGCTGATATACTAGATGTGTAGGTTAATATTTCAAATTCAGATTTGTGACATACAACCCAAGAGAAAGAGAGAATTAGTCTAAACCCATCAACTCATGCACAGTATTGCAGACACAGCAGCTTTACCTGTTCATCATTCTTCCTCGTCCCAGTCTTAATGAAGTGCATTTGCCTTGAACGTAACACAGAATTGCCTAACCGAGGGCCAGATGCACGAACTTGGTGTTTGCGATTTTCTAAGAACGAAATTTAGTGTTTCGCTATTAGGAAATCGCAAACTGCGATGCACAACAGTGTGTTTGCCACTGTTAGCGATTTGCAGTGGGTCGCAAGTGGACCTGCCTCATCAATATTCATGAGGAAAGTCGCAATTTGCTAAGGCTAGCCTTAGCATCTGGTAGCCCGTCTGGAGCTGCGGTGTCTAAATGTTTGATCATGTTCAAAAACTTGCCTACTATGCCCATGGCTCTTCAGAATGAAAATTTGATTGATTTTATGTTGCTAGTATATTACACTCCATAACACCAGGGCAAAAACGATTGCCATTTACAACACCAATAGCTCTAACTCAAAAAATGTGAGACCTATTGAATTTCTAATATTTGTTATATGCAGCCCGTTTGCCTAAAAGAAAAACGAGATGCATTTGAAAAATGAAAATTAAAAGCTACCTTTTCATTTTTTAAGAGTAGGCATTGGTCCGTGGGATGTCATCGAGGTCGGACTGCCCCTCAGTGTTCATGGCAAATTAGTTATTTTAATGTGGTTGCCGATTCTAAGTATTTTCTAATGTTCACTACTGTAACGAGCCTAACACTGTGATTCTTTTAGTTTCTTTTTTAACCAAAGGTAGTGAAGTGCTTTACATTAGCACCAGTTAATTTTTTTGTGCACTTTTTTATAGCACCGACCCCACCAAATGTATATGAGTGATTTACATTAACACCAGTTCCTTTACACCAGTACACATTCATTTTTGTAGTTATGGGGAGATTAAGTGATTTGCCCAGAATCAAGGATGTTAGGCAGATGCCGATATTCGAGCCCCAGTTCACCAACTCCATAGTCGGCAGCTTTGGCCCTTACGCCACATCCTCTCCCAAGAGGGTGCCACATCATCTTCCTAGTCTGGTCCTCAGTTCCACATTTTGTGATTACAGCCAAATCACTTAATCTCCCTGTGGTAGCCCACATTTGCTGTTGGTTGCCTGTCCACTTCCTGTCTGTTGCAGCACGCCCTTCTGAAATCTGTAGCACAGATACCCTCCTCTCTACACTGCTTTTCACTTTTTTTCTGTGGTTTTATATAGTGTCAACACCATCAAAGGTATTGGAGCACTTTACATTAGCACCATCTACTTTTTGTGCAGTTTTGTATAGCACCAACACCATCCAAAGGTATTGGAGCACTTTACATTAACACCAGTTACTTTTCACGAGGACACCGTAAACATAGGCAAATCACAATCTCTCCGTGGCAGCCCACATTTGGTGTTGGTTGTGACTCAACCCCACCATCTACTGCTTTCCCTCACTGAACTCCCATTGCACAGATTCCCCTCTTCCCCGAGATCCCCTTCTCCCCTTACTCTGCCCAGGGGCCCACCAAGAATTAATGGGGGTGGGGGGTCTAGCCAATAAAGAGTGGGTGCCCTGGAGCCAAACTAGGGCCCGCAGTGCATTTTTGTTGGGGGCTGAGGGAAAAGCCCCATTGCCCCTGTGGTACCTGCTGGCATCCTGCCTTCATTGGAAGCTGCAGGGAACACCAAAAATTGATGCTCCTTGTGTGCGGGAGCAATGTTTTCATCTGTTTCCCTGCCCGCTCAACAGTGGGCAGGAAAACAGATGAAAAACCTGCTCCCAGCAGGGAAGAGCATTTTTAATGCCCCCATCCACTGAGAGTACACTTACTGTTTACTCTCGCTTGGTGGGAGCTTTTAATTGCTCACACCATGTGAGAGCAAACACAGGTTTCACAGTCCACACCAGTGTGAAGCCAAGGAGCTGCTGTCCCAAGGGTGGGTGTCTTGGGACATAAAGGAGCTGTCCCTGTGGGATGGTGGTCCCCAGGGCCATTATTGGGCCCAGGAGGGTGATATCATGGCCACCCTCCTTTTAAAATGCACAGGCTGGCCCTGGGCAGGTGGTTTTGCCAGGGGTGGAAAAAACAGCCTAGCGATGGGGTGTCTGCGTGGTTCTCCTCCCGCTTTTAGCAATGAGCCATGCCTCAGGGATGTGGTGGTCCCCAGGGTCGAAAACACCTGGGGGGGTCACACAGCCCTGCAAATTGCTTAATTGATTCAGCTGGGACGCGGGAGATGGAGGTCCCTGTAGCCAAAATTGGCCTGTGGAGGGGCACCACACGTGTCGCCATAAAAATAAAAAATAAACTTCCTTGCTTGCTTACTTGTACAAGTGAAATGTGTCCCTAACCATAACGTCCCTGTAACCTTGTTTTTTTTGTGTGAATTTCTAAGGTTTTTTTTAATTCTATTTCCTTACCATAACATCCCTGCAACCTTTGGGTTTTGTTGGTCAATTTCTAAGTTTTTAAAATTTTTGTTTTCTAACTGTAACCTGTAACCTTTCAAACTGTGTATGCGAGTGTCTGTATAAATTAGAGAGTAAATGTGGAGTGGCTTTATGGGTCTGTGATTGGCTATGTGCGTGACTGTATGCATCTGTTAGTGGGTGGTTGAGTGACTATATGGGTTGGTGACTGGGTGTGTGAGTTCTGTATGGATATGTGAATGGGTATGTGAGTTATTTTGTGTATGTGAGTTGGTGTGTCAATGGGTGTATGGGTGTCTGTGATGCATACTACTAAGGTAGGCAGGGCGGCCCCAAATGGGCAATGCCTCCAGGTGATACTACACTTTTGCATGTTTGTAATGATTGAAAGGGAGAACCATGGACTCTGCCCAGAACCGGAGAGGCCAAGAAAGAACCCATTTGTCACAGTCACTACAGATTGCGCTTTAATAGATCAACAATGCATTAACCTTTACAAAGGATTTCAGATTGTTTTTTAATAAGGAATTACCGGGAAAACACACTTGCTTTGCCTTGGTGAAGGCCAGGAAGTTAGGATCATTTGTCCTTTACAGAAGTGGAGCTTTAGCTGGGGCACCTGCTATGTTTAGATTTTTAAGTGCTTCTCGTTGAGGTTTAAATTCTGTGAAATGAGCATCAGGGCCAGAAAGGAACATCACCTGCCCATTTATCTAAAACGAGTCCATAGTTTTCCAAAAAATGTCTACGCAGCTTTAGTAGTTTATACTGGTTAATTGGTAAGTGCTACAGTGGTTGGTAGGTACCAGGTGCGTATTCTACACTTTAGCTGCATCATGGATCATGAGTAATTGTGTCCAGCGACCTTCTCTGCATTTCGGCAATGTTATTGTTTCTCATGTGTCTTCATCCAGAAATGGTCAATAACATGAATACTGCTATAGAGAAGACAAGGAAAATACCAAAGAGGTGAATCACCACCAAACAAGGGTGCTTTGTCCTAATTATATGAAGTAAGTGCTTCTTGGTTTTGTTGGGCCTTCAAGAAACAGATGCCCGTATAAGATTTTACTTTTTTCCATTTTTTGCGAATTTACCACAAACAATCGTGATACGTATATCCTGCCACTGCTGTTATTCGCGAAATCAGCGTGATTTTTTGAAAGTGTAAAAAAAACATATGCACATATATTGTAATTATTGATTGTGATCAGTAGTTTACTAATATTTTCTTAAATAATTTTATAGTTGAACACCGTTTCCCATATTCGCGAATATGTCAGCATTTGCGACAACGTCGCAAACATCACATGACTATGGAAGAAAGTGAATACATTGTACAAGATGTTTTTTATTACTCTAGAAAGGCGGTATCCACCTGATTTGGTTAATTTCCAAATAAAATGGCATCCGGTGGCAGTTAAGATCAGGAGCCACTCCTTGATTAAGATAGTTCTTTGGAACAGGAACCCCTGGCAGAAGCAGCAATCAATTGCTTGGAACTTTTTAACTATCGCTCAGGGAAAAAGAAAATGTTTTCTAGGCATGTGAAATGCTCAATATGTGAGAAGACCCACTCCAGGGGTACGTCCAAGAAGTATTCATGTAGCACAACGAGCATGTTGCATCAACTGAAGAAGTATCACTCTAAGGAGATGACAAGAGCATCAGAGGCAGCAAAGTGCAGGGGATCAGTCTACCTCAACTGCAACACCAATTTCTCCTGGAGACCCTCTACCATCTGAGGCCAACAACAGTTCCCAAAGAACTCACCAGAACTCCAAAGAATTGGCACCATTTGTTTGGACTTCAAATGGGTTCTAACAGTTTGCCACATGTTTGGACACACCAAAGTGCATAAGTGTTAATTGTTTTGTTTTTGAATGACACTTGTTTCCCCAGTTTTTCATTTTTTTTTGTTTTAAAACATTTTCCAGTTGGCATTTTATTTGAACCCCCCCCCCCCAAAAAAACAAATATTAAAAACTTGTTAAAAAAAGCTAAGGTTTTTGTTAGAACTACCTTTCTTGGTTTAAAAAAGATAAACTGCATGTGTGTGCATGTATAGGAAAGAGAGTGAGTGAGTGATTTTAGTGTGTTAGTGAGTGAGTAGGTTCATGAGTGAGTAAGTGGATGTGTAACCATTTGAGTGAGTCGGTGAGTGAGTTAGTGTGACAGTGGCTGTAGGGGTTCTGAATGACTATGTAAGTATTTGTGTGGGTTTATGAGTGGGTGCATCAGTGGCTACATTGATGAGTGAGTGGGTTTATGAATGCATGAGTGGTAGTTTGGGTAAAAGAATAGATGCATGAGTGTCTGTATGGGTGTGTGAGTGTGTGTGTTAGCAGCGGTATGGGAGGGTGAGTGGTTGTGTCAGTGACTCTATGGGTGTGTGAGTGAGTGACTGTATGGGAGAGAGAGTGGATGTGTCAGTGACTATGGGTGAGTGAGTCAGCAGGTGTGTGACAGGCTGTATGATTGAGTAAGTGTGTATGTTAGTAGCAGGATAGGTGAGTGAGTGGGTGTGTCAATGGCTGTATAGGTATGTGAGGGGCTGTGAGTGGCTGTTAAGGTTAGTGAGTGGGTGTGTTAGTGGCTGTATGGATGAGTGAGTGGGTGTTTCAGTGATTGTATAGGTGAGTGAGTACAATTGTCAGTGATTGTGTGGGCAAGTGACTGTGTGTGTCAGTGGCTGTGGTGATGGGTGAGTGGGTGTGTCCTTTACTGTGTGGATGGGTGAGCAGGTGTGTCAGTGACTGTATGGGTGAGTAAGTTGGACTGTGAAAGGCTGTATGGTTGAGTGAGTGAATGTGTTAGTAACTGTATGGGTAAGTGTGTCGGTGTGTCACTGACTGTATAGGTGTGTGAGTGGCTCTATGGGTGAGTAAGTGCATGTGTCAGTGAATGTGTTAGAGAGTGAGGGTATGTCAGTGACTCTATGGGTGAGTGAATAGGGGTATCAGTAGCTGTGTGGGTGAGTGAGTAGGTGTGTCAGTGGTTGTATGGGTCTGTGAGTGGGTATGTCAGTGCCTGTATGGGTGAGTGAGTGCATGTGTGAGCAGCTTTACGGGTGAGTGAGTGGATGTGTGAGTGACTGTATGGGTGAGTGACTCGGTGTCTAAATGGATGTATGGGTGAATGATTGTGTGTACTAGTAACTGTATAGGCGAGTGAATGGGTGTGTCAATGAGCATATGGGTGAGTGAATAGGGGTATGAGTTGATGTATGGGTGAGTGAGTGCCTATGTTAGTAGCTTTATGGGTAAGTGAGTAGGTGTGTGAGTGCCTGTATGGGTGAGTGAATGAGTATCAGTGCCTGTATGAGAGGCTGAGTGTGTGAGTGTCAATAGCTATATGTGTAAGTGCTGGCTGTGTTAGTACCTGTATAGTTAACTGAGTAGGTATATACGTGCCTGGGTGAGTGAGTGCATATGTTTGTAACTATATGGGTGAGTAATTGGGTGATTCAGTAGTTACATGGGCAAGTGACTTGGAGTGTTAGTGATTGATTAGGTGACTGAGTGGAAGTATGAGTGACTGCATGATTAAGTGAATGGGTATGTGAGTATCTGTATGGATAAGTGAGTGCACATGATGGTACATGTGTCAATAAATGACTTGGTGTGTTGTTAACTGTGTTGGTGAGTTAGTGGGTGTGTGAGTGGCTGAATGGGTGAATGACTGGGCATATGACTGGCTCTATCAGTCTCATGTCTCAGTGGCTCTATGACAATATACCTTGTTCTATACCTTGACAATGTTAGTTTGTGAAACTACACAGAAAGAAGTAATTAGGAAATTACTTTACTCAAAGAGATGGTGTCATTCATCTGGTTAAAAACATAAAGAACATACATATAAGTTAGCATTACTTTTTGCAAAATCCATTGAAAAACATTTAGTTTCTGCAATGCATACTTTCATACTATAAACCAAACAGTAGACACTTCTTATGCTGTAATAGTATTTCACATCATAGTAAAACATTTCCTTTTTCCCTTTTTTAATGTTCTCCACTTTTGTAGTTGTACACCATAATCAATGTAGTGTATAAAGTTTCATCCTTGAACAGTGGAAAAAAAAAAACAGAAAGATTGTAAAAAAAAAACTTTTCCCATTTGAGCACCTGCTCTCTTTCTTTTCTAAATTACATTTTGCTGCCTTCCCGTCATTTGCTAATAAAATGCCATCTGGTAGCAGTGAAGATCAGTTGCCACACCCTGTTGGATACAGTTCTTTGGTGGAGCAACACCAAGCAAAGCGGCAAACAATTGCATGGGAGTCTTTAACCATCCCCTCCAGACAAAAGAAAGTGGCAGCAAAGCATGTGAAATACCCCTTAGGCATGAAAATCCTCCCAGGGGTATGTGAAAAAAATATTCATTTGGCACAACGAGTAAGTTTAGACATCTTAAAACGTATCACTGCAACCACTGAGGATAAACAAAAAGAACATACATATAAATCAACAAATAAAACAGTACAGATTGTTTATGCTGTAACAGTATATAACAATATGGTAAACATTTCATTTCCCCTTCTTTATTGTTCTTAGCTTCTTTCATATTGGTACACCATAAATGATGTACTGTATTAAGATTCACTCTTGAACAGTTGGGAAAAAACAATTGCTTAATTTGTTAAAAAAAAAATCTTTCACAGCATATCACTATATATAAGTGACACTATGCATTGCACTCATTACAATTAATTAATCAATTATTTTATCTGCAATTACTACACTAATATAAATGAGCATATGCTAAACATAAGTCTTTTTTTATTATAACTGGTACAATACTACTAATAGACACAGCACTCTTGAATTTTGGAGATCCTTTTTAAAACATCACCCCGGGTATGCCAAATGATGTCTTAAACATTGACAATTCACATAGAGAAAATACCGTACACCGTTTTTTTCAAATCAGAAATACTCCTTAGAACTTTGGTTGAAGAAACAAGAGGTAAGAATTTGGAAGTTTGAAAGGCAGTTTTTGAATTTAAGGTGGGTGACATTGCATTCTGTCCATCCAGTTTCACTCTTTAAATTATAATAATAATATTCTTTATTCGGAAGTGATCCCAACCATAAAAGATAAAAGACAAAATATAAAAAACACAGCAGCAATACAATTAAAATTCATGTAAAATGTGTGAAAAATCACAAAGAACTAGCAGCCCTCAGTAGCAAATACAAGGAGATGATGGACGAAGTGCTGAAACTTTTCAAACACTCACCCCCAGTCACAGATCTGGGTTGAATCCATCATCATTCTTTAGCTCACTTTGCCACCCCAGTGCAGATGATGGATCCAACACAGATCTGTGACTGGGGGTGAGTGTTTGAAAAGTTTCAGCACTCCGTCCATCATCTCTTTGTGTTTGCTTTTTTTGCTCTAAGTTGGAAGGGTATGCCCAGACGTGGGTCCCTTGCTCACTTTGCCACTAGATTCGAGCTAGCCTGGCTGAAGAGGGGTGTTACCCCGAAATCGGTCCCAGGATGCTTGTTTCCGGTTCAGGGAAGACCAGGCTTGGCAGTTTGGGCTGGACTGTTCCCATGAGGCACAGGGTCAAGACTGATTTGCATATTGCTGGGTCTGAACTTTGTTAGCCCTCAGTAGCACCTTGAATTTCTGGATTTAAGTGCCGCTCTCAAGAAATTCACTACTGCAAAAAGTGTGTAATCAATAGATTAGAAGCTGCAAATACAATCGAACTACGCAGGCTTGTCTCAATCTCGTATCTTTTAAAAGGAGCTTAAGAAAATTCTCCTTGGGCTACTAACATTTTTTACATAAAAAGACAAAATGTAGGGTATCCCATGGGGACCTATCAACAGCCACATGGGCCTCTCTCCTCTACATGCAAAACAAAGCCGGCCTGATATGCCAAAAGATGATGAAGCTGATTAAATCTGAATCAAATTATTAGAAATCTGTCAGAGGTACTTGTTAAAATAGAGAGATATTTCTCCATAACCTAGACTGATTTTAAAAGAGCGTGCCCTCTCACCATTGGTTTACTAAGCTTATTATCTTCGCAGAGAGTTGTGCCATATTTAAAAAACAACTCTTTACTAGTATCAAGTCCCGGGACTTCACTGTATTGTATGTGAGAAAAATATCTGCTCTTCCTAGAGCCATGAAGGACTCTTTAACATAGCGTAACCATGGGATTTTGAGTGCATGATCAAGTGATAGACAGTTCAGAGATGACCAAGTGATTAAATTCTGACTCATCATACGACCAAGTCTTCACCCAACACAACAAAGGCTCTACTTCCACCAAGTCAGTTATATACTTAAGGCCTAGTTCTGCATGTACAGAAAACTACCGGGTATCCTGGAGAACTTTCAGGAGGCGTCTCAAATACTTATTGTGTGTGGTTTGTGATTTATTAACTGCCTTGTACCCATAAAACCTCTCTTCTGAACAAAACCTTGGAGGTACAGAAGGACTAGTAAAGCTTTAAAATCACCCACGTGCCTAATCTCTGTGCATAGTTAGCAATAGCTTCCATTGATTTATTCATGTCTCCTAGCTTTCCCTCTATCAGATGTTTCCAATTTAACTTTGTATCGAATGAATAAGAAAGGAGCTAAAATACACCCTTGGTGGACCCCCCTAGTGCAATTAAAATGGTTTGTAAGGCACTCTCCATGAGAGTATCTGACTGTAGCTGCGATGTGGGCATGAAGGGTCATTAATAAATTTGCAACCCCCAGGGAGCCAAGTAAGGCCCACAGTTTCTTACGGTTCACCCAGTCAAAAGCTGAGGTAAGATCCAAGTTCAAGAAAAGGGCTCCAGCTTGGGCAAACGTATATTTGGAAATCAGAAGATAAAGGTTTAGGCACTGTTCTGTGGTTGATTTTCCAGAGCAAAAACCATGTTGTACCTCCAAAATAATCTGGTTTGTGTCAGCCCAGGCAGAAAGCCTATTTAATAAAAAAAATCTGACCCAAAACCTTACCTGTAGAATCAATGAGGGATATAGGGCAATAACAACAAAGATTATCTCTATTCCCCTTTTTAAAGATCGGAATGATGGTAGCAGTAGACCAAGAAGACGGAATTCCAATGCTTACTGCAGCATTTAACATCTTGATCAAAACTGGGGCCCATTCTTCTATATTGTCCCCGAAAAAGTCTGGAGGGATCCCATCGGGACCTGGGGCCTTATTCCGGGACAATACTTCAATGCCCAGCCTTACTTCATCCAAGAGAAAAGTGACGGGTGTAACAAGCGGATAGACCTCTAAACCATTAATAGATCTGTCACTTTGTCCGAAGTTATAAACTCCTTCATACTGGGTGATCCATTGTTCCGGAGTAATGTGATGGCATAATGCGGGTCTCAATGGCTCTGAAAAACAGGGTCTATTTCTAACTTGCCAGAAGAGAATACAATCCAGCTGCTCACTTGCTTGAGTTATCTAGTCCCATGCTTGCCTTTCTAGCAAACGCCTTCGATCCTTAAGGGCTCCCTTATAATTACTACTGCATTTTGCCATACAGATTCTATCTCGAGGCATCTGTTTCAAGGCCTCTTTCAGGAGGCGGATGGCCACAGCATTGAACGGTTTTGGTTGTTCTGAAGTGGGGTCAACTGCTGGAACTGTTAGCAAACTAGCTATTGACTACTGGATGATGTGGTTAAATGAACCTATGATTTCGTCATCAAAGGCTAAAGGGTCTAGACATGTTAGAAACTCTTGTTGCATTTTAAAAAGGGAATGGTTAAAAGCCTTGGTATCTATCTGCGACCAACAAAGACACCTCCCCTGATCGATTAGAGATAGAGTGCAGTTGTACTAAGGTGCCCCGTCTGGGTACCTACCCCTTCAAGCACTAAGGTCAGAGGGTTGTGGACACTAAATGGACTATGTGAAATATTAAAAGAAAATGGAGACCAACCCAAGGAGGCCAAAACAAAAATATAATCAATTATGGTTTTGTATTTGTGTGTTGGGGGAATATTTGAATTAAAGAAATTAGGCATTTTGTCTAAGGTAAATATTAAACCCTGAGTGTGTAAGAGACCATCCAGTTCAAGGCCTTCTGGGGAGTGGTCTATATTAAGGGTGGGCGTAGTTCGCGAAGTAGCACTTCGCGAAGCTACGCAAAGTGAAGTTCGCACTACGCGAGCTACGCGTAGCACTTCGCGAACTGCGTAGTAACATGTTCGCACTGTGCAAGATGTTGTTTTCAATGATTGCACAGTGCGGACAAGCAACCGGCACTGTGCAAACATTGAAAATGGCATCTTGCACAGTGCGAGCTGTAGTTTTCTGTTGCTCGAGTAGATTTTTACTCGAGCGGCAGCTTTCTCAACGCGAACTGGTAGTTTCTCATCGCAAGCGGTCGCGAGCATACGCGACCCCTCGCAATGAGAAACCTCGCGTTGGGAATCTCGCCGGGAGGTTTATTTTCCATGCTCGCGATCGCCAACTTGATATTGCTGATCGCGAACAAGGAAAAAGTCTCGCCGGGATGTCATTTTGCTTGCTCGCGGTCGCCAACTTGACGTTGAGGACCGCGAGCAAGCAAAAAATGATCGCAGCACTACGCAAAACTACGCTACGCGTGTTCGCACTGTGCTACGTGCAGTTCGCGTAGTGCGAAGTAGCGCGAACTTCGCAAACTACGCGAGCGTAGCGTAGTGCTTCGCCCAGGCCTAGTCAACATGCAGTCCCTCTGCAATTGTGCAGGTTTGCAGACTATGCAAGTGCTGTAAAGAGCCTGAACAAGGGTGCCAATTACAATATTTTGCCACGATAAGATTTGCCTGGGAGAAACCTTCTCCCAGTAATGAATCAAGGGCACCACTTAAAGCTGATAAGCTTGAAGGCTCTAGCTTCCTTTATTTTGCATTGTAAACATTAATTAGTGTCAATCGTAGCAATCTTCCCACTACTAAATTAAGGCCCTGGAGTACTTTAGAGTCCCTATTCAGTGAATTCACTGCCTCGCAGTATTCAAGGGCTACAAAAATGATTAGTCCTCCACTTGCTCTGCCTACTCTGGAGCCTACTGCCGGAAAAAAAAGGTCTTTAAACCCTCAATAAAAAAACTATTTTCAACTTCCCAGGTTTCCTGGGAGCAAATAATGTTAAAAGATCTAATAAACAAAACCCACCTATCATCTGCAATTTTTGCCACTAGACTAGCCACATTCCAGGAGGAAAAACTTCCCCAGTGCCGTGATTATGGCTTTAATAAGGGATTTTAGGACATGCAAGCTGGTCAATAGTCACATTGATAGGTACCCCGCTGGGGTAATATTTTACATTTTCATGGGGCAAAGCCTCCGAATCTGCCTCGTCCTGTGAGGGAGGCTCCGAGGGGGGGGGGGGGGGGGGCTATCATTATACTGCTGGCATTCCCTGATAGTCAGTCTAAATCATGAAGGTCCACTAAGGGAACATTAGGATTAGAGATTGCATGCAACCCTCCCAATGCACATTCTCCACCGCCACAGGCCAAAAGATGATCACTACTTCTGATGTTATGAAAAGATCTATAAAAAAAACAGCAGTAATGTTTTAATATCATATTGGTGCGGGAAAGACTGGGATAACTGCCTTACAATGTTTCGTACCATCACAGGGTATCTAAGAGTCATAATCACACAGTCTCCCTCAAAGGTTTTCTTAGAAGGTCCTATCCACGACACCCTCCTGGCCATCAGAATATGTTTATAATCCGCCACAATAAAACTGGTACGTCTGCCTAGCCAGTGAGACGTTGTTAATCAAGTTGTCCGTGCCTCCCTGGTTTGGAGGGCCGAGCCCTGGTACCCCTGCCAAAACCAAGGTGCAAGAGGAACAAGCTGGGGAGAGGTTAATAACTGGTAAACCGGGAATATTAATAGAAGCTAGTTGAGGGATGTGTAACAAGGGGTGCTGGCTGTTAATAACTGCCTGCTTATGACATACTTGAGAATTAGTAGGCTGGGAGGGGGCATTCAAGCGATCAGGTTTGTGGTTCATTGGACCCACTACCATAGGTTTATAAGTATGAAGCTAACCTCTACTTTGCTAATCAGAGGGGGTACCTCAATGTTTCTGTCCTGAACCTGTGGGGTTGGAGAGGGACAAGGCACCTGTTTCTGGAGTCTGACATCAACTTTGCAAATTTGACCCAAATTGGGGTCATTAATTTGGTCAATGTGTCAATAATTTTGTACGTAAAAGTGTCCCAGAAATCCTCTGTGTCCACCTATTTGCTTCTTACATGTTCTTCCCCCGCCCCCTTCCGAATGTTTTGCATATCATCCAGTTTTTTGGCCTTGCATTTCCGCTTGGGGGCTGGAGGAGCCTCTGGATCCATGCCTACCAGTGAGGCTGGGGTTTCCTTACTGTTATTGGAGCCAAAGAATGAATGATGTAACTTATATAGCAAATGAATGCCTGGAGGCGTCTTGGCGCTATGCGGAACAGAGAGGAGCCAACGGTGTCCTTGGTAGTGTCGTAGAAAATCACTGGTTAAAAAGCCAGATTTCAAGTTGCTTTCAAAAGACAAAGAGTGAAGATGCTCTTTTCAGTTCAGGTGGCAAGCGGTTCCAATGAAGAGCTGTGGCTCTGAAAAAGCCTCTCCCCCCCATGAGTTTGAAGGGAGCAACTTTTATGAGTTTGGCTGTGCTGGAGCGTAGAGTTCTACCTAGTATATGCCACACAAGGTTTTTGATAAAGTAGGCTGAGGCTTTCCCATAGAGTTTTTTGTATGCTAGGCAGAGTGCCTTGAAGGTGATACGATGGCTAACCGGGAGCCAATGCAATAGTCTAAAGAATGACTATTACTTGCTGAATGCACTGCTCCTACATGCTTTTAATCCGCTCTCTTAGCTCTTTAAAAAACAGTCTTTTTTAAAAATTACTTAAACATAGCCTAGTACTTTTTTTTTTTAAAGTTTCTTTTTATTAAGCATCAAGCAGAACAACAATACAGACATTAGAACATTTAAGGGGCGCGCAGGCTCCGAGGTTGCAAGACAGTCAGCTAAAGTGAGTGCAGCTTCGTACCGTCCCAGTGCATACCACACCCCTGAACAAAGTGAGCGATGCTAATTGTGAAAGAACATAACCCCGAGGAGGTTCTTCAATCCAGAACCCCTCCCACCAAACCCCCTCTCCCCCCCCAAAAATAAGGCCCCCCCCCTGACCCGGTGGTGGTAAGCTTATATGACAAGAAACCTAAAGAAATGCCTCAGTGGCACAGCGTGAATTGAGGAGCTCAGGACCCCCCGAGGTGTGTATGAAGGGCCACGTCGTGACAACTAGGCCCCGGGGCCACCTATATTTGGAAAAGGTGCATAGCCCGCACCGAAGGAGGACAGACTGCAGAGGGTAGTCCCCTGGAGAAAAAAGCACCCAACGGCCCCCAGCTCAGTTCGAACCCTTTATAATTATCCCTAAAGATATCTGCCAGGCGTTCCAAGGAAAGAATCCTCCTCAACCGGGAGTGCCACAATGATACCGCTAGGACATCCGCTTTCTTCCAAGAAGCTGCTACAGTTAGCTTGGCAGCCCCAAGGCACGTCCACATAATCGCCTTGTCGGCTATGATTGATATTCTAAGGTGGGATCTCGGACCCCTAGAAGAGCGAAATCGATGGTAGTAGGTACGGGGTACCCCAACATATCCTTAATGTGAGATAGGATCTCTGCCCAAAAAGGCCTAATCTTTGGGCAATCCCACCATATGTGCCGAAAATCCCCCTACAGCCCGCAACCCCGCCAGCAGAGATCCGAGGTCCCAGGGAAGATCCGTCAGAGCTTGGCAGGATACAAGTACCAATCATGCAAAGTCTTGTAGTGTGCTTCCCTTAGGGTCGAAGATTTGTTGTGTTGGGCAATGTCTCCCCATACGTGTTTCCATTCTACTTCCGACAGGTCCCTTCCCAATACTCGCCGCCAAAAATGTCATGAATCGGGCTGGTGGAGAACGTAGAGTGTTCAGGAGCATGTTATAGAGTGCGGAAATAGTGCCTTTCATGGTACCTGCCTTAGAGATCACCAACTGCTCCATAGGTGTGAGGGCCCTAGTGGCCGCCTCCCTAATGCGTGGGGACATAGCCCAGTGTTTAAGTTGGAGATAGTGAAAATGTTCACCCGAGGGGAGGGCAAATTCCCTCTGACAGCTTGCGAACGATAAAACCTCATCATTATGGAACAAGTCAGACAATTTAAGACAACCTCCCTCTTTCTAACTATCGAAAGGCCCTTCGTGAAGCGCCGGCAGAAATGCCGGATTAAAATGAATAGGAGTATAAGGGGATGGAAATGAGGTCCAGCCCTCCCTCCGTGTGAGGCGGTCCCAGACGGTCAGGGTTGTGTGAGTGGGGGTGCTAAGATACGCATTGGAGGGCCGGTCGCCCCTCCGCTTCCAGAGGAGATCCCAAAGAGATCGTCCCACCACAGAGCGATCCATATGGAGCCAGCGTTTCTCGGACTCCCTTGCCGACCATTCCATTACAACCCTCAGCTGAGCAGCTTGATAGTATAACTGAAAATCGGGTAAAGCTAGTCCACCTCTATCCCTCGGGCGTCTGAGCATGTGGTGGGGCAAGCGCGCCCGACCACCTTGCCAGATAAAGTTAGTGATCAGCGAGCGGAGACGGGGCAGGAGAGAACGATCAAGAGCAATGGGGAGGCCTTGAAACAAATATAAAAATGTAGGCAGTACTGACATTTTAACCGCATTGATCCTCCCGAGCCACGAAATATACAGGGGGGACCACCGTTTAATGTCTTGTTGAAGCTGCGTCTCCAAAGGTGGGTAATTCGCTCTATAGAGGTCACCGAGCTTGGCCGTAAGGTGGACTCCCAGATAGAGTAAAGAGCGTTTGGCCCATTGAAAGGGCATTTGGAGTCGCAGTCTGTTCGCGTTCGCAGAAGGGAGGGTGAGATTAAGTATGTATGATTTAGACAGGTTTACCTTAAACCCCGCCACCCGCTCGAATCAACATAATTCCCCTTGCACTGCCTGTAGTGAGGAGACAGGCTCCATCAGGGTAAGTAGTATATCATCGGCAAACAGAGATGCCTTATTCTCGTACCCGCTAAAAGGAATGCCCCGGACATCATCATGTGAACGAAGCCTGACTGCCAGGGGTTTAATACTGAGGGCGAATAAGAGGGGGGATAAAGGGCACCCCTGTCGGGTGCCTCTGCTCAGGGCAAAGGGGGCGGAGGGACAACCATTGACCAGGACGCGGGAGGTTGGGAGGTGGTAATTGGTTCGAACCATGTGGAGGAAGGGAGCTCCAAACCCAAACTTCTACAGGGTTAAAAAGAGGAAAGCCCAATCCACCCTATCAAAGGCCTTCTCCGCATCCAAACCCACCAGAATCGCAGGAATGTTAAACTTGGAGGCCTTCTCGATCAAGTGAATGGTGCGTCTAATGTTGTCATGCGTTTGCCTGCCCTTTATAAACCCGGATTGGTCCAGATGGATTAATTCTGGCATCAAGTGTTCAAGCCTCGCTGCCAGAATTGCGGAATATAATTTGGCATCAAGGTTTAGGAGCGCAATGGGCCTATAAGAGCCACAGAGCTGTGGGTCCTTTCCGGATTTAGGGATCACCGTGATCACAGCCTCAGCCATAGAATCCGAAACACGGCCATCAGACGCTATGGCCTGGAATAGAGTTGTAAGGTGAGGGACTAGCTCGGAGGCAAAACATTAAAAAAATTGACCCAAGAGGCCGTCGGGACCGGGGGCTTTATGTAATTTGAGTCTGGAGATAGCTACACGTACCTCTTCTGAAGATATAGGAGAATCTAAGACGTCGGCCGCCGAGCGGGAAAGCTGCGGGAGCGTAACCTCATCAAGAAACTGTTGTTGCAAGGCCGTATCAGGAGTAGTGCCCTGATATAGTTGGCCGTAGAAATCTCAGAAAATGTTAGTGTGTGAGGTGTCCCTGTTGATCCCGAATACCCCCAATAAAGTCCCACTCCCTCTTTACTCGAAGCTGACGGGCCAAGTGCGTGCCCACCTTATCGCCCTGGGCATAGGATGAATAGCGTACTTTCAACAGTGTGATCTCCACTCGATTTGTATAGATGGAACGGAGTTTACCCCAAAGGGCGGTGAGTTGTCGCTGCAGGGCACGTGTTGGCTTAGCTTAGTGGGCCTGTTCCACAATCTCCAACTCCCCCTCAAGAGCCTCCCTCTCCTTCGTCCTGTTTGTTGAGGGTCGAGTTAAGTTGGATGCACTTCCCTCTTATAACTGCCTTAAAGGCGTCCCAATTATTCTGCGGGGATGTATCTTGGGGAGTTTTATGAGTAAAGATATCTACAATGGCAGCCCTGAGCTCCTCCCGAAGGATCGCGTCCCGATTGAGAGCCGAAGGGAAGTACCACCTAGAATGCCTTGTAGAAGGACCGGTCCAGCTAAGGCCCAAGGTGATCACGCTATGGTCTGAAATGGAAATCGGAAATATCTGTGCAGCCTGGAGGGCCCCCAACAAAGATTGGCTAACACAGAAGTAATCTATTTGTGAGTATGACTGATGTACATGGGAAAAGTGGGTATAGTCTTTTGCGGTAGGATGAAGGAAACGCCAAGCGTCACATAAGGCAAGGGAAGATAATTTCTGTCTAACCCCTTCAGAGAAGGTGGTGGCTGCCGCCCTGTTAGTGCTGGTACTGTCTAGGGTCCCATGCCAAGCTAAGTTAAAATCCCTAATCAGGATAATGGGGCCCTCCGCAAATCCCCTATCTGATCGAGAGCGGTAGAGAGAACCTTAGACTGACCCGAGTTAGGTGCGTACAATGAGATGGGTGTGCACAGCATGCCCGCAGCCTCCCCTTAACCATCAGCAGACGCCCATCTTGATCCGACTTGACAGTGTCAGGTTGAAAGTTCGAAGAACTGTGGAAAAGTAAGGCGACCCCATTGTGTTTAGTGGTGGCGGACGAAGTATAGATTAGCGGGTATGCTCTGTGGCGGAGTCTAGTGACCTCAGCACACAGGAGGTGTGTCTCCTGCAGTGCCACTACTTCAAATTTGCGATCCACAAGATATTTCCAGATTTTCTGACGTTTCTGCTGGGAGTTCAAGCCTTTAACATTCCAAGAAGCTACGTTAACCATCAGGCAAGGAACACTCTCCACCCCCTCCCATGCGGGCTCACAGATCCCGTCCACTCATACCCGGCCACTCTCAGTAGTATAGAACGTACCCCTCCCTGGACCACATCCCCACCCTCCGTCCCCACAACCATGCTGAGATGAGTTAGGTTTCCAGAAAAAGGAAAAAACATACCCCCAAAATCACCACCGGAACCCCTCCCCCACACACACACCCCAACTTCCCCATAAACTGGTGCCCCGAGGGCCAACGGAACCTCAGCGCACACTTCCCCCAAAAACCATAGGAGAAATAATGGGTAGCACGGTCAAGGGCCGCACCCCCCGATTGTGAAGTTGTATAAACTGGTGAAAAGCATTATATTGAATGGGAGAAAATGGAAACCTCAATGTCTAAAATATCTCTAACAGAAATCAAGCGCAACCATGGCGGCCCCCCTCAGACCCCAAAGGGCCACAGCTGACAGCATCGCCACTCCGGGTCAGAGCATCAAGCTGCCATACAGCCGGGAGTCATGCAACAAACCAGCAAAAGAGTTCCCCAGGAGAAAGGACCACATATCAACGGTTTTTGGTAACCTTGTGCCAAGATCCGGAGTGTCTCCCGGGTGTCACTGCCCCAGCCGATGCGCCCGATGCCGGGGGGTCCTCCATGGAAGGCAGCCCCAGGATGCGGAGGCCATCAGAGAGCTCAGTGACATGGTGTGTCTTGTTCCCAAACTCAAAAGTAAGGCCGAAGGGGAATGTCCAGCGGTAGCGAATGTGATCCTCTTGCAGTTTGGAGGTGATCGGTCGCAACGTTTGCCGGCGATCCAATGGCGCGGGGCCAGATCTTGGTAGAGAGAGCATCTATGGTCATGAAAGGACACATCTTTCTTCTTTCTGGCCGCAGACAAGATCGCTTCCTTCAGTTTGAAAGAATGGAGTTTGACCAAGACACTTCTCGGACGCTTATGGCTCCCCACCTGTAACACGCCCACACGATGGACCCTGTCCAGCTTAATTTTCAGGCATTGTGGGGAGAGGATTTCTTCGAAGAGGCCCATCACAAAAGCCTCCAGATCAGGCCCTTCCGCCCCCTCCTCCAAGTCCCGGATCCAAATGTTCTCTCGTCGGGTCCTGTTCTCCAGGTCTTCCGCCTTAAGGAGGACTTGCTGAAGCTGGGTTTGGAGCCCCTGCTGCGAATCCTGTACCTTTGAAGTAGCCGATGCGAGGTCCCTCGCCTGTTGTTCCACCTCCAGAACACGAGTGCCTACTGCGTCCACATCCTGCCAGAGGGTGGTGAGCTTCTCGGTGAGGTCAGCTTTCAATTGGTCCACCGAGGAAGGCAAGTCGTGTTTGATCTCTAAACACAACTCCGCTTTGAAATCACGAAGGGTGGCCACCAGATCGTCACACATAAGCGCCATAGCCGGCAGCGGTGTGATTTCTGCCGGAGGGAGCGCCCTCTCATGCGCCCTAAAGTACCGGAAGACTTTGTTGACGTTCTTCTTGGGCGGCATAAGGGCACCGCCCCACTCGCTCGAACTCTATGTCACCAGGATGCTCCAGCCTCAACCAGAAGGAAGCATAACAATGTGTCCAAGGTGTGTCACATCACGTGCTCCCCCCTCGTGATGGAGTCCCCCGCTATGCTCTTGAGGAACAGAAAGCAAGGAGACCAGTCTCGCTGCAAGCTCCCAAGGGATTCCCCTCCAAAGCGCGACACACCGCTTCCTCGCACTATTGCTGGGAGGCTGATGCAACATCAAGGCTCAGATTGCCAAGCCACCGCTGGTGCCTGTCTCTGCCACGTCGCCATCTTAGGGTCAGGCACAGCCCTTGTGAAACACTCCTTTCCCTCCAGTGCAGCGAAAACCGTGGGGTGCTCCAGTTGTGGGTGATGGGGCCCCAGGATCCTCCAAAACTTCATGCAGAATGCCCCCCTGCCACTGCTCCCCCATCAGCACATCTCTGCCATCTCTGCACCAGTGCCGCGGGACCCACAAAATGGCGGCAATGTGGGACCGCCGGCACTCCCAGCATCCGAAGGACCGGGCCCAGCAGCAAGCAGGACAGCGGAGCACCGCCGCGCCAAGGCGCCGCTCCGGCAAAAGGAGAACCACCCCACGGCCTCCTCCTGCGGTCGCGGGAAATCTCCGGAGTCCCGCTCCGGCCCCTTACTTCAGTCCGCTGCGGGACCGTGAGTTCATGGACGCCGCCTCCTCAGCAAGATTGCGGAAAGCCGTGGCCAATCTCTCAGCGCTGGCAGGCCATCCGGCTCATGGACAGCCACGACGCCCAGGGGGTAAGTCCAATAGTCACCAGGCTGCTGGAAAGCGGAGAAAACAACTGGTGGGTCCCGGAGCTGAGTCGGGTCACAACCGCTCCGCCATCTTATTTGGACATGCCCCCACCTAGTACCTTTTTAAATTGCTGTTGTTGGTGCCTCTTATATCTTGTGCTTGTGCCGCACTGCTCCCCGGTCCACCGCGGGTCCGGTAAAGCCCTAGCCTCATTCCCCTCTTCCGGCTTGGAAACCGGAGGGGGCGGAGTTTCGATTATTACTTCATCGGATGCCATTTCCCTCATGTAGCGGATGCGCGCAGGCTGTATTACTTGCTCCTACCTGCTTTTAATCTGCTCTCATAGCTCGTTTTAAAAAACAGTATTTTTTTTAAATTACTTAAACATAGCCTAGTACCTTTTTAAATTGTTGTTGTTGGTGCCTCTTATATCTTGTGCCACAGTGCTCTCCGGTCCACCGCGGATCCTTGTCCCGATTGAGTGGAGGGAGTACCGGTAACGCTCTAGCCTCATTCCCCTCTTCTGGCTTGGAGACCGGAGGGGTGGAGCTTCGATTGCTTACTTCATCGGATGCCATTTCCCTCGTGCAGCGGGTGGGCGTGCAGGCGGCGCGCCAAAGGCAAGCCCATCTGCACCCGTCCGTGCCCGAACGGGGCCAGGGGCAACACATTATGCCCGTTTTTAGGTCTCGCCTGACCCAGCGCATGAGAGGGCTTAAAAAAGTGCTACCAGGCCAGCATAGCGCCACAGGGCAGGTGCGCGGGCGTGCGCGCCGCGCTGTAGCGCGATCACTTTCACTTTCACGGCCGCACGGCCGCTTTGCATAACCAATAGGTCTCGCTTTTGGGACCTTATAAGTATTTAGTTATGCAACTGTTGCTTGGCTAAACACTTATAAGGTCCCAAAGGCGAGACCTATTGGCTATGCCAATGCTTGTTTAACTTACTCTGCACCAGCTCTTATATCTATGCAAGGGATCTGGCCCATTTGCCCACATATCAAGGCTATACTAGATACACTTGGGCTCTTGTTCCACGGGATCCCCCACTTTGAAAACCAATCTATAGCCCCCGACCAAGAGTCGATTTCCGACTACCAAAGCCAGCTATCTTCATCTACCCTCACCGATCTGGCGCTGGAGGGACTCTCTGTGTATTATTTGTACACTCCCTCTTTGGTGAAACACCAACTTAAGATTTTTTACCTACTAGATGCTGATAAACCAGATATCCTCCTCCTCTCTGAAACATGGCTGACAGCGGACGCTGTCCCCGATATCCTCGCCGCACTCCCTGGTAATTACTACATCCTCCAGGCAGATAGACCTGCGGGTAAAGCAGGAGGAGGGGTTGCAGCCATAGTTCTCCAGAAACATAAATTTTCATCATTAGTTTTTCTAGGTATCCCCTCAGTTGATAGTCTGCTATTAAAATATGAGTCCCACCATTCCTCGTTCATCTGTGCCCTGTTTTACAAACCCCCACACCATATGACCACATTTCCCCAGTTGTTGGGTGATATGATAGCTGATGTGGTAGTCAACAATTCTCAAATTTTTATTATTGGTGACTTCAACTTTTGGCCTAATGACTTACGAGAAAGTCGCTGTTCCGTTGAACTTACTGAACTTTTAGTAGGAATGAACTGTTCCCAGCACATTAAGGTAGCCACCCATGTCAAAGGGCATACTTTAGACCAGGTTTGGACTGCCAACCTGGAAATCTCCCATCTACAGGTTCTTCCCTGTACATGGTCTGATCACTACCTTATTACCTTTTTTATTCCTAATGTCCGTCTAAACAACATCCCTCTGCCAGGTAACTTTATAGCTAGAAATTGGAATCGAGCGGATATTGATGCACTCTGCTCCTTATTAACAGTTTCTGCCCCTATTGTCCCAGAGGAAAATATCAATAATTGGTTGGACTCGGCTAGAGACAAAATAGTACCACTGAGGAAAGTTAGAACAAAGAGGCCTCACGATGCCCAACGCTGGTTTTCGGCAGATCTGAAGGCAAAGAAACTAGCCTTGAGGAAAGCAGAACGCATATGGCGACGTGACTATAGCCCTAATTAAAAGGCCGTTTTTGTGCCCTTACTAAAAGATTATAAAACAACTATCCTTCAAACCAAGGCAGAATATTTTTCTGCTAAAATATTAGCTTCCGCCAATAAAATTAAGACATTTTCTCCATAGTGGATGAACTCTCTAAATTAGACAGCGTCATTGCTAAACCCGTTCCATCACAATTCCTATGTGACTCGCTTAATACTTTTTTTATTGAGAAAATTGTTACCATAAAAGCTAGCATCCCTAAATCCTCCATTCCTCCGGCTCCCCCTCACTCTTGCACAAATTCTGCACGTTTAGATCATAATCCACCTATTACTAGAGATGCTTTCCTTGCCCTACTCAAAAAAGTGGGATCTGGCTTTCCCACAGATATCTGTCCTCCCCATATCCTGCGGAAGATCTTTTCATGTTGTCCGGACTCCTCCGTTCGCAACAATTTCCTTGCCCAAGGGATTGTCCCAAATGTATTCAAGATGGCGGAAGTTGTCCCCATTCTTAAAAAACCCAGCCTAGACCCTCTCGCACCCGGGAGCTACTGCCCCATTTCCCTGCTGCCCTATTTGAGCAGGGTTTTGGAAACCCATGTTGCCACCTGTTTTAGCTCCTTTGTAGAGCAAACTCATTATCAGGACTCTCACCAGGCAGGTTTTAGACCTGAACACTCCACTGAATCCGTAATTTTGGCAGTTATGGATGAGCTGAGAAGGGGGGGCTGATCAGGGCATCACCCAGGCCCTGGTACTTCTCGACCTGTCGGCTGCCTTCGACACGGTCAATCACCATCTTCTGATCGACCGTGTCGGCCGCGTTGGAATTCAGGGCTTGTCTTTGAAATGGACCCCTTCCTTTCTTAGCAACCGCTCTCAATAAGTGCGTCTTGCTAGCTTCAGGGCAGAGCAAACAAAATTGACCTGCAGAGTCCCACAGGTCTCCTCCCTTTCACCCCTACTTTTCAATCTGTATGTTCTCCCCCTGGTTCTGGCCCTGCGTAAAAGAGAGCTTGTGGTCTTTAATTATGCTGACGACCTTCAGTTGGTATTTAACATTGACACCTCTGCATCATCTGTGTCCAGTTTCCAATATACTATGAATTTCATTAGTGATTGAATGAACACTAACCAACTCAAGTTAAAGCCAGACAAAATGGAGCTTATCCTTACTGGTGGCTTGGCCAACCCTTGGAATTCCAACTTTTGGTCTTTGCTATTAGGGAGTCCCCCTCTCCCATTCAGCTCGGTAAAAAGTCTGGGAATCATCATCAGCAATGACCTAACCATGAAGGGCCAGATTAGCTCAGTGGTCTCTGCGTGCTTTTTCCATCTCCGAAGAATTCGGAAAATCAGCAGATTCCTTTCCACTGCAGCTCTGAACCAAGTGGTTCTTGCCCTAGTCATCTTGCGTATTGACTACGCTAACTCCCTGTATACTGGTTCAAAATCAGGCAGCTAGGCTTATCTTCGGTCAGCCCAAGCACTGATATGTGAGTCCATTGTTGAAAAGCCTCCACTGGCTTCCTTTACCTCAACGCTGCCTGTTCAAACTGGGCTGTCCCATCCATAAAACCCTCTCAGGACGTGAGCCTGCCTTCATTGCTTCCAAAACACAGAGGGACATTCCAGCTCGTGACCTACGTTCTTCAAATAAAAATCTTTTCGTTCCCCAGAGCTTAATACGAAAGAAACATAAAGGTCTTAGATATATGATCTTGGCCCCCCAGTTCTGGAATACCCTTCCCTCTAATCTGCGCACTGCCGTTTCCTACACTGAGTTTAGAAAGTTACTTAAGACCTGGCTATTTCCCCAGGCGTACAACTGAAGACTCATTCACTCTTATGCAACTGACGCCCTCCCTCAGTGCCAAGAAACCGCCTGGTGAATGTGCGCTCTACAAATTACTTTTAACATAACATAACATAACAATGACCTAGCCCATTGTGATTTAGTAATTGTATGGAGGAATTGAGCGGCTGCATTTTGAATGGTCTGCGGTTTCTTAAGTGGACATTTTGGGAGGCCAAGATAGAGCCAATTACAATAATCCAGTTGCAAAAGAACTAAAGCAATGACCATCACTTTCAGAAGATCTGCTGGCAGAAACTTTTCAATTTTTTTTATAATTCTGAGCAAGTGGAAGGAGGAGGACATGACCTTGTTGACTTGGTCTTTATACTTTCCTCCCTGTCCAACAAGATCCCCTGATTCTCAGCTTTGGGGGTTGGCGAAGATGCCAGGCCCAAATCCGATGACCACCATTCCGGGGACCAGATGGATGGATTATCCCTGAACTATATGACCTCTGTTTTTGAAGAGTTAAGCTTCAAGCAATTGCTATCCATCCATTTGCTAACTACGCACATGCATTCATTGACAATGCTACCAGAGAAGATTTCACTTCTCGCAAGTGAAACTATTATTTGTGTGTCATCGGCCTATGATACCAGAGAAAGGTCAAAGCCTTTGATCTAGGAGGCAATGTGTGTAACATACAGTTTAAACTGGGTGGGGGATAAGGAAGAGCCCTGAGGGACCCCGGAAGGCAAGAAGTATGGATCTGAGTGAAATTCTCCAAGTGATACCATTTGTCGGCGTCCTGAGAGATAAGACTTTAGTAGAGTGAGGGCTGAGTCTCCAAGCCCCAGTTCCTGCATACGGTCTAACAGTATTTTGTGGTTAACCGTATCAAAAGCCGCTGAAAGATCCAGCCGGATAAGAATCGCATTGCCCCCTCTGTCAAGGGATATTCTGATTTCATCAGTGCCTGTAATCAGAGCAGTTTCTGTACTGTGATTTTCTCTAAAACAGAACTGTGTGTTGTCCAGAAGATGATTGTCCTTGACAAAGAAAGAGAGTTGGAGATTCATAATTTTTTCTGCTAATTTAGCAGGGTACGAGAGTCGGGCAATGGGTCAGCAGTTGGTAGGATCCAGATTGTTAAGATTGGACTTCTTTAAAAGAGGACGCACTGAAGCTGCTTTCCAGGAGGTGGGGAAATTCCTTATGTTAAAGATAGTGGACAAAAAAACATAAAGATGGTATGCTATGGCTTCTGGGACCACGTGAACAATCTTCGGGGGCATGGGTTGTGGGGAGATCCTGATTTAGTCTTTGGAATAAGTTCACCAATCTGCGCCCCTGAAGAGGTTGTAAGTTGTCTAAAAGTAACTGACTTAGTGCTTACTTTTGTAGCTATATTTGCAGAGCAGCTGCTGGTAAAGTTTTTATAGATCTTCATTACTTTTTCCTGGAAAGTGCGAGCTAGGGAGTCACAGAAATCTTGATTATTGACTGCTATATTGGTTATCATGGGGGTGGTCAGTTTTTTTATAATTTTGAAGAGAGTTTTAGTTACTTCGATTGCTGTTATTATTTTTGCTGTATAGTATTTGGATTTGGCTGCAACAATTCATTTCTTGTAGCTTCCGAGGCAGATTTTATACTTTTACCTCTCTTCTCTCTTATATGCTGACCACCATTTACGCACTTGTGTTCGGCATTCCTTTTTGATGGTTCTAAGAGATTAATCGAACCAGGGTTGAGACAACTTTGTTTTGCTCTAAATCAGAAATCTATAGGAGCAATATCATTAAGAGCCGAGCAAATACAATTATAATAGTCCTCTGCCATCTGATCTACATCGGTGTCATTAAGAAACTATTGCGATAATCGATGGTCCAAGTCAGTGGCTTGGATTTTTGGCCATGTATGCTTATCCTGAAACAATTTACGTGCCACAGGAAGAGAGCTTCCTGGTAACTTTAAGTTCCAAATTACAGCAGGGTGATCTGTCGTGGTTAGTGGCAGAGGATGAGTAAATTTGATGTTAGGGTTGTTGGTAAAAATCCCTTCTAGTAGATGACCTGCGTAATGTGTGGGCCCCTGCGCCATTTGGGCTAAGCCAAAACTTCACAGTGTATCAAAAAAATATCCGGTTTCAGTGTCAGAACGGGTTTCCGGGTGGAAATGAAAATCCCTAATGACCATAAAATTTGTTTTTAGAAGGAGATCTTCCAGGAACTGGCTGATTTTTCCCACAAATGTTGCTCTTGGTCCAGGAGGGCGATAAATAAGCAGCCCATTAAACGATTGGGTCTTTGTGACTTTAATATTGAATAGCACAGCCTGCATACCCTCTCCTCTGTAGTAACTGGGTTAAAGGCAACTTACAAATGCTCTTGATAAAAAACTGCCACTCCCCCTCCCCTTTTATTGGGTCTGTTGAAACAAAACACGGTATAGCCATTAGGTGTTGCCGCTGTGATCTCAGGGCCTGAATAATTGTCTGCCCATGTTTCTGTCATAAACACCAGGTCTAAGTGCTGGTTGGAGATAAATTCAGTTACCTCCATATGATGTTTTATCGGGATCTGGTGTTTAAAAGAGCACAGAGGATGGCTTGTCAATAACCTGGGAGCTTAGATCTAATGGAAACGTTTTTACAAGTGGAGCCCTCCACAGGGCGGTGTGCCTCCAGAAAAGTTCTATTGCAGGTAGGGCATGAAATCAGTCAGCTTTTAGTCATATCTGCAAGGCTTAATATCGAAAAGTTTGCTGTTTTTTCTAGGCATTTATATTAAGAAGTACTTCCCAGGAGAAGCGAATCCCCTGAGAAAGATCTGAGTCATGGGGCCGGAGGGACTGGGACTGTGCACGGTCCAGGCACGCCCACTGCTCGCGTCTGCTGCGTGTTAGCGCCATCTGCCATCCTCAAGTTACATACTGAAGGAAGTAGGTCCAGTAAATTAGCTAGAGCCCACCCAAAATGGCAGCCCTATGCAGAACTAGAGCATGCCTCCTGCCCCTCCCCCCACTCAAACAGCACGGAAGTGCTGCGGTGGACCGGGGAGGAACAGAGGCGAGCTGATTACCTGGGAGTTCACAAGCAAGAGTTAACTGGTAAGTGTGTGAGCAGCGTATTGCCCAAAGTTAAATATAACAGTTTAAAATGCTGGGGTATATATAAAGGTGACAACAGGATTATTAAAAAGAAGCTAAAAGAATTGTTTTAGTGTCTGCAGACTCTATCGGCTGCGTGTGGGCGCCATCCTCCAGTTATATACTAAAAGAAGTAGGTCCAGTAAATAAACTAGATCGTCGCCCACTCAAAATGGTGGCTCTGGCCAGAACTAGAGCCTGCCTCCTACCACCAACCACCCTCCACTCAAACTGCACAGAAGCGTTGTGGTGGACAGGGGAGGAATAGTGGGGAGCTGATTACCTGGGAGTTCACAAGCGAGAATTACCAGGAAGTGTTTGAGCAGCATGTCGCCCAAAGTTAAAAATGACAGTTTAAAATCCTGAGGTATATCAAAAGGTGCTGACAGGATTATTAAAAAGGAGCTAAAAGGATTGTTACTGCGTCTGCAGAGATGTTGGGGCTGGGGTCGTCTGGATCTAACAATGCGGCCCCTATGTCAGGCTCCTGAGGTCCAGAAGGGTGTAGAGCTTCCCTAGACGATACTTCCTGGTCCTACAAAGAGCCTCCTCTCTGCCCAGTCAATTTCCTTTGAAATGACCCCCACTGCCTTCACAAGAAAAGAGTCAATAGTTGTTCGCTTCAGGCCACTTGGAGTTGTAACAGGTCCAGCCTTCCTTTTCCCCATTTTGCCAAATTAAGGGGAACCCCCCAAAAAAACCACAAAAAAAACAGCAGAGGTGCAGGGCCAAGACAGTTCTCAGTGCTATTTGACCTCTTACTCACTGCTTACACTTCTTAGGTCCTGCAAATAGGAGTGTCCAGATTCACTGTGGCCCGCAGGTTGAAGGGCTGCTAAGTTGCCAGACACCAAATATGAGAACCATGAGAGTGGGCCCACCCCAGCCTCCTGCGGCCGCTAACGGGCAAAGACGGCCCGCTCTTGGCCCGGTCTTCGCCCGGGCAGGAGCCTGGGTGCGTCCTGCACAGCGGGAGCCCCAGGCAAACTAAGTACGCACCTCCAGCCGCGGAAGTACTGGAGTCAGCCTCTGGGGCTTGTGGCGAGTGTAGTCCGGCCCCTCCTCGCTGCTCCTCGCTGTTACCGGCTATCTTTCATTAGAAAGTATTATGTCCAGATGTCACATTTAGTCCTTCGTGAAATATGGGAGGCTTAGTGGTATACGTTCTTCAAGAAATTGATATTTGTCATGCTTTGAAGTTTGTAATTTCAGTTTCCTATTTAGAACCATATGCTCTGCATGGTTGCAGTATTAATATAAGGTATTTTCCACTACTTTGTATATGCAATGTAGGCATAACATCTGATCTAAAATTTTGGCAGGTCATATTTTGTTTAGCTGTTTTAATCAATCTGTCAAAAGGGACAGTTTTGGAATCCAGTAGTGCTAAGTACAGAAATCTCTCAGAATTTATTTGAGTGGTAGACGTAAAAGTGCAATCTTCACAGTTATGGTTTCATTTGTAACTCAGTCTAAATAAGTCACCTATGTGTATTTCTTCTTCTAATACTCCCAGATAGACCATTATACATTTCTGTGCATTTTGTTCAGTGCTCTGGGTAAATAGTGCTGATCCACTAGGTGCAGAGACAGAATATTGAGTCCAAAATATCGAGTTGCACAAATATCGAGTTGTTAATATCATGGGTCAGAAATATCAACAGCAAGAATATCGTGGTCAAGAATATCAACTCATGGTAAATAATGTTGATTTAAAAAAACTATGGAAGTGTTTATTAAGGTTTGCAAAAATATAGTTGCTAAAAATAAAGTTTTTTATTATTGTTATGTATTTTAGTATATATTTTATCTGTATGTGATGTATTTTTTTGTATAAAAATTGTTTGTATTTTTCATAAATGTGTTATACTTTTAGTAGTTATTAATTTTTTTCATGTGAATTTTGGGCTTTTAGTTTCGTAGCGGGTTGTGGGTTTATAGGGGAATAGGGTGGGAAGTAGTTTAATTATATTAAATGTATTCATTTTTTTATTTAAATTTTGCGTTTTTAGTTCCATAGCTTGTTGTGGGTTTATAGGGGAATAGGGTGGGAAGTAATTTAGGGGCCTTATAGCATGGCGGGCGAATTGCCACCGCCCAACCGGTGGTGGCAATCCACCCGCCAAAGCACCCCGCTGGATTGCCTTTTACCCCCGCCACATTTGCATGGCGGGTTGCCACGGCGGACGGAAAGACAATCTGCCACTTTTCCGCCGGTAATCAATCGTCAAGATTGCCTACCGGGCAGAAAAGGCCCCACAATATGGTGGTGGTGCCTTGCAGGCACCGCCATCTATATTATGATGTGTGCGGTAAAAAGCCTTTCCATGGCGGATTCTCCGCCATGGAAAGGCATTTGGTTTTTACTTTGGGGGCCCGTTGTGGGTTGTTTTTACTTTTAGAGGCGTAAAGGGTGGGTATTAAATACATTTGAAATTATTTAATTATCAGTTGTTAATAGTAATAGTTATCAATTTTAAAATAAGTTTTAATTGTGTTTTATTATTGTAGAGTTTAATTTAGGTGTGTGTTGTGGATAATATAGTGTTAAAGTGTGTGTAGTCAATTTATTTTCATTATTAATCATATTTTTTAATTTATTAATATTTATGATAATTATTTAAATAAATGTAATTACAAGTGTTGAAGTGTTTTGTTATCGGTGTGGTGTTAAAGGGTAGGAAATTAAATAAATACATTTATGTTTTAATAAATTATTTTGTTTGTAAATATTTTCTAGCTTAAAAGAATTATTTTTTGTAAAATGTATTTATTATTTTATTTTATATAATATTTGTAGGTTTTTGTTATATGTAATTAGTATTATATTATGTGTTATTTGTATTTGTTTAATAGATATATCTATATTTTTTAAATGTTGTTTATTAATTTTAATTATTATTTCAAAATTTTCATATACATATTTTTTCTAAGTGTTTGAGCGTGAACAGCAATTTGTTTTCTCCGTTATCAAACTCTTTCCCTACTGTTGCACTGTTGGAATAGTAATTTTTACCCCTCCGCTATCCAGTACTTTTCCTTCTGTTGCAATCACTGGAGTTGAGTAATTTTTACCCCTCCGCTATCCTGAACTTTCCCTACTGTTTAACTCGATGGAGTTGGAATAGTAATTTTGACCTCTCTGCTATCCAACATTTTCCCTACTGTTGCACTCTCTGGAGAGGGAATAGTAATTTGTACCCCTCCGCTATCCAACACGTTCCCTACTGTTGCACTCACTGAAATGGGAATCCATTTTTTTTACCGCTCTGCTATCCAACACTTACCCTACTTTTGCATTCATTGGAGTGGGAATACAAATTTGTACCCCTCCGCTATCCAACATTTTCCCTACTGTTGCACTCTTTGGAATGGGAATAGTAATTTGCCCCTCCGCTATCCAACACTTTCCCTTCTGTTGCTCTCACTGGAGTGGGAATAGTACACTTGACCCCTCTGCTATTCAATACTTTCCCTACTGTTGCACTCACTGGAGTTGGAATAGTAGTTTTTACCCCTCCGCTATCCAGCACTTTCCCTACTGTTGTACTCACTGGAGTGTGAATTGTAATTTTTACCTCCCTGCCATCCAACACTTATCCTACTGTTGCACCCATTGGAGTGGGAATAGTAATGTTTACCCCTCCGCTATCCAACACTTTCCCTACTATTGCTCTTACTGGAGGTGGAATAGCAATGTTTACCCCTCTGCTATCCAACACTTTCCCTACTGTTGGTCTGACTGAAGTGGGAATAGTAATTTTTCCCCTTCGCTATCCAACACTTTCCCTACTGTTGCACTGTTTGGAGTGGGAATAGTAATGTTTACCCCTCCGCTATCCAACCCTTTCTCTACTGTTGCACTCACCGGAGTTGGAATAGTAAATGTAATTATTTTGCTATCCACACTTTTCCTACTGTTACACTGATTGTTTTGGGCAGTTTAAGTTTAAATATTTATTTATAGTTTAATGTTTAAATTTGTTCTAGATTTTTTTAAATATTTTAAATATTTGTAAATTAAAGATAATAGTTTATTAATTATTTTAAAGTAAATTTATATATATATATATATATATATGCAGGAACTTCGCCACAATATTCAAAGTGGTAGAAAAGAACGAAGCGGACCCAATATGAGTGCAAGCAATTTAATTAGAAGCTATGTCCAGCACCGCCATATATATATATATAAATAGTCCTTGCCTTAACTCCTTCTGTTGCTGGAAAGCAAGAGCAGACCCAGATTCGTCTGAAAGTGATGTTTATTAGTTCACAACCATGTCGCCATGACGCGTTTCGGCCGGAAACCGACCTTGATCACACAGCAGCGCATGAGCGGCATACTTCTTTAAATAGTGCAAAAAATCAGCAATATGTAGACATAAAAGAATTACTACATAAGGTAGAGTTACAAATATATATAGCATACAATGCTGAGGTAATTATATATATACATTTATGTCATATTTTGGAAAAATTATTATTAAATGTAGTTTTTTTTGTTAAAATTAATAATGTTTATTATATATTAATTTATATATATATATTTAAATCAATATTTTTTGCATCTATATTTTTTACATTGATATTTTGAGTCGATATTTTTGTACTTACCTGTTTAAGTATTGGAGTCAATATTTTTTTTGTCTATATTTTTTACTCCATATTTTTTATATCGATATTTTTTACATCAATGTTGTGCCAGTGAACCAATGCACCACATTTGTCTAGTAGATCTCAAATGCCTTAAACACAAAGTATTATGGTCCTAACACATTGTTGCAAAAGCAGACAGTGCAGAACATTATCTCTTCCGTGGTTTTTGTTGAACTGCATATATATAATGTGAGAAATGAAACAGTATATTGAGAACAACATTTGCATAGCAGTTGACGCCAGAAGTGTTTGACAACTGGTAACCTACAATCTCTCCCTCATTCTCCAGATTCCTTTTCTGAACACCTTCCTTGTTCTCCTTTTTTCCTTTGTTTCTGCAGCATCCTTAGATTCTTTTGAGAGCTTCCGCTTTGGACAGATTATCTGTTTTTCATAAATGGGATACTGTCCTAAATGAGGAGCATACATTTCTTAACTGATTGTACTCTTTGACACAATTTACATCAGCACTTACTTTACTGTCATCAAAATTGACCCAAAAAAAACTGGACAATATTCTAACTCAAGATAATGCTACTTATGACATACTTTCTTTAAATACAGTACTACGAATATTGATAAAAATTGCATCTGCACTTAAAACTTGAGATTTATGGATAGTCACAGCGTATGCTAGAGAAACTGGATACTGCTGACTCCAAACTTACAAGCAAAAGACGTCAATACATCTACCAATCTACTTCATGCCTTCAGTCTGATCAAATTTTATAGCTAAATATTCAACCTCATCCCTATTTAGAAAATGAATTAAATCAATAACTGTACCCATAACACTATGTACTAATCCTTCAAAACATTTAAGTTACTCCACAGTTTTTGTACACTCTTGAACACTTTTTTAATTCTGCAGTCCTGGATACAGATTTTGCCAATGAATCTAATTTTATTTACAGTTTTTCACTTTTACTCCCTGGTGTACCAATTTTCCATAGCTTTAATTTCCAAAATGTCTTCTTCTTTCTCCAGTTTTAATAATTGTTCATTAAAATTGGAGTTCTCTTGAAGTGTCGGCTTTATACACACTATGGAATTTCTTTCTTCAATTAAATTGGGCATTAGCTGTGCTGCTGTGTTCTTATTCAAGAATAGTTTCTTGATAGGCAAAGGCATGTTTCCCCTCTTTTGTCAGAACTCCTACTCTAATGTTCTCCAGAATATTTCCATATGCTACATCAGATGCTTGATGCTTATTCTTCAGTAGTTCCTTGTATTGGAAGATGTTTACATTGCCAATACTTCCAAAGGAATTCTGAGTTTCATCATGGAAAAAGTGTCTTGAAAACAGACTGTCCTTTGATGGGAGTAAGTGGCAGTAGGTCACAGAATACAATTAAATGCTTTCCTGCAAACACCACATCATACTCTGTTTTTAAAATCTGTTGCATTCTCAAGTGTACGAAGGAAAGCATTAAGTTTCAGACCATGTTCACCTCATCGATGATTAAAAGCTTCAGTGTCTTCAGTTCTCGTGAGACTTCATGACTTCATGACAAGTTTCACTGGATAACTTCTGGTATTTCCATATATTGTTATGTTCAACAGGTAGCATTAGTAGTCAATGAAGAGTAATTCCTATAATGCTGTGTGCAACTAATCCAGTTGGTTTGATTACTACACAGAACAATGTCCTTATGTGCCGAAACACAAGCACTTATAAACTCACCCTACTCTCAATTACCACCACTCTATCTACCTAGTCACTGTCTATGCACTTGTAGAATGACTCAGGCATTAACACACACAGTGTTACAGTCAAATGTGCACAATCCATGCAGGTCCCTAACCCCCTGTAGACTACTGATTCAGTCCTTCTATAATCCGGATAGTACTCACACAGTGCCCCAATCACACTGTCACTCTCTGTCCACTCTTGCAATCATCCTGACAGAACCATGTCCTTATTTAATCTCTGTGCTGAAACACAAGCACTTATAAACTCACCCTGCTCTCAAATACCAGCACTCTATCTACCCAGTTACTGTCTATGCACTTGTAGAATGACTCAGGCATTAAGAGATACATTGCTACAGTCAAATGTGCACAATCTATGCAGGCCCTTAACCCCTGTATACTACTGATTCACTCATGTAATAACCTAGGTAGTACTCATGCAGTGCCCCAATCACACTGTCACTCTCTGTAAACTCTTGCAATCATCCTCACAGATCCATGTCCTTATGTAATCTCTGTGCCGAAACACAAGCACTTATAAACTCACCCTGCTCTCAACTACCACCAGTCTATCTATCCAGTCACTGTCTATGCACTTGTACAATGACTCAGGCATTAAGAGATACAGTGCTACAGTCAAATGTGCACAATCTATGCAGGCCCCTAACCCCCTGTAGACTACTGATTCAGTCCTGCAATAATCCAAATAGTACTCATGCAGTGCCCCAATCACACTGTCTCTCTCTGCTCACTCTTGCAATCATCCTCACAGAACAATGTCCTTATCAAATCTCTGTGTCGAAACACAAGCACTTATAAAATCACCCCACTCTCAAGTACCAGCAATCTAGCCACTCACTGTCCATGCACTTGAAGAATCATTGAGTCAGGCATTAAGAGATATAGTGCTACAGTCGAATGTGCACAATCTATGCAGGCCCCTAACCCCCTATAGACTACTGATTCACTCCTGTGATAATCTAGGTACTACTCATGCAGTGCCCCAATCACACTGTCACTCTCTGTCCACTCTTGCAATCATCCTGACAGAACCATGTCCTTATCTAATCTCTGTGCCGAAACACAAGCACTTATAAACTCACCCTGCAGTCAACTACCAGCACTCTACCTACCCAGTCACTGTCTATACACTGTACAATGACTCAGGCATTAACACACACAGTGCTACAGTCAAATTTTCACAATCTATCCAGTCCCCTAACCCCATGCATAGTACTGATTCACATCTGCAATTACCCAAGTAGTAGCCATGTACAACGTTATATACGTGTTTCTTTAGTAATACAATAGTATATTTTATACATTTATTTTAATAATGTCATATAAATTTGTTTTTTATAGATATTGTTCATCATCATTTAAAAAAAAATTACCATGACTAGAATAACACAAAAGTGGAAACAAGAAAAAAGGAGTATTATTTGATAAAAACAGAACAGCAAAAATTAGATGAACTACAACATGTGGGAAAAAAGAAAAAGTCTTCTGGTAAGAGAACAAAAGAATTTGTTAAAAAAACTTTCAAAGGCTAAAAACAGTGTGCACAATGTGGAACGTATAAAGAATGCCCCAACAACAAATAAGAATAAAAGGAAAAATGGAGAAGTTAATGGAAAATGCATTCTGAAGAATCAATGTATGGTAAAAGGAGAAAGAATCAGTTTGAAGAAATTAGAAAGAGAATCTTTTACAATAGAGTTGGTTATAATTTGATGAAAGATGTGAAGAAATATAGATCAGCATTTTATAAAAAGAAGAACCAGATTGAAACTATTGTTGAGAAGGCTTTTGAATTAAAAAGGAAATTATTCATTTTAGTTTTAAATAGAATTCTATCACTTGATAAGCCAATACATTTTATGAAGCCAAAAGTAAGAAGAAGAGAGTAATTAACAGAAGTAACTTTTGTGATATTTTTTTGGGGTGAATGGAAACACAGTTCAAGTTCAGAGCCTTTTTTTAATGAAGAGAGTTATTTTCAAACCAATACATTGTTGCTTGCAGTTGATACCAGTGGTCGAGCTTATGAGTTTAAAAATGGTTGTCCAATTGAGAAAGAGAAGATGGTTCCCAGAAATGTAGAAGAAGTGATAGCTGATGAAGTTCTAGGGGGAAAGTGTCATAAAGCTCCTGTGTATACCTGGGAGTGTAGTAGTATTTGTAGTATACGACAGGAATCTATTGAAATTTTACGCAATTTCTTACGAGTCTATAGTAAAAAAAGTGTTAAACAAAAGATTAAGATGTTGCAAGGACTAGATCCTTGCAGAGTAAGAAAAAATACTGGTTTGCAAGGTCATTCTCTGGCTTGCCTTTCAAGAAAAGTATATCAAAGTGTTATTCATCATTTTAGAATGTTAGCAGTACATCATTCTCAAATGCGGAAGTTTGTGAGAAGATTGTATCATGCTAAATGTCCAGCACTAATTTTAAATGACTTAAACAGTGCTCTTTTGCATGGAACAGTATCAGATGTTACAAAAGTTTGTGATGAAATAGAGTTCCATTACTATGGTCCTGAAGAAGAGAGTGGACAAAGTGAGACATTGATAGAAGTAGATGTTGAAGCAAATGTGGAAAATAGTAGTACAGAGAGGTTTGAAGAACAAATTACAAAGTTTAAGGTAGTTTCATGTGAAAGGCCAAATTACACTTGTATTTGTTGCCGACTAACTCACTATAGAAATCAGACTAGGAATGGTGATCAATATTTAAAAAGTGAAAGACAAAATAATGATAAATGGAAGGAATTTGTAACTTATTTGTTGGTAGAGGATTGCTTTGATTTGGGTACTGATCAGCGTATTTGTAAATATTGTTATAACAAATTAGACGATAATAAAATGCCTGCTAAAGCTGTCCTTAATAATCTAGAGTTGGTAACTATTTCTCCAGAACTGATAGATTTAAACACATATGTGTCTATTCTGATTCAATGTGTGTACCCATTTCAGGCTATTGTTCGTATGGAGCCTAAAACAGGTAAATTGCCTCCTACAGATTTACAGAGAGGATTAAAAGGGATAGTTGTATATTTACCTCTAGATTTAAAGAAAAATTTTGAAACTATTGGTGTAGAAAATGTAGAAAGTGAACCACTAGTCATTCTAGTTAATGGTGTTCCCACTGAGAGTAAGAAAATTTGGCAGGAATTAGTTGATGTTAGGAAAGTGCAAAAGGCAACATTATATCTTATAAAAAACAATGATTACTACAAAAATGTTTATGTAGAAGAAGAAGAAATAGTTTTAGGAGATGATAGTGAAATGTCAAGTGGTCAAATTGAAAAAGTAGACTTGTCCAAAAGTGAAGAAATTTGTGAACATTATAGTGTACATCCACTTCATACAAAAGAAGTGATGGGGAATACTATTGAATTATTCCAAATGAAAAAAGTGAAGGGGACTCCCATGAGTGTATGGGAAAAAAGTTTGGAAGCTCGTTGTTTTCCCCAGCTGTTCCCAACTGGAAAAGGTAGATGATATGATGAGCGATCAGTACAGATTCCTGTATCAGAATATCGGACAACAAGATTGTATGCAGAAGATCCAAGATTTCGACAATGTATCCCATATATATTTCAGCTTTTGTTTGAGAGTGACTTGTCTGGACTTTCATATGGAGTCAACCACATATTAACTACAGGAGTACATCTTCAAAATGTTTCTGCAAAGGAATTCATGGATAAAGTACATCAGAGAGCCAATCAATTAGAATCTCAACTGATTAATTTGATGGCATGTCAGCGGGGTACTAATGAGTATTGTTATCATCGTCATGGAGAACTTAAATGCATGCTAAGGAACTTAGGAACTCCTACGTGGTTTGTTACCCTAAGCTGTGCTGAATACGCTTGGGATGATTTACTTGAATTTCTTCGAGAGGCAAATTCAAATATTACAAATATTGAACACCTGGAGAATTGTGCTCTTTGGATCCTGTAAATGTATGCAGATATTTCAACCATAGGTTTGAACCTATGATGTCTTTTATCTGCAATAAAATTAATCCTCCTCTTGGAGAAGCTGTTGATTTCTTTTGGAGAAGCTAGAGGTGCTCCTCATATACATATGCTTTTATGGATCAAGGATGCACCCCAATTTGGAACTGATTCGGATAACACTGTTTTATCTTTTATTGAAGATGATGTCACATGTGTTATTCCAAAAAGAACAGAAGAAAACACCTTAAGGCAACAAGTGTTACGATTCCAAAGTCATCAATGTGGCAAATACTGTCGACGGAAATACAAGTCGAAGGAAAATGTCGTTTGGGATTTCCACGTCCAGTAATATCCAAAGGAAGAGTAAACAGTTTCATGTCAGCAGTGTGACATACCAATCACTTGAATATCTCCCAAAAATACATAATATTTGAGAAGAAGTGAAGTAGCAAAGTATATCAATGATTATAATCCAGTTATTCTCTCAATGTGGAATGCTAATATGGATATCCAGTATGTTGAGGGCAATTCCATTGCTATTGCTCGGTATGTAACATAATACATAACAAAATCAGAAAAGACGGAGGTGAAAGAAATGTGGGAAGAAATTTCCCACAAGAAGAGTCTTAGTAAGAAATTGTACAGTTTTAGTTTGAAGATGTTATCCCATCGAGAGATTGGAGTGTACGAATGCTCGGATAGGTTGTCGTCTGCAAGTTTATATTCAAAGTCAAGAGGGATCATTTGGGTGAGTCTAGGTCTTGCTGCAAAACGAAATCGAGTACTTAAACCTATACAAGAAATTGAATATTTAGCAGTAAATGAACTGGGAAGTACGGATATTGTCAAACAAACATGTTGGATACATACTATCCAAATAGAAGTCATCATCTTACAAACATATGTCTCTATGAAGTGCTGCAATTTTACAGTTTTAAGAAAAATACTACAGAAAACATAAATGAAGGAAAATATGCAGTGATTGGTTCAGAAGGATGTTTGGTGAAAGGTAGCAAAGGAAACCTGGTTAATCACAGGAAACGGAGTTGCGATACTGCTGATAAAAGAGGATTTTACTATTTAGCACTTTTACAACTGTTCAAGCCTTGGTGTATGGAAATGGAATTACTTGGAGATTTTCAGTGCTATGAAGATTCGATCAATGCATGTAAAGTTCGTATTGAATGCCCAGTTTTTGCAAATTATCTGAAAATGTTGAATGAAGAAATTGATCAAGAAGCTACTATTGCAGCTGAGATTGCTAGAGACAGTTCTCAAGACAGTCAAAGTTCTGGACCTCTGAGTCAAGATCCACTAGGACAACCAATTCTTGAAAATGAAGCAGCAATCGCCATGAATGAAGTGGAAACAGCAATGCATCAAGCTCAAGAAGATATTATGGACTTAGAAAACTTGGAAGAACAACTAAATATTGAACAGAAAGAAATATATCAACAAGTTAGACAACAGATCGACCATGGTTTTCTTAATGAAAAGAAAGAATGCATATGCACATCATTTCAACCTATCCGAATGTATATCAGTGGTCAAGCCATTACAGGAAAATGTTACTTGATTAAAGTGTTGACCACTTATCTACAGAAAATAACTGACTCACATTTGTCTTGTGTTGTAACTGCTCCAACTGGATAGGCAGCACAAAACATTAAAGGAATTACATTACATCGTTTACTAATGCTATCTGTGGAACATGAAAATAAATTGGAATATCACAAGCTATCTGGAGAAGCTTGTTATGAAGTTTCAAGAGTGCTAAAGAAAATGAAGCTTCTGATTATTGATGAGGTGAGCATGATCTCAAACTAAATGCTTGCCTTTGTGCATTTAAGAATGCAGCAAATTTATAAACAGAATAAAATGTCTTATTTGGAGGAAATCTTGTGATAGTTTTTGGTGATCTACTGCAACTTAGTCCTGTAAAAGGGCAACCAGTATTTTAAATGCTTGTGCACAAAGACACCAGAAAGTCTTTGGGAAGTATTGGAAACGTTAACATTTGGTCATATTTTGAGTACAAAGAACTCATTAAAAATATGCGACAAGCAAATGATGAAGTTTATGGAACCATTCTTCAAAATATAAGAATTGGAGTATTGACAAAACATGGCAAACAAGCTTTGCAAAGTCAGCTACTTACCAACTTGTTTCCAAATGAAAATATAGATCCTGCAAAAATATACAAAAAAATTGCAGAAAATAAATCTATAATATGCCCCATACCAACACTGCGAGAGTGTTGTACATTCAGTGAAGAACTTTTAAAGCTGGAAAATGAACAAATAATAAAAATGAAAGCCATTAATAAAATAGAGCATGAAGGAATTACTATTATTTTGACAGAAAAACTGAAAACAAAATTGGATTCTTTAGAAAAATCTATATCTAAAACTGCTGGTTCAGAAAATAATTTATATGTATGTGTAAACTGTCGGGTTATTTTACGGCATAATTTAGATGTGGAAAATGGTTTAGTAAATGGAGCAATGGGAAAAGTTGTTCATTATGTTAATTATTAAAAAAGATGGACTTGAATATTTGAAAATCAAATTTGATCAGATTGAAGAAGTAAAACAAATTGCTCGTTGTTCTGCTCATTTTTTGCTTGTTAAAGATTGGTATGTTCGTAGAAAACAGTTAATCATGGTTTAAGTGTAGACAGTGCTTTGGTAAATATTGGAAGTACCGTATTTAAAGAGGGTATGGCATATGTTGCTTTGTACCGAGTCAGAACTTTATCAGGATTGTATTTGATTGATTTTGATGAGAGAAAGATTAGTGCAAGAGAGTATAATCGGTATGCTCCCAATTTAGGTGAATATCCTGTACATGAAAAGCGGTAGTAGGTCGAAAAAGATAGTATGAGAATATCTGTAGTGAAGTTAAAGAGAAGAAAAAAAAATCAGGATAATGTTGAAAATCCAAGCAAAAAGAAAAAGGACACTATTGAAGAGATTGTCTGATATCAGTTAGAAAATAGTTCAGGTATCAACTGCTATGCTAATGTAGTGGTGTTGTATTTTTTCTAGAAAATCTGCTACAGCAAATTATGGAGAATCGAGAAAAAAAATGTTGTTCCTTGTTGTATACTATTTTTGAAAAATTGAGAACTGATAAAAGTAAAATCCAAAGTGTTTCTGATATTCGGAATCTTTTGGATATATGTTCTGGTTCTACGCAATTTACACAGAATGTGCAACAAGATGCTAAGGAATTTCTAATGTATATGCTTGCAGTATTAGAAGAGGAAGGAATACAAATTGAAAATCTATTTGAACTTTGTTATAAATGGGTACATGAATGTGACAATTGTACGTTTACTTCTACCACTAACATAGACACTGAGAGATTTATATATTTAACAATACCAGATGGTAAAACAGTGTCTTTCAACAAATTAGTTAAAGCAGCAAATCCAAACATGGAGTGTAGCCAATGCAAATCAGAAATGCTATCAATACTATTTATACAAAATTTTGGACAATATATAATTTTAATGATACAACATTGTACAGCTGATGGAAGAAAATTGGAAACTTTAATAATTTTTTTTTATAGCAAGTCAACTATCAATATCAGGAAGAATGTTTGTAGCAGTAGCAATTATTTTCCACGATCGACCTTCTACAACATCTGGACATTACACTGTCTATTTAAAATGCAATAAAGGATGGACATATTGTAATGATGCTCATTTAGTTTTTAGATATCGTTTGCCAAACGAATTACCAAATTCATACCTAATATTCTTAAAGCCAAAGTTCCAAGAACATAATTTGGCCTATTGGGTATATGTTAAACTGTATTAATACGATTACTTTGGACAATTTCAGTATAAAGGATTTCAGGAATATCATTTGGCCTAGAGGAAAGATATTAATGTGAATTAAGCACTTTTTCTGGAAAATTCTGACAGCATATATTTTAAAGAACATCATTTAGATTATATGTAAATTATGAAGAATTATTGATTGAATTATTGTTTTGCTTCTTTTATCTTGTAGTAACACAATTCTCTTACAAAGAAGCATTTTTATAAATGTGTGATTTGCATTATATGCTATGTTATTGAGGATGTTATTTTTATACAATGTGCAGAGATAGTTCACTATGTTGAAAATATTTTTGACACAGATTTGTTTTTTTTTAAACAATCTTCTTGATTGTTTTTTTTTGCCCACTGTTATGTGATGTGTAACATTGAAATCACTATTTATAGTGCAATTCAATATATTCTGAGAACAGCAAAAAAGGCAAACACATTTTTTTTATATTATTCTTAAATTATGTTGTATTTATAAAATGATAATATTACTACATTCATCCAGGCACAATTCATACACACCTTTAAACACCAACTCACTGCTTATTAATGTCTAAAATACCTCAGGTACTAACCATAGAGTCCACCAATCACTGTGTAACTGGTATTGCAGTTTTTAAGTCATTTACTACTAAGATGTACTAATTCAAAACCTCTGGCAGTACCCAAGCAGTTATGCATTTTCTCAGATGATCTCCTTGCAATACTCTAATCATTCAGTAGAAGTATGTCCTTATCTAATCACTGTACCAAAACACAAGCACTGATAAACTCACCCTGCTATCAACTACCAGCACTCTACCTACTCAGTCACTGTCTATGCACTTGTACAATGATTCAGACATGAAGAGACACTCTGCTACAGGCAAATGTGCACAATCTATGCAGGCCCCTAACCCCCTATAGACTACTGATTAACTCCTGCAATAATCAAGGTAGTACTTATGCAGTGCTCCAATCACACTGTCAGTCTCTGTCCACTCTTGCAATCATTCTGATAGAACCATGTCCTTATCTAATCTCTGTGCTGAAACACAAGCACTTATAAACTCACCCTGCTGTCAACTGCCAGCACTCTACCTACCCAGTCACTGTCCATGCACTTGTACAATGAGTCAGGCATTAGCACACGCAGTGCTACAGTCACATGTGCACAATCTATGCAGGCCCGTAAACCCCTGCAGTCTCTAGATTCACTACTGCAAAAATCCAGGGAGTAGCCATGCAGATCAGCAATCAGAGTGTCACTCTCTGTCCACTCCTCCTATGATTGTGACAGAACCATGTCCTTATCTAATCTCTGTGCTGAAACACAAGTACTTATAAACTCACCCTGCTGTCAACTACCAGCACTCTACCTACCCAGTCACGGTCCATGCACTTGTAGAATGACTCAGGCATGAAGAGTTACCGTGCTACAGTCAAATGTGCACAATCTCTACAGGCCCCTAACCCCCTGTAGACTACTGATTCAGTCCTGTAATAATCTAGGTAGTACTCATGCAGTATCCCAATCACACTGTCACTCTCTGTCCACTTTTGCAATCATCCTGACAGAACCATGTCCTTATCTAATCTCTGTGCTGAAACACAAGCACTTATAAACTCACCCTACTGTCAACTACCACCACTCTAACTATGCAGTCTAGGTATCCTCCTGTCTATCCCATGCTCTTCTCCAAACACTTATCAACCACTATCTACTTATCCAATTAGTTTGCAAATACCAGCACTATATTCTTATCCTATCACTCCGCCAAAACGTAAGCACTCATAAATTGACCATGTACTGTATTTGCAGCACTGTAATCATTCCAATTATTAGTAATGTACTTATGGAGTGGTCTAGCCACTTACACAAGTATACCTCCAATATTCTGTAAAGTATGCCTGCAGACCTCAAACCAGGTATATACTATTCATACACTCATACAAATTCCCCCTTACCACCCATGCAGCCTAGCAATCCTCTTGTTACTCCCATGCACTTCCGCAGTCATACATCCAGCACTATCTTCTTATCCTATCAATCCGCCAATAGGTAAGCACTTATAAGCTGACCAGGCACTCTCTTTACAGCACTGTGATCATTCCAATTACTACTCATGTACTTATGGAGTGGCCTTGCCACTAAAACAGGTACACCTACAATATTCTCTGAACAATGCATGCAGACCTCTAACCAGATACATACTATTGGTACACTCTTCTAAATACTAAGGTACTACCCACACAATCTGGGATTCCTCCTGTCACTTCCATGCACTTCCTCAATCACCCATCCAGCACTATCTTCTTATCCTATCATTCCACAAACACCTAGGCACTCATAAATTCACCAGGCACTCTGTTTGCAGCACTGTAACTCTTCCAATTACTAGTGTAGTACTTATGGAGTGGCCTAGCCAGTAACACAGGTACACCTACAATATTCTCTGCACAATGCATGCAGACCTCTGACCAGATACACACTATTGGTACACTCCACTAAATATCCAAGTAGTACCCATGCAGCCTAGGAATCCTCCTGTCAGTCCTATGCAGTTCTCCAATCACCCATCCGGTATTATCTACTTATCCTATCAGTCCACCAATACCTAGCCTATTATAAATTCACCAGGCACTCTGTTTACAGAACTGTCATCATGGTAGTTACTAGTCATGTACTTATGGAGTGTCCTAGTCACTAACACAAATACACTTACAATATTCTCTGCACAATGCATGCAGACCTGTAACCAGATACATACTATTGGTACACTCCACTAAATACTAAGGTACTACCCATGCAGCGTAGGATTCCTCCTGTCACTCCCATGCACTTCCTCAACCACCCATCCAGCACTATCTACTTATCCTATCACTGTGCCAATACCTAAGCACTTATAATGTGACCATGCACTCTATTTGCAGCACTGTGATAATGGCAATTACTAGTGATGTTCTTATGGAATGGCCTAGGCACTAACACAACTACACCTACAATATTCTGTACACTATCCCTACAAGTATCTAAGCACATACATGCTATAGGAACACTCCAGTAAATACTAAAGTAGTACTCATACAGCCTAGGATTCTTCCTGTCAGTCTCATGCACTTTCTCAATCACCCATCCAGCACTATGTTCTTATTGTATCCCTCTGTCAATACCTAACCCCTTATAGGGCAGAATTACAAGTCCCTGCGCCACCAGTACATTACTTCTTGTGATGTAGTGGTGGCACTGGGGCCTCCTCCATATTTACAAGGATAGGAAAAGCCACTGTGCATGGCTTTCGCTCTCCTTGAAAATACAGCCCCTTCACACATAGCACTTTGTGTTGAAGGTGCGTTCCATGGGTGTTGCTGTGTATGTTCCCATACAACACCCATGGGACAAGACACATCTCAAGATTTACGAGAAATCGTAAATCTGCAGATGCGTGTGAATGCTGCACCACCGTAGAGGTGGCGTAGCAAGGCGCAACGAGGAGAAATGTTTTAATTTCTCCTCATATTTTCCTCTTTGAATGTGTGCTGCATACCACAGCATGCATTGAAGGAGGAAAATGCCTTTAGTGATTGTTTTTGTACAGGAAGGTGTCCCTTTCTCCACAAAAACAATCTCACCACAATGCAGGCATCCTTGCACCCCGGTGCCAGGGTGCCTGCCCCAGCGCATGGCTACAGTTTGTGCGCCACTGCAGAGGGAAGCACAGAGATGCGACATATTCATGAAAATATGTCGCATCCCTGTGCTTCGGAAGTGTCGCAGCGCGGTACAGCCAAAGGGCTTGCAGTGCCACGCTGCAGCACTTCCTCGTAGATCTGCCCCTATAAATTCACCATACACTACTAATGCATTCTTTCAGTCAATCATGCTCTACACATATATTCAACCAAACTTTCAGACATTAACATGCAATTATAGTTCTTTTTTTAAACCAGATGAGAAAGTTCTGAAAAGAACTTTTATTTTCTTCTTTTTTTGTTTTGTATTTTTTTTGTAGTTTTTGAAGAATTTGGTAGTTTTTTGGGTGTTTTTCTAAAAAAGTAAAAAAAAAATGGAACAAAGTAAACAGGTAGGTTTTGGAATTAAACATCATTCCAAAAACAAAAAAATGTAAAAAAATTAGAATTTATGGTTGCGCTATGCTGCGCAAACAGCATCTACTGATTGTTCACCGTAGCAGATGATGGCTTAGCACTTAGTGCAGTGCTGCTGGAGAAATGCGAATTTTGGACGAATGTCTATCGTAGCTGTTGATGTGGACGCTCCGGAGGTGCTAGCACTGACTGGTAGTGGATTTTTTGCTGCACGTCTCATCTCTTCTTGTGCCAGATTCCGGGGGTGAATGGTACGTAAATGCTTGTACATACTCGCAGTTCCACACGAGTATTTTTTTTCACTGCCTGGCGACAGGACCCTGTCGCACAGCGAGCATGTGACTTTTGTTGCATTTATCTTTTTTGTCCAGCCGGAAAGGTAAAACATTTCCAGACCACTGACTCAGGCCTCTGCTTGGGTGGATCTTCTTCCAAAATATCTTCATCTGAAGATTGATGAGGAGGTTGTGAACCACATGCCATTGTTCAAATGGAATATTTGAAAAAACACCAAAAAAATTGCAAAACCACCTCTTGATGGATCATCAATTGCTCCAAACCGAATGACTAAAATGGGTGGGGTCCTTCAACTGTTGCAATGGGAAATGTTATAAACCAAACAAATCCCTTTTTTAGGTCACATGGGATTTGCGCACCATGCGCTCACGATGAACGCACCAGACACGACTTCGTGAAAATATATTAAACAATAATATAAGTTTATTACAGGTACAAATATATTATTTTTATGAAAACCTTAGATAATCTCTTGCCCTAATATGTACATTAAAGACACATAAATATTATTTTAGAATATAAAAACTTTTACGGGAGTTGGGCACCCAGCACGACCCAGCACGTATATGACGACACACGGGGCCCGCCACCACACAAGCATCGCGTACCTTAATGCGCATGAGTCGCGAATACGTGGGAAAAGGAGTTGCGCATCAGTTGCATACCTATCGCACATATCACGTGATATTATATGTATATGACGTAACTGGAAGCCACGCACCCGTTGCAGACCCTACGTGAATCCTTCACAACTTTTCCAAAATGGCGGCTAGAAAACGTGCACCCGCAGCGTTAGGTGCCCTTTGGGTACGCGACTCCCCAAAAAATGTTTGAAAAAATATATATAATTTTTAAAAAAGGAGATTATATAATTATATTAAAATAAATAAAAAAATATATAATTATACATTATAACACTTTTATACATTACAAAAAAAGAATTAAAATTTTCAGAAAAGTATATAATATTGTTTAATAAATATTAACATAAATATTAGAGGTAGTTTTAACTTCTTCCTCTTTCAGCACATGTTCTACCTCTGTAGGCATAGTTAGAAATTAGCATTTAAAAACCTTTGAAATTCACTGAAAAAAACACAGGTTTCAGCCACGTTATAGTTAGAAATTAGCATTTAAAAAACCTTAGAAATTCACTGAAAAAAACCATCGTTTTCAGGGGCGTTAGAGTTAGTTGGACATTTCACTTGTACAAAACCAGTGAAATTCCCCCGTTATAGTTAGTTCAGCTAACTATAACTCACACCCCCGCAATGCACTGCTGAGGACGTCACATATTACATCACTCATGACATCGTCAGTGACATCACTGATGACATCACTGATGACATCTCAAATGACATCACTGATGACATCCCTGATGACATCATCCACTGATGATTTCATGCATCTTCTCACACTCAAATATAACTTTTGATACACCCATTCTAAATTACAGACTGCCATTCTCAAAACCATGGACACTCCAACACCAATAACTACATATCCACTCACTGATTATTAGGTTTACACACACATCCACTCACTCACCCGTACAGTCACTCATACTTACGGACACTCAGTACAGGACTATCATATTCACTCATACACCTATATAGACACTCACACACTGCCACTCATCCATAGAGATACTCACAAACCTAGTCAGTCATGTAAATAATTAATCACACTCCCATGCACTCACCTATACAGTTATACACACACCAGCTCACTTACTCATACAAATACTACCACATTCTTCTGCTTTTATACAATCACTGATACAAGCACACCCTCATCCATACAGCTACTCTCATAATCACACACTCTCACTTATAGCCATTTATAAACTAACACACATATAGACAGTGAGGAAATATGAATTTTGTGACCAGCTATGTCCCCTATCTTAGACCCCAACGGCTCCATGTATATGCTACAAGTACATGTATGTTCCCTCCAGTTCCAGTTTTGAAGACGCAAACACATGTGCGTCCACCGTTAACATGTCCTCTTTCAGATCCGCCATGAATGGGTCAGATATTCCATTCCTAAGTATGAAAGGCCACCGACTTTATGTGGTTCACTTTCATCATTTTGCAGTTCAGGCGAGTAGGCCCTGAATTCTGCCATCAAGCCTTTTCCTGCCTTCTACCTCTGACAGCTCCAGTCTGAGCTCGCATCTGTATCCATGAACTTTGTCCTACTCCCTGCGCGGCTAACGGTGCCTGACTCGGCCTGTTTGCCTGCCAAAAACTGTATTTCACCTTCAAGATTATCTGCTCCGCTCCTCATCCAATGCATTCCTGTCTAGTAGTTTAGGTAAACATCCTTCCAGCTACAGAGCAAAGGGCCCGGCTTCTCTGTCCTCATGCAAGTAATTCATAGCCCCTGTTACCATGGAAGATTTCTGCTCCCTCGCATCTCATGTAGACACTTAGACGCTTGTACACGCACTAACAGTCAGTATAGAATAGATCTCGTCCGAGAGACCTTTCCTTTTGGATAACACCGTTCTTTAAACATAAGATGTTAGATATGATTTGGGATTAGGTTGACTTGACCCTCCAGACTTCTGTCTCCACATGTAGAGCTAAATGTCAAGTCCCCTTCACCCTTTAGTTGCACGTCAATCACACGTCATGCGGCTGCGCGCGCATCTCTGCCAATTATTTCTGCTGACATTGCAGGATTCTCTTATGGATCCACCCACTTGTGACATCATGTATAATGACGTTTCTAGTTACGCCTATATGTACGCCCTTTTTATTACGTATGTGTACTTTTATTTGTATTATCAGCTGTTACGCCTCCTGCATCTGTCTTAATGTAATTATTTTCATATAAATACGATTACCTGTCAATAATGTATTGCCTTCCCTTCCTGAACCCCCGTGGTGATGGAATATGATGCCTGCAGTTCGAACTGTAATTCCTTTATAGAGGAATAAAGCCTTTTTAGAACCTCTAATACCACGGATTCTGCCTCTTATTTTACTGAGTTATTCTTACTAGATCTTACCGCATCAAAAATAGTATAGGTAATTAAATATTTACCACATAAATTGGCGCCCGAACAGGGACACTTTCTCATCTCACGCGCCGGAGGTGCGTTGCAGGCCCGGTCTCCTGCCACAGCTGGACGGACAACAACGCGTACCCGCAAGATTTCCTGTATCTCCCTCCTGCCAAGCGGGGGTGACTGAGGCTGCGATCAACACCCAGACGAGGCGGTGAGAAGTGCGAAGTATCCCGACCAGAGCCTAGCTGAAAGAGCAAGATCCGAGGTATACAGAGGCCCACCAGGTTCCGAAGTTTCGAGTCGAGTCCAGTCCGGTCCAGTCCAGTTCAGTTCCGAGGCCTTCCGTTCCGTGCTACCCGGTGAGTACCATTGCCGGGGAGGCATTTACACGTGCACATAGTCTGTGCCGGTCAAGACGGGTTTGGGTACCCAAATCCGGTCTGCACTGTTTCAGCAGTGTATCTGTACTGTTTAGCAGTATATCTAGTATGTCTTGTATATAATTCAGTATCATCTAGTGTTAAGTATTATGCCAGTAACTAGTTCCCTATTGTCATCATTGTTCGTTAAATGTTAAATGTTAAATGTTTTAAATACGTTCTACATATTGTGGTGTGAATGACTGTTCATTATTATTGTATTATATTAAGTGTGTTTAAGATTAAGTAATCAGATCTAAAAATGCCGCTCTTTTCGAAATTAAGACAGATCAAAACTAGAAAAGGGGTACTCGAAGAAGCTGTTCCCATTCCACCTAGGGACACTCCAGGGTACTTTATGTATCATAAACATGGCCTAGACGCCGTATTATTTCTTGAATTATGGGTGGACTACACCAAGGATTTACCAGAAAGTCAGAGGTGGCCCGCAGCTGGGACCTGGGATGCAGATTGCATCATGAGAGTAGAAGAAGAACTATGGAAAAAGAAAGCCAGACAGTCACTGAAAGATGCCATTGAATTGTGGCGTAAAGAATCATATAGACGTACAGAAAAAGCACTCAGACAGGAAGAGAAAAGTAAGGAGAATTCAAATAAAGCCCGAGAAAATCTATTAATTGAGGAAGGTACCCGAGTAAAATCAGAACAAGTAGACAGACAAAGAAATACCCTTGTAAATGGTATGTATCCTCTTCTGGCCGAAGGGTTACCTAAGGCTACCCCGGAAATACCGAAAGACTTGCCACCTCCATTACTCCCGATAAAAGCACATCCCAAAGGGCATCCCAAAACAGCAAAAGATGTTTTCCTTTCCTCCTATTTAGATGACGTAGCTCCCGAGTATGCTAACACCACACCACACGCACCGCATGACGATGGTGTTCAACGCCAAGATCATCCGACTGTATCCCCGCAACAACAAACTCCTACGCCCATTTCCACAGGTCCGTCCGTTTCTACCGCTTTTCCCGCATCTACAATTTCTATTTTACATCCAACAAATCCTTTCTTGCCCAGCACCTCAGATGGTGCTACAGGAGGTACGACAGACATGTTTGCTACACCGCCGCGAAATAAACAGACCCTTAGAGATTTAGCACTCCAGCGTACACCCCAACTAGCAACATCCGACATGTTTAAAGAACAGCTTGTGGATTGTAGATATGAGCGAAGCTATGGAATACCAGAAAGTGGATGTACAAAGACAACTACTACGATTTTTTATAAACTGTGTGATCAGGAACCAAGATAGGCCTGAGGCAGATCATGATACCATGCATAAACTTGCCAAATGGGGTCAGAATATATCGGAAGAGAAACATGATAGACAGGCATGTATAGTCGCCATGTACCGAAAGATCCGCAAGGAAGTAGAGCGAATACATAAAGAAAGACGAGAAGCGGACAGAATTGAATCAGAGGGAGAGGAGGAGCAAGAATCAGAAATAGATGTCGCAGGACAATTAGAAACGATGTGTTATGTAGTAAGAGGATGACCTCATAATAATGCCAGATGCTTTAATGATCCAATACGTCCGACACGCCCAGAATGTAACAGAAATTTCCAAACCCCTATAATAAATATAAGGTCTCCTGAACACTTATTCCAAGCTGCTGATAAACTACTCCGAGAACGAAGGGGGTATCATATGCTCGATTCTATGGATGAACAAGAATTAGCCAGGTCAGCAGTCCTATGGGCTGACAGTCCCGGAAAATACAGTGATGATGCACTAGCACACACGTTTTTGAACCTTACCCCAGACGAACAGCGTTTAGCTGGTATATACATGATTCAACAACTCCTTATATTATATAAAAGCCAACACTCCGATCCTGGTCCCTTACCTGACATATTGACTGAATTACTCACGAATAGATGGAGAGGTTCAGGTACTGATTTAATTAAAGAAATTCTAGAATTCAGAAACCAGTATATTGTTTTCGTATGCCCAGAACATGTCTCACTTCCCATCAAGGAAAGAACGACGTATTACATGGACAGACAGAATCCCTTACGCGAAGTGCACCCAATTAGAGGTGACGACAATAATTTCCATAGAGTATTTGTGTATACACCTATAACTAAAATTGAATTATTAGAAATGAAGAAAGTAGTACCTAGCCATGACAAAGACCCAGCGGGTTTCCACCGTGAGATCAAAGACATGTTACTCATGGGAGAGTATACCTACCCCGACATTATGAAAATATTAAAAGTACTAATGCCTGCTGGTATCTACGAAAAACTCAAAGAAAAGGATTGGGAGGTGGGAGACCAAAAGATAGATTGGACAGCGTTAGAAAACGAAGAAAAAGCCCGAGCTGCAGGTTCAGGGCTTGGGGAAAAGACTACAGCACTACCAGGATTACTAGTGCAGGTACTGCCACGCTTATTAAGTACGAAAAAGGAAGACTGGGGTGCAATCTCAGCCTGTAAACAAAAGCAAGATGAAGACACTAGTGATTTCTATTCCCGATTTGAAAAATGTTTTGGTATAAATAGTGGCATAAAAGCAAGTAGCGAGTCATATCCACATCTGTTTGTGACAAAATTAGTTGAAAATTCCCTGCCCCAAGTTAAGAATAGAGTATTGAAATTCGAGAGTACCTGGCAAGGTAACACCCCGTCACAAATGTTACAAATGTTGCAATATCACCACAATAGAATTAGAGAGGAACAAGAACATGAACAAAGACGTATGAAAGATACGAAAATGAAAATGCTTGTGGCTCTGTCAGTTCCAGCTGACGGTCATAAAAAGGGTGATACCACAGGACCTACAAAAGGGACATGCAACTATTGTAAACAGTCAGGTCATTATATACACGATTGTGCAGTTCTGAAACATAATATTGCCACAGGTAGAACCCAGGAAAGACCACGTCCACCTAGACAGGATCAGAACCAACAACAAATCCCTCAGCATGCACAATCTATGCCAGCTCCGCAACAGGCAGCTCCACCACAGATCGTAGTTACAACACAGCAGCAGCCTATTGCTGCCACACACGCAACAACGCAACAGATGTACCAGTATGCACAAACAGATTATCCCGATTATCAACGATACACATGAAACAGCCTGGAGAGGGAAGTTGGCTTACCCCTTATCGAGGTTCCTGTAGATCAAGAGGGACCTTATGTACATAGTGAACTATTAGGCCAAGACAGAAAGTTTTTACTTGATACAGGGGCAAGCAGAACAACCATACGACGCAGTGAAGTTCCAGGGGCACCCCTCTCAGGCTCACAGAATATTACCCTTGGATTCTCAGGAAAGCCTATCATTAATGAAGTATCGCAACCCCTGCCACTCACGGTTGGTCCATTGACACGAACTACAGATCTATTGCTTACTAAATCATGTCCAGAAAATCTGTTAGGCATAAAAACCTTGAAAGCTCTAGGAGCTATAATATGTTGTTCTCCGGAAGGAGTAAGATTATTTTTACGTGACTTCAAAGGTCACTACGTGTCCAGAGACATGGATCACCGACTGCAGAATTTACCTACACATTTATGGGCACAAGGCCCCACTGATGTTGGTTGCATGAACATTACACCATATCGAGTCACAGTAAAAGCAGGAGTGGTACTACCACGAATGCGACAATACAAATTACCACCAGATGCTGTAGTGGCTTTACTGCAAATCATTGACGAGCTCATTACACAAGGAGTGGTTGTGGAAACCGACTCAAATGTATGTAATTCCCCGATAATTCCGATTCTTAAAAGAACGGATCCAAAAGCTCCGCCAGTATATCGATTAGTTATTGATCTGCGCGAATTAAATAAATGCATTGTACCACAATACCCTGTGGTCCCAGATATCTCTTCATTACTAACAGCTATTGATTCAGGAGCAACGTTCTTCACTCTAATTGATCTCAAGAATGCTTTCTTTAGCGTCCCAATCGATCCGGACAGCCAATATTTATTCGGATTCAGTTTAAATGGACGAAGCTTTAAATTCACACGCGCACCTCAAGGATTCACAGAAAGCCCCAGCATCTATAGCCAAGCACTAAAACGAGAACTTGACAGTATCCACATGCCCGTCAACACTGCCCTGCTTCAGTATGTCGATGATCTGCTGATCACCGCTCGAAGCGAACCTGAATGTGAAAAAGCATCACTGACGGTTTTACAATTTCTAGCCGAAAAGGGGCACAAGGTGTCCCCTTCTAAGCTGCAATTCTGTGTCCCGCAAGTTGTTTATCTTGGGCACTTGCTGTCCAAGGAGGGAAGACAGCTTACACCAGATCGCATCCAGTTAATAGCTAACATGTCACCACCCAAGACACAAAAGGAGGTGCGGGCTTTTATAGGCCTCACTTCATACTGTAGGCAGTGGATCCCTCAATACGCATTTCTAGCAAAACCGCTCATTCAGTTGACAACACAGGAGGCAGCCACATCGACTGTCCTCCCTTGGACTCAAGAACATACACATGCCTTTGAAAGCTTAAAGAAAGCTTTATGTCAAGCACCTGTTTTAGCAACACCATGCTACAGTAAACATTTTACACTCTTTGTTACAGAACGCGAAGGTACTGCTTTGTCAGTACTCACTCAGGAACAAGCAGGATCACACAAACCATGTGCTTATTTCTCTAGTACATTAGATCCCGTAGCTCAAGCTCTTCCTGCGTGCCTGAAATCAGTGGCAGCGACAGCTTTAGCAATCAGACAAAGTGATGCCATAGTATTAGGACATCCATTGACAGTACAAGTACCACACGCAGTAGAGGTTCTTCTGAACCGAACGCAAACACAACACTTGACTATAGCAAGACTCACTGGTTATGAATTGACATTGTTCCAGCCACACATAGAAATCAGACGTTGTAATACATTAAATCCTGCTACACTTTTGCCAGTAAACGGAACAGACCCATTAGGACATGACTGTATTGAAGTTATTACTATCACGACGAAACCCAGACAAGACTTGTCAGATATCCCATTGTTAGATCCAGATCTGACGTTGTATGTAGATGGTTCATGCATGAGAACAAATACAGGAGAATTAGTGGCCGCTTATGCAGTCACAACAGACACTGAAATCATTGAAACAAATTGTATTAACACTTTGTCAGCTCAAGCAGCAGAGCTCATCGCTCTGACACAAGCCTGTATTCAAGCCACAAATAAGACAGTCAACATATACACAGATTCACGTTATGCATTCGGAGTCGTACACGACTTCGGCGTGCTGTGGCGAGAGAGAGGTTATTTAACTTCTCACGGTGCCCACATCCAACACGGACCTCTCATTCATGCTTTATTAGATGCAATTCATCTACCCACTGCAATATCGATTATGAAATGCAAAGCCCATACGAAAGTTACCGATATCATTTCTCAGGGTAATGACCTAGCTGACAGAACAGCTAAACAGACTGCTCAAACTCACACAGCTGACACGACAAAGACAATAGCTCCGACACCGACACATTGCATGACAGTTAAGGATCCCGCTCTTGATGTAATTGACATACAGACACATGCTACACCAGAAGAAATAAAGAAATGGACTGAATTAGGAGGGATCCAAACGGATCAAGGATGGATGACGAAGGAAAAATCTATATGGTTTCTTCCCGACTCCATGGTTCAAGTCATCATTAACACAATACATAGTCCAGCGCACCTAGGAGAGAAAGCTATGCTAGACAGCATTCAACACATCTGGTTCAACAAACATTTACGAGCAGCTGCTAAACAAAAAGTTCGTACCTGTATGATATGTTGTCAGTTTAACCCAGGTAAAAGCATTCCCGTAGAACAGGGTGGATTTCAGCCTCCTGATCACCCTTTTGAAGTCCTCCAGATGGATTATATCCAGATGGAACGATGTCGAGGATTCAAATATGTTCTCGTAGTTGTCTGTGCTCTTTCCCGTTGGACAGAAGCCTACCCGGTTTCAGATTACACTGCCCCGACTACTGCCAAACAGTTAGTTCGAGAATTTTTCCCACGGTACGGTTTACCACGTGTTGTCTACTCAGATAACGGCCAGCCGTTCTCATCCGAACTGATGAAACACGTTTCACTTTTGTTAGGTTACCAATGGAAATTCCACTGTGTCCGACATCCCGAGGCAGCAGGCCTCGTGGAACGCCATAATCAAAATATGTAGAGAAAAAGGTGTTGATTGGGTAGTAGCCTTACCAGTTGCACTCTTTTACATGAGAATGGTAGCACATTCTCGAACAGGGCTATCCCCGTATGAGGTGATCTTCGGTAGACCACCAAATATGTGGGGGACGCCTATACCCCGTAAAATAACCGATGTTGACTGTAATATGCTGACAGATTACCTGGCTTCCTTGATGTCTGCACTACAATCTTGTCGTTCACAGGTAGCTGCAGCCTTTCCCGATAACACTGAGGTGAAGCCCCATGATGTGGTTCCAGGGGATCTTGTGCTAGTAAGGAATTTCGACCGGAAGACCCAGCTGGAGCCTAGGTGGCAGTCGCCTAAACTTGTTCTGCTAACAACAAGGACAGCCGTGAAGATCGAGGGACGTAAAGGGTGGTTGCACTCGAGCCATATCAAGAAATTTTATGGACTACCGTCCGACGTGAACACTCAGCCTTGCATTCCTTCACAGACTGATTCAAAGCTTCCTTTGGTTGAACCATTGGAAAATGAACTTTATAAACTGAAACTAAGGTCTAGCAAGTCAGACAATTTGATTGTTTAAGTCCTCTCCAAGGTGAATCGGTTGAATTTGTCTCTGACATGTATCCTCTAGACCGAAATAGAGAAAGAAATAGACAGATACAGCTGAAAAAGCATGCGTATTGTAAATCACTTCGTAGTCACTGCACAGTAACATTATTAATTTTGTTTTTTCTAAGTCTTCTGATCATTATAACCAGTGTATTGCTACATATGTATTACCCTATTTCTAAACGTGTTTACAATGTTACTGCTGAACATTCTTTTAGCGAATTACCCCCGCATGAGTTGTCTTATAGATTTGCGCTGCGCAATAACACTTTCATTAGTATGTTACATCATTCCCATCAGACCAGCAATGCTACCAATTGTTGGATATGTGGCCGACTCCCTCCCTATCAGAACTATAAGGGAGTTCTGCCTCTCTTTCCGTACCCGTTTACACACAATGGCTCCTGTGGAGCATGGTTTAGTTTGATTAATTCCCTAGATTCGAATTCAGTAATTTATCAAGACCACTGGGTATGGGGAAACCTGAACCTAGTTTTACTTAAAGTCTGCTATCCTAACAAGGAGGGACTTCCCAAAAGAACAGGAACTGATCTAGAAAATGAAGTATATGGATTAGGTAATTTTACACTTAACCTCATGATTCTAAATGTTGAATCCGAAGCTACATCAATCTTGCCCGCTATGTCAGTATTTCCAGTTAAAGGTGAATTATGTGTAAGAAAGAATGGTTCAATACACATGGGTCATAGTAAATGTACCACTGTAGTAGAATTTAGTGATCAAGGCAAGTCTGCGTTTAGAGCCTCTCGTCATTCCTATTTCATATGTGGCCAGACTGCATATATACGTTTACCTCTAGATTGGGATGGTACCTGTTACATCGCATTCCTTCTGCCACCTGTTTTCCTAGCCCCTCCTGATTATCACAGAAATACCCATTTAGTACACGATAGACAACAGAGAGATCTCCCGATTGTCGATTACACTGAAACGGCATGGGAACAATATACAGATTTCAATAAAGGTTTCTTTCCCTATATAGGTACAGTCACTAATAGTAAGCTGATACGTAGATTGACTAGAACTCTTGAAGCAGTAGTGAATGAAACTACTTCCGCCTTAGGCAACTTAACAGAGGAGCAGTCTGTGATGCGGATTGTTGTTCTTCAAAATCGTCTTGTCCTTGACGTCATCCTGGCCGATAGGGGCGGAGCTTGTAGGGTCATCGGATCAAGTTGCTGCGTATTCATCCCAGAAAACTCGCCATCTGTATATAAAGCCATAACTCGTCTCCACAAGATTGTAAGCCAGATACACCAGAGTCCAGGCACCTGGACTTGGTCCGGTTGGTTCTGGAGCGTGTTGTCAGCCTGGGGATGGAGGATCCTATCCTTCCTAGGTATTGGCTTTCTCATACTATTCAGTTGCTGCTTATGTCTACAATGTGGGCCAGCGATTTGTGGTCTGTGTGCCACATCGTGTATTCCACATCCAAGTTTTCGCTCAAGATCCCGGAAGAAGAAAGAAGAACAAATGATGCTATATGAACAGATTGATGGATTGATGAAGATCGATATCTCCTGAGGGTCCGTAGGGGACAAGGAGGGAATGAGGAAATATGAATTTTGTGACCAGCTATGTCCCCTATCTTAGACCCCAACGGCTCCATGTATATGCTACAAGTACATGTATGTTCCCTCCAGTTCCAGTTTTGAAGACGCAAACACATGTGCGTCCACCGTTAACATGTCCTCTTTCAGATCCGCCATGAATGGGTCAGATATTCCATTCCTAAGTATGAAAGGCCATCGACTTTATGTGGTTCACTTTCATCATTTTGCAGTTCAGGCGAGTAGGCCCTGAATTCTGCCATCAAGCCTTTTCCTGCCTTCTACCTCTGACAGCTCCAGTCTGAGCTCGCATCTGTATCCATGAACTTTGTCCTACTCCCTGCGCGGCTAACGGTGCCTGACTCGGCCTGTTTGCCTGCCAAAAACTGTATTTCACCTTCAAGATTATCTGCTCCGCTCCTCATCCAATGCATTCCTGTCTAGTAGTTTAGGTAAACATCCTTCCAGCTACAGAGCAAAGGGCCCGGCTTCTCTGTCCTCATGCAAGTAATTCATAGCCCCTGTTACCATGGAAGATTTCTGCTCCCTCGCATCTCATGTAGACACTTAGACGCTTGTACACGCACTAACAGTCAGTATAGAATAGATCTCGTCCGAGAGACCTTTCCTTTTGGATAACACCGTTCTTTAAACATAAGATGTTAGATATGATTTGGGATTAGGTTGACTTGACCCTCCAGACTTCTGTCTCCACATGTAGAGCTAAATGTCAAGTCCCCTTCACCCTTTAGTTGCACGTCAATCACACGTCATGCGGCTGCGCGCGCATCTCTGCCAATTATTTCTGCTGACATTGCAGGATTCTCTTATGGATCCACCCACTTGTGACATCATGTATAATGACGTTTCTAGTTACGCCTATATGTACGCCCTTTTTATTACGTATGTGTACTTTTATTTGTATTATCAGCTGTTACGCCTCCTGCATCTGTCTTAATGTAATTATTTTCATATAAATACGATTACCTGTCAATAATGTATTGCCTTCCCTTCCTGAACCCCCGTGGTGATGGAATATGATGCCTGCAGTTCGAACTGTAATTCCTTTATAGAGGAATAAAGCCTTTTTAGAACCTCTAATACCACGGATTCTGCCTCTTATTTTACTGAGTTATTCTTACTAGATCTTACCGCATCAAAAATAGTATAGGTAATTAAATATTTACCACAACAGACTGCCTTTCACATATGTAGTTACTCATACATGTACTACTGAGATACACATTCACTCACTAACATACCCATACACACACTCACCCACCCATACAGTCCATCACAGATGCACTCTTGAAACCATGCACCCAGTGAATCACCCACTCACACATCTATACACAGTCACACACACCCCACCCACACAAACACTCAGACACCCATACAGCTACTCAGACAACCAATCAATAACACATATAGATACTTATGTAGTTATTCACAAACCCATGCAGCCACTTACATACCAACAGACAGACAGATACAGAAATTCACACAGTTTAGTCACTAACCAATGCATTCAGTAAGATACGTTTAACCACTCACTTATAGTCAGACACACACCTAGTAAATCATCCATTCAGACACTTATACACCCACTCATTCTTCAATACGCCTTTCCCTATATATATTAAACATATTTAAACTTTACAGAAACACACAATCACTGGATGATGTCTCTCAATCTCAACCACCATCTGCTGAGGGCAACAAAGAAGACAGCCCATGCTGCATACATCGAAACCAGCACCAACAACACCAAGGAACTTTTCAACATCATTAAGGAATTCTCCAACCCAGCTGCCAGGGATAACAACATCCCTTCCTCGCAAGAGCTGTGCGACAACCTCGTCTACTTCTTCCATGACAAGATCGCAACCATATACAGAAACTTCAAACCCCAACCCACACCCATGGACTTCCTCAACAAATACGGCACCCCCATAACCAACACGAACCGCACACTGACCACCTGGAACATCCTCTCCACCCAGGACACCACTTCCACAATGAAATCCATCCACTCGAGCTCACAAAGACCCATGCCTGCATCACATCTTCAACCTAAGAAACCAAAGGATCTGCCAGGAACTCACCACATCCTTAAAACCTCTATCACCACCGCAACATTTCCTGATGCCTGGATACACTTCAAAGTCAGAGCACTAATCAAAAATCCCTTTGCTGACCCCAGTGCACTCAAAAACTACCAGCCAATCTCCCTGCTCCCATTCCCAGAAAAGGTACTAGAAAAAATCGTCAACAATCAACTCATGACACACCTGGAACAGAACCAGCTACTCAATGCCTCCCAATCTCGCTCCTGCAGCAATAGCAGCACCAAATCCAACCCGATCACAGCCACTGACGACATCCGAACACTCTTCAACCAAAGAGAAACAGCAGCTTTGATCCTCCTCGACCTCACACCATCCTTCGTCACCGTCTCCCACCACATGCTGATCTAAAGTCTCCACCACATCAGCATTCAAGGGGACATGCTCAGATAGATCACCTACTTCCTCACCAGAAGAACTGAGAGGATCCCCTCCCTCCTTTCACCTCTGAACCCAAGGAGATCACCTGCAGTGTCCCCCATGGCTCATCCCTCAGCCCCACACTCTTCAAAGCATATATAACCCTACAGGTCAGCATCATCGGATCCCACGGTCTCAACATTTCCTACACAGATGACACCCAACACATCCACTCACTCCCCAACGGCCCCACCACCACCAGAGCCAACTTCAACAGATGCATGACAAACGTCACCGACTGGATGAAGAACAACTGCATGCAGTTGAAAACAGACAAGACAGAAGTACTGATCATTGGCAACAGCAGCAACACATGGAAGGTCTCCTAATGGCCATCAGACCTAGAACCCGCACCCACTACTTCCAACCCCACCAGAAACCTCACAATCATCATTGACAACAAGCTCACCATGAAATCACAGATCAACCACGTCTCCTCTGCCTGCTTCCTCACTCTGCACATGCTACATAAGAGCTTCACATGGCAACCCCTACACACAAGACGCACCTTCACACAAGCCCTCATCACCAGCTGACTGGACTACGACAATGGCCTCTACATAGGAATTGCTGCACACCTCCTACAGAGACTTCACACCATACAGAATGCTGCAGTCAGACTCCTCCTCGGCCGTACAGAAGATATTGCAATTCAAGCTGCTAACCCATGCACACAAGGTTCTACACAACCAAGGACCCGTCTACATTAACCGTCGCCCTAACTTTCACCAACCATCGAGAACACTCTGCTCCACCTCCCATTCACTTGCCCATGGTCCCCACATCTACTGAAGCAGAAGTGGAGGATGCTCCTTCTCAAACATAGCAGGAAAGACCTGGAACAGCCTTCCCATGCACCTCTGACTTTCACCTCACTTCCAGAATTCTGAATGGATCACAAGACCTGGCTATCCAAATAAGCCTCCGCGACCTGCAAGCGCCTGGATACCCTATTGGGTGATTCGCCGCAGTTTATATTAAGGGTGGGCGGTAGATTTCGTTCCGCTCGCGGAATTTGCGAAATTTAGGCATTTTTGCGTTGAAATTTCCGTGATCCGTGGCGTAGCGCAGATTTTTTCATGTTTGTGCTTTAAAAATGCATTATCGCGCGTGCGGTCAACTTACCGGGATCCCTGCATTCGCCGCCGAGTTTTCCGATCCGTTCGCGTGCGCCATGAGATGTTGGTAGCCGGCGAGAGTTTGCGATCGCGAACACGTCATTCGCTGTGCCATCGGATACCACGAGACTCTGAGATCGTGAACACATCATTCACGACCGCGGGAGAGAGTGTACGATCGCGAACACGTCATTTGGAAGCGCCATCCGGCAGAAGTGTGGTGAAGCTCGCGATCCCAAACACGCAAAATTTTCAATCTAGAGAAGAAGAATATCTCGAGCAGCATAAAACCTTCTGTAAATGATGATTTAGATGAAAAAAACTCCTCAGATTGACATTTGGCTGTCCTTTTTTGTGCAAGGAGTCCTTTTTAGGTCTCGCTGAGCCATCGCATGCGCTGCTCTTCGAGAAATTTAGTGTGTGAGTTTTCAAAGTGCTGCCACAGGCTTTTGGTGGCCTAGCGCTTGCGTTCATGCGAGCTTGCACGCACGCAGCCGCCATGTGGGTTTCCGTCAAGGCTCATTAAGCCTTGCGTGCCTCAATGAGCTTTCACTTTCGTGCTTGTTTTCCATCTAATTGTTTTGGATTTGATTAAATTCAAGTCCTAGAGCTGCAATTAAACTCTCTGTTGCCTTTTCTCCTGTCCATCTCTGTCAACAGCGGCGCTGATTGTTGAAGGCTGCTCAAATAATGTAATTTACACCTTTATAATCAGTTTACACTTCAGAGGCTCAGAACGATGTCGCTTTTTGATTAGTGAAAGATGCGGCCCCATTCCTCATAACCACTTCAAAAGCCAATGCATTGGTAAATAGCCATTTGTTTATGATTGCAACCTGCAAACTTTTTTCCATTAATCCAGCCACGTCGTTAAGTCAGGGATGCGGGCTGAATCCGGTATCAGGGAGCGAATGTTGGTGCCTTGTAAATAGTTCCGTGCGACGGCAGGGCACGTGCTGGGATGTAAATCCTGCAGCTGTCTCTCCGTTGTCTTTCCTCCTGTCGGTTCTCTGTCAACGGCGGCGCTGATTGTTGAAGGCTGCTGATTGTTCTGGACAATTGAAGTAGTAAGTGATAAATGCACCCTTTTTATAACCCAAGGTCGCCTTCCTGCTTCATCTTGCATCGAGGATGTCTCTCGTGTTCCATTTTCCAAGACTCCAGCCAGCTGATTACGTAAACATCCAAGCATCATTGCTGCACTACACATTAATAGCCAGTAACCAGCCAAATGTTTTTGTTTCCCAACTCCTGTGCTTGACATCGCGCGCCACATCATGGCTGGTGTTCATGTGTCTCTATCTGTGTTAGTGCAGCCAAATACATCACACAACACCAAACGCATGCGTCAAAAACAAGCCATACCGATTGGCTTTACGAGTGCTTGGTAACACTGATTTTCATTCAACATTAAATCAGTAAGTAATCTCTCGCATTCTTCCTTTCACATTACTTTCCTCTAGCCTACAATCTCTCTCTGTTACGCCCTTTCCGTCACACATCTCATTCTAAGTCCCTCGACTCCATGCTTCACAAGTCATATCCTTCTTCTCCAGCGCTGCTGTTTCACTTTCTCCTTCTCCATGTGCATTCATTTCATCTCCTACACTTCTCCATGCCCTCTCACTATCTCTTACACACACACACACGCGCGCTCATGTGCTGCATTGTATTTTCTAAGGTGCTGTCAATATTTCAACAGTTGTGTACCACCTTCATTCACTTCTTCATAGTAAGCAATTGACACATATGTGGCCATACCCCTGTGTGCTCTGCAGAGAGGCCAAAGATTGGATGAGCATATCATTTTAACACGTCTATTTCTCAGTGACAGACACTGTGGGAAATCAACTGTCTTCAGCCTTGACAGCTGAGTCCGTAATCATGTCCTGTCATGAACGTTTGTTCAAACCATATACACACCAAGACACCTAGATGTGACTCTGTTTGCTGTACGCTCCATTGTAAGCTCACCCGCTACATGAAAACAAGCATTGGCATAGCCAATAGTTCTCGCTTTTGGGACCTTATAAGTATTTAGTTATGCAGCACCATATCCTTGGTGCAACAACATCAACTGTTGCAGGGCTAAACACTTATAAGGTCCCAAAGGCAAGACCTATTGGCTATGCCAATGCTTGTTTTATTGGGGAGAGGGAGGAAGTGCCACAGAGTCTCTAACTTCCTGTTCCTGTCCAGCAGGCTCCTCCCAGTGCTTTGTCCATCTCCTGTTCATTCTGCCTTTAGATTTTGAGCTGGAAGGATCACTCTTTGTGTCTGATGCATCATTGTCATTGGATTTGAGGACTTCTGAATTTGATATTTTACAAGTAAGTTGGTATTGTTGTTTGTTTGATTGGGGCATTGCAGTTGCTACAACTACAATGTTGGTACTTATCATTTTTTTTTTTATTGCTGTGGGTAGCCAGTAGGCCCAGAGCTAGTCATGGGTGGGTGCATGATGAAGCAACTGTTCCTATAGTGTGTGTTGAATTTATTTCAAACATCATTTAGGGCATGGATGGCATTGGATTGAATTGCAAAATGTGTTTTTTGGGGGGTATTTCTGTTTTTGGGTGTGTGTTAAATAAATGCCTTTATTGTGTGTGTTGTGTTGTTGTGTACCTTACAGACCTTGTTTAGCCCTGTGGATTTTCTTTTTTGCATTCTATTGTATTAGAGGCAAAACAGTGTGGTTTATCATGCATCCTTTGCCTGGCTATTATACGCCTATTGTCAGCACATTGTTTTCCAGGCCCCCTGATTGTTGCTTGTGATTTGTGAGTGTCCATGTGGCGGGTGGCCATTTCTGGTGGGAGTTATTAGTGTGCTGCTTTTGTCATATAGGCCTGTATGGTTTTCCTCTTGACTTACTGCTTCCATCCATCCCCTTTGCCAGCAGGATCTCCCTAAATGATGTGATGAGCAAATAATTTAATGCCAAACAGGGTCCACTTCCATTACATTTATATTTTTGTTGTTCTTCTTCTTCTTTCCTATGCTTCCTGAGAGTGTAGTGTACACAGTATACCATGAAAGCCCTTGTTGACAAAGTCTCACAAATGGCTACACTATATCTTTTATTTGTTTGTTTGTACTAGTAGCAATTGAACCACAACAACAAATGCAACATTTCACTGATGTTCTTCTCCTGGCTTCTTTGATTTTAGGTGCACAAAAAACAGAGGAGGAGGTGTCCTCATCATCACCCGTTGTACTGCCAGACAGAGTGCTGTTCACAATATCCACCTGACAACAGACATGTGGACCAGTTGCCAAGCCACTGATTACATGTGCATCACTGCATACTGGGTCTCTTTTTGGGGGGTTAGAGATAAGCTATCTGAAGTAGGTGCTGTTGACACAGCTGAGATTTTTAATGCTACTCGGAAACATGCAACTGTAGCCATGTTCACCATGGAGAAATCTCATACTGCTGTAAACATTTTGGAAGAGTTTCACAGCAAGGTCTTCAAATGGCTGCGCCCAAGAGGGCATAAGATTGGTTTTGTTTCCACAGATAATGGCAGTACTGTACTTAAGGCCATGGAGCTTGGTTCCTATTTCAGGGTCCCGTGTTTGGCGCACTACATTAACATTAAAGTTCAAGACTTTCTGAAAAAAGAAGCCATAGTCAGCAACTTACTGACCACCTGCCGAAGAATATGCGCTCATTTCAGCCATTCTTTTAGAGCTCGGAAGCAGCTGAGGATCATTCAACGTGACTATAGAATGCCAGTCAAAGCACTCATACAGGAGGTGGCAACACGTTGGAACTCAACTTATTACATGCTTGACTGTCTGAGCAGTGCAGACCAATCAATGAATATGTCATGCGAAGAGAGGATGCTACTGTGAAAAGCGTGACCCTTCAGATGGACCAATGGTGCCTAGTTAAATGCCTGACTGAGATGCTTCTTCCTTGCGAGGTCTTCACACGTGAAGTCAGCAAGGAGGACTGTACTATGGGCCAGGCTATCCCATTGATGCACATGCTAGAGTAACAGCTGAAGGAGGTATCTGAAGCGTAAAAAGGTGTAGAGAAAAAAATGAAGCATATGAGTTGATGGAGAGCTTATCCCGTCGCTTAGCTGACAATACAAGGGTGCAAAAAAAGATTTTGTCACAAGAACATTACATTTGTGCCACAATTCTGGATCCACTGTTCAAATCGGCACTGAAAAGTAAGACATTAATTCCTTTTTCAGAAGTGGATGTTGCCCAGTACAAAACTTGGATAGCTGAGGCAGCCAGTAAGTTGGAAAATAAACGGCTGGTAATTAAATGCCCGCTACATAAACTCACAACAAATACTGCAGCAGGGCATCCGGCATCAAGTTCAACTTCGAACCCTGAGGACAGTGCGTTTGGCTCAGAACACTCACCAACACTATCAACAACAGCAAGAACCGGATCATCAGCCCCAGTAAAATCGTTAAAGGATTGACATTTACAGCAAGGACTTGCTAGGTCCAGTGTTGATGCAGAGACAAAAGAGGCCGATCAAAGTATAGCACCCCTGAACATTGAGCGGACGGTCCAGGCCTATCTGGATGACCCAACAGAGGTGTACATTGATCAAAACCCACTGCGGTATTGGTATGGGAAAAGGGGCCAATGGGCACTGCTCAGCAGGCTGGCGCTAAACTATCTGGCTTGCCCTGTCGCAAGTGTCTCTTCTGAACATGTTTTTAGTGCTGCTGGTTCCATTGTAACAGTGAGAAGGACCAGACTCTCACCCAAAAACGTGGAGAGGTTAACCATGATCAAAATGAATCAGCATTTTATACCACCAAATTACACAATACATGAATCAACGCAGGAAGATGAGGACAGCGGCTCAGGTGATGGAAGTAGTATGTTAGATGATGATTACCTACTTCTGGTTGAACCCCCAGAGTTTGAAGACGAGCTATACTTCCCTGACAACTAGACTTCCACTTCTTACTGTCTTCCTCCCTTATTTACTTTTATTTGTGTGTCTGTCTTTCTGGTTGGAAACTTCTAATCAGAACAAATCCATCACCACCGTTTTCTGGTCTCCTATTGCCATATATGAGTTTCAGCTTTCTGCATTTCAGTCCACTCCTCCGAGTCCTGCTCCTCCATCCTCCTGAATCGCCCTAAATCTATTGCCCTCAAGCCAGATGATTAGTATAATAGAAGAAAAAAGAAAATCTTGCCTCGTTGAGTCCCTCCAAAAGAAGTGGAACATGATGATAACTACTATAGCTATCCTCCTTTCCGAGCCGAGTGAGACTGCCCATTAACTGAAGATGAGATGGAACAGGTAATGAATGATGACATGCATTGGACGCTGACTGAGTGATTTGTGTTGTTGTTGTGTGTAGTGCATGAAGTTAATTCATTATGTACTAGTATCTAATCTACATACTAAAAGTAACTCAAGGCAATGTTTGTTTCCCGTCTTGTTTTTTAATAACAAATTTGTACTTCTACTGCAGGCCGATCCATTGCATTTTGAATATTGAAAGGGGACTCAATCTGCACAATGCACACTGAGTTGGACAACACCATGATGATGACCACAGTGACATAATATCTTCGCAGTCACTCAGTAGGATCCAAGATGATTGATGGAATAACTCAGGGCGTTTCATGAGTGGCATAAAAGGTAAACAAGTCAACAACAACCACTGCAGACCTACATGTCTGTGTAGTGGTGGAGTCGAGTGTGGTGGTATGACTGAGAGTGGTGCATTGATTTAGTCACTTAATTGGCAAAATGCTATGTTGCTGTACATGTGCTTTGTCTGCCTCTGCCCCCCAAAAAAGTACGCTAAATGGAGGATGGGTCACAGCGGGTGCCGCGGGCCTGCTCTGTCCTGTTGTTGGAGGTAAATGCTGGAAACAGGCTAAAGTAGACATGATGTATCCATGCCACCTCTGAAAGTGTTCTTGTTGCACTCCACTGTAATTTATGCATATATTTTCTACTTGATTTTTCAATATCCATTTTGTTTTTCCATCTACAATCACAGGCTGGCCCTTACCCTGTGCTATACTGGGAAAAACAACTCACACTTACCTTATCAATGAATCTACATCTGCCAGGCAGGCAGCGGCGTCACCCAAGATTGATGGCCGGAGCATCCATGGAAGGGAGGACCAAGAGGAATGCCGAGATGCAACTCCCCATTTTGAACAGGATAACATACAGTAACAGTATCAACTTTCATCATCTTTTAAATAATTTGATTCATTTTTTGTCTTCAATCATTACTACTGTGTGTTGTTGTTATTAGTATGTTTGCTCTCTGCTTATAATTCAATTAATCCCTACAGCTATTTTTTAATTGTCTTTGCTAATTTTAATAGTAAGCCCTGGCCGGTACAACAGAACAGAAACTGTATGTAATTTGGGTCTCTCGGAGGGCAGACAGGCAAGGCAAATTGCATAATATACTGCTGCCCTGTACTGTCTAATTGTCTAGTAGAAGTTAGAAAGTACTTCATTAACAATCAAGCTATCATCATCATGCATGCATTTCCTTTGTCTCCCTTAACAGATTTATGGATATGGTCGTCTGCCAAGATTGTGTTTTCTTTTGTTGCTGTCCATGTGCACTGTTTTTCTTTGTCAAACCTTTCCCCAAACCCCCCTTCCCAACAATTCATCAAACCCTAACCATCTTCCCCCGGGCTGTGTGACTTATTGAGGTGTGACTAAATTAAATGGACACCAATAATTTCTCACACGCTTGCTGGGGCGGATGTGGCAAAAGCAACACTAATTCAATTTCAAGGCAGGGCGAGAATCTTCTTCTGCTTGCCCACCCATGAGCAGTATATTTGCGTGGCATATTTTTTACCAAAGGTACCTAATCCATCAGCATTATATGCCGGCAATGATTGGATTTGTTGTCATCCTCCTACGCAGCACTAACGGTTACGCTTATGTCGAGTGTACTGTAGGCCTAGTCGAGTGACTCAACACAACTAGAGTTTGTATCTCTATGTACTAGGCTATCCCCGCCACCATTATGTTTTATTGTATTTTTGCATATTATTGTTTGGCAGTAGGTTCTGTACTGTATTTCGTTCTACTACTCCTCCAACAGTCTCTCTCAGGTGGCTGACTGTCTCATTTTCTTTTTTTGCAAATGCTACTGCCAGTGTCTACTACTACTACCACCACAACCATGGCTTGTTGGGAAAGAAAACCATCATCACCATGCAGCCATCGCTGTGCCTAAGTTAAACATCAATGCAAAAACAACAATTGATGGACAGAATGCAGAACAATGTCATACATTCACCCCAGTACAGAGATCTGGGCCTAAATCCATCGTTTTGTTGCTCACCATGCCATTCCAGTTTGAACCCAGCCATATGCAAATCAGTCTTGACCCTGTGCCCCATGGGAACAGTCCAGCCCGAACTGCCAAGCCAGGTCCTCCCTGGACTGGAAACAAGCATCCTAGGACCGGTTTCGGGCTTTCAGCCCTCGTCAGCCAGGATAGCTTGATTCCAGTGGCATGGAGAGCAAGGGACTCACGTCTGAGCATACCCTTCCCACTCGGGGTGACAAATGCAAAAACAACAATTGATGGACAGAATGCAGAACAATGTCATACATTCACCCCAGTACAGAGATCTGGGCCTAAATCTATCGTTTTTTTGCTCACCATGCCATTCCAGTTTGAACCCAGCCATATGCAAATCAGTCTTGACCCTGTGCCCCATGGGAACAGTCCAGCCCGAACTGCCAAGCCAGGTCCTCCCTGGACTGGAAACAAGCATCCTAGGACCGGTTTCGGGCTTTCAGCCCTCGTCAGCCAGGATAGCTTGATTCCAGTGGCATGGAGAGCAAGGGACTCACGTCTGAGCATACCCTTCCCACTCGGGGTGACAAATGCAAAAACAACAATTGATGGACAGAATGCAGAACAATGTCATACATTCACCCCAGTACAGAGATCTGGGCCTAAATCCATCGTTTTTTTGCTCACCATGCCATTCCAGTTTGAACCCAGCCATATGCAAATCAGTCTTGACCCTGTGCCCCATGGGAACAGTCCAGCCCGAACTGCCAAGCCAGGTCCTCCCTGGACTGGAAACAAGCATCCTAGGACCGGTTTCGGGCTTTCAGCCCTCGTCAGCCAGGATAGCTTGATTCCAGTGGCATGGAGAGCAAGGGACTCACGTCTGAGCATACCCTTCCCACTCGGGGTGACAAATGCAAAAACAACAATTGATGGACAGAATGCAGAACAATGTCATACATTCACCCCAGTACAGAGATCTGGGCCTAAATCCATCGTTTTTTTGCTCACCATGCCATTCCAGTTTGAACCCAGCCATATGCAAATCAGTCTTGACCCTGTGCCCCATGGGAACAGTCCAGCCCGAACTGCCAAGCCAGGTCCTCCCTGGACTGGAAACAAGCATCCTAGGACCGGTTTCGGGCTTTCAGCCCTCGTCAGCCAGGATAGCTTGATTCCAGTGGCATGGAGAGCAAGGGACTCACGTCTGAGCATACCCTTCCCACTCGGGGTGACAAATGCAAAAACAACAATTGATGGACAGAATGCAGAACAATGTCATACATTCACCCCAGTACAGAGATCTGGGCCTAAATCCATCGTTTTTTTGCTAACCATGCCATTCCAGTTTGAACCCAGCCATATGCAAATCAGTCTTGACCCTGTGCCCCATGGGAACAGTCCAGCCCGAACTGCCAAGCCAGGTCCTCCCTGGACTGGAAACAAGCATCCTAGGACCGGTTTCGGGCTTTCAGCCCTCGTCAGCCAGGATAGCTTGATTCCAGTGGCATGGAGAGCAAGGGACTCACGTCTGAGCATACCCTTCCCACTCGGGGTGACAAATGCAAAAACAACAATTGATGGACAGAATGCAGAACAATGTCATACATTCACCCCAGTACAGAGATCTGGGCCTAAATCCATCGTGTTTTTGCTCACCATGCCATTCCAGTTTGAACCCAGCCATATGCAAATCAGTCTTGACCCTGTGCCCCATGGGAACAGTCCAGCCCGAACTGCCAAGCCAGGTCCTCCCTGGACTGGAAACAAGCATCCTAGGACCGGTTTCGGGCTTTCAGCCCTCGTCAGCCAGGATAGCTTGATTCCAGTGGCATGGAGAGCAAGGGACTCACGTCTGAGCATACCCTTCCCACTCGGGGTGACAAATGCAAAAACAACAATTGATGGACAGAATGCAGAACAATGTCATACATTCACCCCAGTACAGAGATCTGGGCCTAAATCCATCGTTTTTTTGCTCACCATGCCATTCCAGTTTGAACCCAGCCATATGCAAATCAGTCTTGACCCTGTGCCCCATGGGAACAGTCCAGCCCGAACTGCCAAGCCAGGTCCTCCCTGGACTGGAAACAAGCATCCTAGGACCGGTTTCGGGCTTTCAGCCCTCGTCAGCCAGGATAGCTTGATTCCAGTGGCATGGAGAGCAAGGGACTCACGTCTGAGCATACCCTTCCCACTCGGGGTGACAAATGCAAAAACAACAATTGATGGACAGAATGCAGAACAATGTCATACATTCACCCCAGTACAGAGATCTGGGCCTAAATCCATCGTTTTGTTGCTCACCATGCCATTCCAGTTTGAACCCAGCCATATGCAAATCAGTCTTGACCCTGTGCCCCATGGGAACAGTCCAGCCCGAACTGCCAAGCCAGGTCCTCCCTGGACTGGAAACAAGCATCCTAGGACCGGTTTCGGGCTTTCAGCCCTCGTCAGCCAGGATAGCTTGATTCCAGTGGCATGGAGAGCAAGGGACTCACGTCTGAGCATACCCTTCCCACTCGGGGTGACAAATGCAAAAACAACAATTGATGGACAGAATGCAGAACAATGTCATACATTCACCCCAGTACAGAGATCTGGGCCTAAATCCATCGTTTTTTTGCTCACCATGCCATTCCAGTTTGAACCCAGCCATATGCAAATCAGTCTTGACCCTGTGCCCCATGGGAACAGTCCAGCCCGAACTGCCAAGCCAGGTCCTCCCTGGACTGGAAACAAGCATCCTAGGACCGGTTTCGGGCTTTCAGCCCGGTCCTAGGATGCTTGATTCCGGTCCAGGGAAGACATGGCTTGGCAGTTCGGGCTGGACTGTTCCCATGAGGCACAGGGTCAAGACTGATTTGCATATGGCCATGTCTAAACTTGGGTGGTGTAGTGGGCAAAAGAACGATGGATTTAACCCAGATCTCTTGACTGGGGGAGAATGTTTGCATTGTCAGCATTCCGTCCATCATTTGTTTGTTGTAACACTTTTCGCCCTAAGTGGGATGGGTATTCCCAGACGTGGGACCCGTGCTCACTACGCCACTGGAGTCAAGCTATCCTGGCTGATGACGGCTGATAGCCAGAAACCGGTCCTAGGATGCTTGATTCCGGTCCAGGGAAGACATGGCTTGGCAGTTCGGGCTGGACTGTTCCCATGAGGCACAGGGTCAAGACTGATTTGCATATGGCCATGTCTAAACTGGGGTGGTGTAGTGGGCAAAAGAACGATGGATTTAACCCAGATCTCTTGACTGGGGGAGAATGTTTGCATTGTCAGCATTCCGTCCATCATTTGTTTGTTGTAACACTTTTCGCCCTAAGTGGGATGGGTATTCCCAGACGTGGGACCCGTGCTCACTACGCCACTGGAGTCAAGCTATCCTGGCTGATGACGGCTGATAGCCAGAAACCGGTCCTAGGATGCTTGATTCCGGTCCAGGGAAGACATAGCTTGGCAGTTCGGGCTGGACTGTTCCCATGAGGCACAGGGTCAAGACTGATTTGCATATGGCCATGTCTAAACTGGGGTGGTGTAGTGGGCAAAAGAACGATGGATTTAACCCAGATCTCTTGACTGGGGAAAATGTTTGCATTGTCAGCATTCCGTCCATCATTTGTTTGTTGTAACACTTTTCGCCCTAAGTGGGATGGGTATTCCCAGACGTGGGACCCGTGCTCACTACGCCACTGGAGTCAAGCTATCCTGGCTGATGACGGCTGATAGCCAGAAACCGGTCCTAGGATGCTTGATTCTGGTCCAGGGAAGACATGGCTTGGCAGTTCGGGCTGGACTGTTCCCATGAGGCACAGGGTCAAGACTGATTTGCATATGGCCATGTCTAAACTGGGGTGGTGTAGTGGGCAAAAGAACGATGGATTTAACCCAGATCTCTTGACTGGGGGAGAATGTTTGCATTGTCAGCATTCCGTCCATCATTTGTTTGTTGTAACACTTTTCGCCCTAAGTGGGATGGGTATTCCCAGACGTGGGACCCGTGCTCACTACGCCACTGGAGTCAAGCTATCCTGGCTGATGACGGCTGATAGCCAGAAACCGGTCTTAGGATGCTTGATTCTGGTCCAGGGAAGACATGGCTTGGCAGTTCGGGCTGGACTGTTCCCATGAGGCACAGGGTCAAGACTGATTTGCATATGGCCATGTCTAAACTGGGGTGGTGTAGTGGGCAAAAGAACGATGGATTTAACCCAGATCTCTTGACTGGGGGAGAATGTTTGCATTGTCAGCATTCCGTCCATCATTTGTTTGTTGTAACACTTTTCGCCCTAAGTGGGATGGGTATTCCCAGACGTGGGACCCGTGCTCACTACGCCACTGGAGTCAAGCTATCCTGGCTGATGACGGCTGATAGCCAGAAACCGGTCCTAGGATGCTTGATTCCGGTCCAGGGAAGACATGGCTTGGCAGTTCGGGCTGGACTGTTCCCATGAGGCACAGGGTCAAGACTGATTTGCATATGGCCATGTCTAAACTGGGGTGGTGTAGTGGGCAAAAGAACGATGGATTTAACCCAGATCTCTTGACTGGGGGAGAATGTTTGCATTGTCAGCATTCCGTCCATCATTTGTTTGTTGTAACACTTTTCGCCCTAAGTGGGATGGGTATTCCCAGACGCGGGACCCGTGCTCACTACGCCACTGGAGTCAAGCTATCCTGGCTGATGACGGCTGATAGCCAGAAACCGGTCCTAGGATGCTTGATTCCGGTCCAGGGAAGACATGGCTTGGCAGTTCGGGCTGGACTGTTCCCATGAGGCACAGGGTCAAGACTGATTTGCATATGGCCATGTCTAAACTGGGGTGGTGTAGTGGGCAAAAGAACGATGGATTTAACCCAGATCTCTTGACTGGGGGAGAATGTTTGCATTGTCAGCATTCCGTCCATCATTTGTTTGTTGTAACACTTTTCGCCCTAAGTGGGATGGGTATTCCCAGACGTGGGACCCGTGCTCACTACGCCACTGGAGTCAAGCTATCCTGGCTGATGACGGCTGATAGCCAGAAACCGGTCCTAGGATGCTTGATTCCGGTCCAGGGAAGACATGGCTTGGCAGTTCGGGCTGGACTGTTCCCATGAGGCACAGGGTCAAGACTGATTTGCATATGGCCATGTCTAAACTGGGGTGGTGTAGTGGGCAAAAGAACGATGGATTTAACCCAGATCTCTTGACTGGGGGAGAATGTTTGCATTGTCAGCATTCCGTCCATCATTTGTTTGTTGTAACACTTTTCGCCCTAAGTGGGATGGGTATTCCCAGACGTGGGACCCGTGCTCACTACGCCACTGGAGTCAAGCTATCCTGGCTGATGACGGCTGATAGCCAGAAACCGGTCCTAGGATGCTTGATTCCGGTCCAGGGAAGACATGGCTTGGCAGTTCGGGCTGGACTGTTCCCATGAGGCACAGGGTCAAGACTGATTTGCATATGGCCATGTCTAAACTGGGGTGGTGTAGTGGGCAAAAGAACGATGGATTTAACCCAGATCTCTTGACTGGGGGAGAATGTTTGCATTGTCAGCATTCCGTCCATCATTTGTTTGTTGTAACACTTTTCGCCCTAAGTGGGATGGGTATTCCCAGACGTGGGACCCGTGCTCACTACGCCACTGGAGTCAAGCTATCCTGGCTGATGACGGCTGATAGCCAGAAACCGGTCCTAGGATGCTTGATTCCGGTCCAGGGAAGACATGGCTTGGCAGTTCGGGCTGGACTGTTCCCATGAGGCACAGGGTCAAGACTGATTTGCATATGGCCATGTCTAAACTGGGGTGGTGTAGTGGGCAAAAGAACGATGGATTTAACCCAGATCTCTTGACTGGGGGAGAATGTTTGCATTGTCAGCATTCCGTCCATCATTTGTTTGTTGTAACACTTTTCGCCCTAAGTGGGATGGGTATTCCCAGACGTGGGACCCGTGCTCACTACGCCACTGGAGTCAAGCTATCCTGGCTGATGACGGCTGATAGCCAGAAACCGGTCCTAGGATGCTTGATTCCGGTCCAGGGAAGACATGGCTTGGCAGTTCGGGCTGGACTGTTCCCATGAGGCACAGGGTCAAGACTGATTTGCATATGGCCATGTCTAAACTGGGGTGGTGTAGTGGGCAAAAGAACGATGGATTTAACCCAGATCTATTGACTGGGGGAGAATGTTTGCATTGTCAGCATTCCGTCCATCATTTGTTTGTTGTAACACTTTTCGCCCTAAGTGGGATGGGTATTCCCAGACGTGGGACCCGTGCTCACTACGCCACTGGAGTCAAGCTATCCTGGCTGATGACGGCTGATAGCCAGAAACCGGTCCTAGGATGCTTGATTCCGGTCCAGGGAAGACATGGCTTGGCAGTTCGGGCTGGACTGTTCCCATGAGGCACAGGGTCAAGACTGATTTGCATATGGCCATGTCTAAACTGGGGTGGTGTAGTGGGCAAAAGAACGATGGATTTAACCCAGATCTCTTGACTGGGGGAGTATGTTTGCATTGTCAGCATTCCGTCCATCATTTGTTTGTTGTAACACTTTTCGCCCTAAGTGGGATGGGTATTCCCAGATGTGGGACCCGTGCTCACTACGCCACTGGAGTCAAGCTATCCTGGCTGATGACGGCTGATAGCCAGAAACCGGTCCTAGGATGCTTGATTCCGGTCCAGGGAAGACATGGCTTGGCAGTTCGGGCTGGACTATTCCCATGAGGCACAGGGTCAAGACTGATTTGCATATGGCCATGTCTAAACTGGGGTGGTGTAGTGGGCAAAAGAACGATGGATTTAACCCAGATCTCTTGACTGGGGGAGAATGTTTGCATTGTCAGCATTCCGTCCATCATTTGTTTGTTGTAATAAGTTAAACATCAAGCATAGGTAAGTGAAGAAGTCTGGGGGAGTCATAATTAATAATGGAAATGTTTCAATAATTCAATTTCACACACCCCTTTGAGTCTGGTTGCAGAATGCATAGACTAGGAGGAGAGACTGACAGTACTAGTAGGACAAGTCACTCAGTGAGGGGTACCGCATCTATCCATTTGTGTCTTACAAAGTCAGCCAATTATTTCAATCAAACACTGGCTGAGGCCCTGCACCAGCAAGGAAACAGTGTGATGTAAAACAGTAACCCCACCCACAAACCATTACCAACATCATGTGTAAAGTATAAATATATAATTTAATCCCCTAACAAAAATAAACTATGTAAAAAATCCCACAACAACACCTGACCCACCCCTCTCCCTAACCCCAAACAATGTCCGGAACGAAAAAGTCAAAAAAATGAAATGTCCAATTGTCCAAATAAAGTGAACCCCAATGCCCGATTCCCACCCACCAAAAGAAGAAATAAAAAAGGGCAGATAACAGGGTCTGTTTATCGGCGGGCTCGCCTCTCCAGGAGGACACGAATTTGCTCCTCTAGATGGGCCATGCGGCGCTTCAATGCGCGGCAATTACATCCACGGGGGGCAGCAGTGCCATTAAAAGAGGGTTGGTGGCAGGCATCAGCCAGACGGTGGCGCCGTAAAACACTGGAGGGGTGGCTGGGGCCCGGGGCATTGGAGGAGGCTACAGCTGCTGCCGCCTTCTCCTCCTCTGCCAGAACCACCAGCCGCCGGTATTCCATTTGTATGGACTCCAATTTACGGCGCTGGGCCTTGGCTGCCAACTCCTTCCTGTCCGGTTTCCCTTTGGAAGGAGTAGCTATATCAAGAAGAAAAAACAAGACTATTGTAAAATATGCTCTTAGCAAAGCAGTAAGACAAATTAATTCTACACACAGTGGCAGAGTAGCACTAGCAAGCACAGTACATAACATTTGTTATATGTATCTATCCTCCCACTTCCTCAGCCTCTAACATTTGTGGGAGTTTCAGGCATTCAACCACCCATGCATCTGATTCCTATCAGCCACCTATGCATACATATATTCCACGTATCCTTCTCTGCCATTCATAAATGGCAAATCTCGCCCATCCTTCTTCCTTCCACCCTTCTTTCACTTTTTGTTCAACCCATAAATCAAGTTCATCTGATCTGACTTTTAGTCTTCTCCATAAAACTTTCACAGCTGAGTTGAAGTCAGATAGAAGAGGCCATTGGTTACTCAACACTCCTGCCGCTAATGCTTTTGCTAATGCTAAGTAAAGGGTGTCTTCTTCAACCGTTCACAACAACTTCTTACTTAATAAGTCTCAACAATACAGTACACAGTACACCCTTACAGTGAGTGCAATGTCAATAAGCAAGGATTAGGAATATAACTTACTACCGCCCGCCACTGCTGCTGGCTCACCCCCTGCAGCTCTTCCTGCAACTGCTGCATCTTCTCCTCCCTCAGCAGCCACATCGCCTTCGCCGCTGTCCCCGGCACTGGTAGTCGGTAGTACACCTAGAAAAAACATTACACATTTTTTAGATGCCCTATAAACCTTCCCCTATTTTTCACTAGCAAGACTGAAAAGAAGCTAATACATACATATACAACATACATCACTAGTACAAATCAGATAGTAGAGTAGACACTGGTAGTGTTATATGGTCCCTAGGGTCATTCTAGTCTTTGCTTAGTTAGCCCAAGCAATACAACCATTTAACTTTGTGTCTTTTATTTTTGCGCACGTCACCTCACAGCTTGTTGTGTAAGACGCCTTTGAGCCCACATGAGCTCATACTGCTACTGTCTGAGCGCTGCGTACAAGGTTGAAAAACAAGCCACTTTGTTATGGAGTTTTGGTGTTCGTCCAAATTGCTTATCCATAAAGATGCTACACTTTTTGGCACGACTGAGAAATGCTTGCAATATACTAACGCGCACCATTTTTCTCATAACAGACATAAGATTCCCTTTTTCAAACCAGAGCTTTGCAGAGATTATGATGTAACCAATACTAGGTTCTTCTAGGGTGAGGTGTCCCCAGAATTCGCTCAGAGATCTTCATTTATAATTTTAAGTAAACTATATTCCTACCAAAGGGAGGGTGGTTCTTCCACCACTCTTCAGTTATCATGATTTCGCTTTCAGTCTTCTATGGACTTGTAGTTGTTGTAAGTGTAACGAATTGTAACAATGTTTATTGTTTTAAACTTATGCATTTTGCTGTTGGTGCTGCATTATGGAACAACGTAAAGAGCTTGTCAGTTGAAAATAAACCTTTTGAACTTACATAGACTCGGTGGTATTTGTTGTGGACTTACACGAGTGAGTGAGCGAAAGGGTGTGCATTGCTTCCGCGACTGAGAGGTCGGGAGTGTTATGTTCTGGGTTGTCTACTCATTGGGTATCTTGGAGGGGGTTCGGAGAGCTAATAGTAACGAGACACTATAACTAGTCGGTCAGGGGATTGTGGTGGGTTCTGATTGAGGTGTGAGGAAAGTCCAACCTCCGATCACCAACATACTATTTTCTTGTGCAAAGTTCTGTATGTGCAGAATCCCTACAACAGTAGTAGTATGTCCTATCCTATCAAAAATATCAAAATCTGGTTGGGCATTTTGTTGGTCGGAATTGTCGAAAAGCCTCAAGATTAAGAAGAATAGAAGTAGTAGAAGAGGACAACCCAAAGGACTGGACTCAATGGCTAGAGCTATTGGTGAATCTGAGTTTTTTTTAAAACCTTTTAAATAAAGAGTGGCCAACTGGGCAAGCTTAGCTACAGACAGACTAATAGTATTAGTACAGAGAGTCATAGCAGAGGCAGTTAGAGGCAGAGATAACAAGAATTTATAAACAGATAGTCTTGATCGAAGAAGAATCGGTAAAAAATAGCATTAGGAAACGGAAACAATAGTTCGGAAAAAATAAGGTGCAGGAAAAGCTAGGGAATAATAATTATTAATATTAACAACAGGAAGACTTACTGGGCCAGCAGCAAAGCCCTCGATAGAGAAGCGGTCCTGGTCCTGTCCCTGGTGTTTTCCAGCTGCTCCCGTCGACTCCGACCCCGTCTTCTTGCCACTGGAAGCTGTTCATGAAAGATATAGGAAAGAAAGAGACAAACATTGGTGTGAAACAAATAAAATATTTTTTTAAACGGTCAAAAAAACATTTATGGAAACAACAATTGCAATAAAATTGACCTATCTAATCTGGTCGACTAGTAGTATTGGGGGATTCGCGGACCGACTAGTTATTATTTATCGGCATTAATCCAGTGTTCCATTCTGATTCCAGAATACTAACTAAGCCTAAGTGCCACCTGACCTAGCCCACCTATTCCAGATGGGCCAATTGTTCAATAAGTCTGCATTTCCATTTATTTTAGTCCTCAAAAATGCATAGATGGAGGACACATGCCTAAATTTTTGCATACACCAAATTGTTGGTTGGTTGCTGCTGATGTTCTGCTAGTGCGCTAAGCCTATTACCACTCACTAAGCAAATTACAAAAGGTTCTACTAAGAACTGGGGTAAGCAGCACTCAGCAGCACGTGACGTAACAGAGGGTGCGTCACGCAGACCACTAAAAAACTTACCAACTCATACTAATAAGTTACTAAACCTATCAATCCACCACTATCTCGTAGTGACAGGAGGACAAAGGGAGGACTAGAGTCTCTCTAGCATTACCTAACTTAAGTTCTCTAAAAGAAACTCTTACATAATCACGCTAAGCGAGCATAAAGTTGCAAACAAGTAAGATTAGTAGCGCCGAGCACCTGTGTCATAACAATCACAGAAGATTTTTAAAGGTAATTTACCTACAATGTAAGCAGCAGCATTCTTGCTGGTCAGAAAAAATATATATTTGCAATATATAACACAGAGCAGAAGAACACAAAGTAGTAATATTAAATAGCTACTCACCAAGCCCCGGGACCTCCACTCCTAGTAGGTCCAGAAGGTCCTGCTCCCGGTCCAGAATATCAGACCACCGGTGCGTCAGCTGGTTATTGGTGCGCCGGACACCAAAGCAGCGAAACACTGCCCGGTGCACCTTTCCCCACCGCTGCCGACGCTCCCGGAGCCCGTACCCGGACCCAGGCCTGCCACCTGCTGCCAGGATTAAGGGGAGGTGGCGCTGCACAAAAAAAACCAGTGCGGCCACCTCCGCTTCACTAAATAAGGCCCATGGCTCTACACCGTTTTGGGGTCGCGGCTCTGGCTACGAGCCCTGCGGCCCTTTGCCATGGTTCTGGGTAGGCGAGGGGGCAGAAAAGAAAAGGTAGGAATTAAAAAAGTAAGTAAAAGAAATGAAAAAAGCAGGTTATAGAAAAAGCAGTGAAAAATACACAAAAAGTAAAAAAAAACAAAAAAGTATAGAACCAGGAAAATAGAGCGATAGATAATAAATAAAAAAGAGCAAAGAAATGTTTCCAGAAACAAAGGATTGAAAAGACAGCGGGAGGATTGAAAAGCAGGCTCAGAACCATAGCAAAAGAGTGAAAAACAAGACGGCCGCGCCCATTGCGACCGCATGGGCAAGTTTGGGTGATATTTCCCCCCCCCCGAGTACGCAAAAAGCATCGCGAACATGTAATACGCGTTCCTGAACAGGAAATACTTATCGTGAACGGGCGGGAGCATGCAATACACGACCCGGAACAGGAAATAAGCATTGCGAGCGGGCGCGAGCATGCAATACGCGACCTGGCACAGGAAATAACCATCGCGGGCGGGTGGGACAAGTAAAAAACAAGATGACCGCTCCCATTAGCGACCGCATGGGCAAGTTAGCGATATATTTTTCCGCGAGCACGCAAAAACACATCGCGAACGGGCGGAACAAGCATCTCTGCATCTTCACAGAGATTCCGCGCGCTCACAGAGATTTGTTACAATTTCACAGAGATTTGCGTAACGCTAATACGCAAATTCCGCCAACCCCTAGTTTACATTTCCTGATTGATTGATTGAGAAAATCACTTACCGTTTAAGAGTACCTACTGCCATTGATCAGGGTGGGCATGTTTAATTGCATGGTGTTTACAGTGATTTTTTAAATACATCCTGAGTTTTGAGTTCCCTCAACTGAGCTCCTCCATGAGTCTGTGCAGCTGATACAACATTGTGAACTAGGAAGATTTTATTAAGGAACATTTTGATCAATTTGTTTTTAAATAATGTCCTACTTTTCGTTGAGGCTGTTAAATCAGCGTTCTGGTGGTCTAAGGGTTAAGAATTCTTACTCCCATTTTGAGAGCTCATTATTCACATCTCAAAGCTCCCTTGGCGGTTGGCCTGCTTAGAGGCCTATTAGAATATTCAGAGAAGAGTTAAATAATTTTGACATCTTGTTTGCTTTTTTGAGATATATTTTATTATTGGATTTTCCTCTTCATTATATAAGGCCTGTGGCTCTCACCTCTTCATTTAAGAGAGACATTTACGTTCAGCCAACGAAAGAGGGTGTGGAGCTTTCATTGCTTTAATTGGGGTGTTAAACCCTAGTCAAACTTGCCCTCCATTGTTTTTAATGGTATCCTCCTCCACTTCTCTCTTTGCCTTATTCTGAGGAGTGCTGGCAGGCATCAGTTTGTCAATGCATCCAAAGAGTCTCCTGTGTCCAGAGAACGTGCTTCTCCTTCTCTACTATCTAGTATTAGTTAGCTCTTCCTTTTACTTGCTTGTGTCAAGTATGTCTACTGCACTTCTATTTTACTATATGTCACGTCTCTTGGATACATTGAATATAGCACAGAAGAGCCTTGGAGGTTTTCCCAATTCCTGTAAAGACCCCAGTAAAGTAAAGGAACTCATATCACTAGGGAAAAAGGGTGTGTCTCTGTGTGTGAATGTTTGTGAGAGAGAGCGAGAGAGAGAGAGAGAAAATACTGGCTCCCACAGGTTAAAAGGTAGATGACCTGGACTGGACTCTCTGGTTTACAGGAGAGTACAGCAACATAGAAGCACAACTTATCTGTCAAAATATAGAGAGATAAGTCAGTAAATATGCAGCCACGGTAAGGGTGTCACAATTCCTGAAATCATAAATAGCACATAGCTCTTTACCCAGTGCAGCCAGGTACCACACTCTTACTAGCCCCCAGACAAACCAGGAGACTTTCCCGGGTTGAAGAAGTGCCAAACACAGCAGCACCAGCTTAGCTGAGTCGTACTTGCCTCCAAGAAGGAACACAGGAGCAAAGGCAAGGAGGTAGCATAACAGGAAAGACAAAAGGAAACCAAGGAGTGAAAAACAAGAACAGTGCAGCAATGATACTGGGTGCAAACTAGCATAAAAGCAAGACTGTTGTGGCAACCATTGTTGCAAGACACCAGCTTCCATGTCAGAGAAGTCTTAATGGAGTTGTGCCCAACTTGAGTGTTTGTCCTGCATATTTGTAGTTTCCATTGTCCCATCCTCCATCGCCTTCATGTGTGGTGTTTCTTTATCCTTTTCTGGCATGTTAATTCCGGAGATTTGACACGCCATCATTGTGTAGGTCCCTGATAGTTTAATTTTTATGATGTCAGTTTTGAGAAAAAAATAATGTTTTTTTCCTTTCTTTTTTTCCCACCAAATTTCATGTTACTGTTTCTCAGTCTTCATGCTAGTGTCCGGTTGCTGGTCTACTTCAGAGTTGTTTGGGCATTGCCTACCTTTCTACCTGTATACTATCACTTGTTGGCTCCCATTTCCGGCTGTCCTTTGTTTTACATAGGCATCCTTTCCTGATCACTCCACTGCGTGGAGTGCACAGGGTTTTTTCATGTTGACTGCTGCCTTCCTGGCTTAGATGTTAAGCCAGGTACTCAGTTAGATCGAACATCTCCCTTACTAATGTATTGATCGGGCCGGGTCGTTATCTTTTTTGTTTCCCCAAGACACAGTGTATTTTTAGACACCCTGCGTTTATTAAATACGTTTGAGATATGTCAATTTCCTTTCTGTGATGTCATACATTGGTTTCACTATTCAATTGTCTTGAGGGTGTTTCTTCTTCGCCGTGGTGATCCTTTACGTATTGGTTCTTGTTATTAGGTCTCGGCCCCAACTGTATCCAGGGGGAACAACTATTACAACACAGGTATTACATCGTAGTGCCTTTACAACGCAGTCAGTTCCACGACTGCGACGTTACCACGAGTTCCATAACAATGCAAGTCATTAGAACGACTTGCTTTGTGGAATACAGTGTTGGACAGGTGTTGGATTTTTTAAGTCCAACACCTTCCCAACTGATACACCGACTGGAGTTGGAATAGTAATTTAAACTATTTCAAAGTCCAGCGCTTCCCTGAAGCAAGTCATTATAATGACTTGCGTTGTAATGGAACTTGTGGTAAAGACACAGTTATGGTATTGACTGCATTGCTGAGCTACTCGTAGTTGTGGCAAGCGCGGTAACAGGTGCTTTTTGTATCCAGGCTTCTTGTTATTTTGGGGTGCCTAGATATTGTGAGATTGGAGTTGAGGTCTCGTCATTGGTAGGATTGGGGCTTCAAACATTTCTTTAAGTGTTTTCTTATGGAGTGAATGCCTTCTCCTCTACTTCTCATCATTTTCTTTTTCTTTGGATTCTGTTAGTTTCATGCAACAGTTCCACCTATGCAGATTTCTTTCTTTCTTGGTACCCTGTGTTCTGGTTTTGGACTCATCTCTGTGATTCTCGTGGAGAGCATTCAAGGCTTGGGATTAGGAATGTGGATGCTCCTTCCTTGATGGTGGATGTTGCAATTGGAGATCCCTTCCGTTTTCTGGTCTGCTTGGTCCCTCCAGGAGGATATATGCAAGTTTAATCTATTTTGGTTTAGTTCCCAGTTTGTCTCGGGAGGCCTGCCAGTTGAATTCTTGTGGCTTTTTACACTTGCTTTTGTTTTTCTCAGGTCAGTGCAGTTCCAAGCTTGCTTTTGGGTTTTTCTTCTTCAGGTCGTGGGTGAGTGATGCTTTTTTTGTATCGCTCCTAAATATTGTCCTGTGGTTCGGTACATCCTCACATTACTCACCGGTAATTTTCATTAATCCAGGTGCAATCGTTCTCCTCATCATACTGGTGATATATATGATTAATATTCATTAGGCAGGTTGCAATTTGCAATCCCCTATTTTAGTCTGCATTTACAGGGGTGATGGCCTGCACAGAACAGCAGATTACCATCCCTATGAATTAATTCCAAAATGGAAAACTTTCTAAAAATGCAGCCTTTGTTCAATAAAGGAACCAGTAAAAGAAGGTTTTGCGCAGCCGCTGCCCGTGGAGGGAGTTCCGTGGGGCGGTAAGGCAGGGAGGGGCAGGGTGGGGGGTTCGAAAAACCGGAATATGGATAATTGCAGGTAAGTAAACAATTAAATAAAGAAAACGAATTTCGTAGCGCGCGCTGCATCGCAAAATGCGATGCAGCGTGCGCTACGAAATTCGTTGTATTTATTGAATTGTTTACTTACCTGTAATTATCCATATTCCGGTTTTTAGAACCCACCCACCCTGCCCCTCCCCCGCCCCGCCTTACCGCCCCACGGAATTCCCTCCACAGGCTGCGGCTGGTTTTGCGTTTTGGAAACTTCATGGGGAGCTGCCTAATCCCCTTAAGTTGCCAACACGATTTACAAAGGCGAATGGGTTTTAAGGGGACATGTTCCGCTTTGCGCATTAGTGGCCTCCCCAACGTGGTAGTCAGTACCTCCCCGACAGCTTGGGATCACCCATGTGCTTATAAACCATTGTTACATTCCATTGTGCATCTGGAGTAGGAGGGAGACGCCCCTTTGATGTTCCCTCCTAATTACGATATTACAAGGATTGCAAAAGTCTCTTTACAAATCGGAAATAATATTCTAACATGTAAAAGGGTGATTGTTCATGAAAAAAAGCCCTTCCGCTGTCACAAATCCTGTGATTTTGCAAATAAAAGGGTTAGCGATCACAAAAGGCTTTTGGACATGAGGCCTTCAGTCAGTCACATATTGGGAAAAACTTTCTTTAACTCTGATTATTTTGCTTTTGAATGCTCTGTGGGGTTTGCCAAGATTCAGCAGTACAATTAACAGATCATAGCTTTTTAAATAGGCTTATTAATGAGCATACATTATCGATTTGGTTTCCCATAACGACATAATTTTTAATGATATAATTTTATGATTCAAAATCATAACGATGCAAAATCATCTTTAAACAACCTTTACTTGCAGATCCAGTCTTACAGAATGGAAGAAGTGCTTGCATTTACATGAACTAATCTTCTAAGGACACCATTTCAGATTTCACAAAGGCCTGCGGTTCAAGTAGTTCTTCATATTTCAGAGCAATCCGATATTCCAGAAAAGGATTTGGTAATTAAAGTTTCAAGAAAAGCACTATAGTTATAAACTCATAATGGGTCTTTCAATTTTTTAAGAAAATCAAATGGGCAGCACTATAGGGTGACACACACAGGTGAAATCCAATTTTGGTACATTTCTGACAAAAAGGACAATGATTTTATTCGAAAAAGTAAAGTCAAACCAACAAAGAAAAAATGCTAGAAAATGTGGACATGAAAGACATGGAAATAGTACAAGAAAACAGGCAAATGGCAAAAGATTTACACATAATAAATGTGGTAAAAATAGAGGTACAAGGGGATAGGTAACCGGAGATAGGCAAGGGTGTCGAACTAGTGATTTTTTGTGATACTAGGTTAATATGCAGTGGTAGACTTACTGTGATAGAGATACTATGGTATGGGCAGTGGTAGTGCTGTTCTGGTATAAAAAGGACTTGTGGTATGGTGAAGACAGGGGTGGAATTCAGGAATAAACAAAAAACATGGTTGATGGAAAATGAAAGAGTGACTAGCCAGTGACATCACGCTCCACTTTGTTCTCTTGCGTGACTGATGGACCAGGTGAGGATTTTAGTGCTCCTTGCTAAACCTGTGTCTCTTTAAAGCACTAAATTACAATTTTAGTATGGATACGCCGATCCATTTAGTCCTATAATAATTGACAGACAGGGAAGGGTTTAAACCTTGCAAGTTTATTTGCAGATTATAAATCATACAGATGCCATGCACTATAGTTAAATCGATTATTCAATACATCATACTACAAAGCTCATTTAAGGTACAGAATCAATCAAAGAACTAAGTAAAGTTCAGGACAGAAAATTACATAATATGGCACAGGAGAGAAATCTGGCATGGATTTGTCTCCTAAGGTCAGTAAGAAAAGGCTCCTTCCATATTCAAAGGAACACACTTTTATAGGGTTCTGAACAATGGATTTCATACATTCAGTACAGTTGTACACGGTTCCTGCAGAATAGATCAATCAGAATTAAGCAGATTGAAACTGTTGCAGGTAAATATATTTAGAAAGTCTGTCATCATTCTACAACATGGAGTTTCACATGGACACAATCAATATTAGAAAAAATGTTGATGAAATTCTTGTAATTCTGCTAAAACAGTTAGGTGAGACCTTGAGCATGTACAATTTTGTTGAAACAACATTTTAATATTCTTGCCAAGGTCTTTGTTTTGCCTGTAAAAACACATTCAAACATTATTCCACAGAGACACCAAACTACGAGAATTCTACATCATACAGAATATTGGCAGCAAACATCACAATCAAAAATGAGTATGAGGCCTACAACTGGAATGTTAGCTAGAGTTCACCTTTCATTAGTGCAATGCATTTATTTATTTTTTAAAACTGAAAAGTTAACAATCCCACTTCTGATGTTACACCAGATTCATCACATCTTGCCCTTCTAAACAGAACTTTCATGAAACCAAAGTCATCATCTTTGGATTTTTGCAGCTGGATTCTTCCAATTCCCTCATCTCATAATTTACTTGACTTTGCAGCTACTCTAATATGATGTTGTCTTTTCTTTTTTCATCAGATTGTTGCAGACAGCTTATTTTTCCCACAGTCATCTCACCACTTGATGAAATATATCCAAAACCTTTATAAAAGAAAGAACACACACTTCTAAAAATAGGATTATTAGTATGGGTGCTAGTCTAAGCTTGAGGATTTTTCCTCCATTTTACATTTCTGAATCCCTTACCTACCTTTGCAAATCCTCTTCCGATCAATGAGCTAAAAAAGCTATTACTTCCCATGGTGCATTCTCCTCCAACTCCTTAACTTCATGAGTGATATAAATTACATTAATCACCAAATTATGAATCTAGTTATCAATTTATGGGATAAATGTGCAAGGTTGACGTAAGCGAAAAATGCACCAGACAGCCTTCTTATGTGAGTGATGTGTAATGAAAGGGTGTTTTGCATTATCATGGTTTTCATAGCAACTAGTAGACAATTTTCTAATGTTTACATAAGTTAAATTTAACTAGAAATTTAGAGATGGCAGTGGTAATAACAAGATGCTAGAACATCCCCTGGAAAATTATGATGAGTACATACAACACAGTAATAACGTGTGCTATAATGGATAAACACTACGCCACCCAAGTAGTGTACATAAATATAGAGTAGAGGAACTACAATATATTAACAGTTTTAAACACAAAATCCAGAGCACTACACAAAAGTTATGTTTTTTGGTCTGGCAATGTAGCAGATCCAACATTTAATTTTGAGCATAAATCACAGCTTTTGTTGACACGCAGGTCAATATCAGATGACAACAATCAGCCAACACGTGTTTCATTAAGAAGACAACTTTATCAAGGCTCGTAAATATTTTGTGGTCAAAATCAGTCATTTTGAAGACTAACATATAGCAATACTTCAGAGTCAAGAATCTTTGGAGCCCCAAGAACCTCAGCTGTTCAAAACAAATAGGTCTCCAATATGCATGACCTCTGAAGATAGGAGCGAATTTCACAAAATTGCAGTAAACATCAAATAGTATCCAAGGCTAAAGTCGGCCCAATACAACAGCATATTTCCCAAAAGCTCAGAGAATATACAAATATTATCCAGGGCTAAAGTCAGCCCATTGTGGCGGTACATGTCTCTAACGACCACCGTACGCTCTCAACGTGTGCTCAAAATTAAATGTTGGATCTGCTACATTGCCAGACCAAAAACGTAACTTTTGTGTAGTGCACTTGATTTTGTGTTTAAATGTGTTAATATAATATAAAGTTACCCCAACAGAAGGCATTACAGTGCTAAATATATCCCCCAACTTGTCAACTTCTCCTTAAACTAGTAGTGTTCCCTGTATTCAGATCCTCTGTATGGTGTATCCTTGGAAATAGTAAGGCTATGTAGCAGCTCCCAACAAAATGATTAGTAACTGGAAATATGCAGAATTACCACAAACACAATATATCCCTTTAATGTTAGCATCTTGTCCTGTTAACACTTGACCACTCACTAAATATTTCTGTTCAAAGTCACTCCTACCTCCCATTTCTGCAGTTTTGTTCCCTTATCTTTCATGAATGACATGTAGCCCCTCTCTCTTTGCCACAACCTTGGAAGAATGTCTGTCTTTTCAGCCTTTTCTTTTCCTTGTTTAGACCTACCCTTCATTGCTTTCTTTGAACTTTTCCTCTCCTTCTTTATTCTTTCATTATGTTCATCTGTAAAAGTCCTTTCAGCATGGTTAATTGTACATGAAAGCTTGCTTTGAACATGTATTAGTAGCATTAGGTTTGAAAAAAGGCTGGACATACTTCACAATGTATTCCCTTTTAACACCTTTCCAGATGCTTTTCAAAATCGAGAAATAGTGTTAGTCATCCAGATGTACAGATTTGAAGAATTTATGATAGGTGGTTTCTTTAAGAGTTTTTCATAATAAGAGCAAAGCAGCTTGATGGTGTCATGCTAATAGAACAGATTCAACAACACACTACTGAAGAATGGATAGGGCAAACGTAGATGAAATAAGTAGATTCCTTAGCAGTAGAGGCAGGCAAATAACAACAAACTTAGACATTTTCTACTTTCTCTAGCCTTACATTTTCTGCTAACATTTAATAATCAAAAAATCTAATGGGGAATGGATCACTTGAACTGAATAGCCAGGGTTTGCGTAATTCGTACAGTGTACCAATAAAAAACCCTCATTCACGTTAACAGGTAGGAAAAAGCGGTATATCTTGATTCTCCGCTCTGTTATTAACAACGTGACAGCAGCATCATAGGGTTAGTTATGTGCTTCCTCCACCCGGAGGTTGACCAACTGGTTATTTCAATAATGATCTAGAGATAAGTGATTGTGTTGAGGTGAAAGTGAAGTGAGGTGTTATAAAAGTTATAAAAATCTCGTATAGCCAGATTGTACTTTTAATCAGACTGGATTCGAGATATTTAAAAAGTCTTAATGTGCACAAGGAGACTAATTATGTTCTCATGCACTGTAGGGTGTCCGTAAAAAGGTCGACATGTTTCAGCCCTTTGATTTACCACAACCGGGTCGCTAGAGGAAGAGCCAGCACAAGTCGTGCCTCACTGCCACAGAGAGCAGAAACGGCCTCCTAACTACCCGATGAAGCCTGCAATCAGAGATTCAAGGTTCCAATTGGACCAACACCAGGTGGATTAAAAAATAATCCCCCCTCTCACAGGAGACCCCTACAACAGACAGCCTCCCCTCACTTTCTAGGTCCTGAAGAAAGCCCACTTGACCCCTAGGGGCAAAGGTAATGGCTGAAACATGTCGACCTTTTTACGGACACCCTACAGTGCATGAGACCATAATTAGTCTCCTTATGCACGTTTTATAACACCTCACTTCACTTTCACCTCAACGCAATCACTTATCTTTAGATCACTACTGAAATAACCAGTTGGCCAACCTCCGGGTGGAGGAAGCACATAACTAACCCTATGATGATGCTGTCATGTTGTTAACAACAGAGCGAAGAATCAAGTTATACTGCCTTTTCCTACCTGTTAACGTGAATGAGGGTTTTTTATCGGTACACTGTACGAATTACGCAAACCCTGGTTATTCAGGTTAAGTGATCATTCCACATTTGATTTTTTTGAGATCTAAGTAAAGAAGCTGAGTGGATCACCAATTCTTCTTTCTCCCTCCCATTTGATTATAATTGAACATTTAATAATCAACACTGTAACTAAAGTTATTCAGAATTTCCCCTATGTGTTAATCTCCCTTCTAAATGTTATTTACCATTTACTAGCATATGATATACCTTATCGTTAGGTGAGGTATATCCATCCAGAAAGTAGAGGTCTAATAATAAGCCAACTGCAGTGCTTATTAAGGCAATCACCAAAACTACTAGGAAAATTCTGGTCGATGTTCAAAGCTGTGCACAACAGCTGCATTATCTCACTTTTAAAGTGACTGAATTTGATCTGACTCAAGATAAACAGGAGTGCCAAAACTTGGGATCAACTCTCTCAAGAGTAGTTTGGCCACAGTCAGATATTGCACTTCCTAGTCAGGTATGCCTAAACCCAGCAAAAGATCAAGCAAGCAACAACCATCGAACGGCCCATCTGATTTCCCTCTGTGACTCATGGTCACAATCATTTTCCTCCCTGGTGCTTACTGACACGCACTCAGGCCGGTTCCTGGAGATGCCTGGCTCCCTATCTACACAATGGGCCCCATCTTTGAAGGGTTAGTGCCCTCAGTTTTTAATGGTTTTATGCTTTCTTTTCACAGCTTTCTTTTCGTTTATCTTCATTCCCCAGTAATTTTCCTTCACAGAGGAGCCTGTGCAGAGAAAGCAGGATTGCTGGGTCCTGGATTTTCCCCCTGATAATTTTCGCCTTCTGTTTTTAGGATGCTCACACTTGTGCTCCGGCTCTGGCATGTAGACACCCTCACCCTCTTAAAGAGGAATATTTCAATCATGCCATAGCACGGATAAGCAAAGACAATCCCGTTTGGGCCTGTGCATAGACCGTGCCCAGCACTGAAACCCCTGCCGGTCTTGACTCAGATCATTAGATACATAGGTAAGGAGCTACTTGCCCTTAGGGGAGGTACAATCAAATGTCTCTGTATTAATATGTTCTCCCTCTGGTTAGGAAATACTGCCAGCTGCAAGTTATGTGGAATATCTCTTGTTGCACCCTCCCCATCCCTAGGCCTCTCCGAGCTCACTTAGAATGCACTTTCATCCTTCCCCACTCCTTGTATCACTGTGCAATTGTCAATGATCAGTCCCTGGTTAAACGGAAATGGCTATCCTAATCAAAGCCCATCAACTTGACATCACATTTATCACAGAAATGTGGGCCAACTGTTCCTCTACCCCAGATATGATCACAGCAGTTACCCCAGGGTATACCATTTTCAGATTAGACCGACCCCTGAAAAGAGGGGGCGGGCTCGGAATTATTTAATAGGGACCAGATTAGAGCTAGATTTGCGGCCATGCTAATGAAGACTATGCAGCACTTTATTTTGGGGCTGAGCTGACCAAAAACAAATCCTTAAGTGGGCTGGTTATCTATCGCCCACCCCGCTCTAGAAGTAGGTTTCTCAACTCGATCAGTACACTCCTAGAAGGAGACATCTGTAGCACAGGCTTTACAATTCTGGTAGATCGAAACTTCCATCTAGACGCAAAAGAAGAGAAAGACACTAGGGACCTTGTGGAAACCATGAATGACTTTGGGTTCACTCAACTGATACAGAATGCCACTCATATAGCAGGCCACATACTGGATGCCATCTTTAGCAACAACGACTCACTCAATGGGCTCAGAGGCTCTTTGCCTAGAACAACAAAAATGTAGATGACAAGAGAGGAAATGGGGACTCAATTATGAAGCCCACTAGAAGGAACTGTACAGACTCTACCTGTCCAAATATAAAGCCCTCTTGACTAAAGAAAAAACATTCACCCAGGCAGCTTTTTTCAGGTTATTAACAAGCTTACCAAACTACCCATAGCCAAAGTAAGTTGTTGCTGTCAAGCCTTCTGCAACAATACTTCAGGAATAATGTTGATAAATCTATAATCTTTTCAGTGCCTCTGGGAACAAATACCCTACGTTTCAACCTGACGAATGCACTGATTATGATAAGAGCCATATCGATACCCTTATCGATATGACCATTTTCATTCTAGTCTACACAACGCAAGTGGAGCATCTTATTCAGACCATGAAATCTGGATCTCCTAATGACCCCTGTCCCCCTTCGGTGCTCAAACAAATCCCTGAACCAACAGCTAAGGTTGTGATGAACATTTTCAACTGTATGTTCTGGTCAGATATTTTTCCATCTTAATGGAAGAAAGCTTCTATTCTTCCTCTCTTTAAAAAAACCATCCTTGCTTCTGACTCCCCCTCTAGCTACGACCTTGTTCCTGACACCCCCTCTAGCACAACCTATCTCCAGACTTTCCTTGCCATCTAAGATCATAGAAAAATCATGAATACTCAACTTACACAGTTTATTAAAGAGCACAATTTGCTAGACCCAACACAGTTTAGTTTTAGATCAGTTCACAGCACCGAGACAAAGCTCATCAAAGTTACGGATGAACATTAAAATCATCCTTGATGAACGAGGCAACAAAGCTCTGATCCTGCTGGACCTATCTGCCTTTGACATGATAGATCACTCGATGCGATGGCAGAGTTTGGAGACTATTGGCATAAAGGATACAGCTTCGGAGCTACTCAGATCGTTTCTAAAAGACAGAGAAAATATGTGATACTAGACAATTTCAGTTTCAAAACCTTCTCACTTCTATGCAGGGTTCCATAGGGGTCCTCGCTCAGAAACATACTTTCTAATTTATAAGTGGCTGAACTTGCCCCGCTAATACAATATTTTGGTCTTTCACTCACCTCCTACACAGATGATACACAAATTGTGCTATCTGCTGCAAACGTGGCTAAAGACACAAGCTCTCAGCTTCATAATTGTATGAGAGAAATCGGCTACTGGATGGACAGGCACTGCCTAAAGTTAAATTCGGACAAGACAGCGGTTATTTCCTTTGGAAATAATCCTCACCTCTGGACTCCTGATTGCTGGCCATCGGAAATGGGCCCACTCCCAATGCCAACTCCTAAAATCAAAAGTTTGGAAGTAATTTTTGCTGATAAACTAAACCTCAGTAAACAAGTTAATGCAATCATATCCACCTCTTAAAATCCTTTAAGAACCATCAAAAAGATTCTTCCTTACATACCTATCAACTCTAAGAAAACAGTTATATCCACCCTCATTCTATCACAAATGAACTATTGCAATGGTTTATATATCAATCTACAGAAACAATACATCAATAAATTGCATGTCCTCCAAACCTCTGCCACCAGAGTACTCCTGGATCTCCCTAATCATCACTCTTGCCATCAAGGAACTGTACTGGCTTACCATAAGGAGTCGGATCTAATTTAAAACCCTCTGTCTCACCTTTAAGGCCCTGGTATGTGTCCCGAATTCCCGAAATAATCCATCTCTTGGTATACCCTTAGAAGGAACCTCAGATCTCTGGGAACCTACAAAGCGACTCAGTTTAGATAAAAAAAACTAAATGGGGTGGCAGCAGCTTCCTTGATGGAGCCTCTAGACTATGGAATATGCTGCCTCTCCACATTAGATCCAAATCATTGCTTCAGGTTTTCAGGAAACGTCTTAAAACATGGCTTTTCAACTGTTAACTTTCCTTTTTAAACTGTATCCCATTTCTTACTCAGTTATCAGCGCCAAGACACCCTCAGGTATACGCTGCACTATATACAAATTTATAACAAGCACTCATGAGGCACTCCTCTTGCTCCTTTTTCAATTTGGTGCCCTAGATAATGGACTTCTTTATGGCAATTTGTCACAGGAAATCCTGTGCCTATTCTTAGCGAGATGCTTCAGCACAGTAATTCTGTCCTGTCTACAGACTTCTTTGGCCACAGATTCCATGAGCAGATCATTGATGTGGTGCACCAGTGTTGAATAGCAGGACAATTGTAGGGTCTCTAGAATGTTCTTCAGTATCTGGTAAAATAATGAGGAGCTTCCTTTATATCCTTGAGGAGCTCAATATCACGCAAGAGTTTTATCTTGGAATCTGAACACAAAATTGTTGGCTGTCCTCATGTAAGGGAATGGAAAAATATGTTTGATATCAGTCAAGGACTGTCAACAATTTGGGAATTTAGAAAAGTATTTCCACAGGATTCAGACTACTGCACAGCATGAAATAAAAATTTAATAAATGTTTCCAAAAGTTCTGCACTATCCTTCATTTTTCATATGGTGTTTGAAGGCCATTATCATTGAGTTACATGGACTCCCAAAGACAGTGTTTAGAATGCCCTTTTCTAAGATGCTCTTGATGATAGGCGTTATATCACCTATTGCTTCTAGTGAGAGTTTGTTTGCATTGGGCCCTCTGCAGAGCGACTGTGTCTTGCCTCAATGTGATTTTTAAGTGTTTTGAATTTTTAGTAAGGCAAATTTCATTTCCTGTGTAAGTCCACACTTCTTCTTTCACTGTCTCTTTTAATGCAAGGGGTAAATCCTCCTTAATGAGGACTAGGTACAGCCTGACTGCTAACTCTTGGGACTTTATTTTGAACTCTGCATCAGCTGCCAGAGTCTCCATCTCCACATCTTCTAGCATGTAGTAAATCACACAATTCAATTTAAAGAGTAAGACCCATCCCAGTAGGTTCATGGAACTTGAATCACATATCACAACTTGGTGATTGTCTTCCTTCAAACTTACCACACCGGAAATGGGGCTGAGATTTTGTTTGTACTGTGCTGATTTGTAATGCCTGCAACTTGCATCTCTTTCCCCGAGAGGGGCAGGTTTGGGACCTCAACCGTCTCAAATCTTGAGTGGGTAGCACCAGCATCAATCAACAATGATACAGAGTGACGATTCAACTCACAAACCCTGGCCTTCCACCTCACTATACTACTCTACTGTGTTCTACCGGTCACTCAACCCGGGACAACCGTCTTCCTCGCTGCTGCTACACTGCATCATGAAACACAGTGGAAGCTTTCACTTGAATCCACTGTTGCTTCGTGTGAAATACCGAACCCACCATACCTACACCACCCCCATGTCTTTAAAATAGCACACCTCTCACTCCCACCAGAAAATATGCACCTCAGGAGAAACTATCATGCATGCTCCTCAACATATGCTCGCTCAGCAAACAGACCTTGGAAATCTGGGACATCCTGAACAATGATGCTCCAGACTTCTTCCTGGGGTAAATATGGCTGACTACCATGTCGGTGCCTGACATCACCACAGCCATCCCAGCAGGATAGAAGATCGCTAGGGTGAGAAATCATAATATTTGTCAAATAAACCATCAGTTGCACTACAACCATAGAGAATGCAACCCTCTTCATGGAGCACCTACCTTTCAAACTGCAAATTTCAGCTAAATACTAACCCAGGGCAGAGTTGGCAGAGTGCCACTAGGTGGAGTTCCACGGATTTGGGAAAAAACTCTGGAACTCCGCTCCGCTCCCTGCCTCCACCACCCCTAATAAAAAATTAAAATACAAAAATTAAAGAAGAAAAAACAGTTAACCTCTTCTGTGGCGTCTCTGGGCTACCCTCCTCCTACTCGCCGTGGTCTCTCTCACTGTCTCCTCGTCCACATATGTCTTGCAAAATCTGTGCATGCACGCACATGCGTGAATGTGCAGTCCCACCAAGACGTACGTCAGATTTAGGGGTTTGCATGGGTGGACGAGGAGACAGTGAGTGAGACCGTGGCAAGGAGGAGGAGGGCAGCCCGATGACGCCACAGCAAAGGTAAGTGCCTTTTTTCCCCTTTTTTGTGCAGGGGGCCTGGCTAACTCCTTTCTGCTGCAGAGTCTAAGTTTTACCTGAAATCTTTGTTCTCAACGGAGCACGGAGTAGGCAAAAGTCTGCCCGTGCTTACTAAATACACCCTGAACAAAAAACTCATCTACCAACCACCGGGATCATCAACAACTTTTACCAACAGCATTGCAGATTTCATCATCCCCCCGCTCCATCACCAACTCCAAATATTATACCTTACTAGGAAATCTCAACTTCCACCTAGATGACCAGAGTGACCCCAGCTCCAATGTGCTCCTAAAAAGCGTAGGATAATTCAGACTGACACAACATGTCTGTGGACCCCCACACAACTCCCAGACACACCATTGACCGAGTTTTTGTCACCTCCAACAGTATCAAAATCACCCCAAACACACCTCTCACCTGGACAGATCATGTCATCATCCACTTCCTAATCAACATCCCTCATCAAACAAAACCCACTACCTCAAGCCTGGCCAAATGCAGATAGAGCAGCAACTCAGAATCCAAGTGCTCCTACACCCTGTTCAGATTCTGTTTAACCCTGGTACAGGGCTGGAAATATAACCTTCCATTTTGCATTTGAGGTTGCACCATATTACTTGGGGCAAATATGGTCAAAGGTGTTTCTGGTTCTGCAAGTTTTGCATAGGAGACTCCTGTGTCAGGACTTCCACTTGCATTCCACTATTTAAATATTTAAATTTTTCATTTTTAGGCAGGCACAAACCAAAGAAGGCATACAGTCACGTGCAACATGTGCCACTGTCCAGGTATATCTGTCGAGAGTACACAATATCATATTAAATTGTAGAGTGCAAATCTTAAGACACACAGTTACATAGCAAGTAGAGAGTCGTACACATTGAGCATGGAAATACATTCATTATTCCGATTGAGTCTCACTGGCTGTTACGCCAGATGTTGTACAGGGGCAACCCTCTATGGACTCCAGCCCATAGTAGGCTCTCCACCACTTCTAGATCTTGCAAAACACACGGGGGCAGCCTCTGCTGCAGCAGGTCACCTTCTCTGCTGCCATATTGAGGTCCAACCCCCATCTCCATTTTTGTGTGTGGAAGGTATCTCTGGCACTCCCCAGTACTTAGCCACATCTCTTTTAGCCACCACTAAGCCCCGGGTTTTAAAAAGAAATTTAAGCATAGGATATCAGTGTTGTTCTGGATCCCCCCCAAAAATACTGTGGTTCAACCAGAAGTGAAACCTCAAGAATGCTTGAGAGTTCCTGGAGTATCGCTTTCCAGTAGGTTTGTAAATGGGACACTCCCAAAGCGTGTACATAATGGACCCTATAGCTTTGACAAATCACAAGCAATTCAGAGTACATGCTCTCCAAATATTATATAGTCTGCGACGGTCGTAATTGACCGTATAGAATATTTTGAATTGTCCTCAAATAAAGAGCTTTTTCTGTACTTATATGCTAACCTTTCACAGAATAAGGAGAAAACTCTTGGTTTTCTTATATAACCCTCACCCACCAGGTTTGCCCTTGGTGGTATGCTTCTTTATAGGGTTCTCATGTTCCACCGCAAACAGGGCATGCTGCCACCTACGGATTATGCAAGAGCACTGAGTGATGTACTCCCAATGATGAGAGGTAAATAAGAGTGGGGGGGTTTGAGTGAAAGAATAAAAACACCAGCCTGGTAGCTAAATACTACTATTTAATCAGACCTCTTGGCGGTAGGGTTAAAAAAATGCGGCAAGAGCTAAAATGTATAGGTTATAACGCACCTGCCCCTCTAGTGGTCGACATGGTTCAAGCCAATCCCCATGGCTTTTCTTCAGAACCAAGGAGCTAACTCCTTGATTCTCCTCCTACACTGGTGCTGATTCAAATAAGTGTATGCACTCTGCATGCAGAGAATAAAAAAGTGATTGCACCTGCTTGGTTTCACTGCTTAGTAATCTGTAATATATGATCATGATAGGGTTAGCGTGCCAAGAATTTGCAGAACATAGAAAATGCAACATGATCACATAGTTTAACTAGAACCTTGTGCTGTGTAAACTTGTTCTGTATTCTTTAAAAACATTACCCCATCATCACTTGTTCTATGAGCTGATATATGCCATTATTTGTGTTGAGCACGTCTAATAAAGTGATCACTTTTACATAAAACATATAGCACAACACACATAAAAATGAGCCCTGCACAAGAACACTTCATTCATTAATTTAGGCAAAGATATGCTTCATGGAACCATGGCTGTCAAGGTTAGCTGGTAGTCACACTCTACGGGGTAGAGAAATCAAGATATTATGTTCATTAGCTCTTTCCCTGTTTTTTAACCATCCCTCCAGAGGTCAGATTAAATAGGCAGGGTATATTTAACCTTCCACCCTATGCCCCACTCACTCCTATTTACCTCTCATCATTTGGAGTACACCACTCAGTGGTTCCACGTAATCCATAGGCTGCAGCATGCCCGTTCCACAGCGAACGGGAGGGCCCTATAAATAAGCATGCCACTAAGAGGTGATCCTGGTGGCTGAAGTTTATATAACAAAGTCATTATGTGAAGAGTTAGCATAAAAGTACAGACATGTTCTTTTTTCTGAGGACGTTTATGAATAGGAGGGCAAGCCTTTCTGGGATATTATTCCTATCTCCTCCTCTTGTTTTAAATGTATTTTGAATTGTATCAGCCGTTGGCATAACTTAATGGCAACCTCGCTCCTCCCAATCTATGGAGAGTCATTATTTGAGCATCTAATTGCATTCTGTCAGGATTCACTCTGCATTCTCCCTGCTAGTGGCTGACCTTATTGCAGATGTGGCAAGGTGTAACCTTCTTCAAAATACTAATATTAGTACCACCAACATTTCCCCTGTCTCCTCCCTGTGGGATGACATTTCCTCCTTGTGGATGGAGTAAACAGTGACTCCTTGCATTCTCAAATTCACATCAAGTGCAGGATCAAGGCCTTAAGCCATTCTATGCTAACTTTGTGGGTACTACCTCTCCTTCAGTTTCCTTTGTTTGGCATATTGAATATCACTTTAGTATTTTGCTAACTGAAGGATCTAATCAAGAGACTTGTCAACAAATCACATTCTGCTGTTTCTGAGCACTAATCTCTGAATTCAAACCAAGAGCAAAACTCAAGAAAAAACACTCCGATTATTTGCAGTCAGAAGTTTAGGTCTCACTATGTTCCCTGTAAACCAGCTTCAATCTTTCAAAGAAACATGTTCCGACTCTTTTGGTTCCTGCTTCGTCCTCAAAGATTTTGGAGAATTGTCTTCCTTCTGTGGAACCTTTGTATTCAAATGTGCTATCCCATCATATTTTGCCATAATCAAGGGAGTGTGGTCATTGTTATTCACAACTCTCTCAGGCTCTAAGGCCAATCAACAGCTCTATTCCACTGCATGCACAAATCTCTGTGAACCACCACAACTAAGAACAGGTTTTCAGATGATAAGACATACGGAATTTGAGTAGTATATCAATAAATTAGAGTGCAACACTCAGTTAAAAATTTAGAATCAATCAAAGAACTCATCAAATTTCAGGTAAGCTAAATACAGAGTATAGAATGGGAGAGCAGTCCTGCACGGATTTGTCTCCTATTCTCATAAGGAAAAGTCTCCCATCACATCCAAAAGAGCATATTTGTATAGGATTCTGACCAATGGATTTCATGAATTCATTCTAGTCGTACACGGTTCCCTTAAAATAGACTACTCAGAATTAAACAGACTGAAACAGTTGCACGTGAATTCATTTAAAAACTATCTCATAATTCTACAACATGGAACTTCTCACAAATTTCACCTGTACTAGAAAAAATATTGCTACAATTCATGGGATTCTGCTAAGTCAGCCACATGAGACCATGAACATGTACACTGTTGCTGAAAAGACATTTTAATATTCTTGCAAAGGTTGCTTTCTTGCCTGTAAGAAAACACATTCAAACTTTATTTTATTGAGACATAAAAATACAAGTTGGTCCACGTGATACAAAACATTGGCAGCAAACATCACAAACAAAATGTAGTCAGAGGCCTACAATTGCTATGTTAGCTAGAGTTCGACTTTTATTAGTGCAGTGCATGTATTTTCGGAAAACAAATCTAACACCGGGGTATATAACAAGAAAACAAGATAACAAGAGGAAGTGGCAAAAGATAAGAAGAGCTTAGGAGGGATAACCCGAACCAGACAAAAATATGAGATGGCAGCAACAAGTGATTTCGTCTGGAAAAGGGAAATTAGTAATCTAGCTAACCCTGGGGAAAAAGCTGAAGGGAGATATATTGTCTTCCTGAAATACATTCACCACAACGAAATTCACTTCCATGCAATGATATTTATTTGTAAAAATTGAAAGAAGCAGGTTTGTAGAGACATTTTTTACAACAGGTATTTTTTACCTCAAATACCTTACAGAAGGCTTTCATTAAACTGACAAACCTGTCATACTTACATATACTGCACGCCCCCACAGTCTAAATGACCAACCTCCTAAATGTTTTTTCTATCAGGAAGAGATACTGAATATGTGAGTGTTCTCCACAGACCATCATTTCTATCTTCCTAACAATGATTTTGTTATTTGCAAGTCCAAGAGTGAGACCTCCCTTTATTGCAATAAAACAACCACACCAACAGACCAGAGCACAGGATATTGTACAATCCCAGTGACATAACTGCTCCCATTTGTTTCTTGATGAGGCCTTGAATAACGCAGGGGGCAAATAATCATTCATTTAGCTCTCCCTTCAGCCACAGCCGTTCTCTAGCCTCACTGTCTTCATAAAGCTCCAGTTCAATTTTTATTACTGACTCATTCAAGCCATCATTATTTAAAGAGCCCAGAAAAGCTCTTTATTACCCAAGTCAAAAGCGTATTTGATGTTGAAAAATATATACATGTGTTTCATTTATCCTTATCAACCATGCACCCAGAAAAGGTACCATGATCCCGATGTAAATTAGTGTGCGCTGTGGCCTCATCAGGGGTATGGAGCTCTATGTAGCTGCTACAAAAGTATACAATATCAACATATTTTATTGAGATAAAGTTTAGAGTAGACACCCCCTTCTACAACCTGTTTGGCTGAAAGCCAGATTATTATCATCTACTGAATGTTTCATTGGATTTAGAAGCAATTTGACAAACAGCTTAGCAGGTGAATCAATCAGGGTAATAGGATAATAATTGATATTATTTCACTATTAGCTATTTAATAGTTCATTACTTTAGTGGACAAATCCCACGATAAAGGAAAATACCAATTTCGTTAAACTGAATAACTAAGTCTAATCAGGTACAGAATCCATAAAATGTAACCATGTGTTAATAGATCAATTAAAATGTCATCTAGTCCTGCAGCTTTCTGGAGTTTTATTTTGTAGAGCAACCCTTATACTTGCAAGCTGAAGTAATCAAGAAGTGCTTTAAGATGCTCAAAACATGCATCCTCTGGGACATTACTTGGCAACATAAGAGCACCTTTTTTAGAGCAAATAGCTAGCAGTTTCGTAAACCTTTAGTATAATTACATTGTGTTGCAGCTTTCAGATCATAATGAGCATTTTCAAACGTTTCAATGGTTTTCCTTCTAAAGTTTGATTTTATTTACTTTTAAGAAGAACAATAAACTCTTCGTGGTGGTTTATAGTGTCACTAACCCAATTTCTCAGTATAGGTTTGACTTTTTTCTTAGTTTATCAGTACTGATTTTCAACACAGAAATAGGCTGATCATTGGTTATTATTTAGTTTATCAACTATCGCCACATGTTTTTTTTAAAACTCTGTCTGAAGTAGTAAGTGCATTTAAGCCTTCTTTGAATAATGATAAGATTTCCCTTATCTAGTCACTATTTAGGGTTTGTTTACAAAGGCATTTTGGTATACTTAAAGTAGTACTTCTGTTGGAATTGTTTGAGTACTCTTACATTCCTTTGTCAATTAGCCCCACGACAATTAGTAGAACTAGAAAGAACTTTGACCTCTGTGGGCTTTAACTGATAGGGAGTTTTGAGTGTGGCTCACAAATGCAAGTAAAAGTATGTCATCATCATAGTCTTTATTCGAAAGTTCAAATTTCATAAAAGACACAAGTATCACATAAATACAAGTACAATAAAAGCACCCTAATGGATGCAAGGAACCATAAAATACATGATTTAATAAATATTTAAATATGAATATAAAAAGAGATTAAACAGTAATTCAGATGACTAGATGGTGGGATAACATATATAAATACAAAAAGATAAAACAGCAAGAGTACTCCCTGGCCCTAAAAGTATGTATTTTTGACAAACTACTTCCAATACTCATAAATGTGTTTTCTTTTTAATTGGATCCACTGTCTTTTTAAGTGGACCCCACTTCCTGGCTCAATCATTCACTTCCTGAACAATAACTTTCCTTTCTACCAAAAGACAAGATGATTTTATTAATATAACCCAAGTATGTTCAGCAGCAGATCATGGTCACACTTAATGTGCTCATATACTCAAATCTTGAGCCACAGCCCAGTTCTCACTATTGATTACTGCATTGTCAGTTCCAACCCCAGTATCTCCCATGTAAACCCTGGTCAGCTTGTAATCAGGCTCATAGGGATCTAAACGTTAAAGACTTAGCACAGTGGTCAAGCAATATTTCATAGGAATGTGTATGATCAATATATCAAACACACACCAAAGGACTGAAATTACCCATGAGAAATTTTTGTTTTTTTCTAAAGCTCCACTTTGCCATCAAATAGTGGGTACACACTGTGCATTCAACCAGCAAATGTTGGTTATATTGCTTTGACCTCCTCAGTTTTAAAGCCTATTCATAGGCAATTTGTCAAAGTGCCTTAAAAGTGCAAAAGCTAAGGTGGGGGATTTATGAGTATACATTATACTGGTCCAGAAGCAGTCACTGGTTCAAGGATTAGTTTGGTCCAGGATGCACAGCTTAATCTTGGAATTGATGAAGATTTATAACTCAGATAATGTGCAACCCAAAGAATAGTGCACAAGAGATGTCCCTGTCCATTTGAATCACATGCATCAACATCTGAATTTGCGATTACCAAATAGCTATTTTTAAGGAATCGCTATTTCGTAATTGCAAATGCCTAGGCATGTAGGAATCGCAATCATAATGTGCGATTCCGTAACATTACCTAACAGCGATTCTGTAAATAGCGAATCGCTATTAGGTAATGTGACTCCATTCATTCCTATGGGCCTACACGCCCATAGGAATGAATGGTAATGCAGTCGCAAATTGTGATTACCAAATTGGTAATCACAAATTGTAAATGCAAAGCCAATGTTGCCTGGGGGCCTAAGGCCTCCCTGAAGGACCCCAAATACTGATCCAAGTGTGCACATGTATATCCCCCACATGCCCTAAGGTCATGTGTGAGATACATGGCACTTTGAAAAATGCATTTTGGTACATTTTTCAAAGTATGCACTTATTACCATCAACATGAAACTGATTGTAATTAGCGTTTCCTAAATGTACAGTTCGCATTTCAGGAAGGCTTCTTGCATCTGCATTAGGGAATCGCAAATTGTGATTCCCTATTTTCATTCACAATTTAGGGAATTGCAATAAATTGCGATTACCTAAATTGTGAATTGCCAAAAAGGTACATGCATCAGAAAAGGACCTTTTGCGATCGAAAACGGACGATTTGATGCATGTGCCCCTATATTGTTAAAAGAGCATAGCTTTTTATGTTTAGCACCACATGTAAAAAAGTACGAGAATAAGCAACACATAGGGGCATATTTATGAACCTCTTGCGTAGCCGCTGCGTCACTTTTTGTAACGCAACAGTGGTGTAAACCACAAAATCATATTTATGAGGCCACACAAAGCCACTTTGTGTGGCTTTGAATGGCTTCGTAGATATGGAATAAGGCAAGGCAGAGTAAATCGCTGTGTTGCCTTACTCTATAATATGGACGCATTCTAAGGGTGTTGTGGTGGGTGTTCTCACGCAACACCCATGGATTTTGGCTCATCCCCAGATTTACAAGACCATGTTAACCTGGGGATGCACCAAAACCTTATGTCACCCCTGAGGGGGTGCAACAAGAAGAAATAACTTTATTTCTTCTTTTTTTCTTATCTCTTTCTGTGTGTGCTGCATTCTGCATAAAAGAGGAAAAAGCCTCCGAGGACTATTTTTGGCAGGAAGATTATCCTTCCTGCACAAAAACAATCCTGCATGCAACGCAGGCACCATTGCATGGGGGCAAGGGTGCCAGCGTTAGCGCTAGGCTGCTAAAATGGCATCAGAACAGGGGGAAAGGACAGGAATGCGTCATATGCCAACGATATGATGCTTTCCTGCTCTTTCACCTTGACCCAGGAAGGCACAGCAAGGTGACTTGCTGTGCTGCCCTGCGCCAAATACCCATAAATACGTCCTTTAGCCTTTTTTTGGGGCCAGTATACAACTCCAAACATTATTTTAGGGCATTTTATGGTAAGTAATGATGTGTAAAATTCGTATAGTTTGCTGTATCATAATTACACAAAATAATGGCAAATTTACGTGTAATTAGGTAAAATGCTAATCTGTCATTTTGTGCTGTATTTTATCGCAAAATGCATCCTAGAATCATTTTTTGTTGCGAGGATGCATTTAACAAAAGCACCAGCAACAACATCTGCTCACAGTCTGCTTTTTTGCGTTTGTGGTACATTTTAACTGCAAATGGCTAGTTTGTGGTGAATTTTTACTTTGTAAGGCACTTAATCACGCAAAGTGGCCTAATGGTGTAACTTCGGGTACTTTGTTTAATAAGCATAGCATGAAATTCCCAAAATTATGCAAACTGCACCAGCATAATTTAGATTTGATCCAGGCCTAATGGTAAGGTACTGTAGTGTAAAGTAGCCTCAGCATCCATGGGAGAATTGTATCCTATGGGAAAAGACTGATTTTCCTGTTGTTGTTCTAGAACGTTTTCGGGTTATGAGACATAGTTACAATCAAGTTTAAGGTTAGCGTTTGGGGAAGGGCTATGAAGATTGTTTTAGGAAGGTTAAGGTTAGATTTGTGGTATGATCAAGGATAAGATTAGCAGAAAGCACAACATTTTGGTCAAATAAGTGTTAACCTAATTCCTTCCCTAAAAAGTATTCATCTAATTAATTTTTGATTGATTCTAAATAAACCAGATTTTTCTCTCATAGTATCTGAGCAAATGTCCTTACTGCCTTGGCTATATGCTGTTGAATTTTGTTGAATTTTAACAGCTTCGCTTTTTCATCTGTATGTATTCATGGGTATAATAATACTACTAATAGTTGCATTGAATGCTTTCCAATCTGCGGCCTGATCTGCAGTATTCTGATTATAAAGAATTCCTCCATCACAGACTCAAAATATTGTTCCTTATGCCATAGTCAGTATTTTATCTGATTTTATAATCTATTCATGAAACGTAATTCTAGGACCAATAATGCTGTTTGGAAAACTGTCTGAAATACATGTGGCCTTGGTACAAGTGAATGTGACTGAGGCTAAATCATAGTTAATCTGACAATCTGTGTAACATCTGCCCAAAATGTAAGAGAAAGTCTTTTCTTGTGGTTTTCCTCTACACCAGGGGTCAATAAGGCCCAACGTGACAATGATTTGGTGGAATAAGGCATAATATTTTTTTTAGTTTTAATGCATATGGGATTAGAGGAATCTAATCTGGAGCATGGTAGAAAATGGGAATCTCTGATGATACAAACTAGGCGGGGAAGCTGAGCCAGCTTGTTTATTTGTGTAGGGACTGATGAAGCATGGATAAACATGCATGTTTTCTAATCATTATGGCAACCCATTAAGAGGTCGAATTAGGTGTAGGAATAATAGATGGGGTTCAAAGGTGAACCTTTAAGTCAGTTTTCTTTACCACGTATTGAATGAGTTTCTTGCAATAAAATTACAGTGGGATTTAGGATCTTCAACCACTACCAAAGAGCCTTACCTTTCAATCAATCAATCAATCAATCAATCAATCAATCAATCAATCAATCAATCAGGTTCTTGTAGAGTGTGACTACTCACCCGTTAGGGTTGCAAGGCGCTGTGGGGAAGGGGGGATCTGGGGTTCAGTGAAAGTGTCAGGTCTTGAGGTCCTTTCTGAATTGAGGCAGTGACGGTCCTAGGATGCTTGTTTCCAGTCCAGGGAGGACCTGGCTTGGCAGTTCGGGCTGGACTGTTCCCATGAGGCACAGGGTCAAGACTGATTTGCAGATGGCTGGGTTCAAACTGGAATGGCATGGTGAGCAAAAAAACAATGGATTTAGCCCCAGATCTCTGAACTGGGGTGAATGTATGACATTGTTCTGCATTCTGTCCATCAACTGTTGTCTTTGCATTTGTCACCCCGAGTGGGACGGGTATGCTCAGACGTGAGTCCCGTGCTCTCCATGCCGCTGGAATCAAGCTATCCTGGCTGACGAGGGCTGAAATTCCGAAACCGGTCCTAGGATGCTTGTTTCCAGTCCAGGGAGGACCTGGTTGGCAGTTCGGGCTGGACTGTTCCCATGAGGCACAGGGTCAAGACTGATTTGCATATGGCTGGGTTCAAACTGGAATGGCATGGTGAGCAAAAAAACGATGGATTTAGGCCCAGATCTCTGTACTGGGGTGAATGTATGACATTGTTCTGCATTCTGTCCATCAACTGTTGTTTTTGCAGTGACGGTGACTTCCTGAAATGTAAAGGCAGGTAGTTCCAGGTCTTCGCAGTGAGGTAGGAGAAGAATCTCCCTCTGGCTGAGGTCTTGTGGATCCATAGTACGGTGGCCAGGACCAGGTGGGCGGAGCAGAGATGTCTGGTGGGTGTGTAGGAGAGGTGGTGGTTGAGGTATGCAGGTCTGGCATTGTGGAGGGCTTTGTAGGCATGCATGAGGAGCTTGAAGGTGATTCTTTTGTTGATCGTGAGCCAATGGGGGTCTCTTAGGTAACCAGTGACGTTGCTGTGGTGAGGGATGTTCAGTATGAGTCAGGCAGGGGCGTTCTGGATGTTCTGCAGTTTTTTTAGGAGTTTTTGGGTGGTGCTGGCGTAGAGTGCATTGCCGTAGTCGAGTCTGCTGCTGACAAGTGCATGGGTGAACTTTTTCCTTCAATCAGTGGGGATCAACTTGAAAATCTTTCAAAGCAGGTGGAGCGTGTGGAAGCAGGCGGATGAGACAGCGTTGATTTTGCGGTTCATTGAGAGCGAGGAGTCCAGGATGACTGTGAGAAGCTCGCTTAGTATATGGTGTACACGTATGTAGTGGGCACCTTGCACCAATCCAGACAACCCTTATGGTGATTTTAGTGGTCTTAGACAACATTAGAAAGCTCTCTAAGTGGTAGCTTTGGAGAGCAGCCTTCGGGCTAAGTCCAGAAGGAGTGTAAAGCAGCTTGTTTTACAAGAACATAATCATGTATGTATAGATTAAGTGAAAAAGAACCACAGAGTGTATTTCTAAAAAGATGTTTATATTATAAGACACTCACTAACACACACAGATATCTCCTAGCCGGAGATATACACAATGCACACAATACTTTTCAATAGAAAAAGGTAAGCAGCACGAAATACACAGTGGTCCCCAAGGGGAGACCACACCATGTACTAAAATTGTGGTATGCGAACCATGACTCGAATCAAGACTATACCCAGCAGATGTAGAAGTGTTGGGCACCCAAGGTACCACCCAAGTTAAGTAACCAGGAGCCCCACGGAGGCTGTGTACAGAGTGGGAACAAGACCGCAGAATCAATACAAGTCAACGGGTAAGTTGTGGTTGCAATTTTAAAGAAGAAGGACCCTTCCCAGTGGACCCTGAAGAAATCCCATGGAAGTCAAAAGGTTGGAGCGCCACGCCACCCCTGGATACCCTAGGAACCAGGATACCTACACCAGGGAAGCCGGTTCATAGGAGTGAAGTGGCGTCGGAAACCCCGTCAAACCCAGTGGAGGACTTCGGGAAGATGCCGCTGCTGGAGAAGGTGAAAGTGTCCAGTGGAACCCAAAGGTGGATTCAAAATGTTTAGAACCTGCAAGCAGAGGGGACAGAGTCTAAGCCACTCAGGAGTGACCAGGAAGCACAAAAGATGAATGTCCATCGATGTCGAGTGTTGCAGGGAAGTTGACGGTGACCTTGAAACTGCAGCTGTGAAACCAGGCAATACTGTGGACAACCAGGTGCCGGATACGAGCTGTCCTACATTGGCTCACGAGAGTTGAGGTGTTGGTATTTGTTGGGAGCACCAACAAGCCTTGGCAACTGCAACCAGCGTGGAAGTTGAAGAAGGTGCATTGTCGGGACCAGCAAAGTCCAGGTGACTCACCACAAACAGGGGAGTCAGGACAGGCCCCAAGCAATCAGGGGAGCCAAAAGAATTCAAAGGTGACCCTCAAGAGGACTGTGAGAAGTTGGCCTGGCATATGCTGTCCACTAGTTATAGTGGGCACCCTGTACCAGTCCAAACAGCCCCTTATTGGTTAAAGGTTAAAGACAACCTTTATTGAAAGCTATTCTAGTGGTAGCTATGGAGAACAGCCTTCAGGCTAAGTCTTGAAGGAATGTAAAGCAGCTTGTTTTAGCAGTCTATAATCTCTTGAGTGGCTAAAGGAAAGACAACCACACCAGGTATATATATAAAATATATGTATTTATTACTAAACACACCCTCCTAGTCTCTTTATGGGAGTAGAGGTCAAAACACATAAGTTACACTTCAAATATGACAGTAAAATAGCACAAATACACGTCAGTCCCCAGGGGCGAGCCAAACCATATGCTAAAATAGTGGAATAAGAACCATGACTTAACTAGACACAAGGCCTAAAGCCTGTAGAATCGCTGGGGCCCCAAGGAACCACCCAAGGTAGTGATACAGAGGACCCATGGGGGCCGTGTGCAGTGTGAGAACACAGCCGCCAGTTCCCGTTAGCTTCTATGGGGAAAGTTGCGGTTCGATTTTTAAAGATTAAGGACACTTAGAAATGAGTCAGGACCAAACCCTTTTGAACTTAGGAAGTTGTAGGGCCAACACCCACGGGAGCACCGGAGTACTCGTTTTACCGCACCCAGGGAAGCCGGGTGCATAGGTGTCAAATGGTGTTGAGTCGCTTCATCGTTTTCAATGGGAGCTGGCAAAGAAGTGCTGCTGCCAGGAAGATGCGAAGTGTCCGAAGAGATCCAAGCCTGGATCGAAGTCGAGGAGAACCTAAAAGCAGAGGGGACAGAGTCTGGGTCACTTACCAGTGACCAGGAAGGCAATAGGCGGATGCCCACCGATGTCGGGTGATTTCAGGTGAAGAAGGTGAAGCTTGACTCTTCAGCCATGAGGACCAGGAGGCGTCGAGGACAACCAGGAGCTGGATTCCAGCTGTCCCACATAGGATGTCGAGTGCTGCAACATCGATGCCCGGATTGGACACAACAAGCCTTGGCAACAGCAACCCACGCAGAAAAGAGAAAGATACTTCGGTGCAGACCAGCAAGGTCTGAGAGACTCACCACTTGGTAGGGAGTCAGGGCATGTCTGGAGCAATCAGGGAAGCCCAAGGAAATTCAAAGTTACCCCCTCAGGGACCCACCAGTTGACGGACCAGGGATTACGAAGGGACCACAAGACAAAACTCAAAATGGTGGCCCATGGGTCACTCGGGGTGACTAGGCCAACAATCTTCAGTGGATTTTGTGCTCGAGGGGGGGGCTACGAGTAAGCCCAAGCACAACTTCAAGAGACGTCGAGAAGTCAATGCACTTGCAAAAGTGCATGCTGACCAGGAGTTCCGGTTCCATGCTACTCACAAGGGCTGCGGGTCTCAGCTTTGCTGGGGACTCGGACTGTCCTCTGAGATGTCTGGAAATCCTCTTCCTTGGCTGCAAATACTTCAGAGTCCGGCAGGAGCTTCGGAAATGCAGACCAACAAAATGCTTTGTTGGTGCCTGCCAAGCAGGGGAGTCACTCCTTGACCCCAAGGGAGATTTCTTCAGTCCTCTAGTCTTTAGTAGAGCGTCGGAGTTCCAGGATTCAGCTTTAGAGTGTCGTCCAGGGATATCTAAAGTTCTGGTCACAGAGGTTCCTTACTTATACCTAAGAAAGGGGTTGGACTAGCTCTGGAGACCCACCTATGGGAGGGTTTGGAAAGAGGGGTGGCTACACCCATTTCCTTTGTCCAGTTTTGTACCAGAGCAGGGGCTGGAAGACCCTGAACCGGTCTGAGTTGGACTATGCACAGGGACACCAAATGTGCCCCCAGTGCAGGACTTCAAAGCACTCAGAGAGTGCTCCCACCCAGCCCCAATTCACTTAGGCCTGTCTGGGAAGTGGTTACACCTCCCTGTGACAGGAAACCTATTGTCCAGGCCATCCCTGCTGGATTTTTGGTCAGCAGCAGGAGGCCAGACCTGTGTCTGTGGCTGCAGCATCCATTTTGTGATGCCAGGGCTCTATTAGATTTCTACCAGGTATACCAGTACTGCCATGCCTCTCCCTCTAGAAGGGTGGGATCATATCCTCACATCAATAACTGATGTGTGGTATGATTCCAAGGTGTTTGACACCAAACATGACATGTTTCCGTGCAGTCAGTCCAAAGTTAGCATTAACCGTTTAAGATATAATGCACTTAAGAGTATATGGTCAGGCTGCACCACTAACAACCCCGGAGAAGAGATTCCGAAGACTGCAGAGGGGCTCAGCTCATGCCTGGGCTCCCTCTCACATATAACCAAGCACCCTGCCTTCAGGACTGATAAGGCCTGCCATAGGGGTGACTGATAGGTTACTATGTGTAGTGATAGGTGAGGTATAGTTAACCTATACCTCAGTAAGGGGTGCATGCATCACCTTACCCAGGCTGCAGAAGCAGACCTGTGGTGTCATTTTGTATGGCTTCCCAGGGGTGGCACAATACATGCTTCTGCCCCTAGTAGGCCTCTGGGGTACCTATGCCCTGGGTACATAGTATACCATATACTAGGGACTCACAAGGGTACCCCAGAATCCAATCTGGAGTGTACCTAAAGTATATGCAATCAATTTAGAGAGGAAGCAGCTAGGCTGGGGCCCTGAATAGCAGGGTCTCAGCCAGACTAAAGTCGAAAAACAGTGAAACACCAGCAAAAAGTGGGGGTAAACATGTGAAGCAGATACTACTCTTCTACAAGGACCCACAGGTTGGAGGCACTGGAGTCGCAAGAGGACCTCGAGGAGCTCACCAAAGATGCAAGCCTATGATGCAAGTGACGTGGTGAGGACAAAGATCTTGGTCAATGGAGAAGCTTGAGGTTGGGGCTACTTGAAACCCGAAGGTCTTGGTGGAAGGAATCATACAAGCCTTTGCAACTGCAATTCGATGCAGTGCACAGGGGTTCAGATCCTGTGGATCCAATGACAGATACTGGCCTCAAACTTGGTAAGAAGACAGGGCAGGCCTCGAGGCATGAGAGGAACCACCACCTGTGTTGCTAAGCCTTTCAGAGTCCGTGGGAGCCAGGATCCGCAGACTGGTCAGCTTAGTTGCAGTACCTGCAGATGCAGGGAAGTGACTCCTTCACTTCAAGGGAGATTCCTTCAGGTGTCTTGGATGCCCACAGGCCTTGGAAGGTTCATGTATGGTGCACAGGCATGGACGTTGTAGCAGACAAGCAGGGCGGCGAGATCAGGAGCAGAAGTCTTCCAAGTTGCAGCCTTGATGTCCAGAGCAAAGTACATTGCCCAGACGGTTGAAGAAGTGGTGTCTGAAATAAATCTTGCCCCATGATGAATCTAGGGACCCACCCTCAGTGAAGCCCTTAAATACCCTAAGGACAGGGTTAGGAATATTCAGGGGTCCCTCCCTAAGGAGGGGCTGGACAAGGGGTGGGATATTGCCTTGTCCTTTGCCCAGTTTCGCACCGGAGTGGGAGCCAACTGCTCCCTGAGCTGGTTTGAACTGGACTAAGCATGGGGGGCACCAAGTGTGCCCTGCACGCACACTATGTGGTGTGGCAAGTGCCCCCACCCTGCCCCAATACACTAAACCCTGTATGGGAGGTGGTCACATCTCCCTGTGACAGGATTCCTATTGTTTTGCCTTCCCCTGCCTGAGCTAGGCTCAGCAGCAGAAGGGCAGAAACATGTCTCTGGCTGGCAGCAGCCCGAGCTGGCTATCCGGGTCTGGAAGACAGGTACCGGGAGCACTGAGGGCCTCCCAAAGGAGCCTTACGGTGTATGGAATCATACCTCCCAAAATGGTGTGGGGGCATGATTCCAACATGTTTGATACCAAGCATAATAGGATTCGTAACAGCCAGTTTTGGGACGGTCATCGCGTAATTACGCGGTGCCCCTCTTAATGTTATATGGCTGTCTCACTTACAACCCGGGAGAATGGACTCCAAAGGCTGTAGGGGTGTCCTGCTCATGCAGGCGCACCTCACACTTAGAACCGAGCATCCTGCCTTCAGGCTTGTAAGTCTGCTCAGGGGTGACTTATAGGTTTTAAGTGGAGTGACCTTAGATATATGGAAACCTATATGTTCCGTAAGTGGTGCTAGCACCAACTTGCACAGGCTGCAATGGAAGGCCTATAGTTACAAATTGAGTGGTACCCCATAGGGGGCATGATACATGCTTCAGCCAATGGAGGACCCCTGTTGTACCTATGCCCTGGGTACTTTAGTACTATAAACTAGGGACTGATAATGTTACACCAGTGTCCAATCTGGGATGTACCTAAGTACTTACCAAATCAATTTAGGGGAGAAAGCACGGAGACTGGGGTCCTGATTAGCAGGTTCCCAGTCAGACCTGCTTTCCACAATAATGCTTAGGTTTTGTGCATGGTCCATGGGTGGGGGGTTCCGAGTGCAGTGGGCCACCAGGAGTCATCCCACATGGAGGGGGTGGAGCCCAGGATGATGACTTCAGTCTTGTCTGAGATGAGATTGAGGCAGCTGTCCATCATTCAGGTGGCAGCTTCCTTCATCCCGTTGTGGAAGTTGTTCTTGGCGTCTGTGGGTTCATCTTTAGGGAGAGAATCAGCTGGGTGTTGTTGGCATAGGAGACGATGTTCGTGGCTTCTGATGATGGCTGCAAGTGGGCCATGTAGATGTTGAAGAGGGTTGGGCTCAGGGAGGAGCCCTGAGGCACTACGCAGCTGATCTCCGTGGGTTCTGAGTAGAACTGTGGAAGTCTGATTCTCTGTGGTTGGCCAATGAGGAAGGAGCAGATACATTCTAGAACTTTGTTGTGGATGCCGGCGTCGTGAAGTCTTGTGAAGAGGGTGTGGTGGGAGACGGTGTCGAAGGCAACCCAAAGTACCAGGAGGATGAGTGCAGCAGTTTTGCCTCGGTGTGCAGCAGTCTCGAGGTTGTGGTTGCTTCTGAAGCCTGATCGGTAGAGGTCCAGGATGTAGTCTGTTTCAATGAACTAGAGAGTTTGGGCGTTGATGGGATTCTCAATTAGTTTGGCAGGGAAGGGGAATAGAGGGATAGGTCTGTACTTCTTGAGGTCCGTCAGGCCGGCAGAGAGTTTTAACAGTAATGGGTTGATGTCTGCCTGTTTCCAGTCTTCAGGGAAGGTGGTGGACTCAATGGAGCAGTTGATGGTATGGCATGGTCCGGGTCAATGGAGAATCCAACTCTGTTGAAGATGTGATGAGGGCAGTGATCCGAGGGGGCTCCATAATAGATGCTCTTCATGATCCTGAGGGTGTCGCATTAGGTGAGGGTGATCTAGTTGGGCAGGGTCTCTTGGTGTCTGGAGCCATTGGGTGCAGTGGTTGCGGGTGGGGTGGGTGGGTCTTGGGTTGCAAAGCTGGTATAGATCTCCTTGATCTTGGGGTGGAAGAAAGTGGAAGAAGGTGGCAAGGTTGTCACAGAGGTCTTGGGAGGGGGGAATGTCTGCTGTCTCCGTGATGGGTTTGGCAAGTTCTTTGCTATTGTGTGCATTGGCATTACTGCGTTTCTGTATTGCAGTTTTCTTCATTGTTCTGATGAGGTGGTGGTTTAAAGGTTGCGTGGTCTGGAAAGATCTTGTTGCTCCTCCATCTTTTCTTGAGCTGTCTGCTGTGGCACCTTGTCCCTTGGAGGGCGGTAGAGACTATTTTGGAGGGTTGCTTGCCTGATGGTTTCCGGAGTGTGTTGGCACAGTTGAAGATCCATAGGTGGAGGTTGCGTGCTGCGGCATTGGCTTCCATGGATGTCAGTGGTGGGGTTTTGCTAAGGGAGGTGGTGAGCTGGTCTGAGGTGACATTGTTCTAGCTTCTGCGAGGATAGCGGTGGGGTTGGTGGTGTATGATGGGTTTGGTGAAGGGGAAGTGGATGCAGTGGGGTTGGTCCAATTTAGCTCAGAGGTGTGGCTGACGGAGATGTTTGCAGAGAAGATGGGGTTGAGCGAGTGAGTTGGAAAGGTGACCAGTTGTTTGAGTCCGATAGTAGCAAGGTACTACCGTAGAGATGAGATGTTACAGTTGTTGAGGTTACCCAGGTGGAAATTAAGTTCACTGAGGAGGATGTAGTCCTTGGAGAAGAGAGTGTGGTGTGTGATGAAGTCAACTATGGATTAGCTGAAAGGGGGATGGGGTCCAGTAGGTCTGTAGAAGAAGGTCACATGGAGTATGGTGTACAGGTTGGTCTGGACCTGGAAGTGGAGCTGCTCCATGTTGGTTGAGTAGTCGCCAGAACTAGTTGTGAGGCAGAGGGTGCTTTTGGGAACAATGGTGCTGCCTCCTCCTGGTCAGATGGTGAGGTACTTTTGGATGATTTTGTAGCCGCCAGGGAAGCCGGTGGCGATGTCTGGGGCTGAAGTGGGGTTCATTCAGGTTTCCATTAAGAAGGCAACGCCAAGGGATATGGAGTCGAGCAGGTCCCAGATCTCCACAGCATGCTTGTGGAGGGAGAGTGTGTTGAGCAGGATCCTTTCTTGTGGGTCATGCAGTCGGTGGGTCTGGTGTGCGGAGGCAGGCGGAGGGACAGTTGTGGCAGGTGAATGGGCCAAGGGTGTCGTTTGGTGACACGACATGGCAGGCAGTGGATCCTCTGGTATTGAGGGCATGGAGGGGGCTGGCATTGTAGCAGTGGAAGGTCCCAGAACCGGGGTCCGTGGTGCTGGGCGCAGTCCAGGTGTGGACGTGCACAGACAGGTTTGCCTTTGGTGCACAACATTAAGTAGTGTAGGGGAGGGCTGGACAGCTGGAAGGCAAGATGTGATACTGAAGGGCGGCAGGGCTGCGGGGGCGAGCAAGGGCGAGAAGCAGAGGCACAGAAAGGCACCTATTAAGAAGAAAAATAGAGGAAAATAGAAATAAAGCAAAAAATAGCAAAAAAGAAAGTAGAAAACGTTCAAGAATAAAAAGGCAAAAGAGCAGAAACAGAGGAAAACAGGAAAGCAGAGAGTCTCACCACTGGACCTCCAAGGATGAGGTGCAGGTGGGTGCCTGCGGGTGGAGGAGGGCCTGGAACACGGGACCTGGAAGCGCAAGGGGCAACAGCTACCAGGTGGGGTTGTGCGGTTGGGAGAGCAATACACTGACAAGGTCAGTGAGATTGCTCCTTCACAGTGCAGCAGCCACCATTAAGTAGTTTTGGGGAGGAGGAACCCTGGACAGCTGGGAGGCAAGAGGCAGGAAGTGGCGCTGGAGGGGGGGCAAGCCGAGGACAAGCAGAGGCAAGGGTAGGATGCAGAGTCGCAGACAGGCACAGATTAAGAGGAAAAGTAGAGGAAAATGTGTGCATATTATTAAGGCCCTTATCATTCAGACTTAAAAGTGGTGCTGTTATATTGTGTGTTTATGCACCTAATTATAGCAAAAGCATGTTTTTCTGCATAACCATTTTTCCTTTCCCCTCTATGTGAGATCTTCCACCCTTCCCCTTGGTTACCCAACACATGTGACCCCTATTGGACCACCCTCCCCCCTCCAATTCACATAAGCGCCATCCACCCATCCTGGGTGTGTGACCATTCCTGTAATAGCTACACAACCCATCCATGAACTCTATCAGGTGCTTTGAAGTTACACATTTCTGGGGTTGGACTCACTCCTCATGGAAGCTACATAGCTAAAGGAAACCTACAAGTCAAAATATATTGGCTTTTGTTTTCCCTTATTGACACTTTCCTAGTGATTCCCTGTTAATGGGCTGCCATCTGTGGCATCATGCACTTCTGCAAGCAGGGCATTGGCAGAGTGGATGCCAATTGTACATGGAATAGATTTGCCCATATCATTTTAAGCTTTGCTGGTTGCAGGAGCATTGCCTGTACACCCTTATTCTTAAACTGATTTATCATTTGTTTTAGTTCAGATCGTCTTTTAAACATTTCACAGCAAATATCTGATTACGTGTAAAAGTGCTACTCATTCAACACATGTATTGTTTTTTTCTTAATAGTCTGAGACAAGGCTGATTCTTTGATCCTAAAGCGCAAACAATTGCTATAATGGCACATGGCCATAAACCTGCTTTTGGTTTGTTGAACAGAACACGCTGTGCTTTGCTATGTTAAAATCATCTAGGCCATTGCCAATCAGGCTTTTTAATTAAAATGGTAACACAACAGTTCATGTTTTTCTCTCCTCTTTGCCTTCTGGAGTACCCTTAATGAGGACATTAGATCTGCCAGGGCGATTTAAAAGCTCTTCAAGTTTTAGCTCAAGACTGGTGATTTCTTTTGACAGTGCTGAGGGGTCAGATTGTGATGGTAAATAGCTATCTTCAATTGGAGAGAGCCAAGCTTCTAACTAATCCATGCAGCCCGATAAGCTTTCTATTTGACTTGCTATTGTTATCATTCTTAAGGCCAGATTTAGATCTCAGCTGTCGTAAATTGCTGGTGTAGCCGACCACCATCGTAACTGTCTGCCCACCAAATTCAGATGTCAGCGGTATGACAGATACAATTCTGCCAATACTCCATCGCTCCAAAAGTCCTCCGATAGGCTAAAAGATGCTGAGGAATTTCGGCCATTAATCGCCAACCTAATTAGAACTTTGCTTACTGTACGACTATCCATGGCGGCTAACCCTCCTCAACTGAACTGGAGGTCTGCTACCAATAAAAGGGTATATAACACAACAACGGTACCTTACCACATCGCTCGTTCATCATGAATCTGAGGCTTTCTTTACCTGTTGTTTGATTTGGATAATGATCCATGACATCAGAATCACAGGTATGTTTATATGTTTTTTAAACATGTGCCATACTTTGCTCATAATAAAATGGTCACACAACTCCATTTATAATTATGGTTCCCTCTTGTTAAAGTTCACTTGCTATTGGGATTTTTATTTTTTATTAATCATCACTATTGCAGCCTTTTTTCACTTAAAAAATTACCAATAGCCTTTAGACCAAAGGGTTTATTTTTTTTAATATGCCTTCATATATTTTTCCCCGCTTTAAAATCCATTATCACTTTAGCGTACGGCTCTGTCAATGTGATGAAGTGCATGCTAAACAATCAATGTTTAGTATAAACATTTTTGTTTGTGCTATAATAAATCTATTTGATATCATAAAAAAACTTCTAGGACACCTTGGCATACATGGTTAGTTGATTAATACTAAATATTATAAAGGAAAATTCCAGCCATATAGGTTTCCTAATATTAGGAATACATTGACTTTTGTTGAAATTCAGCATACAGCAAATTATTAAGCCAACCTACTTTATCCTACTAGGTTGTCTCTTTGGCTTACCTTTAAATCATTACTTTCATTTTTCTCTCTTCATCTTTTTTATTTGGCATCCTATGGTATTCCGTTTTTATTTAGTGCATATACACTAACTTCTAATGTTAACTCATTTGAATATGTGTACATTTTGGGCCTTGTACCTTACTAAATACCTTTTATAATTATGTATGTAAAAAGGATAGATCAAACCACATGGTTATGAACAAAAATGAAATGTATTTCTTTACAAATTAATAAATACAAATAAAACAAAAGATTATTTCTATCCAAACAATAAGTTTCAAAAATACATAAAAGTGTATTCATATTTAGTTCTCCAGTAACTCCTCATGCTGTGGTTGCTCAGACACCGCAGCAAATTATGGGAATGTCTTTTTATGATATGTTTGCAGGAGTGGATGTGTGGGAGGGAGGTTTAGGGACAGATTGGTTGGGTGAAGTGGTTATTTAGGCGGTACCAAGTGCTAACATGGATGTTGTGCTTTGGGCTGGTTGTAGGTGTTGGGGTGATGGTGAGCGTGTCTGTATGTGTGTATGTGTTGTGTGTGCATGTGTGTGTGTGTGTGTGTGTGTGTAATGCTGGGTACAAGAGTAGTGATGGTGACAGAGCTTTGTGGTGGGAGTTTAGGTATAGATGAGGTTGCTGTTTTGGGTGGGTGTTTTAGAGTGGCTGAGGTTGTGTTTTTGGGTTGCATTTGGTTGTGGGTGAGGGTGTTTCCTTGGCTGGGTGCTTGAGGATGTGATTTTGGGTAGTTGTTTGAGTGAGGAAGTGGTTTTGGGTGGATATTTCTGTGTGGGTAAGTGTAATTGTGTGTGGGTGTTTGGGTGCAGGTGTTTTTTGGGCTGGTCAGTGAGTTGCTGGCTTCTTCCCTGGATAACACAGAACAGTGGAGTCCGCTCTGCAGAGAGGCTGCACAACAGATCAACAGCCTCCTCAGGGGGCACTTCCAGGAAGATATGGGCAGGAGCTGAGGTACATGGGGGGAAGGAGACTCCAGCCTTTTTGGGTGCTGGCTTATACCGGGGTGAAGGAGGGAGGGTGCTGATGGATCTTGTCATAGTGGTGGCCAAGGTGGTAAGTCGTGCAGATGGTACAGCATCCAAACACCACTTGGGGTTTGACTGATGTGGAGGCCTCTGAATCTGTAGGAGTGTAGACCCCTGTCCTCGCAGGACCGTCACCCTCTGGGCTGCTGGGATCTTCTTTGTCAGTGGTGTCACCACCTGACTCCCAGTGGACATCATGTTCCTCACCTTCTTACCCAATGTCCCCTTTGCTTGCTCACAAGGATGCGTAAATGAAAAAGAAAACAACATTAACTTAGGATTGCATTGCAGTTTTGTGATATTTGTAACAGATGTTGAAGATGGGTTGCTCTGGTACAAATGTTATGGTGCTCCTGTGTGTCACATTGTAAGAGCATATTGTGCTATACCTCTTGTATTATGGCAGATGATATAGCATCCACCATGGCTGTGAGGGAGTGTTCTATCCTCAGCAATTACATTTCAAGTCTGAACATATATTTTAAATACCTATAAGTCACCCTTAAGGTAGGCACTCCAAGCCCAGAGCATAGGGCACATGGTAGATAAAAAAGTAGACCATGTATATATAATGTTTAAACATGTCCTACTAGTGAAAAGAACCTAAAGCTATTTTCAGTAGAATAGACCTAGTACTCTCATAAACTAACACTGGTGTACTCTATTATCTATAATTAGAGCTCAATTCAGTTTGTGAATTGTTAGAAACTTGATTCTTCCACTCTTTTAAACAATATGTTGCCATTTTACTGCCTAAACTTCATGGTCAGTAACATCACTGATGACATCTCAAATGACATCACTGATGACATCACTGATGACATTATCCGGTGACTGTGAGTGTTTCTAAAACGTTTATGAGTGTTAAACATATATACACCAAGGTGTATTGATGAATCAGTGGGTGTATGAGTGTCTGTATGGATGATTTAGTGGGTGTGTGACTGACTGTATAAGTGAGTGATTATACGTGTCTCAGTGAATGTATGACTGAGTGACTAGATTGTGTGAATGTCTGTATCAGTCTGTCATTTGCTGTCTAAATGGCTGTATGGGTATGTGAGTTGGTACATGAGTTTTATTATGGGTAAGTGATTGGTTGTATGAGTACCTGTATGAGTGTCTGTGTGGGTGGGTGAGGAGGTGTGTGTCTGCCTGTATGGATGAGTGAATGGGTGAGTCAGTAGGTTGATGGGTTATTGAGTATGTGTGTGAAGGGCTGTATGGGTGAGTGACTGTGTTTATGGCTGTGTTGGTAGATGAGTGCATGTGTCAATTGTATATGGGCAAGTAACTGAGTATGTGCAAGTATGTGCAAGGCAGTATAGGTGAGTATTGAGGTATGTGAGTGACTGTGTGGGTGAGTGAGTGAATGTGAGAGTGACTGTATATGTGAATGTGTGCTTTTGTCAGTAACTGTATAGGTGAGTGAGTATGTGTTAGTATATGTATGATTATGTGAGTGTGTGTGTAACTGTATGGGTGAGTAGGTGGCTGTGTGAATGACTGTATGGGTGAGTAGATGTGTGGCTAAAACTGTGGGTGTCTGACTTAGTATGTGAGTGACTGTATGAGTGGATTGTCAGTGGCTGTATTAGTGAGTGAGTAGGTGTGTGAGTGCCTGTATGGGTGAGTGAGTAGATATGTGTGTTGATCTATGAATCAGTGGCTAGCTGTGTAAGTACTGGTACGGGTGTGTGAATGGGATTGAGAATGGTAGTGTGAAAGTTGGAGTGGGTGTATGAAAGGTTATATGGGGTGTGAGTGGGTGCATCAGAGATTCTGTGGATGATGTCATCAGTGGTCATTTGAGATGTCATCAGTGATGTCACTGACCATGCCATGAGTGATGTAATATGTGAGGTGACAAGCAGTTCATTGCAAGTTGTAGTTAGATGAGCTATCTATCACTGCTGAATTTCTCTAGTTTCGTATGAGTGAAATGTCAGCCTAACTACAACATCCCTTCAGTGAATTTCTAATGTTTTTTAAATCATATTTCCTGGCTATAACGGCCAGGTAACCTTTGTTTTTTTCAGTGAATTTCTATATTTTTTAAGTAGCATTTGCTTTTGCAGGGTGGTGGGGAAAGGGGGGCTCTGACCAGCTCTCAGAAATCCTGCTGTGTAGGACTTACAGAAAGTATCAGGAGGGCTTCTTGGTCCCCAAGGTCCCTTAGCATCCAAGAGAACTTCATTCCCCAACCATTAGTGTGCCATGAGACGTGTTTGCAGAGTGGTGGAGAAAGGGAGCATGGCCTCTGAAGAACTCTTAGTAAACTCACTGTCTGGGACTTGCTGGAGGTAACAGGAGGGGTAATTGGCCCCCAGCAACCCTCAATAGCCAAGGGGACTTCATCCCCCAACAAGTAGTGTGCCAGGAGGCACATTTGCAGAGTGGTGGAGAAAGGACGTCCTCTATAATTGCATAGGTAGTGCCTGTGTGATTCTATGTGTGCAATTGCTAAGGACACACCGCGAATACCTGTGTGTTTCTGACAAAGTGTAAAACACATATATAGACATATTTTACATAAAGTTTCAGTGTAGCTATTTAGTAAGATACTAATTTAACTTTCCCATTTGTATTCATTTGTCGAAATAACTACATAAAAATGCATTTTCCTTCTTGACAGCAACATTGGAGGTCGCAGTGACATCAGTAGTCACTAATACAAATGAAAAAGTGTAAAAAAAGATATATAGACATATTTGACACAAAGTTTGAGTCTAGCTGTTTAGTAACATATTGGTTTAACTTTATGCTAACAACATATTTCTAAAAAAAGCAACAGTTTCAAAAAATTACTTTCAACATCTGAACTCACGAACACAACATAACTTCCAAACAAACATCAAACTATCCATTGCTGCCCCAACACACGGGGAATCAAAAACTGCTGCAAAACTAATGTAATGCACAATGGGTGACAAGACCCTCTCTAGAGGGACAAACAAAAAATATTCATGTGGTCCATCTCATATTATCTTAAAACCTATCATAGAAAATGTCTTCAACTGGTGAGCTAGAAGAGTGTGGCTGGAAGACCATCTACATCAATGGCAGCAGCAACAATACCCGGCCAGAAAGTCCCTTTAGAGGTACAGACTACTACAACAGGTATGGCTTCACAGTTTTCAAGAATGCCAACGTATTGCATGGTCTGTAGTGTTGTTATAACCGCTGGTGAGCAGGGTGTTACAGCTATTCACAATGCTGCCAAAAATCATACATGGTATTTTCAGGGGCAGTCGCTCCATTAAAGCCGAGGAGCACTGCCCTCCTCTGCCACCAGTAGAAAATAAAACAAGAATAAAACAGTTTCAAACCTGCTTTATTATCATTTTATTTTAATTCCCTGGACCCGCCCCCATGAATCTGATGGTCTTGGGGGCGAGTCCAGGGGATGCCACTGCTGGTGGGGGAGTTGTGTGCACTCTCTTCACTGGGCATGAGACGTTTGGCCGGACGTCTCAGGCCAAACCCCTCATGTGCAGTGAAGCTCTCTCGAGCCTCAGCTGCGTTGCTGGGGCTGGAGAGAGCAGGTACAGGCTCCCAATCTGCCTGGGAGTGCAAATTGCCAGCGCTCCGGCCAATCCTGAAGCTGCTCTCATGCTAGAGCAGCTTCAGCATTGCCTGCAGGGCAGGCTAGTAGCCTGTTTCCAGGGCCAGAAGAAGGACAGGCAATGCGCGGGAGATGCTGGCAGCAAGGTAAGTTTAATTTCTTTTTTTGCCCCCAAGCCCTCCCCACCTCCCTCCTCTGGCCCGGAACTTTGGCAGGAGACGGGTTGCTACTGGGTACTTTTTTTTTCCTCCGTTTATATTTTTTGCACATTTCATAAGAGGACTTAATAGTGAGCAGCAGCAAGGTGACGCAAAGCTGAAGGACCCTCAACTTCAATAGCAGCAAAACAACACCAAAACAAAGAGTCTATTCAAAAGTCCAATCTCAACTTCAAGATTTGATTCCACTGTTTTCCCCGATGGCATCATACTGCATGGATTGTGGAGTTGTAGTTAGTGCTGGAGAGCAGACCATAACGGCCCGTTGCAATGCTGGAAACAATAATAAATGTTGATTTTTTTTTCGCCGTTCATAGTTTTCTACATTAGCAGGCATTTTATTATCTTACAAAATGGGTATTTAATATCTATGTGTTGCTCATTTTATTATCTTCCAATTTATTGTAACATTACTTATAGACAAGTCAAACCTTCCCTCCACAAATATATTTCACAAGTAACATTTGCCAGTTACCAAAATTTACAGTTTCACTTATAAATATAAGTCAACAGTCTGTGTTTAAATCTTCTAGTAAGTGCATCAAGAACATAGACAAACATACTCTGTTTTTTACAGAACACAATGTACACAATAATACAGCCTCCTACCTAAAGATCACATTGTTGAGTGGTATAACTTATATTGTGTTTTAAACTTCGCCTTAGAAAGATGCGTAGGAATTTTCTTATATATCAATGGATTGCTGTCTACTTCTAGAAACACTAGAAGTCCATTTGAATACAGTACCCTTACTATGCTTTCCTTGTACCTCTTCTGCAACAACTTCTTCTACATTTCTAGCTACCATCACCTCTTTTGCTATAGGACTACCATTCTTCATTTCATAACATCGTCCTCTTTGATCAATAGCATGAACTTATTTGTTATCCTGGAGATAGCTTTCTTCATTAAAGAAAGCCTCTGTACAAGAAGTATGTATCCATTGTCCACTAGAAACTGTACAACAGTTACTTCTATTCATTAATCTTTTCTTCTGATTTTGTCTCCTTATGGACATCACTATTTTGTCAAGAGTCTTCATTCTATTTAGAATCAAAATGAAAAGTTTTCATTTCAAAACAAATGCCTTACCAACTACTCTCTCAACTTTCTGTTTCTGTTTCACTGCATCTCTCTTTCTTCTACACTCATTTTAAACGTAACACTAAATTTACAAGGCTGTAACTATACAGTCATTATAACATTTGCAAAGAACCTATGCAGCCATCTAAACACCAAGTAACAACCCATGCAGTCATTAAAATACAAAGGCATATACGTGCAATAATAAAACACTCAGGCTCTACTCATGCACTCAACTAATTACATTGAGAGTACCATTGTAGTAAACATATCACCCATATTGTCGACAGACTACATATTCCTCAATTAAACTAGTAAATACATGGGTTTGTGGTTGAATACATCAATACTCCCTGGATCATTGAATGAGTGCATAGTTAGTACCTAGGTGATTCCCTGAGGATACAAGTAGTGCTTATATGATTCCCTGACTATGTCATAACTCCATGGGTCATTCCATATCTGCATACTTCAGCCTGCGTGTTTACATGAGTATACCACTAGTATCTGAGTGTTTGGATGAGCGCATGAGTAGAGCCTGAATGATTTGACAAGTGCATGACTAATGCTTCAATAATTCAATACATTCATAGATACTGGTAGGATGTTTAAATGAGTGCAGATCTAGTACCTGGATGATTGCAAGAGTGCACACATAGGTGCCGATAACGATCCGGTAAAAAATATCCCCGTGCGACTCGTATCCGGTCTTTTTACCGTACGAATCGTACAAGTGCCGTACGAACTGGCAATCACGATTCGCATGGTAAAAAGTCCATACGAACCGCATTGGGAATATTTCCCCACACGTCCTCGGGTCGGAAAATGTGTCCGACACGTCCTCGTACGATTCACCGTACAAACGTGAAAGGTGAAGTCCGACCGGGGAATCACGATCCATCCCGGGCGTCCGAATGTACAACCGTATGGTGAAAAGACCGTCCGCACCGAACTCCCATAACAACCATGGAGACGTCCAAACAGGTGCCCGGTACGTGCCGTACCCCCCCCCGCCCCCGTAGGTATGCGCCGACCCCCCCCCCAGCCCCCGTAGGTACGTGCCGACCCCCCCCCAGCCCCCGTAGGTATGCGCCGACCCCCCCTGTGTGTACACCCTTGTACGCGTCGAACCCCCCGTGTACGTTCGAGTCGTACCCCCACCCGTGTACGTTCGAGTCGTACCCCCCACGTACACGGGTGGGGGTACGACTCGAACGTACACGGGTGGGGGTACGACTCGAACGTACACGGGTGGGGGGTACGCACCGTACATACACGGGTGGGGGTACGACTCGAACGTACACGGGTGGGGGTACGACTCGAACGTACACGGGGGGGTTTGACTCGAACATACACGGGGGGTACGACTCGAACGTACACGGGTGGGGGTACGACTCGAACGTACACGGGGGGGTTCGACTCGAACGTACACGGGGGGGTACGACTCGAGCGTACACGGGTGGGGGTACGACTCGAACGTACACGGGTGGGGGGTACGCACCGTACATACACGGGTGGGGGTACGACTCGAACGTACACGGCGGGTTCGACTCGAACGTACACGGGGGGGTACGACTCGAACGTACACGGGTGGGGGTACGACTCGAACGTACACAGGTGGGGGTACGACTCGAACGTACACGGTCGGGGGGTACGCACCGTACATACACGGGTGGGGGTACGACTCGAACGTACACGGGTGGGGGTACGACTCGAACGTACACGGGGGGGTTCGACTCGAACGTACACGGGGGGTACGACTCGAACGTACACGGGTGGGGGTACGACTCGAACGTACACGGGTGGGGGGTACGCACCGTACATACACGGGTGGGGGTACGACTCGAACGTACACGGGGGGGTTCGACTCGAACGTACACGGGGGGTACGACTCGAACGTACACGGGGGGGGTTCGACTCAAACGTACAGGGGGGGGTACGACTCGAACGTACACGGGTGGGGGTACGACTCGAACGTACACGGGGGGGTTCGACGCGTACAAGGGTGTACACACAGGGGGGGTCGGCGCGTACCTACGGGGGCTGGGGGGGTCGGCGCGTATCTACGGGGGCTGGGGGGGGTCGGTGCGTACCTACGGGGGCTGGGGGGGGTCGGCGCGTACCTACGGGGGCTGGGGGGGGGTCGACACGTACCTACGGGGGCTGGGGGGGGTCGGCACGTACCTACGGGGGCTGGGGGGGGTACGGTGCGTACCGGGCCACCTACTCTGGTCGATTCGCGCCGTACTTCGCTTTTGCGGCACTTTTTGGGTGCCGTGAAAATATTGCCGTCCGGACTGCTGTCGGTTCGAATCGTAATTCCTGGTTCGTGTAACGCTGCCTGAAAGCGTCCCGACGTCACGTCGCAGCATTCCCGGATCACATTCGTATGTATATTTTCGTCGGTCGGTGTTTTTTACAAATCGTACGGAAATGGTGTTTCCGTGCGAATCGTAATTCCATGTTTGTAAAGTTTTACGACCGGGTACGAGTCGGACGGGGAAAACGCTCCGACCGACAGTTCGTACCCGGTTTTTACCGGATCGTGATCGGCACCATAGTATATAGGTGATTTATGCAGTGCGTGGATAGTGCATACATGATTGTTTAAGCCCATGAACAACACCTAGCATATTGGATGTGTGGATGAATAGTGTTTCAGCGATTGGATACTGCCTATTTATTTTTGGTTGACTGAACAGGTAGTGCCTGGATACTTACATAACTACATGGTAGTGCCCGGAGAATTGAATAAGTGCATCAGTAGTGCCTACCTAATTAGATGAGTGCACGACTAGTGTCTGAGTAACTGCATGATTCCATTGTTAAAGCTTGAGAGATTGAATGAAAGTAAGTATACTGTTGGGGTTATTGCATTAGTGCAACTCTATTGGCTCAGTAATTAAATGACTGCATAGGTACTGGATGGGTCATAGGCTTATTGCAATGGTTCTATCTATGTAATTACAGGAGTGCATGAGTAGAGCCTGAGTGTTTCATCAGTGCACACATATGCCTCAGTATTTTAATGACTGCATGGCTTGTAAGTGGGTGTTTAGATGGCTGCATAAGTTCTGCGCAAATGTTATAATGATTGCATAGTTATAGTCTTGTTAATTGCATAAGTCAATAGATAGTACCTAGGTGATTAGATGAATGTATATGTTGTGCCTGCATACACTATATCTCTGGATCATTGGTTATTTCCTTCTGAAAGTATCAAACTACCTGTTTTACTGTATACATGCTTTTCTTCTGAGCTATGTGTGAGTGAAATCTAGGTATCACAGTTGAAATATAATTGCATGCATGGCCCTCTATAAACATACATTGCTTTGTCACTGAGCATGTGCATCCATCAGTAAGTTTCTAAAACGGAAAACAACATTTTGACATTTTTCAAAGCACAAAACCTTTTGCGAATGGCATACCTACATCATTTCTTAAATACTCCTTCTGCTTCTAAAACATATTTTCAGCATATCTCAAACAAAGGTTACTCTCAAAATGAAGTTAGCACAAGACGTTGTGAGGCATTCTGCACTGTTAATCCTTCTCAATTTCAAACAAAACATGTTTAAAGAAAAACACTACCCTCACCACATACATGCAATTTCCATCAGCCTTACTGAACATAGATCACCATGTAAACATATTTGTGATTTCTTAATAGATGTATGCCTTCAAGCCATCTTTCCAAAAATATATATCCCTCTGCACCTTTAAGCAAACTCAAAAGTCCCACCGTATATAAAGTTATGTGCAAACATAAAACCATATCTCATCATCTAAGCATATGCAAAGCGGTCATATAAGTTGAAAACCATATTGACAAACACTTCCCAATACATACTTAAAAAGTATTAGTTCTTTATAATTCATATTTAGGCAGACAACATGTTCTCATCTTTTATTTCTCACTACATTATTCCAGTTTAATAATGGTACTAAAAGTGCTATAACTCCCAGAATGCAAATGACAGATGTATGTATTCTGCACACAATGTTTAGACATTTGAAACATTCTTAGTTCCTCATTGTAACTTTCCACAAAACTATACTGTTATTTTTCAATAAAATACACAATGTAATAAACAGGCACTAATTCATTTTCTCTGACTTCCCAACACATTCACCATAACCTCTTAATCACATACCCTCTAATGGATACAGTTCATCTTGTATATTTTTCTCATCATTGTGATATTCCATTTAATCAAACTCCCTAATACATCTTCATTTCTAATATACTTTAGAAACCAAAACAGTTATATAAATATCACTGAATTCAGTTTGTAGATCATATTATTGTTTTAGCTCTTTCTGCATAGTTTTGACAATGTTAAGATTTGTAAAAAAAAAAAACGAAGCACAAGAACAGTACACAACTCTCATACAAAGCAAGTCTTAAATGTCAACCTCTTCAACTTTCCACTCTATCATCATAAGAAAGGCAGCAAATGAAATCATGTCTTTCATTTTAGATTACTGCATCTCCACTTGTGAATGGTTAGCATCTGTTAACCCTTACCCTCTCTTTCGAAACAGGGTTCCTGTCTCTGCGATTTTGCAAGGTTTTCGCGATCATCGTGCAGAAATTGTGAAAAAAATGGGAGTTCAAACCAATATCTAGCTTCATTTTTCTGAAATTTAAATACTACACTACAGTTTAATAAATAGCCCTGAGTTGAAAATTAAAAACTTGCCATTACTTACATTGTATCATCACTACTCAACTTTAAAAAAAAAAAGTCTGTCTCTTTAACACTCTTCCTCCCAATACAGTCTTAGCTCAGTGTACCTAGCAACCCAGTGAATCCATAGGTCAAAAGTTCACAACACATTCTAGAAGGAACATGCTGCTTACAAATAAGATACAGCAAGTGTGTTTAACTCCACAGATTCCAAAGCATTTCCATGTCTGTATTACATTTCTTTTCTTAAACAACAGCCAATAATAAGCCTTCGTCCTTAGCCATCCAACACATTACCTAATTTTATTCACTTTCATGCCGACAGCATCAAATGAAATATATATTTTTTTTGTAAAGAAAAACACCTCCATTTTAACAGCTTTGTTTTGGAAAACTACCTCATTCAGCTTGCAGAATGGATTACGGGTCACACCCACTTTAGGCCATCTATTGGCCTAAAGAGTCAGCAAAAAAGAGAGTTATTGACAGGGACTTCTGTTTGCCAAATGTGCAGATTACTTGGTTTGGCCAGAGACGGTTAAAGTTTCGTCAATTGCTGGCTCTGGTTAAATTCATAGTGGATTTCCAAGCTCCTCACCTCATGATTATGCTCTGTGGTGGCAATGACCTAGGCACATTGACTGTGGTAGGGCTGGGAATCCTAATGAAAGAAATATTTGCAAAACTGATGTTGCTTTTCCCTCACACTGTCTTGGTGTACTCTAATATATGCCAAAGACAGACATGAAAGTGGTCAAACCAATTCTGTCCACAGATCGACAAAGCCAGGAAACATGTTAATAAAACTATTTCTGTATTCCTCAGTGATCATCGCATGGGCTGTATCTATAACAACAATCTGTGTTTTGACATACTTTGAATTTATAGAAATTATGAAGTGCATTTTACAGATGAAGGCAAGGGTGTTTCTAAGTAACCTAAAACTCTGCATCTGGTTTTATCTGTAGAAGCATACACACTCAACTAATGCAATGGCCCTTGTCAAAGCCACCCTAGTACCTGAAATAGTTAAAAGATTTTTTTCTTTCGTTTTTGACAATCTTTGCAAAGACGTCGCGATCCCTGCAGACACGTCATGAAAATGGAAAACAAAAGCAGACATTCAATGGTCATCAACACATCCAAAAATAATATTTAAAAAAATGAATTCTGAACATTTCCCTACACACGTTACTATATACAAACTTCTTTCAAAGCATGTTTAAACTCATTTTTCTGTACTAAGTTTCTTTAAAACCATCTTTCAATCCTATTTCTGTTTTCACGGTTATTCGGGACGTCGCGATGAAGTTGTTAACAGCGACGATCGTGCCTTTCCCATAAAGTGAAAACACATATATGCACACATATACAAACTCATGTTTTTCTACTATATTTCTAGAACAACCATCTCTAAAACCTATTTTCCATTTTCGCAGTGAGGCTGTAGATCATGATGAAGTCGGTCATCATGATCCCCGCAGGTACGTCACGAAAGCGGAAAGCAAAAGCAAGAATTCAATAGCCACCACCACAAGATTATAACCATTATAACCATATAATTAATTCTAACCATCACAGTTGATAATACACTATATAAATAACTCTCTAAGAACATTTATCAATATCACAATATCTCTATAACAATGCATATTAGTGATTCATTGATATTTTTTTTTATATTTTCACCAATGTTCACAACGACGTCAGTTGTCGCCTCGTGGCTCCTACCCTGTCATAGCAAACACTGGTTTGGATTTTGGAAGAGAGAGCAGGGAACCTGCTCTCTCTTCCAAAATCCAAACCAGATTGCTTTTCCACATGGGGAGCTGCATGTTAGCAGCTCCCCATATGGAAAAGCAATGCCGGCAGGGACTGTGGGGGCATTGGGGCTCCCCCCACGGTCCCCAATGAGTGGCCAGGCCTCAGGGGATGGGGTCCCCGGGGCCAGAAGTGGCAGGGAGGGGGGCCACGCGGACCCCCTCCCCAAAATATAAATAAATAATTTTTTTTTTAAATGGCCGGCCCTGGGGGATGGGGGTCCTGGGGCCAATGAAGGCCTCAGGAGGGGGGCCACGCAGCCCTCTCCACATAAAAACAAAAAATATGTGGCTATGCCCCAGGGGATGGGGTTCCCGGGGCCAGAATTGGCCACGGGAGGGAGGCCCACGCGGCTCCCTTCCCATTCATTTTTTTAAAAAGGGGTGAGACCCACAAAAAGGGAAAAGAAGGGGGGGGCCACACAGCCCCTTTCTAAAAACATTTTTAAAAAAGGACCGCGATCGTACCAGAGGCCCCGCCCCCTCCAAGCAACAGGCATGTGTTGCAGAGAGGTGGTCCAGGCCACGCTCTTGTTTACATCTCTCTGCAATGCGGCTCTGTGGCGCTTACTGGAGGTACCTTGTGGGCTAGTTGGACCCAGGGACTCTCAGGATTCAAGGGGATTTAATCCCCCAACTTAAAACATGCCACAGGGTGCCTTTGCACAGTGGTGAAGGGAGGGGGCGGGGCCAGAGGTGAAGTGTGCAAACACGTCCTGTGGCACGATTTAAGTTCGGGAATTAAGTCCCCTTTAATCCTGAGGGCCCCTGGGGCCAACTAGGCCACCAGGTACCTCCAGCAAGCGCCACAGGCCTGCGTTGCAGAGAGGTGGTCCAGGCCACGCCCCTTTTTACACCTCTGTGCAACGCAGCTCTGTGGAACTTACTGGAGGTACCTAGTGGGCTAGTTGGACCCCAGGGACCCTCAGGATTCAAGGGGACTTAATTTCCCAACTTAAAACGGCCACAGAGCGTGTTTACACAGTGGTGAAGGGAGGGGATGGGGCCTGAGGTGACGTGTGCAAACACGCCCTGTGGCGCATTTTAAGTTGGAGAATTAATTTCCCTTCAATCCTAAGGGCCCCTGGGGACAACTAGCACACCAGGTGCTTCCAGTAAGCGCCACTGCGCTGCGTTGCAGAGAGGTGGTCCCAGTCATGCCCCTTTTTACGCTGCTCTGCAACGCAGCTTTGTGGCACTTACTGGAGGTACCTGGTGGGCTAGTTGGACCCCAGGGACCCTCAGGATTCATGGCCACAGGGCGTGTTTGCACACATGTCACCTCAGCCCCCCCTCCCTTCACCAGTGTGCAAATGCGCCCCGTGGCACGTTTTAAGGGGTAGTTTTAATCCCGCTGCTCTATTATGTACTAGGGTCTTACAGAGGAGGTCATGCTAATCACAGGGGTACCCCAGCGCATAGTGTTCCCTAGTGTATGTAGGTGTTTTCACTGTATTCTAAGTGTCTTTTAGCATAGCACTGGCTCTATGCCTGTTTAGTCAGAGTCAGTTACCACCAGTACCCATCTGAAAAAGTTGTGGGCACAGGATGATTTTCCAACAAGGCCTCTTTCTGCTCCTCTGTTGATTCTTTCTACACGTCTTGCTACTTCCTGCAATTTTCTTCGTCTTTGTGGACTCCTGTTGCTTCTTTCTGTATTTCTTTTTTTCTTTCTGTTCGTTGTTTCTTCTTTCATCACATGTCCTACCTCTGTAGGCATAGTTAGAAACTAGCATGTAAAAAACCTTTGAAATTCACTGAAAAAGCCATAGGTTTCAAGGACATTATAGTTAGAAATTAGCATTTAAAAAACCTTTGAAATTCACTGAAAAAAACATAGGTTTCAGGCACGTTAAAGTAAGAAATTAGCATTTAAAAAACCTTAGAAATTCACAGAGAAAATCATAGGTTTTAGGGAAAGTTATAGTTAGTTGGTGTCAGGCTTCGGCGCTAATCTAGCGTTTGCCGCGACTCTGACGCTCCACGCGTCGCTAGGGTGGTGGTGGGTATGAAACTACAATACCCATCACCCCTAGCGAACGCGTGAACGCACTTCCTGAGGCGGTACAAAAGCCTCGTACACAGAAGGACAGGGGCTTGTCAATCAAGTCCTATCAGGCGTTCGGCGAGGTAACGGACCTCGCGTGGTCATCACCCGGCGTTTTCTCTGCTTCGAGAGCCGCGTCCTGGCTCCATCACACGGATTCCAGCAAGGACGAACTTCGCGCTCGTGAGCGCTCCACCAGGACCTTTGAAACCGTGTGCGACATTACCAGCGCCTCTTCCCATGAATTCCCAAAGGGCGCTTTCCCTTGACCCCGCTGCGACTGGAGACATTGCCAGCGTCTCTACCCTCCTTGAGGACCTCCTATCTCCCGCCTCACCTTTCTTCCCGCTTGGAGCCGACTGAAAGGCTCGGAGAGAGCCCGGAAGACGCAGAAGACTGCGAGTACCTCCTGTGTCCTGTCCCTGCACTTGGAGCTGCTTGAAAGGCTCGGAGAGCGGCCCCGCCTCTACTACATGGTGACCGCGGCTGGGGAAGAACAACCTAAACCTCCTCTCCTGTGACTGCTGGGTCGTGAGTACCTCTGTAGTGATTGAGACTGCAAAGCGCGATACAGAAACAGCCTGAGTGAGTGTGCTGGGGATACCTCCCCATATGTGCTTGTGTTATCCCTAGAGGTATGGGTAAAGGGTTCCTTTAGCTCAACCTGTTCCTTCTCTCTCAACAGGAATAGGCGCCCTGAGTAAAGGTGTCATGTAGTCGTCGCAGCCCCTCCCCTGTTTTCTTTCTTCCCTTATTTTCCCCGGGGGTGGTGTTGCTTGTGGAGGGGTTCTATAATCCTCATAAGTAATACTGTTCTTGGGGAGAAGGGACACTAGCGTCTTGGATCGCTCCTGCTGTATCCGGCTTTCAAGGTTAGTGAGCATCCTGGTTGCCCGCTGACAGATTGACAAGCCCACGGATAAATACAGCCCGAGCGATGGATACCGCTTCAGTCCTGTCCACTATGTTGGATACCTTGAACGCGCTTAGAGCGAAAGTGGACGCCTTCAGGGTGGAGAATCTGGAGCTTAAGAACGAGATGGGCACCATGAGAAGAGAGGTAGCCTGCCTGTCCCGTCACCCTCCAGCAGGGACAAAAGGGGGTTCCTATATTAAAGACTGGACCCTGCCTCCTCCAGTGAAATCCCAAACACATATAGCAGAAGGGGGAACCCAGGCTTCTGGCGGGGGGCCACCAAGCACCGTGGTCTTCCCGCATCACTCTTCCTCCATGCCTCACCAATCCGGTTCTCCCCCGGTTCAGATCATTCAGCCCATGCAGCTGCCCCTTGCCCCTCCTGAACGAATCTTTGGGGACCCAAAGAAGTATGGCATCTTTATGGGCCAATGTAGGCTCCATTTCTTGTGCAAACCGACTGTCTTCCCGACTGACCAAGTAAAAATGGCCTTTGTAATGTCTTATTTAGGAGGTAATGCTGCTAGCTGGTCTTTCCCCTTGATCGAACAGGACGACCCTGTTCTGTATAACTTCCCAGCCTTCTGTGTGGAGATGCGACGGCTGTTCGATCGCAAGGCGCATCAAATGTCGTTGGATAAGGAACTCCTTACCCTGAAACAAGGGTCACAGGACCTGCCTACCTACATTACCTCTTTCAACAGACTCTTGGTAGAAATGGACTGGCCAATGGAAAAGCGAACATCATTATTCTATCAAGGGTTGAGAAGTGAACTCAAGGATGTCCTGGCCCAAGTGGTGCAAATGCCGGCCACTTGTGAGGAGTTAACAGATTTAACCGTACAATTGGACCACCGGCTTCAAGAGCGAAAAGGGGACAAGAATCGCAGCGATACCAGGTTCCTTCCCATACGGCCCCGATCGGTTCCAGAGGAAAGGCCTTCCCAAGTGGAAGGGACCGAGCCCATGCAAATAGGTGGCATCCGAGGGCCCCTTAGTCAAGCAGAGAGAGAAAAAAGGAGAACTCAGAAACTCTGCTTGTATTGTGGCAAGCCGGGCCACTTCATCAAAGACTGCCGAAGCCGACCGAAGAACGCAATTCCTGGAAGCCCTGGGCTTAAGACCTTGTCCGTAGTGGATCACACGATCGAGGACCAGGGAAACTAACGAGCCCAAATAAGAAGAGGACCGCTTGTTTTAGGCCTAGAAGCGATGAGGTCTTCCCGGCTGCAGCCAATACTATACAGCCCTCAGTAGCCCACATGAACGTGTGCGTCTTGTTGAACTTGCCTCATGACATATCTGTGGTTGCCCACGCCCTACTGGATTCCGGTGCCACCGGTAATTTTATGGATCAGCAATACGCCAAGGAGCTAGGTATTCCTTGTGATCAAAAGGATACCCCCGAGAAGGTGAAAGCAGTGGATGGCTCGGCTCTGACCTCGGGTCCGGTGTGTTATCACACTAAGCTCCTCGTGATGCAAGTGGGGATGAACCACTTCGAACAGATAAGGTTTGACCTAATTGATGCCCCCCATTTCAAGCTCATTCTAGGAATGCCCTGGCTGACTCTCCATGACCCCTTGGTGAGGTGGGCAGCACGCACCGTGTCTATGAATTCATCTTTTTGCCAAGAACACTGCACCGCAGAACGAGTCAGGACTTCATCCCGTAGTGGAAGTTCAGCGGGGTTCCTTGCTAGCACTTGCAACCCGCAATTTGTATGTTCGGTCACCGAGTTACCAAGCGTATATGAAAGATTCAGGGCTGTCTTCGACACACAAGAGGCAAAAAGATTACCCCCACACAGGGACTATGATTGCGTAATCGAGTTAGAAGCAGGAGCCAGCATAACCTACAGCAGAATCTACGCCCTTACCGAAGCCGAAACCTCGTACCTCCAGAGCTATCTCGACGACATGCTTTCCTCCAGGTTCATACGTCCGTCTTCTTCACTTTCCTCCTCTCCGATCTTCTTCATTCCGAAGAAAGAGGGTGGATTAAGGGCCTGCATTGACTACAGGGCGATCAACAAAGTCACTATAAAGAACAGATATCCCCTGCCGTTGATCCCTGTTCTTTTAGACCAACTGAAAACCGCGAAAGTGTTCACCAAACTGGACCTCAGGGGAGCCTATCATTTGGTGCGGGTAAGACGCGGCGATGAGTGGAAGACTGCCTTCCGGACCAAATTCGGATTGTTCGAATATACGGTCATGCCCTTTGGCCTGTGCAACGCCCCCGCCGCATTCCAGTACTTCATGGATGAAGTACTGAGGGGTCTCTTGGACGTATCATGCATCGTGTACATCGATGATATCTTGGTGTACTCCGCATCCATGGAAGAACATGTGAAGCACGTGACGGCAGTGCTGGAGAGCCTACAAAAGTTTGCACTCTACGCCAAACTGAAGAAGTGTTTGTTCCACGTTTCAGAGGTGGAAGTTTTGGGATACATCATTGGTCCCGACGGATTGTGTATGGATGATAAGAAAACGCGGGCTATTACCCAGTGGGAATCACCTACCAATGTGAAATCCCTACAAAGCTTCATGGGCTTCGCAAATTTTTATCGCCGCTTTATAAAGAACTTTTCTGGTATTATACAACCGTTAACGCTCCTCCTGCGAAAAGGAGCATCTTTTCAGTGGACCACCTCAGTGGAAAAAGCCTTTCAGACATTAAAGATCTGCTTCACGACAGCCCCTGTGCTTCGACATCCTGACGCCACACGTCCATTTGTGGTCGAAACCGACACTTCTCAGTATGCAATAGGAGGCATTCTATCACAGAGACACCTGGAAACCGGACAGTTGCACCCCGTTGCATTCTTTTCCAAGAAATTGTCTCCCTGTGAGGTGAACTACAGCATTATGGATAAGGAGCTTCTGGCCATAAAAAGAGGATGTGAAGAGTGGCGACATCATTTACTAGGCGCAAGACACACCGTGGAGATCTACACGGATCATCGGAATCTCTTATTCTTGAAGACCGCCAGAGCCTTGACCCCTAGACAACTACGTTGGTCGTTGTTTTTCTCTGATTACGATTTCGTAATCAAATATCGCCCTGGGCCACAAAACGGAAAGGCCGATGCTCTGTCCCGGCCCCAACATCCTCTTCTTACGAGCCCTGCGTCCGTCACAGACAACCCCCTTATCCTAGAGTTTGCATCGTTCCCTGATGAGCTGACGGCAGCCACCACTACAGCCAACTTCGTAGAAGAAGTAAGAAACCAGACCTCGGTAACCGATGAATTAGCCTGGGTAGCTGAAGACCCGCTACACCGGTCATCTATACAGCGTCTATTATATCAGGATAAACGCTTATATCGGCCAACCTCTTCCCTACAACAGCAAGCCTTGAGGTGGGTTCACGACTCCACTTTGGGAGGACATCTGGGAATACACAAAACCACGATGGCAATGAAGCGCCATTTTTGGTGGTCTACATTATCTGCAGACACTGCGGCCTACGTAGTGGGGTGCGCCAAATGCACGCAAGGGAAGTCTCAGCACAAACGACCGAGCGGACTGCTCCAACCTATTCCAATCCCTCCAGCTCCGTGGCACACACTGTCTATGGATTTTATAGTGGATATGCCCCCCAGTTTGGGAATGACTACCATTCTGGTTGTCATAGACCACTTGACAAAGATGGGCCATTTTATTGCCATGGAGAAACTCCCTTCGGCTGCTGGCCTAGCCCAACAGTTCCTACAACATATCGTACGGAGTCATGGGATCCCAGCGGTTCTCATTACTGACAGGGGAACACAATTTACGTCACGTTTCTGGAAGGCCTTGTGTCAAGTCATGAAGGTGGAAGCCCGTCTCTCCACTAGCTACAATCCTCAAACAGACGGCAAGATGGAGAGGTTGAACCAGACGTTGGAGCAATACCTCAGATGTTTCACGTTGCTCCACGAAGAAGAATGGAGTACGCTGCTATGGATGGCTGAATTAGCCTACAATAATGCCGAACACTCCTCGCTGGGATGCTCCCCTTTCTTCTGTTTAACAGGATACCATTCAAACATGTTACCCTTTGAGTGGCCTGTACAAACCAAACACCCTTCTATCCAAGAACACCACTCGCACCTGAGGAAGGTACTACAGATAGCAAAAAGACAACTGGAAACAGCTCAAGAAAGAGACAAACACTATGCGGACAAAAGAAGATCCCCTGAGCCGGCCTACAAAGTAGGAGACAAGGTGTGGTTAGATACAAGACACCTACGAATAAAGGGAAACACGCGCCTGAAACCAAAATACGTGGGCCCATATCCCATTGTGAAAGTGGTGAACCCAGTAGCCATGAAACTGACACTCCCGTCCACATGGCACATCCACCCGGTGCTCCACGTCTCTCTGCTAAGACCGTGTCTCCCTCTCACGAGAATCCCCCCAAAACCTCAGCCCCTACTTTTAGATAGCGGGGAGGAGTACGAAGTTAAGGGGATACTTGATTCAAGATACATTAGAGGTATGCTACACTACTTGATCGATTGGAAAGGGTATGGACCCGAAGAGAGGTCCTGGGAGCCTCGGACCAATTTGCATTGCCCTGTATTGCTTCGCCGCTTCCACACGGCTCATCCAACAAAACCCGGAGGTCCGTCGAGACGCCGGCCCTTACCGGGGGGTTCTGTCATGCTTTGGCGCTAATCTAGCGTTTGCCGTGACTCTGACGCTCCAAGCATCGCTAGGGTGGTGGTGGGTATGAAACTACAATACCCATCACCCCTAGCGAACGCGCGAACGCACTTCCTGAGGCGCTACAAAAGCCTCATACATGGAAGGCCAGGGGCTTGTCAATCAAGTCCTATCTGGCGTTCGGCAAGGTAACAGACCTCGCGTGATCTTCACCCGGCGTTTTCTCTGCTTCGAGGCCCGCGTCCTGGTTCCATCACACGGATTCCAGCAAGGACGAACTTCGCACTCGTGAGCGCTCCGCCAGGACCTTTGAAACCGTGTGCGACATTACCAGTGCCTCTTCCCATGAATTCCCAAAGGGCGCTTTTCCTTGACCCCGCTGCGACTGGAGACAGTGCCAGCGTCTCTATCCTCCTCGAGGACCTCCTATCTCCCGCCTCACCTTTCTTCCCGCTTGGAGCAGACTGAAAGGCTTGGAGAGCGCCCGGAAGACGCAGAAGACTGCGAGTACCTCCTGTGTGCTATCCCTACGCTTGGAGCTGCTTGAAAGGTTCGGAGAGCGGCCCCGCCTCTACTACGCGGTGACCTCGGCTGGGGAAGAACAACCTACACCTCCTCTCCTGTGACTGCTGGGTCGTGAGTACCTCTGTAGTGATTGAGACTGCAAAGCACGATACAGAAACAGCCTGAGTGAGTGTGCTGGGGATACCCCCCCATATGTGTTTGTGTTATCCCTAGATGTATGGGTAAAGGGTTCCTTTAGCTCAACCTGTTCCTTCTCTCTCAACAGGAGTAGGCGCCCTGAGTGAAGGTGTTGTGTAGTCGTCGCAGCCCCTCCCCTGTTTTCTTTCTTCCCTTATTTTCCCCGGGGGTGGTGCTGCTTGTGGAGGGGTTCTATAATCCTCGTAAGTAATAACGTTCTTGGGGAGAAGGGACACTAGCGTCTTGGATCGCTCCTGCTGTATCCGGCTTCTAAGGTTAGTGAGCATCCTGGTTGCCCGCTGACAGTTGGACATTTCACTCGTACAAAACCATAGAAATTCCCCCGTTATAGTTAGTTTAGCTAACTATAACTCGTGCCCCCGCAATGCACTGCTGATGACATCACATATTACATCACTCATGACATAGTCAGTGACATCACTGATGACATCACTGATGACATCTCAAATGACATCACTGATGACATCATCCATGTGATAAATTGGTGCATCTTCTCACACCCTAATATAACCTTTGATGTACCCACTCTAAATTACAGATGGGCATTCTCAAAACCAATGACACTCCAACACCAATATCTACATACCCACTCACTGATTATTAGGTCTACACACACATCCACCCACTCACCCGTACAATCACTCATACTTATGGTCACTCAGTACAGGACTATCATATGCACTCATACATCTATATAGACACTCACACACCGCCACTCATCCATAGAGGTACTCACACATCTAGTTAGTCATGCAAATAATTAATCACACTCCCATGTACTCACCTATACAGTTATACACACACCAGATCACTTACACATACAAATACTAGCACATTCTTACGCTCTTATACAATCACTGATACAAGCACACACTCATCCATACAGCTACTCTCATAATCACACACTCTTACTTATAGCCATTTATATACTCTATTACACATATATACTGCCTTTCACATATGTAGTTACTCACACATGTACTACTGAGATATATATTCACTCACTAACACACCCATATACACACTCACCCACCCATACAGTCCATCAAAGATGCACTCTTGAAATCATGCACCCAGTGAATCACCCACTCACACATCTATGCACAGAGTCACACACACACCACCCACACAAACACTCAGGCACCGATACAGATAGTCAGACAACCAACCAATAACTCATATAGACACTCATGCAGCTATTAACAAACCCATGCAGCTGCTTACACACCAACAGACAGACGGATACAGACATTCACACAGTTTAGTCACTAACCCATGCATTCAGTAAGATACGTTTAATCACTCACTTATAGTCAGTCACGCACCTACGAAATCAACCATTCAGACACTTATACACCCACTCATTCTTCAATACGCCTTTCTCTATATATATTAAACATATTTAAACTTTACAGAAACACACAGTCACTGGATGATGTCATCAGTGATGTCACTGACCATGTCATGAGTGATGTAATATGTGACATCATCAGCAGTGCATTGCAGGAGCGCGAGTTACAGTTAGCTGAACTAACTATAATAGGGGAATTTCTATGGTTTTGTACGAGTGAAATGTCCAACTAACTATAACTTTCCCTAAAACCTATGTATTTTTTTCAGTGAAAATATATATAAACATATGTGTTTGTGATTATATAAGTATATATTTATACATAGTATTAAATAATAGTTTAACATATTTCATTTACATTATGTTAAGTGTATTTATTAAAATATTTAACATTTACTACTTTAAACTATATTACTATTAAACATTTTTCATTAAAAAATGATATTTTTGTACGATATTAGTGTCAACAATATATTTTTTCTAATATTTGTACCAACAATATTGTTTACCACAATATTGTGTCAGTGATCCGAATCTAAAGTGAAGGGTGGTAATGTGACTACTTGGAAGAGTTGCCCTTTCTTTGGGTAATCACAAAGGCAACAAGAAAGAGCTTCACTGTGTCTATTCCTTGATACAAGAGTGTACAGGAACCTCCACAGCTGGTGATAGCCCACTCCTAATCAAGCCTCCTGCGGAAGGAGCAGTCCTCACAACAAGCCCTACCAACTTAGGAACAGCAACAATAGAGCAGGATGCTAGTGAAAGGTTTGAGGAATATGGTACAAGTAAAAGCTTTCTAAGATATTCTGTCCCTTGGCCAGAGCTTTCGCGGCTGATGCAGCTGCTTTTGCAAACTACGCTTTTGCTCAGATAACTGATTTGATTTATTATTTGTTCTGTCCTTCATTTCTACCTTGAAGTTCACTTTGTTCTGTTATTGAGCATCAATCTGAGGTTCTTGCTCCATAACATATTGATATGATTTTTAAATGTTTTATGGTCTAAGCCTTCCTATCACTGTACTTTATCACCAAGCTTCCATTCACTCCTCAACTCTAATAAATGTATATGGAACAAAACAGGAAAGAAAGAAAAGAAAATGTTATACCGTTTAAACAATTGTGTCTGTTTACAATCCTTTAATAATATATTTTTAAAATAAAAGCATACCTGCCAACTTGAAGAACAATCTCACCGTGGCACAGTGAGCAAAAGAACGATGCACTGGAATGTAGCATGTGTAATCACCAGTAGGTGAGATTAATGTAAGCATTCCATCCATAATTTTTTGTGGTGTAGTTTTCAGGCAGAGAAAAGTTTACATTTAAAACAACTAGCTACAGGTTCCATAGAATGAATCGGCCTTAGTCAGGCCAGAAAATAGCAATTTAGGCTCAATGGGTGCTTATGACTGAAGAATTAGAAAGTGCAAGCAGGAAGAAACAATTTCTAGGCTTCTTGTGAATGATATTTACATAGTTTTGAGGACATTTTGGAAGGTGATAAAAAAGGGCAAGCATAATTAAACAAGCATTGGCATAGCCAATACTTCTCGCCTTTGGGACCTTATAAGTGTTTTGCCAGAGCTATTGGCTTTGCGAATGTGTTCAAGCTATGTTGTGGAGCAGTGTGGCTGCTGTGCAGCATGTTGAAAAGTTATAATAAAGTGTTATAAGCATTTTTGTTACCTTGGGGTGGTGCTGCTCTGGGGCTGAGTGGAGCTCAGGTGGGGCTGCTGCTGTTGTGGTGATGAGTGACACTGACTGGTGCTGAGCAGATGCTGGGGAGGTGCTGTGATAGTGATTCACTGATGTGGAGGTGATGCTGTGATGCTAAAATGGTGATGTGCTGGTGCTGAGTGATGCTGAGTCAAGCTGAGGATCTGGTGCTGAGTGATGCTGAGGTGGTGCTGAGTCAAGCTGAGTTGGTGGTGCTGTGCTGGTCCTGAGTGATGCTAAGTCAAGCTGAGGTGCTGGTGCTGAGTGATGCTGAGGTGGTGCTGAGTCAAGCTGAGGTGGTGGTGCTGTGCTGGTGCTGAGTGATGCTGAGTTAAGCTGAGGTGGTGGTGCTGTGCTGGTGCTGAGTGATGCTGAGTCAAGCTGAGGTGGTGGTGTTGTGCTGGTCTGTGACATTTATTTTATGAAATTCCGTCTGCTTACAGTGTCTCAAACCCACTGAAGATGATAAAGTGCAACATGTTGGCAGCCAAAACAATTAAATAAACATACATATAAATCAGCACCATCATTAATTTATAGTCAATACAATTTTACAGCTTAAAATAATTACGGGGGAGCGGAGCAAAGAGAAAGAGCTGCAACAAAAAATGTTTTTTTAACACAAAAAGAGAAGTTCCTTGTTTTAAGTCAACAACACTATAACATTCTGTGTGGTGCAACTGTAAGAGTGTTGAACAACAGCCTATGAAAACAAATACAAAATTGGACTGTTGAGATCTGGTTTGTGTTATATTCTGTGTTTCCTAGTTCCTTTCTGCTCAGACTATGTGAGTGTGATGTAATAGAATGTTCATGAGTGCATGGTTTGGATGAGTGACTTACATTGATATGCCTATCATGAAGTGTATACAGAACACCGAGCTGGCTGGAAAGGTTAGTCTGATTCAGCTCTCACATTCTGTTTATCTCCCAGGAAGCTGATTTATGAGGGAGGTAATAAACAGAAAGAAACTTAGCCCGCTGGCAGCAACTGTTCTCATTATAATGGACCTGTGAATGATGAAAGGCTATGTGGACCAACCAGGATTCCATGAGGTGGGGAGGGGGAGGGGGGTCCAAAGGGCGGATACTTAGATACCTTGCATCTTTACTCAAAATACCTAAACTATTCTTTTGTGGAGCGAGTCACCACATTGAGGTTGAAAACATATTTGACCAAACCAAAGTACAAATGACCCCCCCCCCCCCCTCTTTCGGAAGTCAACTTTCTTCAGGCTGCTTCTCTACTCTGCACTTAATTTGTGCAGTTGCTATACATAAGAGTCATGGGGGGGGCTTCTTTTTATGCATCAGTCTTTGAGGGCAAGCGAGAGGAAGTACGAAGAATATAAAAGTAGTAAAACGGCAATAACAAGGGGATAAAGCCGGGATGAAAAATAACTTATACGAGTGATACATGGAGACAGGAAATGTAGGGTGGTGGAAGAAAGAAGCTGGACTGGGAAGCCTCAGTATTCAGACACTCGGCATTCGTAGTGGGCCCCTCTAATAAACCGTAGACCCCGGCACTTACTTATTTACAAATTAAGCAGTGGCAATACCAGGAAGTAGATCTATAGAAGTATTCCACTTACTAGTTTCTATTCCAGACTCTTGCACCCACGTCACTGCCCTGCACCAGAAACTGAGAAATGTGCCCCACCGCCCACACTCAGGAAGGTCAAACATTGCCGGAAGGTCAATGCTGCCCACTGATGTGCAACAGCACACTGTGTTCTCTTATATGCACTAGTCGAGAAAACCTTGCTCCACTGCTCTGATAGCTTGTAATCTAACATAAAGTGTTGCATTGTGTGTACTTCGTCATTTCTCAAACCCATATGGCGAGAAGCAAGTGTGGTTAGACGAAGACTGTTGAGGTCCGTGCATAGGGCCAGATCAAGCTGTTACGAATCATAACAGACTCAGAAATGTTCAAAAAGGATGTACATTAGTGGTGCAGCTGTAGATGGCGAATTAAACAATGTCTGGCTCGGGTCGGGCCCTTCTACTATGGAACTGTCAAGCCGTAGTAGAGCCGAGCTCCGTCCCCCTGCTCCTTCAACTAAATAATTACGTTTTTGAAAGACAAAACGGGTAATATGAAGATAATCCGGTGCTCTTTTTCTTAAACATTTTTTAATTGACATTTGGGATTAAATGTTGAACATGTCAGTGAACACCTAGGGGTTTCAAAGCCTCGTCGGGGGTAGTAAGCGCTACATAAATGCAGATAGAAGCCAATGTCTGCAATTCATACATGTCCCACTGGTGGTGTGAGCATAAAGCAAACTCTCTGGGATCTCTTAGGTTTGCTAATCCACAAAGTTTTGCTAATCTGTTCAATTTTCTTCATTTGGGATGTGACACCGGCTGGGACATTTTTTTTATGGGTAGTTCGGGGGATGTTAGTGGGTCTAACAGAGTGTCTTCTCCTTACACGTCACCTTGTACAATGGACAGCAACTTAGATGCGCTTTCCATGGACTTTGCTCATGCCTTAACTACTATTTTTTGCAGCTTTATATAGCGCACACTGTCAAAGGACATGAAAGTTACATTGCAGAGGGTCAGATTCATTTTTTTAGAAGATTACCCAAATTTCCCGGAATCACGGGATGTGTGGAGCTGACGCCGGGACTCGAAACCTAATTCTCCAGTTCTAAAGTTGGCAACTCTGGTTGTTAGGCCCCATCTCCTAGTCTTTCACTTTTCTGATTTAGCCCTTCTTTGTAATTAATCACGCAAACATCTTCACCTAGGCAAACCCCCCCGCCCAATCCCCGCAGCGTCAGAGTCCCATAACAAACATAGATCAGCAAATAATTCAATATAACGTATGTTTCTGCCTTAAACTAAAAAGAAAGGATTGTATATACAATGACCAAATTGCACAATGGGGTGATTCAGGTGATTTACAAATTATATTAACATAACACAATGTGTTATCAGGATACCTTTGCTCAAATCCGGGCTTATCCCGGTACAAACTGTTGTTCTTATGCAAAACGGTTTAATTCACTGTAGCTCGTTTCCATGACTGTCCAATTAAGAGCACCTTTAAGTAAATTGGGTCAGAATATGCACCATACAAACCTCCCATTCAGATACTGCTTTACACAATGCATATTTGACCCCGGTATAATAGGAACAATGGCCATATATATTTCAGAACTGACCCTAATCATGGCGCTTGGTTCAATCATGGAAACATCGCAGGGCGCGCGTGTGTGTGTGTGTGTGGAAAGGGGGGGGCAAATAAACGTTCTTAAGTTCATGTTTAAAAAGTTTAGATTAATTAGAATGTTCAGTTTAAAAACGTCACTCAATGTAGTGATATAATCTTCTGTGCTCATTTGAAACAATAACAAGAGAAACTTCAGTTTTCATTTTAAGAGTGTTTATCATATGTGTACAGGACACGTTTTGCGTGGATTTCTTGGCTCATTCACCTCGGGAGGTCATATTTTACAAATGCGGCGGCGATGGGGCTTTCATTCACATCTTTGTCTAGGTAATAGTGTGTTTACTTCCCTCAGTTCTTTGGAGTTGTGTTTTGCGCAGCCGGTTAGGAACTAGCGTGATGTCACCAGGCCGAATGCTATGTTTACACCTGAGTGCTAATGTGCATTTCTTTGGGTTTAGGGTGTATCCATGTTGCCGTGGAGTTGGTGGAGGGGGGTGGGGGGTGAGGAAGGGTCTTGTGACTTTATAACTTGTGCTACGTTATAGAAATTCTGATCACACAAATGTGGCAGGTGTTTGCTTTGGACATCGGGCTAGCTAAGGCTTTTCATGGCACTGGCTACCTGGTGGATTTCTATGGTGAATGATGTAGATTGTGTGAGACGTCAAGTCCCCCTCCGCCTTCCCACACAGTGTGGTCTTACCAGATCCTGTGCCCCCCTGAAAGTGGCGTCCAGCAGCATGCGCTTCCAGGGCTAGCAGATGGTGTCCAGCAGTGGGGTGTAGATATAGTAGGAGGCCAGAGCCATGCAGGAGGGCAGCACAGTGGCTGGTCTTCATCCTTGGAGTGCAGCGCTAGCCCGCTGGGTAACGGGCTTCAAGGAGCCTCTCAGGTGCTGTGATACCGGAGGCACCCCCCTAACAGGGATGCCAAGACGCCTTCCGGGGAATGCTTAAACCGATGCTAGCAACAGGCAAATAATCCTCATAGCAGCACCCTGCTCGGGAGCTTCATTCAAGGTTTCTGGACTCGGCTAGCCAATGGGAAACGGAGAGGGAGGATGTCCGGGTGGCTGCATCTCACTCCCCCCCTCCTTCCCATGGGTACTCCTGCATCCTCCATCAAGGACTGCAACAATGAGCCTCGGAGCATCTGTTCACAGCGCCACTGAGGGATAAAAAAGGTAGATTTCCCGTATATAAGGAGTATCGGACCTATATTATGTTAGCATGATGCACCTATGCGTATACTACCTGTTTGATATATATGCTTTTGCTTGGAGGAAACTCGTTTATTTCCTCCCTGTATATCTATTGCTAAAAGAGTAGGCCGAGAACCATACAGCCGCCATCTTCTGTACATATGCTCGAGCACGGACCATGATCACGCATTCATCACGTGCAATTGTCATGCCCCAGTTCATTTGAGTTACTAATAGCAGCTGATGGTAGGCTGTTTTACTTTTACTGTTCTAAGACTCAAGGTCGCATCTGGCTTTGGGGGCGATAAGCGCATTCCTGGAGGTGCCGTGTCTACACTCCAAGGCACCAAGACTAAAGGGAGTCACCCCTCCTGACCTCATCAGTAATAGATAGTCAAGCCTTTGTACTGATCTGATGTGTGCCATATATGGTCCTTTCCTGGAGCTCGAGGGCCAACTGGTATTTTTCCTTTTACAGTGATTGTATATATTGTACCGAAAAGTATATAACCTCATGTTTGAATACGAGCCAACGGTCTTTTCGGCGCACCTGATGGGTGAGGTTCAGAGAGGCTCCTCTATAGAGTATTTTGCTTAATAAACGATTGAACCTTCTTCACTGCCAACTGACTGATTATTTGGTAATGGTGTTAGGACTATTTGTAGGTATAGTCCTTTAGTTTATTTTTATGGTACATCAGTTGGCGACTCCGCCGGGACTCCATGACTGGGTCGTTCCCCCCGTAAACGGGTGGTAAGGACAAGGGGTAATTCGGGTTGAGCGGGTGGACAGAAAAAGGATCCTTTGAAATTTAGCCATCTTTGGTATGAACTTACTCCGCTCTCACGATCAGAGTATCCCCAGCTGCTAGTGACCCTTCACCGGAGTCCTACAGGCGTAACCCAGGAGCTGACCGTGTTGGTCTTCAGGAGTTGGCAGTGGAGAATACGCAACTGTACCTGTGTGCACCAGGTGAGTGGAATTGTTTTGGTGTTCTTGGTATGCACTGTTGAGCAGTGCTTTTGAAGCAGTTAACTGTGTAAGTATTTGGTGGTCAGTGTACCACGAAGAATCTTGGGGGTCTAATGGAGCAGCATTGTGGTGACTGCACGTATAGATGCTCCACGGACCTTTTGTGAATAATAGAGATGCCGATTGGACGCCCGGTGTGGCACGTGTGGTGCGCGCCCGGCCGGACTGCTCTCAGAAAAGCCTGTGGCTGTACCTGGGCAGCCTTGGGAACACATCTGAAGCTGTGCTAATGAAGCGAGCTTAGTCAGAATAGTCCCAAGAGTGAACCAGAAAGGCTGTGGGATGGTCTGTAGGTCGGTCTGTGGTTATACATGTCTGACGGTCTCTTGGTAGTCTTTGGACTGCTTGATTTTGGTATCTGCCGGTCTTGGAATCTGAATTTGATTGGTTCTCCATGAACAGGAGTCGACGGGCTCTGTTCTTTGTTTGAAAAGACGTAATTTTTTTAATATCTTTGTATGTATATATATATATATTATTGTCTTGTGTATGTTTGAATGAGCGTGAGGTGGTATGTTTTATGAATGTTTGAACATGGCCATGTTTGGTAGTTTATTTCTATGATCGAATGAGGAACGCGTGACGATAATCACCATGCCGTGTTTTAGCAAATGGAGTTGTTTTGGATGTTGTTGTCGCTCTAATGATACGCGTTTAGCTGAAAGTCAACCTGCCCCGCCTGAGGGCAGCCCGAGTTATGATATGTATGTAAAGCATGGTATTACACCTCTCTTGTTTAATACACTATGGCATAAATATACTAAAGATAATGTGGAATTGCAATGGCCTTTAACCGGGTCTTTTGAAAAAAAATAAGATACGTTTCCTGCAGGATCGATTATTTTGTAAACGTAGTCGACAGTCAATGTTTGACTCCCTAAACCTGTGGCATAAGGAAGCAAAGCGTAGACGTATGTGGGAGGAGAAAGTATGTAGGATGAGAGGAAATCAGACGATTACGCAGAAAGCTATAGCTTATGATAAATCCCGAACTGAACAAGGGATTGATTGTGCAGACAGACAATTTAGATTGCAAGTGGATAAGACCTATGTGGCTAGGACTGAAGCGGAAGATGAGATAGAGGATTTATTGGATACTCGTCCACCTCCACCTTATGCTCCGCAGCGTATACATCCCGTTGTTCCCCCGACTCTAGTACAGGTCCCTTTAGCTTCCGCCCCTGATGATTCCTCGCCGGAAATGTCCTCTGTTTTGTCTCCCTCAGTGTCTGAGACAGCTACCTTATGGCCTGTTACACTGCTGTCTTCCGTTACGTCTACAGCTGTTTTGTCTCTCCCTACCCCTGTGTGGGCTTCCCTTTCTGCGAGCACGACCCCATCTCCAGCTGTCTCGACTCCATTTCGTGCTCCGGGGGATTTCGACACACTGAAGTTGTTTACCCGTTCGGCTGTAGGACCGAATGAGAAACAGATGATTGAGAATCAGTCATCCCAGTGGATGCGACAGCCTATTTACACTATAACCGATATATGGAACACGCTTCGACTATGAGCCTGTTATGCAGCACCATGCTTTGAAACACATGGCTGCACGTATTATTACTCTCTGGGAACAGTGTTTTCCAGGAGGGATGCCCCCCCAAGTGATGTATGACATCTGGGACAGGGCTCATAAGTCTGAACTTAGCCCAGATGAAGTGTATAGAAATGTGGTTTTATGAAATTATCGAGAACGGATGCAACAGAAGTGCCCCTCGTGGGACACTCAGCATCCTATGCAAGAAGTTCGTCCTATCCTACATGAAATACCGGAACTAAAGAATGACCAGGGCGTGGTGACTAGACCTCGTGTAGAGGCCCGAGTGCAGGAGCAATGGGTTTACACCCCCTGGAAGAGGAGTGAAGTCCTCTCGCTAAAATCACAATTACCCAACCCCCGTAAGAATCTCACGGCTTATTATAAAGAACTCAAAGAAGCGGCCTCTTCGGCCATCATGACCTTAGCTGATATAGAGCTATTTTTTGCATTGTTAGTTCCCGTTGACGTATGGCGTCAGGTGCATGATCAGGACCATGTTCCAGAATTAGGCGGAACATGGGAGCAGATAAAAGATTGGGACAAGGATCGTAAGCCTGGAGATAAGCCAAAACCTGAATTATAGGCATTACCTGGCCGTATTATCACTTACATGCATTCCTTAATTACGCCTCGTAAGGTGGATTGGGACAAATTGACCGCATGTAAACAGAAGAAAGATGAAAGCGTTTCAGATTTTTTCACTAGATTTGAGGGCGCATTCATTGTTTTTAGTGGACAGGATTTGTCGTTGGAAGGCAGTATATGATTATTTGTTAATCGTTTTGTGACCAATTTGTTACCAGAAGTTTCTGCACGGCTACAAGCCGCTGAAAGTACCTGGACCACCTCCACACCCTCGGTAATATTGAGTATGGCCCAATATTACGAACATAGAGAAAATGAGAGTAAGGATAAGACGGAAAAGAGAACGAAGGATCTTAAAACACGGGTGTTGTTGCAACAAGTTCAAGGACGAGTCAGAGAGAGAGGCGGTAGAGGCTGTTGTTTTGGGAATAAATCAATGTGCTTATTGTAAGGAGGAAGGGCATTGGCGATCTCATTGACCATTGTTACAGACCCAGAACGGGTCTATGAAAAGTAGAGGAAGAGGTCAAGGAAGTGTGGATCGCAGTGATATGCGCCGAGAAGAGGCGACGCAAGTTGGACAAGAAAATAACTATTTTGATAATCCAAGAGGTAGGCAGTATTATAATGAGGAGTGTGTAATAGACACGACCGAAGGGTATGCTTATACATAGGATAGCCATGGACAGAGTGAGGGCCAGGTGTCAGTATCCGTTGATCAGCAAGGACCTTATATAGAGGCACAATTAATGGGGACATCTGAAAAGTTTTTAGTTGATACGGGTGCAATGAATATTTCTATTTCTCGTTCCCTGGTCCCAGGTGCTGCTCTGTCCGGGCACAATAATGTTTCGGTAGGATTCTCAGGAATTCCGGTGGTGAGCCCCATCTCCAAACCTATTCCTTTTACAATTGGTCTTATTACGATAGACTCCCCGTTTCTTTTGACTTCCCATTGTGGCGAAAATTTGTTGGGCTTAGATTTGTTGAAGAAATTACATGCTAAGATTCATTGTTCACCTGATGGTGTTTACTTGACCATTAATTCTCTTGGGAAGCATACTTTGAAGTATTTCACTAAAAATGAACCCCTCCCTCCTAAGTTTGCTGCTATTCCAGCAACATTGTGGGCCACTGGTGACACAGATGTAGGATTATTAAAGATTCCGCCCGTTTCTATTACTCTGAAGCAAAATGCTCTGCTTCCTCGTATACCTCAGTACAAAATATCTCTGGCTGGCAAGAAGGCTTTACTCTCCATCATACAAGATTTGATAAAAAGGGGTGTGGTGGAAGAGACAGCTGCTAATGTGTGCAACAGCCCCATTTTACCTATCTTAAAGAAAGTCCCTGTCAGAAGCGATCCTGATTATGCTGATACCTATCGTTTTGTGATTGATTTGCGTGAAATTAATAAAATAGTGGTGCCTCAATACCCTGTGGTTTAAGACATCACTACTATTCTTACTATGATTCCTCCTACTGCTAAATATTTCTCTGTGATTGATTTAAAAAATGCTTTCTTTAGCATTCCGATTCATCCTGAGAGCCACCATATTTTTGGCTTCTCATTATCTGGTCTTAGCTTCCGGTTCTGCCGCACTCCCCAGGGGTACACAGAGAGTCCTAGTCCTAGTATTTATAGTCAAGCTTTGAAAACATTGTTGGATGATTTGGTCTTGCCCCCTGGTAATGTACTTTTGCAATACGTAGATGATCTGTTAGTGGCCTCTGATACCGAGGAAGGTTGTAAGAAGGCCACTGTACAATTATTGTCTCATTTGGCTGCTAATGGCAATAAAGTATCCCTTTCTAAATTTCAATATTGTCGACAGGAGGTGACCTATCTCGGTCATCTACTGTCGAAGGAGGGGAGGAGACTAACCCCTGAGCGTGTGACTACCATTTTTAATATGTCTGTACCTCGAACTCAGCGTGATGTTTGTGCATTTCTCGGCATAACTTCTTACTGTCGCCAATGGAGCCCTAATTTTTCCCTTCTTACTAAATCTCTTCTGTACTTAACCACTAAAGATGTGCATGAATCTTTAGCCTGGACTGATGCTTGTCAAGATGCTTTTGACTCTTTGAAATCTGTGCTTTGTTCTGCACCTGTTCTTGGTACTCCTGACTACCGAAAACCTTTTGTGCTTTACGTACACGAGGTGGACGGTTGCTCGCTTTCTGTGTTAACGCAAGGATTTGGTGGTAGGCAGAGACCTTGTGCTTATTTTTCGGCGGTGTTGGATAACGTTGCCAGAGCACTCCCAAGCTGTTTAAGAGCTACTGCTGCGGTTGAGGTGGCTATTCGATAGTCGGAAGGGCTCGTCCTGAATACTGGCCTCACAGTGATGGTACCGCATGCTGTGGATACATTATTGAACAAAACAAAGACCCAGCACCTTACAAGTGCGCGTCTTACCGGATACGAATTGACTTTGTTTGCTCCACACATTACGATTAAACGATGTGCCACTCTGAAGCCTGCTACGTTACTACCCCTCCCTTCGCATGAAAAGAACAATGATGTTCATGATTGTATATTTCGGACCGAGGAAGAAACAAAGGGACGGGTAGACCTGACTGACACTCCTCTATCTGACCCTCAAGGGGAGTTGTATGTCGATGGCTCTTGTTTCAAGTTACCAGATGGCACGACAACTGCTGCATATGCGATAACTACTCTTCATACTATAGTTGAGGCTTCTTGAGTACCCTATCAGTCAGCACAGGCGGCTGAATTAGTGGCATTGTTTCAGGCCTGTGAGTTAAGTGAAGGACTGAGAGTAAATATTTATACCGACAGCCAGTACGACTTTGGGCAGAAAGAGGTTTTCTTACTTCTCATGGTCAGCAAATACAGCATGGACCTTTTATTTTGCGATTACTGACAGCATTGACGTTACCAGAAATAGTGGCTGTAGTCAAATGTAGTGCACACAAGGCAGTGGTTGATGCAGTGGGGGAGGGTAATGCCTTTGCCGATCAAGTAGCTAAGGAAACTGCGAAATCCAAATTGACCTCAATGTTTGTGACTAGCTCTGCAAGGTGGGTAGCTGAAACAGAGATGTTTGATAATACCATGGAGAGTGACCGAGAAATACAGAAAGAAGCTACCCCTATTGAACTGGCTCACTGGAAAGAGCGAATTGGGAGATTAGATGCAGATGGTTGTTGGATTGATCTGACAGAAAAGCAGCGGTGGCTATTGCCTAATGCATTAGTGAATGCGGTGGTGACAATGGCACATGGTTCAGCTCATATTGGGGTGAAAGGTATTTGTGCATTATTAGATCCTGTATGGTACAACCCCAATATTTCGAGGACCACTGCTCATTTGGTACAATATTGCATGGTTTGCTTACGACATAATCCAGGGAGCAGGGAGCCTGTTCTGAGTGGAAACTTTGCACCACCATCTTTGCCTTTTGAGGTGCTTCAAATGGATTATATCCAGCTGGAGCGTGTTAACAATTTGAAGTATGTTCTGGTCGTGGTATGCGCTTTCAGTAAGTGGGTGGAAGCCTACCCAACAAAAGAAAACACTGCTTTGGCAGCGGCAAAAGCGTTGGTAAAGGAGTATTTTCCTCGCTACGGATTGCTTTGTGTGATCTGGAGTGACAACGGAAGACATTTTAATGCAGAACTCATCACACATATATGTAATGGACTACAGATTAAACAGAAATTCCATGTGGCTCGACACCCCCAGTCCGCTGGGTTGGTCGAGAAGTATAATGGGATATTAAATCTCAAATTAGCTAAAATTCAAGAAAGTACTGGATTGAGGTGGCCAGAGGCTCTGCCGCTGGCATTAATGTCAATACGAGTTACCCCACATTCCCGTTCTGGTTTGTCTCCGTATGAGGTCATTTTTGGACGCCCTGCTAATGTTTGGGGCGTCCCGAGACCCAGAACGTTTCGGGATATAGAGTATCCTATGCTGACAGACTATTTGTATGCTTTGACTAAAGATCTTCGTTCCATTCATCAACAGGTCTCAGCAGTTTTGCAGCCCCTGCCGGAGGGTCCTGGACATCGCTTGGACCCAGGACAGTGGGTTCTGGTCCGTACTAATTATCAGCGAAAATCCAGCTTGGATCCTCGATGGTCTGAACCGTTTCAAGTCTTGTTGGCCACGCGGACGGCAGTAAAAGTGAACGGCAAGCGACACTGGATTCATGTGTCACATCTGAAAAAACTACCCCTCCCGCTTCCTTATGATCAGCGAATCCAGGACGGGGTTCTGACTCAGGAAAGTGAGCGAGTTCCTCGATTCATCCCTTTTTCTGATGCTTAGGTAACTGGAGAAGGGCAAGGAGAAGGTGCACCGGGCTCAGAATGGGCGCTGTCATCAGCACAATTGATCTCCCCAGATTCTGTTGCTCCTACAGCTAACCCAGAGGCTCGCAGTACCCCTGTTTCATCGGATTCATCATCCTCTGTTTTGTTCTCTGATCAAGAAGTGTCTGGCCATACTCGATACAACCTGCGGCCCAGAAAACAACACGGTACACCAGGTGAATATGGTAGGAGATAGGGAGAGACTTGAGTGATAGGGTACAGACCTGTGCTATGAATGTCTGTTAGATACGCTTCTGGTGTACTGAGTGAGACACTGGACTGAACGCGCTGAGAGCCTTGAACATTTGTTTGCTCTGTTCAGAAAGAAAACTGAATTTCATGTACAAAAGGGCCCAGGTTGTGTTTTTCTTCAAGGGTTGTGCGAGAACATAACACCAACGTGAGAAGTTTGTTTTGGTATTATCTGTGATGAACCATAGGAGCCTGCCTGTGAGGCTCTAAACGGACACAGGAAAGAAGCACCCTCTGGCAGGTTGGACTGCATTGCCCTAGTTCATTGTCAGACTTTTAGTTAGCATGTATCCCTTTGCTCGTTTTGTTGCTGAAGAGGAACGTCCTTTTGTACCACGCTATTTTTCTACATTTATGCCTGTCTTTTCTAGTTGGACCAATCGTGTTAAAATTGCATTTATAGCTACTATAGCAATATTGCTAATTATATTACTGGGAGTATTCATATATCTAGAGTTTCGCCATCTAATGCATACTGTTTTAGGAACAACTACCCCATCTCCGGAACATGTGTTTCATACTTTAGCCCCTCATAAGGAAAGGCAACGTCAGACCTATGTGAAAAACGCATTCATTGAAATGCTTCATCAAACACACAGTGCCACCAATACTACGAATTGTTGGGTTTGTGGTCTTTTACCATCTACTATGCACAAGCACAACCTATTTATATCTCTACCTTTGTCTCATTTGGGAAGTTGTGAGGCTTGGTTCAAATTGCTTTCTATGATGTATATGCATTATACTGTGGACGCTGGTAAATAGACATAATATCGAAAAAAAAATATCGAGTAGCAAGAATATCGAGTTTTTAATATCGAATGAACAGAATATCGACTTGCAAAAATATAGTGGTGAAGAATATCGAAAAACAGGTAAGAAATATCGATTGCAATAATATAGTTGTTAAAAATATCGATTTTTTTATAGTGTTTTAAGTGTTAGTATATGTGTTAAAAGTATGTATTAATATTGGAATTATGTTAGAATATTTTTAAATTATTTAATTTTATGTTTTTTTATTTTTTTGTAATTTAATTCCGTAGCGGGTTGTGGGTTTATAGGGGAGTAGGGTGGGAAGTAATTTAATTATAGTACATTAAATAATAATTTATAGGAATTAATAATTATTTTTAATTTAATTTTGCGTTTTACTTCTGTAGCGGGTTGTGGGTTTATAGGGGAATAGGGTGGGAAGTAATTTAATTATATATTATTAAATAATAATTTATAGGAATTATTAATTATTTTTAATTTAATTTTGCGTTTGATTTCTGTAACGGGTTGTGGGTTTATAGGGGAATAGGGTGGGAAGTAATTTAATTGTTATTAGTTAATTATTAATTGGTATTGCAAATTAATTGGTTGTTGATTAATTATTAATTGGTAAATAATTAGTATTAATTGGTAATTAATTTGTATTAATTGTTTAATTGATAATTATGTTAATTGTATTCATTTAATATTTGTAGCGGGCAGTGTGTTTATAGGGGAATAGGGTGGGAAGTAATTTAATTGTTATTAGTTAATTATTAATTGGTATTGCAAATTAATTGTTTGTTGATTAATTATTAATTTGTAAATAATTAGTATTAATTGGTAATTAATTAGTATTAATAGGTAAATTGATAATTATGTTAATTGTATTCAATTAATATTTGTAGCGGGTATTGTGTTTATACGGGAATATGGTGGGAAGTAATATAATTGGAAAAAAAAATTATTTAAATAATTTGTGTATATCCTTAATTAATATATTATAAATTAATTATTAATTGGTATTATTTGCATTTATTAATGTTTGTTATTGAAAAACAATTGTTTGTTAATTAATTATTAATTGTTAATTAATTAAACAAAAATGTATTGGTATTTAAAAATGATCAATTCTTGTGTGATTGGTAATTAATGGTAATACTTGTTTTTGTATTAATAATTAATTAATTTAAAAATAAAAATACATTTATTATTTTCTCTACTATTGCACTTACTTGAGTGGGAATAGTAATTTTTACCCCTACGCTATCCAATGCTTTCCCTATTATTGCACTCTCTGGAGTGTGAATAGTAATTTTTACCCTCCCGCTATCCAACGCTTTCCCTACTGTTGCACTCACTGGAGTGGGAATAGTAATTTTTACCCTCCCGCTATCCAACGCTTTCCCTACTGTTGCACTCACTGGAGTGGGAATAGTAATTTTTACCCTCCCGCTATCCAACGCTTTCTCTACTGTTGCACTCTCTGGAGTGGGAATAGTAATTTTTACCCCTACGCTATCCAACGCTTTCCCTACTGTTGCACTCACTGGAGTGGGAATAGTAAATGTTACCCTCCCGCTATCCAACGCTTTCCCTACTGTTGCACTCTCTGGAGTGGGAATAGTAATTTTTACCCCTACGCTATCCAACGCTTTCCCTACTGTTGCACTCACTGGAGTGGGAATAGTAAATGTTACCCTCCCGCTATCCAATGCTTTCTCTACTGTTGCACTCTCTGGAGTGGGAATAGTAATTTTTACCCCTACGCTATCCAATGTTTTCCCTATTATTGCACTCTCTGGAGTGGGAATAGTAATTTTTACCCTCCCGCTATCCAACGCTTTCCCTACTGTTGCACTCTCTGGAGTGGGAATAGTCATTTTTACCCCTACGCTATCCAACGCTTTCCCTACTGTTGCACTCACTGGAGTGGGAATAGTAAATGTTACCCTCCCGCTATCCAACGCTTTCCCTACTGTTGCACTCTCTGGAGTGTGAATAGTAATTTTTACCCCTACGCTATCCAACGCTTTCCCTACTGTTGCACTCACTGGAGTGGGAATAGTAAATGTTACCCTCCCGCTATCCAATGCTTTCCCTACTGTTGCACTCTCTGGAGTGGGAATTGTAATTTTTACCCCTACGCTATCCAATGTTTTCCCTATTATTGCACTCTCTGGAGTGGGAATAGTCATTTTTACCCTCCCGCTATCCAACGCTTTCCCTACTGTTGCATTCTCTGGAGTGGGAATAGTAATTTTTACCCTCCCGCTATCCAACGCTTTCCCTACTATTGCACTTACTGGAGTGGTAATAGTAAATTTTACGCGCCCGCTATCCTACACAGAAAATATTGAATATTTTTAATTAATATCACGTTAAGATATATGTATTAATTTTTTTTTAACTTACTTTAATTATTCATTAAGTTTACTGTTATTTAAGTATTTTTAAGTATGTGTCAGTTAATTATATGTATTATTTCATTTATTTAACATTACTTTTAAAACATTTAAAAAATTCGATATTTTGACTAACTATATTATTTACAACGATATTTTGGATTCGATATTTTTGTAATTTCCTGTTTGGAGATAGGACTTCGATATTTTGGCATTCTATATTTTGGCATCGATATTTTTGTAAGTCTATATTTTTGTAGTCGATATTATGTCAGTGATCCGTGGACGCTCAAAGGTTTTCAGAGAGAGATTATGAAATGATTTTAGCTTATATTGAGGTTCATCAAGGATTCAACCCCGATGGGAATAATGGAGAGGGAACCTTAGATCCGAATGCCTGTATGAATATGTATATAACGCACGAAAATACCACTTGGTTGAAAAATGAAATTTTGGACTTTGTTGAATTCAATTTCACTCAATATTTTCGACACTTTCAGGACCGTGATGTTACCGAAGATAGGGCTATTCCAGTGCCTGTATTAAACAGTACCTCTGCGTTTTGTGTTCATGGAGCAGGGTACATATCAGTAGGGAAAAGCCGGTGTATTTACACTTATCGGTTGCGTACCTTTAGCAGCCCTCCATTGTGAACCCCTCCTAATGTATATATTGTCTGTGGAGAAAGTGCCTATACTTGGCTTCCACGAGGTTGGAATGGACGTTGTTACCTATCCTTCCTGTACCCTACAGTCTATATTGCCCCTTCTGATTATCACAAGGATCACAGACTAGATAAACGTAGCGTGCTTCTTAGGAGAAATAAAAGAGTGATAGATACCACTGATATAGATCAGACCGATACTCCATTGCAGTATTTCACTGACATTATGAAGGGAGTGTTACCCTTTTGGGGGCCTGTTATCACTAGCCAAGAAGTACGACGTTTGTCTGGAGTAGTTGAAGGGGTAATTAACACCACTGCAGGAATACTGACTAATATAACAGTAGAGCTACAGGCGACCAGACTCGTTTCGCTTCAAAACCGTATGGTTTTGGACGTTATCTTGGCAGATCAAGGAGGAGCATGCCGTGTGATCGGCGGCTCTTGCTGTGTTTATATTCCTGACTCCACCCCCTCCGTACATTTGGCTATACAGAAACTACATTGTTTAGCTTCTGAGGTACATGCAGAAACTGGTACGTGGTCTCTCTCTGGTTGGTTCTGGGGTTTGCTGTCTACTTGGGGATGGAAAATGTTGATGGTGCTGGCATGTATAGCCCGTATCATATCCATGTGTTGTGTTTGTGTACAATGTGGACCTGCATGTTGCTCTTATTGCGCAACAAAACTCACTTCCTCTGCGTCTGGTCCATCCCCAACAGCGGTAAAAGCTCAGCTTGTTCAGCAGGAGTTCAAAGACCTAATGCAGATTGATGAGGGAATATTTGAAGATTGAACTGTTTTAGTTAGCTACATCATGCTATAAGGGCCATTCTGAGGGATAAAAAAGGTAGATTTCCCGTATATAAGGAGTATCGGACCTATATTAAGTTAGCATGATGCATCTATGCGTATACTCCCTGTTTGATATATATGCTTTTGCTTGGAGGAAACTCGTTTATTTCCTTCCGGTATATCTATTGCTAAAAGAGTAGGCCGAGAACCATACAGCCGCTATCTTCTGTACATATGCTCGAGCACGGGCCATGATCACGTGTTGATCAAGTGCAATTGTCAGGCCCCAGTTCATTTGAGTTACTGGTAGCAGCTGAAGGTAGGCTGTTTTACTTTTACTGTTCTAAGACTCAAGGTCGCATCTGGCTTTGGGAGCGATAAGCGCATTCCTGGAGGTGCCGTGTCTACACTCCCAGGCACCAAGACTAAAGGGAGTCACCCCTCCTGACCTCACCAGTAATAGATAGTCAAGCCTTTGTACTGATCTGATGTGTGCCATGTAAGGTCCTTTCCTGGAGCTCGAGGGCTAACTGGTGTTTTTCCTTTTACAGTGATTTTATGTATTGTACCGAAAAGTATAGAACCTCCTGTTTGAATACGAGCCAACAGTCTTCTCGGCGCACCTGATGGGTGAGGTTCGGAGAGGCTTCTCTATAGAGTATTTTGCTTAATAAACGATTGAACCTTCTTCACTGCCAACTGACTGATTATTTGGTAATGGTGCTAGGACTATTGGTAGGTATAGTCCTTTAGTTTATTTTTATGGTACATCACCACCTCCTGGACACTGGACTCAATGCAGGCAAAACTGAAAATAAGCATGAAACGTCCAGGGACGCGCAGCGTTTCCCTTGCGGGAGCGAACGCAATAATTGCTACCATATGGCGCTGCTCGCACCCGCAAGGGAAACGCCAAACGTGCACACATTGCCATTGAAAGCAATGGAATGCGTGCACGTTTTTAGGGCAAAAACGGAATCGATTACATGAGATTCTATTCAGCGCATGCGCACTTCGTAGGCGAGACCTAAAAAGGACCAAATAAAGCACTAATTGGTAAGTGGCTTTTGCTTTTGTCAGCAACAACACCAGATGGAAAGGTTTGCTCGTTTACTGTGTAATAGTTTAAGAGAAATAAGGGCAATAGAACGAGGTGGTCAGCCATGATGTCAGTTAAGTTCGAAAGAGGACTGTATGGTTTAACCAGATGGACAGTGGCCCAGATGCTAAACAGGGGCTGAGATTCCCCGAAGATAAAAGTGGTATCTCAAGGTCCATCCTATGTCCCTCATTATGATCATCCTCTTAACTCTCGGGGGTTGGTAACTTCTATTACTGGACCCTCAGAATTATGAGATCCACTGGAACACTGCAGCTCTCTTAATTTTCACATGGAGATTCTGGGTATATGTAAAAGTACAGAAGAAAATTTGAAATTTCCAGGGAAATCAGACTCAGTACTACAGATACCAGTGGGATTCCTCTTTTTTTAGTGGACACTAATCGTACTACTTTTATTGGGTTGGATTGTCTACTCTGGGAACTCTGAGGGTGTGAAACATTTGTGACATTTTCTAGGCTACCTGTAATGAGTGCAATTGAGTGAAATATCACGGACAGGGGCCCATGAGGTAAACAGAGCTGGATAGATACTATATACTCACTTTATAAATCAATAAGATGTTTTTGTTTGCTATGTGAGACATGATTCATTTGGAAAGTGATGGGATGAAGAAAATAGAATTTTGGACCTCAGTCTCCTCCATTAAATGCATGTTCTTTTTAAAATTAACAATGTCTCTCTGTGTAGTGTGGTCCACGCCTAAGTTTATTTTTTTCTAATGCCATCATTTTGGGATTTCCTGCATCAACTATGTGGCTTTCTGTCCAAATTTAAAGTGTACCTAGTCATCCCATATTAAAATTAGGATTTCTCAAAAGCTATATGAAATTGTAACTACAGGAAATGCAAATGGCATAATTTTTACACGAAAAGTACACGCATTATGCCAGATAAATTAATTTTGCCTAGGCCAAATACAGAAATTCCTGCTTGCCCCCCTATAGGCTCTTGCCTGTTTTAATCTCTTTGCTGATTAGTGTCATGTGGCAGTGTTTCATTTGTTAAATAATATAAATAAATGCAGGGCACACAGGGGCTGATTACGATGTCGGTCACAAAGGCTCCGAATGGCATTCGGTTTGTCCGAATCCGATTCGGAAACCGCTTTTACGGCCGACTCAGAAACACATCCGACTGACCGATTATGATAGAATCCGTTCGGTCGTTCCAACTCAGTTCCGATCAGCATTTGGAGACACCGAGTCGGTCAGAGCCAAATCGTACAGGTCTATTGACCGCGTTTCTAGCCAATGCATTACGATGATGGATTTGGGAAGCCTTTCCGAATCAGTTTGTCTGACACGAATCAGCTGTTGCAAATCAACTTTGGGTGCCCGTAGCAGGCCCCCTTCACCCGTAGACCTCCAGTTGGGGCCCATGGGTCCCCTCTTTCCAACCATGCACAGTGTGGCAGGCACTAAGGCGTGCCCGCCACAGAGTGCAAGGTTTTCCGCGACAACTCAGTTTTCCAATGGGAGCCTGTGTTGTCGGTCAGAACACAGGCTCCCATTGAAGACAATGGGAGTGTGTCCGAACGGCGTTCAGAAACATCGTAATCGTTCGGAAAGACTCTCCGAAACCGATTCGGTAGGAAACCATTCCGAGACTGAGTCGGTCGGAATGCTTTCCGACCAACATCGTACTGAGACCAACAGTTTTTCAAAAAATGAATCATGCCGAGCCTTACGTCCCCCTTATACCTCTTTTTCCCACCTCCCTTCACTCAATGTGTCTTTATCTCACTCTTGCAGGTTATTTTTCAATAATACTTTCATACCCTTGGCACTGTTCTATGCATTTCTTTCCCTTTATCACGCTGGGTTAAGTCTGGTGATGAAAATTAAATCCTTGTCTCCGAAAATGAGTGCCCGTGCCCACATCCTCCATGAACTGCACACATTCTGGGAAGAATCTCCCTGGGGGTATAAATGTCATATCCATGCTAGTCTTGGGGGCGATCACAACATTGGGACACATTTCCAATCGCAGTGCTATAAAATTATTTGCATTGAAATACAACTAATCTTTTCCACGTGATTTCTCCAAAAACACATGCCGGCTGCCAAGGCATAAAGCTGGGCTATGACTTGAGGTGTTGGCATGGGGTGCTTCGGTCTGGTTTGTGGGTTGCATAGGGGATATATCTTCCTTTCAGCAAACAACAATGGATGTTTGTAATTTATGGTGATACTTCTTAATTGTCTAGTGTGTTCGGGACTGTAGTTACGTACAATTATTTATTTTGACAATATTGTGTTTATATTTAAAACGCGTTGAGTGCACGTTTCTGCTGGAATCGCCTGGTTTTTCACTTCCCTCGGTGTATGGTTCTGCCTCGGTGCTGAAAACCACACAAGTGACACCTTAAGATAGAAAAAAAATCCATCTGTGAGAGCCGCTGCGACTCTTCGGCCGTGAGCTGAGATCTTTGCCGCAGGTAGCCCGGCCTAACAAACGGCGGCCTCATTAGCCAGGCTCGGTGACATCGAAATGTGCTGACAGCGCCGAGGCAGCGTTTCGTTCGAGGCTACAACTTTCCCGAGGATGCACAAAGCCCTATTGATAGAAGCAGACCGGACCAACGACAAGACATGAATAATACCTGTATAGCCACCAGACGATGCATTTATCACCGATCAAATAAATGCAGCATTAGGCTGTCGCTTATCACAGACCTGGCTGCTGCACGCTCCGTGCAGGCATCCGCACAAACTACGTGACCTTTCATCCGAGCGCTTGTTTTACTAATACCATATGCGTTTCCTCTATTAGATCCTTGCTAGTTGCTGACCTTTCTAACAATATGATGCCTGTGCAGTTTTGTCTCCTCGTTTGTCTTCTGCCACCTTGGGTAATTTAATCCCGTATTTGCTGCATCAGTATCTCGCACTTGTTGTCACTGCTCCGACCTGCTTGCATTTTGTGGCACCATAGGCAGGTTGTAAACCGTGCTGTAACAGGGCAATTGCTGACCCAGCTGTTTCGTGTCCCTGGGGCCCAACTGCAATTATTAGGTGAGGGCAGCGCCTCGCGTCGCAGCGCAGGTGCTTCGCGTTCAGCCCGTCGAGGGTCAGAGTCAACAAGTGATAAATGAAAAATTGCACATCCTGGGTTTATTTTGCTATAGCATTCATTGCCGTTCTAAAGGGCATTATCTTGAGAGATTTGCCCGCCAAGCAAGTTATATGCCCCGGGCCATGTCAAGAGTGCGTAAGGGTGGTGAAAGTCAATTATATCAGCGTTAAATGTGCATGTTGGGGACAGCACGGGGTTTGTAGATGCTCGCTTTAAGAAAAAAAGCTTTGTGTGTTGACAGGCTTTTTTGTGTGATATCATAAGGAGTACCTTGAGATATACTAAGCAGAAGAGGGAAATGTTGGGGGTCACAACCTGATTAACTCTTGGATTATTGCATCACACCATTCAGAGTTGGAGTAAGGCATTTATTAACAATTAGTGCCTTCTTTCTGGAGAAGCTGATTGGTTGGGGAAACAGTGTTTACAATGTGATTTTTACCAAGTAGTGACTTTACCACACATTTTTAGGCAGGAATGTTTTTACAACTTGTATGTTTTTACAACAGATGCCTTTGCCACGCATTTAAGGTAAGCTGGGTGGTGGGGGGGGGGGTGTCTCCCCCCACAAACTACTTTTTATGGCATATGCTAATACAATTATTAAATATAATAATTCAAGTTTATTATGAGATTACTTTCAGTAAGGACAGAAACTTCACGGTTTGTGCTACAAAAACGTTCTCAGTTCAGTTCAATCTTTATTTCGGTAAAAAAAAAAACATAAAAGGTTGATAATAAAAAATACAATACAAGAAGTCAGCAACAACCTTAGGACACAATATCGCCACACACTGGGCACTCTATAAAATAATCGACCATTTTTTTAACATTAAAATAATAAATATATCTAAAATTTCGCTATTTGGCATTTCAGTTTTTAAATATAGATTTGTGCAGGCAGAGTTGTGTTGAAATCAAATTCCTCTTCAGTTTCCTCTCGCTTTTTCTGCGTTATTTCTGACGTGGAGGTACAGGACCATTCCACTCTTCTATGGGCAAAGAAACAGAAAAGGATTCTGCTTTCTTCTCATGCCTCAGTGCATTGAGCAAGCCGCAAGCTATTCAAACTCATGGGCTAAATGTGTCTTGTTCATCAATTTTTTATTGATAGAGATTCTCAGCCATTCTTTGGAAAATAACCGTAGCTCCTCGCTGCATTGTTCATGTAATGCCAGGCAATTGTTGTGGAGGCATATGCGTGTTCATTCAACTGCTTCCTCCTATAGACTCATTAAAATAATTACTTGGCATTTAATGAGTGAATGAGGACTGCAAAATACGCAGGGCCTACGTGAAACTAAAATACACGAGTACATCTTCATTTGACATGCGTCAGACGATTTATTCATATCACCATGCAAAGATAAGGAAATTGTTTTGATATATAAGGTCATTGCTATTGTTTCCTTTTCTTTTCTTTTTTACAAATGTGCGCTGATGCCTGCAGTTCCACCAAAACGGAGTCAATAAAACTGCGCAGGCAGACCTAAACCCATATTGAAGCGCGCACATTTTATTTGTTTGAGATTCTCATTTTTATTTTTATGGTCCTCACAAGGGCATCTTGTTATTGTGCTTCATCCAATGTACTTTCGACGTATGAGGAGAGAGATTTTTCTGGTAATTCACCACAAATTCCCCTTATGTGCCTGTGCGCCGTGAGAAACGCGCTCGAGCCCTCAAGGCCACGCCTAGTCAGGGACGGACTGAGAACCAAAAGCAGCACAGGCAGAAATGTTCAAACCAGCCAGGCTCCAGTACCTTCCTCCTCCCTCTCTCCTCTCTCTTTCTCCTGACGCCCCTTCGTGCGTGCGTAATGACGTGGCGTTGCCGGAGTCAGTGGCAGAGGCCCCAGCAGCATCCCCTGCCCTATGAACCACCCTTCAAAGGCTTCAGTCCACCTTGGAAATGCCCTTCGATAAAACGGGCAGTACCGTCCTGAGCTAGACGACATGAACAGCAATATTACCAAAGATACATATTGCTGGATTTGGATGCCCAGTGGAATAGATGGGGGAATAACTTGCAGTAAAAGGGTTACTTACTACAGTATTATTCTGCATGTTTTTTTTCTCCTTAACCTCCAGTATTTTTTGTTGACTGCATTCTATGGGATTATAAGAATTTCCTCTAACTCATGGTATAAATGGACATTTATATTAATAATAGAGTGCCCTAAATCACTCAATGTGATTTCACCTGCGAGGGGGTGAAAGACATTTTTGGAATGTATGTGTCTAAAAATAAAGCAAGCATTGGCACAGCCAATTGAACCTGTGTTGGATGACAGCTTTGTCAATGCTTGTTTATTTCATGTTTTTTAAATCTTTATCACAGAAACATTAAAAAAAATCACCCATGCTTGCACTCTTGCATATGTACTGGTAGTTCTCTTTAAATGTGTTTCTGACAAAGTTGTACTGAACCATTCAAAGAAGACCGCCAATGCATGCTCATATATTTGTACGCACAGGCAACCATCTTTGACCAGGATTAAACCTGTTTAGAAATATATGATGCTTAGAGTGCCTGCGCGAGATGCGGTGCACTGTAAGGGGCAGTGAAGGGTGGTAGATGTGTCTGGAAAGCTGCAGGCCCTTCAAGAATACATTCAAAAAAATTATAATTCAGAAATAAGCCTATCAATGTCAAGCACTCAAGGGCAGTATTTTCTGGTTGAAAATGCACTTTGCGCACAACAGAATGCTGTAACTCACAGTGAGGAAGCTGATGACTCTAGTGTGCTGACCCATTGCCCCATGCTGTAAGTTGTGGTGGGGGTAAGCAACAGGTGAATGAAATAACAGCAGATCAATTGATGATGATGGTTCACTAAAAGCTCTTTAAGTAAGTATAATATATAAAAAAAAAATAGTAAAATCAAAGACTTTGGCTAATGTCATACTTAGAAAGAAACACTCTTATGAATATTTTTTTTTAAACATTTGACACACAACTTTTTCTGTGAAAATCAATCTCTTCACCTTTAAAGTTTTGCACACTTTACCTCCAAGCACATCTTACTCATTACAGTCCTAACTTTTGTGTTTAAACACACCTCTAAAGTACTCAGTTAATGCCATGAGGCCATGAACGCATAGGGATTATAATAAAAAATACATAAATGAGGAAATACGTGACGAGAAGCCGCCAAAACAAGGAATGTCAAGGGGCATAAGAAGAGACCAACATGTCCAGTGGAGTTTGAGTTCTGCATATGGACTGGAACCAAGCTGCAGAGAAGGATAGGACCGGCCCAAGTAGACTGAGGTATTGTGTGCGAGGATGTCTGATGGGAAAGGATGAGCCTGGGAGGAGTGAGAGAGGGAGCTAGGGTTCTAGTAGGTCACACAGCCAAAGGGAAAGACCAATAATGGATTTAGGGGAATGTGGGTCCACATAGGAAGTTCTGTAAGTGAGTGGAATAAAAATGAAAAACAAGCAATGATAATGATCAATCAATCAGGGGGTTTGTAAAGCGCGCTACTCACCCGTGAGGGTCTCAAGGTGCTGGGGGGGGAGGGAGGGGGGCTGCTCCGGATCAGTCGAAGAGCCAGGTCTTGAGGTCCTTCTTGAACGTGTGCAGGGTCGGGGAACGTCTGATGTTCACCGGGAGCTCGTTCCAGGTTTTGGCTGCGATGTAGGAGGTGAGAAACAAGAAGATTAACCAAAAGGAGAGATACAGGAAAGAGTATGATGGGATATCTGATATTGCTCTAAAATGGATCGGTTTATTACTTAGAGATTGTACTCAGCAAGTGTGCATGGTTCCTACAGAATCCTCCTCATCGATTTCTGTGCAGTGTCCCTCAAATCTATGTCCTCGCCTGCTTTTGTTAATTGCTTCATGCACCTCCTGTTTCAGCAATTAGATCAGAAAAAGATTTACTTCTAAATGTACACTAACAACACACAAATCTACATCTGCCAGGAGAATGATTCAGAGTGCAAGGACAACATGACCAATTACCTAGATCACATACGTCATTGGGTGAGCAAAAGCTTCCTTGGCCTGAGTGGATCCAAAACAGGAATCCTAACCTTAGTAGATCAAAATATCAACTCTCTGCCACCTCAATAACCCACTAGTCTAGGGACTGCTCCACCACCACTCTGTAAACTATAGACTTGGCATCAACGCTTACTAAAACCTCTAATTTACTCCTTAAATTAACATTGCAGTGGAGGGACCAGCATGCAATGCTCTCCTTCATTCCCAAAATCTTCACTCTCCTGCAAACCTCTCATTGAACAGTACCTATAGGCTGTCTAGTTTTGAGACTGATAAACTACTTTTCTATCGTACTATTTAAGCAGATTGATCACTATCATTAGATCAAACATAGATCCAGTGACTGGTGTAGTATATAACAATGACTAGGCTCTGTAGATCAAAGATAGATTCTGCGAATAGTGTAGTGTTTAACACTATTTTTAACAATGTATTATATGACTTCAGATTTAGAAAAAATGCAATCTTTACTCTTAATGCATTAGAACTGCAGACTTTAATTTATCAGTACTTACCTCTAAGACTACCTAAACCAGCAATGCATATCAGCTATGCTGCTCACAGGTGTAAGAGACATTTGGATGTTTGTGCTAGTATTCGTTACTTGCAACCACTCTTGAATTTCAAATAGCATTCCAGTAAGTATTTGTTCCTATTTTAATTAAAATCATTAGAATTAAAAAACACAACACTTAGCATTGTGGAATTGTATTCACACACCATCGATTTTCAGCTTCAATTACAAATTTCTGCCACCAGTGTAAATTTTTTACAAAACAACCACTATATAATTAAAAAAATGTACAGTCATCTGGGTACATGTCATGACCACAGTTTAACATTTTAGTAAATCTAGCTCTAAAACATTGGTCCTAACAGTTTTCCCCTCTCTGTATTCATTTTTCACATAAACACAATATGTTGTCCAATGACTCGCCAGCCAGAGCAAGATGACAGGTGGCAACGGAATCCCCATTTAGCCTTCCATATCAAAAATCTAACCAAACCTATATCTAATTAATGTTTTTCATTGAAAGTAAATGAATGCTTCAAATGCTTATGCTTTAAAATACATTTATAGGAGCTGTACTTGAACCATGAGAGCCTTCTTAGTGCTCTCTCTTTACATCCAAGACCACCTTATACTCATGGAAGGATATGAGTTTGGTTTATTTCACCAGGAGGTGACTTGTGTGAAAAACAAGCAATGATAATGATCAATCAATCAGGGGGTTTGTAAAGCGCGCTACTCACCCGTGAGGGTCTCAAGGTGCTGGGGGGGGGGAGGGAGGGGGGCTGCTCCGGATCAGTCGAAGAGCCAGGTCTTGAGGTCCTTCTTGAACGTGTGCAGGGTCGGGGAACGTCTGATGTTCACCGGGAGCTCGTTCCAGGTTTTGGCTGCGATGTAGGAGGTGAGAAACAAGAAGATTAACCAAAAGGAGAGATACAGGAAAGAGTATGATGGGATATCTGATATTGCTCTAAAATGAATCGGTTTATTACTTAGAGATTGTACTCAGCAAGTGTGCATGGTTCCTACAGAATCCTCCTCATCGATTTCTGTGCAGTGTCCCTCAAATCTATGTCCTCGCCTGCTTTTGTTAATTGCTTCATGCACCTCCTGTTTCAGCAATTAGATCAGAAAAAGATTTACTTCTAAATGTACACTAACAACACACAAATCTACATCTGCCAGGAGAATGATTCAGAGTGCAAGGACAACATGACCAATTACCTAGATCACATACGTCATTGGGTGAGCAAAAGCTTCCTTGGCCTGAGTGGATCCAAAACAGGAATCCTAACCTTAGTAGATCAAAATATCAACTCTCTGCCACCTCAATAACCCACTAGTCTAGGGACTGCTCCACCACCACTCTGTAAACTATAGACTTGGCATCAACGCTTACTAAAACCTCTAATTTACTCCTTAAATTAACATTGCAGTGGAGGGACCAGCATGCAATGCTCTCCTTCATTCCCAAAATCTTCACTCTCCTGCAAACCTCTCATTGAACAGTACCTATAGGCTGTCTAGTTTTGAGACTGATAAACTACTTTTCTATCGTACTATTTAAGCAGATTGATCACTATCATTAGATCAAACATAGATCCAGTGACTGGTGTAGTATATAACAATGACTAGGCTCTGTAGATCAAAGATAGATTCTGCGAATAGTGTAGTGTTTAACACTATTTTTAACAATGTATTATATGACTCCAGATTTAGAAAAAATGCAATCTTTACTCTTAATGCATTAGAACTGCAGACTTTAATTTATCAGTACTTACCTCTAAGACTACCTAAACCAGCAATGCATATCAGCTATTCTGCTCACAGGTGTAAGAGACATTTGGATGTTTGTGCTAGTATTCGTTACTTGCAACCACTCTTGAATTTCAAATGGCATTCCAGTAAGTATTTGTTCCTATTTTAATTAAAATCATTAGAATTAAAAAACACAACACTTAGCATTGTGGAATTGTATTCACACACCATCGATTTTCAGCTTCAATTACAAATTTCTGCCACCAGTGTAAATTTTTTACAAAACAACCACTATATAATTAAAAAAATGTACAGTCATCTGGGTACATGTCATGACCACAGTTTAACATTTTAGTAAATCTAGCTCTAAAACATTGGTCCTAACAGTTTTCCCCTCTCTGTATTCATTTTTCACATAAACACAATATGTTGTCCAATGACTCGCCAGCCAGAGCAAGATGACAGGTGGCAACGGAATCCCCATTTAGCCTTCCATATCAAAAATCTAACCAAACCTATATCTAATTAATGTTTTTCATTGAAAGTAAATGAATGCTTCAAATGCTTATGCTTTAAAATACATTTATAGGAGCTGTACTTGAACCATGAGAGCCTTCTTAGTGCTCTCTCTTTACATCCAAGACCACCTTATACTCATGGAAGGATATGAGTTTGGTTTATTTCACCAGGAGGTGACTTGTGTGAAAAACAAGCAATGATAATGATCAATCAATCAGGGGGTTTGTAAAGCGCGCTACTCACCCGTGAGGGTCTCAAGGTGCTGGGGGGGGAGAGGGAGGGGGGCTGCTCCGGATCAGTCGAAGAGCCAGGTCTTGAGGTCCTTCTTGAACGTGTGCAGGGTCGGGGAACGTCTGATGTTCACCGGGAGCTCGTTCCAGGTTTTGGCTGCGATGTAGGAGGTGAGAAACAAGAAGATTAACCAAAAGGAGAGATACAGGAAAGAGTATGATGGGATATCTGATATTGCTCTAAAATGAATCGGTTTATTACTTAGAGATTGTACTCAGCAAGTGTGCATGGTTCCTACAGAATCCTCCTCATCGATTTCTGTGCAGTGTCCCTCAAATCTATGTCCTCGCCTGCTTTTGTTAATTGCTTCATGCACCTCCTGTTTCAGCAATTAGATCAGAAAAAGATTTACTTCTAAATGTACACTAACAACACACAAATCTACATCTGCCAGGAGAATGATTCAGAGTGCAAGGACAACATGACCAATTACCTAGATCACATACGTCATTGGGTGAGCAAAAGCTTCCTTGGCCTGAGTGGATCCAAAACAGGAATCCTAACCTTAGTAGATCAAAATATCAACTCTCTGCCACCTCAATAACCCACTAGTCTAGGGACTGCTCCACCACCACTCTGTAAACTATAGACTTGGCATCAACGCTTACTAAAACCTCTAATTTACTCCTTAAATTAACATTGCAGTGGAGGGACCAGCATGCAATGCTCTCCTTCATTCCCAAAATCTTCACTCTCCTGCAAACCTCTCATTGAACAGTACCTATAGGCTGTCTAGTTTTGAGACTGATAAACTACTTTTCTATCGTACTATTTAAGCAGATTGATCACTATCATTAGATCAAACATAGATCCAGTGACTGGTGTAGTATATAACAATGACTAGGCTCTGTAGATCAAAGATAGATTCTGCGAATAGTGTAGTGTTTAACACTATTTTTAACAATGTATTATATGACTTCAGATTTAGAAAAAATGCAATCTTTACTCTTAATGCATTAGAACTGCAGACTTTAATTTATCAGTACTTACCTCTAAGACTACCTAAACCAGCAATGCATATCAGCTATTCTGCTCACAGGTGTAAGAGACATTTGGATGTTTGTGCTAGTATTCGTTACTTGCAACCACTCTTGAATTTCAAATGGCATTCCAGTAAGTATTTGTTCCTATTTTAATTAAAATCATTAGAATTAAAAAACAAAACACTTAGCATTGTGGAATTGTATTCACACACCATCGATTTTCAGCTTCAATTACAAATTTCTGCCACCAGTGTAAACTTTTTACAAAACAACCACTATATAATTAAAAAAATGTACAGTCATCTGGGTACATGTCATGACCACAGTTTAACATTTTAGTAAATCTAGCTCTAAAACATTGGTCCTAACAGTTTTCCCCTCTCTGTATTCATTTTTCACATAAACACAATATGTTGTCCAATGACTCGCCAGCCAGAGCAAGATGACAGGTGGCAACGGAATCCCCATTTAGCCTTCCATATCAAGAATCTAACCAAACCTATATCTAATTAATGTTTTTCATTGAAAGTAAATGAATGCTTCAAATGCTTATGCTTTAAAATACATTTATAGGAGCTGTACTTGAACCATGAGAGCCTTCTTAGTGCTCTCTCTTTACATCCAAGACCACCTTATACTCATGGAAGGATATGAGTTTGGTTTATTTCACCAGGAGGTGACTTGTGTGAAGGATTAGTAACACTTTATTGCAAAAAGCTTCAAAGTGCAGAGCTAGGAACCAACATAGAAAATATTCACTGCAGCCCTTTGAGAATTCTACTTGTAAACTTTGTTGGCATAACCTCATCTTCATATCCCTGCATACAGACTCCAAATTCTTCATAACGTCTTTGGCCCAATTCAGTTCACTTTGCTGGGACTATCTGTTCCTCTCCCAAACCCAGTCTTTTCCAGAATCTTAATAGTGCCACTTGGGCCAATATATTTCAAAAGGTCGAAACAGACTCTAATCTAATATCCTGGATAATGGAGGAACCGGCTAGAGACATTAAGGTCTTTATACATACCTGCTTTTACAACCTATACAAAGTAATTCAACTCCAAATTGTAGTTGCAGGGGTATCATGGCCACAAAAGCTTTCAAGACTGGTTTATGCGACATATCACCATAATTCCAATTACATTATTTCAAGCCATTCACCAAGGCAAGGGCCCTAACCTTTAGGGCATTCATGTGGGTATGCCAGTTAAAGGACCTTTCAAAACAAACTCCCAGATATTTGTATTCATGAACTATTTCCAGTTTTGTGGCTCCCAGATGCCAGCTAAACTTGTCTATTTTTTTAACCAAAACACAACACCTTAGTTTTATCCATATTGTTGCTACAGTAATCCCTGAGCGCATGCAATTTTTTGTGCAGTCCCTTCTCAGTCTGATCTAAAATTACAAGATCATTTGTGTACAGAAGGCATGATACGTGTTTACAATTCATTCTAGGGCTAGCACTTCTAACCCCCCCAGGGCAGTTGGTAGATTAGAGTCAAATATGGAAAAGAGTAGTGGGGCCAACATGCAACCTATTCTTAATCCATTATTGATTGCTATTTTCTGTGTTAGTGTCCCCTCAGTAGCCATAATGACTTGGGCCCAATTATCCCTATTTCGCTCTTGTATTGGGATCAATACTCCCTGTGGGTTATCATATTTTCTCATGGTTTCCCATAAACAAATCCAGTCCACCAAATCAAAGGCTGCACGGAAGTCTACGAAACAGAACTCTGCTCGACTGACTTCCGTGCGATGGACCAGAGGGCAAAACAGAGGTCAATTCTAGAGTAACCCTCCTTGAAGCCACCTTGTTCAGGGGGCACTATTGATTCCAACCCATTCCTTCAGTAATCCCAAAGTGATTTTTGCGAAAACGTTTTTTCCCACATCTAGGAGGCTAATCAGCCTATAATATTTGGGGCCTTTGTATCTCCTCTCTTATGGATAGGTCTGATTATAGCACCTCTCCAACTATCTGGGAATCATCCTGTGTCTAATACGAGGGAGGACAGCCACGATGAAAAGTCTGCCCACCAATCCAACTAAAACTTTATTATAATAGCAGGGAGATTATCAGGTCCAGCTGCGTAGGTCAAATTTAAATTTGCAATGATACGTTTTATATTCCCTACTGTAAAATGTTATCTGATGTCATCCTCCAACCCTATCCAGGGGATTATACTTCTTTCAACGGACGTTTTCCTTTTACCATATATTTCCCCCGGGTACTCTTACAATGCGGCTTCCTCCACAACACAATTCATTGCACCCTGTATCTTGCCTGAGCCTTCCCGTATTAGCTTCCAAAAAGTTATCACATTTATTGTTTCTATTGCTTCCAGCAAATTTTCCCAACATTTCTCTGTAAAATTTCCTTTCTGATTTCAAATAAGCATTTTATACATTTTCCTTAATTTCACAAGATAGTCCTGTTTTCAACTTCTTTTACCTTAACCTTAAGACACTGAATCTCTTGTCTAATTGTGTTTTCATACCTTTCTAGATTAAATGGTCTGGCATTTTCCAGAGTTAATTTCTGCTAAAAAGTAGCCAATTTTATCATGCAGTCATTTGTCAATCTGGTTGCAAGGCGCTTTGGGTAACCCACTTGTTGAGAGATTATCAGATCTTGCATTATCCTTTTGCCTAGTTAATTCTGATTTTATTGTTTCGTGGTCACTTACCTCTCCTTGTGTTAGCCAAAATCAGTAAATTTTTTCAAAGTTCCAGGCATGCATAAAGGGGTGCGAGACGACCTTAAATATTTGCTAGGCATGGCAGTCGAACTCCGTCCTGCCGTTCAGACCAAACAGCCCTGAATGCCCAGATATTTCCTAATGGTAAATCTTGTGCTGACATTCAGGTATCGAGAAAACTAGACACATTTATGTTATGGAACATAATATCTCTTTAAACCAGGGGTCGATCCTTGTTGGGTTAATTTTAAGATTAAAATCTCCCATCAGAATAAGCATGTCTTTATCATACTTTTCACAGAAGCTATCCATGTTTTCCTTACAATGTCCCATTTCTGATATATACTCTTCCACCCCCGCATGTCTACATTTATGATGATCATACAGTCATATTTAGTGTTGGAGTCCCACAGTAATACTCTCAAGCCACAAGCTATTTGCATTTTATCTCTAAGAGATTCGCCTTTTTCGCTCTTTTTGTGGCTATTAAAGTAATTATCCCCCCTGCAGGAAGTGGCTACTGGCTCCTTTTTGCAGGCCTGTTTAGTTGGGTAAGCCCACAGATTGTGGGGGCTTCATCACACAGCCATGCTTTTTGCAGACATATAATCTCAAACGTGTTAGCTAATTTTTTAAGACTTTATAGTTTTTACCTTTTCCCAAGACCATTAGTGTTCCATGTTAGTATCCCAAGACTGTGCAATGACCCAGCACCCTAATCAATTTCATTTAGACACCCCTCTTCCTCCAGGGCTGGCAGAAAAGGGCCTGCATAGCTATTTTCAAAACTCCAATTACCCCAGTGTTTGCTTGTCTCAGAGGAATGTACGGTAATTTCAATATTTTCTTTTTCCTCAAATACCCTGTCTATTAGCCTGATCTGTCTTAATCCAAGCACTGAATTATGCCTTATGAATGACTTACCTTGGTGCCCTGCTTCAGACCATTCTATTTCTGGCACTAGCCTTATCCCTCCCTTTTGTACCTCTTTCTTCACCTTTACAAGACTGCCTTTACCAGCCTTGAATACATCAAGACCGTCATAATTTCGTTTCCCTTCCTATTCTGTGTGAAACCCACTAATCTAAGGCACATTTAGAGAAAGCAAAGAGAAGTTGTGTCCGATTTAAGGGTCATAGCTTTTCGCCCCCCCTTCCTGATTGGGATTGTTCAAAATATAGTCACATTTTTGCTTTCTCTTTTATTCTTTACACCCTGAAAGTCCACTCTATCCTGTCCCCACTTTGTAGTAGCTGGAACATTTGTCTTTCTTCCTCTTTCTACACAAACTCCTATTTTCTCTTTGTCTCCAGGTTCCACTCCTTGTTGTGTATCTATTGTCCTCTCACTTTTCTTTCATGGTTGAGATGTATCCTTCCTTATTCCAATTCAAGCTCTCATTCCCTCGTCTCTAGAGAGAGGACCCCCTCCTTTCACCTTTATTTCCACCACTAGCATGGCTGTTTTTCTTTTACTCATTCACTTTTATAAAGCTTCCCCCATCATTTTTTCTCTGCTGCTTCCCTTTAATTCCCTTCCCCCTCCCCAGGGCCTTCCTCTCTCTTTTTATCTCAGGTATATGTTGCCTTTATCCTATTAGTACCCCCCATTTTTTTACGAACATAGGGATCTGGAAGTATAAACATTCTGCGGTTCCGCCTGCCAAGCGGCTTTCCCTGCACTTTCCATACTTCAACTAAAAATTTCAACAGGTCTAACTATAGTCCGCATATGGTCACAGATTAATTTTAGTTCTCCCACGATGTTCTGTAGCTGACCTTTTTGGGCTTTTAAGATGTCATCATTCATCACAGTTACAATAATTCTTGTAATGTTTTTCGTAGCATTAGCATTATGTCTAGCATAGAGGGCGATGGTGTCCCCAAAAGTTCTAGCCCTACCAAAAAGTTTTGCACTGATCTTTCAATGGCCTCATTTCCTAAGCTCCATGCTCTTTTCCTACTCAGTTGTAGAAACCATGCAATAGTTCATCTTCTCTCCTCTGATACTCTTCTCCACCAGCTGCGATCCTTCTTTATCTTGAAGACAGAAGAGCCATGGTGACGAGGATAGTCTTGGTTCTAAAGTAAATTAATTCCAACTTAACATGTTTTGCGACTGGCTTTTCCTTCTGCTTCCTTACTGCCCTCTCCACTTTAGGAAGCTTCAACGCCAGCCACAGCTTTGGCTGGATTTGTGGGTGATCTCAAGCATGGCGATCAGCGTTCTGTGCAGCGCGCACGTGTCACATCAACAATAGGCATCAGCAAAGGTCCCCGGCATTCTTTTCACGAGGTTCCAGTCTAGAACATGAAGTGATGCCTCTCAGAGCACAGGGAGGTGGGGGTAGACGAATCTCATTGGAAAGCTTGCAGTAGCCACTGGTTTCAAAGTTTTTTGGGGGAGGGATGTATTCGTCAGTTGGGGATTCATAAGTCACTATATATGTTCAACACACTCTATAGGAAGGTATGCTGCGTCTGGGTCTTTTATGGTCCAGGTTTAAAAATGGCTGTCATGTCAATCTTAAGGAGTGAAAGACTCCTTTCACACTTCGGCATGAGGAGTGGAATAGGGGAGAAAAAATAAAATTCTTTGCGGCTGACATTTTGTTAAATCCATCCATCTGGCAAGTTTCCCATGGACAAACTATCGACCCATATGCAAAGGTAGGCATTAACCTACTGGCAACTACACAAAGCATTGAAAACATAGAGGGGCTTGTCAGCTTATTACACAATTGTCAGAAAGAGGTGTTTAAAGAGGCGATAGAAGGCTGCAATGACCCTAGGTGCAAGGATGAGCCTCCTCGCTCTTCCATGCAAACCTCTAAAATTTTTGTTGCTAATTGAAAGCTCCAGTAGCTTGCCTTCTAAGGGAAAGTAGCCTTATTTTGTTACCCTTTGGCATAAACATTTATTTTCATCTCATCTTTGTTCATTTTTAGGTTATTTGCCAGGCAGTATTTGTGCAAAACACTTAAAGCTCTGTGCAGCCACAGGGGGTCTTATCCAGAAGCACCGTATCATCCTCTTACTAGAGCATTCCCAGCCTTTGATCAGATAGTTGTGGGGGAAACGTTAACTGCACAAAGGCCATCTCTGAAGTCCACCAGATATGTGTTAAGAAGTAAGGGCGCAAGAATGTGGTTCTGTTTAAGGCCTTTGCTGTAAATATCATCTCTGAAACAACCAACCCTGAATATAGTTCAATTCTCAGCCAGGTATGCAAGTATAGGGTTAGGGTGGCTTACATTTAAGGTGGTGGAATCCCTCATTTTATCAATCTTTGCTTTAATCTCTCTCTGTTAATCAAAGGCTGCTGTGAAATCAAGAAATACAGCAAGTAGGAAGTTGCCCTTTGTAAAATTGCTGTTTTTATACTTAGTGAGAGAGCCTATAAGTAATCCTCCATGTGTCTAAAATCCATTTTAAAAATTGGAAATTAGGGACCCGATTCACAGAATTAGTTTAAGACAAAATCCTAAACTTACTACTTCTGGTATTCACAGAATTCACTTACTACTTTTGGTATTCACAGAATGCACTTACTACTTTTGGTATTCACAGAATGGATTTACGGCTACTAACTTTACATCCGCACTCGGGCCGGAAATTCCGACCCAGAGGCGGAGCTTCCGGCCCAGAGGCGGGGCTTCCAGCCCTGAGGCGGAGCTTTCGGCCCAGAGGCAGAGCTTCCGGCCCAGAGGTGGAGATTTCGGCCATGGCTAAATCTCCACCACCGGCCGGAATCCCCACCGCCGGGCCAGAAGCTCCGCCCCTGGGCCGTAAACTCCGCCTCCGGGCCAGAAGCTCCGCCTCCGGGCCAGAGTGCGGACGTAAAGTTAGTAGTCGTAAATCCATTCTGTGAATACCAAAAGTAGTAAGTGCATTCTGTGAATACCAAAAGTAGTAAGTTTAGGATTTTGTCTTAAGTTAATTCTGTGAATCGGGCCCTAGATCTTTAATTGTGTCCCATATACGAATTCTTAGTGGAGTAGTTTTGCAAAATAATTACCCACTAAATCAAATAGTGCTATTGGATTCAGCTATCAGGGCTGAAAGTGGACCATATTTTATGAATTGGCACCAATAATGATCTCCACGATCTCCACCAGCTATCAATGGATGAGGAAGCTCCAGAGGACTGGAGTGAAGAGTGCTGGTCGCCCTGGGAGATGTGAAAACACCGCCACAACACAGGAGAGTTGCAGCTCCTGTGGTACGTGTCTAAAAGGGGGGAGGGAGATTCGGGCTATAAATAAGAGAGTCAGGTGGGACATAGAGGGGAGCCGGGGCCTGGAAACACGGTCAACATAGAATTGTTATCGCTTCGTGAATTTGGTATTTTCTATTTCCATTTCTTTGGCTTAAATATTTTGTTGCATTTTACTTTATTGACATTTCTTTTGTCTGATAATCGGCCTGAGGAAAAAGCTGGATAAACTGTTTAAACATTGCTTGTCGTAGGATAGTGCAACAGTTGCCTCATGGTATGAATACTACTATGTGGATACTGATGTGGCCAGGAAAGGCCAATGGAAATAGCTGGCACGGCTTAACAATGATAAGAAGGGGCATTGATTCAGCATGAATGCACTTCCCTATAACAGCTTTTTTCTTTCCAAAAGAGAACCCTAAAGACCTTACAGAGCAAAAGAGAGAGAGAGAGAGAGAGAGAGAGAGAGAGAGAGAGGAAGAGGAGTAGCGCTGTCAGAGGATGAGAGGAACTGAAAGCATTTCCAACTTACTCCACACATATATTGTTTTTTTTTTTTAATTGTTGTTTGGACATCTTCCATAATAAAACTCCAAAATTGAGAGACACCAAGCCTCCTAGATTCCATTCCTTCCATAGTCAGCTATGAATACTACATGTCAAATATGTTTTTGTCTGGTCTGGTGCTCCGTTCAGTTTAAATTGAATAATAATGGTCCATCTTTATTCATGAAAAAGGAACAACAGCTTTAGCAAATTTAAGAGCTCTGAATTGTACTGGAGGTCCAGAAAGTGTGCTCTGGGAGACAATTAGCTTTATATATCTAGGCATAAACCTGTGTCCTGAACCAGATGCCCAGTACTCCCCAAATATGAACATAGTGATGGAAGGCTTAAAGAGTTTTATCACTTTTTGTAATGCTCTCTTTCTTCTGTGCTTGGAAGAATCTCTCTATACCTTGGTGTTATTAAAATCCACAGTGGATCAAGGTGCCCCATGTCACTGAGATTGTTTCAAGAACTAGACCGGCTTCTAGTTTGCTGGTTTGGACTAGAAAACTTAGTCATGTGGGTAACCTCCTAATCCCCCTGGGAGACAATGTGATGGCAGAACCATATATATAACTATTTCCCAGATGTAATAATCATTTTAATGGTCACAAACTCTCCAATTTGGCATAACGACTGTTAAAATGCTTTCTTTCTATGTACTAACCTCATTTTAGAAGTTGTAAACGTTTATCAGATTGCTAAAATGGGATTCCAAATGGTTATTGATTTGGTTTCTAGAAGTGGTGTGCTGTAGGTGTCCCTTTCAGAAGCAAACTTGATATATATCACTGTTTTCCGACCAAAATCCACTCATGAAAAATGTAAATTTTACTGACACCTCCAAGGAGGTGGTAATGCATTTGAAAAGGAAAGGGGCCCCTTAGGGCCCCCTCTCCCTTGTGAATGTTAACACAAAAGCTTGTTGAAGAATAGGAAGTGGTCCAAGGAACCATTGACACTTTGGACCACTGCCATCTCTTAAAAAAAACTTTAACATAAAGAAGCCTTTTTTTTTTAAACACAGCCCTGTTTTCTTTAAGGAAAAAGGTCTGCATTGTGAAAGAGTTTGATTTATTCGAAAGCAAACACAGACATTGGGTTTGACTCACAAAGGTAAATGTTCACTCTTATGTAAGTTTACGATAGTTTGCTATTCACAAAGGTATTTTACCAGTAGTATCTTTACGACACATGAAAATATTGGACTGCCCTATTTTTTTATGGGCAGATACTCTGCAGATGTAAAGATAATGCTAGTAAAATATCTTTGTGAATAGCAAACAGTTGTAAACTTGCACAACATTATAAGTGTACCTTTGTGAATCAGGCTCAAGGGCTGCTGACTCCATCAAGCTACCACACCTGTAAGGCAACCATTCATAGTGAGTCGCAATTTGAGACATACTGCATTAATATTCATGAGGTAGGTAGGATTGCAACCCTGTGCGATTCAGAATTTTAATAACCAACCTATTTGTTGCAACTAGTATTTTCTGACTAGTAAATAGTATACCTATTCACAAAGGTATTTTACTAGTAGTATATTCACAGCTCCTGAGTCCCTACACATGAAAAGATAGGACTGCCCTAATTGTTATGTGCAGAAACTCTGCAGTTGTAAAGATAATACAAAAAAATATGTTTGTGAATAGCAAACAGTTGTAAATGTATACAACATTGTAAGTTTACCTTTGTGAATCAGACCCAAGGCCTGCTGACCCCATCAAGCTACCATACCAGTAAGGCAACCAATCACAGTGAGTCGCAATTTGAGACATACTTCATTAATATTCATGAGGTAGGTAGGATTGCACCCCTATACGATTCAGAATTTTAGTAACCAACCTATTCGTTGCAACAAGTATTTTATGACTAGTAAATAGTATACTTGGCCCTGTATTACATGGCCACCCAATTGCAACATGCTGTCAAATGGTTTGATTGAGAGATGAACTGGGATAAATCTTTACTGCTGAGTACATGTAGCCAGATTATGCTACCAAAGCTGTTTATGATGGGACAAAACACACCGAATCACTACCAATATGTTGTCAGGTAGGGAGGGTGGATATAGGAAAGATTGGTCAGGGTGATGCTGAGACATCCTCCATAAGTGAAGCAAATACCATTGGGGTGTATGAGACCAATCCAGGAAGTGGTAGGGGATTTATACTCCAATGTCAGATTAATTACCTTTGCCAAGACTCGAGAGAGCTAGGTATTGGAATGGGTCAGCTCCTTCAGTCCGCACACATGACATTCTTGGCCAGGGACATAAGGGGATGTTTTCTGATGTCCCTGAAGGGACTTATATAATGATATCCATATTAAGTCTGCTAATTAACAGGCATGCCCTACTCTGTGCATAGGCTTTGTGTCATGTGTCATGTATGTATTTTAAAAGAGAGGTGAAATTAAATTGTGTACATCTAGATTTAGTTCTTAAGGTATAAGAATAGTGAATAAATGATTCATACATCGAGAATGCTATGGTAATTTGGAAATCATTTAATGAGAAATTCCACAAGTTTAGATTAGGGACTAATAAAATGATGTTCAATTGTAAACCCATTCCATATGTGCAATTTGGTTGCAAGAAGAATTACCAAGTTGGTTTATGTTGAGAAAGGTAGATGACAAAAATCAGATTCCACCTAAATAATGAGAAGACGTTTTTGGAAGATTACCCCACAAGTTAACTGTTAACATAAAAAATATTTTGAGCCCTACATTGTCCAGATATTGAATCACTGGGAGGCAAAATATATGGATGATGTGTGGAGAGTTGATAAGGGGTAGATAAAACTTTTGTTAGGATCTCACATTGGCTACATCTACATGTATATATTTTTTCTACAATGTAATTTGTAATGAAATATACAAATAGCTTTTGCGGAATCTCACTACCTGTATTATGCTTGGAACTAAAAGAAGAAGGCGCTAAATAATTGTTAATTTTGATCACTGAACCGTTAGAAAAAAATGTATTAGGTTCATTCAGTTTTCTTAACTAGTATTGGGACTTTTGAACTTTTTATGGTCTTACTGTCTGAATTAATTGATTATGATTTTTTTTTTAAACGTATAGAAGTTCTTATAGATTGTTATTTGCATTAGAGTTCTAATTTAGTTCATTATTACACAAAACTGTACAGATGTACTCATATAAACTGTTATGGGAATAACCAACCTTCAATGTTATGAAGAGTGTATGAAATGTGCTTATAATAGTTTTTAATGTCTGTAAACGTTTTATGGCTTGATAGCCAAAATAAAAGTTATAATTAATAATGGTATATATGAATCAAATGAAATCAAATGAAATCGCTTGTGATAATACATATTCAATTTCCTTGTAATGATATGATTAGTCTTGGTATTTTCACATACTTCTTAAGAATACTGTTAGAATTGGGTTGTTGGTTGACTGGGCTGTGAGCCCTGGTCAAGCAACAGTCACAATTCCTTGCAAGGAGAGCCACAAAAAGTCAGTAAATTACCTGTGCATAACCCTGGGTGGCTTGGTGCAAACAGTTAGCCAGGCGTAACTTAGAGACAATATGTAAAGTATTATTACAGCTCATAAACAATAATAATATGAAAACACAACACAAAACAAATCTCAATCTAATTTAAAACAATAGAGTACATTTTTAATAAATTATTTAACATTAAAATGACAAAATTCCATTCAGTATATCCTGAGTTTTGAATTTGTAAAGATTTTAATAAAAACTAGTGCCAAAATGATCAAAGCGCAAATCTCAGGCATCTTGCTGTACAAGACCGGCTCAAAGTATGGCTCACCATGATGGAGCATGGTTTAGATATAAGAAGTGGATCGGGCCGGGCAGGGCTTACCTTCCGGCTTCGAAAAATTCTTAAGAAAATGTTCTGAGAACGTAAAAATCACCAGGGCAAGGCTACAGGTGGAGTCCGATGAGTGAGCATTGTCACCGGATAGCCTTGGGTAGAAGCTGCGGTGAAGATTTCTACGTTCTGACTTAGGGCCTGATTTAGATCTTGGCAGTAATGGTTGCACCGTCATTTTTTCGACAGATTCCCCATTCGTCTACTAGGTTGTCTGCTCCATCTAATTGGAAGCTGGGGTTTCAGAGGACGAGGTATGTTCACCCGCATTGATGGCGCAATAGGCAAAATCGGGTGTTGGAGGGAGAACAGCCAGTTTGTCTGCCGGACCAATCATGATGTGCCTTCCTGCTGACATGACTGTGATAGTAAAACCTTCACACCTGAGTTAGTGGTTACGAAGGGATATAAGGCAGAAACTTACCTTTTCTCACTTTTACACTTCCTTTTCGGCTATCAACCCAATCTTCCAAGTCCTGCCCCTGCTGCTTATTGACAAACAAAATCAACACAGTTGTGGAAGGAATCGATGGATAAGCACCACTTTTACCTGTTACCTTTTGACTTCTCTGTTAATATTTGCACTGGACTTGTGCAGTTTTAAATCTCTTAAAAACAATAGCATACCAGTGTGTAATGCATATGTTTGTAGTGTTGATATTTAAGAAATTAAAAGAAAAACACCTGTATGATTACATTGTATTTCTAAATTTGGTGCAAGCTGCCTTAAAAAAATGGACACTTGCACAAAAAAAGATATCAATCAAAAAATCAAAATGTCACCATACAGGTGTGCTTAAAAAACTGAAAATTGTCAAATTAAAAACATATCCATTACACAGCATAAGGATAAATGCAATGCAACATGATGTAACCTTTACCATACTAATTACCTGTAAAATCAATGTCAGTCCCAAATTTGAATCATTGAACAAATCCTTCCATGTAACATTTCCCCTTGGCTAGTGCAAGTCCTGTATTGTATCCAAATTTAACAGTCAAATTATGTTTTGAAGGTGTAATGCATATGTGTTTATTCTTATCCGTAATCAAGGTGAAATAAACACACCTGTAGTAACACTTCAAAAAATAGTTTCAACCAGCTATTTGTTTATGCACGTGTCCATTATCATGATGAATGGCTGCACCTAAATACAAATGCCCTCCACATATATTTTAACCAGTGTATGCACTTAACAAAGTAAACATAAAAAAATATTGCTTTTTCTGCCATAATGGTAAATAAAATTATGTACTTCACAATTTAGTCAGAAACATTGCTAGGAATCAAACAAGTGCAAAGAAAAATTAATGTCAGGACTAACTTGGTGAAATCAAAATAGTGCTTTATTAAACCGATGAGATACTTCTTGCAAAAAATAAATACATCAATAAAACATAATTGTAATTAAAATCTAATAAAATGGTGAAATGCACTGTTCTGCTGTAGCACTAAATGTGCCTCCTATTGAACTGCCAAGAGAAACCTCCTCAGGAAGGGACATCAAGTGGGCACAGAGCAGGCACCTCAAGAATCTTTCTTGGGAGTGAGGGTAGGGGTTGGGAGGGTGGTAGGGTTTGGGAATGGTGGTCTTGGGTTTGAAAGGAGTATTTTTTGGTTTGAGAGGGGTAGTTTTGGCTTTGGGAGAAGTGGTTTTGGCTTTGGGAGTGTTGGTCTTGGGTATCTGAGGTTTGGCTTGGATTTTGGAAAGGCTGGTTAGGCTTTTGGGAGGGGTAGGTTGGGCTGTGGAAGGGGTCAAGATAAGAGCAAATAATACATATTCACAGGGAAAATGGGTAGGATGGTCAGGAGGAAGTTGGGGTTGGGAGGTAGAGGGAGTGGCAGTGGGTGATGTGCATTTGTCTGCTGAGGTTGCAGGTGCATGTGGGTATGGTGTATTTTGTGTGGGTTTGGGAGTATGTCTCTTATGTGTATATTGTTTGGGTGAGTGTAGGCATTTGTGTTTTGTGCTGTTGTTTCTAATGTATGTGTGTGTGTATGAGTGTGCTGTTGAAGTGCTGGGTGTAATGTGGGTGCCTGTGGATGTGGTGATACATGTGGGTGTGGTGGTGGGTCTGGTGTCTGTGGGGGGCTGATGGTGGTGCATGTGGGTGTGGTGTTGGGTGTGGTGTCTGTGGGTGTGCTGGTGTTGGATGTGCGTGTGGTGGTGGAGAGGGGTCTATTGGTGTGCTGGTGGTTGTACATGTGGGTGTGGTGGTGTATGTGGGTGGGATGGTAGGTGTGGCGTCTGTGGGTGTTCTGGTGGTGGTGCATGTAGGTGCGGTCATTGTGTTGGTGGTGGGGTGGTAGGTGTTGGTATGGTGGTGAGGTGAAGGGTGTGGGTATGCTGGTGGTGGTGGGTATGATGTCTGTATGTTGTTTGGGTGTGTGCCTATGCTTTTTGTAGTGTTTGTGCTTATGTGTGGGTGTGTTGCTAGTGTTTGTTGGAGTGGATGCATTCAAAGGTCTGGGTGTGCTTGAAGAAGGGCTGGGAATAGGGAATTGGAATGGAGAAGGGGCTGGGGTGGGGCACAAGGTTGGGATGGTTGGGAGGCTGCGGTCAGTGAGGAGACTAGACCTTGGAAAGACCTCTGTAGGCCAAACATAGAACTGCAAATGCCTTCCAGGTACACTATAATTTTTTGCATATGGGGGAAGGGAAAGTAAGGGGTTGCCTCCTGAAAGGCGGGGACCAGAGACATTGCAAGCCACTTGCAGTGTTATATTATACCCTGATTGCCGGAACAATTGAAAGAGTGCAGATACGGACATAAGACTTGATACGTAACATACAGGACTGTGGACTTGAAAGGAGAAACAGAGGGAGGGAAGGGATTGGTGAAATACTGGATCGCACAGATAACCTTGGCAGATGAGGCATAGGGGTGATTAATTGGCTTATGGCGCATATTAATGTCAGTGTGTTTTCATGAATAAATGCTCAATAAAGTTGTTTGCAAAAAAAAATAATTTGTTGCATATGGCAACTAAGCCCCTGGTTGGCATTCATTAGTGTAGTCTAGCCTACAGACGTGTTCCATTGGAGGTCAATAACCTCCTCACTCAGTGCAGCCAGGTGCAGGGGGTGAGGTGCCTGCAGTGAGGGCGATGCCACCCCTTTTAGGGGGACAGGTTTGGCCAACAGGGAGGGAGAAAAAGGGAGAGGAGAAATGGTTTTCTACGTGGTGGACAAGGATGCAGTTGGTAGAGTTCCTGTTGGGTCTGCCACTACTGTGGAGGCCTTTCAAAGATGATGTTGTGGAGCTGGCAGCCTCAATTTTACTCCCTTCACCCTCTCTGCTACTGGGTCCCTTGGTGTCGATGGTCTCAGCACCGAACCACAGTGGCCAGCTGCTTCCCCACTTATGATGCCAATGTCTCCTCCTCCTGCTTCCTATGATGCTGAAATGACATAAACAATAGTTTCATTGAATCTGTGTAAACAGAACTGATCATGAACTTTGAAAACAAAACAGTTTCCAAGTTTTCATATTTCACCTGCTTCAAGGCTCTCAAACTTTGGCTCTACTTTAACATAACCTCATAGATGTAGGCAATATTTTCAGAAACCATTTGGCCACAGTTTTGCAATTCCTCATGATAGCTCCTATATCATGTATGATCTTGTCTCTCATCCATTTTTTTGTCTCTCCATGAACAGCTTAGCACATCTGAATGGTTCCGCTTTGTTGTTTAGAATAGTGAACTTATGTCACCAAAAAAGATATAAACTAAAAATACCTTTGTACAGTGTGTTTACAAGGCCCAAAAATATGCATTACTTTCTTTCACAAAAACTAACATACGAATCAATGTGTGTCGACAAATACTGTAATGCTGTACCAATATTTGTATAAACTGAAAAGCAGTTTCCTTTGGGCATTTCAAATTTGGTAACACTTTCTTCAAGTAACTAGAATATATTTCAAATGTAAAAAATATTATGTGGTTTCTGTACTGAAGTAGCTTATCAATGTATCACGCACAATGTAGATACCTATGCTGTTAAAGAATCTAAGAAAAATATTGTTTGGTGGATTGACATATGACTTCTACAGCATAATTAAATACATAGGCCTTTATACTTTTCAAATCCACTTCAAAACAATGCAAAAACATTTACATATTTGACTAAATACCTCTAGTTATTTGAACTTTGTTTTACTATTGTGAAATTGTTTAACAAAATATGCTGGCTTTCACTTTAGCCAAAAATGTGTACAGCAGCACAGTAAATATTACATACACTGATTCATATATAACTTTGACATCAAATATTCAAATATAATTCACAATATGCAACATATTACACCCTGATGCATTCCTACATTAGCCTAATGAGTCATATTTTCTGCCTGATTTTGAGATTACCGTGATGGCACATTACATCTGCACACGCTATTTATGTTTTCCATTTTTCTCCATCTTTGGCCTTAACAAAGGACATAGAACAAGGGTTTTGGCTGTGCGTTACTCTGTCACCAATTTATACACATTCCTGTCTGTGTTTCTCCCAAACTTTTTTTGCCTATAATAATTATGTGTTCAAAAACAGACAGGCTAACAAACACATTTGTGAAGGAGTAAGACATCATGCAAATCTGTCACTTTTTACATGTATTAAGCAGTATTTTAGATTCCCAACATATTTGGAATATGTTTTGAATCCAACATATTTCAATTGATTCTGATGTGACTAGTGATTTTGGCTCACATGCTCACTGTTTTCTGCCTGATTTTGAGTTTACCGTGAAGACACATTACATCTGCACACGTCTATTTAAGTATTCCATTTTTCTCCATCTTTGGACTTAACAAAGGACATTGAACAATGGTTTTGGCTATGCGTTACTCAGTCACCAATGTATACACTTTCCTGTCTGTGTTTCTCCCAAACATTTTTTGCCTATAACAATTATGTGTTCAAAAACAGACAAGCTAACATACACATTTGTGAAGGAGTAAGACATCATGCAAATCTGTCACTTTTTACATGTATGAAGCAGTATTTTAGATTCCCAACATATTTGGAATATATTTTGAATCCAACATGTTTCCATTGATTCTGATGTGACTAGTGATTTTGGCTCACATGCTCACCCTTGTTTGTGTAGAATCCCAACTTACCAATGTGTCATTTGGAACAAATACTGTATCATAATTGCATATTATACTATTTCACATGTAATAGAGCTTCATGTGGACATTTTTAAGCTGGGACTTTTCCAGTTATATGCTGATGCTGCAAAGTACAAAGGGAACATGGATTGATCCTGTGGAAGATACACACAGACTTTGGTTGTACATATCTTGTACTGAAACAACTTGCAGAGAGATTGAAATAAAGTTTGTAAAATTGCATTAGACTTGTTTTCTGTTAAATGTTGGCACCAAGCCAATATGTGCTGCTAGATTTGCTCTAGCTACATGTGGTGGTGGACCCAAAGAATACTAATCTCCCTTCTGAGTGGCAAAATCTCATTTTGTTTTAAGTTTATGGAGCTGCTGATGTGCCCCATCATTGTAGAACTAAACGTTTGTAGTAGACCACTTAAAGTAGGTTGTGACATTCCCTCAGATACTGCAACAGTGCATTAGAATGATCATGTGGACACCAAATTGAGTACTGCCAGGATTTATAACTATTGGTGTTATTGTTGTGCAATACCTACTGAGAGGCAGAATATCTGGGTCCAACTGATGACATCATTCAGTAATATTTTACCTACTGAATCTGATTGTTTTGATTATATCCCTTTCTTCCACTGTGGCAAGCTGTGGAACTGGAAACGTAAAAATAGCACTGAGTATTTGTGTTATGTATTGTTTGTTATGCTTAAGACAAAATAGGCTGACCAATCTTTTTCATCTTTAATAAACTACTAGTTGATGAGTTTTTTTTGGTCTTTATATTTTGTTGCCATTGTAGAAATTTGTGCAAAACATTACCTACTTCCAATTCATTAAAAAAAATGTGATTGTTCACTTTTTATAATGTCTGATGTCAGTAAAAAATTGATAAATGTAGTAAAGGACTACAACACAAGTATTGGTGCTACTATTACTTTTATTAAGCAAAAGACTTTAAACCAAAATAGATTGTAAAACAAACAGTAAACCGAAAAAAGAAAAGTCAGTCATGGTTAATAAAATACAAGATTGTTTGAAGTCCAATGTCCAAAATGCAACTGGCATCAGAGAAGTAAATGTGTCCAGGAAATGATGAAAAGGGCATATATTTTGCTGGTTTCCGAATCATTGAGAATGTGCTACATGCAGGGCTTCCAACCCATCCCTTATATGAATAGGAAAGAGAGAAGACATTTACTGCTACTGTTACAACATGTTTAATAGATGGAAAATAATTATTGATTTAGATGTTTTTAAGCTAGAATAACTAGAGCCAAGTCAGATACTATACCACAGTCAACCTGCAATGAAATTAATTTTGCAGGAACAGGAATGAAAAATGTGTCATGAATGAGTTTCCTGAGTGTATGTTTCTCTTCTGCATTGTTCTTTGCAGACAATAAGCAAAATGTAATTCATTTGAGGGGCTGTTTATTAACTAAGCTGAAGTGTATTAATTTGTGTTCCTTGAGAAGGAAGCCAAATACTGAATGTTACTGAATTTGCAACATATTCAAGGTTGTTGCCATTGTCTGCTCAATGCAGCTGCATTGTTTTCACTTGTTACAGAGTTAGTACATTAATTGTCTCTTTTTATATGTATATTTATGCATGAAAGGCGGTGTTCCTAAATGTTCTTCTTTGTTGTATCACATTTTCTATTGGTTTTATTATTGGTCTGTGTGAATGAAACATTATCAGTACAGGCCTATGATGTAAAATCTCACCATGTCAAGAGAGTGCTTTTCACTGTCTGAAACCTATCAAACGTGCTCTTTTTGTGTGATGTGCCAGACTTTCCTTGCATTCCATTGATGCAGACTTCATGCTAGTTGGTCTATTTGATTTATACTTAGACTTTCCTTGACCTTTTGAACTGAGAGAATGTTTGCTAGTCATTTGCTGAACTATACTTTGGTACTAGCTATTTGCTTGCTTTGGAGTTGTAACTTATGTTGTTACCTCTCTCAATTGGTATTATTTGATGCATTATTGATGCTGATTTAAATTTGATTAACTAACTACTTTTTGTCACCCTAGGTCTGCCCTGATTGAGACTCACAAGGCCAAGATCCTGCTTCTCAACCCTTTCATGTTATTAGTTAAAAACCCTGATACAAACAGTGCTAGCTTGTGTCATCTCATGGCAGTGACCCTATGGCACATTTAGGATGGCCACTCTCGGTCACCTCTTAAGAGTGAGCATACTACACACATTCAGCTACCACCCTTTTCCAGCTTCCGAGAGTGAGCATTCAACACATTCAAGACTGATAACTGATTACATTTGTAGTGAACTTGGAGCACATTCATTGCTACCAGCCATTGCCTTGCCCTAGAGCTAATGTGTCAGCATTTTCAGTGCTGCTAACCTGTGCCATTTTTGGACAGAGTCATGTGCATTTTTTGTCTGTCAGTCTGTGCCATCTTGAATAAGCTGCAGTTGATTTATGGCTGTCAACATGAACCGTCTTATAAAAGTAGGCTTAAAGCAATTTGATAATTATCACAAGTGAAATGTCAACATGCATATTACACTCATTCGGTACCACCGCCTAGAATGACATGGTGGAAGACTATAGCCCATCTGCCAGTGCCATCACATAGGAGTAGGCCATCAACATATTATAGGGTTGCCAACAAGTACCTCTTCAAGTGAGAAATCACACATCAAGTATTGTCGAATTGCACCAACTCCAATATAATTTCTGCATACACATCTTTCAAAGTCTGCTCTCTACCTGACAAATGAGAGACTTGTACATTAGGAACTGTTAACCTGCAGTACCTCAAGTGCAAAATAAATATATCCAGTGCTTTTAACCTGTGCTATCTTTGTTTTGCTGCACTGGAGCGGGAAATGGGCTTTGGAGGTGATTGCCTTCCTCTGCTTTATCACATCTGGTTTTGATAATCTTTCCCTCGCTTAGAGCACTGTGATCTGGTGTGAAGCTTGTGAAGTCCCTATATGAAGCATCAGAATGCTAGAGAAAGCAGGGAACTAGATTATGGCTTTAGGTCTTTCAGAGTGCATGCATCTCCTGCCTAAATAGGATGTAGTCACTGGCACAAAGGTTGTAAAGCATACACATTCCACAAGAACATCAGCAGGTTGCCCGCTCTTTGACTCCTGACAATCACCTGCCTCGGTGGGAAAAGCAGTGGGATGGTTAAGCACAGAAAGAGGCCTGAGAAAGACACTAAGGGCCAGATTCATCAAATTTTGTGTCACCTTTGCATCACGAAGGTAACGCAAGGGTGATGGAAAACCTATATGAGATTGACCAAGCCACCCAAAGCCACCTTGTGTGGCCGTGCATGGCTTGGTAAATATGGAAAAGCAAAACACACAAGATGATGGACGGAATGTTGCACATTGGCAAAACATTCACCCCCAGTCATAGGTCTGGGTTTAATCCATCGTTATTTTGCTCACCACTCCACCCCAGTTCAGACATGGCCATATGCAAATCAGTCTTGACCCTGTGCCTTATGGGAACAGTCCAGCCCGAACTGCCAAGCCATGTCTTCCCTGGACCGGAATCATGCACCCTAGGACCCGATTCGGAGTTTCACCCCTCTTCAGCCAGGATAGCTTGACTCCAGTGGCGCAGTGAGCACGGGACCCACGTCTGAGCATACCCTTCCCACATAGGGAGAACAGCAAAACACACAAGATGATGGACGGAATGTTGCACATTCGCAAAACATTCAGCACAGATCTCTGTACTGGGGTATCAGTATGACATTGTTCTGCATTCTGTCCATCAACTGTTGTTTTTGCATTTGTCACCCCGAGTGGGAAGGGTATGCCCAGACGTGGGTCCCGTGCTCACCATGCCACTGGAAACAAGCTATCCTGGCTGAAGAGGGGTAAAACCCAGAAAACGGTCCTAGGATGTCTGTTTCCAGTCCAGGGAGGACCTGGCTTGGCAGTTCAGGCTGGACTGTTCCCATGAGGCACAGGGTAAAGACTGATTTGCAAATGGATGGGTACAAACTAGAACGGCATGGTGAGCAAAACAATGATGGATTTAGGCCCAGATCTCTGTACTGGGGTGTATCTATGACATTGTTCTGAATTCTGTCCATCAGCTGTTGTTTTTGCATTTGTCCCCCTGAGTGGGAAGGGTATGCCCAGACGTGGGTCCCGTGCTCACCATGCCACTGAAAACAAGCTATCCTGGCTGAAGAGGGGTGAAACCCCGAAACCGGTCCTAGGATGCTTGTTTCCAGTCCAGGGAGGACCTGGCTTGGCAGTTCGGGCTGGACTGTTCCCATGAGGCACAGGGTCAAGACTGATTTGCATATGGCTGGGTACAAACTGGAACGGCATGGTGAACAAAAAAATGATGGAAGTAGGCCCAGATCCCTGTACTGGGGTGAATTTATGACATTGTTCTGCATTCTGTCCATCAACTGTTGTTTTTGCATTTGTCATCCCAAGTGGGAAGGGTATGCCCAGACGTGGGTCCCGTGTTCACCATGCCACTGGAAACACGCTATCCTGGCTGAAGAGGGGTGAAACCCCAAAACCGGTCCTAGGATGCTTGTTTCCAGTCCAGGGAGGACCTGGCTTAGCAGTTCCAGCTGGACTGCTCCCATGAGGCACAGTGTAAAGACTGATTTGCATATGGCTGGGTACAAACTAGAACGGCATGGTGAGCAAAACAATGATGGATTTAGGCCCAGATCTCTGTACTGGGATGAATCTATGACATTGTTCTGAATTCTGTCCATCAACTGTTGTTTTTGCATTTATCTCCCCGAGTGGGAAGGGTATGCCCAGACGTGGGTCCCGTGCTCACCATGCCACTGGAAACAAGCTATCCTGGCTGAAAAGGGGTGAAACCCCGAAACCGGTCCTAGGATGCTTGTTTCCAGTCCAGGGCGGACCTGGCTTGGCCAGTTCGGGCTGGACTGTTCCCATGAGACACAGGGTCAAGACTGATTTTCATATGGCTGGGTACAAACTGGAACGGCATGGTGAGTAAAAAAAAAATGGATTTAGGCCCAGATCTCTGTACTGAGGTGAATGTATGACATTGTTCTGCATTCTGTCCATCAACTGTTGTTTTTGCATTTGTAACCCCGAGTGGGAAGGGTATGCCCAGACGTGGGTCCCGTGCTCACCATGCCACTGGAAACAAGCTATCCTGGCTGAAGAGGGGTGAAACCCCAAAACCGGTCCTAGGATTCTTGTTTCCAGTCCAGGGAGGACCTGGCTTGGCAGTTCGGGCTGAACATTTCCCATGAGGCACAGGGTCAACACTGATTTTCATATGGCTGGGTACATACTGGAATGGCATGGTGAGCAAAAAAATGATGGATTTAGGCCCAGATCTCTGTACTGGGATGAATCTATGACATTGTTCTGTATTTTGTCCATCAACTGTTGTTTTTGCATTTGTCACCCCGGGTGGGAAGGGTATGACCAGACGTGGGTCCCGTGCTCACCATGCCACTGGAAACAAGCTATCCTGGCTGAAGAGGGGTGAAACCCCGAAACCGGTCCTAGGATGCTTGTTTCCAGTCCAGGGCGGACCTGGCTTGGCAGTTCGGGCTGGACTGTTCCCATGAGGCACAGGGTCAACACTGATTTGCATATGGCTGGGTACATACTGGAATGGCATGGTGAGCAAAAAAATGATGGATTTAGGCCCAGATCTCTGTACTGGGATGAATCTATGACATTGTTCTGCATTTTGTCCATCAACTGTTGTTTTTGCATTTGTCACCCCGGGTGGGAAGGGTATGACCGGACGTGGGTCCCGTGCTCACCATGCCACTGGAAACAAGCTATCCTGGCTGAAGAGGGGTGAAACCCCGAAACCGGTCCTAGGATGCTTGTTTCCAGTCCAGGGAGGACCTGGCTGGGCAGTTCGGGCTGGACTGTTCTCATGAGACACAGGGTCAGGACGGATTTTCATATGGCTGGTTACAAACTGGAACGGCATGGTGAGTAAAAAAATGATTGATTTAGGCCCAGATCTCTGTACTGAGGTGAATGTATGACATTGTTCTGCATTCTGTCCATCAACTGTTGTTTTTGCATTTGTCACCCCGAGTGGGAAGGGTATGCCCAGACGTGAGTCCCGTGTTCACCATGCCACTGGAAACAAGCTATCCTGGCTGAAGAGGGGTGAAACCCCAAAACCGGTCCTAGGATGCTTGTTTCCAGTCCAGGGAGGACCTGGCTTAGCAGTTCCGGCTCGACTGTTCCCATGAGGCACAGTGTAAAGGCTGATTTGCATATGGCTGGGTACAAACTAGAACGGCATGGTGAGCAAAACAATGATGGATTTAGGCCCAGATCTCTGTACTGGGATGAATCTATGACATTGTTCTGAATTCTGTCCATCAACTGTTGTTTTTGCATTTGTCTCCCCGAGTGGGAAGGGTATGCCCAGACGTGGGTCCCGTGCTCACCATGCCACTGGAAACAAGCTATCCTGGCTGAAGAGGGGTGAAACCACGAAACCGGTCCTAGGATGCTTGTTTCCAGTCCAGGGCGGACCTGGCTTGGCAGTTCGGGCTGGACTGTTCCCATGAGGCACAGGGTCAACACTGATTTGCATATGGCTGGGTACATACTGGAATGGCATGGTGAGCAAAAAAATGATGGATTTAGGCCAAGATCTTTGTACTGGGGTGAATGTATGACACTGTTCTGAATTCTGTCCCTCAACTGTTGTTTTTGCATTTGTCACCCCGAGTGGGAAGGGTATGCCCAGACGTAGGTCCCGAGCTCACCATGCCACTGGAAACAAGCTATCCTGGCTGAAGAGGGGTGAAACCCGGAAACCGGACGTAGGATCTTTGTTTCCAGTCCAGGGAGGACCGGGCTTGGCAGTTCAGGCTGGACTGTTCCCATGAGGCACAGGGTCAAGACTTGTTTGCATATGGCTGGGTACAAACTAGAACAGCATGGTGAGCAAAACAACAATGGATTTAGGCCCAGATCTCTGTACTGAGGTGTATCTATGACATTGTTCTGAATTCTGTCCATCAACGGTTGTTTTTGCATTTGTCACCCCGAGTGGGAAGGGTATGGCCAGACGTGGGTCCCGTGCTCACCATGCCACTGGAAACAAGCTATCCTGGCTGAAGAGGGGTGAAACCCCGTAACCGGTCCTAGGATGCTTGTTTCCAGTCCAGGGAGGACCTGGCTTGGCAGTTCAGGCTGGACTGTTCCCATGAGGCACAGGGTCAAGACTGATTTGCATATGGCTGGGTACAAACTGGAACGGCATGGTGAGCAAAAAAATGATGGATTTAGGCCCAGATCTCTGTACTGGGGTGAATCTATGATATGTTTCTGCATTTTGTCCATCAACTGTTGTTTTTGCATTTGTCACCCCGAGTGGGAAGGGTATGCCCAGACGTGGGTCCCGTGCTCACCATGCCACTGGAAACAAGCTATCCTGGCTGAAGAGGGGTCAAACCCCTAAAAGGTCCTAGGATGCTTGTTTCCAGTCCAGGGAGGACCTGGCTTGGCAGTTCGGGCTGGACTGTTTCCATGAGGCACAGGGTCAAGACTTATTTGCATATGGCTGGGTACAAACTGGAACGGCATGGTGAGCAAAACAATGATGGATTCAGGCCCAGATCGCCGTACTGGGGTGAATCTATGACATTGTTCTGCATTCTGTCCATCAACTGTTGTTTTTGCATTTGTCACCCCAAGTGGGACGGGTATGCTCAGACGTGAGTCCCGTGCTCTCCATGCCGCTGGAAACAAGCTATCCTGGCTGAAGAGGGGTGAAACCCCGAAACTGGTCCTATGATGCTTGTTTTCAGTCCAGGGAGGACCTGGCTTGGCAGTTCGGGCTGGACTGTTCCCATGAGGCACAGGGTCAAGACTGATTTGCATATGGCTGGGTAAAAAACTGGAATGGCATGGTGAGCAAAAAAATTATGGATTTAGGCCCAGATCTCTGTACTGGGGTGAATGTATGACATTGTTCTGCATTCTGTCGATCAACTGTTGTTTTTGCATTGGTAAATATGGAGCAACGCAAGGCGGCGCAAGTCACTGCATGGTGGGGGTTTACATGGGTGGGCTCTGGATTTTTCCTAAGCATCCACTCATATGTTCGGAGGCATTACCAGATTTACCAACACAAATCTAAATGCGTCATGATTGTACATCTTGCCACCAAAGAGGCAACCAGAAAAAATATTTTTATTTCTCCATGTTTCCTCTTTGTAAGTGTGCAGCATTCTGAAGCACAGTTAGAAAGAGGAATATGCCTCTAAGGTGTTTCTTCCTTCACAAAAGCAATCCTGCCTGCAACACATGCATCCCTGCTCCATGGCATAAGGGTGCCTGAGTTGGCGCTAGTCTGCTGATTGTGCGTCAGCACAGGCAGAGGACAGGAATGCTCCATAGATAGATAAGATGCATTCCTGCCCTCTCTCTTTCACACAGCACATCACAGCAAGTTGTCTTGCTGTTTTGTGGCATATGAAAGAATGATAAATCTGCCCCTAAGTGTTAGTTATAGAAAAGTACAAGGTGAAATCAGAGTTAAAGGTACTCTCGAAATTGGTGTGGATTGTGCCAGTGAGTGGATTGTGGGTGTGTTAGTAAGTTGAAAGACTGATACTTAGATCAAAGAGGTTGCACATTGAGCCCTCCCTTGACTCTCCAGTCTCCTTTCAGGATTCTGCTACATTTTAAAAGCTATCAAGCACCACCTGCCGACACCCAGACACTTACATGTTTATTCACTGTTGTAGAGCACATGAAACACCCCTCCCCCAAGTAATCTCAACAATGCCGAGAGTAGCCTTGCAAGTGTGTAGGTATACCTAAATAGAGTTACATTTACCCTTCCATCCATAACACTTTTTGATATGCTTCAGAATCCCCAAATTATATATAAATCATCCACAGTCTAGAGCAACGTGAAAGGGGTTCACCATGGCAGAAAGCAGCCACAGAGGGATGCGGTGATGGAAGCCATCTGCCTCCCCACTGACACCTGATCCATTCTGTCAGACTACTGATTTGAGATGATACTGAAGTTTCCACCCACAGCGATATAACGAGTCCTGCTTTATTGCCGTATGCAATATTACCATATAGATATTATCATGGGCGACTGCAGGGACAACTGCCCTAGATCAAACTTGTGTTGAGTGATAATAAGCGCTGTACCCAAATGTACAGTATGAAGGTCTCCTGATCCAATGGCATGTTTTAGGGGCCAATTGCTTGTAGGTTGGAATTAAGTCTAGAATCGCCCCCCAAATGAAACTACCAATATCTTGAGCACTGGTTATTCTCGTGGGTTTACTGCTTGATCTTGGTCTAAAATATTTTCGCCATTTTGTCAAAAATTTCTCCCAGGCATTCCCTCTGCTTTATTTGGGCGAAGTTTTCAGGTGAAAAACTCTTGATCCACATTGTTCATCAGATGTTGTAATCCAAGTGAGGCTGGTAAACAATGTTACTGATCATGTCAGGATTAATAGGGCATGCATAGTGAAGCTCTACATGGAACTCAACGTCATCTTCCATGAAATGATAAAAAAAATATTTAATAAACACATTTCAATTAACGTGAATGTGTTTTGTTGTTCTAAATCTATCAGAGGTCCTGCATTTCACAATACTTTTCAATCTATTCTTTAGAGGTGCAATGATTAAACTTCAAAAACAGGATAATTTGACTAAATTGAACAACATTTCTTCCCTACTTTAAAATATTTTGCTGTCCCTCATAATGAATAGTTGTCATTTTAATAACTTATCTAACCAGTAAATTTACTATACATGAATTCAATTCTTTGTACTGCAATAGACATAATGTAATTTAAAAATACAATTCAAAGCATCTCAAACAACAAACACTGTGACAGGTGCATTATACTTTAATCACATGAAGCAGTAGTCACATTCTTTAGCACATGCAAATTAGGGATATAATTGTTTAGGTTCACTGAAGCTTAATTTGTAATGACACTTTTTGAATGCCCAAACCATGCAGCAAAATTCAGCCATTTACTCTCTTTGCCCAAGTAAATTGTTTTTTTAATAGGTTTAAACTTAGCGATTTTGAAACAAGTCAATTATAATGTACTGCTTCCGTCTCATTAACAAAAAAGGGAAATTCTCTCACTTGCTGTAGCTGTGAATTATCTACAAAGGCCATGTTCCTTACTTGGATGAAAGGAGGTGCCCTTGGTGCCTGAAATTAGGTGACTTGTGTACGGTACGCAGCTCTGGAAGAGTACTATAATTCCCAGGTCATTTCCATGGGGTGTCAGACCCATGGGCTATTGCATTGTGGTGTTCACGCACTCCACAGACCTTCAAAGCTCATGTGAGTGGAGACAGTAATTTTGTGGAAACGGCGTCCATGGAAGCTAACCACATAACTTTTGTTATTGCGATCCCTGACCCCCAATCCCTACTTATGGGCCTACGTAAAGCAGAATCATTATTTGGAAACCACAGAGAACCCATCTGCTCCTGAGGGGGAGAGGTTGTCTAATATGTCTTCTGACTCTGTGAATGGAACCAGTTTATAAAAATGCAAGAGCTTTCCCGCTCATGCTTGCACTACTGCTTGTGGGTGGCGAGGTGAGGGGGCTGGCAAAGTAAGCATTAGAGGCACAACTACACAGTTACCAAGTGGCGCCATGCCCTGAGTGATACCTGAATCCAGTCCTGGCTTTTAGACCCACTGCACTTTGCAGTAACAGAATTTTAGTTAATTTTAGTTCACTATGTGTATGGAGTTATATACCCCAGCATGTACATTTCTGTTGGCTTAAAAGCCAGAATTTGCTGAAGGAGTCACACATCATGTGGTCACTTGGCGCTGTTCCGATAGGAAACCTTTATCAGTGTAATCTGTCTTTAAATCCAGAGAAATGTGCAGCATTTGAAAGAGCAGTTTCACCCACCTCTTTCAGCCTCTAATGATTAAATACACCTGCTGACATAAGCAGCATCATTTAATGCCATTCTCAGGTGCGAATTGCAGTTTGCCATTTAGAAGTGTTTCAGCGTAAACTATTTGTAATATGTGGATTAGGCTAATTGTCTACACTATGAATACAAGAGAAAATATAATAATTAAAACAACTATAGATACCTTTAGACAACAAAAATAGGACAACCACTTTATCAACCACACACTCTAAAAGGACACAAGGAACTCTATGCAGATTGGACCACTTTGTCCCATCTTCTGGGGTCGAAGCGTTACACCACAAGGACAAGTTCTGAAATGCATTTGGAATCAACTTGCATTTGCACCACAGATTCAGCACATGACTAATACGGATATACCAGCAAGTCAATCCAGTAGAAACGTTTGTAAATGGGTAACAACCATTTCCACCAGGGTTTATAGAGGGGCAGACCCTCCAAAGGAATGTTTGGAGCTTTGCAGCTGATGCACTGACACCAGTATACGCTGTCAATGAGTGGGGGAAGATGAACTGGTGGTATAGAAATTTAGGAAATTTCACTATGAGGCATTACCCCTGGAGGGACAGTATGAATTGAGCAGTCAGACTGTATACCTCATAGGCCTGTTGACCATTGGTTGAATCAACTGAAGGTCGATCTGGTGCCCCTGACAGACTCAAATGATATGCATAGTCAGTCATTTGTTAGATACATTTTATGTGTTTCTGAAAGGCTAGTAATGTGGAGCCGTGTCAGTTACCTGGAAAGCTGGTGAATCTGAAAGGACAGTTTTTCTGCTGCAGACTTAGGCCAGACCCAGGTAAAGCACATTAATTTGCATGCCCAAGGGACTGACTCTTCTTACATCTACCAGCATTTCATAGATACTGGCCTTTTGGATAAACCTTTGCAATACACCGCATACCCTTATGCAATGCATACTTCAAAAGTACAAGCTCCCAGATTAATAGGGATGTTAAGCTTTATATAGTGTTTCCTGCCTAAGTCTTGTGGCGCTGTATTGCTGTACAAAAATCAGGGTCATTGAAACTGGCCAGACTAGCATCAGAGAGAAAGTCCTGGCACCTCTGAACCATGGCATCTTGTTGAGAAGATTAGCACAATCTCCCGGTGTTATTGGATCTGGTCCTGAATTAAATAAATAATTCCTTTCAGAACAGAGCAAACAGGTTTGAATTGGGCATAAAGAATCTTCAAAAGTGTTGTGACACGTGGAGTAACACAGGGGTTCTCAATATCCTGGCCGGTTTTCAATCTAAACTTGCAGTTACTTGCTCAGATCTTTGAACTGTATTAGATTACTGTTCTAATGTACACTAAAGATACTCAGTCACTTCCACTTGGACAACAGACCTACAAACTAGACCAACATCACCTTTTGTCAGAAACTCGCTTATTATTGGGCAACATAAAGTTTTTTTTTTCAATAGGACAAAAGTTGAAATAGTCAGAAGAAAACCCAACTCCCTACCTTTTAATTAGACCCCTAATCTAGGCACACCACCATGCACCATGCTGAAAGCTTGGAACCTGAACATTAAATGTGATTTATATTTTATACATAAATGATGAGTCACTCCGCCTCTCTGAAAATCATATCAGTGGGAAAAGAGTAAACAGCATCAATTTGTATCTCTCTCACCTCCAAGAAATTCTTCATTCCACACTGCTAATAGGGTAGATCTGACAGGATAGCTCGCTTAGGCTATTGCAATATCACTTTCACTGGCCTCCCTAAGAAGCTAATCAATAGTGTACAAGGACTCCAAAACCAGTATTCCAGATTATCGCTAAATCTGTGTGCCTTCGAACACATAAAAGCTCTGAAAAGTGGTCACTTACTTCAAGTGGATAAGACTATTAAGTTCAAAGTCTTCTGTAGTGTTTGTCCAAAAGGCATACTGAAGTAAATGCCCTCCTTCCTAAAACACAATTGATCGCATATTCCCCTAATAGGACCCTATATTCAGCAATGGCCCATGTCATTTGTCAGAACCCCTTTGAGGGGGCTACGGGGCAAGCAGGAGCTACTGGGCCCAACCATGTGGTTGAAGCCTTTTACTCCTTATATTCTGGGGCCTAACCTCCTGTGTGCATCCTGAACAACAGAGCCAAGCACCCCTTTAGCACTTGGCTCTCAGTGGTAGCACGGTTCAAGAAGTCCAAGGCTTCTTGGGGGAAAGGTAGATACAGGGGGTGAACACAGGGTCACAACTCAAAGTTTGTTCAATAGAAGTAATAAATGATTGTCATGTCAAATACTATCTTTTATGATAAAAGTAGCATTTATATACAAATATACATTGAAATACATAGCATTCACAAACAAAACAGAAAGCCCCCCTGAAGTCAAGGTGCTAGAGTTTAATAAGCAGGCCCCTGAGTTCCACTTCCCTCTCACTAGTGGTAGTGGTTATTTCCCATTTACTATAGGAGACATTCAGGTTAGATCCCTGTCATACTGTACTTAGGTAGTCTCAGCTAGGCTTGGACTACTGTGACATCACTACATTCTGTGTATGATACGTATAACATTCCAGTGTTGTGAGCTGTCAGTGACAGTTATCATTGTTGGCTGCATCTGGCTGCGTGGAGTGGGTTGCCTGGTCTCTGACAGGAAATAAACAACAGTTGGAAAAGCTGTGGAGGTGGTGTCTTCATTTACTACATGCTTGGCGACTATCATATGCAGCCAGGTTTTCACACATCGGATTGCAGAGAACCCAAACAAGAACCCACTTTGTGATGCAAACAAGGTGAAGTGTGTCTTGTGTATTCCTGCAATGCTGGTGGTGATGCGTGAGGAGAGGTGAGGAGAGGTGTCCCCAAAGCCTTGGATGTAAGTGCTGCTAAGACCATAGCGGTGCTTCTGGACTTCACCAGCATTTACGTGCCGGCAAGTCAGAGTGACTCATGGGCGATATGGTCATTTGTCAGGTAACGCTTAGGGACTTGATTTTACCCAGCTGGGTGCTGCCCATTTAGGTTCAACCGCAAGCGCTAGGTGAGGCACATGGACTGTAGAGGCGCCAAGTGCCACTTATGGGAATCAGCGGGCTCACAGTATCTTAGTGAGGCATGTGAACGAGCTGCTTCCGTAAATATCATTTCTGCCTCACTAGAGACTCAAGTGAGGCCTGGGCTCAAGCCTTCATCTGACTGAAGCGTCACTTGTGCGCGTTACAGACAAGCAGTCTGCATGCATAGAAAAAAAGAGAAAAATAAACAACGTACTTTACCTTCCTTTGTGGAGCCAGAATTCTGCCATGTCTCCAGGCGCGAACAGCACAGAGAGCAGACGTGCAGCTTTGCAGTGTACAAGGATTTCTGGTCTACTCTCATCAGGCAGTGCTCCCTGGGAAGTGGACTTTTTGGTGTTTTGGGCTTTATCAAGGAAGAAAAAAAACAGAGTCACTCAGCTCATTTGTGGGGAAGAGTAAAAGGTGAAGCCTACCTTCAGTCTACAGGGTGAACTAAATTCATTTATTCTTTGTTGGTTCTACTGGGCAATCACCTGATGACAAAATCGTAACCATGAATCTGGGAAATGCCATAACCATCCACCACCTTTTCTTATGTCTACGGGTGATCCACCCATAGAGTGGGAGGACTGGATAGAATGTTTTGAGAACTATTTGGTAGCCTTGGATGGTACCCGATTTCAAGTGATCAAAAAGAAAATATTGCTTTTGGGACCAATAGGCAAGGAATGACAGAATGTTTTTAAGTATCTTTCTCAGCCAGCAGAGGAAGTGGATGATGTTTTTAAGGATGCTGTTTTGCGGTTAGGTACCAAGTTTGCCAAACAGGAGACCATGGTGATGCGCCGCCACAAATTTAATACACAACCACAACGTGTTGCAGAAACAGTGGATGAATGTGTCACTATGTTAAGAGAGTTGCCTCCAAAATGTCAGTTCGGGCAAATGACTGACTAAATTATAAGAGACCAACTAATTGTTTAAATTTATAGTACAAAGCCCAAGAAAGATTGTGGGCTGCCAAAAATCCCACACTGTAAGAGGTCATAGATATTGCAAAAGTTGCGGAGGAGTCAGAAAAATGGATAAAGGGGATGAAACCTATTGCTCAGGTAAAAGGGTCAGATGTGTCAAACTGCAAGAGGAATGACTTCAAAGAATAAAAATACAAAAGGCACCATAGGTTATAATGCTCCAGGTAGGAGTTGTTCACGTGTTTGTCACAGGTGTGGCAGTATGTTTATTTTGCTGATTCCAAGAGTGTCTTTGTAAAGTGTGTCATAAGTGTGGGAGTAAAGGATCCTATGCATGCATGTGCAGGGCAAATACAAAAAAGGTAGCTTTCGTGGAAGAGGAAGAAATTGAACACAGAATGTTGATCATCAAGATGGAGGATTTGGAGGAACAGAGGGAAGGGACCAAAGGCTGACTTTGGAATAAATTATGTCATTGAAAGTAGACATTGGTTCCCTTTACACCACTATTCCCAAGTGGTTATTTGATGCAACTTGTTAGACCTGGCACCATTGGCGTGGGTCACCCTTCCATTTTTGTCTGTGCCTCAATGTGTTTTGTGTTGGTGTTAGCTGCTCAGGGCACTGTGCCACTGCCATCCAGTGCCACAGTGCAAGTGCTCCCTATGGTAACATGTATTATGTGAATTGACTTCCACGTTTGGTTTATTTGGTTTACTATCAGTCCCTAGTAGAGTGCACCAGGGGTGCCAAGGGCTTGTATATCCAAATGCTGCTAGTGGGCTTGCAGCACTGGTTGTGCCACCCACCGAAGCAGCGGGGTAAAATGTGTCTAGGGTCTGCCACTGCAGAACCTGCGTGCGGTCTGGTACCGTCGCGCTGACTGAGCAAGTGTCCCCACTTACCAGTCCCTAAACCTTCCCTTAACTACATGTTAGTCACCCCTCTGGTAGGCCTAAGGGCAGGGTGCATTGTAGGTATAAGGTAGAACATGCCCTGATGTGTGTGGCATGTCTTAATAGTGAATTACAGCCATTTTCGTTTTTCACTATTGAAGGCTACCTGCTCTCCATAGGCCAGAATGGGCTGCTGGGATCGCTACACGCTGTGACCCCAGTGGACTCAGAGAGCATGGTAGAAAGTCATGTTTAGTATGCCTGAACTCGGGATAATAAAATACATCTTTTAGTAAAGGTTATTTTAATATCCTGGGTTTGCAAATGCTACTTTTAGAAAGTTAGCCTTTGCGTGCCTAACCATCTCAGTCCGCCTCTGCTGTGTGTGTGTGTTCTGCCTAGCAACAGTACAGGAGCAGGGCTGGGGGATTCCAGGAGACAGGTTGGCTGCCAGGTGGTGGGTAGAGAGATTACACCAGGATGGGTGGGAGGAGTACACCCTGACTCTTGAATAGACCTGTGCTCTGCCACCACAAAGCCGGCGCCGCCCCCTGTGGAGCGGCTGATGTCTCTGCCCTGCTGCTGAAAGGAACAAGCCGAGTCACCACAACAGAGTGCTCCAAAACTGGACTGCGCCAGGCCCAGGCCCCCTGGCGCTAAAGAACAAAAGAATCCCTGTATAAAAGTAGGAGCCTGGCTCCTAAGAAATCAGATCCAGATTGAACCACGAAGGACCTCTGCCCTACTAGAAGGACCTGGAAGAAGCTGAAGGAGGAGTAACTTTCCCTGACCTGAGGGACTGGCCTGCAGTAGGTGCCTTCCTGAGGAAGGAGAGGAAAAAGACTGAAAGAGACTTTTGCACTTTGTTCTTCAACTATCTCCAAGGGCTTGGAAGAAGAGCTTGCCCCCTGAACTGAACCCCAGGACCAGTGGGTTCACCGTGTCTCCGCTCGTCTGAGAATTCGAGCCGTGTGCTTTCTCCCGCCGGAGTGCCCTGCACACCTTCGCATCCCTCCTAGGGCCGTGACACCCAGAAGCCTGGCCGCCTCCACTCGCCGAGAGCCCCGCTCTACCTGAGTCGCTCTGGACCCATCGAGTCTGGCCGTCCCGCTTCCCTGTCACCTGCCTGCTACTGGAGCGCGCTTGGTGCCCTTTCGCCCTCCCGCCGGATTTCTAGTGGGGAAGTGAAATCCAGCCTCGGACGACCGCCCGTATGTCGTAACGTATCCGGCCGCCCCGCTTCACCTCCCAGCCTGAGTCTGACCGTGCCGCCCTCCGCAGTGACCTCCCGCACAGTCCGTGTCGGAGGCCCTGGGCCGCACCTGTCTACCGAGAGCCGCCCGCTGAATTCTTGATCCGGAAGACCCACGAGGTGCAGAACCTGCATCTCCCCTGAAGACTCGTCCAAGCACATCGCACGTTCCCAGGTACAGTGAACTATCTATCGGACTCGGGGTCCGCAACGTTCTGATTTCCCCGTATCACTGTATCCCGGGTGCACTGCGCATCATCGTGACTGGACCGACTCAACCGAGCCCTGTGAAGCGCTCGTGATCGAATAAGTTACCAAAGACAAAAACAGTGCCTAATTATCATCTTGTGGCTTCCATTTCGCAACCGTTATTGATGGTCTTGTACATGCCTGCGTAACAAAGAATCTTTTATATAAAGCATCCGTATTTTTGATACAACTTACGCCTGGTGTCCATTTGTGGGGGATCATTGTAATTTACTGTGTGTGATCATAAATGCTTAACTGACTAGCGCCCCGAAGTTTAGCCCTGACTGCTCGTGCCACACTACCTATAGGGTGAGCAGGGGTTGTTCTGAAGGGGTAATTCTCTCGCCCTGAATAGAAGAAGGGACCACTGCTTGTCACAAGTACCTACCTGTGCCAACCAGAGGTTCCCCATTCTAACACAACTCAACAAGGGTGGAAACATATTCTTTCAGATGTAGTATTGAAGGGCTATAAAGGGGTGGATATTGGAGGTTTGGGGTATACTAAAGCATCCATTAAATTTGCGGACAGACAGACAGAAGGTAAAGTATACATTGCCCCGGATGGCCCATTCATTTTGGGGTAGGCTCATCAGTACGATTCGCACATCAAAGTGAAGCCAAGAGTCGTTGGTTAATCAGGTCACAGTGGTTGATGTGAATGACCTAACTTCTATTTTGAATCAAAATGCTAGAGTATTTGAGGCTAAGTTAGAGGAAGTTAAGGGTTACATGCATAATATTAATTTTTTTTAAAAATGTTGTCCCTATTGAGCATGTTGCGAGGAAAATTCCCATGGCAGCCCAAGGGCAAGTAAAAGAGATCATACAACAAAGGCTACTATAGAAGGTAATTGAGCCAGTAGAGGACACTGAATGGTTGGCTCCAGTCGTGATAACTAAAAAGTCAGATGGGCCACTTCATTTTTGTGTTGACTTACAAAGCTTGAATGGGAGTGCGCTTATGGACAAAATTCCTTAACCCATTATTTACAAAATAATATTGATGCTATCTGGGGGAAGTACTTTTCAAAAATAGATTTAAAAAGTGCTGACGATCAAGTGAAACTTCTTCCACATATGAGTTAATTTACATCATTTATAATGTCAGACCGACCAATTTAATAAACTCCCTTTTAGTCTTTGTTCAGCAGCCAGCGTCTTGCAATGTGTCATTACTAATATTCTCAACAGAACCCTCAGTGAGGTGTTGGTAAAAGATGGGGAGACAGGTTTGACCCTGCGCAGAGAAAAGTGTGTTTTTGGAATGCAGGACGTCAACAATTTAGGCTAATACATTACCAGTTTGGGTACTGTGCCGAAGCAAAACTTGGTGAGTGCCATTGTCAATGTCCAGGTACCGGATGACAGAGACCAACTAGGAGCCTTTATTTGTGCAAGACTGCACAAGTAAAACAGAGCTGTTGAGGGAATTGTTGCACAAGGGAAGAAAGCTTGAGTGGAGTAAAGCACAGCAGGAGGCATTCAAAATGGTTAAGGATAATATAGTCCACACAGAAGTTCTTTTACCATTGCAATCAGAACTGAAAATGTCTTTGACTGTAGATGGCAGTGCAGTTGACATTGGTGCAGTATTGGATTAGATGCGTGGCAGAGAATTGTTGCATTTGTTCTTTGACCAAAACTGAAAGGAAATACTCCGTCATAGAGCATGAGGCATCGGCAGCGTGAATGGGCATCCAACTAGTTCCAGGTTTTTTTGTGAGGAGGGGTTTTCAAATTAAAAACAGATCATAAACCCATTTTAAAAGTTTTGATGCTGGATGGAACTAAGAACTGTGCAGGGAGGTTGGCTTGTTTAAAAGTCAAATTACAAGATTACAATTGGAATGTACAATACGTGCCTGGCTGGAAAAATACAGTGGCTGATGGTGTGCCAAGGTTACCAGATAATAGTATAGACAACATTGATCTGCAATGTGAGGAGGTGGTCGCCAGTTTTGACGATGTCACAGAGGGTATGGAGAACTTAATTTCCAAGAAGGATTGGATCATGTGTATGCAGACTGCTGACACAGTTAAGGGTGTAGTGAGACTCATTACAGGGGTTGCTAGAAAGGAAAGTACCATTCTAGTGGCAATCAGACTGTACTTCAAAGTCACAGAGGAGTTGTCTATCCAAAGTGATTGATTGGTAATGAGGTGGGAACGTTTTGTACCACACATTTCCATATGCAACAAGCTTATCAGATTGGCACACGTGGGACATTTGAGCCAAACACTCACTATAAGGTGGGTAAAAGAAAGACTTTGGTGGCCGATCATGAATGAACAAATAAATACAGGGTGGGGAGTTGTGAAAGTTAAAAGGAATCAGAGATGAGGTTGGTTGTCAGAATTGGGAGGGTACATGATGGTCAACATGTTTTGGAAGCCAAAGGTGTGTGAGAAAACATTTGCTTAGATTTGATTGACCTTTAAATTGTTTCCAGGAACATGAAAGGTACGCTGCAGTGTTGGTTGATGTGAAGTCAAAGAGGGTTGAGTTACTGTTTATGAGATCCATTACTACACGGGGCGTGGCCTGCAGGGTCAGCATGGCGGATGCATTTTAACCTCGCTCCGTCGCTCATCCCCTTAATCCGGCACATTTATCCGGCATCAAGGAAGCTTTTCGTCACAGTGTCGAGCCTATAGGTCTATTGTGGCCCCTAGATAAGAGGACGGACAGGGCCGAGCACAGAGGCGCTTGATTGGAGCAAGAAGAGAGGTCATCCACTACTGGGTATGACCCCTGGAGGAAGGCACAGCCGCATACAGGCGCACCAAACTAAGGGGCATATTATCAAGACATGGCGTTAAAATTATCGCCACTTTAGCGGCAGAAACCGCCGCTAAAGCGGCGATAATGGGCTTGATAATATGCCCTTGAGAATTCCCATAGAAGCCCATGTTCTGGTGTCAACATGGGCTTCTATTGGAATTCTCTGCGGCATATTATCAAGCCCATTATCGCCGCTTTAGTGGCAGTTTTCTGCCGATAAAGCAGCGATAATTTTAACGCTGTGCTTGATAATATGCCCCTAAGTGCGCAGAGTGTCGCCCCGGTGCCTTGGTGTCTGTGTGTGCTGGGGCCTCCCTCCTTGTACCAGGCCTCTGGAGTGGCACTGGCTGGAATGGATGGCAGGAACCTGAGTGGTGGCGAAGTGGCGGACGATGAGACATGCCGTGCAGGAGAGGACAAGCGGTGAGTGAAGGAGACAGATACTGGTGGGCCCTGGACGCAACGTGGATCCCTTCAGCGCAGGGGGATATCAGAGCTCATCTCACAGCTGGAAGATGTACTCTGGGATGTAACGCTAGGCAATTAATCTGCAGAATAGTGATTTGAGGGTATCTACCTGAGGAACCCGATGAGTACTGGGGTGTTGGACCCATGCACATGGCCAGCCAGGAGGGCAGGAAGACTGTGTCACAGGCCAAGTGCTGATCGCACCTTTGTAGAGCTGCCCCTGGTCTGCACTTGGGACTGCTACAGACTGTACTCCCGTGCATTGCATACACGGGGTACCCCGCGTGGCCCGGTATAGCATGCTGAATTGCCCAGCTTGCCAACTTGTCGAGTTGGAGAGGCCTGTTGGATAGATGGGGCAAACCAGAGGTGCTGCATCTAGGGCATGGGTCTCCAACCAGTCGATCGCGAGCTACTGGTAGCTCGCTGACACCCTGTCAGTAGCTCGCAACCTGACTTTCAATTTAGTATCCTATCGTCGTTGTTATGTTTATATTTTAGGCTTTTTCAGCCCTCTTAATTGTGTCCTCCGTCGTAGGAACCTGCTGCTCCTACTGGCTAATGAAGCCTATCTGGCGCGGGGTTAAGTGGCTGATGCAGGCCCAGCATGAGCATTGTCAGCCTGCTACGAGAACCACGAGGCCTGCCTTATGCTGCCTGCATCGTGCTGTGATACTGCCCGACTTGGAGGCGGGAACGTGAGCCTTGCAGGCACAATTGTCTCTGTATACAGCAGCGCAGGAGCTGCATCACTTCCCATATTAGGAACAACTGGACCTGCATCAGGTTTGTGGACAAGATAACTTTTTTTATTCGAATGCGTGTACAATGCTTTGTTTGTATTTTGGGCTTTTTCAGCCCTCTTAATTGTGTCTGCCGTCATAGAAATCTGCTGCTCCTGCTGGCTAATGGAGCCTATCTGGGGGCGGGTGAAGTGGCTGACGTACGCCCAGCATGAGCATTGTCAGCCTGCTACGAGAACCACGAGGCCTGCCTTATGCTGCCTGCATCGTGCTGTGATACTGCCCGACTTGGAGGCGGGAACGGGAGTCTTTCAGGCACAATTGTCTCTGCATACAGCAGCGCAGGAGCTGCAGCACTTCCCACATTAGGAACAACCGGACCTGCATGAGGTTTGTGGACAAGATAACTTTTTTTTCCAAATGCGTGTGTGCATTGCTTTCTTCTGGCATCTGAAACACGAGCCGTTTCCAAGTCTCAGGGATCTTGTATGCCTAAAAAAACACTTGAGGTGGGATTATGTGATACCATTTTTCTGGGTAGAATAGATGCGCATTTAATTTAATCAATAACAACTTTAGTTTCAAATCACTAAATATCGTTTGTCAATTTCTAAATGTGTTTGAAGACAAATATTTCCATACCTGCAATTGCATCTGCTACTACAATCTGTTATAGATGGAGCAGTCTGTGCTCGACATCCTTCCAAACGTGGCGATGACTAAGATTACATCATTATGTTGAGTAATTGGGAGGTTTCTCTTTTGAAAGCCATGATTTCTCATGTGTGGAGTAGTCCTTGGATAATGGCTATGCTTTGTCTGGTTTAAAATGCGATTTGTATTGTAATGCAATTGTGGGTGTATAATGCAATGGAAAGCTTACAATTGATATAGTAATATTTTTTTTGAATCCATTTGAAACACTGTTTTAATTTCATCATTACAATTAAGCGCCATTTTACAGGCATCTTTTATTTTTAAAGAAATAATGTCCCTTGCACATTATTACTGGCCACAAACCGGAACCAGGACCATCATTTTACGTGTCTATTCACTAAATTTTTATGAAATGATGGGAGAAATGTAAAATTAGGTTCCTGACTCCAGTTTGTGCTCATGAAGAACTTCCAAGTCCAAGAGTTACTTTATTTAATAAAACAAATTCATGTAAAATGGTGTCTTAAGTTAATGACATAAAGGAAAAAAAATAAATGAAGTGTTAATTTCTTGACACAATAATATAAAAGGCTTGACACTTCACTTTCAATTGATCCATTTAAAAAAGTAGCTCACCCCTGCAGAGGCCATGTGTTTCTGTTGTAAATGGGGCCAATAAATAACATGGAGAGCTGAGCATGGGCCAAGTGAAGGATCTGTGGCCCATACCTTCAATGAGCAAAGACTTGCAAATAGTGACACAAAAGTCATACAAAAATATGATGGAGTCTTTTTAAAAATCACCGTGTTTATTTCTCCTACATGCAGGAGCATTTCACATGAAAATCAGATCATATCACTACACTGAGAAGCATTATTAGAAGTAATAGCTTTTGAACATGAAATGATGTACTCCCACTGTCCATGATGACAATGCTATACTAATAATAATAACTAAGTGGCAATATATGTGCACCATACATGTGGCATAAGTTATTATTACATGGAGAAAATGCATAGTCTGGCAGGGGGCATTTTTGTACAGCGCACACCCTGAACTGAGGCATTTCAAGGTCCCGGCATGTGAGAATTTAGAAAATGGAGGCATTATGTAATAAAATAATTGTATTGCAGCATTTATATCGTCATGTGCTTACTACCCTTATGTAGGGCACTGAAGCACTTACCTACATAATCCATGTAGGTAGGCTGTGTGGTTAGAAAGGTGTTATTTTTATTTTGTGATTCTCTGTGGTAAGTGTTTCCATGTTGTGCTTGCTGACCACCGAGGTGCAGTTACAGAGCTATGGAACATAGTAGTTTGATGGAAGAGGAGGTGTGAGAGGCAGATGTGAAGTTTATGGTTTTTAGTACGCTGGCAGCCGTGAACAGCACTGCAGGTCTGTATGGTTTCTTATGATTGTAGTCTTCTTATGGGTTACTGCAGAGGTCAGGCGCACACAATGCGTTGAAGAGGAAAGCCGGGACTAATATAAGCTCTCTGGTTTCATATTGTGCATTGCAGGCCCTAAATGAGTATCTCTTTAGCCCTAGTTAATGAAGCTGGGTGTATGGGGGACTTTGGAAATAATCTGCACATTACTAGGCCTTTAGTAGCTCACGATGATTTCCACGGATCAGAAGTAGCTCTCGCGATAGAAAAGGTTGGAGACCCCTGATCTAGGGCCTCCTCGCAGGCCGCAGGCAGGAATGAAGCGGACCAAAAGCAAACAGTGGAGGGGCAGAAGCCCCCGGATGACAGCTTGGACGCTATCCTGAATGCAATTGAGCGTTCTCATGAATCAATGGAGGCTAAGTTGGGTAAAGTTGCCCTGGACCTCAACCTGTTGCACGTCGACCATCAGAAATTAAAAGAACGAGTCACAGCTGTGGAACAAGATGTAGCAGAGTTGAAGCTGGCCACAGAAGTCCAGGAGAAGCAACAAAATGTATGTGATGTCAGGATAAAATACCTTGAAGAGCAGATGGAGGACGCGGAAGGCCGCTCTAGGCAAAATAATGTACGGCTGATTGGGGTGCCCGAAGGAGCGGAGGGACAAGATGCGGCCACCTTCATGCAGCAATGGCTCAAGACCATACTATCACACACAGTTCTACCCGTTCGTTAACATCGAGAGGGCACACCGTGTACCAGGCAGCAAGCCGGCCCCGGGCAACAGAGCACGACCACTCATCTTTAAACTGCTGCATTTCAGGGATCGCATCGTGATCCTGTGGGAGTCTAGGAAGCTGGACGACGTCAAGTTCGAGAACACCAAGGTTTTGTTCTTTCCCGATTACACAATGAAAGTCCATTACTATCGAGGGTCTTTCTTGCCAGTCAAGCAAAAGCTTCATCAATTGGACATTTCTTACTCCTTGCTGTTTCCTGCGAGACTCCGCGGAGTCTTCGATGGGTAGTCAAGTTTTTTTGACACACTGCAGGATGCTTGGGACTGGCTTGAGATGTCAGGCCAGTACTCGGGCCCACGGCCTACAGGCACATCAGCTGCATGAAATAAGAAAGCAGGAGGAAGGGGACCTCTGGGGAGATGGCCTAGGAGGCGATTTCTTGAACCATCAATGGCACCAGGTCCAGACCAGATCCGATGGGAGCAGCAGGCGGTGGTCCGTATAGCAGAGCAGATGGCAGAAACTGCGGAGCCAGAGGACAAAGCTGATACCCCCCTTCATTCCTCAGGGGATGGGGGCTCGTCAGTGGCAGATTCGTCAGACAAGTTTTCGATGAGAATGCCAGATGTCACGCCGCAGATGGTATTGTGTAAAAGGAGACTGTGTCTGGCACTTACTTTAAGAAATGTCACTTTAACTGCCTTTGGGTAAGATGTTTTTACACTGCCACTTGGCCGCGATGGGGCTTGAACTTGGGGTGGTACATTAGGTGCTTCATGGTGCCCCTGTGGGCTGTTAAATGTTACACTTCTATTTTGATGTATAATTGGATGCCACTGGGGGATGCATAGCCGTATGCCCTGCATGGTGACACATCCCTCTACCTCTCCCATCTATTGGGAACGAGTAGGACAGGCAGTTGTGCTGCTGAATGTCAAGTTTGGCCAACACCTCAAGGTTGTGAGGGTCGCTTTTCTTAGGTTGTTCCTTCACCCTGTCGGTTTATCCCTTCCCCTGCAAACGCAGGAGTCACCAAGGGGGATACAGGAGATGTAGCAGTTCATAACCGTCAGCCATTCATGGTCATGTGTGTAGTCCAAGGTACACTTCACTGCTTGTATGAATCCGTTCTAGGATGGGTCACATGATAATCACATGGAATGTGAGGGGTCTCCAATCACGATTCCGCAGATATGCAGTATACTCATATTTTAAGAGACACAATGTGCTTATAGCGATGCTGCAGGAGACGCCTTTAAATGCAGTGGAAACAGTCAGGCTACAACGCAAATGGAGGGGTAAGGTATATGCCACTGACTACTCTCTATTTGCAAGGGAAGTCCTCATTTGGATTCGTCCGGGAACACCTTTTGCAATAGACGAGGTCCTTAGAGACAAAGAGGGTAGATATGTGCTCTTGAAGGGCAGATTAGACGGGCAACATATTTGGCTAGGAAACGTGTATGCCCCAAATGTAGATCAAAGTCATTTCTTTAGCCAGTTGTCCCTAGCAATTATGAAATGGTGTGAGGGCCTGTGGTTAATTGGTGGAGACTTTAATAGTGTGCTGGACTCAGAGGTAGATAGATCTTTTCCCCCACTTCGGGGTACGGTTGCCACAGCCAACTCTACGGTGCTGAATGGATGGGCGGATGGGTGGGATTTAAGTGATGTCTGGAGACATTGCAACCCCCGGTGAGGGTGTACTCCTTTTTCTCGGTACCCCATGATCTGCATGTTCACGTGGACAGGCTTTTCAGATCTCCATACTTACTTCCTCACATATCCGATTCAGAGTATTGGGGATGCACACACTTTGATCACAATCCACACTGTGTCACACTGGCCTGGGAGGGTGGGATTCCTGGGGTCACACCTAGGAGGCTGCAACCGGTGATGTTTGAAGACTCAATCTTTCAGGGAGTCATTTGGGGTAGGCTATAGGGGAATATTTCACACTTAACTCCGGAACCCCCTCGTCCTCCCTGGTGGAGTGGGCAGCCATGAAGGTCACGTTTCGAGGGAAGTGTCTGGGACTGGGTTGTGGGCTTCAAAAGCAGATAGAATCGTATCTACTCATCGTAGAAAGGGAGCTGCTGACACTAGAATCTCAAGCAATTGCGGATGCTGCAGAAATGGCCCCTTGTCCGAGGTGCATAAGAAGCATGCTGAACTTCTAGAACGTCAACGCTGTCTCAATTTTGTGGCACACTCAGCATCTGCGCACGCTATAGCTGATCGGTCGGATCCTCTTCTGGCCTGGTTGATCAAGCACGAGCAGTCGGTCGGACCCATCATAGCTCTCCCGTCTCAGGATGAAAGACTCAAACTTACTCAACATGAAATACATGGCGGACTGTCCACACATTTTGCACAGTTATACAGATCCGCCCTGAGGGTTCCAGAGATAGTAATACATGAGTTTCTGGATAGCCTTTCTATTCCGGCTCTAATGCCGGAGCAGCGGCTGGAGCTCGATGCCCTGCTCACGCTAGAAGAGATTAGAGGTACGATGAGGGCCTTGCCATCTGGAAAGGTGCCGGGACCAGATGGGTTCCCCACAAATGTTATAAATCGCATGCTGTATTTTTAGGCCCACAATTGCTTGAGGTATTCGCAGAAGCACTAGAGAGCCTCTCCCTCCCGACTGCCATGACAGAAGCCAAATGATTACACTTCCCAAGCCAGGTAGAGACCCTTCAAATAAGGGTGCATACCGACCCCTGGCGCTCTTGAATGGGGACTATAACATTTTAGAGGGTCTCCTAGCAGGCAGATTGGCGCACGTTATCATGCAACTTGTCCACCAGGACCAAAATGGATATTTGCCGGCCTGAAACACTTCGCTTAACATCCGCAGGCTGTTTCGGGTGATGCGCGGTGTGGCAATGGACTGACCTACAGCTGGCTGTGTCGTGTTGGACCTGGAGAAGACGTTCAACATGGTTGGGTGGCCATTTATATTTGCAGTACTCCATCGGTTTGGGTTCCAGCCTTACATACTGAGTTTAATAAAGCTACTATATGGAGCACCCATGGTAAGGGTCCATCAGGGACCTCTGTTTTCCGGACCTATACTGATAGAGAGGGGGACCAGACAGGGATGCCCCCTCACCCTGTCAATTTTTCCCCTGGTGATAGAACCTCTAGGATTAGCGCTACAGAAATTGGCACCAGATTGGGGGATACACCTTGGAGATGGTCTGCATGCAGTCTCGCTATACGCGGATGATATCTTGCTATATGTTAAATCTCGCCAGGCAGTCCCACGGGTCATCCCAGATATGCTGAGATTATTTGCCTCATTGTCTGGGCTGGGTGTACACTGGGGTAAGTCTTGTCTATTCCCCTTTACTCCTGGGATGGATGAGCCCAACCTGGAGGTGGATGTGGCTGTGATACAGTGGCAACCGGTGGCATTCCGAAACCTGGGTATACGCATCTACCACAATGACCGAGATCTTATGGATCGCTATATAACTAGAGCAGTAAAAGCGCTTAAATCCCAAATCGAATTTTGGAAAACGCTTAATCTCTCGTTTATAGCAGGGTGGAATTGATAAAGATGATAAAGCTGCCGTGCCGCCTTTATTATTTTGCTAACCTTTTGCTAGCCTTCCGCTATACCTGCCTGCATCCTTTTTTTGTTCCCTGGAGGGGGACATAAGAGCCTTTATCCGGAATAATATGCCGTGCAGGGTAGCCTTGGCACAGCTGTATTTACCCCGATTGCAGGGTGGGCTGTCTCTACCCAACATGGAGCACTATTTTCAGGCATCCCAGCTACTGTGGGAAGCAAAATGGGTAGAGGAACTTCACCTGCAAGATTCAGCAGAATGTGAGCCCCCGTATTCCCTGGATAGGATCCTCTTTTTATTCCATCCATGCAACAGTTCACATGAGCCGCTTCCGCTTCTGGACCAGATTGCTAAAAAAACTATTCGGAGGGCATTGCACCTTACTAGGCATGTTATGCCGTATAAACCAGCCATGCCTTTACTGGGAATGCCGATAGTTAGAGGGTGAATCAGGATAACGGACCTTACAGACTGGCTGGGGGCAGACATATCTACACTGGGAGATCTGTATGGGGAGGGCACGCTGCGTCGAAGTCCCCCCGGGGCAATTCCTGAACTATGCCTCTTGGATGGCCACACTGAGGCAATACTGGGGAAACATTTCGCATGAACCCCCAACACATCTTCTAATGCAATATGTGCATGTAATGGGTATGGGCGTCATCTTGTAAAATGGTTTGCGGAGTCGATTCGGGAACACACCATGTTGGACTTAACACCACTGCGGCACAAATGGTAAACATACCTTGCACGTTCATACTCAGAAAAGGAGTGGTCCATAGTATTGGACAGCCCCAGACAGGTCCCCAGAAATGCGTGCTTCAGGTTGATTCAGTTTTACGTTGTTCATAGGGCGTACCTATCACCAGACAATATTAATGGATAATCTAATAAGGAAGATGCATCCTGCCCACGATGTAACTTGTTGAATGCTGATTTATTACATATGCTCTGGTCCTGCCCCAAGTTGCATCCGTATTGGGAGGGGTAATCCGTGGTGCCAGTACAGATAGAGAATTGCCATGGACATGGGTGGCGTGTATAATGGGGATATTCCCCAGAAATATAAACATAGAGCCTCTTCCAGGTTTTTAGATCTGGGTATGGCCATGGCCAAACGGCTTATTACACGCCGGTGGAAAGCAGAAGAACCTCCACCGATGAAAGAATGATTTTACTCAAAGATAAACTGGGTTAAGGCTGAGTGAGGTGGTCTCACTAATACGGGAAGACAAGTTAGGGCTACTCAAATTCACCATCTCAATGACATGGAAACCAATGTTGTGCACGCTTCAAGGGTTGTTATCTCCAGATGATTCAACTGACATTCCTAATGCTAATTAATATTGCTTAATACATGTGTGGTAATGTGACCTAAATTGTGACCTGGACTGTATGGTATGTTATATGCACCTCAAACTACCGTGTGCTAATACATCGTTGATAATATATGCAAATGTATGATTGTATAAAGGGCAACTTTTGCAATGTTCAAAGACAGCGTTCCTCGCCCACCTATATGGGCTCCCGCTTTCCCCCTTTATCCCTCCTTTTGGTTGAGTTATAGGTTTTATGTTATCAATAAGGCTGTTTGATTGATTAACTGATTGAAGTGACATGGTGGAGTGAAGCCATACGAGTTGTATACATGAAACTAACATGCACACGCATAGCACATTTACTTTGTACTGCAATTAGGAAAAGTTGCTAATGCCGGAGTGCTTTTAACAGCATGAGAAGCCTGAGATACATTAATTTATATTAGGAAAAGAATAATTGATGACAGATCTGTACTTATGTCATTGCGGTGTTCTGTTAAACACTCTGTCTTGAGGACTGCCTACTGGCTCTATATGGAAATATATATGCTTGTCAACTGTATAACCTATGCCAAAATCTAATAAACAGATCAAACAAAAAAAAAGAGATCCATTACTACAAAAGCTAACATAAATGTTTTGAGTGAGGTGTTTAGATGCAAGGGTATTCCAACATTCATTCTCACTGACAACGGAACTCAACTTACATCGGTGGATATGGAAAATTTCAGTGCAAAACTGGGTGTAAGGCACACTTGTACTTCCTTCTACAACCCTCAAGGCAATGGTTTGTGTGAAAGAGTGAACAAAATGGTGAAAGGTACCATGCAATTGACATGCAACACTGGCGTACAAATACAAAGGGAGGTGAAAGAGATGCTGTGGTCATATCATCCCACCATACATGTTGGAACTGGAAAAAGTCAGTTTATGATGACGAGGGGAAGACCCCCTGGCACTTAAATGGTTCCATCATGGATGTGTAAGAGGAGTGTAGAAGGGAAAACAAGGTCTGATACTGAAAGGGGTCATGGGAGATTTATCCAGTAGGGAGATTGGGTGAAAGTTAAGCTGTGAAAATTGGAAAGCGTTTATCCAAATTCGGAGGCCCATTATCAAGTAAGCCAGGTTGGTGGTAATTGGATCAGGTTGGACAATGGTCAAGAAGAGTGACTTCATATCAGAATAATAGTACAAGAGGTTAACCCCAGGATAGTGATGAGATGAGCATGCCTTGGCCACTTCAGGATGATAAGGTTGGTGAGGAATCACATTTGTGGGGCAGAGTTGATTGGTAGTGGTTGCTTGTCAGAAAACAAGAAGGGCCTCATTTATGAGATTTTGCCGTAGGGCAAGGCCAAAGACTTCCTGCTGCGCTGCGCTTTGGCAAAAGAAAATGGCAGGAATGCACTATATTGATCAGATACAGTGCATTTCTGTGCTTGTCCCCTGCACCGGCTCACAATGGGCTGCCTTGCACCAATGCAGGCACCTTTGCACCATGGTGCAAGTGTGCCTGCATTGCAGGGATGAATATTTTTGTGCAGGTAGGGAAACCTTCCTGCACAAAAGCAATCACAAGAGGTTTTTTCCTCTTCTATGTGTGCTGCAGAATGCACATAGAAAAAGGAAACACGAGGAGAAATAAAGATATTTCTACTCATTGTGTCTCCCTCATGCCTCCACTGGGGAATGATTCTCATAAATATGGTGCATTGTCAAAAAGCTGTGGATATTGCTGGGAATGGCCCTAGCAATACCCATTGCATGCCCATTTAGCGCAGAAAACTATGTTAAAGGAAACAATATTTATGAGGCAGCATTAAGCCAAAAAAGAAAAGTGGCTTAGTGATGCCTCATAAATATGGAGAAGGCTCCTGCACCACGGAAATTCACAAGAAGTGACGTTTCAGCAGCGCAGGGGCCTCATAAAGGAGGCCAGAAGAGAGCAGGATGAGAAGAAAGGACAAGAAAAGCTTCTGCCTATTTAGGCGATTACGTTGTCGGTAAATATTTAAGATAGGACATGAGATTAGGGTTTCCTGCAGGGTTATGCAGTACAGTACTCCCACAGGTTGTTTAGGGTGTATTGCAATGGTATTACCCCTTGGACCAACATGTTCTACTCTCCTCCCCAAAGAGTGAAATGGGTTCATTGGTCTTTTGTACAGTTGCTCTATTTTCTTTTTGTTCTGTATGATTATATTGTCTTCTTTGTCTGTGGGGTTGTGTGGTTTTGTCTGGAGGGGAAAGTTGTGTGGCTGGCTACGTGTGTTGTCTTTGGCTCTTGTTATCTGTCATCGGTTCCATTTGCGTTTACTTACCAGATATATTAATCAACATCTCAATAAGATGTATTCTGTATATTTGCTGTAAAGAGAGATGTGTCATACTGTACATAGGTAGTCTCAGCTAGGCAGGGACTACTGTGACACCACTATATTCTGTGTATGACATGTATTACATTCCAGTGGTGTGAGCTGTCAGTTGACAGGTATTATTGTTGGCTGCACCTGGCCTGTGTGGAGTGGGTTGCTCTGTTTCTGCATGGAGGTAAACAACAGTTGGAAAAGCGGTGGAGGTGGCGACTTCATTTACTAAATCCCCCCTTGCAGTCTTGAGTCTCAAGAGTCCACTCCAGCCCTTTTAGAAAAGTCAAAAGTGTTCCAGCACCAAAGCACTATCTAGCAGACAAGTTCCTCAGGGAACTTCCAACCCTTTGATCAGTCTTACCTGCACCAGCAGGGATTGCATGATGGGAGTCTCTGACAGCACATGATTCCGAGGTTGTAGTGGATGTCTTCAGTAAATAGCACTCGCAGCTCAGCAGGGGCAGCAGCTGGGGGTCCTCAGTTCTCCTCAGATGCGATGGGAAGTTTCCTTTGATCATTCTCCTAGTTGAGGGAAAATTTGACAGCTTCTGGTTCCAGTCTTCAGCCAGTACTCAGGTCCTGCACGGGTCACCACAACTAACTCTCATTGCAACATCGGCATCAACCAGGCTGCGTTCCTTGTACTTTCCCGTGACCGCCTCCTACCTTGCACTCAGGCAACAGACTGATTGGCACAGCAGCAAGGTCCTCTTCATGGCACCCTCCTCTAGCATAAAGTGTCACCGAATCTCAAAGCACACACTGGCAACAGCCTGATTGGCACAGCTAGCTTCACAACAGCTTTCTCTAGCATACGGGTCACTGACTTACACACTGCACATGGACAATGGCCCGATCTGCCCGGTGGTCCTCTCCTCACACCTTGCTACATGAATACACTCACCAGGATCCCCCACTGGACCTCTCTCCCTACAGCAATATCTGTTCCTCACAGGGCACACTGGTCTTGGCAAGCAGGCAGGCACTGGTGCTCCAGAATCCAGGAACAAGTGGTCTTGGATTTTTTCTTGTTGATGTCCCCTTAGGGAAATATCCGGAACTACGAGGTCAGAGCCATGAGTTCCGGAAGCCCGCAAGCGTTACCACGCTTGCACAAACAATGAATTTGTCTTAACCACACACATGCATGGTTAAGGCAAATGCGCTCCAGTGTTCGGAATGGGCAGGGAAAGAAGAGCGTTGGGAAGTGGACACGGACAGGCAAGTGGGGCTAGGGCCAGGTCTGGGGGGTTTGTGGTAGTTTTCAGGGGTGGTGGGGGTTTGGGAAAGTTTTATGGGGTAGTAGGGGTTTGGGGTAGTTTTAATGGGTGGTGGGTGTTTGGGTTAGTTTTCGGGGGTGTTGGGGGTTTGGGGTAGTTTTCAGGGGGGGTGGGGGCTCAGGGTAGTGTTCAGGGGTGGTTGGGGTTCTGGGTAGTTTAAGAGGTGGTGGGGTATCGGGGTAGTTTTCAGATGTGGTGGGGGTTTGGGGTAGGTTTCAGGGGTGTAGGGAGGTTCGGGACAGTTTTCCTGGTAGTTTTTAGGGGTGGGGTTTGGTGTAATTTTCAGGGGGGTTCAGGGTATTTTATGGGGTTGTTTTAGGGCTCAGGGGAGATGGGGGTAGTGTGTAGTGATTAGGGGAGGGCATGGTCGATTTTAGGGCTCAGAGGGAAGTTGGGTAAACATTTAGGGCTATGGGGAGGGTGGAGTAGCATTAAGGGCAGGGTTTTAGGCATTAGGGCAGGTGGAGGATAAATCTTGGGGGTTGGGACAGGGTAGGGTTATTTGTACTTCAAGGAAGGGGGGGGGACGGGGGAGTTTGTACCTTAGGGCAGTGGGGAGGGGGGTGGTAACCTTAGCCAATCATACCCCTTTACCATGCATGCCTTTACCACAAAACTTTGTGGTAAAGGCATGCATGGTTAAGACACGGTCGCTATACAAACCGCGTTGTTTAGGTATGCGGGGTTGAGGAACTCGTTGTTCCATCATACAACTGTCCCCTTATCCAGCTGGGAGACTGGTAGGCCATAAACCACAGTCCTGGCCATAGGCAAAAACCTTGCAGAGCTTCTCCGCCTCACACAGCCTGACAGGCTGCTTGACAGTTTACTATTTTGGGTGCCTTGAGCTACCTTTCTTCTAGCCCATTTTCAGAAACCAAATTCAATTTAGGGTCTGATTTTTTGAAGTTTGTGTTGGAGGTCAGCTTCCTTTTGAAGTGCACTCTACTCTTCCATGCCCTTCCTCCAGAAAGCAGTCTGTCAAAGCAGTAGGAATCCAAATCCATAACCCCACAATACAGGCCTTAGAGGTTAAAACGGGGATGCCAGCAACAGTGCTATGAGTAGCAAAAGGTTACCCCAGGGCTTCAGCCCTACTATTTATGCTTCTCTTATCAGCCCCATATACTTCCTGAGATGTGCTCATGGCCCTTTCCAGTAACTCTCACTCAATGAAAGAGCACCCTTTGAAGTGTACTGAAGAACCTGGCTCTTCATTCTCCAGTGTGTGTCCCACCCAAGTCACAGTAATTCAGAAATCCACAAATCTGTCTCGGGGGATTTTTCTACCTCGACCTCCAGTCAGCCCTAGAACTCCCAAAATGGAACCCAGAATCGTCCATGGATTCTTCCACTCACAGGCACACATACACCAAGCACATTAATACTAAAAGCATGCACTGTACAGTGCTACATACTAACATGATGTAGACCAAGGGCGAGTTAAGCACACAGCAGCAGAACGTTACATGAATGAGCCTGTAGGCTTCACTCCAATGACACAAGAAACAAGCATTTGCAATGCAATGGTCTCGGCAATATTATAGGTTGAGCTATTGGTATTGCTCATTATTTTTTTATCATTTTTGTATCCCTAAATAAATGGCATTGTCATTTCTATTGGCATTAGCTTTTTTTTTTGCATATGTGATACCTATTGCATTAGCAGAGAGAGAGTGAGGTAGTGAGATAAAGAGAGAGAGTGAGGTATTGAAATAGAGTGAGGTAGTGAGAGAGAGTGAGGTAGATAGAGAGTGAGGTAGTGAGATAGAGAGTGAGCTAGATAGAGAGTGAGGTAGTGAGATAGAGAGAGTGAGGTAGTGAAAGAGTGAGGTAGTGAGGGAGAGGGATGTTGTGAGGTAGTGATATATAAGCATAGAGTGATGTTGTGATGTAGTGAGATAGAGAGAGAGGTAATGAAAGAGAGAGTGAAAGTGAGTTAGTGAGATAGAAAGAGTGAGGTAGTGAGATAGAGAGTGATTGAGGTAGTGAGTGAGAGAGAGTGAAGTTGTGAGGTTGTGAGCTAGAGAGTGAGGTAGTGATGTTTTGAGAGAGAAGTTGTGAGATAGTGAGGTAGTGAGATAGAGTGGAGTAGTGAGGTAGAGAGAGTTATGTAGTGAGAGAGAGTGAGGTAGTGAAACAGTGATGTAGTGAGGGAGAGGGATGTTGTGAGGTAGTGAGATGTAAGCAGAGTGGTGTTGTAATGTAGTGAGATAGAGAGAGGTAGTGAAAGAGACAGTGAAAGTGAGTTAGTGAGATAGAAAGAGTGAGGTAGAGAGATAGAGAGTGAGTGATGTAGTGAGTTAGAGAGAGAGTGAAGTTGTGATATAGAGAGTGAGGTAGTGAGAGAGTGAGGTAGTGATCTTTTTAGAGAGAGAAGTAGTGAGATAGTGAGGTAGTGATATAGATAGAGGGTGTTAGACCTGGCACCTTGGCGTGAGTTTCCCTTCCACTTTTTGATGGTGTGCCTCGATTGTTTTGCTGGTGTTGTCCGCTCAGGGCACTGCGCCACGGCTAATCCGTGCCGCAGTGCAAGTGCTCCCTCGGTAAAGTGTACCTGTAATTGATGTTCACGATTGGTTTATTGGATTCACTGTCAGTCCCCAGTAAAGGGCACCAGGGGTGCCAGGGCTTGTGAATGCCAATGCTGCTGGTGGGCTTGCAGCGCTGGTTGCGCCACCCACAGAAGCGGCCTTGTAAAATGTGTCTAGGGTCTGCCACCGCAGACCCTGTGCGCGGTCTGGGACCGTCGCGCTGACTGTGCAAGTGCCCCCACTTGCCAGTCCCTAAACCTTCCCTTACCTACATATGGGCAGGGTGCATTGTAGGCATAAGGTAGGACATGCCCTGATGTGTGTGGCATGTCCTAGTAGTGAATTACCGCCCTTTCCGTTTTTCACTATTGAAGGCTACCTGCTCTCCATAGGCCAGAATGGGCTGCTGGGATCACGCCAACGCTGTGACCCCAGTGGACTCAGAGAGCATGGTAGAGTGTCGAGTTTAGTATGCCTGAGCTCAGGATGATAAAATACTTCTTGTAGTCAAGTTTATTTTAATATCCTGGGTTTGTAAATACTACTTTTAGAAAGTTAGTATTTACTGACCTGACCATCTCAGTCCGCCTCTGCTGTGTGTGTGTGTGTTCTGCCTAGCAACAGTAAGGAGCAGGGTGGGGGGATCCCCAGAGACAGGTTGGCTGCCAGGTGGTGGGCCGGGAGATGACACCAGGATGGGTGGGAGGAGTACACCTTGACTCTTGAATAGACCTGTGCTCTGCCACCACAAAGCCGGCGCCGCCCCCTGTGGGGCGGCTGATGTCTCTGCCCTGCTGCTGAAAGGAAAGAGCAGAGTCACCATAACAAAGTGCTCCAGAACTGGACTGAGCCAGGCCTAGGCCCCCTGGCGCTAAAGAACAAAAGAATCATGGTATAAAAGTAGGAGCCTGGCTCCTAAGAAATCAGAATCCTGTTTTACCACAAAGAACCTCTGCCCGACTAGAAGGAGAAGGAGACGCTGGAGGAGCTGGCCTGCTGCTTGCCTTGCTGAGAAAGGAGAGGAAGAGACTACTGAAGAGACTTTGCTGCTTTGTGCTTGAAACATTCTCCAAGGGCTTGATCTGAGCTTGCCCCCTGAACTGAACCCCAGGACCAGTGGGTTCTCTGTGCTTTTGCTCGTCCTCCGATTCGAGCCGTGTGGGCATCCCGCTGGAAAAGAGACTGCGCCCCTCAACGCCCCTCCTAGGGTCGTGACACTCAGGAGCTCGCCTGCCGCAATCCCGTGAGAGCCCCGCTCCGTCCGGAGCCGCTCTCTGTCCCCGGGCTAGGCCGCCTGCACCCCTGTCACCGCCTGCCACTGGAGCGCGCTGAACGCGCTATCACCCCTCCCGCCGGAAGCCGTCCGACGACTGTGATCTACGCCGGGTCATCCAGCTGCACTGACTGGGCCCTGTGACCCCGCTTCGCTATCCCCGGACATCTCAGGCCGTGCCGCCCCCGCTGTGGAGACCCCCCTGCACCGCCGTGCTGAGGGTCGCTGGCCGCGCCTGCCTACCTGCCCACACCCGCTGATCGAGGATCCAAGACCACTTCTCAAGCTGAGAGTCGCACCGACCTGTGCCGACTCTCCACATCACGAAAGAGGTTCCAGTATCGGGCTCGGGGCCCGCAACGCCTTATTTCCCCGTTCGCAGGAGCCGATCTCTGTGAGTACTGGAATTACAAGTAACATTTGCAAGAGACTACAAAGTATCCATTTGAAACTACGAACAAAGAACATTTGCCTGCTTTATAACCTGGTGGCATAGCGAAAAGGTTATTGGTCTTGTGATAAGTCTGCTGAGATATATATACCTATTTCTACATAAAGAAGCGTATTTTTATATATATCCAAGTCTGGTGTCCGTTTCTGGGGGGATTGATGTATTTACTGTGTGTGTGATTGTAAGTGCTTAACCAACAACGCCTGAGGAATCGCCTTGGCTGCTCACGCCACGCACCTAGAGGGTGAGCAAGGGTCATTCGCAAGGGGTTATCCTGCGCCCTGACGTGGAGGAGAGGGTTCCTGCTTGACACAAGGGCAACCTTGCGCCAACCAGAGATCCCCGACTCTAACATTGTTGGCAGCGGGTGGGATTTCGGATTTGCACTTGTAATTTGCATACAGTGAATTATTAATCACCAGATAGTGAGAGCAGACCAAATAACGCAGCCACAGGTTTTCATTTGTTGAACTTTGTTGAGACATCTGCCATTACTGCAACCATGCCTAGCTCACTCTCCGCTGGGAGAGCACTCTCTGTGATTTCTGGAATAGATGAGGTGGATTGGGAGAGACTGGAAGGCTACTCGATGGAGCAATTGAAAGGCTACAGTGTAAAATTCCGAGTTCCCCATGCTGGATTCAAGAGGAGAACCCAGTACGCCAAGGCGCTGAGAGCCTGGAAGGAGTCACGAGACCCACGGAATGCGGGGGACATCGTTCCACCCGACAACCTTGAGGAGCCCAGCAGAGTCCGGTCGCCAGAGGAGCTGGCAGACAGGGCAGCAGACAGGGCGCATGCAATGGAGATGGCAAAGTTGGCGTGACAAATGGAAATGGAAAAGCAGAAGTTGGCCCTGGAGGCACACCAACGCCAAATGGATCATGATATCAGATTGAAGGAGTTGGAGCTGAAGGCGAAAAGTTTGGACACCGCTCCTTCTGGTGGCAGCACTCCACCGGTGCAGGTAGAGTCCAAGGTGTACATCCCCAAAGATGTAGTAAAGGAGTATTTTAGAAAGGATGACATAGGGCAGTGGTTTAGAGCCTACGAGGTGGCCATGTCCTCACACCGGGTCCCTGAGAAAGACTGGGGAGCGGGGTTGTGGGGAAGGTTCCTTGCTGAAGGGCGTGACACACTGTTAGATTTACCCTTAGATCTCCAAACCTCATACCCCCATATGAAGGAAGCTTTAATGACCAGGTATGGGTTAACTCCTGAGCTATATAGACAGAGGTTCAGGGAGACTAAGAAGATCCCTGAGAGTACGTATGTGGAGTATGTAACCTTTTTCTGCAGAGCACTGGATGGTTGGGTGAAGGGTAGCAAAGTGAATGATTATCAAGGGCTGCTTGATTTAATTGCATGGGAGCACTTGTCCAGTCAATGTTTTCCTGAGCTACGCCAGCACCTGATTGATAGCAAGCTGTCCAACCCGAGGAAGCTTGCTGAGGAGGCGGACTGCTGGCTCAGCACCAGGGTCCACAAGGGTCAAGTGGGAGACTCCGCCAAAGGTGGGCAGGGTCCCCAGCAGAAGAGTGGGGGGGACAGGGGTAAACAGAAGGGGTTCCAAAAAGGCCCCCAAAGTAATTCCCAAGGGAACCAGCAGAAGGGTTCTCAGCCTCCCCCACCCCCGCAGCAGAACGGGGCCCCGACAGGTAGACCTGTTCCAAAGGGGCCCTTCAATTGTTATAGGTGTGGTGACCCGGGTCACATTGCCTCTGATCCTAAGTGTCGCCTGTTTGGTAAGACCGCACCCACTGGTGCTCCACCCCAGCAAGTAGCTAGTGTTAACTTTGGGGAGGAGGTAGCAGTCCAGGAGGGTGGGGGTCCCGGGCAGATGACCCTAGTCTCGCTAGGAGACAGTGAGATGGTCCCTGTAACCTACCTGCCCTCTAACACTAAGAAATATGGGCAAGTAGTGACCATCAATGGAAAGAAGGTTGAGGCTCTTAGAGATACAGGAGCCAGCGTGACCTCGGTGAGGCAACACCTGGTATCTCAAGAGCAGATTGTACCCAATGCCTACTGTAGGGTTGTCAATGCTGACAACATAGAGAGCCGTTGTCCAATGGCTCAAGTTCCCTTTGAGTGGGGGGAGGTCTCTGGTACTCTACAAGTCGCTGTGAGAACTGACATGCCTGTAGACTGTCTGTTAGGGAACGACCTGGAGAGCTCCCCTTGGGAAAAGGTGGAGAAGACCACGCATCTGAGGATGGTGGGTCTACCCGACTGGGCGTGCGTGACCACCCGGTCCATGGCAGCCAGTAGGGGTGTTGAGAGGGTCCTGGAGCCTGAGGGAGAGGTCCAGGAACCGGCCTTAGGGAGAAGGCGCAGGAGGCGCGGGAAACCGGCCCCCGAAGTTCCCACGGCCCAGGAGGAAGTAGACCCTGAGGGGGATGCTCTGGAGCCTACCGGGGAACAGATTGCCGAACTGGGAGACTTGCCTGAGCTGACCCATTGGCAGCAAGAAGGAGGTCCCTCCAGGGAGGAATTCTGCAGGGAGCAGAAAGAATGCCCTTCTCTCGTGGGTATGCGGCAGCAGGCTGCAGACCAGGCCAATGGTGTTCAGGCCAAAACACACTACGTGTACTGGGAGAGTGACCTCCTGTATTCCGAGCCTAAGGCTGCTGAACCTGGGTCAGCCCGTGTGCTGGTGGTACCCCAGAAGTTCAGAACCTTCCTACTGGGGCTGGCTCATGATGTGCCGTTAGCAGGACATTTGGGGATGGACAAGACCTATGACAGGCTTGTCACCCACTTTTACTGGCCCCAAATGCACAAGAATTCAGATTCCTACTGCAGAACCTGTCAGACTTGCCAGGCAAGTGGTAAGAGCGGAGGGAAGCACAAGGCTCCTCTGCAACCTTTCCCTGTGGTCGGTACGCCATTCCAACAAGTGGGTATTGATATTGTGGGGCCTCTGGACCCCAAGACAGCCCTGGGCAACAGGTTCATCCTGGTCTTGGTGGACCATGCCACCCGGTACCCTGAAGCCATCCCTCTGAGGACAGTGACGGCCCCCGTGGTGGGACGGGCACTGATGGGAATTTTCTCCCGAGTGGGATTCCCTCTAGAGGTGGTGAGCGACAGGGGGACCAATTTCATATCCACATATATGAAATCCCTGTGGAAGGAGTGTGGGGTAACTTACAAGTTCACCACTCCTTACCACCCCCAAGGAAATGGGTTGGTTGAGAGATTCAACCGAACCCTCAAAGGCATGATCATGGGCCTGGACGGTCCAATGAGGCGTAAGTGGGACGTCCTCTTGCCATGCCTGCTCTTCGCTTACCGAGAGGTGCCACAGAAGTCTCTAGGATTCAGCCCCTTTGAGCTTCTGTATGGTCACCCAGTAAGAGGACCTCTGAGTTTGGTAAAGGAAGGCTGGGAGCAATCTCCCAGGAAACCTCCCCAGAATGTATACAGTTACATGCTGGCCTTCCGAAACCAGACTCGGCGTTTCAGGCAACTTGCTGAGGCAAATCTGGAAGCCAGCCAGGAGGAGATGAAGCGGTGGTACGACCGGAATGCCACTCTGGTAGAGCTTCAACCTGGACAAAAGGTGTGGGTCTTGGCCCCAGTGGAGCCTTGTGCACTTCAGGATAAGTGGACAGGTCCATTTGAGGTTGTGGAGCGCAAAAGTCCTATCACCTACTTGGTGGACATGCAGACTCCCAGGAACCCTTTGAGGGTCCTACATGTTAACCGCCTTAAGCCCCACTTAGAGAGGACCGAAGTGGGCATGCTGCTGGCCACTGATGATGGAATAGAAGAGGAGACCGAGCCTCTTCCTGACCTCTTAGTGGCCTCTGAGAAAGATGGGTCAGTGGATGGAGTTAACCTCTCACCCACCCTGACGCCCGAACAACAGGAAGATTGCCGCCACTTGCTGGGACAGTTTTCCGACCGATTCTCTCTGGTTCCTGGTGTCACAGATTGGTGCGTCCATGATGTGGACACAGGAGACAGCTTACCTTTGAAGCACAAGGCTTACAGGGTAACTGACAGGGTCAGAGCTTGCATCAAGGAGGAGGTCTCCAAAATGCTTGCGCTAGGGGTGGTTGAGTCCTCCAGCAGTCCTTGGTCCAGCCCCGTGGTCTTGGTCCCCAAAGCTGCTGCGCCGGGAGCCACACCTGAACTCCGGTTCTGTGTGGACTACAGAGGACTCAATTCAGTAACGAAGACTGACGCGCACCCCATCCCCAGAGCTGATGAGCTCATTGATCGGCTGGGGGCTGCCCGGTTCCTCAGCACGTTTGATTTAACGTCTGGGTACTGGCAGATCGCCTTGACCGATGGGGCCAAAGAGAGGTCTGCATTCTCTACACCAGATGGGCACTTCCAGTTCCGAGTCATGCCATTTGGGATGAAGAATGCCCCTGCCACCTTTCAGAGGTTGGTCAACCAGGTACTGGTTGGGCTGGATGCGTTCAGTGCCGCCTACCTGGATGACATCGCAGTGTTCAGTGCCACCTGGCCCGAACACCTGCGCCACCTCTGGGAAGTGTTGATGGCTCTGCGCCGAGCAGGCCTCACGATCAAGGCAAGCAAGTGCCAGATCGGGCAGGGTTCCGTGGTGTACTTGGGACACCAAGTGGGGAGTGGCAAGGTGGCACCCTTGCAACCCAAAACTGAGACCATCCTGGCTTGGGAACCGCCCAAGACGCAGACCGCAGTGAGGGCTTTCCTGGGGCTCACTGGGTACTACAGGAGGTTTGTCAAGGGCTATGGAACGATTGTTGCCCCCTTGACAGAGCTGACTTCCAAGAAGCAGCCCAGGAACGTGATTTGGACTGACACCTGTCAGAAAGCTTTCGACACCCTGAAGACTGCCATGTGCACGGCGCCCGTGCTCTTGGCCCCTGACTTCTCCAAGGAATTCCTAGTACAGACAGACGCTTCAGAGCATGGTGTAGGGGCTGTTCTCTCACAGATGACTGAGGAGGGCTGGGACCAACCCGTAGCCTTCATCAGTAGGAGGTTACTTCCACGGGAAAGTAGGTGGAGTGCAATTGAGCGAGAAGCATTTGCTGTGGTCTGGGCGCTGAAGAAGCTAAGACCCTACTTGTTTGGGTCTCACTTCCGGGTTCAGACAGACCACAGGCCCCTCAGATGGTTGATGCAAATGAGGGGTGAGAACCCGAAACTGTTGAGGTGGTCCATCTCCCTACAGGGTATGGACTTTACGGTGGAACACCGTCCTGGTACAGATCACGCCAACGCTGACGGTCTGTCCAGGTATTTCCGCCTTAGTGACGAGGAACCCCCTGGGCAAGGGTAGTTCTCCCCACATTTCAGCTGGAGGGGACACGTGTTAGACCTGGCACCTTGGCGTGAGTTTCCCTTCCACTTTTTGATGGTGTGCCTCGATTGTTTTGCTGGTGTTGTCCGCTCAGGGCACTGCGCCACGGCTAATCCGTGCCGCAGTGCAAGTGCTCCCTCGGTAAAGTGTACCTGTAATTGATGTTCACGATTGGTTTATTGGATTCACTGTCAGTCCCCAGTAAAGGGCACCAGGGGTGCCAGGGCTTGTGAATGCCAATGCTGCTGGTGGGCTTGCAGTGCTGGTTGCGCCACCCACAGAAGCGGCCTTGTAAAATGTGTCTAGGGTCTGCCACCGCAGACCCTGTGCGCGGTCCGGGACCGTCGCGCTGACTGTGCAAGTGCCCCCACTTGCCAGTCCCTAAACCTTCCCTTACCTACATATTAGCCACCCCTCTGGTAGGCCCAAGGGCAGGGTGCATTGTAGGCATAAGGTAGGACATGCCCTGATGTGTGTGGCATGTCCTAGTAGTGAATTACCGCCCTTTCCGTTTTTCACTATTGAAGGCTACCTGCTCTCCATAGGCCAGAATGGGCTGCTGGGATCACGCCAACGCTGTGACCCCAGTGGACTCAGAGAGCATGGTAGAGTGTCGAGTTTAGTATGCCTGAGCTCAGGATGATAAAATACTTCTTGTAGTCAAGTTTATTTTAATATCCTGGGTTTGTAAATACTACTTTTAGAAAGTTAGTATTTACTGACCTGACCATCTCAGTCCGCCTCTGCTGTGTGTGTGTGTGTTCTGCCTAGCAACAGTAAGGAGCAGGGTGGGGGGATCCCCAGAGACAGGTTGGCTGCCAGGTGGTGGGCCGGGAGATGACACCAGGATGGGTGGGAGGAGTACACCTTGACTCTTGAATAGACCTGTGCTCTGCCACCACAAAGCCGGCGCCGCCCCCTGTGGGGCGGCTGATGTCTCTGCCCTGCTGCTGAAAGGAAAGAGCAGAGTCACCATAACAAAGTGCTCCAGAACTGGACTGAGCCAGGCCTAGGCCCCCTGGCGCTAAAGAACAAAAGAATCATGGTATAAAAGTAGGAGCCTGGCTCCTAAGAAATCAGAATCCTGTTTTACCACAAAGAACCTCTGCCCGACTAGAAGGAGAAGGAGACGCTGGAGGAGCTGGCCTGCTGCTTGCCTTGCTGAGAAAGGAGAGGAAGAGACAACTGAAGAGACTTTGCTGCTTTGTGCTTGAAACATTCTCCAAGGGCTTGATCTGAGCTTGCCCCCTGAACTGAACCCCAGGACCAGTGGGTTCTCTGTGCTTTTGCTCGTCCTCCGATTCGAGCCGTGTGGGCATCCCGCTGGAAAAGAGACTGCGCCCCTCAACGCCCCTCCTAGGGTCGTGACACTCAGGAGCTCGCCTGCCGCAATCCCGTGAGAGCCCCGCTCCGTCCGGAGCCGCTCTCTGTCCCCGGGCTAGGCCGCCTGCACCCCTGTCACCGCCTGCCACTGGAGCGCGCTGAACGCGCTATCACCCCTCCCGCCGGAAGCCGTCCGACGACTGTGATCTACGCCGGGTCATCCAGCTGCACTGACTGGGCCCTGTGACCCCGCTTCGCTATCCCCGGACATCTCAGGCAGCGCCGCCCCCGCTGTGGAGACCCCCCTGCACCGCCGTGCTGAGGGTTGCTGGCCGCGCCTGCCTACCTGCCCACACCCGCTGATCGAGGATCCAAGACCACTTCTCAAGCTGAGAGTCGCACCGACCTGTGCCGACTCTCCACATCACGAAAGAGGTTCCAGTATCGGGCTCGGGGCCCGCAACGCCTTATTTCCCCGTTCGCAGGAGCCGATCTCTGTGAGTACTGGAATTACAAGTAACATTTGCAAGAGACTACAAAGTATCCATTTGAAACTACGAACAAAGAACATTTGCCTGCTTTATAACCTGGTGGCATAGCGAAAACGTTATTGGTCTTGTGATAAGTCTGCTGAGATATATATACCTATTTCTACATAAAGAAGCGTATTTTTATATATATCCAAGTCTGGTGTCCGTTTCTGGGGGGATTGATGTATTTACTGTGTGTGTGATTGTAAGTGCTTAACCAACAACGCCTGAGGAATCGCCTTGGCTGCTCACGCCACGCACCTAGAGGGTGAGCAAGGGTCATTCGCATGGGGTTATCCTGCGCCCTGACGTGGAGGAGAGGGTTCCTGCTTGACACAAGGGCAACCTTGCGCCAACCAGAGATCCCCGACTCAAACAGAGGGGAGTAGTGATGTATAGAGTTATGTAGTGAGAGAGAGTGAAGTAGATAGACAGTGAGGTAGTGAAAGAGTGAGTTAGTGAGTGACAATGCCCTTTTCAACTGACAGAAACACAGTGACTATTTATTTATCTGGGATTCTTGGTCTGAAACTGCAGAATCTTTGTAACTCCTAACTGAGGATTTGACCAAAATACCTCATCCTTAGATCTGCAAAGACAGCGGAGTCAGCTGCAAATGGAATTTTTCTTTTTATTCATATGCCATTTCTTTTTTCTTCTGCAGCCCTCTCTTGTTATTTTTTTTAAACTGTTTCTTCTAATCATTTAACAGTTTCCAAAATGTGTGTATGTTGTACATTATGGATGTACAAAAGCCAGTTGGCTAATGCAAATACAAACTAAACTAGGGCTGTGGTCGCCCTCGCCCGCTGCTGGCTTGACACGTGGACATCTGTGCACCATATTGTTATACCTCTGGCCTTTTGTATATCTCGGCGCATCAGTTATTGTAAGAAACCAGCAGGTGTCGTGGCCCTGGTGCCCAGGGGCGAGAGAGGGCTTTTGCACCTCAACGAGGGAGGTCTTTTACTATCAAACAAGATGCATAGGCACATTTTTCTTTCTTTCTTGGAATAGAGACCAAGTCATGGTTGCCACGCCTTTGGTTCATTTGTGTTTTGCCATGCGCAGCCTCCATCTTTAGAGTTAGGACATGGGTTTGCAGGGCTGCAGTGAATTGGATTTCCTGTCTGCAATACAAAATACAACCCTTGAAAAGAAGCTCACACCGCAACTTAGTGCTGTGACTCCCTAAGGAATCAATATCTTAAACTGGGCCAGGGAGCTCGCGAAAATGTGAAATTGGTGGCACGCGCTCCTTTCAGACTGGGCGCTGCTGTTAATCTTTCTGCTTATTCCCCCCCCCCCCTGTGAATCTTTAAAAATAGATAAACGTTACTCAGTCCTGGGCAGACACCTAAAAGGTGAACTGTTAGAGAAGAGAGAACGAAACGCACGGGTTGAAGCTTCGCACAGAGAAGATGTGTTGTTAATAAAAGCTTCCTTTTCTGCCGCGCCTGTGCCCTGACTCCCCAAGACCCACGTGTTTTTATAAGCATTTTTTGTCTCCCGCGAGAGGTGCCTTTTGGAACGCTTGCCGCCCCCTCCGCTTCCTCCGTACATTCCTTCCTGGACTTCAAATGAGCTTAACGTTTTTGCATCTTGCACCAACCTAAGGCGTTGTGTTTTTTGTTCACATGTGTTGAAGTAACAGCTGGAATGTCGCAAGCACAGGCCTCTTTGTCTGCCTCGGTGCGGAGTGCGGGTCCTCAACGCACAACAGCAAGAAGATCCTCGCGGCCAGACGATAGCAAACAAATGGCGGATAGAAGCTTCTAAACTTTTTCGGATTCGGGGGCGTGTTCCTGCTGTTCTAAAAAGGGCGTGGCTAAAAAGTGGAAAGAACAGCATGGAATACGCCCCCGAATCTGAAAAAGACGGAGCTTATTTGGAGGGACGGCTCTCTCCTCCAATGGCTGGCCTTCGTTTGGGAAGCCAGCCAATGGAGGAGAGGCAAAAAGAGAGGCGGGCTAAATAGCCACTCTCAGAAACATCAGATCTCCGGACTTCCGGTTCTGCCTTCGGCAGACCGGTAGTCCTCGACCTAAAAAGGGTCTATTTATTTCTACTGATCACTACACGGTATGCTACCCCAACCGTCATGCTGCTTAACTTCTGGCAAACACACATGATCTGTGTTCGCCAATGACAACAAAAATCAGCACCAGAGATGCACACATCATTACAGCTGTGGCATTCAGGGTGGGGGTACATTCCATCACCATGCGAGGGTCATTTCTGTCCCAAAATCATCTCAGAACCTTCAAACAACTGAAACATGGAGCGACTGTCCTGGGATTCCAGTGTCACGTTTATGGAATGCATTCAAACCAAATTACATGTGTTTCCTAAAAGACCTGAAGATCAAACTGTTCTGTGTAGCCTGTATCTGAAATCATGAAAATGGGCACAGTTATTGAAGAATATTGGGCAGTTGCTTAACAGGTGACCAAGTTGGCACAACAACAAGACTTTTGCTTATGTGCAGTATTCTGCACATATTCTGTTAAGTTATCTATTTGATGCCTGTGTGCAGGGGCTGTCAGCACTGTTATTGGTTAGTCGTTTTGCGCCTCTTATTTGTTTAACTGATCCATTGAGTCATTGTATTCAGCTAGTGAATCTGTTTGGAAACCCCTTACCACAAAATGTCCCAAAGGATGCTTGAGTAGGACGACCCATAACCACCTAGGCCAGAGCTTAAGGTTCAAAGTGAAAATCATGCATGAGATGAGCGAGGCTGAAGACCAGAAGGGTTGTTTCTTTGTGTCTTTTGGGTGGTTAAAGCCAAACCTCAATCTTACCTCAAGGCCAGAAGAGTGTAGAAGATGCCCTTCAGAAAACAGTGAATCTCTTTTCAGCAGTACCATTCTCAGCTCTCTCCATGTCTCCCAAGCAACCAGTGTGAAGATGCAGAAACTTTAGCAATATCAAACTATTGAAGGATCACATAAAGTTATGTTCTACAATCTCACAGAACTGACTACGTTTTCTGATATGGTTAATTTTCCTGAGGATTTTGAGCATAGCTGCAGACATTTTGCTCTACAGACATTCCCATTCTCCTGCACATGTCAGTATGAATTAGTTTCACATCCAGCCTCAGGCTTCACATACTCATGAGTGTCAGAGACCTGAGTGAGAGGGGTTTTCTATAGCTTTATCTTTGGGTATAATGATTAAGCAACCCCGGCCATTGGTCATACAGACCTTTGTTTGTTGACAAGCAGAAAATAAAAGGAGCAAACATCTACTTCAATCCAGTAATATGTTGAGCCATTTATGGCTTTTAGTACAGTCAATAAAGAGAATTTTGAATGTGTTAAAGTGTTTTATTTTTAGTTATTTTAGTATTTAATCAATAGGAATTAGTCTTTTATGCATCAGCATTATTAATGAACATAATTCAATAATTTATATTTTATTATAAGGTAAAATAAAATATTAGTCAAGGTGACAGTACAAATTAATACAGCATGCTTGTTCCATAAAAGAAGTTCCCTAATCTAAATAATCTGGAAAACAAATATAGAACAATGTGTCAGTTCAGACACTTAATAAATAGTTTTGATGAGAGAATTGATGCAGAAGCATAAAGTCTTCACAAAATAAACTGGAAAGTATTCTCAGCTATAAATCAGCAGACAATCAATGAACATAGGTTAAGCAACCTCTCATGAAGAGAGTATGAGTAACTTAAAGATGAGTCTCCTGTCAAAATTTCAGGTTAGGAATCCAGCTGCTGCGCTAGAAACACTCACTGATATAAACACACAATATTCTATGTTGCAACATTATTTTCTTTTATCTCCCAAAGCCTCCAATAAGGTTCCAGTAAACTCCTTGGAATAGGCAAACTCCCCATCTTCTCACACTTGTAGTCTTTAGATATTAGATCTTGAAAAGTTACATCATTCACATGCTGTGGTCCAGACTGTTCTTCTCATTACTCATTCTTTCCGTTGCCTCCTCTCCTGCTGGTGAGATCCTCACTATCATTCATCTAATAAAAAAAGAAGTGCCTATTCACTAGCTAACAGAAGGCTTCTGGAAAGTACCTTCACACCTAGTTTAGCATGTCTCTACATTGCACATTTTGAAAATGAATCTATCTTCTGCACGAACAATCCCTGCACTAACAAAATACTGTTGTGGCATTGTTATATTGAGGACATTCTTATCTTTTGGCAGGAAGATACAGAGAAATGCCAGAACTTCAGCACATGCATTATTTCTCTTAATCCATACTTACATTTCACCAAAACCATCTCAGATAAATAACTCCCCTACCTGGACCTCTGTATCACTATCATAATGGTAGACTTTCCACCACCACCTACAAAAAAGCCACTGACTGCAACAGCCCCCTACTGTATGTGGGAGCCACCATCTGAAGGCCCCTTGGGGCAACTTCCCCTGCAGCCAATTTTTTGGTTTCCATCGTAACTGCAGCACCACCGCTGATTTTGACCAACAAGTTTTAACACTCACTAATAATCTGAAAGAGTGACATTATCCACTACATTCGGACAACCTAGCATGGAAAAGGGCTAGGAGCAACCACCAGACACCACTTCTGGAATCACAGCCTAGAGAACAGGATAAAAAGATCACATGGGTGACCACCTTCAAACACAATTCAAATCAAGTCCAAAAGATCATACAAAAACAATGGTTTTTCCTACAAACACGTACTCTGGATATCCCAGCACTCCGTTTTAGACTAACAAACTGCGGGATATGTGGATATGCACTAGGCCATGTAAGGCTGCCAGAAATGAACAGCACCTCCTCCGGGATCTTCCTTTCCATCACCTGCCATTACCCCTATGGTTCATGTGGCGTCTGTTATTTGACCGAAACCACCAAGGAAATAGTCTTAGATACAAAACACATTTGGACACTTAAAAACCGCCCCAATTGGAACATCAAAAATTGGGAGTAGATAATAGCATGTTCTTGTGCCAGGAGATACATCGGCATGACAACCAGATAGGTCAAGGTCAGAATTACGGAACATCACCGTGGTATCCATTGCAAAGAGACCACTACTAAGATAGGGAATCATTTCTTAGACTAGAGCCACACTCCAGATGCTGTCAACTGGACTGTCTTTTTCATAATTCTATGTAATTATTTCAACTTTATATTGCTTTTTTAGCTCATTATTACGTCTTCTTTATTAATATTGTTCTCAATATCAGTTATATTTATGTTTTCCGTAATTTTGTGCTTGAACCATTGTTAGTATTATAATCTATGTCCTTATTGTGGCAAAGCTGGTCATTTTGCTAGACAATGTTCTGCAAAATCAAAAAGGACTAAGGCTGTGGCTAGGGGAGAGATCGATCACGAACAGGGAAAACTAAGGCTCTCGACAAGAAGAGAGATCATCCCTTCGAGGGAAGCCGTACAGATCTCACAATATCTGAACAATGTAGGGACACAAATTCTGCTGCATCTGACTGTTCGAGTCAGAGTAATCCTATTCCCACAGCGGAGGTACAAAACATCCATGCTTATTGACACCTGGGCCGCAGGCAATTTCTTTGATCTGACCCTAGTTGCCAAGCTCAGGCCCACAAAACTTCCCAACGAAAAAAATGAACCTGCGTGAGCAGTAGATGGTTCAGAGTTGTCTACTGGACTAATTTGTTTTCAGACAGAGGCTCTAACCTTAGTGTGCGATAATGGGCATACTAAACAACTTGTCTTTGTCTAATAGGCACTCACACCTTTGAGACAATTTTGGGAGTACCTTGGCTAGAACACCATAATCTGAAAATCGATTGAGTACACCGCACAGTAACCTTTTACCTACTATTCTGCACTGCTACCAAGAGGCTCCAGAGGTGGGAATATCTCTGCATTGTGCCTTGATCTAAGGAACAGAAAACTTTAAACTACCCAAAGAATACCAGGACTTTCAAGATGTTTTTGACCCTGTGAAAGCCACTCAACTGCCCCCACACAGTGCATTTAATTGCCACATAGATCTCCTCCTGGGAGCGATGCTGCCCTGTGGTAGACTTTACACGTTGACAGAATCTGAAACTCAATATCTACGCAAATATCTTTAGGAACTACTGGAGGTAGGTTTTATATGCTACTCCACGTCACCTGTGTCTACCCCCTCTTCTTTGTACCCAAGAAGAATGGGGAGTTGAGGGATTGTGTGGATTATAGGGCGGTCAATAAGGTGACTATTAAGAACCACTATCCTCTCCTGTCAATTCCGGTACTACTTGATCAGGTCAGAAATTCCACAACTTGCACAAAACTAGATGTATGGGTGGGCATACCACTTAATAAGTGTACAAGAAGGCGAAGAATGCAAAACCACCTTTAGGACCACGATCGGGAGTATACTGTTATGCCCTTCAGATGTGTAATGCTCCGGCAGCATTTCAATATTTCATTAACAAGGTCTTGAGGGAGTTTTGGGATGTTTGTGCAATTGTCTACATAGATGACATTCTGATTTACTCAAACTCAGAACAATGTACAGCACTTAAGCACCATCTTGCAACACCTTAGTTAAAATGCTATATTTGCTAAATTAGACAAATGTTCCACTCATGTACAGTCAATAGGGTTTCTGGGGTATCACTTATCTCCGACGGGCATCACTATGGACCCCAAAAAGGGAGATGCCATTAGCAATTGGCCAACTCCAACAAATGTCAAGGAAATTCAACAGATACTTGGCTTCACCAATTGACATTGTTGTTTCATTCTGCACTTTTCAGAGATAGAGGCCCCCATATCACAGCTGCCAAAATTGAGGCAATAATTTGCATGGTTTCCAGAAGCCAATCAGGTGTTGCAACAGTTGAAAACTAAAATCACCACTGCACCCATTGTTTAGCATCCCAATCCAGACCATCCCTATTTTGTCGAAGCCTATGCTTCACAGTTACACGTAGGAGGAATTTCATCTAAAAAAAACCAAGAACTGGCCACATGCATCCCATAGCCTTTTATTAAAAAAAAATTCTACCAGTGGAGCAAAACTATACGGAGGCTGAAGGAGAATTTCTGGCCATCAAACTGGTGTTCACTGAATAAAGGCATTACCTACAGGTGGTCTAAACATACAGTCACAATAGTCTCAGATCATAAAAATGTACAATTCTTCAGCTCCGATAGGCCTCTCACCCCACATCAAATGCAATGGCTGTATTTCTTTATTGGTTTCGATTTCTTTTTTTTGTGTCATAATTTTTTATTGGAGATTGAAAATATACAATTTCACAAAAAATAACAGTATTACAAATCATGAATCAATGTGAGTCAAGTAAGATATACAAAGAACGTAATATAGAAGAGGAAAAAAGGAGAACATTTTATATAAGAGGGAAAGAGGGGAAAGAGAATAAAAAAGGGGAAAGTAGAAAAATAATAAATGACAGGGAGATAATTATGGAAAGAATAAAATTGTACAAAATGTGCTAGGAGATTTTTAATCTGATTAATAATAATCATCATGAAAGGAATTTAGAGAGAATAGATTGTGAAACAAGAATATGTGTTTAGAATCGGTAGATTAATATATACATGAATATATACTATAGCACAACTAAGATTGAAACAGTATAGTTAAGAATTATAAAATAAATAAATGAATAAATAAGTAGATAAATATACAGATGGGTAATTGCGAGGATTGATGAGTAAGCGGATGAATCAAGACATGGAAGGATAAATCAATAACAAAATGAGAAGAATAGAAAGGAAAATTAAATTAAACCAACTCCTCACTTGGAGATAAAATGGTAGAATGGAGGGAAGGAAAGAAGAGAAGGAAAAGAAGGGAGGAAAAGAGAAAAAAAGGAGGAAGAAAAAGAAGAAAGAGAGGAAAAGAATTTCAGGAATCTCGAAGAAAAGGGATCCATACCAGTTGGAATATTTGTTCTTGGTCTTTCATCTTATATATTACATGTTCGTGTGATGCTGTCTGTATCATTGCAACCATCCAATCCTCTTGAGGGGGGTTGGGTGATTACCAGAGTCTTAAATTACACATTTTAGCAGTAGATAATGCAGTGTGTAAGAGTCGACTCTGAGGTTGCGAAATAGGAAAACTTCTAAGGTCATGTATTAAAATAGTGACAGGTGTAGGAGGGAGTGTAAGAGGAATGGTTTCCAACAATGCATATCCTATTTGTAACCAACATTGTTTTATAAAGGGACACTCACAGATTATATGTAAAAGGTCACAATTGGTTCCAGAACACCTCCAACACCTAGAATGTGATGATAATACAGCTTGTTGCAACTTTGAGGGAGTCCAATGCTAATCATGTAAAGTTTTGAAAAGACAGAATTTCATTTGTGCTTCACAAGTGCCCTTGTCAAGGGCATCCAACATGTCTGACCAGGTATCTTCTTCTGCAGTAATATGTAGACGAGTGGTTTCGATTTCATCATAACCTACTGTCCAGGGACCCAGCAGTTACATTAGACTCACAAAAGATACGTTCTCCAAAAGACTGGGTGTTTCTTGTTTGATAAGGAAAGGTATTCCTTTATAAGGCCGAGAACCCTCACTCACCCAAGGGTGACTTGCTTCATCATGGGGCTCCCTCCCCACACTGGGGCCCCAAGGAACTGAAAGTGGGCTACGACTCTCCACCGGGCAAAGCACGTGGAGAGGAGCTGAGGTGTTTTGAATGGGGGATGCCAGTAAATGTTGTGAGTGAGGGTCAGAGTACAAAACAAACCGAGTGAAAGGTTAAAACTATCTCAGGGGACCCAATATTTTTATTCAATGGTACCATTGGATAGAGTTAAAAGCAAAGAGGACTGGGGGTCCAGAGCAAATATACCCCCTTAGTGGTCAATATGTTTAACCTTTCACTTGGTTTGTTGTGCACTCTGCCTCTTACTCACAACTCTTACTGGCATCCCCCATTCAAAACACCTCAGCTTCTCTCCACTTACCTCACCCGGTGGAGAGTCGTAGCCCACATACGGGATCTTGCGGCCCCGATGTGAGGAGGGAGCCCCGTGATGAATCATATCACCCTTGGGTGAGTGAGGGTTCTCGTCAGTATAAAGGAATACGTTTCCTTGTCAAACAAGAAACCCTCAGTTTTTTGAAGAATGTATCTCTTGTGAGTCTTATGTATTGTTAGGGAGTAATACGCTCTCATTTGGGATTTCTCCCCTGGATCCTTAGAGTGAGTTTGACCAAACAGTTACAGTCTGATGTTCTTTCTAGATGGGGGTATGCTCTCTCTTCCCATTCCAATTCAGACTCCCATGCTATCATTCCATTGGAAAAGATAGTCACAGTCAGAGAGGGTGACACCTTTATGATAGCCTTACATGAAGACTATAAAAAACTAAATGCAGAAGAATGGATCAAAACAGCTAACCATACTATCACAGACAAGCTGTTCCTTCATGCCCAGAAATGTACATCCCTACTATAGAATGAAGATGTCAGGTAATTCAATGCAATCACGTCACAGCATTAGCAGGGCACCAAGGTATAACGAAAACCCTAAGGAATTGTCAAAAACCTTCTGGTGGAACAACAAGTGGAAGGATTTACAAGAATACGTATCTGATTGCCCAACTTGTTCATGAAACAAGAACTTTCACACTGAGCCTGCAGGCTTATTACAGCCTTTGCCTATATCTCCAGTTCCTTGGCACACCATTAGTCTGGATTGTATTACTAACCTTCCAGCAAGCAAAACCTTGACTACCATTTTAGTAGGTATTGACATGTTATCAAAAAAAGCACATTTCATCACCCTCAAAAAGTTACCCACCGGCGCAGAAGTTAGTCAAATATTCATTGATCATATTGTAAGACTGCATGGTCATCAGATCGCAAATTCAGTTCACATCCAAATTTTGGAGAACACTCTGTGATAAGTTAGGAATAGAGGTAGCCTTGTCACCTGCCTCCAGTGGTGATCGGAGCTATATAAATACCTATACATTTACATTTACATAGCATGTTGACTCGCTATTAGGAAGGGACGCCCCTTCCTAATAGAGAGAGTCGCAAATGCTATTTTGTGAGTCAGTGACTTGCAAAATAGCATTTTTATATGTAATTACCCTTTTTTGCCACCGCAAACGGGAGGTTCTCCCGTTTGCGGCCGCAAAAAAGGGTTGTCCATCTGGCCCTTAAAGTGGTCAGCCAAATACAGACATGATGAAATATCTTCAACACAATCAAAATGTAAGCATAACAAGCATTGGCATAGCCAATAGGTCTCGCCTTTGGGACCTTATAAGTGTTTAGCTATGCAACAGTTGCATAACTAAATGCTTATAAGGTCCCAAAAGAGAGAGCTATTGGCTATGCAAAGCGGCCGTGCGGCCGCGAAAGTGAAAGTGATCGCGATCACGATCAAACATCAAAGCGGCCGTGAGGCCGCGAAAGTGAAAGTAATCGCGGTAAAGCTCTAGGCTGGCCTGGTAGCACTTTGTGGAGCCCTCTCAATAAATCTCGCCAGACCAGCGCATGCGCTGGGTCAGGCGAGACCTAAAAATGGAGGTGAGTCCACCATTTTAGAGTTATTATAGTGCATAATGTGCAAGTGCGTGGAATGCTTCTACACCTCATTGATGGGATGTTTGCTACCATCAGTCACCAGAAGCTAATGGGTAGGCTAGTCTCCCTGGCTGATTCTTATCCTTTTACAATGCAATTGTTTTTCTTGTTTTCTTCTTTTTGTCTGATGGAGAACAAAGAGATAGAATAGACCCCTTTTTCACAAGTATTCCTCTTTCCCCCTGTTTATTTCAATATTTCTCTGAACCATCAGTTCTGGTTGCTTCATAGTGTGTTGTGCGTGAAATGCTGACAGCACACAAATTTTCATGAAAGTCACAAGAGTAATTTATTTTATTGTTTTATTGCTTCAATCTTGAAAACTGCAATATAAAAAAGGCGATCTCTAGAGTGTTCTATTCAATCACCTCGTTGTTTGGACAATCCTTGTCTGTCTCTTCTAAAGATAAATAGAAAACTTGGGTCTCTGAAGTTCGCAGACAGCAGATGACACTTGCCTCCAAAGTAGAGCAGTAATCAGAAACATTTTCGTAGATGAAAAGGTATAAAGAGCTTTGTTACTCTAGAGCAGCTATTTAGGAATGAGCTGTTGTGTACTTTGGACTGTTCTTCCTACTTTCTCTACCCGTTTACAATTTATCTAAGTACTTTTGTAACATAATTAACCACATTCGCATACAGTGCTTCCTAGCTTTATGCTTACTGTGGACCTAAAATATAAATGCGTTTCTAGCTTTTGCAATAAGCCAAATCTCACAAGACTCTGCCACTATTCCCTGTGATCCTCAATCTCAGCCCCACACATCCATTGTCAAAGAGTATAACTACATATTGTCATCCTCAGTGCCAAACATGAATCCCTTTTACCAATTATGTCTGAGGTCTCCTAAATGTATGCACCTTTAGACGAGACAAATCATCAGCAATCACACTGTGCGTCTATATACAAAGGTTAAAAAGGCAGCATCAATGATCTTAGCAGCTTCAGTAGCTGGAGGCAGGTTAGTATCAGTATCTTGGGTCCATGGTAGAGGGGATCTGCAGAACCGAGTTCCTGGATAGTTCCACAAGGTGGGTATATTTTATGATGGCTGTCATGGACTTGGTACCTTATTTGATATACATCACATGACACCCACTCATTTGATGACACTTGACTCAGACTTGTTGGTACATCTTAGGTTATGCCAATACGCTTTAAACCCTACGGAGATGAGGAACATCACCTTGTCTTTTGAACCTCATACTACTGGGTGGTAACAAGAAGTGCCAGAGACTATGATAGCATAGCCGTTGTTATGGATTTTGCGATATAATATTGTAACACAACCACACTGTAATTAGTCCTCAGTATTTGCTGCATTAGGTCTATCGGAAACAGAACAGCCAGATGTGCCTGAGGGTCTCACAGTTTAAGTTAGATTAGGTGCTACTTTGGTCCTATGGTCCTACAGTAACCTGCCCCTGCCCCACGAGCTGCTTATGACCTACTGGACTAAGCAGGTGTAATAGTTGCTGGTGATCTAGGAGATTAGATAACACAGAATAATACTTCTTATTACAATGTGAGTTTGGACTCCAGAGTACACATAGGGGCTGGACCCAATAGATCCTTTGGCTTTTCCTCTTCAAGAAGTTGTACTGACAGATTATAACCTAGTCTAATGATATGAATGATCTTGTTCATCACTTTGTGATGCCTAGTAGGGCCCCACTATGGTATGCAGAAACCTGCAGTGGCAGCAGTGCCGAATACATCCTACGTGTGGTCCATGCTAAGGCCTCTTTGCTCCTAGATAACTCCAGTTGAACTTTTAATTATGCCTTGTTATCAAAGTAATATTGTGTTATTCTTGTGATGCGAAATTACTGAAAATTATGTGTTACGCCCACTCACATAATTTAGAGACATTTGGCACAAGAAATTCCACCGTAAGAGCACAGAAACAGAGCGTGAGTGGCTGCTGGTTGTATTTACCAAAGTACAGCACACCCCTGCGTTTCCTCTAGTGCTGGCACTAAAAAAGGTGCCTAGCGCCACCGCAGGCACCCTGCCACCATGTGGCAAGGGTGCCAGTGCTGCAGGGGCTATTGCTTATGTGCAAGAAGGAATACTGATCTGCTATTTCTATATGTGCTGCAAAATGCAGCATATTCAGGGGCATATCAACAACAACCGGCGATAATTATCGCAAAGCGCACTTAGCGCTTGGATAATTATCGCCGGCTAGCGTGAATTTTTATCGCTGAGATAGCATGCTATTAGCAACGCTTATCTCAATAGCGATAAAAATCCTCACGCTAACAGGCTAACGTGAGATTATCGCTGGAAACCCAGCGATAATCTCACGTTACCTTGTTGATAGGGACAGGCAAACTTAGCCATGATATCCTCCTTCCATAGGATATCATGGCTAAGTCTGAAAATTAGCAGACATAAAAAAGCAGCGTTAACCGCGGTTAGCGCTGCTTTTTGTGTCTCTAACAGGGTTAGCGACATTCTTAATAATAGGAGAAATGTCGCTTAGCGACATTTCTCCTATTATTTTATTCTGGAACGCCCCCTTTGCATCTCATTAGAGATGCAAGGGGAAGCGTAGAGTAAAAGGGTGCTAACATGCAAATTTGCGTGTTAGCACCCTGTTGTTGATAGGGCGCTAGTTTTATCTCTGCTTTTTTGGCTTTTAAAGCCAAAAAAGCAGAGATAAAGCCCTTGTTGATATGCCCCATAGAGAGGGAGCAAAAAACGAGGTGAAATTAATAATTACTCTTCGTATCGCCATTCTAAGACCAGGTATTACCTGGCCTTAGTTGTTGGCACTACCACAGCCTTGTAAAACTGGAGCAGCGTCTTCAAGACCCATTGCCCGCCCCTTTGCTGCAGTGGACTGCTGAGGTAAGGAACATGTTTACAAGGTTGAATGAAGCCAGTTATGTGGCTTAGTGCCTCCTTGTAAATATGGGGACTGGTGCAACGCCTCCCGGAGCATCGAAAAAAGTGCCATTCCGATGGCGTTAGGGGCTTGTAAATATGCCCCCTCCAGTCACATAGGATTCTTCCTTCCAGAAGCTGTGCACCAAACTTTGTGATAAAGTGGAGTAGCCGATCATCACTCGCAAAACATTGTCATTTTAGCTGACATATTTGCCCTGGATTTTGGGGTCCCCATACACCCAAAGTTTACAAACAGAAAGAAGGAGGAGGCTGGTCATATTAGACACTCACAGCTAAATGGCAGTGGGAGTCTTCAGAGATTCACCGTCTCACAACCACAAAGATGTATTCTGTGGTTAGTCTGTTAAGAACTACACAAAGTTATAGGCCAGTTTTGTTTACCGACCTAAGAATAAGTTACACGACTGTACGATTGTGCACATTAAACGGTAGCGAAATCCATGGGGCGCTTTTAGAATTGAAATACCGTGTTGCGCTGCCCCCAAAACTCTGAACAACCTCGAGCAAGCATTAGCAGCAACAAGAATGCAGGCCCCTGCTCATTCGAGACGCAATGCCTATCGCAAGTATTCAAATGGTTCTCTGTTATTGTTTAATCCCTTCCTTGCTTTCTGGGCTCGAAGGTGAATATATTATTATTTTGACATGAAGGAAAGAAGTTATGGCCAGCGGTTTTTACATTGTGTCCAATTGTGCTAACAAGTTCAGGCCTGGTTAAAATAAAACCCACCGTGGTTTGCAAGTGGTTTCGAATAACTCAGAAGGCAAACCCTGGAAAGCGGGCAAATACCCCTCCGGGACCAACTGCAGCAAAATAAATTGATTTATTAAATAATTTAGCAATACCTTCCAGCCATATCCCCCATTAAGACGTGAAAGCCATTGTATTCTATATTGCCATGGCGTTTTCCTTCTCAGTTATGCTTCAGCAGCTTCAATAAATAAGTAATACTTAGAAGGAAAAAAACATTTATATCTTAGAGCAGGCCTGCAGGGCTCTTTTCTTCTCCCCTACTCAAAACAAATCAAGTGCGGAACAATCACCGCGCCAGGCCACGGAAGAACGGGGTTCCTGCGTCGAAACACTCGGGTCCGGATTGTGGGATTATCAAAGAAATAAAACATTGCTATGCACAGCTGCTAATAAGTTACGCTGGCCACCAGTGGAACAAATGTCTAAAAAAAAACAAGAAGGAAAAGCTGAACCAGCAAAGCCGAGCGTTCCAAGCAAAAGATGATTAATCGTTCGCACATACTACATCAAGGAAACTCTGGTAAAAAATCTCGCCCCTGTTACTCAGTACGTCTTTATAATCGTGCTAAGTGTCAAACATAATAACTTCCTTCATGTTTTTCTTTAGCACAGTAAAATTACCTTGACTTGTGTTTAATGTTGTTTTCTGAAGGTAAATGTGCACGTCGTGTTCATCCATCTTTGTGAAATGCGGATTGGAAATGCAGAGAGGCACATACATTTTCAATTATTATATTTACAGACGTGATATTAACTCATTATATCCATATAGGTACAATTTAGGCACGTGTATGTAAGAGTAGTTTTGATTTGTGGAGCTCTTAAAAAAAACCACCTTGCCTCTTTCTTAAGAACTGCTTTCAGTTACTCAAGCAAGAAGTGTGTCTTAATTTTTTTCTAAAGGAAAAGCAAACTTTGTTAGAGAATGTGGGCCCGATTCACAGAACTAATCTGAGACAAAATCCTAAATTTACTACTTTTGGTATTCACAGAAGGCATTTAGTAGTAGTAAAGTTAGGATTTTGTGTTAAGTCTTTCTTAAGTCTATCTTAAGTCTGTCTTAAGTCTGTCTTAAGTTTGTCTTAAGTCAAACCTAAGACAAAATCCTAACTTTACTACTACTAAATGTCTTCTGTGAATACCAAAAGTAGTAAGTTTAGGATGTTGTCTCAGATTAGTTCTGTGAATCAGGCCTAATGTATTACTGAGTAATCAGTAGTGGGCCTGATTTAGAACTCAATGGAGGATTATTACGTCACATCGGTGACGGAAATCACATACGCTGAAATATAAATCCTATAATATCCTACGGGATTTATATTTCGGTGGACGGGATATGCAGACAGTTTACATAGCTCATCCACCTTTATTACAAGTGCATTAGGATATTATGTGCTTTTAGTATGGTGGGCAGTATTTCTATCAAGTAATAACCCATCCGCAGAACTCTACATCAGGTCATATGAACCTCATTACAAGTGCTATCTTAAATCTGGTTAACTTCGTCCACTGTGCTGCTGATACTGAGACTATGGTAATGCTGGGAGCTTAACAGGAATAAACAGTTAGACGGGGTCACCTCACAAAAAATGAATTCCACATTCAGTTCCCTGGATTCTTCCTCAGTTCCCTTGGATTTCCTCTGCTTAGAGCAGGTGAAGTCGCTGAGGGGAAACACCAGTTACAGTAAACTAGTAGAACTTGCAATTCTGATTGTGCCGGTAAAGGAGGTACAACACCATTGGAATTAAAGAGACACCTGCAATAAGCATCTCTGGCTTCTAAATCATCCTAAGGTATTGTGTAGCTGGACAAAATTATTCTATGAATTCGGCAGCAGTTCAAGGTTACTTTAGCACTTTCTGTATTTCTAATCAACTCCTCTCAATCCTATGAATGAATCCCTTTTTTGTACATGTCCACATGCCAGCCATCATCTTGGGTATTTGCATTAGGGAAGGGGTAGTGGCTGAGTCTTTGCACTGGACACCCAGCCTCTACACCCATGCTGCACTATGGGAAAAGCCAGGTGCCTGAAAATGTTCAAATATGGCTAAATCTGCATGTTATATAGATACACGTATACTAATACAACTCTCCAAATTATTTGGAGCAAATTAAAATGCCATACCGATTTTTTTTTTTTAAACAGAACGATATAGACAATGGATAGTTGTTTTTTGACTCTTCATATGCAATGTGGTGAATGTTTTGTATTACACCTTCATAGATTCAGCAAACACAGTGATTCATATATTGAATATTATGCACAGCCAATTAGAAAAGAACAATTGGCTATACCGAGGACCCAAATAAACATACCTAAGAACAGCACCACCAGCATGACTGTATCTGATTCATAATGAAACTGAAATAAAGGCCTTCAGCTGGAAATCACTCCTCAGAGATTTGCTTGTTGCGGAGAGGCCTTCAACGTTTGTGTTGTGTTCCTCCTCACATTTGGTCACATAATTATATAGATAACACACAAAAAAGGGAAAAGGGGGTCCAAGGGAACGGGTTTAAAGACCTGTAAGAAGTTTTACCCCAATAAGTAATCACAAGACACACAGATAACCTCTCGGGTCTGAGCAACTTTAAAACATGAGGATGGAAAAGAAGAATACTATGATCAAACTATGTCTAGAGTGACAGTGCCCTAATAAGGAAAAGAATCCCTTTCAGGATGAATGCCCTCACTCACCAAAAGGTGACATGCTTCATCAATTGGGCTTTCTCCTCTCAGTGGGAAAACCTAGTCCCACTTAGGGCTACAACCACCGCACTGAGAGGTGGGAGCTCAGGGATGTTTTTCTGTTGTATGGAGAATTAGGATACTAAGATCCCAAAGACGAGCACTTGTGTGATGTGAGGGCGCAGCGCAAAAAAATAGAAAAGTGTGTGAGTGTGATCTAAAACTGGCTAGTGCTAGTGAAAAAATGATTTTTATTGGCTCATTAGCCCTGCCAGGAATAAAAAACAGTGCAAAGCAGTAACTATTGAAAACTGCTTGCGCCCTCACATCACACAAGTGCTCGTCTTTGGGATCTTAGTATTCTAATTCTCCATACAACAGAAAAACATCCCTGAGCTCCCACCTCTCAGTGCGGTGGTTGTAGCCCTCAGTGGGACTAGGTTTTCCCACTGAGAGGAGAAAGCCCAAATGATGAAGCATGTCACCTTTTGGTGAGTGAGGGCATTCATCCTGAAAGGGATTCTTTTCCTTATTAGGGCACTGTCACTCTAGACATAGTTTGATCATAGTATTCTTCTTTTCCATGCTCATGTTTTAAAGTTGCTCAGACCCGAGAGGTTATCTGTGTGTCTTGCCACATAATTATATAGACAAGCACTCGTACTTGGAGAGGGTTTTTTAAAATGAAATGTCGGAGTGCAGAGCTGCACCAAATTTGGCAGTACCTTGATCCGTCATTTCCAAAATGCAGGGATGCACCATATTTACAATAAGATGTTTTCCTAGCGCTGGTGCTAAAATTAGCTGCACAGCTCCAATGCAGGCACCTTTGCTCCATAGTGCAAGAATGCCTGCGTTTCAGGGAATGATTGTTTATGTGTTGGAAGATGTTCCTTCCTGCACAAAAATAATCAATAATGTGATTTGTTAATTACATAGAAGTAGCAAACCGTCATTATTCCATGACTGTTTATGTGCAGGAAGGGACACCCTACTGCACATAAACAATTTTTAATAGTGTATTGCTCTTTCTATGTGTGCTAGAAAAAGAAAAAAGGAGGAGAAATACAAGTATGTCTCCTCATTTCAGCATTCTAACACCTGCTCTTGCATGGCGTTAGTTTTTGGTGCTGCCTCAGATCCATGTAAATCTGGGGCAACGTAAAAAATCAATGGGTGTTGCGTTGGAATGCTCACAGCAACACCCATGGCACGCCCCTTCCACTGTAAGTGATGCATGCAAAGAAGCAGTAATTACAAGGCAGTGTTAAGTCACATAAAGTGGCTTAACGCTGCTTTGTTAATATGGAGAAGGGCATAGCGTCACCAGAACGTCGCTAAAAGTGAGATTTTGGTGGGACTATCCTCTTGTAAATATACCCTCAGTTTCTGGAATAGTCCCCATGTGAAACTTTTGGATAAGTCCTTACTGAGCATCCTTAAATCAGAGCCTAAAATGTTTTGTTCCCAATTAACTTGCAGCCTCCAAGCCAATGTGTTTGAAGTGAGTTGCAGCAATCCACACCCCAGCCCTCAGGATGGGACCAGCCAATGCCTTCAACAGAAATGTGCCGATTATAGGAATAAATGTAAAACGGTTTTGGTGCTTCTTCAAGTAACTCACTTCTTAGTAAATGTTTTTTGTTTTCCTGTGTCCCCCAAGTAAAATGCCTTCAGGAGCACAGCCCACTTGTGAAGTAAAATTAGGTTATAAAAAGCACCCAAATCTGTTTGCATGCTGCCAAAGAAACAGGTGAATGTCAGGCAATTCATGCAGTTGCTATAGTTCATATGGGGGTGCCATGGATGGGAAAGCTTGCATGTGGAGGCCTTGAAGAAAATACATTGGACATTTAAGCAGGAGGTGGAGCAGCACAAGGGATTTTGATGGCATGGGAAAGGGTAAATGGATTGGAGGTAAAGTGGTGAACCCTCATTAAGGGAAAAAACAATAGGAATTGGAAGGTTAAGGGGGTTACCCTCCTTAAAACACAAAAAGATCAAAGCCAACCTGAATATATACATTTTTCTTCAAAAACAGCTTTCATTAGATTGGTTAAATCAATCTGTAGTGAGCGATTCTTAAAGCCATTGTCAAGAACTGTTTAGCAAAAAAGATTTGTCAAAACCATTTTCTTCTGGTTGATTTTGTATCAAAATCACATAAAAGCACAAATCGGGCAAAGTATAGCCTCAATCTTCTCGACTCCTATGGAATCAATATCGGATCTTTACTACAATTGTGTTTTATTGGCAAAGAAGTGGGCATTTTGCTTAGATTTTCAAAGCAGATCTGTCTTCTAATGAGTGTAAATTGTTCCAAACAAGATCAAACCTACAGATTCGCATACTCATTTTCTTCTCTGAAAACAAACAAATATATATTTCTTCTCTGGCCTAAGGCTGATAACATCTGACACATTACATTTCAGGTAACCTCTCACATATGCAGCTGACCAGTACAGAAGTACAAAACACATGTGACCTAAAAGTTGGAAGTGTTTGATGCATTTCAAATTAAATGTGTTTTCATTCTGTATTAATCTAAAGGAGAAAATTCCAAGCAAGCCTAATTTAGGAACTTCTGACAGACAAAATCTCTATTCAAATTTTCTTCCAGATTTCCTATGCTACTATTTAAGTCTCGCCTGGAGATGGCTTTATCTGTTTCACCAGCTTAAAGTAACAAAAATCAAATCAATGTTATATAAAAAATACATACACATGTACATAAAGAAAGGGGCGCTAGCTCAGCCCTCTTCACAGATTGGTCTCTTCAACTGTCATTCACCTTGGGTCAGCCCACTTCAGCTATTGGCTCTCTTGCACTCTGAGTTGACAGCATTTTTCCTGACCACATGTGCACATCAGCCTAAAAAGAGGCACACTACAGTGCCAGGATTATTGGGCCAATGGTTCACTTTACCAAAGTGTTTTTTGTATTCCATTCTTTATTCTATTGTGTCTATTTGTAATCATCCTATTGTGTTTAAGCTATCTCATCAGGTTGCAGTGATACAACCTCAGCCAGTACTTCTCTTTCTCAGAATCCGATTTTCCTGGCATGTGCATTAAGTCTGAAAAAGATTTCTATACCTGTTCTAAGAACACATGCCTGATAGGAAGCATGGGACTGTTCTGTTAAAATTAGACGAGGTTAATATTTTTTAAATGAAACATTTTTTACGTGACTAAGTCAACTCCACATTTTAACAGCATGTCTTCTTTTAATTCTACTATGAAGGTTTGTGGGATATACTTGCGCCAAAAAAATAAGATTTGGGCCTGCTTGCGATGGCCATGCCTATTGGCTTTGCCAATGCTTTATCCCCATTGCAACAGCTTTTTTTGTGCCACTGTCTGAAACATGTGTTCTAGGCTGATTGTGGTACAATTGTAAATAGAAATACGAGACAATCAAACTTTAGGCCAGTTTATAACACCAGTTATATCCATGTCAAGTTCTTCACATATAAGTCTGATTTTACTGGTAAAGAAAAGCATATGCACATAGAACGTTTGTTTTGACTTGTATTTCAAGTATTTATCTGACCCAGGAATTGTTAAATGATCCATTTGTCTGCTGGCCAATAACCAAGTATACCAAATAGAATTATTTTTAATGCCGAAGGATTGATGTCCAAAGACAATTACAATCTCCAATATTATCTGCTCTTTTCAAAGTAGCTGCATTCAGCTCATGTGAGATATTTCTAAATGCCCTCTATTATTAAACGAATTACGTTCCTTGCAAACATTTGTCCAAGTGCATCATTATGTGTGCTCAGAACTTCTCTTTATACAGCCTGACCCTTAGCACCAATCCCTGCCTTAAACCAGACATATGAAAATGTAAGCAAGCTTGCAATCGGATGTTTCCTATACCTATTAACTATCCAGTTGTATGCATGAGGCTGTGTAGCATTTGATGTAAATGCTCCCATTTGTCTGCGTTAAGAAATCGTTCAGTTCATTTCTGTTTTAGATTATTTTTCTACATACATCCAGACAAGGGTTTTTGATGTCTCTTGAAAAATTCCCTATTAGTTTGCAAGTGAGTAATGATCTCCTGTTGTTTAAAATACAGATTTAATATTTCAGGATGTTGGAGCACTGTGCATTTTAAAAGAAGATAGCTCTGTGGTAATTAATGAACAAACGAGTACAGTCCAATACTTCCAAATTAAAGTCAGTCAATCAAGAGTGTGGAAGATGAAATGGGGTATCGAGGACGTGACTGAAAAATGATGTTCATGGTTTCTTAAATTGCAATACAGTTGTTACTTTTCTAAATGAAGCCTGTGTAGAGAGGGAGTAGGGAGAAACACAGAGCAAACACTTGTTATTGCTGAACGTCTGTGTAGCAAATGACTTTAAATGTGTTTCTGCTCTGAGACCTAACATTAGTCTTTTAAAGAAATAAATTAGTTTGACAGGTTGCAAAGAGAGAAGCAGGAGTGTGGCATATGCAGGGACATCTTAAGAATGTTGGGGGGCACTTAGCCAAATGTATTTTGGGGGCCTCTGTTCAGAAGAATTTGCAATTTATTATGCAGTTTCAGCTCACTCACAACCAACCAAAGTTGAGGTGCTGAGTCGCGTCAAAGGTAGAGTGAAAATTGGCACTATGTCTACTAAGATATTGTGTTGTTCTCCCCCTCAGCGCTGGCTCTTTAGGCTGCCATTCGCCAACTCACACATTCTTGCACCATAGATCAAGGATGTGGGTGTTCTGTCAAGCCTATCTTTTTACTGGAAGGGAACCCTCCCAGTACAAAATCTATGCTTTAATACTTTTCCCACTTTGTATGCATGCTGTAAAATCCAGCACATATGCAAAGTTTGGAAAGTATGGAGGAATAAAACATTTCTCCTACATTACTCCCGCCTTGAGGAAGTATATGGTTGTGGTGCAAATCACTGTTTAAAACTGTTAGTAGATAATGATGTGTGTCAAAACCAATGGGTGACTGCATGCCAACGCCCATGTACCATCTATGGTACATCTCCTTGACACAGAGTATCACAAAGTATTGCATAGCACTACTTTGCGTTACTTTGGCTCCAACTTTTCATTGAAAGTAAATATTGCCACAAAACTTTGCGCTGGGTTTGAGTTACAAACGTAATGCAAACCCTGCCCAAAGGGTTAGTAAATATGAGTTCTGAATTTCAAATTCACGTACCTGCAAGCAAAACAGTACTATTTGAGTTTTCAATATTGCGGTACAACTACATCTTCGTAGTGTTATTAGAAATAGTCTCTTTGGTCCCTTCCATTACCCATGACAGAGACATTTGTTTGCACTAAATAAAACCTTTTATGGAAGTTACATGCAGCTAAAAACATTGATCTGCAAACTTTCTGCAATAAACTCCCACATCACCCGTCTCCCCCTTACTGGAGACATACATTTAAAGAAATGTACCTTTAAATCTTAGCAACTATCCGTGTTAAGACTGTCAGATAAAGGCAGATAGTTCAGGGAACAGCTGAGGACGCCCTAAAAGACTGGGATCCTGGGCCAGACCCCACTTTGCCCATGCCTTAAACCATCTCTGGCAAAACAAGCCAGACGTTGGGCCAATTTTATGTCAGCAAAACCAGGTTACTTTAAATATCAAATACAAAACAATGTTTTGAAATGTTTCTTAAGAGTGAATCTTGCTATATCAGTGATGAATTTGGCGGGGACTTGGTGCGGTCTTGGTCTTGTCTCCAGATAAATCTCAATTGCTTCTATTCCTTCTTTTTGGGAGATTTGGGTACACAATGATACAACATCAAGAGTGATCAACCTTTGAGTCCGTGGGTTAAACTGCAAACCCTTGATCTTAGTGGTGAAATCGATTGTGTCTCGCAAGTACGATGGAACTTGTTGAATCAACGGTTTTAGAAAGAAATCTATGTACTGTGAGATAGGTTACAGCACTGAATCACAGACGGAAACTATTTGACAACCTGGAGATGTTGTTTCTTCCTTTTGTATTTTTGGCATTCTTTTGGACCAATGTATCCTTCATTGAAAGCCTCTTTTAGAATAGTTGCAATTTCCCCTTGAATTTCCTTTGTTGGATCTCCAGAGATCTTACGGACAACTGTAGATTGAGAATCAGTTTCTGTTCTTCTTTTCTGTGATCTTCTGTGACTTACTATGGCCCCGCCCTTGTCTGTCTATTTAATAGGCCTTCCATAGTTCACGGAGTTGTGCGCGTAGTTCAGCAACCGGTAGACTGCAGAGCAAACTGCTGTTTGTGCTGACATTCCTACCGATACCCGAGTGGCAGCTCACATTTGCCAAATGACTGACTGCAGAAAATTAACTACAAGTGTGTCATCTTTTTTCAGATTTTCCAAGGCAATTCGTTGGTCCTTTGTGACACTGTTTTTAGCGTACTCTTTTCAGTCCTGGGGTAGTATTATAATAGGTGCCCCGGGGGCACAACAGGCATTTGCGCCCACTTTGCACGCTCCGGGGCACTTTGGTATTACAGAAAGGGGCGCAGATTCTTGTGCGTCCCCTTCAGTGATACCAATATCGCTGGTGCACTTAAAGGGCCAGTGCTACCACCAGGTGGCGTTCCCTTATTTGCATAGGGGCATGCCCTATGCAAAGGAGGGGATTCCTTTGCCTCTGCGTCCACGCCATATTACAGATGTGGGTGCAGAGGCACAGAAGCTCTCAGCGGGCGCACTCACAGTCTAGTCACTGTGAGTTCGCCTCCTGAGAGCAGCCCTCTGGAGGGGAGAAAGGGAGCCCTATGGACCACCCAAATATCGTTGACTGCACCTGCCTGCAAGGGGAATCTCTAATCCCCTTAAAATGTGCAGGCGGGTTGCCACCTGCACTGTGAAAACACAGAGCAGCCGCTCCTTGTTTTCACATGAATGTGCTGCGGGGGCAGCGCAAGTCCCGGCTGCCCCGGGGGCAGGGCATTCACCGTAATGGGGTGCATTGTCATGGTTTGCACCCCGCGCACCTTTTAAAAGGTGTGCCAGGCGCAAACAATGACAATGTGTAATACAGCCCCAGATGATTAATAGCTGAAGAATGGTATTATATAGAGGGCAGAAAGTAGATTTGTTTCTAAGACTTGTAACTTTAGTATTCTGTGGAGGATTGTGTTACAGAAAAAATGATTTCAGACGTATTATTAGAAAGAATTCCAGTGCTTCTGTCTTTAGGTGGCCAAAGTCTGTATGTCTTGAGATGACAAAGGACAAACCTTTCTCAAGAATGCTCTTTTCAGCTGCAGAGAGTTCAGCCAAAAAGCAAAAGTGTTGCTTGACACATGGCACAATTTATAGGAACAATTTGCAGTTTCATGGACCCTGTTGTCCGTCTTTGGTGACACTTTGTTGCTTCCATTCCCTGGCTTGTCTATTAAGTCCCCACTTATTTTGATGTTACATATAGGCTCCTTTTTGGTGTTAAAATTGAAAACGGTGATACATATTTGTTCATATTTTTGATCATGTTTGTTCCAAGTGCATGTGCCACAACTTGTGTTCATTCACTGTTTAATGTATTGTGTTTCTTTGACTTTTATGTCACATAGGCTACAACTAGTATTCTTTGAAGTTAAAACTTGTAATTTGTTTGTTCCTATGTCTATGCCAGATACCAAATAACTAATAATGATCTGGTGTAAAAAGAATGATGAAATAAATGGGGCCACGTTAATTGAGTTCCATAGTCATGAACACAGAAATAATGTTTGTGTGAAGCAACGTCAATACTGGCTCTTGTTGTGAAAAACACCTCTGGGCACATGAGAGAAAGAAAACTCAGTCATAATGTGCTTTGACACTGCCCATACATGGCATCCCCCAGCAGCAAAAAGCTTTCAAACAGTACAACATTGGCTTCTCTTTCATAGATTGTGCTTGGCATTAAGGTTACGACAGCGAAAATCTGCGAAGGTGTTGTGTGTAGCAAGCCCAACATGCAGCAAAACAATCAAGAAATACAAAACTTAAATGTTCACCATAAATAAAGGCAACTATTTACAAAGAATAACACACAAAAGATAAGAGAAACTGGTTAAGACTTCAGCATGTTATGGGAAAAGGATATGAGAAAAAGAAAAATGTCACTAATGAAAATTAACAGGAGAGTGCATTACATTAAACATCACTAAAAATATAAAAATGATGGGTTCTGTATGACCTCAAGAGATTTGAACGGGTCCGAATCACCCACTTAGATGACTTGTAGCTGACCTAAAACAGCACGAGGTCTGATACAAGCTAAGTGCTTTTTCTCTTGAAGGATTGTACTGTCATGAATTCCCATGTTATTGCACAGTATCTCAGGCACCTTCTTCAAAAATATATTATGGTTCATCAGTCTTCCATGGACAAGGTTCTTCATTGGTTTGCCTAACTAAGAGTTACTTTATAAATCATTCTTTGATAACACCAGGGTCGGCTTTAGCGCTGGTGGAGCCCTGTGCAGCAATCATTTGTTGCGCCCCCACCACCATGACTTCCTTCTTGGATTATCTCACTGCCACTGTGCAAAAGTGCCCCTCATCTCTCCAATCATAAGTTATTGCTAAGCACAGCACACCCCCTGAGGTCAGCGCCCAGTACGGCCGCACCAGTTGAACTGCCCTAAAGCCAGCCCTGGATAACACAATTTCTCCTTGGAATCTGTTGTCATTTTCAGACAGAGGGGTGTAAAATTAAAGGATCACAGGATCAAAATTATAAAGAATTAAAACTTCACAAAATCAGAAGTTGAGAAGTTTATTACTTTTTTTAAACTTCACCTACAAGTGAAATTTCCCAGAAAAACGTTTAGGCAGTGAAATGGTTTTGTGGGAAAGTTCTCCACAAACTTAGGGGCATATTAGCAAGAAGTTGCGATATTTATCGCAAAACGCGCTTAGCACGTTCATTTTTATCCCTGCCTATCGCCGGATATTTTAGCGGAGATGACATGCTATTAGCAACGTTTATCTCCACTATGCTAAAATATCCAGTGATAGCGGTGAATAGCCTGAATATCGCTTGAAATCCAGCGATATTCATGCATTAACGCCATGGTGGACTTAGCCTGATAATCCACTTCCCATTGGGGAATACAGGTAAGTAAGGTTTCAAGCAGGTGTTAATTACTAGCGATAATCGCGCTTAGCGCAACTTTTTTTATCAATTCGCCTGCGTTGCTAAAAGGCGATAGCTGTGTTAGCGACTGCTTACAGTCGCTAACAGTTTGGGTACGCCCACTTTGCATGTCATTAGCGATATATATCACTGACATGCAAAGCTGGCCCCAAACTGGTCGCTATCGCCTGAAAGCTGTCGCTAACTGCTGTTAGCGACAGCTTGCTGATAGGGCGATAGAAATATCGCTGCTTTAGAGGCAAAAAGTGCCGCTAAAGCGGCGATCAAGCCCTTGCTAATATGCCCCTTGGGTTCTGTGGGAAATTACCTTGTATAGTCCACGTTTCATGTTAGAACTCTCAAGCGAAAACATATTGTGGGAGTTTCCATGGGCTATTTTTCTAGCTGCTGTTAAATGCCCAATTTCTTTTACTCAGCTTCACAGATTTCGCACACACATCATTGTTCTATAGTCAAAACTGGGCTGGGGGAAAATTGTAGAAGTGGTATTAACAAATCCAGAAAACTGCATTGCTTGACATTTGGATCCCTGTGCAAAAAGTTGTTCACTCAGAGAATAGAATTTTAAGTTCCACTTGTGGCTAGTCCCCTTAGATATGGTGGATGTAAAATATTGTTTTTAAAATATGGTTGATGTGGTCGACTCATTTTGAAATGTATCAAAAGAGCTGGAGAACTCAGACACAGCACTCACATGAGGGAGGAAAACTATGGGTGGCATACTTTCTCGCTGTGTACCGTTGAGTGCATTTTAATATAAAAGTTCATCATTTAATGAGTCAGAATAACTAGCTTTTCTCTCAAAACTTCATAGAACAAGTCTTCAACCATCTGGGTGTGGTACCAGAACATTATGGCCTAAGTATTCTTTGACAAAAATATTGTATCCTTAAAATAGTTTTTACAATATTGCCCAATTTCAGTGCATATTAGAACGTTTGCATGAATATTTAGTAAAGCTGGTTTAGACAATATTTATGTCAGATCGTATTTTTGTTAACAATGTTCAGACACACATTCACTAACATACTTCTTTGCAAGACCACAATTCCTTGTACTGACTTTACCAAATTATATGGAAACTCAAAAGTAGAAATAAATAATGTTTAAGATTCAATTATCGAGTAAACATTATGCATCCGATTATGCATGGCAGACTTTTACAACTGTGCTAAGTTATTTAGACATAATCATATCTGCAAAAGGGACTAGAAAAAGGGAGAGCATTAAGGGGCAAGGCGAGCAAAATACAATACAAATGTGTGAACAAATGTGCATAATTTACTAATCATTGAGTCATGGAAATAGTTGATATACAGGATTTTTAGTGAATATGCAAATGACATAAAATGCTAATGATTGTTGCTGAAATCTTAATTCATTGCTTATGTGAAATGAGCAAAAAATGTTTAAGTGCATTGTCATAGAAGAAAAATTCAAGGGGAATGGAGTGACAAACCCTCTCCCCCATACATGAAAACATTACTTCTCCAGAGCACATGTTTAGGAGGAGACACGGTAAACACAACTTGTCTTTTTGGGCAAAGGTAAAGGAACATGATACTGCCTTCTACAGAACCAACTACGGTGTACATTGCTTATTTCTGTCGCAAGGGACTGTGGTAACCAGCCAAATAACACACTAAAGATTTGTGCCCCTTGGACAATATATAAACTCATAAATGAGTTAAACAATCCAATTTGTTTTTTTGTTCAAAAAGGATTTCAATCAAAGGAGACCAAAATCTAGGTTCTTTATGGAAATAAAATCATATCAAGAATATCTCACAATATATCATAAGGATAACCTATATGTGCCCCCACTTGCCAAATCACACTAACCCTATCACAAAACCATTCTAAAAAAACATAAATGCAATACAGCAAACACAATTGAAGCAAAAGAGCAAACTGAAGTAAGCCTGAGGGCCTCCTTATATTTCTAAGAGATGATCCATTGTATAGCTTTGTCACAGCTTTATGCTGCTCTAAAAGGCTTCTAGTATGTCAACATTTTGGTCCCATTTGTATCATTCCTGGTGACCATCGTCAGGACTCGATGAAGGTCAAAAATGTAAGGGGTACTACAAAGAGAATATAATAACAAATGATACTTCAGGTGCTCCAAGATTATAATTTTACGGATTAAAAATCTATAATGCAGATCATTATATGAAGCTTTACTCTAAGCATAACAGAAATTCTGAGGACGATCCTGGGGAAAAAAGTAATGTAGTTAATCAATCCATGATTCTAATATAAATGTGAATTCTTGACATTGGGACCAACAGTAACCATGTGCTCCCTCAACTATAAAGAAGAAAGGCCACCTTTTGCAAACTAAATTGATCAACTCTACATCATTCTGAGAATATGTTCAGCAATGAATCAGCAATGGCAGTGGCAGGATTGCAGTCTTGTGGTAAGTTTTCAGCTGCACAAGCAGGATTCTCAGCAGTCTTTCCATTTCAGCAAAAGGGAGAGGTGGAAAGCCGATCAGAGCGTACCTTCAACAGAAAGACACTATGGGCTTGATTTAGAGTTAGACGGATGGGACAGATATCCCATCCATTTTATTACAAGTGCATTAAATCCTACTGCATTTGGAATAAGGCGGACGGGATATTCATCATGTTTGTGATGGAGTAAACTGTCAGCTGAACTCTAAATCAGGCTCTAAGTCAGAACAACTATAATCTCTTATTCTGTTAACTTCTTATTTTTATTGATCCAAACACCTGCTTTCTCACTCAATTACCTATTATATTCATATTTCTTATTTGTTTGAAGTGTAAGTTTGGGGGTGTCTAAATTCGATGTATTTTGGGTCTTTAGGGATTTGATTTCCTGCTCTAACACTATTAGTTTGCTACTATGAGCTTTATTTAGTTAAGTTTGTATATCTAATAGAATGTCTCTGACAGTTCCATTAAGTGTGTCTCAGTAAGTGGCAGGGGAGACATCTGCAGAACTACTGTCATTAATGTAGTAGAGGTTTTCTTTTATAATGTCCTTGTATGCAGCATCTTTAATAGATTCATCATTAAAGTGCCAGATCTTACAAGAAGGCTTCATGTTAACCCCTGTGAGGTAAAGGGAGATACATGAGTGATCAGAAATCAGTCTAGTGAGGATTTCAGTTTGGTCAATTAGATGTGTGTGTGGGTTGGAGATGAGGAGGTAATTGATTCTTGAGTATACATTGTGAAGGTTTTGAAAAAAAGGTGTAGTTCCTGGTATCAAGGTGTTGCAGTCTCCAGCAGTCACGTAGGTAAATCTTGTGCATAGTTTGAAGACAGATTTGTGGGATCTTGGGGCTTGAAAGAAGCTATTGACTGCCTATTGAAAATGACATCTAGATGGGGATTGGAGTCACCACCCATGATATTCAGACCTTCACGTGGGATATAGCTTAGTGGGCAGATAGGGAGTCCCAGAAATCTGGATCGTCTGAGTTTGGTCCACATAGAAGGATAAAAGGAGTTGCCATTTTTGGAGAGTTGTGTGAGTATCCATCTTCTCTCATTGTCTGTCTCATGTGAATCTATAGATAGACCCGCATTTCTGGCATTCAAGGTCACTATGCCATTTTTCTTGTTTAAAGTGAGGGGAACACAAAACTCCGCTGGCCCAACTGTGCCTAGAAGTATGCCACCTCTTTAGGCCCAATCTTGGTTTCTTTTAGTAAGATGAAATCAGCTTTGAGTTCAAATAGGAAGTTTTCAATATGTTTTGTGCTTAACGGGTTGGTTGAGCCCATTGATGTTTAATTAAATCACCTCCAGCAGATTCTCAGAGAAGGGAGAGATAGCAATACTGTAGGGATGTGTTAGACCTGGCACCTTGGCGTGAGTCTCCCTTCCACTTTTTGTCGCTGTGCCTCATGTGTTTTGTTGGTGTTAGCTGTTCAGAGCACTGTGCCACTGCCAACCATTGCCACAGTGCAAGTGCTCACTATTTAAAATATATATGTTGGTTGGATTCCATGATTGGCTTATTTGGTTTACTGTCAGACCGCAGTAAAGTGCACCAGGAGTGCCAGGGCTTGTAAATACAAATGCTGCTGCTGGGCTTGCAGCACTGGTTGTGCCACCCACAGAAGCGGCCTGGTAAAATGTATCTAAGGTCTGCCATTGCAGAACCTGCGTGCAGTCTGGTACTGTCATGCTGACTGGGTATGTGCACACACTTACCAGTCCCTAAACCTTCCCTTAACTTCATAATAGTCACCCCTATGGTAGGCCCAAGGGCAGGGTGCATTGTAAGCATAAGGTAGGACAAGCCCTGATGTGTGTGGCCTGTCCTAATAGTGAATTACAGCCATTTTCGTTTTTCACTATTGTAAGGCTACCTGTTCTCCATAGGCCAGAATGGGCTGTTAGAATTGTTACATCCTATGATCCTAACAGACCCAGGGAACATGGTAGAAATTCGAGTTTAGTATGCCTGAACTCAGAATAATAAAATACATCTTTTAGTAAAGTTTATTTTAATATTCTGTGTTTGCAAATACCACTTTTAGAAAGTTGGTATTTGCTCGCCTGACCATTTCAGCCCGCCTCTGCTATGATGTGTATCTGCCTGTCTGGTTGTGTGAGTGACAGGGCTGGGGAAACCCAGAGGGGCAGGGCTAGGTAGCCTGGTGGTGAATAGGAAGATTGGCAGTCAGATGGGTGGGAGGAGTACACCTGGGCTCTGAATAGGGTTGTGCTCTGCTACCACAATGCTGGCTCCACCTCCTGCGGAGCGGCTGATGTCTCTGCCCTGCACCCTGAATAGAAAGGCAGAGTCATGTCAACAGAGTGCTCAAGAACTGGTTTGGACTGGGCAAAGGCCCCTCTACCCCAGAGGAACAAAGGAATTAGGGGTATAAGTATTGGGACCCTGCTCCCAAGAAATGGGATCCTGCTGAAACAAGAAGAACCTCTGCCAGAGGAGAAGGAACTGGGAAAGCTGTAGGAGGAGTACTGTCCCTGACCTGGGGGATTGGCCTGCAGTGGTTGTCTTGCTGCTGAAGGAGAGGAGAAAGACTACTAAAGACTTTGCTTCAACTTGTGCTTTAAAAAGATCTCCAAGGGCTTGAGCTGAGCTTGCCCCCTGAACGAAGTCCCAGGACCAGTGGACTTCACCCCCAGCTCCCCAGAGTCTTTTGGAAGTGCCTGCTGCCGTTGTTGGGCCTTCTGAGGGACTGTGTGTCGCAAGGAGCTGGAAGTGTGACGCAAGGAAGAGAAGCGTGCCGCCGTCGGAGCTGTTGCCGTCTCATCTCGCAGAGAGTGTCGCCGCTGCAGCATCGCATTAAGCGGAAGCTTCTCGCATCATTCCGGAAGTGTCTCACAACGCCGAAGAAGCGTGTCGCCATCGCAGCCATCCTAGCTGTCGCATTGCACCGCATCAAGGGAAGAGTCTCGCATCGAGGAGGAAGCGTGTCGCCATCGCAGCCATCGTAGTTGTCGCATTGCACCGCATCCTGAAAAGGGCCTCGCATCCATGGAGAAGCGTGCCGCCGTCGGAGCCGCTGTTGTCGCATCTCGCAGAAGGGGTGTCGCCGCTGCAGCATCGCATCGAGCGGAAGCGTCTCGCAACGGTGGAGAAGAGTGCCGCTGCCAAGGCCGCTGTCGTCGCATCTCGCCAAAGGTGACGCCGCCGTAGCTGACGCATCGAGTCGAGTCTTCTCGCAATATCGGAGAAGCGTAACGCATCTGGAATATCCCATCTTTATTTCTTTTGCACCAAGAACTTCAACGCATCTGCATCGCTGCAACACTTTCGTTGCCCTGCGTGTCGCATCTAAGGTACATTGACTTAAAGTGTCGCATTTAAGAACTTAAGAGAAACTAAGCAATCTTCCACCAACTAAGCAACCATATTGTGTATTTTTAATCGTTTAATGGTCTTGTGATAATCCTATATAAAGAATCCTTATTTTTAATATGAATACCTGTGTGGTGTCCATTTGTAGTGTTGTCACTTGGTTACTGTATGTGTTCACAAATGCTTAACCTATAAGTTATAACGCTCTGAGATAAGCCTTGTCTGCTCGCGCCAAGCTACCTAGAGGGTGAGCAGGGGTTGTTTTAGTAGAGTAACCCCTTACCCTGACTAGAGGAAAGGTTCCCTGCTTGTCACAAGTACCTACCTGTGCCAACCAGAGAACACGGATTCTAACATTGGTGGTCAACGGTGAGGATTCTGGACTTGCATTTGTGACTCATGTACAGTAATTGGTGAACACTACTTAGTGAGTGCAGACCTTAAACGCAACCAATACTTGTTGGTAGATTTCTTTTGGGACTGTCTATTTTTGAGCACTGCCAAGCTTTACCATGGTGGAGAAAGCAGCATCCATAGTCTCTGTTGATACTGAATTCGAATGGGAAGAAGAGGAAATAGATAATTACACTGTCAGGCAGCTAAAGTTCTTTTGCAAGAAGTTTAATGTTTCTACAACTGGATGTAAAAACAAGACACAGCTCTACAAGGTGCTGAGGGCCTGGGTAGAAGCAAGGAAGGCCACTGATGATGATAATGCAGATGAGCAACTGGATGGGCCAGTGGGCTCACAAGGAAGAAGAAGCCCTTCCCCTGCTGGTAGCAGTGTTTCTAGGAAAAGTATATCTCCAGAGGAGCTGGCAGATAGAAGAGAGGGTAGGATGCACGAAATGGAAATGGCAAAGCTCAAATTGAATGGGCAGCTGGAGATAGAGAGCAAAAAGCTGGCTCTGGAAGAGAGAAGAATACAAATGGAACATGAAACAAAGTTGAGGGAATTAGATCTGAAAGCTAAGAGTTTAGAGTGTACTCCCTCTGGTGGCAGCACACCATCAGTGCAGACAGAATCAAGGGTGTACATACCCAAGGATGTGGTTAAGGAATTCTTCAAGAATGATGACATAGGGCAGTGGTTTAAGGCCTATGAGGTAGCCATGTCTTCCCACCGGGTCCCTGAGAAAGATTGGGGAGCGGGGTTGTGGGGACGGTTCCTTAGTGAGGGGCGGGATACACTGCTGGATTTGCCTTCAGATGGTTATAATTCCTATCCCCATATGAAGGCTGCTTTGATGTCTAGGTATGGGTTGACCCCTGAGTTGTATAGGCAAAGGTTCAGGGGTTGCACCAAGATTCCAAACAGTACGTATGTTGAGTATGTGACTTTTTTTTGCAGAGCACTGGATGGTTGGGTGAAGGGTAGCAAGTTTAATGATTTTCAAGGGCTTCTTGATTTAATGGCATGGGAGCACATGTCCAGTAATTGTTTTCCTGAGCTACGCCAGCACCTGATTGATAGTAGGCTGACTAACCCTAGGAAGCTTGCTGAGGAGGCGGACCGCTGGGTCAGTACCAGGGTCCACAAGGGTCAAGTGGGAGATTCCGCCAAAGGTGGGCAGGGTCCCCAGCAGAAGAGTGGGGGGGACAAGGGTAAACAGAGGGAGTTCCAGAGGAGGCCCCAAAGTAATCCCCAAGGGAACCAAGGGAAAGGTTCTCAGCCTCCCCCACCACAGAAACCGACCGGGGCCCCGAAGGGTACACCTGTTCAGAAGGGGCCCATCAAATGTTACAAGTCTGGTAACATGGAGCATTTTGCCTCTGATGTGAAGTGTCCATTATTTGGTAAACCAGCACCCACTGGTGCTCCATCCCGGCAGGTGACTAGTGTAGCCCTGGGGGAGGAGATGGGTGTCCAAGGTGGGTGGGGTCCCACAGAGATGTCCCTTGTCTCATTAGGAGACTGTGAAGTGGTCCCCCAAACCCAGCTGCCTGAGAACACTAAAAATACAGGCAGTAGGTGACCATAAATGGCCATAGGGTTGAAGCTCTCAGAGACACAGGAGCCAGTGTGACGGCTGTCAAGCGCCACCTGGTGTCTCAGGAGCAGGTTGTCCCAGGAGCATTCTATCCGGTTGTTGCCGACGACAACACCGAGAGTCACTGCCCAGTGGCTCAGGTTCCCTTTCAGTGGGGGGGGTCTCTGGTACTCTTCAGGTAGCTGTGAGGCCCGCCATGCCTGTAGACTGTCTGTTAGGGAATGACTTGGAGAGCTCACCTTGGGCTAAGGTGGAGTGGAGTGCTCACCTGGAGATGTTGGGTATGCCGGATTGGGCGTGTGTCACCACACGGTCCATGGCAGCCAGTAGAGGTGCTCAAGAGGTCATGGAGCCTGAGAGGGAGGCCCAGGGACCGGCCTTAAAGAGAAGGAGCAGGGGGCGCGGGAAATTGGCTCCTGAAGTTCCCACGGTCCAGGAGGAAGCAGACCTCGAGGGGGATGCCCTGGAACCTACAGGGGAACAGATAGCTGAACTGGGGGACCTACCTGAGCTGACCCATTGGCAGCAAGAAGGAGGATCCTCCAGGGAAGAGTTATGCAGGGAGCAGAAAGAATGCCCTTCTCTTGTGGGTATGCGGCAGCAGGCTGCAGATCAGGCCAACGGTGATCAGTCCAGAACTCATTTAATTTACTGGGAGAATGACCTCCTGTATTCTGAGCCTAAGGTTGCTGAGCCTGGGTCAGCCCGTGTGCTGGTGGTACCCCAGCGCTTCAGAGCCTTCCTACTGGGGCTGGCTCACGATGTACCCTTAGCAGGACATTTGGGGCAGGACAAGACCTTTGAAAGGCTTATCACCCACTTCTTTTGGCCCCAAATGCGCAGTAGTTCAGATACTCACTGCAGAACATGCCAGACTTGCCAGGCAAGTGGGAAGAGTGGAAGGAAGCAGAAGGCTCCACTCCAACCATTCCCTGTGGTCGGTACCCCATTCCAGCGAGTGGGGATTGACATTGTAGGGCCACTGGACCCCAGGACAGCGATGGGCAATAGGTTCATCCTGGTCCTGGTGGACCATGCCACCCGGTACCCGGAAGCCATCCCTCTGAGGACATTGACGGCCCCCGTGGTGGGAAATGCGCTGATGGGAATTTTCTCCCGAGTGGGATTCCCTCTAGAGGTGGTGTCTGACCGAGGTACCAATTTCATATCTAAATATATGAAATCCCTTTGGCAAGAGTGTGGTGTAACCTACAAGTTCACCACACCTTACCACCCCCAAGGAAACGGGTTCGTTGAGAGATTCAACCGAACCCTCAAAGGCATGATAATGGGCCTGGAAGGACCCATGAGGCGTAAGTGGGACGTCCTCTTACCATGCCTTCTCTTTGCTTACAGATAGGTGCCACAAAAGTCTCTAGGGTTCAGTCCCTTTGAGCTTCTGTACGGACACCCAGTGAGATGAACTTTAAGTCTGGTCAAGGAAGGCTGGGAGCAATCTCCCAGGAAACTTCCCCAGAATGTATATAGCTACATGCTGGCCTTCAGAAACCAGACTAGGCATTTCAGGGAACTTGCTGAGGCAAACCTGGAAGCCAGCCAGGAGGAGATGAAGCGGTGGTATGACCAGAATGCCACTCAGGTAGAGCTTCAGCCTGGACAGAAGGTGTGGAGCCGTGTGCGCTCCAGGATAAGTGGACCGGTCTCATTGAGGTTGTGGAGCGCAAGAGTCTTGTTACCTACTTGGTGGACCTGAAGTCTCCTAGGAACCCCTTAAGAGTCCTTCATGTCAACCGCCTCAAGCCCCACTTGGAGAGGTCCCAAGTGGGCATGCTCTTAGCGACAGATGCTGGGATGGAGGAGGAGACCGAGCTTCTTCCTGACCTCCTGTCAGCCAAGGAGCAAGATGGGTCAGTGGATGGTGTCATCCTCTCTTCCGCACTGACCCCTGAGCAACAGAATGATTGTCGCCAGCTGTTGGGACAATTTTCTGATCTGTTTTCCCTGGTTCCCGGTGTCACTGCTTGGTGCGTCCATGATGTGGACACTGGGGATAGTACACCTGTGAGGCACAAAGCCTACAGGGTGACTGACAGGGTAAGGGCCTGCATCAAGGAGGAGGTCTCCAAGATGTTTGCCCTTGGGGTAATTGAGTCCTCAAGCAGTCCTTGGGCCAGCCCAGTGGTCTTGGTCCCAAAGGCTGCAGCGCCGGGAGCCACACCCGAACTCCGGTTCTGTGTGGACTACAGAGGACTCAATTCAGTCATCAGGACTGACGCACACCCCATCCCCAGAGCTGATGAGCTCATAGACCGGCTAGGGGCTGCCAACTACCTCAGCACGTTTGATTTAACGTCTGGGTACTGGCAGATCGCCTTGACGGATGGGGCCAAAGAGAGGTCAGCATTTTCCACCCCTGATGGGCATTACCAGTTCCGGGTTATGCCCTTTGGGATGAAAAATGCCCCTGCCACCTTCCAGAGGATGGTCAACCAGGTGTTGGTTGGGCTGGATTCGTTCAGTGCAGCCTACCTGGATGACATCGCAGTGTTCAGCTCCATGTGGGAGGAACACCTGCGCCACCTCTGGGAAGTGTTGATGGCGCTGCGGAGGGCAGGCCTCACGATCAAGGCGAGTAAGTGCCAGATCGGGCAGGGTTCAGTGGTGTACTTGGGGCACCAAGTGGGGAGTGGCCAGGTGGCACCCCTTCAATTCAAGATAGAAACCATCCTGAATTGGGAGTCGCCCAAAACCCAGACAGAGGTGAGAGCCTTCCTAGGTCTCACCGGGTACTACAGGAGGTTTGTCAAGGGGTATGGCAACATTGTTGCCCCCTTCACAGCACTGACTTCAAGGAAGCAGCCCAGGAAGGTGATCTGGACTGACACCTGTCAGAAATCTTTTGAGGCCCTGAAAGCTGCTATGTGCACTGCGCCCGTGCTTTTGGCTCCCAACTTCTCCAAAGAGTTTATCGTTCAGACAGACGCTTCAGAGCATGGTGTGGGGGCTGTTCTTTCACAGATTAATGAAGAGGGCCTAGATCAACCTGTAGCCTTTATTAGCAGGAGGTTACTACCACGGGAACAGAGATGGAGTGCTATTGAGCGTGAGGCATTTGCTGTGGTCTGGGCGCTGAAGAAGCTAAGACCCTACCTGTTTGGGTCTCACTTTCGGGTTCAGACAGACCACAGGCCCCTCAGATGGTTGATGCATATGAGGGGTGAGAATCCAAAGCTGTTGAGGTGGTCCATTTCCCTACAGGGTATGGATTTCACGGTGGAACATCGCCCTGGTACAGATCACGCCAATGCTGACGGTCTGTCCAGATTCTTCCGCCTTAGTGATGAGGAACTCCCTGGGGTAGGGTAGTTCTCCCCACTTTTCAGCTGGAGGGGACACGTGTTAGACCTGGCACCTTGGCGTGAGTCTCCCTTCCACTTTTTGTCGCTGTGCCTCATGTGTTTTGTTGGTGTTAGCTGCTCAGAGCACTGTGCCACTGCCAACCAGTGCCACAGTGAAAGTGCTCCCTATTTAAAATATATATGTTGGTTGGATTCCATGATTGGGTTATTTGGTTTACTGTCAGACCCCAGTAAAGTGCACCAGGAGTGCCAATGCTTGTAAATACAAATGCTGCTGGTGGGCTTGCAGCACTGGTTGTGCCACCCACAGAAGCGGCCTGGTAAAATGTATCTAAGGTCTGCCATTGCAGCACCTGCGTGCAGTCTGGTACTGTAATGCTGACTGGGTAAGTGCACACACTTACCAGTGCCTAAACCTTCCCTTAACTTCATATAAGTCACCCCTATGGTAGGCCCTAGGGCAGGGTGCATTGTAAGCATAAGGTAGGACAAGCCCTGATGTGTGTGGCATGTCCTAATAGTGAATTTCAGCCATTTTCGTTTTTCACTATTGTAAGGCTACCTGTTCTCCATAGGCCAGAATAGGCTGTTAGAATTGTTACATCCTATGATCCTAACAGACCCAGGGAACATGGTAGAAATTCGAGTTTAGTGTGCCTGAACTCAGAATAATAAAATACATCTTTTAGTAAAGTTTATTTTAATATTCTGTGTTTGCAAATACCACTTTTAGAAAGTTGGTATTTGCTTGCCTGACCATTTCAGCCCGCCTCTGCTATGATGTGTATCTGCCTGTCTGGTTGTGTGAGTGACAGGGCTGGGGAAACCCAGAGGGGCAGGGCTAGGTAGCCTGGTGGTGAATAGGAAGATTGGCAGTCGGATGGGTGGGAGGAGTACACCTGGGCTCTGAATAGGGTTGTGCTCTGCTACCACAATGCTGGCTCCACCTCCTGCGGAGCGGCTGATGTCTCTGCCCTGCACCCTGAATAGAAAGGCAGAGTCATGTCAACAGAGTGCTCAAGAACTGGTTTGGACTGGGCAAAGGCCCCTCTACCCCAGAGGAACAAAGGAATTAGGGGTATAAGTATTGGGACCCTGCTCCCAAGAAATGAGATCCTGCTGAAACAAGAAGAACCTCTGCCAGAGGAGAAGGAACTGGGAAAGCTGTAGGAGGAGTCCTGTCCCTGACCTGGGGGATTGGCCTGCAGTGGTTGCCTTGCTGCTGAAGGAGAGGAGAAAGACTACTAAAGACTTTGCTTCAACTTGTGCTTTAAAAAGATCTCCAAGGGCTTGAGCTGAGCTTGCCCCCTGAACGAAGTCCCAGGACCAGTGGACTTCACCCCCGGCTCCCCAGAGTCTTTTGGAAGTGCCTGCTGCTGTTGTTGGGCCTTCTGAGGGACTGCGTGTCGCAAGGAGCTGGAAGCGCGACGCAAGGAAGAGAAGCGTGCCGCCGTCGGAGCTGTTGCCGTCGCATCTTGCAGAGAGTGTCGCCGCTGCAGCATCGCATCGAGCAGAAGCGTCTCGCATCATTCCAGAAGTGTCTCGCAATGCCGAAGAAGCGTGTCGCCATCGCAGCCATCGTAGCTGTAGCATTGCACCGCATCGAGAGAAGAGTCTCGCATCGAGGAGGAAGCGTGTCGCCATCGCAGCCATCGTAGTTGTCGCATTGCACCGCATCCAGAAAAGCGCCTCGCATCCACGGAGAAGCGTGCCGCCGTCGGAGCCGCTGTTGTCGCATCTCGCAGAAGGGGTGTCGCCGCTGCAGCATCGCATCGAGCGGAAGCGTCTCGCAACGTCGGAGAGGAGTGCCGCTGCCAAGGCCGCTGTTGTCGCATCTCGCCAAAGGTGACGCCGCTGTAGCTGACGCATCGAGTCGAGTCTTCTCGCAACATCGGAGAAGCGTAACGCATCTGGAAGATCCCGTCTTTATTTCTTTTGCACCAAGAACTTCAACGCATCTGCATCGCTGCAACACTTTCGTTGCCCTGCATGTCGCATCTAAGGTACATTGACTTAAAGTGTCGCATTTAAGAACTTAAGAGAAACTAAGCAATCTTCCACCAACTAAGCAACCGTATTGTGTATTTTTAATCGTTTAATGGTCTTGTGATAATCCTATATAAAGAATCCTTATTTTTAATATGAATACCTGTGTGGTGTCCATTTGTAGTGTTGTCACTTGGTTACTGTATGTGCTCACAAATGCTTAACCTATAACGCTCTGAGATAAGCCTTGTCTGCTCGCGCCAAGCTACCTAGAGGGTGAGTAGGGGTTATTTTAGTAGAGTAACCCCTTACCCTGACTAGAGGAAAGGTTCCCTGCTTTTCACAAGTACCTACCTGTGCCAACCAGAGAACCCGGATTCTAACAGGATGCGTAAATGGTTGGAGATACCTTGGCATTGGAAACACCTTAGTACCATCATGCCCCCAGTCCAGTAATGGTTGGGACCTCTCTATTAAAATTAGTACCAGTATAGTTATGTTCCTCGGGTAAAATGTCCCATATGAGTATCTGTGTAAAGATTTACTGTTGCCATTGAATGAGCAGAATGAGATCAAAAGGTTTGAAAGTCATGCCGGCAGAATTATGGAATTCAAAAAAGAGGCAACACTAAAACGTATAATAACAAAGGTCAAAAAGGAAGAAAAAAACAAGAGACCCCTCCCAATCTCCCTAATCTACCCTTAATACTGAATTTGGGAGAGTAGGAAGCCGGGTAACTTCCCAGTGGTCACCGAAGTACTGTAACTGACCTAATGTATTGGAGTGGTCCTATGATCGAGGAGTAAAGAGCGAAATGACAAATGATATCTGGATGACAAACAACAATTGGCTTGCATTAGTTCACCTATGAATTTCTCTCAATACATATATCTAATTCTATAGGGGAACAGACAACAATTAAGACATTTAACTGGGTTACTTATTATAACTGGATACCATGTTCAGGCAATTTGGTAAAAGGTGCCACAGTAATAAGTAAGGCTTAATTGCCATGAACAATTATGAAAACGTACTTGAAATAGACAATACTATTGAATAGTAAAAAAAACATCAGTTTAGTGTTGACTGTAGCAGGAATGTAGGGAGACCCATTTGTTTTATGAAAGGTACAAGCTGAGGTCAAAGGGTGTTATTACATTGTGATGAAACCAAACCTCAACATGAAGGAGTGCCCGAAATAAGCAGTACACGCTAAACTTACCATTACATCACAGCGGCCATCAGCAGTTGTAAAAGACACAAAGGAACGCTTATCCGCCCATAGTACGAGGAAGGGCTCAGGTGTTATATAAACCTGCAGCACTAAGAACAAAGATAACAAACAAATAGAATCTGGCGGCAACACTAATTTTCTCTTCCTGGTCGCAGGCGTGTGTTGGGTTTCCATGATTAGGTCATCTTTTTCACCCAGGAAAGCTTTCAAGGTTTTAAGATCAACAAAAATATGGTGGATTTCATAAACTGAAGACTCTAAATTTTGTAGGACTAGTGAAAGAGAACTGCAGGTTGGAGTTCTTGAGCCTGAGACGAAGTGCCAGGAAAACCTTCCTGACATCCACGGTTGAGTTCGAGTAGTCCTGTGATATTTGTAGTTTTTGGTTATTCCACATAATGTGGTTGTTCTTACACATGTAGTTCAGTATCAATTCTGTATGTTGGTAGCGTAAATGACTACAGATAATCTGCATCATAATGGCTTTATTTGATGGTTTGAACTAGGGACTCAGTGCACTCTCTTTAGTTCAAAGTCCTTATTGAAGGACAGGCCCATTGCTTTTGGTATCCACTTCAACAGGAAAGAGATACAAGAAGTCACTGACTCTTCTGTTCCCTCAGAAATGCCAAAAAGCCTTAAATTTCCTCTCCAGTTTCTGCCTTCCAATTCTGCAATGTCTCTGTTGAGAATTAGAGTGACTTGGAGGATTTTTGGAGTCTCATGATATCTTTGTTTGAGTTAGTGGAAATGTCTTCCAACGTACTGATTTGAGACTCTACCTCAAGCACTTCATTATTAATGACATTAAAGTCCAATCTTATGGTGCACAGTTCTAGTTGCAGCATTTTCGTATTGGATTTTGTAGATTTAGCGAGGTCATCTACTTCAGCTAGTTCTGTTCATGCCCACTTTCCACCTAATTGAATAGTTTAAGTCTAGTTTTCTTGTCTTTTTTAGCCATGGTCAGACCTCTGGATTTATGTTCAAGGGCACTCATCTACCTTGGGGAGACTGGAACTCAGTATCTATGTCTCAGCTCTATAGCCCTTGACAATCGGTAAGAGATGAAAATTAAATAAGTGAAGTAGAAGTGATGGTCGCGTCACCAATATTTCTGACTCTTTTCAGGCAGCCCTAAATCGTAAACCACAGCGTGTCATTGTCTCTGAGGTAATAGAGAAGACTGTCCTCAAGGTGGTGCCCCCAGGCACCAATGAATAAACAGACGAGTTAGTGAATTAATACTCCATCAATGGATTGAGAACTTGTATAGAGCCGAGGTAGTAACCCTGAGGTCTGGTGTACTATTAAATCAAACTGTTAATTCTGCCAACACAGCCTGAAACATCTCATGTCATGGTCATGAGATGCCAGAGCCTGTATCAGTGATTATGATATAGTATTCCTGGAGAACCAGTTAAAGGAAACCCCACATGATATGCCAGATACTTGCATGAACTATTCCTGTGATGCTCATACTTTACTGTGGGCAGCTATGTCACAAGAGTGTCATACTAGAGTCACAGCATCATCACAGTTGTGCCAGGTATTGTTAAAAACGTAGTATTTCAACAATAGCACTCATCCATGGTGAGTAACTCTGGTTGTTGCCATGTGGTGTGCCACCATTTTAGGGTCAGGCAAGTCGGGTTGGGACCGCTTCGTTGTTTAATTCTAGGCACCGTGAGCCACTGAGTTTGAAGCATGGAGTGTTGGAAACCACAGTCTAAGCAGGTCTCAGGGAGCAGACATTAGGTATGGCTAGTAAAAATGAGGCAGCGATTGTAGGTCAACACAGGCACATACCCATTGTGCCTGGCCGCGCTCGATCCTGGTTGCCATTTTGGATAGAGAATCACTGTTTGTGTTGTCCGGGTCCAAGAAAACCTGGGTTTGGGCAAATACATTTGATTTCTTGCCTGTCCTGCAGGCTCAGTGAGTGCACCTGGTATTCACTAATGGATTCCCATTTCCATCTCTTCATTTGGTGGCCTGGGGACCACATCACCACTGATATGCATTCCACGAGGCAGAGGCAGCAGGCTCAAGCTGCCATTCACCTCACCATCCAAGCCACCAATAAGTTGTATTCCTATCTGACCTAAAGGCTAAAAGATCCTGAAAGGTAACAATACCTTGCACACCCTTTTACAGTTTGGAAACAAACCTCTAAAAAATTGCGGCGCTGAGACTAAACCAAAGGGCATTCAGCAAAACTGAAATAAGCCATCGAGAGTGATGAAGGCTGTAAGAAGGCAACATTCTTTTGGTGATAGGCAGCCCTGATATCAAGTTTAAAGAATAATTTTGCGTTGTTTAATTTGTTAACCAATGTTCAATGCTTGATAAGAGAAAATTACCAACCCATATTGCCTGATTAACAGATCCTCAAATTTTTGCAAATTCTTAAAGTATCTGTTTTCCTGCACCCATTAGTGGTGGAATCATAGTTTCAATTATAAATGTTGTTTCTCATTAATGGTAAGTCCACACATTTGAATGCTTTTATTTGTTTTTTAGAAAAAACATATATGTTGCACTTATCCACACTAGTTTGCTGAAGTAAACTGTTGTAAGAGTTTTTATTCTTGGTTGTAACCTCAAAAATGGCATTGTGCTTGTTGTTGATCACCAGATTTTAGGAAAAGTTCGATTTTTCCCTGATGCTACCATACGAGATTAGCAATGGTATTTTCAGCAACGTAAGTTTTGCTTTTATTTGTTCTATGTGGAAAAATGATTTAAGAAACAAAATATCCTAGCATTTTAAAATTTTTACCATCATATGCACTAGCTTGTACCTCACTTAGTCAAAGGTTAATGCCCTTAGGCCACCTGTGAAATAAAGTATTGTTAGATAAGATGGCAATGTTTGAACTAGAATCCAGTATTAATGTTAACTGAACCCCATCACCACCAACATTAATATAAGAATCGTACTCAATGTCATCAGCATACATGCTGGCAAAATGAATGTTATTAGATTCAACATCTGTATTTTAGTAAGGGTATTTGGTATTAGTTATAGATAAAACAAGTTTCAATATGTTCAGCTTAATCCTCATGCTTATCTTCTTCCTTCCAGTAAGACATTTATTACATTTATTCTGGAAGAATTTTAAACACAGGCAAAATCTCCTATGCTTCAACAATTTTTGCATGGATGGGGGCATTTTTTAAAAAGTTAGCCAAGTATGAAACGCTTCCTTATCTAAAATAGCTAGGCTCTTTGGATTTGGCGAGTTTATTTGCTTGTCTGGGCTGCGTTTTCATAACCTTAATGTTATTGCTATGTGCAATAGTATTACAAGAACGTAATTCCTTTCCTGAACAACTGGTGATCTCAACACACTGCTAACTTAATGGCCTCAGATAATGTAGGATTCCTATATCCCAATACCTTTTCCTGCACGTGTTTGTCATAGGACCTGGAAGTTAATTGACCTCTGTTTCTAATAAGTTGATCACAGACGTTTTCAGAATTTCAGGATACAGCTAAAAGGAGTGCAGCAAAATAGAAGTCAATGGATTCATTAGGTTCATGTTCACGTGAAAAAAACAATGTCTGTGTTCTATTAGACTTAATTGAGTATCAAACTGATGTTCCAGACATGTGAAAGCATCTTCAAATTCATCTAGAGCTTTATCACAAGCAGCTCCGTGTGCTTCCTCTTCTTGAAGAGAAAGAGGATTCAAGTACTCGAAAAATTCTTGACTTTCAAATCATTGGTGATGGACTAACAAAAACATTTTCTTTTCAGCAAGGAATCTTAGATCATCTAAGTAATTATTTAAGGTGCAAATCAATACACTCCCTTTTATAGGAGGTTCACGAGGTTCAGATGAAAAAGAGGCAGTGGAATGACATTCCTCTGCATATTTTGACACTAGAGAACTACTCAAAATAAAAGTGCACCAGAGAGGAAAGAAAATGAGTGGTCTCCATAATGTATATATGTAACTATACGTGCTAAATAACTGCAGGTTACACAGTACAGTGCAGGATTTGTAGAATTTAAACAGATAAAGTGATACGAGACTGATCCTCGAGCCTGACTGATCCTCACATCCCCCTTCGTAGTCATATCGCCCAACACCTCTGCGATCTCCTCTGGCTTCCAGTTATAAGAAGAATAACCTTCAAACTCCTCACCCACACATGCAAGACCCTTCACAACAGCAGACCCACATACCTGAATAGCTGCCTCTCCATCCACACACCCAAAAGACACCTCCGATCAGCCCAGCTCTTTCTGGCCACTGTCCCATATAGCAACAAGACTAGAATGGGAGGAACGTCCTTCTCCAACATTGCAGCCAAAGCCTGGAACACCCTCCCCCTCCACCACTGGCAATCTCCTACATTGTCCCAGTTCAAGAAGGACGTCAAGACCTGGCTCTCTGGATGACCCCAGCACTCAACGTAGCCGTCTCCCTTCCCCACCAGTGCATTGAGACCCTCACAAGTAAGTAGTTGCGCTTTACCAACCTAGATTGATTGATTGATTGATTGATTGATTGATTGATTGATTGATTGATTAATTGATTGATTGATAAGTCCAGGTTACATGGAAATGTGGAGACATGGATCAAGCAAGGAAAAGGCAGCTGCTTGTCCTCCATCATGAAATATTGATGTTCCCTTGACCATTCATAGCGGAGCAAAGGTGCCAACAACCAAGCATCTAGATCACAGGAGAGGTAGAGAAGCAATCAAGGATTCTGGTCAAACAGAAGGCCTTGTACCAGCTCTCAGTTGGAGAGATTCAATAAGTCCCCTGCAGACAACCTAGTACAGAAACCGGGAAGACGTAAAACATGGACACCACCGGAAACATCCTGATGGCCACAGGTGCGTACACAATGGCAATTTCTTCACTCTGATGCAGGTATGGACCAACTCAACATGGGTGAGAGTCAGGAAGTTACTCGTTGTCAATAAAATTCAACAGCAAAATAAGTAATGAGCACAAGTAAAGGAAAACAATCAAAGTTCATTCCTGACTTTGGCAGTCTTCGGTGCACGCTCATCACTAAACACTGTGTCTTCAGGCTGCACAGGTGGCACGAGTAGTGGTGATGTTTTGAAAAGGTTATATGTCTGCGAGCTGGGCTTATGTCATTGGAATGAGGCAGCAAGTCATATCATTTTCTCAGAGGTGACACCTAAGACGTTTAGCAGCAGGATGCTACATAATGAGTGGTAGGATATGATATTCATTCTTATGCCCTCAGGGCACTGAGAAAGCTAGTGTGTTTAAGGAGAGTGAGAGGTTTGAAAGTCATACATTTATTTTCTTTTGCAAAAGAGTGGACTGGAGGGAGTCTTTGCACTGGTGTTACTTTATTTTTTCTGATTGTATTGATTTTCTGTGCTGTTGAATTTGACAGATGAGTGAAGCATAGGGTTACTGGGGTTGGGCTAACACAGCACATAGATAAATTTACACCTGTTTGTGACTTCAGTAATCGGTTAGGTGTATCAGTTTCCTTAGGATGTGGGGATGAAATCTCTGAATGAGGAGCAGGACTGTTAGGGCCTGATTTAGATCTTGGTGGATCTGGTCCTGCTGTTGCTTTTCCTTCAGATTGTCCACCCGCCTACTAGGCAGCCTGCCTGCTCAATGTAGGTGCTTTTGGGTCAATGGAAGAGAGTCCATCTGAGTGCTGCCGACTCCACCAGATTTTTCCACCTGCTGCAATGTCACCATAGGCAAAAGCAGCTATTGGAGTGAGTACAGCCAGTATTTCTGCCGGGCTAATCACAGTATGCCTTCACGCTGACATAACTGTGACGGGTAAACTTCCACACCTGAGTTGGCGGTTCCAAAGGGGTATAAGGCAGAAACGTACCCTTTTTTTCTTTCTTCCACTTACTTTTCTGTCATGGACCCAATTGTCCAAGACCTGCCTTTGCTGCTGCTACGTGACTAAGAAGCAAATGAACCCCGTTGCTGCCGGAATCAAAGGTGGGCTTCTTTTTTACTTGTTATCTTTTGAATATAATGTTTACGTTAGCCAGGACATGCTCATTTTTAAATAACTCTTACATTTTACTAATGTGTAATGCATATGTGTGTAATGGGGTAATTTAAGAAATTTAAAGAAACACACCTGTATAATTGGATTTAATTTCCAAATTTGATGAAGCTGCCTTCATGATAATGAACACCTACATAAAATTGTACATTTTTTAAATCCAAAATTCAAAATGTATCCATGCAGGTGTGTTTAATAATTTTTCATAAACTATCAAATCATATACATATGCATTACACATTATTAGAATAATTTAAAATTAATAAAATGTGTACATTTCACTAGATAAGGCAAAACAGTTGTACTTCAATAAATATAAAACAATGTTAGTTCTAAACTTTAAACATCTTATATGTTTATTAATGTAGAATTTCCCTTGTCCCTTGCATTTTCAGCATATTAAAAAATATTAATTTCCCCTTACGTTTTTAAGGTGTTTAATGTGTTTATTTTTATCACGTATTAAGTTGAAATAAAGACACCTGTATTAACACAAAACACTAAATAAATGTTTTAAAAATTGTGAAGTGTCCGTTATCATGATGAATGCTTGCATCAAAATGTCTATGTATGTTGCAAATTTACCTCACTAATGCTTACATTGTACTAAAAAGTGATTTAAAAAAGATGTCTTTATTGTCATAATTGTAAAAACAATTATGTATCTCACATTTTCATCATGAACATTGTTAATAATGAATATTTTTATTAATAAATTAGATACTTCTCTCAAATATTTTATTCAAAATGTTTTTTAAAGAGAGGACAAACACAATGCACAGCAACAGCCTGTGGGATTGTTGCCCAGAACGTGCCTCCTAAATAGACTGCCAAAGGGTAACCTCCTCAGGAATGGGTATTTAGTGGTCATAGAGCAGACACCTCAACGATCTTTCTTGGGAGGGATGGGTTTAGGTTTGACAGGGGTTAGGGACAGGTAAGAAGTAAATTCAGGAGGAAGAGTATGGGTAGGAGGGGTAGGAGAGAATTGGGGTTGGTAGGTAGAGGGAGCGGGAGTGGGTGATGTGCATGTGTCTGTTTGTTTTGCAGTTGAATGTGAGTCTGGTGCATGTTCTGTATGTTTTGATGTGTGTTCTTGGCAGGTGTTTGATATTCAGGTAAGTGTGTGCATTTGGGCTTGGTGGGTGTTGTTTAGCATATAGGTGAGCTTGTGTATTTTGGATGAGTGTGCTGTTGAGGTGGTTTGTGTGATTGTGGTGCATGTGTCTGTATGCTTTGAAGTTGCATGTGGGTCTGGTGTATATTGTGTTGGTTTGGATGTGTGTGGTTCGCCTGGTGTCTAGTAGTCTGGCGAGTGTGTGTGTTTGGGTGTGGTGAGTGTTGTTTTGTGTGTGGGTGTGCTTGTGTGTTAATACACTGGTTTGGATGAGTGTGCTGTGGAGGTGGTTGTGGTGCTTGTGGGTGTGGTGGTGGTTGTAGTGGTGCTTGTGGTGTTTGTGGGGGTTGTGGGTGTGCTGGTGGTTGTGGGTGTGATGGTGGTTGTGGTGTTTTTGGGTGTGCTGGTGGTTGTGGGTGTGGTGGTGGCTATGGGTGTGGTTGTGGTTGAGGTGGTTGTGGGTGTAGTGCCAAACAGTGTGTGTATCTTGTGTGGGTGTTTGTGTTTCTTTGTGTTTTTGTGATTATGTGTGTCTGTTGGAGTGGGTGCCTGCAAAGAAGTGAGTGTACTTGGGTTAGGGCTGGGACTTGGGATTTGGCGTGAGGAAGAGACCTGAGTTGGGGCACAAGTTGGTCTGGTTGGAAGGCTGTGGTCAGTGAGGAGGCTATTTCTGCAGGGAATCTCTGCATGCCAGACATTGAACTATGAATGGCATCCAGAAATCCCACCATTTGTAGCAATTGGCAACTAAGGCCCTAGATGCCATTCACAATAACAGTCTAGCCTACAAAGATGCTGTTTAAGACTTCAATAGCCTCCTCACTCAGCACAGTCAGGGTAACAGAGGCAGGGGGTGTGGTGCCTGTGGCAAAGGAGAATGAAGCACTTTTAAGGTGTCAAGGTACTACGTCGTCTCTTACCTTACGGTGTTTTCTCAACGTAGTTGGATTTCGCAGGGACGCAAGAGACCAACTTCCCAAATATCTAAGCTATATCTGTAAGTTTTGTAAATTCCACTACAAGATATGAGTTAGAAATCTAGGAGGAGGGTCGGATACTGGACGTGAAGTTGGATTCAGTTGTCGACCTGTCAAATAATAATTAAAACAGATTTACTATTCTACCTATGCTTTCTGGGACAGAGTCTATCTAGAAGTTCTACTCTAATACAATGTCTACTTTGTGTGACAAATGCCTACCTGCGTACAACTCTTGTCAGGCCTACGTCTGAGTATGTTCTTGTGATGTATGAAGAGGGATGACTGGCAAGATGAGTTGGTGAAGGTCACGGAGAACTTGAGCTTTCTCAGGGAAGAGCGACGGGATCTTATTGTTCTGTAATTTTGAAAACAAACAAATGATTAAACTAATTCCTTACTCCCTTTTGCACTTCTTTTGAAACTATCACTCATTAGTTACTCACTTGACCCCCTTTCCTGATGTTTGTTGTACTGGATAATTCCGTCTTATTTCTTTATGCCTGGCGTTCATTCTTCTTTATACGTGACAGAAGTTACCCAAACTTAACTTTCTAAACATCCCAAACATTTCACTCGATGTATCACCTTTACCAAAAAATGCTTCAACAAATATGCTTCATCAAAATCACACAATACTTTGTAGTTCTTAAATAAATAATTTAAAGTTCTTATATTTGTAATGTCCATGTAGTTCGTGTAGCCTTTTGCAAATAAAGCTTTCCAAAAATTATTTGTGTCCTTCTTTAAAAGAGCCTTTCTTTCGTTGGGCGCCTTAGAAATAAATAGTACTTATCTCCTTTCTTTTGTCTTTCTCTCGAGGACCCGACGTCGTTGAGAAGAGAACCTTCAGCTCCGGAGATCGATTACTTGGATTCGGCTCCAAAATCAGGTAAGGTTTCAAAGTTCAAGCGGTGGCTTTCTGGCGTGATCCGACGCGCTAGACAAATGGAAGGCAAAGCGCCTTCCAGAACACTGGGTGCGGTTTAAATAGGAAACCGCACCCAGTGTTTACACGTGCTCATCACGTAACTGAGTGGTGCGCGTACGTGGACGCTTTTGCAAGCGCATTTGGCTAACGCGCTGCAATAGGTGACATCACTTTACCGCTTTGATATGCGTGCAGCAAAGATGTTGAAAAACAGTGTATAAACAATTCAGAGCTTAGAGTGACATAAAAGAAATATCCAAGAAACCATTTCTACCACTAACACTCCCATTCCCAATCCAATCCGATACCTATACATTTGAAGAACATTCATTCACATAAGGACGTGCAGGTGCACGGGTCAGGGGTGTGTTTTTAAAGGGGACTAATGACGTTGGGTCAGTTAAATATGTCCCAAGTACAACATGATGCAACGTCGAAACATGGTCAGTGGTCATGGGATTCATGACATAGGGGGCCAGGTTTGGCCAACTAGGGGGGGCAAGAGGGATAGTGGAGATGTGTCTCTGGGTGGTGTACAAGGATGATGGTGGTACAGTTTCTGTAGGGTCCACCACCACTAGAGAATAGTTGCTTGTGGAGACCTTCAAAGATGATGACAAGCTGGTGGTCTCTGTTCCAGTCCCTTCACCCTCCGTGCCACTGTGTTCTGTGGTGTTCGAGGTCTCACACAGTGGTCACCTGCTTCCTCACCTATGTGGCCAAAGTCCTCTTCTCCTGCTCCTGAAGACATATACAATAGTTTTATTGTATCTGTGTAAATAGAACTACTCATGGACTTTTCTCCCAAAACTTTTTCCACATTTTCATATTTCATCTGCTTCAAGGCTTTCAAAGTGTGGTTCAAGTTTTATCATTATATCATGCATGCAGGGGAAATTTTCATAAACCATTTGGTCCCAGTTTTTTAAGTTCCCATTAGTACTTATATCTTATTTGTGATCATTTTTCAGAACCATTTTCAAATCTTTCCAGGAACTGTTTAATGCCTCTGAATGGTTCTGATTGGTTGTTTGTTTTGAATAGGGAACTTATGTCACAAAAATCAATATTAAGCAAAAATACATTTATACATTTTGTGTGCAAGGCAAAAACAGCGGATTCATAAAATAAAATTATGAATCAATGTGACTTAATATGTGCTGAAATGTTGTACCAATATTTGTATAAACTGAAAGCCTGTTTTCTTTTATTTGGGCATTTCACAATGATAACACTTCCAGTAACTTAAGTGTTTTTCATATGTTAATAATTACTTTATGGATTCAGTACTTAAGTTGCTTATTAAAATATCACACACTATGCATTTACTTATGCTGTTTGAAGAAATTCAAAAATAATAATTCTGTTGGTAAAATTAAAATGACTCTACAGCAAACACATAAGTCTCGATATATTTCTAATCCACTTTAGTACAGAGCAAAAATATTTTCATATTTGACTCCAAAATATTGTAAGTCATTTTCAGTTTGTTTTATTATTTTGAAAAGAGTTTTAAAATATGCTGGCATTCATTCAGGCAAAAATTGGTACAACAATACAGTAAATTTTAAAGACACTAATTCACGTGTATACTTAAATAAATAAAACGCTAATCACAATATGAAACATGTTTAACATTAATGCTTTTCTATGATCTCCTAATGAGTCATTTATTGTGCCTTATTGGTAGTTTTGCAGATGGGATACTCCAACAAATATGAGATGGAAAATTCCATCTGCAAAAGTCCCTTTAATTAATATATTTTAGTTCATTATTGATTTATCATTTGCACATAACATAGGATATACATGTGATGTTTTTGGGTATGTGTTATTCTGTCGCCAATGTGTTCCCATTCATGTCTCCTTTTTTCAAATTCATTTTTCTAAAAACAGACTGGCTTATAGGCAATTTGTGAATGAGTAAGATATCAAGCAAATCAGTCACTTTCGACATAAATTTGATTGTATATTTTAGTGAAAACATATTTGCAATATGCTTTTAAAAAAACATTTAGCCATTTATTCTTATGTTTTTAATAATTTGGACCCACATGCTCACTATAGTCTGTTTATAATACCAACTCACCAATGTGATGTTTGGAACATCCACTGTACAATAAGTGTTTTTTAATGCTATGTCACCTGTAATAGGGCTACCATAACATCCTTCACAATTGTGATAAAGCATCACACCTGACCCAGTCATAAACTGTGGCCTGTTTGGTACAAATGTCCCTCAAAACATCAAACAAACTCATGTATAATTTTATTTTAGGCAGGCATGTGTCTGCTCAAAACGGTCCTTTGGTAGTGAACAGAAAAATAGCGGTACAATCTCCGACAAATTAATATACAAAACACATCTTCATACACCTCACAACTGCCCATCAAGCTGGGGATAGGCTATTGCAAGTATGTGGGCCATTGGGGGGTCAGGATGTGGCATACACTCTTCACATGTTGGAAGGACTGGCCAAACTGGACTTCAGTTGACTTTTTGGTCCAGCATGACAGGCCCTCCCATCGCTTTCGGCAGTGAATGCTGCACCGCTTGTAGACCCCCAAGGTTCTCACCTTCTTTGTGATGGCCTTTCAGATGGTCTTCTTTAATGGTCATTGAAAATATGGATACCAAAAAAAAATAAAAAAAAGTGTTGTGACTTTTTGTTTGTTTGTAGTGATGCAACATAATTGGGAGAAATCAATCACAATCAGTTTTTAAAAAGTTACAACAGCATATTTTTTTATTTTACTACAATTTAAATGAAGGTTTCCAGTAACCTGGTGAGTACCCTTATCCCTTGTCATGTTCTTATTTGACTAATCCAGGTCAGTGACATCATCTAGGTCAGGGGTCTCCATCTTTGTAAAGGCTACATCCAATCAGTGAAACTCCTCGTGAGCTACTGAAGGCTAAATAACATGCACATTGTTACTAGGCACACCCATGCTCAGCTTCATTAACTTTAAGACTAATGTCCATAGAACCAGATACTATGGTTTCAACAAAATACTATAACTAAGGGCACTATGAAGGTTCTGCCATGTGTGTCAGTGAGAGCGCAGTCTTTGGGGATGTATTAACATGTGTGCGTATGAATGGGATATATTTGTACATGTGACTAAGAGCCTGTGTTGTATGTACTTGTAGCACAGGAGATACATTTAGCCATATGTGGCACCATTGCATGTATTGCAGAAACTTACATTTTTTATATATAAATTAACTAATCAAGTGAACTGTCACTCACAATGGAGCATCCTGGTACTAGAAATTAAATCTGAGTACTCAGCTGAGAAAGAGGGGATGATAGACCCAGGCTAGATAAGGGAGTGGCAGAGAGCAGCAGGGGCCAAGAAGGGCTTCTGATTCAGTGAAACACTAAGCTCTAGGGAGCTGATTCCATGCCTTAGATCCTAGAACCGAGAAGGATTTATCGCCTCAGGTTTTTCGTCTGTAAAGAGTTGTCTTATAAATTGGAGAAATTTAAAGTGCAGAAAAATAATCTGCAAAAAAGTTCAAAATATGGAACATGTATCTTCACTTTACATTTCTCTCATTGAAAAAAATGGCTGTATTTTTCCATTATAATAATGGCACAGGGTCTACTGGCCACCGGGAGTAAGGGGCCTGCGGTTTGTAAATGTGACACTTTGAGATAGAAGAAAATGGAAAATGAAGAGGTATCTTAATCATTAAGGTAACTTTCCATTTCACTTTTCTTCCATTTAAAACCATTCAGAAACATCATTTTGTTCACAGCTCCAATACTGAGTTGCCAAGGACATCTTAATTGAGAGTTAAATACGTCAGTGCTTCAGTTGTTCACCTCTGTGACCCAGCCCCAACCTGGGTAATAAAACTGACTGAGCACTGTTTCTTTTCAGGCCCTGCTAACTGCAACCATAATGATGATAATGTAAAATGAACACAGCCTTCCCTTAACTTTAATAGGAAAATATGACCTGTTGCATATGTAAACATTAACTCAAAGCTGTGAGCTACTCTATGGGGGCAAGGATGTAGTTTTACCACTAGAGCGTTCGACCTCAGACCTGGGGAATACACAAAGCTCCGCAAAACGGTAAAAAATCTCCGTGAGCACGCAGAGGGACGCGAACACATGGAATTGCTTGTTCTGCCTGTTCGCGATGCTTTTTTCCTGTTCGCGAACGCTGTTTGTGTGCTTGGGGAAATATCTCGCGAACACGCATTTTGAAAGCGCGAACAAGCAAAGAATTCTGCGAAGCCACGGATCGTGGAATTTTTGGCAATTCCGCGTTCTCCGTGGAACGAGAAATTACCCATATTCTGCAAATTCCATGAGCGGAACAGAATCTACCACCCAGGTCTACTGGGGAACCGGGTTTGAACCTCGGCAACGACGCTCAACATCCTGTGATTCTGGGCAAATCACTTAATATCCCCGTGCCTAACAAAAAAAAAAGTGAATGTGTCCATCTGTGTTGAAACTGGTGATCATGTAAGGCACTCTGATACCCGCTGCCTCTGGTCTAGTTTGGGCTATATAAAACTCTAAAAAAATATATATATAAAAAAAAAGGTGTCTGGGAGGTACTGGTAGCTTGCCATCGACTGGGTAGAGACACACTGCAGATCTAGGTTGAGTGATTTGTGAGATTATACAAATAGGGCCCTGTCACCAGCTTTTCCTGGCACTGTGGCTCCCAGAGGTTGGAAAGAGCAGCACAAGTTGAGGAGTTGTTGTTGGCTGCAGTGTTAGCAGGTAAGTGAGCTACATCACATTGACATGCATGATCGTCAATGGAGACTTACACATCCATTGGCTTTCGTACATTGCTTTCTCACATGTTAGCCTAAGGCAGTGTCCGTTGTGGATTCTCCCACCCACTAACTGGTCAACTTCCGCCGATGACCGTCTAATTGCAAATGTCCTCATGGCGAGGTCAGGCGCACACCATTTTAGATAATGAAATAGTGTGTTTGTGACTGTCAAGTGTCCCCACCACTCAAAGTTGTAGCTATTTTGTTTACATATACAAAATGCTAATGTTATTTGTTTTCACAAAAAAGTGTTATGTAGTGCGTTACAGTAGTCAAATGCAATATTTTTGCAGTTTGTTCAAACAAAAATTGTAAAATAGGAATGTGTAAATAAAACATTCAAAATGTATTATTTACACATGTAAAAAAATAACGTAAAAAGCCATTTAAAATGTTTACATAAAAACAGTTAATGTTGTGTATAATTATGTTTAAACAAATATTTATTTTTAAAACTAGATGAAATGTATGTTTTGTTAGAAAAATATGTTTAGAAAACTGTACAACATTTATTTATTTTAAATTAAGACATAAAAACCTAGGGAGAGTGAGGAGACGACAGCCTCAAGTTTTTAGACCAATTCCAGACTTTGCCACCATGGAAGAACAGGATATTATTAAAACAATTCTGATTAAATAGGCAAACTATTCTGGATTTATGTCATCAGCTGGAGCCAGATCTCTCTGCTTTACAATAGGAAACTCACATCAAGTACCTCAATAGAGAAAATCATGATTACTACATTTTGCGGCCACAGGATTGTTCCAATACACTGTGGCAGTATCTGGTGGACTGTCACAAACAACTTTTAGTAGTGTGCTACAAGAAGTTCTTTATTCAATGATGAGACACATCAACAGCTTCATATAGTTTCCTTAAATAGAGGAGTTTGCCGATGTGAAGGGAGATTGTTATGCTTTGGGTCACCTACCACATCTGGTTGGAGCAATTGATGGCACACATTTTGGCTTGGTGCTGCTACACAACAGAGAGCAAGTCTTCCCCAATCATAAAAACTTCCATTGACTCAATGTACAAGTTGTGTGTTTACCAGCTTTGTAGATCACAATTGTGGGTGCCCATTTTCCAGGATCAACACATGATTCCTTTGTACTACAGAACAGTACCTTAGCCCTGCAAATGTCATAACTTGGACCTGAGAAGGCCTGGCTTGTTGGTAAGTATATCTGATAACAGATTTTTTTGTTAATTTCAAGTCTAATGATCAAAAATAGAATGCCACTTTTTAGCTTTTTTCCATATAGGAGACTCAGCTTATCCCAACCGACCATGGTTGTTAGCACCACAGATGAATTCAACAATGCCAGGGTAAGTACACTTTAATGAGGCCAATGGAAGAACATGGAGGTCAGTGGAGCGGGCTTTTGGGCTTCTGAAAGACATATTTTGATGGCTGGATAAGACTGGCGGAGCCCTCTTCTTCTTAACCGCTAAGGTGTGCAAAATCGCCATAGCATGATGCATGTTACACAACATAGCCTATCCACGGAACATCCCGTACATGACGGAGGAAGAACACCATGATGAGCCACTGGGTGAGGATGTTGAAATGCCAAATGAAGATGATAGGAATTGACTTATGTCAGGATGTTATTGACAACTTCTTCACACAAGTGTAAGTGTATATTCACATATTATCACTTTACATTTGAAATCAACTTTTAATCTAATAAGGATAAAAGTTTGTGCTAGATATTTGTTAGAAAGGACAAATTAAGGTAAATCCAGGGCAAAGATGTTTGTTGATCTAAGTTTTGAGACATGGACTACTGTGTTTATTTACATTGTTTATCTTTAATTGTTTTTAGAAAATGTGTTCTCAAAATTTGTGAATTGAAATTTGTCTATTTTGTAATGTCATACATTATTTTTGTTTTAATGTGTTTTAGGTTCCTTCCTCCACAATGTCATCTTCATTTGGACATTTCAACATTGTGAGATTTGCAGTTCTATGCTGTTGTTGCATAATATAAAGGCAACTTGGGTTAATCCTGTGAACGACACACACTCTTTGGATGTACAGATCTTGTGCAAAGACAACTTGCACAGTAATTGAATTGTATTTGTAAAATTTGCATTAGACTAGTTTTCTGTTGATGGTTGCCACCAGGGCAATATGGGCTGCTT